>NC_052633.1:31952562-34352562 GCF_016161935.1 Mauremys reevesii | reverse complement strand
TCATATATTTCTCGGCCAGCTCTATACCACTGGAATCGGACATTAGGAGCAGTCTCAATCTCACAGCTAAACTTGGCCAGGTGGTTCACGGCTACTTCCTGCGACTCGAGTCTCCTCCTCAGTATGGGTGCAACTAAGAATTGGAAGTACAAATTAATTCGAATACCCGCTCATCGGTATTTGTACCCCAAATAACTGTTAATGAAGTGACCAACTGAAATTAGATGGGTGATTTACTAGCAATCCAAGGAAAGTGACTGTAAAGAAAACAAAATGACTGTCAACGATGAAAGCAGACTATAAGCAGTGCTAAACCTAGTGAATGGACTACGTTGCAATGCGTAATGAAATCAGAAAAAGGACTAAGAGGTGATACTACTAGACACATGCGTAACAATGTGATATAGAAATATACCACGTTGTACTGGAACAGTGGAAAACGAAGAAGTGTATGAAACTTTGCTAAAAATGGTGCAATGATTTAAAGACCTGTTGCAATGATGAGAAGGATAAAAACAAGAAAACCGATCGCCGCTTTGTGGATAATGGGATGAAAGTGTTGATGCATGCGCTGTTGAGAAATTCTGATGCAAGCAGAAGTATAGACGATACTATTACACGGGGTTGGGTTTTTATCATTTATGGGACGAAAGCAAAAAGGCAACTAACTGTATTACAGAAAAGTGAAAAAGTGCGAATTACTTTAGGAAAAAAAGTGGGAAGGAAAAACGAATAATTGACAGAATGTCAAAAAGGACACGGGAAGTGGAGAAAGAATAGGGGAAAACTATGGTTAGTTCTGTGATTACATTAATGAAGTCTAATTACTTTTCATATCCATATCGATATGGAGATACAGATATATATGTTCTATTTAATTAGAAAATTAGTGAATATTAGGAGGCAATATTTTATCCCCATAATCCAACCTCTTTTTACAACTGTGAGTTTCGCTGATGTTGTTGTTTTTCCACCTTCATTCAGTGCCTCACAGGCATACTCTCCTTGATGCACTTCCTTGTGTACTTTGTTGATTACTAGTGTGTATGTGTCATGATCTTGTAAACACTTGAACTGTTTGCCTGAAGACACCAGTTTACCCTCAAAATACCAATTCACCTTTTTGACGTTTGTTATAATTGATATAAGACTTAAGCTATCACCTTCCTCTACAACAGTGTCTACAAGATTTCGGTGAATGACGGGATAATCTTCTCTAACTAGCTTGTCCTCTGGCTTCCCTGCCTGAGTTATGAGAACCTCTCCACCATCTTCCTCGGATATTTCTTCCTTTTTCTGTTTCACTGTCAGTATCTGCACTGGTTTCTCCAAAGGCACAGCTGCTAAAGCAACGTCGGCAGTGACTGCGGTTGAACCGACATCTCTGATCTGACTTTTGACAGCAACGGTGCTGACTGCTCGAGCAGACAAAAGCTGTTGCAGCTGAGCTTCAGATTCCGTGGTTATTTCAGCCTGCTGGGGATCCAGCGCATCAGAAATAGGGCTCGCGGATTCCTGCTGCACTGGCTTATCAGCAACAGTAGCAGATGAGATTTCTGAGAAAGGTGCATGCGTGATAAACAACTTCTGAGGCCCAGTTACTGACATAGCTCTGGGCTGTTCTGCGATCAAAATATGTTTTTCTTCGTAAATAATCGAATACAAAGCAGCCTTTAGTTCAGTTTTCAAGCCAACTATCTGAGGATATATTTCTTCTAGAGATACTGTTATTTCTATGGGACTGGAACTCCCTGTGGTTATAAGGTAGGTGCACATTGTATATTTAGGTTCCTTGTTGACTTTCACTGTCTTTACTTCAATATTTTGTATATCACCCAACCATTCGGAAAACAAGAGATGTTGTTCACTAGTCATTGCAGCTTTCAGGGCACTTCTGATCTGAGTCTTTATGTCTAAGCTACAACCCTTGGGAACTTGAACAACAAAGTGGTTTTCTTTGGAAAGGACTTCTCTTTCTTGTATTTCATGTACGCTCAGGGTCTCCTTTGGTTGCTTCTCTACCTTTACAGTTCCAGTTTCTGACCTCGTTAGGTCGACTGCATGTTCTTCCTTGAGAGGCTGCTTTTCTTCTAGTATTAATGGTAGCCTCACTGACTGTCCTTCTTGAATTCTTGCAGCAAAATCGTGTTCTGCGGCTTCTAGCATATTTGCACTCTCTAGCGGAACACTTCCTTCCTCGGTGCAGGCAGATTCTGAAAGGAATCCGGGTTCAGATTTCACCTCACCGCTCAAGGTCTGAATCTCCTCAAGTGTTTCAACATGACCCAGGTCCAAGGCCCTGCTCTCAGTCACGCTCGATAGCTGCATAACTGTTTGAGAGTCTTCTTTTCTCAGGGCAGCTTTCTGCTCCTTTTCTGCCGCGCTGATGATTTGTTCTTTTGGCAAAGGTATATCCTCAGCCACTGTGGTAAGGCAGGTCAGTAGCTGAGGTTCAACTGTAGCTGTGGGGTGTAATCCTTCGGCACTGCTCTGAAAAGCTTCCAGTTGTTCCGCAGATAACCCGCTCTTCTCTTCTGTTGTTGCTGCCCGATTAAACATTTTTTCTTCTCTCTGGAAAGCCACGTGGGATACAGGTTTTTGAAAAGCCAGTATGTCTTCCTTAGGCAACACGTGCTCTGACTGGGTTGTCTGGAGACGGAGGGCGGAAGGGGGCTCTTTGACAGGCTGAATGCTAACCGCCCGATCCGGGGCAGGAAACTGACTAGTGCTTTCATAAGGGAGGGGGGTTTGTTCTTCTGAGACTAACGCGTGCAACAACATTGGGGTTTTCCTAGCGACTGCTTGATCCTCGGGCAGCGCCACAAAACTAAAACGCCCTTCTCTAGGGAGTGTTGTTTGCCCATGTACCACCGGCAAATTCAACAGCTTTGCGCCTTCCTTTCGGGTTTCTACAGTTACTGTCCCGTCAAGTCCGGGGACTTGCTGCGCTTGCTCACCCGCGAGCTGCTGCTTCTCTTCTGTAACGAGAGCAGCTTTTACAACCCGCTCCTGCACCAACGCCCCCTTCTGCTGAGCTGCTGACGGGACAGCCAAGGCGTCCTCTTTTAGAAACATCCTTTGGGAATCAGTCATAGGCACGTGTAACTCCGCTGGCGATTCCTGTACTGGTTTCGCTTCCGCAGGTAAATCCAGGGCGCCGAGCTCCGGGGCGTGAGCGTCGCCTATTCGCTGCTGTTCCGCAGCTAAGGCCAGTTGAAATTCCTTCTTCTCGCCTTCCAGCACCAGGAGACCCTTCTGGCGCGTAGGCGTTTCTAGCGCGAAGGAAGTTTCTTTAGGCAGCTCCTGGATGTCTTCAACTCTGGCGGTGTGTAACAGCTGCCGGGGTTCGCGGGCTGAGGTCCCGGCCTGCGCCCCTGCGCTCGGGAGAGGCACCGCGGTGCTCGCGGTCACTGCACGCTGCTCTTCAGCTACGGCAGAGAGAAAGGTCGATTTCTCCTCTCGGGCCGCCTGCAGCGCAACCCTCTCCGGGGGGTGACTCTGCAGTTCCTTTTCTTTGTCCTGCTGGCCGCTTTCCTCTACTACTGGCAAACAAATAGCGGGGCCCACGTGGAGTTCAGAACCAGGCAGCTCAGCTACCGGGGGGCTTTTAATTGGCTCCAGACATGGCTCCAGCACGCTCGGGTGCTCCAGAACCGCATTCGTAGTGAAAGCTGCTGGAGGAAGCCGCTTTGCCGTTGGAACCCCCGTTTCTGCCGCCTGAGGAGATACATCGAGGCTCTCGGCAGCCTCAGGAGACTCCAGCACGGCAGCTTGCTGAGCAAGAACCGTCTCCTGCTGCATGCTAGCGGCGGAGTGAGAAACCTCAAGCAACGAGTCCACCTCTTCGCTATGTACCGAGGGCCTGCCCTCTGTCCCGATTGTATACAACACTTGCTGGTCCCGCTGTCCACCCTCACCTGGCAATTTAACAGCATATAAACGAGACTCGGTAGTCAGCTCACTTACGGTTTCTTTGTACGATTTCGTAAGATGTTTCTGAACGACTTTCTGTTCCTTACACTGAAACACAGCAGCGGTGTCCAGTACAAGCAGTTCTGCAGAGCAAGTGGCTTCCCCAAGGGGATTTATGGCTTTACAGGTGTATAACCCACCATCATCTCTCTGACACTGATGGACCGTTAATGAACCCGAGCCGTCAGGATTGTGAACCACAGTGTAGTATACATTAGAGAAAATCTGGTGATTTCCCTTAAACCATTGCACCTCGGGTACAGGTTCTCCAAGCACTGTATACTCAAATACAACAGGGAGACTTTGAACACACTGAACAGGTTCCACTTTCTTCACAAAGCAAGGGGGGGAGGGATTTGTTTTCTTTTCTAAGGGTTTCTTCACCTCTAGTTCTACCACCGATTTTTTGTAGACTTCTCCAATCTCTTTTGGTTTCACCTTTAGATAGGCACTGCATGCAGTTTCTCCATACTTATTACTGGCAATGCAAGTGTACTCACCCTCATCTTCAGATTTTGTATAGAGAATGATAAGACTATAATCACTACCATCAAATACAAATTTGTGATCCGTGGAAGAGGTTAACTTCACTCCATTAAAGAACCATTGGATTTTAGGTTTTGGACTGCCAGTAACAGTAACTGAGAGTCTAGCTACATCTCCTAGACTTGTTTCAACATTAGAAACGTGTTTGAGGAAAACCGGGACGCTGCCCTCCTCCGTTTTCATCTCTAATTTACTGGAGTAAACTGAATTTTCAGGCATAAATTCAAGTGTTTTATCTCTATCAGACAATTGAAGGCCGCTGCTGTAACTTTCGGTTCTTTCTTCCTCAGTAGACACAAGAACAGAACTAGAAAAGTCTGTATGGGAAAAAATTATTTAGTTTTACTAAAACGTTTTGCTGAAAACTTCTATTTAGTAATCACTAGAGAACATGAATAAAACAGGTCTGTTAGTGTAGTTATTTTTTTTTGTTTACCTTGTAGCATTCTCAATACCATGAAACAGCTTAATAATGAACCTGAACTCCTTTTTCTGTCATAACTCAAACTATAGGATTCCACTAAACTGAGAGCCATATCATTCTATCATTTTTTATAAACAATTCTCTGTTTGGATCAATGGGAAGAACTGTTAAAAAGCTGATGGAACCATATGGCCCAAATATTTTTGTACAATTCATTTAATTTAGAAAATATTAATATTTCAGTTATTTATTCATTTTAACAAGTACAATCAAAGTTGTGCATTTATATGCATATTTTATATGTACAGATTAATAAACAATTATGTAAAATTTATGAAAAGGGTCTAATTAATCCACCACACTAAGAAACCTTATACTCTGGTCTCAATTGCATTGGCTTAACTGGGAGCCATATGGGACACTGCCTTTGATTGTTTCCTGTTATGTCTAGATACTTCCGGGGATACAATAAAGCTATGATGCTAAGTGTCACAATTCCTTCAATATCTAGACAGAAGGCTAACTCTGTTTCCTGGGTTTTGTGGATTAAAGAAGATCCCTCATTTTAATTTAATGTCTATGTTATGTTGTTGTACTTTGTTTTAGTGGTAGTTTAAAAGACGAGAGGAAGAAGATCTTGAGAGACACCCCTGTTGCTCTTTGTAGACACAAAAGGCAGTAATGGAACCTTTGTTACAGCCACATTGTTTATCTGGAATATTTCCTTTTTTTTCCCCAGCAGAATTTTAAAGCTATCCAGAAACACCTATAGAGTTTGGAAACCAAATCCTGCAGTCCTTACCAGGCAAAACTTCCATTGAATTCCAAGTAAGGTCTGCAGTATTTGGCCCTAGAAAAACTTGGGACGTTTCAACAAAATCAAAAGCAGTTAGTAGAAAAATATCTCCTGGTTGTCTAATAATTAATTACATGTTCACAGTTATATGAGTTAAGTAAAAAATCTGAGAAAATACTGCATTCCAACCACAAAGCAAAAAAGCAGCAATAAAATGCTCCTTCAGATTCATTCATCTCTCTAGAAGTTACTAATCTTCTCCCAAATAAAAAATGAAATAACATTTTGAAAATCGCAGAAATGGGTAGACTAAAAAAGTATTACAAGCATTAGAAAAATATTCATGCAGTTATTTAAATATTTTCATCTTTTAAAAAGGAGCTTATACCTACAATTTATGAGTTTTTCTGTAAGAAGGGTGCTATAGTTCTGATGTACCATAAACTGCTATGGCCAGTAACGTGAAGGGGGCCAACGTTGCCACCTTTACTGTCATTGAAAATTACCTTAAATCCCATAGAAATCAAAGGGACTGCTCCCCTAGTAAGGTACTAGTCAATGTGAGTAAAGGTGGCCCTTAGACTCTGTGAAGACTGTACAGTAGAATTTCAATCCACAGGATCAGCTACAGGGATAATGACAGGAAAGCTACAAACATATTTTGTCTGCTTACTTCCAAAGTGTATTCCTTTGGGAAAAAGGAAAAGTTACATTATAAATATCTGAAAAGGCTTTGCACCGTGGTGTTCACATAATTTGTGTGCTGAAAACCACTGAACAAAACAGTAAACCCTGCATATGATGGAAACTTCAAGCCAGTGGGTGCTGCCACACCCTCACACTCCTAGTTCCAGCACTTCTGGCTTTGCATAAAGGAATACAGTAGAATTCATGCGGTTTTATGTGTTTCAGGATAGTAAATTCACAAAAACTGTGTTTTGACTACTTTACCAACACACAAATAAATTACTAGAAACAAATGTAAATATTTACATATTTATTTCACAAATATCATCTACATTAATATTTAAAATATAATATTGATTACAAATAAACATCAACTACCCTCTTTTTAAAATACTCTGTCTTTAAGAATGAAAAAAGACATTTCACTTGACAATGAAATTACTCTTTTTCTTAAATTTCTACTTAAGCACTACCTTTAAAAGATATAGGGTCAAATATTGATCATAGTTACACCAGTAATTCCTGAATAACTGTACTGAAATCAAGAATAGCTCTGGATTTATGTTAGTGTAACTTAAGTCAGACCCTGACACATTATATTTTTATTTTAGTGTCCCTGGCCAAAGTCATACAGTGCATGAAACTGACATTTTAAATAACACCTTTTATTTATTTATTTTACTGCTTATATATACAGTATAAGCAGTAAAAGTAGAGAGAGACTCTGAGCTATTAAGTTCAGATATGGATTTGAACTTTCCCAGATTTTGGATGGTTTGGATCTAAGGTTTCAATTTGAGCCAATTTCTACCAAAAACGTATGCCAGATTCACATATTTAACATCTAGGATAATTGTTTAGGTTCCTATTCAAAGTTTATTAAAGTCAACGGGGCCCATTCCTTTCAATGGGCTTTGGATCAGGCTTTTAACATCCTATTTAATCAATACATTTCATGCAAACTCCTCTAGGGACCTCTGCTGTTAAATAAATCAGTAAATGCTATGCATCTGTACAGGGAATGAATATGGGCACAACACAAAACCATGCTTACCCAGTTCAATGTTGGAACAAACACACTCATTTCTCTTATCCTCCAGCATTTTCAACATAAACTGGTTTAGTGATAATGACAATTGTAATAACCTTAGCTACTTAAGTACATATGTACGTTAATGTGTACTAATATTTATTTTGTGGTCATCAGTGGTATTAAAATAATCTGTCTTCCGTAGTATTTAGCAGGGTTTAGCTAAGAAAAGTGACACTGCAATGGACTTCATCGACTCAGTTTCATTTCTGAAGGTGCCAACTCATCACTACTTGGCACCTGCACTGTGTAATGGTAAGTAAGGCTTTCCAAACATTGCAGCACAGTTAGGCAATATAATTTTTCAATAATAATGCCAGCTATTTTATTGAATATATTCCGAATTTGTAATGTGTGACTCTCAAAAGGCTTGTAAATTAGGTTCAGCCGAGCACCAAAAGGTCTGATTCCCTTATGGACACCATCTAAACAAACTGAGTCTACAAAATGAGTTTGGAAAGATCACAAAAATAGTTTGACTTGTGAGATTTCCAATATTTCCTGTTTCGTGTTGGATAGGAGATACCACGAGAACAAGGAATCTCGCTCTTCAAGTATTTTGGCACTTCTATTCCTGGTCTAAACAGAATAAGGAAGAGCAGTGGTTGATGCAATAAGGAATTAAAAAAAAAGTGAACCAAAATTTTCCAAACCGCAAAAAACACTGATTTTTTTTCTTTAAATCCAAGTCCTTTGTCTTATCCCCATTTAAAATCTGCATTAATGGCAGTGCTCATGGGAGAACTTTCCAAGGATGATTTTCCTTGTCTCTCTGTGAGAGAAGAGCCACACAGAACCACTGCCACAAACAGGCAAGCTTTCAAAATGGAAATATTTTATAAACACTTCAATAAATCCTCATGTGTGGCACTCTGCAGATTTTCTTTATCATCTTTGGGGGCAACACCAAAATATTGAAGGATTGCAGTCGAAGCATCACCACCTATTAGGACGTGTCTACTGAAACATCCTTGTGTCTTCAATAACATTTGCAGAGCAAATACTGCTGATTGATTTAACGGAGATTTAATAAAAAATGATTTTTAAGTTTTCACATGTGCGCTATGGCTTTTTAAAGACGAGTACCACTGGACCCAATTTTCTCGGGTACTTTAGGATTCTATGAGAATGCTGAGTTCAGAATGAATCCCTACTAATGCAGAATAACTTCTGTGGTGCCTACAACAACACTTTGAGACATACAGAACCCATATATGAATACATGTCAAATACAGAAATAAGAACATGCTTGAAAACAATTGACTGCACAAAAGCATTATTTCTTTTAAGTTTAAAATCATCATGCCTCTTAAAACATTTTGAAAGTCGACTGACAAAAATTAATAAGTAGCCTTAGCATTGTGTAAAGTGGAAGAAAAACAATAATTACTCATATTTAAAGCAACAGTCCAGGGTTGCTGAATTTAGGGTTTCATCTAAATTCACATGTATATGTTTGTGTAACCAGAAAGCAGTCATATACATTGTAGGTTTTTCCCTCTTTTTCTATAAATGAATTATTAAATATTTTAAAATTTAAAAATAATTGTTTTATCAGTGCATACATTTTTGTGTAAGCTAGATAAGCTTAGGTCTGAACTGATCACTTCACCCTGAATTGACTCTTCCATCTCATTTTTTTAAATCTTTCTTAGTTCATACCCTAAAATATTTGATTGCATAAGAAAACAATTAATCTAAAGGACAATAGCTGTGCTTATACTGAAAAAAAAAAGCTTCATATAGAGTCTGAATCCATTTTGTTTCTGTCAGTCCAGTATTTAACATTATATGTTGCTGGTAGAACGATGACTGACAGAAGAAAAACAAATCCCTGGAGACTTAGTTCTAATCTTAAAATGAAAATGTTCAGTGAAAGTCTCCTGCTTTCTTACTGCTGTGTATTTTTTTATTCACAGTGCAGGAGTACAGAGAAAGAGAGATTTTATTCTTATCATTTTATAATTACATTCTGTCTGTTGATTTAGTAAATGCCTCATCTTTGCCTCTAACTCTTAAAGGTACAGTACACAATATATTTATATCTATGCTTATTACAAATCCTGAAGTCCCTACTCAGTCTTTACTGCAGCAAAACTTCAACTGGGTTTGATTCTGATCTCACTTGCATTGCTTTTGCAACAGAGTAACCCCATCGACTTCAGTGAAGTTATTAGTTTACAATCAAGATCAGAATCAGGCACATTGTCTTCAATGGCCATTTTGCCAGAATAAGGCCTGTATAAAATAGAGATTAGGTGGGTGAGGTAATATCTTTTACTGGACCAACTTCTGTTGGTGAAAGAAACAAGCTTTCCATCTACACAGATCTCTTCTTCAGGTCTAGGAAAGGTGGAAAGGCTAAACATTTGTAAGCACTTCAGGATTTGACTGAAAGGTGTACTGTGTTTAGTCTGAAACGTATGTCTAAAGTAGTATTCCATACACTTAAGTTACAAGAACACAGCGGATTTCATATTTCAAGATGGTTGCTAGGCCCTTTTAACACAGAGATGATTGCACTTTTAAATAACACAAGTATATATACACGTATAGGAAACAGACAAAAGAGTTCTACATACGTGAATAACAACGATAAAAAGGGTACCTTTAGCAGAATGTGCAAGGAATTAAATTAATTCCTGTGCAGAATGCCTGCACAAGCCTTCTGCACCGCTTAACTCTCTCACGTTCCTAAAATAGGGCATGTGGGACTTGAGGGGTGCCGACCAGTTGTGAATTTCACTTTTCAATGAGCATTAAAATATAGGAAGCACCTAAAGTGAATGCTACACATTTACAAACAGAATTTAGGGACAATGCAAACCTATTGTGTGCTTAATCCAAACATTTATTTTGAAATCAAACTTGGAAATTCAGCATATGTTTAACACAGCACTTGTATCAGCAGTTCCTGCCCTGTTTGCAGCTACACATCTGTATTCCCCTTCATCATTTTGGATCACATTTCCAATAATTAGGTTATGATAGCCCATCTGCCTTTCCTCCATACAGTATCTATTCCCTTCAAGCAGTATCCCATCTTTGTACCAACTGATACTTGGCTTTGGAGCGCCAACTACAAAGCACTGGAAACACGCAGAGGCTCCTACTGATGAAGTGCAGTCAAAAATATGTTTGATAAACTTTGGAGGGGCTTCTGTGACTTGGAATTCAAAGGAACAACTACCTGAGCTCTCCGCTTTAAATTCTATCTTCTCTTCTTTGGATGGCTCAGCGAATACATCAAAATTAATATTGACACATTTCTCCCCTTCCTCTTCACACTCTTGTTCTGTGACAGCTACCAACTTGACAGCTTTCTGAGAATCATCAGTGTCACGCTCAAATTCAAACTCCAGCTCTATCTCAGTCTGGTTGCCATTTGGAAGAGTACTGTCTACAAGCAAATCAAAAGTCTGTGGCCTACCCATAGCGTTGCCTAAAACTATATCAGTCATTCCATCTCCACTCCTGCCAGCAAGGGCTCTCTGTGAATCTAGCACAACTAGAGAGCTTTTGCATATAGCTTCTCCTACACTATTCACTGCTTTGCACCGATATGTGCCACTATCAGAATGACCTACATTCTGAATTTTAAGACAATGACTTCCTTTCTCATCAGTCACAAGGTAGCTCCTGCCGTCTGTGGTAATGCAGGTATTTTCTTTAAACCACTGTACTTGGGGAGTAGGGGAACCTGTCACTGTACATTCAAACACTGCCTCTGAATTTTCTAGAATTTCCAAATCAAAAAGGGGAGTGGTAAAGCGCGGGGGCATTTCAGTGACTTCAAAGTCAATTTTCACCTCTTCATCTCCTTTTGCAATCAAGCCAGTGGTTTGCTTCACCAGAGCAAAAGGGAGGACATCAAGAAAAATAATCATACTTTTGTTGTCAGGTGTAAATTCAGGAATTGTGACTATTTTGACCTGCTTCTCGAATTCCATAACCTCATTTTCGTCCAACTCTACTTCCAGAAGTATTTCCTGAGGAGAAGGTGACCTTGAAGATTTATTTTGTTCCAAGTCAAACTCTATAACATGCTGATGTGTTACTGGAGGAGGTAAGGCCAAGGACCTTCCATCTTGAGGCAAAACTTCTACTTGGGTGATACTTTTAGCTTCCCCTATGATGTTTACTGCATGGCATATATATTCTCCTTCTTCCGATTTCTGAACATTATGAATTTCCAAAATACACATATCACCCTCCTTTTCTATTCTGACCCTTTGATCTGGTTCAAGCAATGACTTATTTCGATACCATTTCACATCAGGAACAGGAAAGCCTATAACTTCAGCAATAAAACCCAATAAACTGTTTTCATAGACCTTCCTCTTGGGCAAGGGTTTGATAAATGTTGGAGGCATTTCATTTCCCTTTGGTTCCACTGCTTCACAAGGTGTGCCAAACATCTCTGAGTGCTGCTCTTCTTGGAAAGGAGAACGTAATGCTCTGGGTTCAGGATATTCACTGGTGGGGGTTGTGTAGCACTCTCGTGGTGTGCCGTTCCTTACCAAATCTGAAGGGGACTTTCTGTTGAAGGATGGTTCCTCGGAAGGTGTTGAGTACCGTTCAGGTGTGCCAGCTGGAGTGTGATAAGATTCAAAAGACATGGGAGATTCAAAATTCTCAACTGATGATGGTGGTGTATAGAATCGCTCAGATTCTGTCAGTTCATCCCCGCTTGTGTTAGCAATTTCTATTGACATTTCTGATTCAGGAGAGAGTGGACGGGTCAGCTCCTGCTGCTGATTATAATAGTTGTAAACGGTGCTGAAAGTGACGTCTTCAACTTCCAAAGAAGTGATACACTCCTTCTGGTCAAAGGCCTGGAAAATGGTATCTTTGAAATCTGGACTCTCCTGCTGTCCAGCTGAAAGTAAATAATTTGAGAGAGACACACGTGGCTCAGGTTCTGAAACTTGAGCAGCGTACAGCTCTTGACATTGCAAAACATTTTGTGATAGGCTCCTTTCATCCAGATTTCCTTCAGCAGCATTTACAATGTCTTTAGTCTGAAATGAAATTTCATTTTCAAGCTGATCTTCTAAATTACACTCTTGTCTCTCTGAGGCAATTAATTCTTCTCTTGATTGCCTTTCCTGGACTATGGATTCTTCATTTCTTAACGAACGAAGGAACTGTGCAAAAGAAATGTCCCTGTCCTGTATATCTGATTCCTGCTGAATGCCATGATGGTCTTCGGGAATTACTTTGGTATAACACCCAGTTTCAGTTTTACTTCCATTAAAAGTAGACCTGCTTATTTCTTTCATTGTGGCTTGCTCTACCTGAAGAACATGTGTTTGTTCTTGCTCCACTTTACATGCAGTGGGTTCTTTCTCCTTTGCAGCTTTTTTCAAGTCAGTTATGAAGTTGTCTGCTTTGGGGTCTATTCTCTCTAGTGATTCCACACCCTCAGAAACATCTGTTTCTTGCACTAAATTTTGGAAATATTGATTTACCGACATTTTGGATTCTGCTGAAGGCCTAGGCTCAGTCTGCTCCAATATCAAGTCTTTAATTTGTTCCTTAAATGATTCTTCCACACAAACATTCTCAGATTCATCAACTCCTTTTGCAGGTGATCCCTGTTCAGTAGAAAGAGGAATGTCAGCTAGGTCACTTTTAAATATTTGCATTTCAGGCACTCCAGTTTCTGTTGAGAGAGTCCGTTCTTGGACGTAAACTCCCTCCAGTTGCATCTTGTAATTATGACGAAGTTGTTCAGTTAAAGACATTTCTTCTACAAGTGTGTCATTTATTTGTAGATGGTTTATGAAACTTTCGGTTTCTCTTTCCACGATCTCGGGAGATGACACTTGGTTTAAGGAACACATTTCTTCCGGTGATATGCTGCCAGTCTCTTTGGAAACGAATTCTTCTGAGAAAATCACTGCATGCTGTTTTAGATTAAATGCTAATCCCTGGATTTGGGGTTCTACTTTTTCTAGAGATAAGGTGTCTTCTTGAGAATTATCTTTTTTGCTTATAGCTTCACTCTCTTTGGAAAACTCTTGACAGGAATCAATTCCTTGTCCTGTAGGTGATGTGGTTTTCTGTACATTTTCTTCCATGTGGTGTGTATCGGGTTCCATTCGTTCAGAAGCAGAATGCTGATCTTTGAAATATATTTCATTCTGCAGCAGCCTCTTTTGTTCTTGACCAAGATTTTCTATAGCAGAGTAAACTTGTTTCAAATCAAATACAATATTGACTGTATCAGGTTCAGAGACTGGGTATTGACCTTTTAAATGTGTTTCTTCTTGTTGCCTCCTAATTTGTTCTTGAAAATTCTGATCTACATTTTCTATAACTGAAGGAGCTTGTTTTAAATCAAAAACAATGTTGTATGTTTCAGGTTCTATTTTTTCTAATGTTTGTTCCTTGTGATAGGTTTCCTTCTGTTCTGTCTCTCCAATGTCAGATAATTTTTTATCATGAAGAAAGACATTTTCCTCTATGCCATGCGCAAAGCTTCTGTAATCTTGTTCTTTTCCTTCCATGGTTCTTTCTTCTTGCCCCATGTGTTCTTCGTGCTGAATTACTTTATTTGGATCATAAAAACCAAGTTGTTCTAATTCGGGTGTACCTTTGAATTCATCACTTATCGCATGCGAATAGGGTGCATCTTTCTCTTCTATGATAGTTGAATCTTGAAATGTCCTATTTAAGTTGCTGTCACATGTGTCCTTTTCATACAGATCTCTATCTTCTTGTACCATCTTGGATATAGGACTGAAAAAACTATGATCCTCAAATTCATTCCTCTTTGCACTCAGCTCCTGCTCAAAGACATGGATTTGATCATTTGTAAATGGTGCATCTAAATTGTCACTGAAAGAACGTGCCACAGGAGGTGTACTGAGAGTTCGCTCATGAGGAGAACTCTCTTGCTCGGGCTCTAATTTCTCTGAAAAATGCCCTGCGCCCTTGACTTCCATTTCATTACTGTTACTAAAAGATTTACTTGGCGTGTTTCCGTTATCAAGATGGGGCAGATCAGTAACACCATTGCTAAAGTTGTATTCTTCGGGAACTGTTTTTTCCAAGCACTGCTTCTTCTCAAAAGCAGCATCTTTACGCTTCACACTCTTTACTTCACCATCTGTATCCTGACTTGCAGGAATTTCTATATTACTATATGTAGCTTTCTCTGTATGGCTTTCAATGATCTTTTGAAGTTTGTTCTTAGATGTAAACTCTATGGTTGTAATTTCCATTTTTATTTCGTCTGTTTTATCAGGCTGATCTCTTAGCTCTTCAGAGAGTGGAACCCGGTTGAAATATCCAAGAGAAGCGACTACTTCAGCTTCTTTTATCTTTGACTTCACTTGTTCATCCACGTTTATTTTCTCTTCTAGTTCACTCGGGAGCTGGAAATCTGGGCTTTCAATTATTGGCTCATCCTCAGTGGGTGGAACCTGGTTTAAACTGCCAACAAAAGCAAATATTTTGGCTTCTATATTTGACTCTACTTGTTCATTCACTTTTATCATCTCTTCTTTCTCAATCTGGTGCTGAAAATCTGGGCTTTCCGATACTAACGGTTCTTCAGGTAGTGGAACCTGGCTTAAATCATCAGCAGAAGCAGGTACATTAGCTTCTTCTATTGTTGACTTCACTTGTTCACTCACATTTATTTTCTCTTCTTTTAGAATCGAGAGCTGGAAATCTGGGTTTTCAGATATTGATGGTTCTTCAGGGTGTGAAACCTGGCTTAAATCGCCAACAAAAGTGAATGTCTTGGCTTCTTCTATCTTCGACTCTACTTGTTCACTAACATTTACCGTCTCTTCTTTTTCAATCTGCTGCTGGAAGCCTGGGGTTTCAGTTATTGGCTGATCCTCAGTAAGTATAGACTTTCTAACGTCACACATAAATCTCGGGAGTTTGGATTCTGTTTCTTTGGATGATGTATTTTGTTCCTTTTCCATGAGCTCTACCTGCCTCGGTGTACTGAGGTTATGAAAATATTGACTTACGGAATACTCTCTATCATTAAACTTGTCAGCAATATATCCAACTGAGGATTCATAAAGATTGTGCAAAAGTTCCTTTGCAACCTCTTCCTGGATTTGTACACTCTGATCTGGAACAGTTTCTTCTTCATCACTACTAATTTGTTCTACATGACTATAAAAGCTCTGCACACCAGACTCTACTGTAAGATTGGAAACAGTTTCTATTACTCCTGCTGTGTTCTCAGCAACACATTTGTATGTGCCAACATCTGACACAGAAACTTCACCAATACGTAACCTGTAACTACCATCCTCTTCCTCAAACTGAAACTTCTCAGTAGGAGTTAATATTTTGCCATTTCGAAACCAAGTTACAATCGGTTGAGGTTCACCAGATATTGAGCACTCCAGTACGACTGAATCCCCTTCTCTACAATTAATATATTTTTGTGTTTCTTTCACAATTTTTGGTGGTTCATTTACCACATCAAAGGAAAATTTAAATTTATGTTTTATTGTCTGAGAAACTTGGTCCCGAGGTGATGGTTCAGGTACAAATTCAACAGGATGAACTATTTCCTTCAGTTCTTCATCTTGTTCTGGAGTCGGAGTAGGAGCAATTATTTTGATTTCCACAGGAAATGAAAGCAGGTCTGAGTCAGAAACACAAGGTATGGGCAGGTTACCCTGAGGAACGTAAAGGGTGGCTTTACTTTCACTGCTGAAAGCTCGTTGATTTTCTTTCATTTTGTCGAACAGAAAACTAAGTTCTTCTTCCTCTTCTGTGTAATCCTTTAATAGTTCAACTTCATCGGTGGTGAATGGTTCAGCCTCAATCCTCTCTTTAATCTTCACTTTGAGCATGCCTGATGTTGTGGCAGTTCCGTATTCATTAAATATCACGCAGGTGATGGATCCTTCATGCTGAGGGAGAACAGACTGGAAAGTCAAGGTAGACCGGCTCCCTGTTGTGTGAATGGCATAGTCCTGGTTACGTGATATGGGTTTGTCATTGTTATACCAAGTGACAATAGGTTGCGGACGGCCAAAGAAATGACAGCCAAATATGCAACTCTCTCCTTCCTTTGCTTCCTGAGATTCAATTTCATGAACAAACAAAGGGGGGCCAGATTCCAGAAGCTTTAGAATAGGGCTCTCTGACCTGGCAGGCTTTTCCTTTATTTCACAGACTTCTACCAATGCAGACTCTCTGATTTCTGCTGAGTCTTCCAGTACTAACATTGCATTTTCTTCATTCTTTTCTGTTTGGATGCTTTCAAAAGTATCAACTGGCTCATTGATGTTTATTGTGATTGTCTCGGACATCACATTCTCCAGTTTTGTAGTTTCGCTTAATCCATCACAGAGAAGCACATAGATTATAGATTCAGGGCTTTTCTTCTTGGCTGTCATTGCTTGGAACTCCTCCAGATGTTCTTTTGGCTTGGTATCTATTCTTGAGTCCTGTGGCTCCTTGTGTGTATAACTATAGTCGATGGAGGTAACTTGGGCAATTGGCTCTGGTTGCTCTAATGGTGGGTCTCTCCGAAACTGCTCTCTCGTTGGTTCTTTCAGTGTTATTAGTGATTTTGTTTGGAATGTTTCTGCCTTAATGCTTCCTTCAGGAAAGTCCCGAGGACTCTGGGAGGGTTTGGAAAGCCCCAGTATTCGTTCCATTCTCAGGTGAAAGTCCTCCGGCATCTTAACAGACTGTGGTTTAGGATGGTGCACGGCACCCTCCTCACCGCTTGGCATTTTGGGTGAAGAGGTGCATGTATGGATTGGTTTTATTGTCTGGAAGTCAGAGCGTATCACCTCACTCTCAATGGCCCAATGGACTGGAGGGGTCCCTCGGTCTTTACCATCTCTAAAGTCTGTGGTTCGCACTGATTCAAGGCATGACTCTGTCTCGGTTTCTCTCTCTGACAGGCGCAGTTTCTTCTTTTCCAGCATGGTTCTTTTGGCCTCCCGCAGTCGTTGCAACTTACTTTTTATTTCCTCATCAAGCAGAGCATCACTTCCATGATCCCTGTGCCTTGCAGTGCGTTTGCTACCTACCTGTTCTTTATTGTACACCAACTCCTGTCCCCTTAACACGGAGAGTTTTGGAAAGCTTATGGTTCGCACCATCCCCTTTGCAGGAAGCAAGTCGCTTAACATCTTTTCAGTCTCTTGCCTTTTATCAAAAGGAGAGCCAATGCACCGCAGGTAAACCTTCAGCCTACCCTCTTTCCTCTTCTGAACCAGACATTCAATACTCTCATGGGTTTGTTTGGACTTTCTCAGGAAATCTAAATATTTTGCATTTTGCTCCTCTCTCTGTGCAACTAGCAGCGAAGCGGTTGACTCAGCTGAACCCTCACTGTTAATGGCAAACACTTTGTAGCTCCCAGAATCCCTCTCCCGAACATCTCTAACCTCTAGGCTGGAGCTGTGAATATGCATATCACTCTCCATCTTTATTATTCTACGCAGATCTTTAGGGATAGGCCTATTATTATGAAACCATGTAATTGCGGGGGTTGGACAGGCAACGAGTTTACATTGGAAAACTGCGGGATCCCCCTCTAAAACAGATCTAAACTTCAGCTTTTGAGTGAAAGAAGGTTTAAAAGTCTCAGACCAAGAACTTATAGACGAGGTTCTACTTGCACATCTCTGCACAGACACAATTCCATGGTCTAAGTAGTCTTCAGAATTGGAGAAAGCGTCTCGCATCTCGCTTCGCTTTTCAGGACATCCAGGCTCTTCTCTGAAGAACAGTTCTGTAAGAGAACAACATTACATTACAGCATACTCTGTTGCTTCTCTCTTACATTTGAAAAATGAAAAGAAATGAAATGGCAAGATATTAAATTAAATTGGGGGCATGCTACAGATTTCATCACAAATCCAGAAAAAAATTCACTCACCATATTTGTTCGAATAAACGCAATGGCTTGCTCTGTTTTAAAGATTCTGACACGAAAATCGTTCGTTGTCTGTTCTTTCTTCAAACTGTGGACATTTCTTCTTGAACAAGCAAAAATGAATTTCAAAATAACATGTTCCTAGGGGTGTATGGTTTTGCTGCCCGAAAAGCTTTGTGTCTTTTGTTGGCAAAGAAGAAAATCTTACCTGACTTGCAGACAGTAGAATAAACGCCCTTTCTGATCCCTTTGATTATGGTAAAATGTTCAAACAATTGAGAAAAAATATTTTGAAAGATATATAAAAATGTAGCTGTAAGTAATTAGCTAAAATGAAATGAGAAGGCGTTTATTCGAACTAATACAGCCACTAATTTCACAACGTTATGCAAAAAAAGCAAGCAACATGGACCACATATGCTATCTGCAAGCCAGTGTAAGAAATGTATAGTGACGAATTAATGTATGTGCATGAAGTGTGAGGATACAATGGGAAAGTGTAGCTTTCACATGTCCTAAGTAACATTCATTTTCTATTATACTCTATCCTTTGAATGATTTTAGGTTGCTTACTTGTTTAAAAATCATTTCATTAAGATTTTTATACCTTCGTTTTGATTTAAACCATCCCATGCACTAACAAGAGAGTTTAACAAATAAAAGCTTAAGCAGTAAACAGCTGCATAGCATGAAGTAGAAGTTAAAAGTACAGCTGCATAATTATAAATGTAAAGTTTTAAACTGATTTTAAAACTTAATCTTTTAATGTGGGTAACCCTTAGCATATTAAAACAAAAACATGCAGCATATTCAAATATGCTCCAAAGTGTATTTTACTTTTCCTGTCATACGCTGTATGTAAGCAAATAAAAGTTTCTAACGATTTACTAATTTTTTTACGCTAAATCAGTGCTTCAGCGTGACATCCATTTGTGACTGTACCTTTCACTTCCATTTCAATCTGTTTTTCTATCTTCTCTTGAAGAACCTTTTCTGGAGCTAGAATAAAATAGAGATTATTGTGATCAATTAACGCACCAATTAATGAGCTGTGAGGTTGAAACTATGAATATCTGTTGCAATGATACAAAAAATCCACACACACATACATGAGTACATGCCAAAACAACTCAAACACCTGATAAATTTGACAGAACAGTGATCAGATGCTTCAAAACATATTTGTACTGTATACTTGTCTACAACTTTTTATGATTTTTGCCTGTAATTTACCATGCCTTTAACATGCCTTAAACACCAGGAGGCAAACATTCAACAATCCACAGATAAGTCATATTTTTCTTTCTTTACTGTTTCCCATGGGCTGAATGTATTTGAATGCAATGATGGTATGCAAGAGGAATTTATGTTTGGAAAGAACATGCAGTTGCCAACCTGTCACTCTCAGATGAGTGCTGCACTCGGCTTGTCCTGCAGAGTTAACTATTCTGCACTTGTATATACCCCTCTGATTCTGAACAACTTTCAGTAATTTTAAACTGCACAGTGGCCCATCGTGTTTTAAGGAACATAATGCAGACTCCTCAACTATTAGCTGATTGTACAGCCAAATCACACAAGGAGTAGGCACACCCTTTATTACACAAAAGAGTGACACATCATCTCCTTCTTTTACAATAGTTTCTGGGAGCAGAGTTTCAAGAAATACTGGTACTTTGGCACCAGTTTCTATGATCTCTTCGCATGGTACAACATCAGGGTAGTAGTCTCCGTTCCTTTGTTTTTCAGTTCCTTGTGATCTTTGAGCTGAAGTGATTAACATGCTTGATGTTTCCTTTGAAGACTCTTCCTTAACTTCGGAGGTTGTTTGAATCTGAGACTCTTTGACTGTTTTAGTGCTTTTAGTATCTGAGTCAAGCGTAATTTTTGTTACTGCTTTGGCGTGTGCTTCTTTAGCTAGGTAAGAATAAAGTTAGGAAAAGCATTAGATTAGATGGTTGGCAGGAATAAAACACCCTTATACTTAGAGAAATAAAAATAAAGGGGTTAGTATGGAAAAGAAATGTTCAGCATGTTAGTGCTCAAACTAAAAATAAACTATGAAATATATGAGTTAAGACACATTTAAGGGCTCTATTCATGCTAGGCTAAAGGAAGGTCCCAATTAAGTCAGTAGGATGTCTACCATTGACTTAAGAGGGACTACGACTAATGACTAATACAAGCAAGCACATCTTTAATTTTAACTAGGGCTGTCAAACTAATAAAATAATCACAATTAATCGCAAGATTAAAAAGTAGTTGCGATTAATCACAGTTTTAATTGCACTGCTAAACAATAGAATACCCATTTAAATTTATTGTAAATATTTTGGATGTTTTTCTACATTTTCAAATATATTGATTTAAATTGCAACACAGAATACAAAGAGTACAGTGCTCACTTTATATTATGTTTGATTATAAATATTTGCCCTGTAAAAAGATAATCTACAAATCTAAGCATGAAAGGGCATATGAATGTTTAGCATATCTGGTACAAATACCTTGCAACACCATCTATAAACGTTGCCATGAAAACACCTATTTTCACTTTCAGGTGACATTGTAAATAAGAAGTGGGCAGCATTATCTCCCATAAATGTTAACCTTCTGTCTTAGCAATTGGCTAAGATGTAGGACTGAGTGGACTTGTAGACTCTAAAGTTTTACATTGTTTTGTTTTTGAGCTCGGTTATATGAAAAAAATAATTCTACATTTGTAAGTTGCACTTTCACGATAAAGAGATTGCACTACACTACTTGTATGAGGTGAATTGAAAAATACTATTAATTTTGTTTCTTTTTCACAGTGCAAATATTGGTAATAAAATAATCATATAAAGTGAACACTGTACACTTTGTATTCTGTGTTGTAACTGAAATCAATATATTTGAAAATGTAGAAAAAACAAAAATATTTATAATAAG
Source organism: Mauremys reevesii (assembly GCF_016161935.1). NCBI lineage: Eukaryota > Metazoa > Chordata > Testudines > Geoemydidae > Mauremys > Mauremys reevesii. Next base: position 34,331,237 of record NC_052633.1, on the reverse strand, counting down.
TTTAAATTGGTATTCTATTATTTAACAGTGCAATTGAAACTGCGATTAATCGTGCCTTTTTTAATCTAGTTAATTTATTTTTGCATTAATTGCTTGTGATTGACAGCCCTAATTTAAATCAAAGGTATTTCCTTTGAATATTGAAGGTAACTGCAGAAGATCATGTAGAGACAACACTTTATGTAGATTGACAGAAAAGAAAGGACTTAACTGGTGTGTAAGAGCCAGATAAATGGTGCATGGCAAATGACTTAATGGAAGAGCATGACACAGTTTTATTCTCATGTTCATGCTGCAGTTGCTCCTGCAGCATCTGAGTTCATAAAAGCAGCTATCACATTCTCTAAGGTGAGCAGTGCCAACATTATCTAAGGGGAACAGTGCCAAAGGAACAAGAGGCCCATTTTGGGTCTACAGGAGTCAAGGAAATCAATGTCTATACTCCAAAGATGTTATTACATGTGCAGAAACTGCTGATATTTTAATGCACCGGAGTAAAGGCAAGGGGGAAAGGAATCCTACAAATAAAACCCCACAGGTGTGGAGGAAGACTGTGTAGGTCATTAATATAGTCTTGGGAAAGAGAGGCTCCTAAATCCAGTAGACAAGCGAGGATTTTATAGCACTGAACACAATTAATAGACACGTTCAGGAGTAAAAAACAGACCTGTATTTAGGGTGTTTGAAGAAAACATGCAAATAAGCTGCTTAAAATATTAATCCTTGCAAATATGTAGCACCTTCTGTGCCACTCAAGATGTGCAAGCTGGAATGGCCTAGAGTCTGGGTTAATTTGCTCATCTAACGTTCCCCCCTTTCCTTTATTTAAAAAGGAATTTCTCTCTCAAATTCCAACTTCAGAAATCTGCATAAGTTGCAAAATTAAATTGGTTCCTTCTGTCCTGTTCTTCATTTTGTTCCAGGTGGACACTTCCCACCAAGTCAATGTCTCATTGCATATCAGTGGCTTAAACTGATAAATTGATGAGTAGAAATTCCATTTGGCTACAACTTGCTGGGAACAGCCATGATGCACTTCTCAAGCAAGTTGTAAAACTCTCTGCCTGGTGCTGCAAAAGACATTTACGAATAGAGTCCTAAATGTGAAAAAGAACATAAAATATAGCTTTCTAAATTAAATACTAGTGTTAGGAAATGTGAGTGAGCTATATGCAGAGATGATTAGGTTGAAATGAGGTAAGTCATAATGTTAAAAATCAAATATCCACCTTCTACTGTTAGTACAGCAGCTGTTGTTGTCTCTCCATGATCATTATGCACAGTACATCTGTACAGTCCTTGATCTAACAGTTGGACATTTATAATTGTGAGTAATAGGACAGTTCCATTTTGTGATAGCTTCATTCGTTCGGACTCTTTTATCCTTTCACCTTCATGGGTCCACAGAACCTCTAAAAAGTGTTCGCTTTCTAAAGCACAAATGAACTGCGCGGTATCGCCACATTTCACAGTTTGGTCATGGAGTTTCAGGAGAATATTTAGGGAAGCCTCTCTCATTTCCTGGACAGCAGCAGCGCATCCTTTCATTATACTTTGCGATGTTTGTGAAAGGACTGTTGAGTGGAAGGTTTCTGTTTCTTTCACTGATGTAGCTTTCATGGTTAAACTTTCTGATAGGGTTTCCAAAACCTGCACACCCAGTTGGTACGATGGTTCTTGTACTGTTTTAATTTCTTTTTTATAAGTCTGGGTCTCCTTCTTTGCAAAAGGGGAAGCAACATGAACTTCTGATATTGCCTGTGACTGGACAGACTCTTTTACATCTTTCCCAGAACTTTGCCTATCTATGGCTTGCACTGTGTAATCAAGTAACAAAAAATAACAATATTAACAACTAATGTACTTTAATGGGCCAACTTAAGAACAAAATAAAATGGTATGGATAATGAAAATGAAAGATATCTTCATGGGAAAACTCAGCATGCCAGATGCATTATGCTCTTGACACAAAAGAAAATTCATTCACGTAGATGAATGGAAAATAACTTGTATTCATGCATCTGATGTTCGTCTCTTCTTTTCACTGAAGCTGTCCATTCCAATATCAAATAATCTGTTAAGATACTCTTTAAGGATGTATTTTCTGTTAGCTTTTACAGCCCAGTGTAGAGCATATGAGACAATGGTGTGACTATCACCAGCTCTCTGGTTTAAAGTGTGTACTTGCGTAGTTTAGTAAAAGGTCTATATTTTCTATATATAGGACACAGTTTTGTGAGATTTTAAATTATATGACATTTTAAAGTTGAGGAAATGACAGTGGTTTATTGGTTACAGCTAATACTACCAACATTAGTGAACTAGCTGCTAACTAAAAGGTGTGAAAAGAGGAAAGGAGGTAATTAGTAACAGTGGTATACAACAAACTGAATCCCTTTGAACAAAAATGGGGCTTTACCTTCGGCAGTCACCGTAAGTGTAGCTGTGCAAGTTGCTTCTCCAGCACTATTTCCTGCTTTGCAAGAGTATTGGCCAGCGTGCTCTAAAAAAGCATCTACTATTATCAGCATAGCTGTGCCTGTAGACTCATCAAAATGGAAAACTATATCTTTTGATGGCAACATTGGCTGTTGGTTATGAAACCATTGGATTTCTGGTTTTGGCATGCCAGAGACCCTGGCTTGAAATCTGACTGATTCCCCGCTGCATACCCTGCAGCTTGAAATAGGCTGGATAAAGGTGGGCTTTTGGCCAACAGGCTCCTTCTTAAGTGAAACTGATGAAGAAACATGCCATTGGGACTTTGATGTAACTTCTTCAACCTTTTTAAATCCTGAAAAGAAGCATGCCAACTTTTAATTTCTTACCCTACGCTACAATCAAAGTTCTCTCTCTCGTAATTTTTTTTTCTTTTTGGCCTGGCATTTTTACAATATGAATCACTAATTCCATAGTTTATAAATTATATTACAAAAATAAAAATAAATATATTTCTGGTTAAATAACATTAAGAACCACAAGTTTAAAATAACAAACCCTCTAGACCATTTTCTGTTCTGAAATTTGTGATCAATATTTTCAGAATGCATAATAGTGCAAATTTATTTTCTCATTTGCACAAATCTGGTGCATGCCCTTGTTTAAGATTTTCTAATGTTTCTTACATGAAAACATTTTATCAATACCAAAACTCTTTAGAGATCTTTACAAGGCAAAGGCTTGTTAACGGAATAAAAAACTGTTTAATAGACTTAGGTTAGGGACAAGAATTCTACCTTATTTGAGGCATGCTGGATGCTGCTAATGAAAAGAATTGAAAGGTGAAGTGCATGGAATGTTGCAAAACTGTGAAACAAACTACACTGTGCATGACCTATGTCTTGGAGATGCAAGTGGATGTTGTGGACATTGTAAGATGATACTGATTAATTGAATTAAAAGACATGACATGACATGACAATGACTCACATATATTTATTAATGAATATTAGTATAGGCACACAACTGATTTTAAAACATTATTTCTTTTTCAATTGCACATTGTACCTTCCAACTTCAAGTTAGCAGTACTTGTCACTTGGCCTATAGAATTACTAGCAACAAAGGTATAAATTCCTTCATCTTCTGGATAGGCTTCTGAAATCTCCAGCTGGCAAGTGTCTTCAAAATGAGTCATTCTAAAGAAACGGGATGGCTTGATCTCCTTATCTTTGCAATACCAAGATATTTTCAGATCTGATCAAGTAAAATAAAAAAAGAAATGCAAGATTAAGATACAGTGTCTGTAGGTAAATGCTTTAAAAATACACAAAGTAGAAATCACTTATATCACAGCTTTTTGAAGTTGACTATATAATGTACAATAAGACTTGTTTAAAGACATGTAGCTTATTGGTTATTTTATATTTCCAGCTTGGTAGTATGTAGGAGGGAAAACTTATTTTGTTACTGCTACATTCAGTGATTAACTGGAAATCTGGCTCTCTCTTTCTCCTTCTGGATATCTTTGAAATAGCAGAGGCAGAGTAGGCTTTAAATGTTGCCAGTGAGCATGAAAAATGAAAGATCCCAGTGACTATATCTTGGCATCATATTTTAAGTAGAACTCTCCATTGAGAATTCATCTGTGAGGGTAGGTGAAGAAATATGGAAGAATCAGCTCAGATGCAGGAGCTCAGCTGATGGCTGTAGGAGCATGAGGGAGAGCAGAGGTGCTGTACGTGGGAGGAGGGTAGCATGGAGTTTGTGCCTGTGAGCCAGGCAAAGAGGTCTGGTGGCTGCTGGAAGTGACTGAGAAGGGGAGGAGTTGGATACTGGCATAGGAAAGGAGCAGAGGAAGTTGTAGGGAGTCGATTTCCCTTTCATTTCCAATCATGCTCCATTTTGCAGAATCCGATGCATGCTAAGACACATGAATATAGATGGCTCTTTAGGGCTGCATCCACAGTATCTCAGACAATTTCCCTGTATTTTGGTTTTTTTTAAAGTGCTGCAGCTATTAATTATTATTATTATTACTGGAGAACTGATTTTATTTTATATTTATCTTAAATCTCAAATTCTCATTTAAAACTGATCATCTAGTAGGCTACAAAATGACTGAGCTGATCCAAACAATTCAAACAAATGACAATAGTCATCTGTTCTCTGAGGAGGGGAGTGCATGGCTTATTTTTCTATCTGAGTTCTGAGAAACCTCCAGTTTTTCATATCCCTAACCCTCTAGACCTTAGGGCCAGATCTTCAGCTGGTGGTAATCATTGTAGCTGAGGATCTGTTTTAGTTGTACTGGCCTGTGTGAAGCTTTTTAATGCCAGTCCTTAACTGACAAGAAAGGTCACCGTTGAGTCCAGTGAGATACCTTCTTGTCTCATGCATGAAGCCTGTTGTTCTTCCCAGATCTTATAGACCTTGCCAGCTTGGGGAAGAAGAGGCCAGCACCAGTCATCAAATCTGGCAGTGAACTACATCACTAACCACACTGATCTGGCATATACAAAGTATTTTAATTGTTTTTACTGCTGTCATTGTAATAAAGAAACGTTTGCAGGAAACAGTACTGTAGCGTACACAATTTGAAAATATATTTTCAATGCTAGTATATTAGTTAAGCTAATATAAAATATTTTCATGCTGTATTTGAGAAATATCCAAATTCATTCATGTACAATACAAAAAGAACAGGAACTGCAAGGACAACGCCCCATGTGCTGTGCTGCAAATGTACCTCTCAGTCATCAACATGCACATAAAGATACACACACAATTGTGGCGTGCTTTGCATAGCTGTAATTAAGATGTCAGTTCCAGTATAAACTCCCATGTGTATTTTCTGAGTCTTACCACAATTTTTATCATGGAAGCAGATTTGTTTTCTAATCTTTTTCCAACTCAAGAATTGCACTTTTAAGTGACAGGAATGCAAAAAGAGTAGATGCTACTCATTTCATGCACATTTTTATAACTAAAAAATGATTTAAATCTGGGCTTTGGTCCAGGGGTTCTCAACCTTTTTCTTTCTGAGCCCCCAACATGCTATAAAAACTCCACGGCCCACTAGTGCTACAATAACTGGTTTTCTGCATATCAAAGCCAGGGCCGGCATTTGGGGGTAGCAAGCAGGGCAGTTGTATGGGGGCCCATGCCACAGGGGTCCCTGCAAAGCTAAGTTGCTCAGGCTTTGGCTTCAGCCGCAGGTGGCAGGGCTGGGAGCCCCGTGCTTGACACCTACCCAATGGGGCTTCAGCTTTGTGCCCTGGGCCCCAGCAAGTCTAACACTTCCATGCTTGGAGGCTCCCCTGAAACCTGCTTATGGCCCCCCAAAAGGCCTTGGACCGCTGGTTGAGAACTCCTGCTATAATCTACTTTAAACTCTTTGGGACAGGGACTGAATCTTATACTGTTTTATGCTAGGCACTAGGTATCTCTACAGTAATATGTGAATGTTTTATTATTATTGTTATTAATAATAATAATAATAGTTTCCAAGACTGTGTGGAGTAATAATAATAATAATAATAGTACTGCAGTTTAATTTATCAAACTAGCTACTACGGTATCATGGGCAAAAATGTTAGTTATCAGATGGTATTTATTTAATTAAAACATGGTAAATTTATATAAGGAAAGTCTATTTTGAATAAGTGTAAATTAAAAACAAACAAACTCGGATGCTGGGATAAAACAAAAATGCTAATTTTCATATAATATTCTTAGTTTAATGTTTCCATGAATGGTACTGAAAATGGTACATCCTGGGGATATTAAGGGTTTCGGGGTGAAAGTCAGGGCAGATTTTTGACCTGTTTCTTTTTAAAAATGTCAGTAGGTGGCACCAGAAGCTTTGCTCATTGTTCATGCTCATTTATAGGACAATGCTTTCCTCAGCATTGCAGTTAGGGCTTTAAAGCTCTGCCATATCACTGCACTGACCGTTTTAAATGTCATGTAGCAGTCAGTACTCTGAAAAGCATTATAAATGTTCACATCTGATTAAAAATGTCAGAACTACTGAGCCCATGACCACCCATTAAAACACTGCTTAGCTTTAGGGGACTCTTAAATTTCATGTCTGTTGGCAGCTAGTTGCCAGTCAATTATACAGCCAACACTACTTCATAAATATATCTGATAGTTACACAATCCTCATAAAGGCTGATTTCAGCTCGTATGCTATTAGATTTACTTTGAGATAAGCTGAACAATTCTGATATAACAAAAATTGTATACGATTTCATTAAACTAACCTGTCCCTGTAACTCTGCACTGAAAACAAGCAGATTGTCCCTCAGAAGTAACAACATCTCGAAGTGGTGTTATAAGAGTAGGTGGATAAACTGGCACTTCTAGATCAGGAGAAACAACTTCTGGGACTAAAGGAAGAGACCAAAAGTTTAGACCGTATAGAAGAGCAGACATCACAAAATATTGACAATACCATTTCAAATACACTCTAAGGAATGTGGGAAACTTACCTTCCACTGAAAGTGAAGCTGAAGTAGTGGCAACTCCATAGTCATTCTTTGCTTCACATGTATAAACTGCTGCATCTTCAGGGAAAGTCTCAATCAACAATAGAGTGTATTCTTGTGCGTCATGAAGAAACTTGCATTTAAAGCCTGCAGATAGCTGCTGCTCATCTTTATACCAGGAAATTTTGGGCTGTGGTCTACCTGATATTATAGCACAAAAGCGGGCAGGTTTACCAGATTCCACGGTGGTGGGCTGAAGCTCCTGAATAATATGGGGTGGCTCTGGAGCTGCAGATTAAAAAAAAGGAGGATCTAAACATGTGTTGCTTATTGAAATTATTAAAAATTTAGTAAGATCTCTTACTCTGCCAAACAAAAATACTATTGTCAAGTGGTCAGAATCCACAGTCTTTATTCATGCAAAGTTCCCAGTGACTGAGGATCCAGTTTAGTATTTCTCACACAACAAAGTCTTCCCTTCACTTGATTGGGGGATTTTCTTGGTCAAGGGATACTGAACTGGGGCTGGAATAAAGACGACTCAAGAAAAAATGTTTTAAAACAAATAGCTGTTTTAGTGTATAAGATTTTTTGAAAGATGAAATTGTAAAAAAAAAACCCTCTCAAAACTGTTAGGTTGATCCCTCCAATACTAAATATTTGAGATATTAAAGTTAAGGGACTACTGCTTTATTTACTTTACTTGGAAGTAAGAGGATTGACTGGCTTAGGTAGATGCAGAGATAAAAAGTGCTATAATATTTTAATCAGTTATCCATTTCAATGGAAAGAGTGGACAGGAAGCAGTGACATAGCACAAGCAGCCCCAACTGTTCCGGGGTTCTCTCTCTGAAGTTATCCCAATTTTACAGTATTATAACACCAACAAGTTTTCACAGAGATACAGAAAACGGATAGGAAATGCAATGATGAGCAAAATGAATGTCCATGCATACTATTAGAGACACAATGTGGGTGAAGTAATATTTTTGTCTGTCTCACCAACAGAATTTGGTCCTACCGTCTCTCTCTAATATCTTGGGACCAAACATGGCTACAACAATATTGCAAACATACATACCATTAACATAAAGAATAATAGAGCTTCTGTTTCTTCCTGCAACAAAGGTGTATTCCCCAGCATCGCTGTATCTTGTTTCAGTGATGCTCATCTGGTGGATTCGTCTTTCCACAACATATCGATATCTTTCCTCAATCTGGAAATTGATCTCAATGCCATCCTTATACCAGCGAGCATCAACATCATCTTCATTGACTTCAAATTCAACTACAGCTCGTTGTCTTTCAATGACCTTTTATCAAATAGAATAAATATTACAAATAGCACCTGCTTTTACAGCTGCCCTCCTGCTTCACTAAACCTTACGGGGGAAAACTCAGGAGGCTCTGAATTCTGTCTCTGCATCAGGACACAAGATGTCCTACTGCTTAGTGCACCAACTCAAAGTAACTATATAGGCCTGAGAGCTGCAGATGTGCTCTCCTCCACCCACTTATTAATGTCCTATTTGGATCAATGAGAAGAAAGTTACCTGTCTGGTGAGAAGTATGTGTCTTTAGAATCCCTAAGGCCTACATCGTGGTGATGAGGGTGGCCCATCACAACATGGTGGGAGGCCCCGACTGCACAACTATTGCTGGTTTTTTTTGGGGGGGGGGAGGGAGTGATTATCTCAAATAGTTTAGGTACGCTCTTACCCCTGGCTCAATATAGCCCATTCATTAGTTATTGCTCCTTCAGTGGTAAAACAACAGAACTATCAAGAATGTATTCCCTTTGTATATACTGTACCTGAACATTTTTATGGACACTTCTGATACGAATATCACGACCTTCCACAACTAAGTTAGCACTGGACATGTTTCCTCCTGCTACTACAGTGTACTGTCCAGCATCAGACATCTTTGTGGAAGAAATGAGGAGGCGATGGACAAATCTCTCCCTCTGAACTTTCACTCTAAAGACAACAGAAAGACAATGAACAGAGCTATTTTTCTGAAAAAATATAAGGAATACTAGGGTCTTGTTCTGAAGAAAAAGATTACCTGTCACCAAGCTGGAGTTCCTGGCCATCCTTCATCCACTGCACTGAAATGTCAGGTTCTGAGATTTCACATTCAAAAATGGCTCGTTTCTTCTCTACAACCTTAATGTCTTTAATATGCTTCCTAAATTCAATGTGTCGAGCTAGGGAAATACCATGGATAAACGATGAGCGCTGTAAACATATATCAGGAGGGCCATTACATTCCTTAAATATACAGACTATGAAAACAAATACCTTCCACATATAAAGTGGCTGATGAAACAGCTTTCCCAGCAACAAAACTGTATTCTGCAGCATCACCAAAGTGGACATTCCTTATGGCAAGAGAATGTGTAAGCTTTTTAGTTCTTATCTGGCATCTGTCAGTTGATTTTATCTCCACCCCATTCTTTAACCACTTGTATGTGATGCCTTCATAGTTGACAGTTACTTCAAATGTTATTGTATCTTTCTCTTCAGCATTGATGTCTTTCAGCATGGATGTAATCAATATAGCTAAAAGAAAAGAAATAGCCATATGGTTTAAGAATGTGTCTTAACAGGAACCTGAATTGCTTTACAATCCTTTAATCAGGTTGTATTAAGACTAAGGTCCTTCCCTCATTGGTTTTGCAAAATATTATAAAATAAGCCATTAATTGAAAACTGGGCTTCTTGCATTTAGCACAAAAATTACCAAAAAGAGAGTGCCCTTTTCCAGCATTTTATTTGGAAGTTACTACTTTTTAATAAGTGTATTTGGTTTTTTTTATCACATATTGTTGTAAAATCAGTAAGGAAAAATATAAAACCAATGGAAAGCTCATAGTGACTTGAATAATCTTATTTTCTGGAACAAAAATAGTTTTAAACTCAAAACCCAAACAAATGCCAAAAACAAACCATATCACTCTGTAGTTGTATAGCGCCTTTCATTCAAGGACCTCAAAATAATTTAGAAAAGGGAATATTCCCATTTTATAGATGGTGAAAGTGAGGCACAGTGCAGCTAAATGACTTGTGCAATGTCAAAGAGACATTCTGTGTCAGAGTCAAGATTTGAGAATTGAATCTAGGAATAATATTTTCAAAAGTTTCTAAATGATTTAGGAACCTAAGTCCCAATTTCAAAATGTGATCTAGCCACTTAAAAGCCAAATCCTTAATAAAAGTCAAAGGGACTTTGAGCTCATAAGTGCCTAAATCTCTTTTGAAAATGGAATTTAGGCTCCTTAGGTACTTCTTTTGAGAATTTTACCCCACTGTCTCCTGATTCCCATATTCCCGCTCCAACCACTAGATGGGGTGTGTTTCAGTTTATATTGAACACAAAGAAGCTTTAATCATATATTAATATCATAACTATTTTGGTAATAGAAAACACTTTGGTTAATTTTTATTTTCACTTACGGTTCACTGTCAGAGTTGCACTGACTCTGTCATTCCCACAGACAAATGTATATTCTGCAGAATCTTCACTGCTTGTGTTAATGATATTGAGCTGATGGAGTTTCCCCTGAACCACTATTTTAAACTTTTGACTCATTTCAATTTCCACACCGTTTTTTAGCCATACAGCAGGTATATTGAAATGAGATACTTCACACTGAAAGGAGGCAGTTTTGGTCTCAGGAACCTCAATACTTTTCATGGTCTTTGTAATATGTACGGCTATGAAAAAATAAGAGAATGAAAAAAAAATCAGATAGTATTGTCTTTTAAATTCTGTTTATAAAATTAGAAATGCAAAGAGTAACAGATCATCCTGTGTAAGGACTAGTTATAATACATGAGCTAGTGTGGTGTGAAATACTTACTTTCCACAAACAGCTTTGCTTTGCACTCCAATTGTCCTACTACAGCTGTGTATTCTCCAGCATCAGAGGGAGATATATTCTGCAACATCAGCTTGTGAACTTTCCTTTGAGAGATCATTCTGTACTTGTCACTTGACTTAATCTCAACATTTTTGTGGAACCATTTGATTGGTATGGTATCATGGGAAACACTCAATTCAAAGGAAACAGTGGCATTTTCCAGAGCAGTCACATCCTTTGGCTTTTTGATTATTTTAACAGCTTAAGGAAGAGAATTACAACAGTTTATTCATACTTGTGATTTCAATTTTAAATCAGTCATTAGACTAATTGCTGAAATGCTCACAAATTGACTTACTTTCAACGTGGAGTCTGGCATTGGCACCTAACCTTCCAAGCTTAAAATTGTAAATGGACTCATCAGTGATAACACAATTTTTCACTTGCAGTGTGTAAACAGTTCCTTTCACTGTAATCTCATATTTATCATCTGATTTAAGTTCAATGCCATTTTTGATCCACTGAACTTTAACATCAGGATGGGTGAGTTCCACAGAAAAAACTGCATCTTGTGTTTCTGTTACAGTTAGGTTCTTTAGTGTCTTCTTTATTTTAACAGCTAGAAAAACAATTACCAATAAAGCTGAAAAAGCAAACTGAAACTCAAAGACAGTTAAATATTGTCATTTTACAAAACATGTTCTGATCCACTTTTATTTTAAGATCCAAAGACACACTTCACATGCATATCATGGTCACCAACCCCTGCCCCCCTCCCAAAAACCCCAAAACAAAACAGATTTCCCAGCACCTATAGGCATCTAAGATTAACATAGTTTTTCTGTATTTAAAATGCTACTATACAATTAGCAAATGTTGACATTTTAATGGCTTACAGCATATACCGAATATGTTTTTATCAAAATATTATGTTAAATTCTAACATGGAACATCCAAAAATTTTATCCATTTATTGCCTCAAACATCATGCATTTTAAATACAAAAGACAGTTTGTAATGATGATGATGTATATCCAGGAGCGCCAACAGCTTTTTTGGCGCCGTAGGCAGCGGAAGGTCCCGCCCCCGAAATACCGCTGACGACCGGGGTGGCTGAAGATCCGGCTGCCACAGTCACTGCCCCCCAAATGTTAGTGCCCTAGGTGACCGCCTAGGTCACCTAATGGGTTGCGCCGGCCCTGTGTATATCATACTTAGTTTTATTTTGTATCTTAGGGCCTGAGCCAAAGGACATTGACCTCAATGATCTTTGAATTAAGCCCTTAAAAGTATCAAATCAGGATAGAATTACTGACCTTCAACCTTCAATTTGGCAGATGTTTTTGAAGATGCCACTTTGTAGGTATATTCACCCATATCATCTAGCTTGGTGACTGGAATATTAAGTCTCCTCTTTAAGCCATCTGATTCACTTCGGAGGTGATCGGTCATAGATAATGGTTTACCATCCTTCAACCACTGGCCATCAGAATCAGGATTTGCCACCTCACATTCAAAAACAGCTTCTTGGGATTCAGCCACTGTTAGATCGGTGAGAGGCTTTGCAATGGCACCACCTGTTGGGAAGCAGAAGCATGAATTATTTGTTCAGTGTTTCGGCTGTCTCATTAGATTATTTCCCCCCCTATACTGAAATGCAGCTTTGCTGAATTCCACTGGCTACACAGATTCTGAGGACAACATACTGCCTTCATTTGTGCATCATTCTACATTATGGTCCCGATTTAACAAAGCATTTAAACACCCACCTAAGAGCTGCTGAATCAAAGCCAAAAAGAGAACAGAAAAAATAAGATAGAGAAAGAGAGACAAACCTCAGAAAAAAGGAGAAAAGAAAAAAAGAGTAGAGAAAGGTATAGCAAGAGCAAAATTGCTAGGTGCTGTTTCAAAATATGTAAATTGCTTATTACATTGGGCACATTTTTTAAAAATCAAAGTGTAACACTTTTTGGGATTTAAGCCTACTAACCTGCTACTATAAGCTTCCCAGACGTTTTCTTTTCTCCAGCGTAAAATGTGTATTCACCTTCATCATCTTTCATCATGTTGACGACTGTCAATTTATATATTTTGCCACGTGCTTCGATTTTGTATTTAGGACTAGGCTTGAGCTCTTGGTCTTTGAAGTGCCATAAAACATCAATACTTGCATGAGATAGCTCAACCTCAAAGGATACATTCTGAGTTTCAGTGCATGTGATGTCATGAAGGCCTCTAATAATCTGAATTTCTGTAAAACAAGTTCATTAGAAATATTAGTCACGACCACTTTATTATATTAGCAAGCAATATTTTAAGAACTACTGTGCATCTTAATAAATACCTACTTTCTACTGTAAGATTGCAACTGGTTTCAACTTTGCCAACCATCAGTTTGTATTGTCCTTCATCTGATGCATAGGTCCTGGTAAGCACTAGCCTTTGTTTAGTGCCTTTGCAGACAGCTTGTAGACGGTCATCAGGCTTTATCTGTTGATCGTTTAGGTACCATTTGGATGAAGACACATCAGGGACTGAAACTTTGCATTCAAAGACAGCTTTTGTTCCTTCAACAGTGTGAACATCTTTTAGTGGCACCACTATGTCCACACCTGGCAAGTCACAAAAATATTAATGTAACCCCCCCCTTAAATTAACAAGAAATAAAGCAAACAAATTACCACCCATGCCTTTGAAAAAGCATTGGACTGGCTAACAATAGTCACTTACTATAAACAGAGACTCGTCCAGTGGTTGAAAGAAGAAGACTGGGAATATTAAAGGAGTAATTTCCACTATCTTCCTTTGTTACATCTTCAACTAACAACATATGTGACTGCTTGTCTAGCACAACGTGCACACGGTCATTTGGCTGAATTTCAATACCGTCCTTCATCCAGACACCTTCAACATTTTCTAGGGAGACTTTAACTTCAAGTTGCACAATATCACCCTCACAGACTTTCTGATCAGTAAGTCCTTGAAGAATAGTTACAGGACGAGCTATGAAATATGAAAGAAAAATAAATTAATCCTCATGACAGATAAGCAAAATAATTACTCTTAAATCTGTAGGAAAGAAGGGGTATGTGATTAGAAAGGCTTACGCTTCATCTTCAGTTTGCAACTGGTCTTTTTGCCATCTACAACAAAGCTGTACTCTCCTTGGTCTTCCTTACTAACATCTTTAACAGTGAGAATTTGACGACCACGCCGGGATGTAATAATGTATTTACTATTGGATGTGAGCTCCACATCGCCACAATACCATTTCCCCTCCACATCTTCAGGAGAAATCTCGCATTCAAGCTCGCCTGAGAAGGACTCTGGGACTTCAATATCCTCAAGTTCTTTAACAAACTCAACAACGGCACCTGCATTAGAACATAAACACATTCACAAATTATTTTTTTAAAGAGTTTTATGAAACATTTCTTATAAAAACATTTGGTTTTAAAGATGCAAACTTGCATTTAAATCAAATATTATTTTTAAACCCTGAACATAAAATAATATTCAGGCTTTCATGTTGCATTAAAAATATAAACATAGTGTAAACATTTCTTCAATGTTCTATGCAGCAAAATGCATGCTGCTATGTTAATTAGAGATAGCTGATTTCTTCCTGGAAGATTTCACTATAAAAACATTGAGTGATAATAAAACTTTCATTCCTACCTTCAACAATAAGCTTAGCAGTTGTTTTTACAGTTTCATCTTCTACCAATGCACAGCTGTAGTCCTCAGCATCTAACATGTCAATCATTAGTACAGAAAGAAAGTGACCTTTTCTGTCAGAGTGCATCCTGTATTTGTCTCCAGAAAAAATTTCTATTCCATTTTTATACCATTTCACTTTGATAAAGGGTTCTGAGGTTTCACATTCAAAGGTTGCCATGGAATCTCTCTCTTTAGCAACAACATCTTGTAAATTTTGCGTGAAACGTATCAACTGTTTGGCTGCAAAATAAAAAAATATTGAGAGTTGATAACCTGTGGACTACAAAGACAAACACATTTTGTTAATGAACAGGGTACATTAAAGGGATTTACACATTACCTTGTACTAGCAAGAAAGCATGGCTTGAAGTTTCACCAGCTATATTGATTGCTTTCACCATGATGCTGGCAGAGTCCTCAGCTGTTACATCTCTGATGACCAATTCACAAACATTATCTTCAGGCCAGTACCAATATATCCGATCAGACCGCTCAATCTGTACACCATTTCTGAACCACTGGCATTCAGGGTCTGGTTTCCCTACTACTCTAACACGGAAATGTGCATCGCTATCTTGGGCTACTGTCTGGCTTTGAATTCGTTCAAGTATCTTAGGAGCCTCCATACTTGGACTAAGCTCAAGCCTCTCTGGTTTGATAGCTGGAATGGTGAGTTCGCCTTCAGCAAGAAGTATTTTCTTCTCTTCCTCGGTTAAGTCTTTGGTCCAGTGAAGAAGTTCCTCTTTTGTCTTTTTAAGCATTTCTTCATATGATTCATCTTTTTTGCGAGACTTAAGCTCCACAGCAGTAATGGCTTCATAATAGCCCTCCTCTGTCCTACGCTTGAATTTACTGCGCAGCTCTTCAGTCTCTTCTGTTAGCTTCTCATGAGTGATTCTCTCAGCCCTTTTTAGCTTCACCACCTCTTTGGTAGTTGCCTCAGCAGGCTTGTCTACCTTTTGTACTTCAAAGAGAAGTTTGCCAGGCTCTGTTACTGCTGGCTCATGCCTGGGTTCAGGTGCCCGGCGAAGGACAGATCTGAAATCTTCCCTCTGTTGGATTTCAAGTTTCACTTTATGTTCCGTTACCCCCTCTGGATTTTCTGCTGTAACCTTCACTTCACCTGTATCGTATGATTTACAGTCCACGATATCCAGGTAATAGATACCATCATAGCGGAGTCTAAACCTTTTGCTTTTACGAATTAGCTGCCCATTGAGATACCAATTGACTTTGGGCTGTGGATAGCCTGTGACACGGCAGCGGAATCGCGCAGTTTCACCCTCCAGAACTCTTGCAGGCTCAGGGACCAAAACTATTTCTGGCGTTTGCTTCTCTTTTTGGTCATCTGTCACTCCAGCAAGGGCCCCTTCATGGGCCATTCTTTCCATCTCTTCAATTCGCTGCAGTCCCTTCCTGCCTTCCGGCAACTGAGTTTCTTCCACAAGGCTTTTCTCATCTTTAACGATAAGAGTAGCCGATGTGTGGTCAGTACCATATTTGTTACTTGCCCTGCAAGTGATCACTCCACTGTCTCTAGGATAGGCTACTCCATAATCCAGACTGCAGTATCCAAATTCATTAATCATGCGGAGTCTATTGGCTGCCTCTAGTGGCTTGCCATCATGTAGCCACTCGACCACCATAGTGGGGTCACCAATTGGTGTCAGTCTGCAGTCAAAATGAGCTGGTCCAAAGCATCTGAGCCTCAGTGAAGTGAGTTTCTTCTTAAAGAATGGCTTTTGTTGTTTCTCTTTGTCATAAAGGTCTCCCTCCTCCCATTGTTCTTGACCATAACGCAAATGGAGAGGCTCAAGCTCAGGTGCTGCAATCTCCTTTGCTCTGTATGTTCCCCTTGGAATGATTAATTTCCTTTCTGGTTCAGGTTCTGCAAATTCCACTTCGACATTTACCTTGCACCGTGTAGTGTCGCGCCCCGCTTTATTGATAGCAGTGGCGGTATACCATGCAGCATCATGCTTGACAGTGGACTCAATTTTAAGTGCAGCTTCTCCTTTAGTTCCCTCAATTCTGAAATATTAAAAAAATATACATGATTTTCTCACATATTTCCTTCACAATTAGGTTCCATCCCAAAACCCTTAAGCAGGCAAAATTCTGGTGGAATCAAAAATAATACTTAATCATGGTAGTGCCTAATGACCAGCCAAGAATGTGGCCTCATTATGCTAGGCACTGTATAAACATAAAGTAGTAATCTTTAGTGATTTTGAAATCAGTACAAGTTTAATCTATTAGAGGACTGTAGATACAGAAAGCTAGTGGAGGCTCTTTTTCTATTCGGTTTTAAGTTTTATTGAAACTTACATAATATAAATGTACAGAAACATGCAAAAGGCAGGCCTGAGCCTGTAAGTTATTGCACACATTTAGGGCCAGATTCAACTTCATTGAAGTCAGTGGAAAGACTCCCATAGTCTTCAAAGGCCATCGGATCAGGCCCTTAGTACTCACAATGGGAACTCTCAATTCCCATCTACTACATTCTTTGGGAGTTGGAGACACTCAGCCAAAGCTAGGAGGCACTTAGTACCTTGCAGGACCAGGCTTATTGATATCTTTACATATCATCTTTTTAGGAAGCACTTACTTGATCTTTGGGTATTTATGAGGTACAATGATATCGCTGTTCTTCAACCATACAATGTCAGGATTAGGGTTACCAGTAGCTTTCACTGACATTTTCAGTTTAGTACCTTCTTTGACACTAACATTCTTCAGCCTTTCTACAAAATGTGGTTTCACTAGATGTTCTTGAGCTGAAAGAGCAATAAAGAAGTGATCCGACACAGAAATTGAAATAGAGGTTTCTATACATAACAATTATAGAGTTCTTTCCAAAATGTGCAGAATAAATACCTTCCACTGTCAAGGTCATAGAGATCGTAGCTTTGCCTGCCCTGTTCTGAGCAATGACAGTCCATTCACCAGAATCATCAGGACTAGTATGGACAATGATCATTGACTGTGTGCCATCTTCTTTAACTACTATTTTATGAGTATAGTCATTAACAACTTGTTGACCTGCAGAAAGAGACAATTTTTTTTACACCCAGTACTGTTTCCCAACATGGAAAATACTATATTTTTTCTAGATAATTATACTATGAAAATAAATTGAGATACCATTATGAAACCAGTATGTTTCTGGCATGGGTCTGCCAACTACTTTTAGGTCAAATCTCGCCGTCTGCCCCTCTGCACATTTAAAGGAACTAGGTTTCAACACAAAAACTGGCTTATACAATCTCTCCAGTTGTCCTTCATCAGTTTCATCTAGTCTGCGGGCAGGAGAACGAGATGGAGAACTACGGGCTGGAGAACGGCTCGGGGAACGGGGAGAAAGAGACCTGAGGAAGGAACAAAAAAGCTGTGCTATAGCAATGATGCCTAGAACCAAGCTAAAGCAATATATAATTCATCTTCTGTGCCTAGTATATTAAAACATGTTAAAATCAATTTACCTAGGGCAAAAGGTGAGGTAAAATTATTATTTGTAGTTTGTTTCCTTTTGTCTAATCAATATGAAGAATCTGTGCAATGTCAAATAATATTACAATTCTATACTTACAGCAATATTTATTTTTCACATACACAAACGCACACACGGTGTGCAGTATACAGAAACACACAGAGTATTTATCTATAACTGGATGAGTTCTCTGACCACTGAAATGTAGCAATCTCTGTGGTGGAAGGCAAGAGCTGTTTAACAGTGCAGTGCACAATAGGTAAAATCCCAAGTGAGGAGCAATATATTATTTAAATTGAGAGGCTTTAAGTAGACAGGGTGTGGTTACTAAGGTTATAAAACCAATACCTTGCTTAGACCTATTATCTGGAAGATGGTACCTCCAGAATCACATTGCCCTATAGCAACGGGGATTTGGTTCATATTGACCCACAGAACAAAGTGCCACTTATTGAATCAACATCAGTATTTCCAACAGCATGGAGGGCTGACAGTCTAAACTTGTTTAGCTTGGACTACATGATAGGATCACTAGACACTGTTTATTTGTAGTGGACTGGAATGAACATGAGACTTGCATATTACCCTGTACTTACCGATATCTTTTCATAACATCTGGTGCTGGCATATAACCTGGAGCTCCAACTGGTGCAACAGGTTCAATGTACAGCTTTGCAGAGCAAATGGCATTTCCTTTAACATTGCTAGCAAAGACTGTATAAATTCCTTCATCTTCAGGCAACACAACAGGTAAATGTAGACTAGCGCTGCCATCTTGCAGAACTTCCATGTAGTAGCGCTCTCCATGCTTAATGCGTTTACCATCCTTGTACCACGCAATCTGCACAAATAGTAAAAATCGGAGTAAATCCTCATGGAGATTAGAATACAGTAATGTGTACCCATGTAGGTTACTTAGGACTCTGCTAGGTCTTTCCCACTACTTTTCAACTATTGCACAACCGTAACCAACATGTAGTTGGCAAACAATTTTACTTGAAATAAGTAAGAGTAAAGAACAGCTTTTTGCAGTGACCCATGATATGAAAATCAGTATCCAATATAAAATACAGCATTGTGATACATAAACAGAAACAAGCCAGATTCACTACTAAGTGACCACTTCTCTGTGACACTCTGTGATGCCTGAGTAGCGCAATACTTTGCCATAGCATACTGGTGAATCTAGCACATTTCCTTATCCAGAACTATTGCACAAATCTACAAAAGGGAAACTCAGCTTGATGGGAGAACAAAGGACTAAAAAAATGTACATTGTTTTTGGAATTTGTGGTTTTCTAGCTGAGTAGGATAAAGGAGGGGTTCTCTGACAGTGAGCTACCACATTCAGTAAGTTTCTACATATAAAAGCAGGCCTGTTTCATAGGTAGATATAATTAAAAACAATATCTGTGTGATTTATATTGTACATTTATACACATTGGTATACCTTGGGTAATGGATATCCAGTCATCTTACAATGGAAAGTAACAGCCATTCCCTCAAATATTCTATAATTCTTTAATCTTAAATCAAATCCTGCTTCAACTGTTTCAGATTCAGGAATATCAACCACCATCTCTTCTCTGTCTTCCTCCAGGAGTTCTTCTAGGGTGGTCTTAATAATTCTGTATTCAATTTCTTTGATAAGTCTTTCTTCAAAGGAAGAAATGTGGAATTCCTATGCAAAAAGAAAACAGTTTTGTGATAGATTTTGTAGAACAGACTTTACAGTTTGTACAATAACTGATTTCTTACATTTGTGAAACTAAATAAAAAGACTTGAACTGCTCCAATCTCAATTTAAAATGACTGAAATACTTACCTGTTCATCTACAAAAGTCCGGATCTGCACAGTGTCTTTTGCCATTTTCTTCCTAATTAGAGCTTGTTCTTTTTCATATTCTTTTTCATAGTCAGCATATAAAATAGCTGGGGCTATCTCAGCCACTTTAGGTTCTTGTATATATGCAGTCACCTGAGTTTGGTACATCATTTCTTGTTGCGATTTTATGTAGACCTCATAATCAGCTAGGAGTTAATTACACATTAATTCTGGTAAGCCACTGTCCATTTTACTGGCATAAATGTAGAAACAAGCTGCAGAAGTTATCAATTAGTATGTATTATTTTAAACAGTTTCAGGGGGTGGTGGAACAAGTGCACATCCTGATGCTCTGTGAGAATCATTACAACAGATAGATGCTCTATTCAGTCTTGATTAAAACGTCATAATTTATATGTTCTAAGACAGGTGTTCTTAATTACAGACCACTTCTAAAGAGAGAGCTCATCAGCTCTCAGCCTCCTAACCATACCTTACACCTTCCCTCTGGGAACTACGGTACTTGATGAATATCTATGCAGATATCTAAATAGTCTAAATTAGTTTATTTTTCTAAAGCACATCTCCCAGCTCCTTAGTTAGTTTCCTTTCCTCAGAACCCCAATGCCAACCTTCAAAGCCCCATATACTGTGCAGAATATTAAGAGCTCTGCAAGAGGAGAGGCTCCTGCAGCTATGCTGAATAGGAGAGTCTAAAACTCTGCATGAGCCTAAGGTTAAATATTCTCTCCCTCCTGCAGAAATCCTCAGTGCCACAGAAAAGTAGCTGTAGGCACTCTTCCTCCTGCAGAGCTCCCAGTACCTTCTCTTTCTCTGGGGTAAGGAGAGGAGTGTGGAAGAGAGCTAGGCCCATGTGCCATTCCTTACCATCTGCTTCTACAGAAGTGAACACTTTGGGTGAAATCCTGGCCCCACTGGAATCAAAGGGAAGCCAAGATTTCACCCTGTGCCCTGCAAGTGGTTCTGTACATCATTGTGGTTTGACAACTGCTATGAAAGTGCCCATAGATTCAGGACCTCCTTTAGGAGACTCACTTAAAATAAGAATGCCTCCATTTTGAAACTATTTAATGGCTCAGAAAGAAAAAGAAGCTACTGCAATACCTCATCGACCATTGTGACCAGTCTGTTTTTATTATATCAAACTGAATGGCACCAACTTGCTAATCTTAAAGCAAGCTTAAGAAACTCCAGTCTTATTCTTCCATCTTTTTATCACTAACTTTTTTGTTAATCCTTCCTCCCCCACTATCCATGCACATACATATACCTTCTTCCAGTAAAGAGGCTGATGCAGAAGCTTCTCCATGCTTATTGCGAATAACAATAGTGTATTCTCCGGCATCATCAGCAAAGGTCATCGAAATTTCAAGTCTGCATTCCCCAGTCTCTTTTTTGTAACTCACTTTGTGTCTTTAGGAACATAGAAAACACAAATTCTCCATAATTCTGATTAGCAGAACTCTTAGCATATTTACTTTTTGAAAGATCTATGACTATTACTCCTCGAAAAAGCCAATGTTTTGATAAATTTTTAGGCCAATATCAACTCAGTGGAATAGTAGAACAACATAAAAGAAATAACAATACTGTGACCAGAGCTCAATTATACCCTATACCTATAATAATAATTGAACTCAGAGACAAAAGGCAGTACTGAAGTCTTGAGGATTCCATTATATATACACACAATATAGCCTTCCCAATATCAGAATTTTTATATACAGGGAGCTTTATTTTTGGCAACATCATTCCCATCATTTTCTGTAGGTGATTATATCATGATACATTTCAAGAGTGCCAGAAAATGTACTCAGATGGCTCCTTCACTAAATATTTCCTCAATTCTATAGAATACTGCAGAGAAAATTCAAACCAAAGTGTTTCTCTCTTTTCTATAAATTAATGTGTATGTTGATTTTTAGCTCAACCTTGTATTTATAATTGTTTTTCTAGCTTTTTTAAATATATGCTTTATAACCCACCAGAGGAAACATTGCATCCCATAACGGAGAAGAATGGCCTGATGGGTTTCATATACTTATATGTTCAGAAACTTAGGGCCATATTAATTCCTGATGACACCACACTGAAATCAGTGGGGTTACACTAGGAATAGAATTAGTTCCCAGCAGATAACTGAATTCTAATATGTGTCAAATCTACAGAAGTATCTTTTGCATATCAGAGAAAGAACAATGTTTAAGTAGCTTATATACCTGTAACCAGTAGTAAGAGGTACCCCGGCTTTTTTCCAGTAGATGTGTGGCTTTGGGTTGCCGCCAATTTGGCACTCAAAAATGACACTTCCACCTTCAACTAATTTCCGAATTACAGGTTTGGTTATAAAATAAGGAGCCGCAGCTTCTCCAAACACTTCTTGTTCTGCAATAGTGGTATCTTCCATTACCACATCTTTTGACTCCATATAGCTGGAAGAAGATTTCAAAGAAGGCAAATGAGCTGATGCAGAAGGAAATCATAAATAAATAAAATGGAAGTAACTAATAATCACAATAGGAGCAGTCTGCTTAGAAAAGTAACTTTACCGTTTCTCTTCTGTGACAGCCTTCACAGAAACTGCTTCTCGGCTCTCGATCTCGTCAGAAACTGTAAGAAAAATATGATAATGTTGATGCCAAAATATGTTAATGTTGATAATATTTTAGAAGTGGACAAAACAGCTAGGAAGGAGGGTAGTTTTGCTGGCTGACTTTAAGGCTCAGGTACTTGC
Source organism: Mauremys reevesii (assembly GCF_016161935.1). Taxonomy (NCBI): domain Eukaryota; kingdom Metazoa; phylum Chordata; order Testudines; family Geoemydidae; genus Mauremys; species Mauremys reevesii. Next base: position 34,308,647 of record NC_052633.1, on the reverse strand, counting down.
ACTGGGACAGTGAATCAGGAATCTTAGCTTGCTCATAACTGGCACCCAGGTGACATGGGGAGCCTCACTCCTGGCCCCTTAAACCCAGACTGGCTGTAACAGTCATAATCAACATTCCTGAGCTATTTAGTACCCTTCACCCTTAATGTTTTTCTCTCTTGCATATTATTGGGCTGTGCCGTTGTTGTTTCTGTGGTATTTTCCAATCTGATATGACCTATATGGCCAATATAGTGGGGCATGGGACATGGGTGTGCTGTAATGTTCCTTTGGTATGTGGGTTTTGGATTGTCTTGAATATAGCTCAGTAACAAAGCAAACTCTCTCTCCTCCTCTCATATACTTGTGATGATCCTTGAGTATGCGTACAGGGGCCCTTACCATTTATTCCTTCCATGTAGGATTGCATTTTTAGGACCCTTACTAGTGCGAGATGGTCTTGACACTAGAGGCTGAAATATTTGTCACTGATGGTTGGGAGTAGGAGGACCCCAGAATAGTTGGGAGATGGGGAATATGTCTATCTCTTCCTCAAAATAGGCATCAACCCAGCCATTATCTGTAGTGATGGGACTAATGTGAAGGTGGCAGGCCCACGTATCTCTGAGTGAAAACAGGGATGGGGATGCTGCCAGTAGTGTACAATACTAATGGATAGTCCTTGGTTTTTGCCCTAGGCAACACAAAATCTTTTATTAGGTGAAGAGACTAGGTGGGAGTTGCTGGCAGGTTTAGCAGCCCTGGACGCTGCCATGGGCAAATCAAGACACCTGCAGCTGCCAGAAATACTAGCTCTTGGGTATAGAGAAGTTGTAATGAAGCCATTTTGACTGAGCAAACTGTTTGTATTCTTGTTGTGAGAAATCTACTTGCCCTGCACATGTAAGTGGCATGAACTGCTGACAGTTCCAGCTGCATTGGTAGCAGTGCAAGTAAATCTTCCACTGTCTTCTGCAAAGGCTTCACGAATCACAAGGCGAGCAACTCCTGCTTTGAAGGTAATCTGGAAGTCTATGGAACTCTCAATCTGATAGTCTTCTCTGTACCATGACACAGTCGGGGCTGGATGGCCAGAGATGTAGCACTCCAAAGTGACAGATTCGCCTTCAATAACAGTAATGTTTTTCAGACCCTGTATCACACAAAAGTATTTATACAATGAATATGACTCTTCACTAGTAAATAAATCATTTCAACTGTATGATAAAACAGTCCTGAAACTTACAATTCAGCATCTATATCAAAATGAGGCACTGATGTGCAGTGCCCCAAATAAATCAGAGAGAAGAGACATTTTCAAACTACAGCTTTTGAAGCTGGAGTTGGGCTGTCTGAATATGTTACTCTTCACAGGGAAAATCTAAAGGGAACTTGATCTTTGTGAGATACTTGTGAGAATTCACTTGTTCAGCAAAGATCATTCTGATAGGTCACATGGCTACAGAGACTGGCAACCAACTACAGACCTGAGAGATGGTGTCAGAGCTCCAGAGAGCAACTGAATGTAATGAATACATGACAAAAGGGAGGTGAAACAAAGCATATCTTAAAAGGAATGAAAGGCAAAACAAAGTAACTCTTATCTAAATTTTCACTACTTACTGAGACTAAGGTTGGTGGGGAAGCAGGGACTTCTGCTGGCTCAGGAACTCTAGCCATTTCAGTTACCTAGGACATTTAAAGCAGAGTTACTAAACATGCCACAAAGAGACAGAAATAAATGGTAGACACACCAGAATTGATGTAGGAAAAGGTTTCCTTGCAGAGAGTATCTGCTGCTTGCTGTGACAAAGTGATGTTAGGATCTTAGAAATGCTTGCGCAAAACAAGTATCACAACTTACGATAGACAAAGCTCAGTAGGGATATTTTAAAAGAATAAGCTTGTAACGAGGGAAGCTCTAAACACACTGGATTACTCTATTGTTTCTAAGATGCAAGTCAGTCAAGATGATTTTGGAATTCACTTAATGACAAACCTTTGCTTCACCTTCTTGCATTAATTCAATGTGTTCTTCCCGTACCACACCACCTGTAATGCTCACACTTATGTCTCTTTTGGTCTCAACATCATAACGACTCTTATAGGCGTCAGCTGCCTCTCCAAAGGGAAATTGTGGAGAGACAACCTTCTCTGCCATCATTTTGGTTTCAGGTGGTTTTACTTGTGGTGATTTCACAGGTCTGGTGATCTTTTGAACAGAAGTTGCTGATAACTCTTTTTCCAGAGTAGCCATAGCAGATCCTGCTATTGAAACCTAACCAGTCCAAGAGAAAGAAAGTTACAGTTGTGTTACTCTTATTTTCAAAAGATGCACTATGTATTTCCCAAGCAAGTCAGTATGAAATATTACATACGACTGTTACTTTCTTATTCACATATTTATTGACATTAGATAACCAACATAAAGACACTTTCAACCTTCCTATGCTGTAAAATAACATAGCTTTAAAAATATATATGCTTGTATGCAGACTTAAAGTTGTATAGCATTTGAAAGTATTCTATTATATTGTGTTAGAATTTTGTTCTTTAAACAGCAACATAGCTCTTAAAGGGAATGTGCTCTATTGCTTTCTAGGCTTGAACTCAGATTTTCACTAAGGCATCACAGAACTAATTATATGCCAGGAAGTGATTAAAATATCTCAAGAGATTTCGAAGTGCAACCTTTATGCATAACTAAGTTGGACTGTGTCTCTAATTTTAAAAAAAAGGAGTTGACAAAACTCCTCAAACAGTAGAAAGGAAAAAGTAACATGAAATTAATGCAAAATCACATGGTTCTTTATGGGGCCATAAAATATAGTTTGGATTAGGGATGTAGAACATGTTAATTCCTAAACTGGTTTAGTATGCAGTAAAACAACTGCAAAATAAAAAAAAAGTACTGCTATTTAAGTATTATTTCTTTAATATGAGAAGTTGAGCATGAATCAGGATTTTTTACCTACCCTTTAAACAGGGTGAAGGTGTATGCCAGGCATGTAGCATTTTATTGTAAATACCACAAGTTCTAGCTGCATTCCGAATATATGAAATGGTTGGGGTTTTAAAAAAATACCCAATAAAATCACTTTTTGGCAGGATTTCATTTATTTGCACTATTATATTTTACTTACTAGGGAACAGGGCAACACAAATAAAAGATAGCACAACCTCTTCCCCCACTTGGGAGTAACACAGTATTGTATGGGGAGGGGGAAGGAGGGACATCAATATGGGGGAAATGAGGTATCAGTTATTTTAACTGAGCTTGCTGTTTGCCCAACACCCTTCCTCCACTTCTTACCTCGTAAGTATGATCTGGTTTAGGAACAGTAATTTTTGAAACTGTAAAATGAGGACTTGCTGTCCGGGGACGTGTGTGTTCCACAAGAACTGCTTTTTCAGTTCTGGTTTCTTCTGTTCTTTTAATCTACATTTACCAATAAAATGTTTGGTGAGTATGTTGTGCTAGTCACCAAATTGCAAAAGAAAAAGTTTCATTAAAAAAAAAACAACAGCCAGCCAGAGAAAGAGTGCAATATAAACCAAGTCTAACCTGTGTTGATATATGCATTCCCATTTTTTCAGTGGTGGAAACTTTTGTTTCAGAAGGAACATGTACTGGTTTGGTGACAACATGACGTTCGGTTGGCACCTCAACAACGTGACCTGTCATAGTACGCTCTTTATATCCATATTCCAAAGCTGTCTGCTCAGCATAGCCTTCTTCAGCACGCTCTAGCTCCCAGGGCTCTCTAACACGTGCATGATCAACTGCAGCAACAACTGTAGCTACAGCTTCAGCCTTTTTGTAAGCTCCAATCTAAAGGTAACATTTACAGAATTCATACAAGTACGCATGGTGATGACAAAAATTTGTCTATCTGGCAAATACACAGTACATACATGTTATAGACAGACAGAAAATGTACATATGTTATATAGTATTGAAAATATATAAGACTGTATTTATCTACATGTGCATTTCATAGTCACTAGTTGTAAATATATATTTATACTGAATAGAAATACATCCACACTGTGCACATGCATATTTCTATATACTGTACACAATGTATATTAAATACTTTGCTGTCACATTTATGACTATGGTACGGTATGTATTATATTTAAAAAGCTATAATTTCTGACAGCTGCACATAATTCTATATCAGACATTACTAAGAAAAATGGTCAAAGTATGTATATGATGTTTGATGTGCAAACACTGCATGGTCCATTCATGCACAATGAACCTTAGGAAATATATAGCTGTAACTTCAATGCATGGAAAAGTTGTGCTAATGTATTTTACAAGTTCCTAATAGGGAAGGATAACTTTGAGTATTTTGGTAAAAGGGAAGTGGTGCTTTTGTGCCAGGATATAACTTGTTTTTAACTTCCTGATCCATAATTGGTTTCACACTTGATGTCAGTGTAATATCTCCATTATCAAGTTTTGGTCAGCAGCAGATATTTGAGTAGCAACTGCTGCTGTTTTTTCAGTATTATAATTAACCCAGATACAGTATATAGTAAATGAGCATGTGAAAAAATTAACTTTTAAATAATAAATTGCCTTCATTCACCCATTCTACATACAGCTTTAAAAACAGTTCACCACGTGAAGTAATATCTCTAAGCTAGGTCAGACAGATTGTCTGCAAAATTTATTTTACTATTGACAGGGCCAGTGCAACCATTTAGGCACCCTAGGCAGTCACCTAGGGTGCTGGGATTTGGGGGGCGCCATTTTCTTCGGCAGCGACCGCGGCGGCTGGATCTTCGGCTGCCGTGGTTGCCGCCGGCATTTAGGCGGAGGGAGCTGGGGCAGAGAAGCGCAGGGAGGGCCGCCTGCAACAAGGAAGGGTGGTGGTGGCGGCGCACGGGGGAACTCCCCACCCCAGCTTACCCCTGCCCCGCCTCCTCCCCGAGCACACCGTGGCTGCTTCACTTCTCCCGCCTCCCAGGCTTGCGGCACCTAAGCTGATTGGCGCCGCAAGCCTGGGAGGCGGGAGAAGTGAAGCAGCCACGGCATGCTCTGGGTGCTCGTGCGTGGAGCAGGGGTGAGCTGGGGCGGGGTGGGGGGTGCCTTAGGGCGGTGGCATGGGCGCAAGGCAGAAGTTTCACCTAGGGCGCAAAACATCCTTGCACCAGCCCTGACTATTGATAAGGCTTTGTACTCTAAGGGCTGTATTATTCAACGCTAGTGCTAACTTCAAAGGACGTGCTTATGGCATTGTTGAATCTGGACATAAATTCACACACCAAAGAACTGTGAACTGTGTGTACACTGAACCCTTGGTGTGTATTTTATCTGATTTTGCTTTTTTCATTGAAAATTAATCAAAACATTTTGTAAACATACCAGTGATGTTTTCAATTAGTTAATTACATTAAGAAAAAAGTGGGCCATATCCTATAGTTCACAATCATGCTACTCTCTCACTGATGACAGGACTCAGCCCTATTAATTAGAATCCTCTTAATTGGCATAGACCCTAGTGGAAACAGAAATGAACAATGGTCCCTTTATCAGAGGCTTATAAGAATATATTGGGTGGAACTGAATTGTTTTAAACATATGCACTGTACAAAGAACAAAAACAATACAAATCTTGATAAAGTGAAATCAAATGGTCGATTAACCATAAAATTAAAGGGGAATAGGCTATATACTAAAGGACTTCAGAGACAGAAATTTACATAACCAAACACCAGTTCAAAGTTATCTACTGAGACCAGGCTTTCAGAGACGATCATAGGTGGTGCTATTTAAAGTGATTTTTTATAAATGGATAGGCCATTAGTTAATTTTCTAGAATTACTGAGATTCATTACACTGAATCTGTTCCTTGTCAAAGTACCCCAATCAAGCAGGCACATTAAAGGGTGGATTCTAGTGTACACAAGTAGCTCTTAACTGATGGTGAAGCATAAGGAGGCTTGCAGAGAAAGTAAACTGGAACAGTGTATTTCACATCTGTAACAGCCGTATTCACCTGATCACGAATTAGATGCATTTGTTCTTGTTTGGTAGTAATTCCTTCTCTGGCTCTTGGTATTGTTACTGGTTCTTTGGATTTATCAGTGGCAATTACTGTCGGAACTACAGTAATTTTTTCAGCTTCCTTTTTTATCTGATTATTATGGTAGAAACAAAAAAGTTTCAATTACATATGGTCTCATAAAAAAAAAAGCATTGGAATGGGGGAAAGGGTTAAGGTTTTAGATCCCTGTACACTGCAGCCCCCGAGTGACTCTGTATTAGCTAGATGTTGATGAGTATTGTTACATCCTAATGCCTATTTAAATAAAATATCATATTTTAAAAAAGTTAAAATGCTCTTTAATGTAAAGAAATCAATGTCAGTCAAAAGAGAGTTATAGATATCTTATTAATGCCAACTATTAGGAGTGAAGGACAAAGTGGGAAGAACTAGATTCTAATTCATAGCTGACATAAGTTTTTAGCTGGAGTAAGTTTTAGAAAAAAAAACTGGAAATATATAGTTAGTATTTGTAGGGGAAGTATTAGTGTGCAAAGGGAGTATCACAGGAGAATGAATATCACATTTATAACAGTTTTATTTACCTTTTCATCAGTTACTCGTACTTGTTCTTGTTTGATAGCAACTTCATCTCTAGTTCTCGATACTCTGACTGGTGCTTTAGGTTTATCAGTGGTAATTACTACCTTAGGCACAGAAGGTTTCACAGCATCCTTTCTTATCTGTTTTTTATGACAAAAAAAGTTTCAATTATATATACTCTCAAATAAAATTACATGGCTTTTCAGAAAAGTGGGACAAGTTGATGGAATATTATGTAGAAAAGGCAGTGGCACAGCTAGGAGCGTAAATTTGGGCGGGTCCCAACTTTCGGGTGGATGGGCAATGACAGACTGTGCTTGCTCAGCTTCTCCCCTGACACCATGACCTCTTCCTAGCCCTGGTGCCCCCAGACACAGGGCTTCCCCCTGCTAAGCTGAGCACGTGCATGGGGTGGCTCAGAAAATGGCAAGCTAGAGCTGCCGGAGCGTAGCTTTCTGAAGGGCGGTCACAAAGCTGTGTGCTGGATTTCAGGTGTCTGAGTGATGGTCCGGGCTGCTGTGGCAGCACTACACCCCTGCTTAGATTTGGGCGGGCCTGGATGCTAAGTGGGTGGGGGCCAAGGCCCACTCAGGCCCACCCGGGGCTACACCTCTAAGACATGAGGAAAGGAAAGAAGATGAAATGCCACTTGTAGAGTGGAATGACTGTTGTGTGTAAGCCAACTTCCATCCCATCTTACACACTTTGCAACCCAGTTAAATTCAGTAGAGTTACACTGTGTGAGAAAGAATCAGGGAAGAATTTGGCCCCCTACTGGGTACATTTAAGTGACCATCATTGTATCCTCCTGATATAAACTCCTTTTAGCAGCTGCATAGAAATGAGTATTACTATGACCTAACATTTACTCTCATTAGTCAGTGGGGCTACTCAGGTAAATAAGGGCTACTCAATGTGAGTAAAGGCTCCAAAATCATCGGGTATTAGCTGTGAGACTGATCAGACAGTTTGTGGTCAGGCAAAACTTCTAGCAAACTTCACTGGCTCAAACCCTTTATGTAAGTGAATATTATTCTGTTCTGATGGCTAACTGAATAAAAACTTTAAAAGGTTCTCTTAAAATTCACCTTCATACAACAAGTACAGGTCACTAATAATCAAATGAGAATTATGAGCATGTTAGTAATGACAACCACAATACTTAAATAACTGATGTTAAGAGCGCTGTCTTGCAGTTCCTGACTAGTCAGAACTCCTAAGTCAGTGGGAGTTTTGCCTGGAACTGTAATACTGGCCTCTTTATGGAACAGTTACTTTATAAATGTTTCTACTGTTGGAGCCTTCAGCTCATAAAAAAACAAAGGCAAAATACATAAGGAGCATTTGATAGAGATTGTTAATGAAAAAGGGTGTATCGGCAAGTTACATCTGTAACAGCTGTATTCACCTTTTCATGAGTGATGTGAATTTGCTCTCGTTTTGTAGAAATTTCTTCTCTAGCTCTTGATACTTTTTCTTGTTCTTTGGCTTTATCAGCAAGAATTATTACCTTGGGTACAGGAGCTTTCTCTGGTTCCTTTCTTACCTGATTTTTACAGTAAAAAAGTCTCGATTACATATAATCTCAAATGCAAATTATATGACTTTTATATTACATTGGAGAAGAGGCTGGACTAGTGAAGGGAAAGGAGGTTAAATTTCACTGGAGGTCCTTGTAGAAGGAAGTGATTGTGAGTCAATCTATTTGCACCCTGGAATAACTGTATACAAGTGAATATCATTGTTACATGATGCCAACTCTTAGGAAAACTCGAGTGTTTTATATAGATTTTAAAAATTGATTAGACTGGCAACGATAACTGAATTTCTTTTATGAAATGTACAGTGAGAAGGAAAATAAAATAAAATAACTTACTCTATACGCTGCCATTTTCCTACTAAAAGGCAGTAAGTAAAAGAATTTGAGACAGGAAGAATCTTATCTGCATTACAATCAATGGGGGGAAAACCATGATTTTGAATGCATATTTTTTTTGGTAAATTTCACTTTATCCAGGAGGTTTAGATGAAAATACAGAATACTCTCCTCCCTGTATAATGGTGGTTTTCTGATTTCCATCCCTCAGTACCGTAAAGGTAAATTACTTCTCCTCCTGCCCAGAGTATTTATCACCTTGAAACTTGATATTTCACTCTAGATTCCATCGTCAGGACTAGACTCAACCTTAACTCAGATTTAGACCCACCCACCCTCACAACTAAATTCCTTTTTACCCTCTCAATTTGAAGACTGACCTCAGTACTTGACTGATCCCACCTACTTTCTGGAGGCATAGTCTGGTCTGGAGAAGCTGTAAAGGGTGGTGGACTTCAGAAATATACCATTTCTATGGGAGGGGGGCATAAGTTACTCTATCTTTGTATGAAACTCCTGGGGACTATCGAGAAATAGAATGAAGAAATACCAACAGGCTCTGATCCCGCAAACACTTGCACATTTGGTTAACTTTGCTCATTTGAATAACCCCACTGACTGTAATAGGGCTACTTTTGAGTAAAGTTAAGCATATGCATACTTGTTTGCAGAATCAGGGCTTAAATTAAAATAAATGTATCTGAAAATTAAAAACAAAACATATGCTGAAAGTCATCTGAAATTCAGTCACCAGTATTTTATTTCACATTGTTTTCAATACAGAATGATTTTCTTCTTAATGTATCTTGTCTCCTATTTGCTAACAGGAGAATGCCACGTGAATGGAATAAACTCAGAAACAGCCACAGAAAAATGGAAAATCCAAGAAGTGTGTGGGCTTTTTTTTTTATTATTATTATTTTTTAAACACACATGTTTGGCGTATTATCTAGCTATACAACAAATGGTAGAAAAACAATGGAATTTTTCCTGGAAGTCATTTTTTCAAAAATTTCTATTTGAACCATCTATCTATAATATTCATAGAGTACTAGACACAGTAGTATCTAAGTATCTTATACAAACAGTCAGTCATCAAGAGAGAATTATGAGAATGCTAGTACTGAAAACCCTGGTGAGCGAGTTATGTTAGTAATGAAAACTAAGGGAGATGAGTTATATAGTGACACTTTGTATTGCTGAGCTTCTCAGTTCATAAGTTACAAAAAGAAAAGGAAAGAAAAATACATAGTTTGTCTGTAAAGTAGGGTTTAACTATGAATATTACATCTGTAACATCTGTATTCACCTTTTCATGAGTGATGTGTACTTCTTGTTTGGTAGCAATTCCTTCTCTAGTTCTTGATATTATTTCCTGTTCTTTGGATTTATCAGTAGTAACGACTACCATAGCTTCCTTTCTTATCTGATTTTTATAGAAGGGGAAAAAAACAACCTTAAAATACATCTCAACACATAGTATAGATCAGTTATCAAAATAAAGTGATATAAATTAAGGGGAAAATGCTGGGGAATAGTTATTTTAAGATCAGCTGAAAAAATTCAAGTTAAATATTAGGAATTTTTTTTGTCAGTATAAGAACATTAGGTAATGGAATAAGCTGCCAAGGGACATTATGGGATCACTTTCACTGGAGTTATTAAAAACAAGACATGATACCCATTTATCAGGAATGGTGTAAGAATAATTAAGTCAATTAAGTCATGATGTGAGGTGATAGATGAGATGACCACTAGCAGTCCCTTACAGTCCAGATGCTTCTGCACCAATAATGCATGCTTACATGAAGCACTTAGTATCTTGTTAATTTTGCACTATGAAGTACATGCTTTGTTTGCATGTAGGATCGGGTGTAAGGAGGAAATTATATAAAAGCTGTGCTTTACTTTTACCTGCTCCTGAACAGGTTGAATGTGTACCGCAGTCATTGCTGTCCTTTTAGAAATCTGCTCTACAGGGCTTGGAACTGGTTCTCTCACTCTAGCCAGGTCAACTGCAGCAACTACAGTAGCAACAGCTGCTGTTTTATCAGTGTCCTGTAGGACCAAAATTAGTCACATCAGAAGATATTATTCTATAGGTAGCATACATAGAATAAGCATATGACAATTACATGCACAGAATATTGCTGTCAAAGGTCTATTTAAACATTTCCAGGGGAACTCCCTAAATAGCTGTGGTAAGCAAGTGTTTACATGCAGTCTCTCAAATTACATTTAGCAGTTCTCTCAGCATAGGCAATGTTCTTTCCAAATTTAAAGACTCTTTACCTCTTTAGCACCAGCAGCTATACCAGCAACAGAGACACCAGCAGCAGCACCACTAATGGTCATCTGGTCTTGAACACCATATCTCCCTTCCCATCTTTCTTCTGTCCTTATCTGGGTAGCGCTTGTAGTTACTCTAGTTTCCTGCATCCGTGCCTCAGCTGCAGAGGCATAACCTTCCAGCTTCCAAGGAGGAACAACCTCAGCAGCAGTGGCTACTGTTGCCTGTGCTTTACGGATCAGTGCTGGAGATTTCACAGGCCTAATAGGTGAAGTGGAGAGTCTTCCAGCAGGAGATACTGACCTAATGAATAAACATAACATTACTGGTATTAAATTTATCATATAATAAAATAAAATAAAATAACCACACAAGTAACACAGAATTGATATTCATTTCCTGTTTAGGATACCATCAGTACCTGGACACTGAGCTAAATAAAAAACCAACAAAAACCGAAACAAACCCAATGTCCCCTCTCATCTCCCTCTCCCCTCAGATGGAAAATGTTTAAATTTGAATTTTTTTGACCAAACTTTACTTATAAACTCCAGGGCTACAAGAAACCAACCAACTAATAGTGATAGGCTGCATAGCAGTTGGGAACATTGGATTTATTTATTTAGAAAAGGAAAGCAAAACTTCCAGTTGATTTGTTACCTTCAAATTGTGTAAATTGTTAGATTGTGTGAGCTGCTTAGCATTCCCCTATTCTCTTCCTTCCTTCCTTCCTATTGTTTGTTACACTCACTTGTTCTCTTGTTTGAAATTATGCTCCTCAAACAGTCTTCCTATGCGTTTGTACAGCTCCCAATACAGTGGGGCCCTGATCCTGACTGGGTCTTTTGGATGCTATCACAATGTAAATAATAAATAGGAGAGGAAATCTCATTGTTTTATTATTTATTTACGGAATGCCATCAATGTGCTTGACACTGCAAGAAGGAAAGGACACGAGGAGCTTTCCTGATCTTGTACGTTTGTCAGATCCTTAAATTATTGAAGGATTTTCAATGACTTAATTAGCTTTACAGTGAAGACATAAGAGAGGATACCACAATGTATTTCACTCAAGAATATGCATTTAATATAAAAGTACCAGAAAGTTCAGAGACTATATTTTTTACTCAGATAATGGGAGTTTTGAGAAAGGATATGGGGCATTATGTACTAAATTAGGCCCCAATTCTGCAATGAGCCCCACTGAATTCAGTGAAGCATCATGTAGGGGCACAGAAGTCTGCCTTTGATCAGTGCACTTCAGGAGTGGGGCCTATCTTAATTGCAACATTTCCTTTTACCAATTACAGCAGCACTAATTGGTATCTGCTGTTACAGCGATAAACAGAGCTTTTAGAAAGACTGACACTTTAAAAATTAATTGTGAGTATTAATATGTAGTTATAAAGCACTTTCCAATTTGCTATAACATCACTACTAAATACTGTACATCTTTTCCCCAAGATGAGTTCCTGTATATCAAATTTCTAGCACCATGCAAATGTTTTAACACTGCACATTCTGAAACATTGCAGTATTAGTGGTGGTCTCCAGCATTATACTTTACATTTTTTATGTTTATTTTCACATCTAGTTTAGATGTAAATGTTATTTTTGAGTTAATAATGTATTTCACGCAGGTCTACCTAGAGTATGAAAACAACAAGGAGTCCTTAAACAAGGCACCTTAAAGACTAACAGATTTATTTGGGCATAAGATTTCATGGGTAAAAAACACATCGAAAGCTTATGCCCAAATAAATCTGTTAGTCTTTAAGGTGCCACCGGACTCCTTGTTGTTTTTGTGGATACAGACTATCACGGCTACCCCCTGATACTTGATACCTAGAGTATAACATTTTTAGTGCATTATGCCCTCTAGATGGCACTATTGTATTATCCTTGTATTTACACGGGTGCTCATGGATTAATTATGCTTGTAAATTATTAGGTTAGTACCAATTCATTGCTACTTCTTGTATATACAGCAATAGCTGTTCTCACTGTGGTGAAATTCACCACAAAGCAGAGCTGGCACAAAGGTTTAAATGGGGCCTCATTCAGCTCAGAGACATTACACTTTTCTCGCCCAGTGCAATGGGGAGCTGAGACAGAGTGGAGCCAGTAGAGTCTAAGAACTCTTCATCAGTGCCTCAGTGCAAATGAATTGGGCTCTGCCACACCACAGCTGTGGACCCTGCACTTCAGATCACTCCTTTTCCCTCCTGAGGCCCTCTACACATATCAGAGCTAAACCCTCATTTCCCCGTAACCATGCTAATTTTTCTTGCCTCCACAACCTTAACTCTGGAATCATTTCCCACATGTCCATAATATACCTGTGTCCACAGATGTTCACAGTTATTTGTCTATTGATCCTTCCATTCTGCATGAAACTCACCAAATGCCTATGCTCTTTTCTTTTCCCATAAAGTAATTACCAAAGACCAGATTATGATTGAACTTACTTACCTACAGCTGGAGCAAAAAAAGTGTTACTCCAGCTTTGTGTGGTGGACCACGGTGCAGAATCTGACCCTACACATTTTCTAAAGGATTTCCTAAACCTATCTCAGAGGATGGAGCATTTGCAGACACCTGCCAAAACCCTCCTCCTGAAGCTTTGACAACTGTACAAAACCAGCAGTCAGAACAAGCCCACATTCTTCCATTCTATGCTGTGCTTTCCGTTCGCATCATCACCATTTCATTTTCTCATTTTACTGGAGGGGATGACTGAAAATTCAATCTTTCCTTGATAGTTAACATGATTTACCTGACTGGTGATGGTGTTGGTGCTCTAACATGTCTTACAGGTGACAGTGACTGTCTAATGGGAGATGGTGACTGCTGTCGTGCCATTTGTACTTTTGCTGCACTTATTGGCGGAGTTGGTGATTTTGATGTAGGTTTAGGAGGCATTCTTGGAGGTGCCTTGTGTGGGAGCTGCTGTCCTGTGGCACTCTCTACGGACATTTCAACAGTTGTAAGTGATCTAGCATCAAAGTGGGCTTCTATTTTCTATAATGAAAGAAAGAACAATGGTGAGACACTGCAAAATGCCAAGAATCAATTTCTAAAGTTTTTAACACCATTAGCTTTGAAAAAAATGTACCTTTTCAATTCTGGCTTGTCTTGTTTGCGAAATCTGAGCAGTCGAAACAATTGTCTTTGTCTTTTTAGCGGGTACTACTTCTTCCTCGCCTATCGGAAGGTAAAACATGAATAGTCAGGAGAATTATATGTGGTAATAAACAAGAATAGCTTTTTAGAAGGAACTAAACATGCAATGCCAATTGTATATCAGCATGTGTAAACACCAGAGAAAGAATTAATCAGCCATCTGTTTTTCTTGCAGTATCTATAGGCAAATAATTGTGGAACCAGTTGAAATAAGATTAGCCTTTTTGTGTAACTATGTAATTAGGCCAAAAAAATTAGAAGCATATTAATTATACTTCAGAATCATTCCAGTCTCCCAAATACACACATAGTTAGTCTAAAAGTGTATTTTAACTGGTGAGTCGAGAAAGGTTGGCATTATGAGTATGATTGAAAGGGCTCCATTCAACCCGAAACTGCCTTCATAGCTACTGGGCTCATTCTCATCTGCACTCTCACCATGGAGTCTACTCTCTTTTCTGAGGGGGGTATTGCTTCCAAGAAATGGCTGCATAATGCCAATTACAACCTTATACAGATGACCAAACTTCTATTAACCCTTTCCCCATGATTAAAGTCTGTGACCTTACTTCAGCCATGTATGGCTTGCACACACTAGAAGGGCTCATATATTTTAGCCTGGTCAGGGCCCTAAGTATATAATGTTGTTGTAGCAGCAATAGTAAAAGCCCTTGTGTCTTTATTAGGTGAATTTTAAACTTTAATGTCTGGGTAGTTTTCAGTTTAAAAATATACAGTAGATGAAGTCCAGACTCCTCTACATATGTGTATGTGAGGAATGAGCTGATCAAAAACGGCAATTCTGCTGTGCCCATTCTGGGCTGCTCCCATATTCTTGGAGTTCACACTCTGCAGATGCATTGTGAGACCAGAGGCCTGAAGTTGTGAGCACTGATTTGCCAATATCAGCATGAACATTCTACCATTCATTTGCTATGTGTGTCTCACAAATTCCTCTAGTGAGAGGAAGTTCTGATGGGGCACAGAAATGGGGCCACATTAATGTTGCTCTTGCAGTATTAGCATATACCCATCTTACCGCAAAAATCAAATTGTGCCTTAATCTATTTTTGCAATAACAAATAATCATTTAGCAAATTAAAAACAGTACCGTTCCTACTAATGTCAACAAGAGTTTTGCTCACTTAAGAACTGCAGAATGTGGCCCAACAGCAGTAGATAAAAGACCTTGGTTTTAAAATCTAATTTTTAAAAATTCTGCAAGAGCAAAACAAAACAAGCTCTTACAAAAAACCCCAAACCCTTCTGTGAGGCCTATATTGTACTTATATAATTCAAAGAAATCCAACTGAGGGAACTGTTTTATGTTGAAAATGTACTTTTTGTTACCAGCCTGGAGCCTTTTATGACATGTTTCAACTTGGAAAGAATTTTTACACCCAGGTTACAAACTCTTGAGAAATGGGTTATTAATGAAATTGCTGATCAACATTAATTGCAGCAGTGCCTTTTATACCACAACAAGAATGTACATGTTCTTATTTTCATGGCTTACAACCTCAACTCCATTACCTTGAACCAGCAATTCGGCTGTTGAAGTAGCTCGTCCCACGCTATTTGTGGCATTTACTGAATAGGTTCCGGAGTCTTCAGGATAAGCTTCTGCAATTATTAAACTGTATAGGTCTCCTTCTTGTGAAATTTGAAAATCGAGGGAGCTTTGAATTTCTGCTCCATCCCGATAGAACTTCACCACAGGTGTAGGGATTCCAGTCACTCTAACATCAAGTCGAACTTGCTTTCCTTGCCTTATTGTCATGCTCTGTAGACGTTGTGTAAAGTTTGGTGGTGCTGTTTCAGCTATAATTTGATTAGAAAAATTAAAGTTCACTCTTAAAGAACTTCATAAGGCCTAAACATTTCCAATACTAGAAGCATTCACAGCCTTTAAATCCTTTACAAATACCCTTTATATATAAACTAGTCTCCTTATTTATCTCCAGTTGCTATTGATACAGAAGAGGGCCACCTTGTCTAACACTAAAATAAATTAAGGCCTCCTTCCTGCAAACACATATGCATGTCCTTAACTTTACTAACATGAGTAAAGCCCTGATCCAGCAAACACTTACACATGTACTTAACTTCATGTGAATATTTCCATTGCTGTCAATGGGACTACTCACATGAGCAAAGTTGAACATGTGCATAAGAGTTTGCAGAATCAGGGCCTATATTGGTACGAAAGGGCCAGATCCATTCTATATTCATGTGAATACAGTCCTGTCTGTTACAGCTGTCCCCCTGCTGGATTCCTTCCCACCCCCCTCCTTTCTGTTTGTGCTAAGTGGCCGCTCCCCCGGCCATTGAACTGCTTGCTACCAAAGTCACAGCCTGGCCCTGCTCATGGGAATGGCTTGTGCAGACTGACTGGAGCCATTGCTCTGCTCAGGGAGGGGGGCTTCTTCTTTGTTCAGACCCGGCTCGGTGTAGGGTGCTCTGCCCAGGTATGCAAGACCTAAAGTGGCCAAATAACTGAGTGTGTGAGTCATACCTGTAGCTCAAAAACTTGCCCAGACATGTTCTGTGCTCACCTACAGTTTTTCCCTGCCTTCTCTCCTCCCTTGTAACAAGGGGAACCAATCAGAGTTACTGGCGGGAAACTGCCTGAGTTTGCCTTTAAAACCAGACATTTTCTGATCAGACCCCCGGAGAAGGTCCTTGCTTTGCCACCTGGTCTGATCAGCTAGGGGTCTTTGGGGGCCCTCTCCCCACTCTCGTTTCTTTTTGAGCGTACCCCCGTTTTTAAACTCCCCTCCCACGAACAACGAATTTTGCCTGGAGATCTCCTGATTATTGTAAGCGAATCGAGTCCTCTCTGAGTCCTCTGATGCTACTGCTGTTCCTGTCTCTGTGCTTGCTGCTGTCCTGGGGATTGGTAAGAACTCCCTCTTGTAAACTCCCCCTGTCCTAGCTGCTGGCCTTGTTTCCCCAGCAGACAGACCCAAGCTAACTCCTTGGTCTGTATCTGTAATCTGTTTCTTGCTCTGCAGCGCCTTTGCTGCTAAAAAATAAGCCTGTGCCACTGCTGCAGCCACCACCTTAACCCCCCCGCCCTTGGGGCTGTATCCTGGGCACTCACCACTCTGCCCTCTGAAACTACCCCTAGTATAAGGTGCACCCATTAGGTCAGGTTGTTAGGCCTGAATAAAGATGTAGCACAAAACCAGTTGTGCCAACCTGACTGGAGTCAAGCATCTAGAGGTTTCTGGGTAATCTCAGAGTGGAAAATACTGAGAAGCAGCATTGTCTCACAAAGCCCTGGGAAACAGTGAGATCAGTGAAGGGGCTGGGACCAGCTGTGTTATATTGAGAAACAAACTGTCTGAGGAACTGATAAGACATACAAGCATCTCACAGTTCTGACTCTAACTTCTTGGTTTAGTGTTCGGTGTGTTTTAACTCCCTCGCATTCCTAACCTTTGGCGCTTGTTGAGATATTAACAATTCAATATTGTAGAGACTAGGCATGCGTATATATTAAAAGGTGTCTAATTTCTAGTTGTTAGACAAAGGGGGTGGATTGTTCTAGTGAATGATCTATGACGTAATAAAACTGTCTATATAAGCTAATACTAAGCTGTAAAGAGGCGGCTGGTTCTCTTCGGATACGAGCTGTTCTTTTACTGACACGTGCACTTGTCAATAAAGAACTTTTTATCGGACCTTGCTGGTGTTGCCTGTCTCTCTGCGGTCAGACAACGAACTTCGCTGTTGGGGTTCGAGTCCCCGACATCTTTATTCAGGCCTAACAAGGTTTAGCCTTTAGTCTAGATAAATTGTAATTTAATTTTGCATAGCTGTGGTTAAGTTAGGTTTAAAAATTGTTTGCATTGTACTCTGCAAGTTAGGCTTAGAGAATTGTTGTATTGTGTTTTGTTACTTGCTAATTTGTGTAGTCTTGGTTAAGTTAGATCATAGATAAGATTTTGCTGTGTTCTGTATAATTGTGGTTAAGTCTGTCTTCCCGCTGCCAGCCCCCCTCACTGCCCCGGGCTTCCCCAGTCACTTACAGCCTGTTTGTTCTCTGCTGTTTAAACTTGCAGCCTGTCTGCTCTCTGTGTCTCCCTGAGTTTAAATCTCCTTCTGCAGTGCCTCTGCCTTTGGTCTCTGCTCCACCTCGTGCTCTCTCTCTCTTTTAATTCCTTCCCTCATGTGTTCACCCCGCTCCTACTGCTGCCAAACCTCAATTGTATTGCTGAAGTCTAGCATAAAACCCCATTGGTTACCCTTTTTCTCTGGTTATTTAACACATTTTACCCTTAGTTGGTTATATGCTGCTGTGACACACCCTTTACATAGAAATTGTTAGCTACCTGTTACATTTATACTTCAGTGTTAATTGGTTACCAACTGTATTGTATCCCACTGTATTGTACCCCACTATTGAAACCCCCTATACTATTTACTAAAAGAAACCCCTCCCCAATTGTCTACCTTAACAAACCCCATACCCCTCACTATTGAATTTTCCCTGTTTTTGCATTTTTCTTAATAAAGCTTATTTTGCACCCCACTAGTGCAGTAGTTGTCCCCCAAGATCCCCTACCTGCTGGCAGGGTCAAATCCCACAGAAATTAATAAGGGTCCTATCCTTCAAACCCTTATTCACAGGAATAATCTTTACTTACATGACTAATTCCATTAAAGTTGGTGGTGCTACTTGTGTGAGTAAAGATTACTCTTGAATAAAGGCTTGTAGTGTTAGGACAGGCATTTTGAATGACTATACTCGTAAGTGTTTGTACAGTCTGGTTCATAGTTTATACTGCTGAAGACTGTTGTAATAGTAATACTTGAAAATTCACCATGAAGTGATGAAGAATCCTATCTACATCTATAAGGAATCTAAGCATATACTGAAGTTTTTCTGGGGAAAAAAATCTAGCTTGCTTTAGAGTAAGGAATTTGATTTGTTGTTACTATCTTGCATGGTGTTTCCATCTGACATTTTTTGTTATTTTTATCCAAGTTTCGAATATAGACATAATTTTTATTTTAGCTCCCTCATCTCTGGTGACAAGGGGAAGTGCCAATAGTTTGCTGTCCCTCCTTAACCATACTGTACCTGTGACAAGTAGCTCAACGGTACTAGTTGCTTGCCCAGATCTATTGGTGGCTTGTATGCTGTATCTTCCACTGTTGTCTGCTGTCACGGCGGGGATCACGAGTTTAGCGCGGCCATCGCTAAAGGAGATCTGCACGCCGGGCAGAGTTGCAGCGGAGATAACCTGGCCATCCCGAAACCAGCTCACCTCAGGAACTGGGGAACCTACAGAAAGCAGTAGATAAAGAAAGCAATTTCAGCATCACTATAGACCAGGAGCCCCAAAATACCTCTGATAATTACAAATATGTACTGCAGCTTTCAACCATCTGAGGGAATTGCTGCATGTGCACAGGTTTGCAATTACACCAGTAGCATAAAATCGCAACATTCAAGGCATTTCCCTGATGTCTTGACAATACATAGGGTTTTAGTGTAATTCACAGGCTGATAGATTAAGAAATTCCTCAGTGTCCTGCACCATTTGAAAGCCCTGTTAAGGGAGGTGGCGTTAGTCTCATTTAAGAATTATATGAAAGATTGAGAAATTCATGCCTTTGATTTGTTCACTAGTATAAAAAAATAAAGTACAGGTTCCTTGAAATGAAATTATATAATCCAAGCCTTAGGCAACAAGAGGTAAATTGAAAATGCAGGCTGAATTACAGTATTCCCCATAATAATGAATTTATTAAATAAGCTACCACTGAAAGTGACTGTAATAAAAAGTAAAATCAAGAGTTATCTTTATATCTTTCTGGAGAGGATGATGGCAAAGCCTCATGGAAGTGAATGAATGAGGGATTCATATAAACTAGCAGAGAGCAGCCACACTGGGTCAGATATTTTACTGTTCAAATATATTATTCTTAGGGGCAAATCCCTCAGGCAAGACTCCCACTTTCAGTATAGACTTCATGTACAGTCATAATTGGCTTCCAGCTTCAAATGGTAACTTAAACATGACAGGGAATATCCTCTTCCAGCACTCAGATGGCCATGAGGAATCCTTGTGAAGGGAGAAGAATCCTACTACCCATGTCACACAGCAGGAGACAAGCAGCTCTGTGGGGGCTATTCCAGCTGAGAGGACTCTTTGTGGTCTCAGGAAACCCTTTTTCTAAGATGGAGGGACCCAAATATCAGTTAAGTGATGGATCTCTATCCTCACCCATGTCTCTCCATCCACTCCTCCACTTCCCTGAATCCCTTTTATGCACAGCCATGCAGAAATCCCCATAATGTTGGGTTCTGCGCACGGCAAGGTTGTGCAGTTATGCATGACCTCTTCCAATAATGCCCAACTGCAGAAGTGGACCAGTTCCATTGGAAAAAGGCCCTTTATAGCCTCAGGAGGCGGCCCTGAGGCTGCACTAGTTGAGTTGCCCTACAGCTGCTATTACAGTCTCAAGAGTCTCTACCTTTGTATGTTCCAAAGGCTCACAGGCTGCAGAATTCTGCCCCCTAGCACTTGCAAAGAACCCCTCTAAAGAATCCAGTTATTTGAACTCTGTATGAGGCCAAGAATATGACTGTATGAGAATACGGGCTGTGAGGGAGAAAGTTTTCGTTAGGAGTCTGCAATCATTCTAGACTTGTTTCGAAATTTTGCAGATTTTGCTGTTTCTCATGGCCAAAACTGGAGTTATTTTGTTTTATATTTATATATAAAAATCAAATAATTCAAACATTATATATAAAAGTATGTGACCAGTCTGGGAAAGAGAGAGACTTTTCAAACCAAAAATAGAAACACTACATTTAGGTGCTTATAGTTTCATAGCTGTAGCTAAGCAAATACCAAGGATTAGGGGGTGGCTCAGTTTTCAAGGGACCAGTTTGAGACACTTTGGGACTGAGGTTCACAAGCATAGAGCATACCAAGAGTGAAGCTTGTAAATGCAGGCTCGTTGTTGCTCAGTATTTGGAAGGGAATAACCCAAATAAACTAACAGAAGTCCAAATTAACTCTTTATTAATTAATGCAAAATCCAAACAATACTGTGGAAACAGACACACACACAAGCAATTCACAGTATGGTTCACATGTATAATTTAGTTTATTTACTCCAGTGTTATAGGCTGCATCCTGTAGTGTTTATTAAGCACACTTTTAGTGCTCTCAGATTAATTGTGCTCTTCCTTTTAATCTAGAATTATACATAATATTTGACTTATATGTAAAATGGCTTTATTCAAAGGTAAAGATAAGGATTTAATTTAATATTCACAATGATTGATAAAAGAGACCACAATCCAGGTGACAGAAATAAAGTTACACTGTCGGTGATTTAGAAGGTCAGATTCCAGGAAATAAAATGTTCACAATTTTTTGTACATTAGAAAAACGAAATACTGAATCACTGCCAGAACTGTCAGACCTGATGAGTGGCTTTGGGGAGGAAGGGATGTTCCAGTATCCCACAACATGAATAAGAGCTAAGAAAAGATTGGTTCACATAAGGTTTGGGCCTAAAATAAAAGAATGGTACATGCAGTTATAAAACTGATGTGTCTCTTATAAGTATTAAATTAAGTTTCACTCACAAATATTACAGGATATTATAAATGAAAAGAAAATAGCTGAAATCATTCATTCATCAAGAACTGGTTTTAATGGTACATTTATCTATTTTACTTTTATGATTAACGGATTTATTACAAGGGTGATTTTCCTCAGCATATCTATACAACTTCATATGAAACCTACGTCAAACAAAAAGTCTGCTCTGTTATAGAAGGCTGGGATGGCTAACACTGGAGTAGTGGATCAAACCCTGAAAAGTGGGTACAAAATAATCCACAGATGTAAACGGGCATATGGTGGTGTTCAAATGTCCCATATGATTCTATGTTAATCAAGGGATCCAAAATGTTGGTATAGGTCTGGGTGCAAAAGCATGATTGGCAGCCACACTTTGGAGTAAGTACATCTTAGACACCCATAGGGCAATGATTATCAGCCACAGCAAATGTCAAAGATGGCTATGGTATTGGACAGACGACATAACTGCCAGGGGGTAATTGTACAACTGCAGATCTTGGATGCTTTGTTTTATAGTATGTGGTAGTCACAGTGCTAATACCAACGCTCTAATACACTTCCTTAACCATGCCATTCTGTGTCACTTCTCCTTAGTACTGAGCATGTGTCAAAGCCACTCCTGGAACAAGGCATTGGCTGCTCTGGCACTTATTTTGATTGACTAACAGGGTTTGAGTGGGGTTTTGTACATTCTCTGTGTTCATGCTGACTCAACATATGATAAAAATAGTGAATAAGATTTGATAAAATGGAACTTCATTTAAAAATGAAGGTGCTTCTTTAAGTTGTTCCATGATCTTAGTTATGTTTGGACAATCTTATACTACCTCTAAACAGACTTTCCTACCATTTTGAGTGGGCACACATGCCCAAATTCTGTGCTTATAACCCATATGACTCCACCAAAATCATAGAGCCAAGGGGGTTGAATGGGGCGTAAGTCAACAGAAAATGAGCCAGTGTGCCTAGCACAAAAAAAATGGTCCCCTTTTGCTTTGGATCAGCAGTGAACCTTCTGCTGCTTGGCCCCTCATTCTGTCATGTCCCCATAGACTGTGCATACATCGCTAGATCTCTCACTAGCACACTTTTCACTTTTATCCCTATTTCTTCCTTTGCTTTGTTAACCGGGACCCAAGTCTGCTCCTATTGAAGTCAGTGAGAATTTGGCCACAGACTTCAGTGGTAGCAGAACTGGGCCTTCATTTGATCCATCATAATTCTGCACAGTGTGTCTGCTGGACTCTGATAGCATTTTCTGAAGTAGGCTAATCCATTGAATTACTTGACCTTTTCAGGACAGTCAGATTTGGATATATTCATGTACCAACAATCTTTACTCCATCACATTACATGACTATTTAAAGCACCAGCAATTGTATGTTTCCCTTACATTTCCACAACATAAATAATTCAGGACCAAGAAATGAAGGTAATGAGAAAGGAGTAAGTCTTACCACTAATACGAGCCTCAAAGGTTGCGGCACTACCCTCCAGTGCCACAACACTTTGTAACGGCTGCGTAAACGTTGGTGCTTTTGTCGTCATCTTTATAGGCACTCTGAAAGAAAAAGGAAAACATAATTAGATGTCAAATGCCAAGCTCTTTGAAGTTCTTACTGTACACATTTCCTCTCCTTTCTTACTGTACAGGCACTTTTTACTTGTACATGACATGGAATGATTTATCCTTCTCAGCCTTAAACCATAATGGCCTGACTGTGCTTTAATATTGGAATTTTTGGAATATACTAATGTCACTTGTAGGGCCTGCTCCTGCTCCCACTGAAGACAATAATACAACTCCTATTGACTTCACTGAAGCGAGCTGTGGTCTAGTGGATTAAGCATGGCACCAGGAGACTGGGTCCTACTGTTGATTCTGCCCATGACTCATTGTATGACCTTGTGTAGGTCACTTAGCCTCTGCACCTCAATCACCCCATCTGTCATAAAGTGAAAATAATCCTTATTCATATAGGTCCAAAGTGTTTTGGGATGAATTGAAAGTGTTCTGTAAGTGCAAAACATCATTAGATTCACTGGGAACAGAATTAAGCCTTAAATAGCAGCTTAAAAGGAATGTGGATGTCTGCAATCTATTTGGCCTTTAATAATTAAAGGATGGCTGGGAGGCTTCCCTTTTTTAAGGTATACTGTAAGTAGTGAATAATTTAATCTTATGCAGAAGCATATTGGCTTTAAAGATGCAGACAAAATTCAACTATTTCTCAGAAAGTAGCTCAGTGCAATCTGGAATACTGAGAAACAGCTACCTTTGAAACATGAGCTAGGGTATAAGGTAGCCACTGACATGGATGACTTGAACAACTGTAGGCAGGTGTGAAATCTGAAGGAAAAATAGTGTGTCCTGTCTTCCTATGCATAATAATTCTTTGTATAAAAGAAACACACTGAAAGCCATGGAAAAGAGTACATATTAGTGATATTTTGTACTTTATTTTAAAAGGGATTATTTTAATTGTATGTTGAATTTAAAGGAATTAAGTTTGAATATTTCTAATGCTTACATACCCGTCTCCTTAAAAATAAGGTCACGCTGTTTTAAACTGAAGTTATAATTTCTTTCATTAAAAACCACTATGTGAATATAATGTTATCAGCATGATTTACCAGATAAGACATATCTTGATAATCTTTTTTCAGGTGTCTGAACTTTGTAGTGATACATTCCTATATGCTGTGAGTTGTGCATTTACTTTTGATTCTGTGTCTGACATTGCCACAGTACCAGACATAATTATAGATAAAGAAACAATAAACCTTTATTTAAATCTCTCTAAGTATGGGACAGCTCCTGCCATCCTTAACTGGGTTGAAAAATACCTTACACTGAGAGCAGACCCATTGAAATCAGTGCCTGGCTCTTCAAAGGAGCCTAGACTTTTTAGGAGCCGGACTCCATTCGCTTTCAATGAGATAAGGGCACCTAACTCCTGTAGGCTCCTTTGAAAATCGCAAACAGTGTGACTACATATGCAGTAATGTACTATTCAAGGTGAATAAAAGGGGCAGCATCTGATGATCTATTGGGTTGTGTGAAACTTCACATAAAAGGCACTATGTGTATTGTCTTCATGGGTTGTACTGATACTTTTTGTAACTTGGTGTATGGGGTGATTTTTTTGTTTCCGAAGTTTTTCAATGTGTGAAATAGTTTAAACAAATTAGGTATAACTGACATTTAATCTCCAGATGACACCAATTTCCAAAAATGTTCAAGAGAAGACTGTACAAATTACTTTAACATATGCTCATTTTTTCATATGTACTTCAATTGTGGATTAATGATTTGACAATCATTTGAGAGAGAAATAATTTAGTATTTTAAATAAACAGTATAAAAATGATATAAATTATTTCCAAACTCCAGAATATGTAAGAAATTATTTAATTAAGTATAATTGATGATGAATTCATTGAAAGTTTAAATCTCTCATTGGATAGGCAAATTTCAATTATAGAGATTTTGAACTTATAAGGCTTTTTTTATAATTATGATTAAAAGGTATGCATCTGAAATATCAGGCTCCAAAAATAACTTCCCCAGCTATGACTGACAGCAGACAAGTGTTCCAGAGCTGCTGTGTAATTGATACCTTCGCAGTTGATTCCCTTAAAAAGTCATCAGTGCTTAGCTGATACCATATGCATTTTATCAGAGCTATTCTTGGAGCTTCTCGGTTTATCTGTGAGTAATATAACCTTGAACACTCCCAGCATACATAAAAAAGTTCCTAAGTTAACCAGACATTTCCATATACATTTCAAATCCTAATTTAAAATGTTCTTTAATATCAAATGCACTTAAAGAACTATTAATTGAATTTTATCAAAACTCACATTCAGAAACATAAGACATCATTCTTGATAAAGAACTTTAATGTTCAATGTTTATAGACTATATTCTTATTACATACGCATACACTATATGCCCATAAATATACATTTATATTGATGTGTTCTATCAAAATGATTAAATGACTGACAAAGAAATGTAGTTATACTATAAAAAAAATGCTACTAACCTGATTCCTCAAGAGTGCCTAAAAGGAGTGGGCTAAGCCCAGCGAAAGTTTCGTAAACGACGTCCTTATCCAGAGTAAGATTTTAGACAATCCCAATATGAGAATCGTTGAGCCTCTAATCAGTAAAAACAAAACTACACAGTCTTGACAGTGTAGTTTTGCTTTTCTTTGCAATCCCTACACCCGAGGCGAGGCTGGGAATGCACGACTGCTCAGAAGTGCTCACATAGTTGTTTTACTTTATATACCCTGATCTGCTGACAGTTCTGCATCATCATGTCAGTGCCACTTCTGATTGGTTTTCTAAAAAAAAGCATCATGGGAGATGCAATCATACACCACCTGTTGGTCTGATTGACAGTGCTAATTTTGGCAGCACAAAAGGGATTCACTGAAGAAATGAACCAGTATATTCAGAGTTTATTCTAATTTAAAGTCCAATCATTTTATTTGCAATTGCTAATTAGGTGCATCACAAACTTAAGAAAAAATTATGAGGAAGGATTTTTATTAAATAGCACAGAACACAGCCAAATCAATAGTGGTCCTGTCAGTCAGATCCAACCTTACAGTCTCTTCCCCTACAATGACTAAGTAGCTACCAAATGCATCTGTCAATCATCAAGTCACATAAGTAAGCTGATCTCTTGCATGAGCCTTATATTGGTAATATATATATATCTGTATATTTTTAATTATGAGTTGAAAGTTTGTGTTTGATACCAGGTAGATATGACTTTTTTGTTACTGTTAAAAATCTTTTTACTGCTAACTAGATATTTCTTTCAATAGGACTTGTCAAAAGCAATATCTGAAATGCAGAAACATGAATGTTAAGACGGCGCATACACAGCAGCAACTTTTGCAATGGTTTAAAACCCAGTCTTTAGCCCTCCCTTCTGACTGCCCTTATTAGGGGCCAGTGTAGGACTCATGCAGCCCTTGTGCCAATGAGCTATGCCTTTCCCATATTGCTTGCTGAGAGGTCTTTGGCTGAGCTGGGCCCAGCTTTATCAGGCTGTGGGGCTAGCTGTATCGCCAGCTGTGTTTACCTCAAAACCAGAAGTCGCCTTTGTGCTCTCTTCTGCAGCTGGGATAGTTTATCCTCCTAACCCCAGCCACTGTTCTAAGATACCTGTGTGCACCTGTCTGTCAGGGTGTTAGTAACTCCTTATGCAACCTTCATTTTCCTTTCTGACAATATGGTGCCTAACTAAGCCCCTATCCAGCAAACCACTTAAGCACATGCTTAACTGGCTCCCTGAGACTTCTCAGTCTTAAAGTTACATCTGCTTAAGTGTTTTGTTAGACAGGGGGTGCAGGGCTGGCTTATGCCCCAAGGTACACAGTGAAGAGAGGTCATCTGTGCACAGATGCCTTTGCAAAAGGGCTGGGGAAAGGGGGCAGGCAGGAACCTCTTCTGTGGTACTGTCCCCGCCTCCTTAGACTATGCAGAAGAATTTCTGCAGGCACAGAAACTCAAATGTGAGGAAGAGAGGCTTGGGGGGGGGGAGGGAGGCGCAGAAAGAGAAGGTAAACAAAGTTCCCTATGAACCTCACAGGGAATACTTAGGAGAGCAAATACAAACTGAAGTTTTTCTATGCCAGCCCACTTTATGCTCAAGAACCCCTCCTCCTCCCATGGCAGCCCCATAACTGGGAGTGCACGGTCACATTGCCAGGGTGCTGAAGGAAAGGAAGCTTCTGAGACACAAAGTCTCTCCATGGATGGAGCACACTGCAATGTGCTGTTTTGAAAGGAGCTGGGGAGACTGACCTGAGGAAAACTCTGAGAGGGGAATCTCAGAGTTTTACACCCTCTCACCCATTCCTGGGGTGGTTTCCATAGAAGGGATTGATCTAACCTTTAATTTAATTTAATTTAATTTACCAGGTCATCTGTAAGGGCATTTTTTCTGCACAAGGGTAAGGGGAAAGGAGCAGCAGCAATTATTGTAATCTCCCATATTGATGCAGTGTCCACTTGATAGTGTTGGAAGAGCGGTATCATACCCCGTTCATTAGTCTATGGTCTGGATGGGGTTAGTCTGAGGGAAAAGCTAGTCTATCCACATTGACTTACTGTCACAGCATGAGGCAGGCCTTGACTGCAGCTAGGATTTACATGAAGGGAGACCCATTTGGCCTCCACTAAAGCATGTATGGTATCCTAAAGAAACCTATGGGATTATGAGGGGTATAAATGAGTGCCGAATTTTTCATAGTGGAAGGAATTTACAACAATCACATTAGGAGGCAGTAAAATATTCTCCAAAGTTGTGCAAGTGGTAAAACTGGTGAAAAATCATGTCCGTGATAGCATATTGACTTCAAATTTCTCTCTTTTTTTTTAAAAGAAGTAAAAATCACTGGTGTTATGGAGACATGAGTAAAATGAAGAGTGTAGCATGAAAATCATAGGGTAAAAGTAATCATTTTTAAAATCTCAAAAAAGCTGACATTTTGCCTTTTCAATATGTGTATTTTGGTTAGGAAGTCAAATGTTACTATTTTTGCTGGGAAAGGGGGATTAAAATCCCACAAGTAACAACATTCCTTTAAACCAAGTCATGAAGTATCACAGAAAACTATGGTTTTGTATACAAACATGAAGCAAAAATGGAAAATGTTCTGTAAGTGCAAAACATCATTACATGTTTAAAGCTGCATTCACCAACTCCAACCTTTTTTGCATATACATTGTGGTTTGTAACAGGCATGGGATTCCACCTGCATGAAGCTCATTGCAGGGTAAAGATGTTGGGGCAGATCCTCTGCTAGTACAAATTGGCCTAGCTCCATTGTCCTTAGAGTTATGAGAATTTACACTTGCTGAAGATCTGCCCACTGCCTCTTTAAAAAAAAACAAACCCAAACCAAAACCCGTTGATGTGCAATTTCTTAGATAATGATCGATAGCTCTTATCTAGTGCTTTTCATCTTTAGATTACAAAGCGCTTTACAAAAGGTCAGTATCTTCATCCCCATTTTCCAGATGAGGAAACTGAAGCACAGGGAGGGAAGTGACTTGTCCGAGATCACCCAGCAGGCCAGTGACAAAGCTGGGACTTGAACCCACATTTCCCAAGTCCCAGTGCCTTGTCCACTAAGCTACATAGGCTCATAATATATCATATATATCAAAGTTTCCCCTCCCACAAAACCCTTAGAGACACATTAGCCCTTGGAGAAATGGGTACTACAATGCACATACTATTTCTCAAAATATACAGTATGTCAGAAATAGAATGTGATCTTTAGTGTAATAAAATACTATGGGCCTGATACTACAAATACTTTGGTATGTGAGTAATAAATAGTCCTTTTGACTACGAGTGAAGGTGCATAAGGGAAACAATTACTTCAAGGGCCTGCATGTGGAAGTGTTACAGGATCCAACCTTTTAGTCATAAGAGCATGGAACCATAACTTCACTGTTTCCTGACTTTTGAATGCTTCACCATACATCTTTAACAGGCTCTTAATGTACTTTTTAAATGGGGTTTCTCTAGTTTATTAAAAAAATAAAAATCAATAATATGCAGCTATTTGCTTAACAGCAGTAGAGTTCACTGTACTGCAAAATATATGCAGTCGATAGGACAGGAACCCTGTGTTCTTTCCTGCTCCCCTTCCCTTCCCTCTACACATTCATTCACTAAGGTTTTGTCTACAATATGGAGACTATACTGGCATATCTATGCCAGCAGAGCCATGGAGCATGGACACAGCCTACACCCAACAGAGGAGCTTTTCTGTTGGTGTAGGACCACCACCTCCTTGAATCACATTAGTTACATCAATGGAAGATGGATCTACACTGGGGTTTTTGTTGACATAGCTATGTCAGTCGGGGGTATGTTTTTTTCATATCTCTGACAGATGTAGTTATCCCAGTATAACTTTTCAGTGTAGGTCCGCCTAAGTGTATGGAGAGAGGTAGAGCCCCACCTCTTCCCCTACGTGCCTTTCTTTTCCTTACACACCTTCTCTTAATGTGAAAGAGAAGGTTGCGTACACACCACTTGCAGAGCCAACAGAACCTTGACAAGCAAGCAGTTACTGGATCACATTAAACAAATCAAGGCACATGTACAAAGTGTTTTTTCTAAACTCTTATAAAACTGACAAGCCAAAAATCAGTTTTCACCCACATGACCTAGAGAATAAATTCCTGTTGAGTTGCTAGTTTTCTAACCTCTACCACTGATCACTAGAGCTCTTCAAACCAAAACATTTTTGTAATTCCCCAGCTTCAGCCTTGAAAATGGCTGAACTGCTCCCTCCCCCCCTCAAAAACTTTCCAAAATATTTTCTCCTGGACTGAAAACAAACATGCCAAATTTCAGCCTGAAAGACAAAAAATTTATAAGCAACGGAAAACATTTACAATGACATCTGTATCTACATAAGACCTCTAATGAAACAGCAAGTATCTTTGGCCAGACTGATGGCTTGGGATGCTTGCACTACATTACACAACCATGTGAGAAATCTAAGTTCCACACTAACCAACCTCAGGACCCTTAATGGAGCCTGGAAATATGACAAAGATGATGATAGGAACATGGAGAGAATACACAGACTACGCTGATCTTCTCCACTCATAGCACTTCCTAGAGGTCAGCTATTCAGTGATAGTATCAGAGGGGTAGCCGTGTTAGTCTGGTTCTGTAGAAGCAGCAAAGAATCCTGTGGCACCTTATAGACTAACAGAAGTTTTGCAGCATGAGCTTTCGTGGGTGAATACCCACTTCTTCGGATGCAAGCAGTGGAAATTTCCAGGGACAGGTGTGTATATATAAGCAAGCAAGAAGCAAGCTAGAGATAACGAGGTTAGATCAATCAGGGAGGATGGGGCCCTGTTCCAGCAGCTGAGGTGTGAAAGCCAAGGGAGGAGAAACTGGTTCTGTAATTGGCAAGCCATTCACAGTCTTTGTTTAGTCCTAAACCTCGTTATCTCTAGCTTGCTTCTTGCTTGCTTATATATACACACCTGTCCCTGGAAATTTCCACTGCTTGCATCCGAAGAAGTGGGTATTCACCCACGAAAGCTCATGCTGCAAAACTTCTGTTAGTCTATAAGG
Source organism: Mauremys reevesii (assembly GCF_016161935.1). Taxonomy (NCBI): domain Eukaryota; kingdom Metazoa; phylum Chordata; order Testudines; family Geoemydidae; genus Mauremys; species Mauremys reevesii. The sequence goes on along the minus strand of NC_052633.1, from coordinate 34,277,968 downwards.
TGCCACAGGATTCTTTGCTGCTTATTCAGTGATAGGGTCTGTAGGAGGATGCCTACATTTATGGCTGAAAAGTTGATGCTGCTGTCAAGTGCTGGTACTATCTAAGATGGTGGGATAAGATAAACAAGAACTGAGGCTTTGAAGGAAGACAATACTAAGGAATGAACCTCCCCATCTTTCCTCAACACAGTCTTAGGGGGTGTGTGTGTGTGTGTGTGTGTGTGTGTGTGTGTGTGTGTGTGTGTGTGTGTGTGTGTGTGTGTGTGTGTGTGTGTGTGTGTGTGTGTGTGTGTTAAAAGAGCAGGGAGATGGTCTCCATAATGTATTATGTCTTTTCCATTTTTAATTTCTAGGATTCTATGAATGATTTAGGTGTGCTTATTGTCAGAAAAGTGATTATGTAAACAAAAGACACCTTAACAGATTGATTCCCTGTATGCATTCATGGTCATAGCTATTTGACTTGCTGACAAGAACAAATCTTAGCAGTGTCACAAAATTATGGGAGAGTATGTTGGATTCTGTTTCATATATTACCTATCACATTGTTAATAAAAAATCCACAGCTTGAACTTACACATCATGACTGTTGATTAAGCCAGATAAGGATTAGGAGGGAAAAAACAAAAAATCCCCCAAAAATTGATTCCCCCCTCCACCAAAAAAAAAAAAAAAAAAAAAAGGCAGCAAAAACAGAGCTTGACTTTCAAAGCCCAAGCTGTGTCTTCAGGTCTGGGAGTTAAAAAACCAAAACCCCTCTGTTTTTTCAATGAGCAAATTGGCTATGGAATCAGGGACAATAGACACGAAATGCCACAATGTCATGTTCACAGAATCACTTTTTCAGAGTTTTAGTTATCCTGCAATTTCTAACACCACTTCTATAAACAGTCCAGCTGATAAGAGATATTACAGAACTAAAGTGTTTATCCATTTTAATTTTACAGTCTCTGTGTGAGACATAATTAAATAGCCCATACTCCAATTCTCTGGGTTTAAAGGCTATTAAAATGAAATATTTAACAGTGGCCTTTAACTCAACGTCAATACCTGTGTGAATAAGATGTACAAGTGAAGTATTTATTGACTGAAGATGATTATAGGGGACTATAGGTTTTGTCTTTGTTGATTTTTATGTTCATGGTTTTAGATAGAGAGACAGCTGCTAATGCGTTATTTGGGTCCCTATTCTGCCAGGGTGAAGTTCACCCCCATGTGTAGAGGGTCAGAACAAAGTCTTAAGCTTCCAAAACAGGACTACGATGGGATTTAAGTGGTGCATAAGCCTAGTACTCACCTGGGTGCACAGGACATTCACTTAAAGTATCAATTTTCCAAACCTTTGCACCACAGATGTGCTTTACAAAATGCACACGGCACCAACTATGTTGGCCAAAGAACACACAGTAGTATAGGAATAGGAGGCTGTTTTGCACAAACTGTCTGCTGCATGGGGCTTTGAAAATTTGGATCAGAATGACCATTGAGGAACAGCTATTTTAGAGTCTCAAAGTTCTCCTGGTTCAACTGCTTCTCAAATTGCCAACCAAACTATGGCTTTTATTGGTCCTCTTCCTCCAATACTTCCACTGCAGGTGTGAAGTGGCTTCCAGAACATCTGCTGCTGATCTGGTGGTAGTCTTGGAACTCTTTAAGGACAACTGTAGGGGTGTCTGCAATCCAAAGGAGGAAACCCAGTTTTCCAACATAAGTGAAAGTGACTGTTGGCCTATCTATCACCAGGCACTATAATCCAAGTCTTGCAAACAATATGAATATATGAATAAAGTTCCTATTAAGCTGCCTTAAAAAGTTTCATCTGCCCCGAGACCATCATAGCAGCAATCCTGACTAGGTCCAGCCTTCCAGTTGCCAGAAATGATTCCTTGTCCATGCACAGCCTCCCTAGGAGCATTGCCAGAGACTTTGGGAACTGATCAACCCCCAACCTCAGGTTTTAAATACATAGGATTAGCCAGCCATAAGAGACAAAAATTATTTCTATCATTCCCTGATTATAGAAGCCATTAACCCTTGCCTGTGTAAATGAAAATTGAAGAGCTGAAGTCCTCCATTAGCTACTTAAGAGGAAAAATGGGGAAACCTGCTCTTCTCTCATTCAGTTCCTTGTATACCACACTTGATATTTGTTCTCAGTCTTGCTGACAGAATGGATATAAGAAAACTGACCTACAAACAAGGACGACTGTGGTCTTCAAAGGCCTATGAAAAAGGTACTTAAAAAAGTAGAGGGGAATTTACTAATATCACGTATAAATACACTTTCTTTTGAGGTGTGTTTTCTAATGTGTTTTATAAGCCAGGATAAAACAAGTGAAGTCGAAACCACAACATTTACGTCAAGTAGATTCTGCTATGCATGTGACTTTATTAATGAAATATAGAGAAACAAATTACAAATTCTAATTACTAGCATGTTCTTAGGTATTAATTAAGCAATACTCAGAGAGTCCCTTTCCCCCCTCACAATGTCAAATCTCCATGAAGATTCACAGCAAGCAATTAGTCCACTCATAAATTGGGCATCCTGAAGTTCAACCCATCTTCTTAATTAGATTTCCCCTATAATATCCTCTGGAGTAGCCAAGAGAAGTATGGGATCATGCTTCAAACTGATGTTAACCTCTTGCGACTCCACATGTGAAAAATAAGCACTCTGCAGCCAGTGTTTATGTTTTAACCTGTGCAAGCAAACACATTTAAATTAATATCAGCTACATTTTAATCTGGTGTAAATTACAGCACTCTTCATTCACCATTCTGCGGTGGTTGACAAAACTGCTCCTAAAATATCCAAGATCATGGACAGAAGTATGGAGTAATCCCATCCCTAACAGATTAGATCACTGGACTAAAACTTATTTTATTACTGGTGAAGAGTAAGAAGTAGCAGTGTTATGTACAAGCAGAGGAGTCAGAACAATAAAACAAAAGCCTTCAGGTTTTTGTTTTTTCTTTGGAACAGATGACATTTCACCATGATACACAACGCATGTACCTTTGCCTACTCAGCTGGATTTGAATAAGAGCACCAAGGGAGAAAGGATTTTTGAAGAAATAGAAGAGCAGTTTTTGCAAGCAATATGCTGCCCCTGACATATGTTCTAGTTCTCTTTCCTGTGTTATGAGCTTTAATTCAGATCAACACATCTCACAGATGGGAAGAGATTGAAGAACCAGCATTCTTGCACTCTCATCAACCTAGCACAGCAGAACTTTTAGAGGATGCGAAGATTACAGAGAAAACTCAGATATTTATTCCTTCAAGAGAGATCATCAGTCCAAATGAAGCAGCATGAAGACCACAATAATAATGAAAATTCTGGCGGCAAATACACAATGATCTGACCAATATAAAGGTTAGATCTTCGGTAGAGTGTCAAAGGTTAATTAGTACCATGTTGGCTGTCCTACAGACTTTCAACCACTTTCACAGGAAACAGGAACAGTCATTTGCTTCTTGCTAGCAAGATTCATGGAGATGTTTTTCTATTGAATAATCCTAAATGGAAATAATCCTAAATCCCTTAACCTCTCACTTTAGTTTCTCAGGGCATTTTAAGACAAAAAGATGGCCAAACAATCTACCTTTCACAGAGTTGTAACGTGCTTCATTAGAAGAACTGTTCAGGAATTTTCCATTGTTTTTGGTTTTGACAGAAAATGTGGTTTGAGGAAAAAAATAAAGATTTTCCACAGGTAAATTTTTATTTTGGCACCAGGAAATAAAATCAAAACAAAATATTTAATTTCAGGTCAAGTTGATCCAAATCAAATAATTTTGGTTTGTTGAACTGAGCCAAAATGTTGTTTTGTTTTGCATCATTTCATCAATAATCAGTGTCCACTTTAGCTTCCACTGTGCCTCATGTTTTTATTTTCCCCTGTGGGCTTGATTCCACAGCCCAGTGATATCTCTCATAATGCACCATGGTCTCGCCTGAGACTGAACCCCAATGTTGCATTAAGAGAGTCCCACAGCCCTCCAAAATGTTTCATTCTGATAAATTTCAAAAAAATATTTTAATGTCATATTTTTTAGAATATGTTCCATTAAAGTTTTGATATTTTGACTTTTCATTCTAATTTGGGCTGAAAACAAACATCAAAATACCAAAGTTTCCCACTGGATGGAAATTCCAAGTTTCTCTCAGCTCTCCTTGTTAGATACATCATCTTGAAATCATAATATTCATTAGCATGAATGCTGCCTTCTAATTAGTGTAGTCATCCTTCAGCAGCCTATTCTTCCCCTGCCTCCACCAGCTTCTAGGCTCAGTCTCCTGTGCCAAACCAGTCCCAGTCCTCCTCCAACCCCCATCTCCTTGTCTGATCTGTCATCATGACTTCACCCCCAGGTTTTTCATCCAGTCTCGGTCTCCTCCCCTTGTTTATGTTTCTAAACAAAGTAACAATGAACTGATACTAGGGAGAAGTCAATTAACATAGACCTAGAATATAAAATGATTAGGGAGAAAAATACTTACCCCACAGCACTTTGCACAAAAAAATAGAATGTAAATCAGAGGGTGAAATTTAGCCTTATATAGGAAGATGTTACAAGGGTTATGCACCACTTATGTCTCATATACTTAAGCTCTCAAAATTGATCCTAAGTAGGAAAAAAGCTGTGCATAGGCCCTGCACTGGGCCATTGAACAGCTGTGAATTTAACCCAAATCAATCTGTCTTCAATGTCTGCAGAAGTTGATGATACCTTTTTTTCAAATGTGCGTGTTAGTTCAATTAAAAAGTAGTGACTTTGCTACAGTTCGACTATGACGGATAGAGAGATGCTTTCCTAAGAAAAGGTGTAATCAAAGTTCTCTTATTGCAACAAGCTTCCCCTTCTAGTTGTGCTTTTCTTCACTCTCAAGTGAAGTCCATTCTCTTATTATGAGAGTATTCCATTTGTTTTATGCAGCACTCAAAATACCGTAAAATACCTGCCAAATTCTCCTTGATGTGAGCCGTCAAGTAGCTCCTGTGCCTTGGAAACCTCTGTACCTTACCTTGAAGATCCAAGTGTCATTTCAGTTACTGATCTGTTTTAATTATGCCACTTTTGCTTTTTTGAGGATTGTAAAAAGAAGGTCAATGGAGCAAATTTACTGATGTAGCCACTATCAACTTTGGCTTAATTCTGCCTTCAGAAACACAACACACATAAATTGCATTGACTTCATTGGGGATGGTGCACATATCCAAAAGTATGGTCTGACTCCCAACTGCAGCAGCGAATGCTATACAGCCAGTGAAAATGCATTGGATCACCATAATGTGGCATGAAGTCTTTTGTGAGAGCTTTCAGGTTTTTTTTACAGAACTTTTGGGATGAATTTGCTAAGCATTTCTTAAAGCCCACATTCCAAACCCTGTAATTTGAACACGTTCATACTCCTAGCAGCAGTCACTGAACACAACATTATTTTTCAGGATAGCACGACACTGATCTTCTGTGTCAGCCAAATATGATTAGGAAAGATTTCAACATATGCAGGTAACAGTCATCACTTATGGATCAAATATTTTGATAAAATACTAACCTTTCTGGGATAAGACATAGGCTTTTAAGTAGGAAATTATTTTTATCCATTTTAGTGTCACAGTAAGTACTAATGCCACAGTGAGAATATGACCATTGTCTCCTGGGAATCTGGTGACATCATTGATGACTCTGGAGAATTCTGTCACTCCTCTTTCCTGCCTTCATTTCACAGTTTCATTCTGGCATAGGACTTAAAGAAGCTGAATAATGTACCAGGGTGGTAAACGAGACCTCACATGTGGGCATCCTCTGCTATGCTAAAAAAACCCTTGCGCTCCTGCTAAGTTAACTTGGAACTTTTTTCAGGATACACCACTGATTTTATTTTTCAGCTGTTGAGTAAAGACATCATATATAGATAGTGCCTTCTCTCTCTTCAAATGAGAGTGGAGGATGTACTATTCACATAACGTGCCCAATTCATAAATGAAAGAATTTCCTTGGGAGACACTTTTAGAATGAGCAATGATAAAATGCATATAACAAATTGTCAAGCCTGTGGCCATTTCACTCACAAAATCCTATACCTGCTTGGCACCGGTTAGTAGTGCATCCCTTTGCAGCAATAGTGTTGATATCTTGCTTCAGCTATACCAGCATGTAATAGAAGCTTTATTCCAAAGTGCCTTTGAGTAATTCAGTCTAAGAGGTTGTTATACACAACATAAGAATAGCCATACTGGGTGAGACCAATAGGTATTCTAGTTCAGTATCCTGTCTTCCAACAGAGGCCAGTGCTAGATGCTTCAGAGGGAGCAATTTATCAAGTGATCCATTCCCTATCACCCAGTCCCAGCTTCTAACAGTCAGAGGTTTAGGGACATCCAGAACATGGGGATGTGTGTGTGTTCCTGACCATCCTGCCTAATAGCTGTTGAAGGACCTACCCTTCATGAACTTATCTAATTCTTTTTAAAATCCATTTATACTTTTGGCCTTCAGAACATCCCCTGGAAATGAGTTCCACAGGCTACATGTGCATTGTATGAAGAAGTATTTCTTTTTGTTTTAAACATGCTGCCTATTGATTTCATTGGGTGACCCCAAGTTCTTGTGTTATGTGAAGGGATAAATAACACTTCCTTATTTACTTTATCCACACCATTCATGATTTTATAGACCTCTATCAGATCCTTCCTCAGTCAGCTCCTTTCTAAGATCTCCTCATATGGACGCTGTTACATACCTGTAATCATTTTTGTTGCCCTTCTCTGTCCCTTTCCCAATTCTGATGTCTCTTTTTTGAGGTGGAATGACCAGAACTGCATGTAGAATTCAAGGTGTGGGCATACCAATGGATTTGTATAGTGGCATTATGTCTTTTTCTGTCATATTATCTATCCATTTCCTAATGATTCATAACACAACTTTTTGGACTGCTGCTGCATATTGAGCAATGTTTTCAGAGAACTATCCACAATGACTCCAGGATATTTCTTGAGTGCTAACAGCTAATTTAGACCCCATCATGTTGTATGAATAGTTGAGATTATGTATTCCAGTGTGCATTACTTTGCATTTATCAACACTGAATTTCATCTGGCATTTTGTTGCCCAGTCACCCAGTTTTGTAATACTTCAGTCTGCTTTGGGCTTAACTATCTTGGGTAATTTTGTATCATCTGCAAACTTTGACAACTCACTGTTTACCCCTTTTTCCAGATCATTTATGAATATATTACATATTCATAAATGATAAGTTACCCACCTTGTCTCTGTAAACATGAGGTAATAACTTTTACTGGATCAAGTGAGACAAGCTTTTGAGCCACATAGACCTGAAGAAAAGCTCTGTGTAGCTCAAAAGCTTGTTTATCTCACCAACAGAAGTCCAATAAAAGATATCACCTCACCCACTTTGTCTCTCTAATGTCCTGGAACTGACAAGGCTAGAGTGACACTACATACAAGTTACATTTATGTAAGTTACACTTAGTTCTACTTTATAAATTGTATATGGATCTATGGTAGCTTCTGATAGAAATCTAAATGCAGATGATAGTCATGTTATGATTCACTTACTCACTTTTGTATAATGTAAGACAACAGGGTCTTGCGCATGAATGAAGCTCAGTACAGCCACTACAGTATATTACAAGACACAGTACTCAGTAAAGCTGAAGTTACCTCACTGACAGATGGTTAGCGATTGGCCTTTGACCTTTCATACAATGCGTGTCCTGATCTTGTCCCAATTCAGCTGTAGGGAAAGTTATTTTTTCTAAAAAATATCCTTGTTCCTGTTTTGATTTTGTCTCAGTTTCAGTGGGAATTTCTGGTTTTTCATTTTTCTCTGAAACAAAACATGTATGTCAGTGACAATGGTAACAACGTTCTCTTTAATTATACTAATGTGCATTGGAGGAGGGACATTCACCTGTAACTCTTATGAAAGCTGAACAGTATGCTTCCCCAACTTCATTGCTGGCCACACAAATATATTTCCCAGTATCAGCAAGGACTACATTTCTTTTAAAAAGGTAATAGGAGTCACCTAATTTCTCAGTCTGTAAAACAATAAGATATGTGCAGACAACCATTAGTAGCACACAGCAAGATATACTATCTCCCTCCCCAAGGAACACTTTAAAAAACTTAAGACATACACTGATGTTTCCAGCTACCAGTCTGATATCATCTTTAGTCCAAACAACATTTGGTCTGGGTATTCCACGTATAGTGCAATGCAGGATTAAATCTTCTCCTTCTTGTAGAGTTGTATGTCCAAATTTCTGTATGAAGTTTGGTTGTTTTCCTTGTACTGAAAAAAAAGTGTATACTGTACTTGAAATGGCACAACTAAAGCAAAAAAACAAAAACAAAAAAAACCCTTCTGCTTTCATTTTTTTGATTATTGCATGGAGAAAAGAATACATGATTATGGTTGAGTCTCAAGAGTACTAGTTTACACAGCAGTAGAGGACATACATCTTTGAAATTATATTCCTTTCATTTAGCTTCTTGCCTGTGTGATATGGTGTGGAAATAGTGAAACTCTCCTTGGCACAAAGGGTGGTGAGCATCAAGACCTCCATGCATCAGGAGAGTGATATTAATTTCAAGGTAGCATTAGATAATCACATTATTTTTTATGAGTAATAGATAAATATATGGTGGATTACCTTATTGCAGTGAATAGTAAAACACATTTCCTACAGAATTTTAAGGAACAATGTCAAGACTGGCAAACTTTTGGGCTAGGCTTACTGTTGCACATCATGCTTTTCTTGGCTTTGCTAGTCTGTGCCATCCTTCCAGGTTAGCAGCTTAGTGAAGCACACAAGAATCCTATTCTGCAAGAGGGTCAAATTCACACTAATGCTGAAGGACAGAACAGGATTTATGCACTCTTAAATTACCACTTAAGCCCCACATGAAAAACTAAGGTAGATTGCTACAAAGTAAAGGATTTTTAGAGCAGTCCAGACACTTAAATCACATCTTGCATCCCCTTCACATCAGAAATATATATTCTCTTTTTCTCCTCCATTATTTCATAATATACCATAGCATACAGATTTATTAAGAACAATACAAGGCAAACCCCACTGTATGCATTCTAGCTACCTTACTGTGAGGGTAAATCCTTTAGGCACATACAAGACTCTCATATAATAGAACTGTTAGTGTTTAGTAACCTTATCCAAAATATTTCACTGATTCAAATTTAACCAACTCTAGGGTGTGATTCTGCTGTCACTTATACTGGGGTAATTCTGTTCAGCAGAATCATTCCTGAAATACACAAAAGTGAGAGCAAAATCAGTATGTCCCTCAAGAGTGTGCAACACCACTAACAGTGAATGATCATTAGTCCCCCAAACAAAAGTCTCTTCCATAGGGGCATGTCAGGGGCCAGTAGGGAGTGAGAGAAAGCATGGCCGGGATAGTCCTGAGCCCTTGCTATCTCCCGGCTACCACAAAGTCTATAATTAAACAGTGCAAGAGGACAAAACTATGTCAACAACTCAGGCCACCCCCACCCTCATCACAAACCGTGGGCCTGTGAGAGGCATATCTTTAGGTGCTCCCATTGAAGTGAAGCAACACCACACACACCCCTTATTGCAGGCCATGGGTTTAAGCTACAAATAAGAGGTATTTGATGCGGTTGGCATAGAAGCAGCAGCAGATCTGGGGAGAGGGAATTTATATCCTCAGACAGTGCTCTTATGTTAATGACTATGAAGTTAGATCCTATCCAATGTTGCTGTGTAGCTGGAACCAGAGGTAGTTTTGGAATGAAAAGCTCTTTACAGTCACCTACTAAATATATTCAGTGAGAATGCTAAGTAGAGAGGGTTATTGGAAACTATTTAGACCCCCAAACTGCCATCCACCAACAAAGGGCTAGTTAAACTATAGGCCGACACAGGCAACACAATTTATCAAGGATTAAATGAGCACTGGCAAAAAAGTAGGATTGGTCCAGGGAAAACGTTAAGTATACTGAAGTTTTTGATTTCCAAATCAGGTCAGAGGCAATCTCCCTGGAAATGTAAAGAAAACTTATGCAAAATGGAAATATTTTAACTGAGAAAAAGACATTTTAAGTTTCAAAATGTTCCATGTGGGCAAAACCCCCAGATTTGTTTGTTTTTTTTAAACAGAAACTTTTTGCTAATGCTTTTAGTTTCAATATGGAAGTTTTGAATGAAAAATTTCAACCTGCTCCAGTACCAAATAAATTTAACTCTCCTCATTTATTCTCCATTTGTCTTTTAGTTTAATATTTCCTACTGTGCAGCAATCAACCCTGTGGCAGCAGCTCATCTCCATGAAGCACAAGCAAGGTTTTTGGTAGCATAGATGAGCCACACCTCTCCTGCTCCCCATTTTCTTCTGTCTCTAAAATTTCTCTTTTCCACCTATTTGTCTCCCATTCTCTTTTTTGCCTATTGTCTCTCCCCTGTATCCTCCCCAACGCCTATTCCCTCCCCTTTTGTTTCCCTCTTGCATTTACCTATTTGTTCTACATCCCCTCCCCTCTTGGAGCATCCATATTTACTTTTTTGTGACCAGTAGGTGATCCTGCAAGGTACCAAGCCCCACAGAAAAAAAAGAAAAGAATTAAAGGGTGTTCAGATTGGGCCATTAGTCCTTGAAGCTATGCTATTTCCTGATACTAATACATGGGGAAACCACTCCTGTTGCACCAAAACATCAGAATGAATTTCTGATGCATCCATTGCAATACAGTTTCACAGACCCCCACAAATGCCTGTGAATTAATAAGGAGCTGTTCATTTTCTCCATTTTTTCAGTGCTATTGTTTTTTCAATAACACAGCCATTGGCTCTGCCTTAAGGTGGAATGATTTATGTGGTGCCAGTGTTGGCACAAAAAGTTTTCTGATGAAAACCTAGCATTCAAAGAAGCTGCTCATCTTTGCCACCATTATGTATTTAAGTAATAGGAAGGGCCTACACCTTGTAGATGGGCACCTTTTAAATTATTTTAAACATAAAATTCAAAATGTGGTTTAGGGCAAATTTCCAGTCAACATGCTGTGAGCAGACATTGTGCCAGCCTACAGACTGACATGACAGTAAGCAGCCAAGAGACCATATACCATACATGATTCAAGTGTATGAGTCAAAGGCTTGCATCCCAGCTGAAAATATTAAAATTCAGTGTCTGCCTCTGGGTTCTGTGACTGTTGCTAAAAAGATTAATTTGCACCATTAAGAACAAAGCCAAGTCCCTTTCCTAGCTGTAGGAGAAGTGTTTGTGTAGCACTGTGGAATTATGTTGGACAAAGGTAGTGTATCACATGAAATTTCCTACATCTTTTTCACTCATCGGGATACTGTGATGCAGAGTCAATCTTTTGCCACCATAGAGATTTCTGTTCCGTACATCAGGCGAGTGTAGAAGCAAATGCTACTTATTTTGGACAGAAAAAGTTCAAACATCTGTTCAAATACAGCCATAAGGTGGCAAGGATTTCAGCTTTGATCTGGCTTCCTGTTGAATGTTAGTATATACTACAAAATTTATAGTGAAAACGGAGTTCATTTTCTAACAACAACAATTTTAATGGACATAGACTGCTACAGGCAATCAAGTTTTCCGCCCCTCCTCCCCATTATATCATCTTGAAACTGCAAATGGATCTAAACTGGTTTTCTAATTTTATATTAATATTTCATCCCATGAGTCACCAAGGCTAAAAGTAAGTTTAGAGCCCCTTTGAAAAGTGCTCCCCACCCCCACCCCAGGTCTTCAGTTGTAAAACACTCCCATTTCTGTCTCTAAAGGTCTAGAGGATAGTGGACCTGAAATCTGTCTCTAGTTCCAAGTTGTCTTTTGCCCATCTATCACCCCACATTAATGTAATTCTTGGACTCGAAAGGGATTTCACATTTGGAGAAACAAAGTAATATTTCTACAACAGGTTGCTTAAAGAAAAAAACAAAAACAGCACAGCAGCTCTTTCGGGGAAAAAAAGCATCAAGGTTTAGAATGTTTAGATATAGGCTCACATAGCGCATCAGGTACCCGGCTTTCCCCACCACACTTATAGTGTTGAAAAAGTATATGAAATTGATTTCACATTCCTTTTTGTCCATCCCACCTGGTGCATCACTAATCTCTCCTGCCTGGGACTAACATTTCAGATCTGTGAACAGCGGCTCCAACTGCTATTTAAGAAACAAAAAGTTTCCTCAGCGCCCCACACCATGGAAATTCCCTAAGAGATTATGTTGGGCTGAGATACTGCTCAGCCAATAGTCAGTCATGGGGGATATCGCAACTCAGGATGCCTTTTTGGCTAGTAACTAGGGTGACCAGATGTCCTGATTTTATAGGGACAGTCCTGCTTTTTGGGTCTTTTTCTTATATAGGCTCCCATTACCCCCCACCCCCATCCTGATTTTTCACATTTGCTGTCTGGTCACCCTGCTAGTAACAGAAGCTTTACCCCAGGACCTATACAAGGGAACGCTAAAGCTGCTATGGCCACCTGTTCTGGGGCACTCTGAAGACTCAGACCGGGCTCTGGCACTCAGGATAACAAGGGACAGCCCTGCAGGGCGGAACTTTTTAGTGCTAAACGACACATGCCTAGACCGCCTGCCCCTTTAAAAGCAACCCGCCTTTCTTCAGCCAAACGCCAGAGTCAGGTTACAAGCAGAGCCCCGCAGATAAGCGCGGGATGAGCCGTACCTCAGCCTCTTCCCCGCTGAGAGGAAAACCACCTGCTGCCCCCGAGCTCCAGCCCTCTCTGTCTCGGCCCCCGCCCGAACGAGAGTCCCGAGCCTTGACCAGCGCCTCGTCCATCGCTTACCCCTGGGCCTTCTTCTGGCGACTTTAACCGCTTCCCGCCCTCCCGCCTTCTGGGCACGGGCTAACCGACCCGTTTCAGCCCACAACATGCCCCGCAGCTGGGCAGCCTCGCGCTCCTCACGAGCAGAGGGGTGGGGGGATCGCTCCCTTTCTTAAGTAATTATAACATCGCTGGCTCCAGCCCCGTTTCCATTGCTCGGGGGCAGGCCGGGGGCAGGTCTCGCGGGCAATGAACGGAGGCCACGTTTCAAACAGTCACTCCCACCGTGTCTGACCCTTCTGCGGGCTTGTCAGCGGTCCCGGGGGCAGGGGGACAACGCACAGGGGCGGCTCCTGGCCCCAGCACGCCAAGCGCGTGCTCTGGTGGGGGGCAGGCAGGCTACCTCCGGGGTTTGCCTGCGGAGGGTCCGCTGGTCCCGCGCTTCGGTGGCCCTCCTGCAGGCGTGCTTAGGGCAGGCACGAGCCTGCAAAAAAACCTAGTTCTCTAGGGAAAGGGCTGAAAGCAAAATGGCGGGTGTAAAATACCGGTGACTGGCATGTTTGAAGCGGAAAGAGTAAATCCTTCTGCGGCGAGGAGCGGTAACGAGCAATCAGAGCGTGGAGCCCTCACGCTGTTTGTCCTGGACAGACGCTAGCTGTGGTGCCGCGCAGAAAGTTTTGAGCGCTCATTAGGCTCAGTGACTAGAGAGCTTCCACGTGGGCCGTTTGGCATCAGGACATCTGGCAACAATCAGCACGTATTATACCTTTGCTTGTGAAGCCCAGTATTAACAGTGGGAAAAGACCCTTCACTGTCCCGCAGTTTGGCAAAATAGCTCTGCTGTCTGTCTCTGTTTATTGCAAACAGCCACAGAGTACCTGAGCACCAGGCAGCGATTAAAAGAACCGTATCTGTAAAATTGTGATTTAAATATTAGACTAAATACAATATTTGATTAAGGCAAGTGAAAAGCAAGTGCATGCTAACCTAACAACACTCTCTGAAATGTAGTACTCAGAGATAATATTAGTATTACTGACCAATGGAACTGTATGCTTCTGTATTTGATTTACTAACATCTACAAAAAGGGACTTAGCCTTACTCTCCTGTTTTATCTTTCATTTAATATCTCTGTCCTCTCACTTTGCTAAAATAACAGTATTTTCAAAATATTTCTTCATCTAAGTTGCACTTCAGTCTGCCCCTCATGCAGCAATACTGTAAATACCATATCTCCCAGCCCATCTATTGTGTACTCCCCAAAATAATCATGTATTTCAGTTAGGAAAGCTGGCTTATTTTCTCTCTGACTTTTTTTTTTCTGGGCCAAAGTTTGAAGTATTTATTTAGGCAAAAATCTCATGGAAAGCAGTGTGAATTTTGGGTGAGAGATGACCAAATAAGGACTGCAAGATTTAGTTCCATATCTAGAATTATTTTTATTAAGGCTGTCAAGCTATTAAAAATTAATTGCAATTAATCACATGCTTAATCACTTTTTAAATTGCACTATTAAACAAGAATAAAATACTTAAATATTTTTGGATGTTTTCTACATTTTCAAATATATTGATTTCAATTACAACAGACTACAAAGTGTACAGTGCTCACTATATTTTTTATTACAAATATTTGCACTCTAAAAACAAGGGAAATATTTTTCAATTCACCTAATGAAAGTACTGTAGTGCAATCTTTTTATCACAAAAGTTGAACTTGCAAATGTAGAATTATATACAAAAAATAACTGCATTCAAAAATAAAAAAATGTAAAACTTTAGCGCCTACAAGTCCACTCAGTCCTACTTCAGCCAATTGCTCAGCTAAACAAGTTTGGTTACAATTTGCAGCAGATAATGCTGCCCGCTTCTTGTTTACAATGTCACCTGAAAGTGAGAACAGGTGTTTGCATGGCACTCCTGTAGCCGGCATCACAAGATATTTACTTGCCAGATGCGCTAAATATTCATATGTCCCTTCATGCTTCAACCACCATTCCAGAGGACATGTGTCCATGCTGATGACGGGTTCTGCTTGATAACCATCCAAAGCAGAGCGGACCGATGCATGTTCATTTTTATTATCTGAGTCAGATGCCATTAGCAGAAGGTTGATTTTCTTTTTCAGTGGTTCAGGTTCTGTAGTTTCCGCATTGGAGTGTTGCTCTTTTAAGACTTCTGAAAGCATGCTCCACACCTCATCCCTATCAGATTTTGGACGACACTTCAGATTCTTAAACCTTGGGTCCAGTGCTGTAGCTATCTTTAGAAATCTCATATTGGTACCTTTGCCTTTTGTCAAATCTGCTTTTGTGTTCTTAAAAATGAATGTGTGCTGCATCATCCTCCACTGACTATAAACAATGAAAATATATGGCAGCACGTGGTAAAAAAAAAAACAGACATAGATTTTCCCCCCATGGAGTTTCAGTAATTTTTTAAACACTTTTTTTTTTACAAATCATCAACATGGAAGAAGCATGTCTGGAATATGGTGGCCAAAGCATGAAGGCATATGAAGGGTTAGCATATCTGGCATGTAAATACTGCTTTGCAAAGCTGCTGCAAAAGTGCCATGTGCTTGTTTGTTCTCACTTTCAGTAAGGCAGCAGGTAAAGAAGCAATCAGCAGTAAAAAAAAAAAAAACTTATTTGTCTTAGCCATTGGCTGAACAAGAAGTTGTACTGAATGGACTGGTAGGCTCTAAAGTTTTAAATTGTTTTGGTTTTGAGCGCAGTTATGTAACAAAAAGAAATCTACATTTGTAAGTTACACTTTCATGATAAAGAGATTGCACTACAGTACTTGTATGAGTTGAATCGAGAAATACTATTTCTTTTATAATTTTTACAGTGCAAATATTTGTAATCAAAAGTAATATAAAGTGAGCACTGTACACTTTGTATTCTGTGTTGTAATAGAAATCAATATATTTTAAAATGTAGAAAAACATCCAAAATATTTAATAAATTTCAATTGGTATTCTATTAACAGTGCATTTAATCACGATTAATTTTTAATTGTGATTAATTTTTTGAGTTAATCATGCGAGTTAACTGCAATTAATCAACAACCCTAATTTTTACTTTATTTTTTGGTAGAAAGAAACATAAGAAGGGCCATATTGGGTCAGACCAATGGTCCATCTAGCCCAGTATCCTGTCTTCCAACAGTGGCCAATGCCAGGTGCTTTAGAGGGAATGAACAGAACAGGGCAATTATAGAGTGATCCATCCCCTGTCATCAAGACTCAGTTTCCAGCAGGTGGATGTTCAGGGACACACAGAGCATGGTATTGCATCCCTGACCAATTTGCATATGCTTGATTAAAAAGGAAAGTTGATCTTTTGACAAGGAAAGCAAGCATCCTGGGCCCAATCTTGCTGCCTTTAAAGCCAACAGCAAGACTCCTGATGGCTTTAATTGGAACAGAGTTGGCTTCTCTGACTGCAATTTACCTTAGTGCAAAGGGTCCTTATGAGGCCACTTAACCTCCATTTAAATCTTTAAGAGTGCAAAGGGCACCGGGGTGAATTTTACTTTCTCAGTGTGCTCACTTTAATTCATTTTGCTTTGGCACAGCACTTGATCACCTCTTAATCCTTCTCCAGTAAGGATCTGATAAGACATGAGCTACTTTATCATTTACAAGACAGCATTTATGAAGGGGAAACTACTCTGGGTTCCATTCAGCCTGATTGGTGAATGGGGAATTAACCCATGGAATGCAGCTTTCCTGGTACACGCAGCATGGGGGCTGCCCCTTCTCCAGCCAGCAATACCCGGTTTTGTAATTGCATTGGCTGGGTGAATAGCTCAGCACAGCAGCACTTATGGGAGAGCTTTGTGCCACTGCAACCTCCCCGTCTGGAATAACTTCTCACAGCCCATCACCTTGAATCAAGACTTGTACACCAGTCTTCAAAGCGAACACTCAGATAAACCATGTTCACAGGCTGTTCAGTTCAATAGCACACTTATATGATAACGAGCAGAAAAATGAACATGCAATGTTTAGCAATAATATGCATTTCAGTTTAACCATTTAAGTTACAATTTAGCAAAGAAAAAAGCGCACTATTGATTTAAAATAGATTTATCCAGGAAAGGGTGGAAATATGATCAGAGTGAGTAAATTCGGGTGGCTTGGGAGCTTGATGAGAGCTTAAACATGAGGGCCATGAGATGCCTATTCTGCTGTTTGTTTTATGAAATATTTTCATAGTTTTTGACACTATAGGGTTTGCAGGTCAGTTCTTGCTATTTCTGAGTACAAGTATCCCCACACAAAGGATTCTCTTTGACCCCTCCCCTCTCAAAGGAAAGATGATAGTCTTTCGTACTATGCTAGGAATTGAGAGTATAAGCTAGAATCTAATGTAGGCTACATAGCCTACAAGAGTCTGAACATCATCAGTAAAAGGATGGAAGTGATATTTCTCTGAGATAGACCTGAGTGTCACATACTTGGAGAGACTTGCAATCAATTTTTCCAACTGGCCCCCGATTGTGGTGCTGAGACTTGGCACACAAATCATTTGAACCCTTCCTCAGTCACACTGAGACCTGTGAAAGAAAAATCTGGAGATTTTATTTAAAAATAGTAAATTTGCATAGTTGACAAATATGTATCACTTCATTTACATAAATGAGAGCAAGTGTCTAGATCCAAGTGCCTAAACATAAATCTACCTCCAATTCCTTTTCTATCCCATAGTAGTGACAGAAGAACTTAACTGCAAGCCCAGGTCTCCCATCTGCATGCACCTTCCTTTCCTCAAGGGTCTTGCACTTTGGCTGGGATCCCATCCCATCCAGGGCTGGTCTCCTAAAACAGTGTTTCTCAATCTTTTTAATACCAGGGACCAGCTTGCTGCCTTCCTAAACTGTGTCAGGGAGATCTCAAGGACCGGTGCCGAACACACTTGGGCAGTTAGCCTGCCCCCCTCCTCCCCCACCGCCCACTGCAGCTATGCTGCTATTTTTAGCATGCTAGTTAGATCAAAACTAGCATGGGTACATCCACCTGAGCTGGAAATTACAGTTCCAGCTGCAGTGTAGACATGCTCTAGGAGACTCAACATGTTTTCCCATATCAGTACAGAATATGGGGTGGTACAAAAAGGAACCCATGGGTTTCAGTCTGTGGGGAAAAGTCATGGTGAAAGGCAAATTACCCTCTTGGTGGGGGGGGGTTGACTTTGAATTCTTGCATTGCTGAGGGGATTCTAATCTAATCCAGTATTATGAAAAGTGCTAAAAGAATTGGCACTAAATTAGACGCAGCACCTTTTCATGTAATGATTGCAAATCTGCTGGCTTTCTGATGGCCTCCATCATTCTGTTTATTGTAAATGGAGATCAGGCAGTCAGGCACTGACATTACAACAACAGCCAAAATACGAAACACATTACATCACGTTGGAGGGCTACTTTGGTTTGTTTTATCTCAGTGCTTATTATAATGCATATGCAAGTAGGATTCTCAACATAGTTGTTTTGTTGGTTGTTTTGTAGCAATGAACGTGGATATAATCACCTGGAAACAAATACAAAACTGATTTTTTCTTCTGTAAAAATTCAAACATTCAGGATGTTAGTAATTATTAAATTAGTTTATTGTAAAATGAGAACTACATTTCCTGAAAAGTACTAAAGGGTATGGCTTACTTACTTAGAAGAATCCTTATGAAACAACATTTACATGAGATGGCTGGACTTAGGGGTAATATAAATTCTATTCATAGTATGTTGTCTTTCCCCTCCTGCCAGCTCCCCCTTTCCCTGATGCTAGGCTATGTTGCCTTGAGGACGTCTCCTGTTTCAAAGTTACAAGATTTTAATAGAATTGCAGCCACTGGGCCAAAAATCCAAATGTTTGTCTCCAGCCTCATTGGCCTCCTGGTATTTGAAATATAGATTCTGTTCAGATCATGTTGTGCAGTCAAGAATTCATTTTCTTGTTGTAAATTTTGCAAGAGATTGTAAGTCTCTCCCTGCCCCTTATAAATTTCCCACACAAGCAAATTCATTATGTGAAAGCAGTAAATTGAGAATAAAAGAAAAACATTATACAAATGTTCACCGACTGCTTTTAGTGTATGGATAGATGTTCCTAAGTTTCATAAGAAATAGTAGGAATTAATAAGTTGAATATCTCACCCATTAAGTAGGCTGATAATTTATGGGCAAAGTCTTTCAGTGGCATAATTATTTTTCTTGCCTTTGTCAAAAACCTTAAATAAATTATTCTTTTAATCAAAGATATTACACTGATGCAACTATGTTTATAATAAAACAATATTTTGCTTGTCCTCATCAGTAGTGAAATGTAACTAACATGCAAGCAAATTCCTCTTTTGAATGTTACAACTTTAAAGTTGTAGCTCATTTCTCATTGCAGTAGTTTAAGTGAAAACTCAGAGAAAAATCCTTCCTTTTCATTTTATCATTTATCCTAATGCATCCACTAGCCAATCCTTTGAGTATATCCCTTGATCTCTTTGAAAACAATTTATTAAAAAGGAATTAAAAATGGGCTCAAGGTCCAATGCATAGAAGATTATCTGTCCCTTTTCATGTTAACAGCTGGGAGTATAAAACATCTATATCTTTCATTTAACATTTTATAAGAAGAGAAAAAAGGATCATAAGAATTATGGCATATATAGAGGCAGTGGGTATATAGGGCAGCTAAGTATATTGAAAAAGTCTTACTTTGAAATGATCTAGTTGTCATGGGAATATTGTAAAACAGGGGCTACTTCTCTTACTTAACCATCACCAACAACAAGGGGGCAGAGCCTCAGCTGGGGAAGATTAGCAAAGCTTCACTGACTTCAGTGGAACTATGAGAATTTACAGTAGCTGAGGCTCCATCCCTTGCTTTAAAGTCACTCAAACAAGACACGTTTTATTAAGCAGAGCCCTAGTATTTAAAACAGAAAGTAGCGATCTGGTATATGCCAGTGCACTATGAATATTACTATAATGTACTGTATGGGTTTGAGTAGCTACATCATACCAAGAGACATTTAAAGCGTACATGAGAAAAATGTCACCAGAAATAACACATTTGATGTAATAAGCATCATGCTATATAAATTGATTTGAGCACCATGTTCCCGGATGCACTTTGACACATTATGGTCTCTACAAAGAACACAATTTGTAAGGTTTTTTTATTAAGTCTAAGACATCTTGTTTTAGATTGCAAAACTGTGTCCATCATCCCAACTAAAATTTAAACTAAACATTAATATGCTAAAGGAAAATGAACATTTGATGTAGTAGTGGCATTAACAAAACATCCAGTGTGACACATAAGCAGATTGGTACACAGTTTGTGAAGGTGCAGTGGAAGATAACTGATTTATTGTTGCATCAGTTTGTGAGAATTAAGTCCCGGTGCGGTCAGTATCACACTTACTACGTGAATAGCGAGTACATTAGTGATACACTAATATAGATAACACACAGCATTATCCAGTCTATTCTTGTGATAGGTGGCCTGTTACCTTTCACATGGAGGATGGCACTTGATGAGATAGTGCCACTAGAATTTTTAGCCCGAACAACATAGAGGCCAGCATCTGCATCACACACCTTCTGAATGAACAAAGCATGCTTTGTCTCCTTTTGTAAAAGCTTTAAGTGCTCATCTGTGGTCAATTTCTGGCCCTTCTTGTACCTGAAGCAGAGAGTCAGTTTTCAAGTCAGGTTTACATCAGTGTTTGCTGAAGCAGAATTTGCTGATTTCAGACAACCTCTACAATAATGTTAGCAGTAACAGTAATTGCCAGCAACCACTCCCCAGTTCCCTCCATTTAGACCAGTTATATTTAAACAAGATATACAAAATAGCTACGATGTTGTGTAATGTTAGAAAAGATACAAATGGGAGCCCTGATCCTGTGACCTGCACTTTACAGGCTCACACTACTGTGCCACCTCATTGGCAGCAATGGGGTTCTGCTGAGACCAGCTTGCAAGATTGGGTGCTAAGTTTCCTCTCTGAGAATTTTTGAATTTATTTTTAAATAAAATCTTGCTAACAAAGGGTTAAATTCACCTATGTCTAAAGTGTCTGCAGAAGACCATATGCATCATGTAAGCCCTGCAGTAATGGCTTAAGTGAGTCTTAAATGGTGCACAAAGCATCGTCCAAGACAAGTCCTTCAAGGAAGGATGGTTTGGTGGCTAAGGCACAGGCCAAGAACTTTGGAGACCCAGGTTCAATTCCCTGCTCAGATTCCTACGTGAACTTGGGCAAGTCCCTTAGGCCCACATCCTCAGAAGTATTTAAGTACATAGTCCAAAGAAATCACTGGAAGTCAGGCACCTTTGAGGATCTGGACTTTAGTCTCTGTGTGTGTCAGTTCCCCTCCTGTAAAATGGGGATAAGAACATTAAAGACTGGGAGGCACTCAGGTAACTATGGTGAGGATGTGGCCATGGAAGTACCTTAGATAGATTAGACAGAGACACATACATAGGAATTTCAGCCAGAGAAAACAGAAAGAGAGTGTATGAGCCTGGTGTTCCCCTCACTTATACCAATGTAAAGCTGGTGTAATTCAATTGGACCAGGTTCTGAGCTAATGACAATTAATGTAGCTTCACTGACTTCAGGGGACCTATGCCAATTTACACCACCAGAAGATCTGGCCCACTGATTTCAATGGTGGTACTGCTGATTTACTTTCTGTAAGGTAGGCCCTAATTGTCTGATTCTGTAGTTTCTACATATACTACATTTAACATTGCTCACATGCAAAACTGCCATTCCTATTATATGATATGTCTGTTAAAATATATAACTCTGTGCAATCAAAATTGGATACAATGATTGTGGACTGACTTATGAAAATAGTGAAAGTGGATTTTTTTTTACAGTAAATTGTGGCTTGAGAAAGGTTCAACTTAAAGTTTATTTTGAAAAACAAGTAAAAATCCCAGCAACATTTTCGTTTGTGCTGAATCAATGTTTAATAGCACTTAAAAACAGAATTCTAAAGACCTCTTAATTCATCAGCAATATCTTCTCAAAGTGTAGGAGACAGGGATTAAAAACTGATTACTGTATTACTGATATAGACAGAAGGTACTGAGTGTTTCAGTATTTGATGTGTTTTGCAATTCTTCAGGGAAAAATTCAGATGATTAAAAGACTACCAAAAATAAATTGTACTCCATATGTGATAGTTTATGGTATGTGGTATACACTCTCTCTCTCTCTCTGTAAATGGAGAGATGTTTCTCTATCGGTCTCTGCTTTCCATTGTAGTATTAGGTATTGCAAAAACTTGGACTAAAATAGCTCCAGGGGCATGGACCTCCATTAGCAAATTAAAGCAGAGGTTCTCTATGGGAATTTGGAGAAAATAAGTGGATGATATGGCTATGGGAAATTAGAGTTGGGTTTTATTAAAATAAGCCAGCACATAAAGTTCTAAAGATGACTTTATTGTGAAATCTTCTGGACCCTCCATCATGCTCTTAAAATCTTTAGTAAAGGATTTATCAAAAGATTTTACTCTGAAGAGATATTTATATTTCTCACTGATAAAAGTTCCTACAAATGTAATAAAAACAACATACTTTTGATGGTTAAAAACTGTGCATGGGAAACGTGGAGCAGACAGTGAATATTCAGTGAAAAACTGGAGTTCCTTCTGTATATACTTATTTTCTTTGCGTTCAGTCTCTCAATTTTTTGGGAAGAGGGGTTGCTTGCAAGTAGCTTGCAAGGCACACAGTAAGTTGGCTCTGAAGGGGGAATTTTCTTTCAAAATCATTTTAAAAAGTGGAATGTTATACTGAAAAATAATGTAACAGAAAAAAGTGTTTGATGTATTTGCATTTGAAAATAAATGTTTGCTGCTCTGATTATTCATAAAGTTGACAGCAGTGATATTATTTCAAGTGGGTTAATTGAAAAAAAAGTTTTCTTTGTAAATGGAACCATGCAGAAGTGTGGAGTGATATGGATAACAGGCAATTCTCTCTAATTTTCAGATTAGTACACATAGTTATAAGTAGTGCAATGTGTATTTCTACAGGTATATTTAGTTTTTCTCATTATAAGCTACCCACCATGTCAGTGAAGGCTCTGGAAATCCTGCTACGTCTACTTCCAAAGTCACCGGAGAACCTTCCATGACAGTTACATTGGACAGCAGTTTGGAGAAGTTAGGCGCCTGTCCAGATAGGCTGGCCATGCTGTTCTTTTCTGATACACTCTTAATCTCTTCTTGGGTGACCATCTGCCTCTGACAGCTTCTGGTGGCGTCTGATTGAAACATGAGACCTGAGACTGCATCAGGCAAAGCATGCAGCCTATCTTGGGTTTTAGTACAATTATTAATGTCATGCAATTGTTCTTGTGTTTCTGTCATGCTTTGGTGAGCTTCATTGTGTTGTGTATGTGTCTCACACACTTCACTCATCATGCTATATGCAGGCTTTGCATGTATTGTGCAGGAAGCAGTGATGTTTTCAGGTACTTCTGGTGAACTAGAAGTCAAAGGAGATTCCATTCCAAATTTTGGATAGTGATCTATGGTAGATGGGAAAAATCTCTCTAACTCATCTGATGTGGTTTCCCTTCTATGATTTGAAGTGTCAGCATAAGCAACAGGTGTTAAGAGATCAGACTCATCAGTCATTCTTTTACTGCCAGAGTTTATCTGCATTTGCAAGCTATAGGAGCTGACATGCAGACTATGAAAACTACAGCAGGGCTGCTCTTCCAGCTCAGCTTCAGAATGCAGGACGTCAGATTCAGGCATCTCGGAAAGCAAGGGCAAAGAGATATCATCAGGTGGTATACATTTATATTCCTCCCTGGAGGGCGTTTCTTCTGCCAGCAGCTCAGCCTGTAAACTATCCTCTTTGGCAGAAGGAGACAGCACCATATCCTGTGAAACGAAATCCTCACCAGCTGGGCAGACAACTGAAATATCAGCCAGTCTCGTCTCTTTCTTAAAAATAGAACAAAAAGAGAGAACAAGTAACTGTAGCGCACATCCATATTTTCATGCACAAGTTAGCAATAATATTTGGAATATTACTTCTTATTAAACTCGATCCACTCTGGGAAGCAGGAAGAAATTTGTGTGGCAGAGAATCACTAGCGGAAAATTTGCAGTTAGGTAACAGGAGCTTCAAACAGCTTGTATACAGCCTGAAAGGAAATACAATCTGAACACTTTATATTTTTATTGATATAGCACCTAATATCAGTATACAGGCTTTCATGTGAACAGGTGTTAACCAGTAGATTCCCTGTGCCCTGTGTTTACATGGATGTTTGTTAATCTGCTACTGCTTTGTGAATGGTCACCATAGTAACATGATATAGTATCTATTTCCTGCATGAGTTTGACTATACCATTCCTCCTTTATTATAGAAAAGTTACTGGGTCCTTTGAGTCTCTTGGGAAGAAAGTGGCTGGTTGCAGTTTGAGGGTTTAGGAGCTAGTCCAACAGGTTTAAGGAATTTTTAGAACATTTTAAACCTTTTTGTTTTCTGGTCAGTTGACTCAGACCTTGCCTGAATCATTACTGTGAGCAAAAACATTACTATTATTTTAATATTATAAGATCAAGTCCTAATACAGATTAATTTTCTCTAATCATATTCACAATAATTAGTTGCACGTGGCACACAATTGCATAGTTGCAGCTTCAAAACACCATGGATGTAGGCCAGGTCTACATTAGAAAATTAGGTCGGATTAGAAAATCCACACCCTTGAGTGACATAGTTAAACCAACCTTAGTCCCTGTGTAGACAGCACTAGGTTGACAGAAGAACTCTTCCGTTGACCTAGCTACTGCCTCTTGGGGAGGTGGATTACCTATGCCAATGGGAGAACAGGTCCTGTTGGTGTAGGTAGTGTTTACAATGAAGCACTACAGCACTGCAGCTGTGCCACTGTAGCGTTTCAAGTGTAGGCAAGCCCCTAGTCTGGTTTATTTAATTGCTTCTGTGCCTAGACTTTGGCTAGAGTTTTGTACGATATAATTGTGAAAGGTGCAATCACATACCCACCCATCCCATTAAACTACATTTAAACCAAAGCTTCGGCAAGGTATTTTGAGAGCACAGTCCCTTTTTTGTGGTCCAGTGCTCCTGTTAAGCTCTGTATAAAATATTTCCTCAATCAGCCAAGTGCATTAATTGACTGTATAGGTCTCCAATTTTCTGTCACTATCTCCATCCACCACACATATTGTCACTAACAAAGAAGCACCTGGAGTGTGTGTGTACATGCGCAGTCCTAGCTGGCAAGGGTGCAGCTGAATCTTCTTAGTGGCCTCCAAGATAAGTGTTCAGTGACCACTTCAACAGATCTTTCCTTCCGCATTGTTAGTTAAGTGTTGCTCTGCTTGTAACTACTTTTACTGGTCTTTGGCACACACAGTAAACAAGACATTCAGCAGTAAAAGAAAAAGATCTGTCAGGCCCCTGGGCAGATATAAGTCCTAACATGGCACCAACAACATATCTTCGTTGTTCAACCCTGGCACTTTGGCCGCTTCAGTTGTGGTGATTCCTTACACATACACATCAGTCTTTTTTGGTGAACTGACTGGAAAAAGCAGGAGTTCTACTGCTTTTATTCTGCCTGAAATGATTAATTTGGTCAAGAAATGAAGTGGGCTTGGAATTCATTTGCTATAAACATCCACCATTTGATGAACTCTGACCTCACAAATATTGAAAAGAGAATAGAAAATGGGTGTGAACATGGCAAATAAAAATTTCAGTTCTTAATTGGCTGAAAAGCGTATGAATGATTTCCCCTGCTATTCACTCAGATCTAGTCAAGACTACTGCATCAAGCCAAGATGTTAGGGTTGGTGATATTGTCAATTGTTTATTAGAGCTTTGATTAATTGCTAACCGGACATATTGAACTCATTTGACCTTCCGATATTGTCACGGATATCTGCTTCAGCTTCAGTCCTGCCCAGGCTTGCACATCACTGAGCCTTGAGGCTGTATCTGGAGTTCCAGAGACCAAGATCAGACTCTATGTAGTACTTCAATAACAAAGTTAGACTAAGTCTATTTATTAGAATATTACCAGAGTGAGACCCTCCTGGAAGAATATTAAAGCCTGAGCAGGCATATTTTAAAATGATAGGACTAAGTAATTTCTAAACAGCTAGTCTCTATGCTCTGAATGATATCAATGGCCCAGGTCCTTCCCCTTAGTAAGGCTGCTTTGTTCCACTCCATCTATATAAAGTGACCCCAAAGTAGATATAGACTACCATGGAGAGGCCACACCAACTAAGAGAATCTTTCAGTGGCATACAGCAGCTAGCCTAAAAGGCTGTGTAGCATGAGAAAAGAAGGTGTATATTGGGCTTTCCTACACCCCAGCAATCTTCAGCTGCTGTAATGGCTGATAGATAGGTTGACTGGCAACTGGAATAAATTTGAGCATCCTTGAGACTGCTCTAATTTAGAGCGGGGATTTGGGCCTGGTGTGCAACAGACCCAGGACTGAGGAAGTACGAAGGTGTGTATGCCGCAGCTAAGGACCAAAAGGCTGAATACTAATACTGAAACAACTGAATGGAACTGAGTCCCAAAATTTTAGGTGAAATCCTGGCTCTATTGAAGTCTATAGCAAAACTCCCACTGATTTCAATCGAGTCCGTATTTCACTCTGTAATTAAAAAAGGGAGCCCAGGCAAGACTTGGTATTGGAATGGGAGTAACACACAGTATGTTAATTAAGCTTACTTCCAGTTCATCAGCAGAAAGGAAGCCTTTTGTTTTTAAACAAACAGCTTATTGTTAGCTGTGTTGCACCAAGACTTCACACAAGTTAGCTTGTAGCATTCTTCATCCATATGGTCAGATTGTCAAACATTATCTTAAATATTATCCATCATCAGCTATCCTAGTTTTCTTTTTTTTTTAAATTTTACTTGAATTTACCACCTCCCACCCTGAGGAATATTTCACATTTATTATGTTGCTTTATTTACATGTACTTAGATGAATCAGGATCCTGAGGTTCCAATCTGTTATTTATAATAAAGAAATTAATCCCAGTACTTTAAATATTTCTCTTGTATTGCTTGTCAAATAAGTCCCATATTTAGGCACTGACAATTTGGGAGTTTTTGTATGCATTTTTTCTGAATATCTGCTGAATAAAAACAATTTAGCCCATTAAGATTTTCATTCCTTTAAATACATGTGTGATCATGTATTGTAATTCTTTGAGTCAGTCTTACTTGGTTCCATCATGCATCATCATCAGCATGCACAGTATTATTTGGTTATTTATTTCTGATCTCTACTGCATGTAACTCAGGCAATAAGAAAGGTGACTGAACTGTTTTCAGGTGAGCATGAAGAAGATAATTTGCTGCTGATTTAGTGTTGTTGCCTATTTGATATAGAGCCTTGTACCAATTGCCCTACAGATTATGTATGACATGTCACCATGCTGAACTGCTGACAGCTGTGATTGTGTTCCATCACATTTTCATTAGAAGCCTGCTCTGCTATCATTTACACTGACACAAATCTGGAGTAACTCTACTGACTTACTGGAATTACTTTGGACTTACATCAGTGTAACAGAGCAGAAACTGATCCTCAAAATCAGTCTGTCAGAGTTTCAGCATCCTCTGTTAATTACTCAATTGTAGGGCAAAAGTTCCTTTGAGACTAGGGGAGAATTTGCTTAAGTTTTGATTTTTAAAAATTAAATGTCAGAATGAACCGTAGATACCTTTTTAAGATGGGTGGTGAAAAGCATATTATTGTTTTCCATTTTAATTCTGATTTCTGGCCTTTCAGTGAGTGTATCTGACTCCACCTACAAGGAAAAAAAAATTAAGCAACATAAATCATTTAGGTCTCCAGTACCCAAACATTTTGATAGATAAAAGCACTAGTCTTTCAACTTTCAGTCTGGTTCAAATCCAGCCTGATCTGCAATAATTTATTACATTGTCTGTTAGGAGAAATAAGAATGTGAGGGTATTGGGGAATATTAAGAGTAGGGAACTAAAAGAGTACCTTAAGTATTATAATAAGAGTAACCCCCCTAATATTATTCCCATGAGCCTTACTGTATTGTAAATGGACAGGGCAGAGTTAGACTCTACTCATGGGAAGGTGGAATCCTGTGGATACAGTCCCACATTAAATAGGGAGAGGAGTAAGAAGCAGCAGCAGACAGAGATGGGAGTGGCAAGGAATAGAAATGGAGAAGAGGGATCAAGTGACTAAAACTGAATATTACAATTCCACTGAGGAGGATGTGACAATCTCACCACTGGTTGAGAAGAGGAATAAAGGAAAGGAGGAAGGGAGCAGAGCAAGTTGGACAGGAGGTAAGGGGAGGAAGAGGAGAAAATGGAAAGTGAAGGGATGGGGAAGAACTACACCGATCATGCCTATGTTGAGGGAGGCTTTCAGCCAGTTGAAGTGACAGAGTACAGACCTCTTAGCAATGCACCAAAATTTTTACTTTAAACAAAGTTCCAGTGCAGAAAAATTTACTAACCTCTTGCTTTGCTTTGGTAACTTTCTTATATGTCTCCTGCCTGTTTCTTTCTTGTTTTCTTGGTATAGTGGCTGACTCCTCAACAAAACCACCTGTATCAGGTGTTTTTTCTTTTAACACATCTTCCTGTTATATAAAGAGAAACTTCAGGGACTGAGCACTACAAAGTAATAGTTGACTGTTTTTTACACTAACATCCTGTACATGGTGGTAAAGTAAACATTTGAAATATATACTACAATCTGTTACCAATACAGTGTAAATTGGTTATGGCAGACCTATTAGGCAAAACCTGATTTGTCCATCTTATGCAATATCTAGGATATGCATGGACCAAAGGTGACAGAAGCTTTTCTAGGGTAGGGAAACTGAAGACAGTACATGGAAATGTCTGGAGAGCTGACCTGTTTGGCAAGGAAGCTGGGAAACTTCAAGGAGACTGTTCCCAGAAACAGGGGCAGCAAAGGTAACAGAAAATATTATGGAAGTGGAACCTTTAGAAAGAGCACATAACTAAAACGTGGGTATAGATTTTGTGGAACTTGTTCTGGAAAGGGAAGGAGCCATTAGAGAATCCCCAAGAAGTGCAATATGATTCTAAATGTCTAGAGGATGGAGAGGAGAAAGTGCTCTATCTCTAAAGCAACAGCCACATAGATGATCTGTTTGGCTTGGGAAACTAACTCTCTCCCCACTGTCTGGGCCCAGATTACACAGATTTTACATCAATGATGTATCATTTTCTTTTGGCTGACTGACATGCATTTCTATAATATTTTGTCATCTGAATACCTCTCGGAAGACTGCACAATCTCTTATAAATAGGCATGTGCATAGCATAAATTCAACCTACCATACTGTATTTTATTAAGGCAGCATAAATTCTTTAAGAACTGGTAAGACAGAAATCTAGATTTTAGCTTCAAAGGACACCAATGTGCTGCAAACCAAGGAAAGCCAGACACTCTATAGTTATAGTTTTATACTTATCACTTCAGCTGAGTGGAGTAAAGTTACAGTCCTGAATATGTGTCTGACGACGTGGGTATTGACCCACGAAAGCTTATGCTCCAATACATCTGTTAGTCTATAAGGTGCCACAGGACTCTTTGTTGCTAGTCCTGAATAAGTCTCTCTAGCAAAAATGCTATCTCACCATTTTTCCATTCAACTATGAGAATACCATTACATGTAGAAAACTGCTCTATTGTGCACTGCAGTGCTCTTTCTAGAAGCCAGCTTATTTTTCTGGAAACCAACTTTTGTATTTCCCTTGAAAGAAACCCAAAGTAATTTTCTTTTTGATATCTGACAGCCATGTCAGATTACGTATGACAGTGTAAGGTGACCTTGTTGTATGTGTGCGTGCACGTGATTTTATTGCTTTTTAAAAAAAGATAAAAAAGGAATCAATTCTGTTGGCTGAGAACACTGTGTATATATTCAGACACTTTACTGGATAATTTATTCATTAAAAGATGCAGGTGAAAGCCAGTCAGACATATTGTGAATGGACTATACGAGTATTAGTTTAATCTCTGAGAACACAACAGATCTCAGGAAAGGAATATCTTCCATTTGGTGAAGAGTACAGGTTGAGGAATAATCCTCTCTCCCCCGCCCCCACTTCAAGCAAATTTCACCTGTGATACTATTCCTTTTGACTGGTTAGAACTTATTTCTCTGAACATTCTAAGAGTGTTATTGAAATAAAAGGTTACAATGATCAGTTAAGAGTGTTTGATGGTCCGGAGCTGAGCATCTGACTTGATTTGCACTTGTTATTATTTCATTAATGTATTCGTTTTTAGAAAACAAAGTGTCCACAGGTAATGGGCTCTCGTTCTATGCACTGGGTGCCTAATTTTTACATGAAAACACAAAAAACAAAAGGACTGCCCATCAAATAATCCCTCCAACTCTCAGTCCATGTCCTCCATAATAGTGCGAGAAAAGAGAAAATATAAATAATTTATAAATGCATAAAAAAGTTAGCCTATTGCTTTTAAACACAGTCCTAAGTTCACAAAGCAGTCAAAGAAACAAAGAAATTTCATGTGGTGAAGACACTATTATCATCCAGTGAGTTTCATTCTAAAATGGATGTTTGCTCAAACATCCCAAGGCATGTTTTGAAAGATATCCAGATATAAAGGAGGGATACCTAGGAGGAATTAACTGTCTTTTGAAATATATACAGAGAAGGCAAGTTACTTGTGTATTTCACTTCTCCATATCCATGATCAAAATAGTTATTTGAAATAGCCCAACTCCCTTTGAAATGCCCACATGCAAATTAGGAGGAAACTAAAAGACTTCCTTGTCAAGAGACAAGGGATAATGAACTGAAGCAAATATGCTTTAACTTGGAAAATTATTAACTCACGAATAATACATAATCACAACAATGTCCAAACATCGTAATTAAAAAGTTTAGACATCTGAACACAAAGCCTCAGAGGGAATATTGAGTTATGGGAGGAGTAGAGGGGACAGGCAGCTATCTGGCCCACTGCCCTTGCTCTGGGAAAAAACCCAAACAAAAGCCAAAGATAAACGTGCCAAGGGAACAAGCTGTCAGCATGGGAGGTAAGTGAATTACTGAGATATAAAATGTATTTGCCAAAAAACTCTTTGTTAAAAAGAGCTATGCTAGAAGCTGCATGCCACTTGGGTCAAGCTAACACAAACAATATTATACTTTCCTTTCAAAAGCACAACTGTCAGAACACCTGGAAAGGAATGGTTACAGGATCCAGATGGTTTCCCACTGCCACATAATCCTTTCACTATTCAGGGTCACCCCCACAACCTCAATATTGTCCCCTAAAATTTGCAAAAATGGCTGCAAGAAATAAAAAAAATTGCTAGGATTTCAAAATTCCATTTCTCATTCAAAGGATCCAATTTAAATTGAGTTGACACATACAATCTTCAGGAATGGAGAACTGCTCTGACAGATCCTATGAGGCCCATTAAAGTGGGTTCCTGTCCTGAAGACTTTAGCAAGGCCATCGCAGAAGGCTATAGGAGGGGAAGACTTATCTACATTGACTGATCTAATTCTCATTTACATTCCTTTATACTGCTTTGACAGTGCAAAAAGGTGTTAGTGTGAATGAGAATTAGGCTCTTAAATCTTTAAGAACTTAAAGTCCTAGCTCAATAGCTTAGCGTTTACATGGATAAAAGCTTCTGCCTTTCTATGGCCCCAGTCAGTCCATGCCTCTAATTCCTGCACCTCTGTCCATTACCCTCATTTTCCCCCTTCATCCTCTATGCCCTGACAGTTTCCTGTCCATGCACATTTGAACAGAACAGAGCATTTTAACACCTAACTACATTTATAAGGAATCAGAGCTGGGGCTCTCTTCAGCCTGATTGAAAAAAGACAAAATATCAGTTTCTCATTTGCTCTTAATTTGTGGTCTGGGTCTGGGGAAGGAAAATGCTGTTTCTTTCCCTCAGGGCCCCTGCTCATACTTCGTATGCCTCTTCTTTGTACATCTGCTCTAACAAATTTCTAGTCAATCCCCTCTCTGCCTACCTCAGTGTGCTTGTCTTCACTACTGGGGTAAGTCAACCTAATTTACTCTACTCCAGCTACGTGAATAACGTAGCTTAGGTTGATTTACCGCGGTGTCTTCACTGCACTGCATCTCCCGTTGACTTAACTTAATCTTCTTGGAGAGCTGGAGTACTACGGCTGACTGGAGAACTCTCTGCCATTGATTTAGCTGGTCTTCACTAGACCAGCTAAATTGACCTCTGCTGCATTGATTTCAGCAGTGTCAATCTCTATGTAGTGATGACCAGCCCGAGGTGATACCCCATCATAAACACATTTATATGATGTATTTTTTTAATTCAGGGGGGCAGGATCAATTGGGGAATTAAGAGGGAATTAAAAAGACTCTTCAGCAAGGCCAACAAAGCAAAACAAATCTGGAAGCAAAGGTATGAGATTAAAAAAGTTAAGGAATTGCTCAAAAAGTCAACAACAGGGAAATGTTTTAAGCACCTTAGCTTCAAACGTCTCCAAACTTCTAAGAAAATTTTTATCATGAGATATAATTTAGTATGTGCAATTTTTGAGGGTTTAGTTTCTTTGGGGAGAGGGGGAAGGAATTGAGCTTATAATAGGAATCTAGCTTCATTCTTAACTATGGAGTGGCTACTGCAATTCCATAATTCCTGCTTAATCAATATATTGTAACTAAATGGTTATGTATAAATAAGTATGTTTATCAGAGTGTTAGGTTAGAAATACTATTATTCTGCTTTAGCATTTATTTTATGATTCTGTTTTTTAAACTGAAGTTACTCCTTTTAACACAATTTGACAGTAATTTTTGGTGAGGGATGGGGGCTGGTGGTGGAGAGAAGTCAAGACTGGCTGTTTGACATTCCCAGAAGTAAGGCACCTAAGTCTTGTGACATTAAAGGAAGTGGAAACAGGAGAAGTACTTGAACTGTGAATTTCCTTCTCAAAAGGTTGCTTGAGGGCTCTAATGGCAGTGAGAAGGGAGTACAAGGAGAGTTTAAAAGGCCAGGAGGACTGTAGTTATTAGACACAGCATTATGTCTGTGCTGTAATAGAAGAATAACTGGTAAGAGAGCCCGTTTTGCTGTAAAAATCTGTGTCATTAAGAAGTACACTCTCCCCCTCAAATTGTCTCACTATAGTTTCTGAACACAAAATACTTATCAAAATACTGGCATTATATAAGCTATTTTAAAAGTGTCATGATATATTCGCCAAATAAAATGAAATTACCACAATCTGTTCTTCAAGTTCTCTTAAAGAGATACACAATTCATCAATAGAATCAAGAACTTCTTTATGTCTTTTTATTGTTCTCTCAATATATTTCTTTCCTTCTTCAAAACCTACAGTCAGAAACAAACAGCACAACAATGAAACCAATACAATATTATATCAGACAAATAATTGCACTTTTCTGTAGGCTCTGTTTTGTTCCATTAGTTTTACAGTATAGGGTAAAATCCCTCCTAACTTAAAGCTTTATGGTTACGGGCCCTCACAATCTATCCAAGTCTTTTGAGTCAGTTCCTCCCTGACTAAACAATGTCACTAACCAGCTGACAAATGATTTTAAAGGGAAAGTGGACCCTATAAGTCTCTCTAGGGCTAACAGCTCTTTTATTCAGCCAGGGAAAACTTAAAAGGGGGGTTTCAGTCCAAAAATTATGGTGACCTCCCTGTCAAGGGGGAAAAAACAGTTAAGGGGATGAGGAGGCTTTTCCCAATATAAGGGTGTACAGAATGTGAAGGAACCGCCAGCAGCATTTCTGACTGATTGGTGTCAAGAAGAGTCTGTCCCCCACACCCTATTCTACAGTAGTTAGGGTTAAAATGGTGAGCATGGCAGATAGACAGAGGCTGCTGGCCCCCTCCACACATAATTTTCAACTCTGAAAAATGTTTAACTTACTGGGTACCTAAGTACATATTAAAATTGTAATCTCACCATTTGGCTTATCAGTTTTCACTAAGCAGCCCAGGACTGAGGATGCCTCTTTTCCCAGCAGCGGGTGACACGGCATGAGCTCCTCTAGTCATAGGGCTTTAACACTAACCCACAGGCTATGTGGCAGATGATTAGGTGGCTTAGCTAAGCAAGGACTGGAGAAATGAATGACATCATCAGACCCTTTTTTCCTGCCCCCGTGTTTATTTTGTTGGGTTCGGGGCTTGTACCTTGGGCTGTCCTTTTCTTCTGGATATGTTGGCCAATTGTGCAGTTAGGTTTCCCAGCCTTCTAGGAGCTACTACACTAAAGATATTTTCTGACAAACTGGGGTGTAGTTAATGCATTGAATTTATAAGGAACTCAGGACCTAATTTTAAAGGACCTCCTGATTGTGTGCACTCAGTTCTTGTGTGTGCAGCCATTTGCACAACCTGCACTTCTAAATGTAGCCAAGCAAATACAGGTTTTATTTGCATAAAGTGGTATGTATCCCCAATTTGTATTCTGAAAAATGTGGCCCTCAGTTCTGTGACTACCAAAAATGGTTATGAATTTCTTGAGCTTTCATGGACTTTTCATGGGCACTTAATCAAGTGTTATCAATTATGCAAATAACTGAGCACAGGTGCGGTATGTTCTATCTAGCCCACAACATTAAGCAGAGGGCAGCTGCATTCTGTATTAGCCAGATTTTCTGAGGGGCATCTACAGTTCCCTCCAGTTGGAGCCTGATAGATCAAGTAACTAGAAAGTCGCTGGGAGATAACAGGAAGAGAATCCAGATCTTCTGACTTCCAGGCTTGTGCTTAAAACACAATCTTCCCTTCTGTCACTATAACATCTACAGAGCAATCAGCCAGCTACTACATTAGAGAGACAAGGTGGGTGAGGTAATATCTCTTACTGGACCAACTTCTGTTAGTGAAAGTCAAGCTTATATCTCCAATATCTTGGGATGGACATGACTATACCAACACTGCATACAGCTACGTACGTGACATACATAATGCAATAATCAAATACCCCTAGTTATAAAGAGTGTTAATGTAAAATATTCATTCAGCTCCAAATCTATAGCTATAAAATACTTCAACTTCATAGATTTTCCAGTTACAAAACACAGTTAACCATAAAGTCTTAATTCTAATCTCATAAAAACTTCAAGGAGATTTAATTTAGACTTCAGGGTAACTCAGAGTGCAGATGGAAAAGCAAATGGCCAATGAACTTTCCAGAACTTAAATTCTGATTTATGTTTTTTAACCCTTAGTTCTGCAACATCTCGTATTTCTCAGCCTCAGAACATTGTGCTCCCCACAACCTTAAAGGTGGAGGGCTTTCTCTAGCCAGTGTGAAGAACAGCAGTTATGGCTACTTTAAGGCTCCCCCTCTCCTTTGGGTTAAGTAGGGAAGGAAAAGAAGAGCAATTGCTTGAGCAAAGGGCTGAATGGAAGGGGCTCATGTGGGCCACTGGCCCATGCACACCTGAGAGAGAGAGAGATGGTATTTATACTTCGTTCCTTTCAGAGCAGCAGCAGTGGTGGCTTCTAGATAATTGGATACTTCTAGAAACAGCTGCCCGATCAATATCTTAAAACAGCATTTGATTTTAACCTCATGGGATTTTTTTTTTTAAAGAAATAAATGTAGGAATTAAACAAGCCCTTGCTTTCTCCTGTCCCAAACTGTTTGCATTTGGTCAACAGCACATCACTAGGCACCTTAAGGGAGTCATTACCATATAAGTGTTTAGCGAGGTCAGTAATCTGCTGAATTCTTTCCTCTTGTTGAGGCACCATAGGCTTGATAAATTTATTGAATTGCTTGTAGAGAATTGCCACTGCTTCCCTCGTTTTACACTCTGCAGAATACTTCCCAACTCTAACGACTGTAGCACTTGCTTCTTCATACCAAAACTGACACTGGCATGTATTGGAGAGGGAAAAACCATAGCATTTAAGAAATGGATACAACAAAGATTTATAAAAATGAAACAAATATTGACAATAAGAGCTTTTGGTGCAGTAGGTTTGTCCTAATCTTGTGTGTCTTTGAATAACATCAGGAAAGATGAGAAGTGACACAAATAATGTTCAGAAAATCTGTGGTGACAGCATAACCTGATGAATGATAACTCATTTGCAATATTATTCCTACAATCAAGAGTTGATGAATTTTCTGTTAGGTTGCATTGGTCTCCATACAAATGCACTCTCTTTACAAGCAAAATTATATCCTTTTTAGTTACTACCTTTCGAACCTCAGTTTGGGCTGGGAACCAAGTCTGTACTCTTATGCATCAGTAGAAATTCTGCAGGACAAATCAAACCCTCAGTTACACCTGTTATAACTCGATGGACTTCAAACTATGACTTCAGTTACATCTGTGAAACCCAAGGTCTTCTATGAGGTTGCACAGATTTAACGCACTGGAAATTACAACTTGATCTAATGCCCTCAGAAATCATTGAAGGTCTTTCTATTGAGCTCAGTGGGCTTTAGAGCACATCCTCAGTGAACAATTTAGAGTGATAATGCACAAAGGGGAACAGGATCTGGTGTTCACTCAGTCTTAGCTGTGTTAGCTCTGCAAGGCTAGCAGGCATAAAATTCACTAACTTTTTTGGTCATTAAGATCAGAACTGATGACTCTGCATACACGAGTCAAAAATCTGTTGAGTGAGGTGGTGCTATTTTTACAGTTCAGTAAAAAAGAATAATTACAAAACACTTTTTCAGAATAAAATCATTCTTTAAAGTTTAGCATTGGGAAATTCCAGCTCTTTCCAAGGAGTGGGGGACTGAACAAATATAATTGCACAACTGCTGCCAAATTGTTCACCTCCTCAGGAATGAACTGGATTTTGGGAATGTTTATTGACAGTGAGGAAATTGTTTTGTCCAAGGCTTAACATTTTGATCTGTCATGAAGGAAAGTTATCAGTCACGCATTTAGATTAGAATGAAGAACTGAAACAGCTTTATTGCTAAAAATAAATGACCATGATGATAGGAATGTGCTTGATGAACAGAAGAGCAAAATGCTGCTAGAAATTTGTCTTTAAAAAACGTTCAACACTACCTTATGGAGCCTATTTTAGCTATTTTACAGTGCAATTTTAGAATTCTCCAGAAGGGTAGTAAATGAAATGCTGTTGTGGATTTGAGGTTTCCAGGGGCGGGTGGAGGGGAGGAAATCATATATTTAGCTGATTTAGCAATTTAAAGTAGTCTGTTTTAACCACTACAGATTTGAATTTTTAAACCTGATTTCATTTTGCAGCTTTACAAACCACACAGACAGTTCACAGTGACTGGCAGGCAAAAGTAATGTGTTGATTTGTGGAACATGTGTCGCTTTTTGTTGTGCACTGGAATACATTGTGGAAAACATAATCAAATGTATGTTCCAGAATAGTCTGAGTCACTGTGATTATCACTTATTGATGGAAACTTTGTTCTTACATGAAGGAGGGAGTGGACAAATAGCATTAATGAAACTAAGATATGTAGGATGCTCTGACAATTTACTATTTTCCATCAGAACAAGACAAGTCAATTTATTAAGTGACAGATGTAATACTACTGGAAGTCATTGGACAGTGCTACTGGAGGTGGTCTTACTAATTCTGTTTATCTGAATGTTTAGGAGTTAGATCTTGGGAAAATTCTGATTTTCAGCTGCGTGCAGCTCTTTTTAGATGCTAAACATATCACCAGTGAAGTCTGTTTTGCTCTAACTAAAATATTTTTCTTAGGTTGCAGTTGCTGCTTAAAGGCTATACACATGAAACAAACCAACCAATACATTAATGGCCAAACTAATTCAATCCAGGGCCCAAAGCACAACCCACAGGGACTCCCCAATGGCCCCACACCTGTGCCGTGGCCCTATACAGGAATCACGACCCCTTCTCTTCTTGCCAGCAAGTTTCAGAGTTAAGACAAATGAAGCAGTTCAGAGCTTTGGAACTAATGTTTCAGACTCTCTGCAAACTTAGACAGGCATCAGTTACAAACAGGTCAGAATTTCAAGTTTTTCTTTGCATCCATAATGCCTACAAGCAGTTGTTGTTTTTTTAAAATGAAGGTTGAGTTCTGATTTTGTGACTCCAGGAGCTGGTTCTAGGAATGGACTTATAGTGCTCATGCAGAGGCCACTCAAGGCACTCTGCCGCCCTACACAACACTTCAGTGTATCGTCCCTCCTCACCACTCAAATCTGGCTTGACTGCCCCTCTGTCATGATGGATGGATGGATGGTGGGGTGAAATTTGAGCACATGGCATTACGACTTGGCACATGGGATCACAGCTGCCCAGAAATCTGCTGTCCTTGCTGCTGCCTACCTTGCCTATAGCTAGAGCAGCCTCCGTGCCTATGCTTTAATTCCATCCTGATTCTGTGGCATCGACATATTACAAAAGGGACAATTGCATATGAGCAATATCACAACCTTGAGTAACCTCTCCATTGTCTCTCTGATTAGGATATAGAGAAATCTGTCCCTCCGAGCTGGGGAGAACCAATCAGAACAGTGCTACATCTCCAATTACGTGGAGATGTTGGGAAATAGTATCACAAAGAAATCACCCTACTTTATGCAGATCCATTGTTCAAGGAGCCCAGGGTAGGATGTGTGGAACTGAAGCTGTAAATCCAGTTTGTTGGAACAGCAGCTACAGAAGTCTGTGTTGCAGCCCCAGAAGTGAAGGTGGGTGAGTTAAACATATCCCCCCAAAAACTCCAAGGTGTCTTCACAAAGGCAGTGCAGGGACTTATGGGTCCAAAAAGATTAATGGCACAAAGTCTAACTATAGAGGAGTACGGTTTTCCCTCCCCTTGCAGGCCCCATACTGGCCCCTTATCAGAGCTACAGAGTGGATTTCAGGTTTTATTAATACCTCTTCCATCATCTGCTGCAGATGCTCAATACGATCCAAATTTTGCTTGTAATCCTCCACAACTCTGCCAAATTCACTCAGCTGTTTCTGTAACTCGTTGACTGACTCCAAGAGGACACCAGCTTTACCATCAGGATGATTTATTACATAGCCAGTAACTTTCTTCTCTAAATTATCCATCTTCTTTCTCAGAATCTATTTTGAAAGGTGAACTCTTGTTAACAATTATGACAGAAAGGTCATGGATGTTTTTAGAAATTGAACAGTAGGGAAAATGTGCAAACCTCCCTTCATAGCCTGTTATCTAAAAACTACAGTTAAGAACATTATACATTTTCAAAAGCAAAGACAGAAGACTCTACCCTTAGATGGGCATGGACAATTCCTACTACAGTCAATGGAAAAAGCACACATCTCTCTAAAGGTAAATTGAGTTAAACATTTCCAACTTTTTAACTTTAAAAGAAATAGATCTTCCTAGCCATAAAAGATAGGCTCTTATTATTTGCCCTCGAATAGAAAGATCTAGATGGTATCTAGAAAAAGGACAAAGGAAGAATTTTAGCTTCTCATTTTGACTAAAAACAAGTTATTTTTTTTAAAAGCATATTCTGTTAACTTCTACAGTATTAATTTCAACATACAGGTCAAGAATCTTATGTCAGTAACATCAGTGCAAATCCGGAGTGATTCCACTGATTTGAAGAGATAGAAGTAACTCTCTTTTTACACCAGTATAAATGTCAGAAACTGGTGTACACATTGTATGTTGTTATTCATAGATTGGAAGGCCAAAATCACATAGTCCAACCTCCTTCTTAACAGAAGACAAACTATTTCACCCCGTAACACCTACATCAAGCCCATAACTTCTAATGTTATTACCTGCATTTTTTCAGCATACATTTCAACCTGCTGAATCTGAATCTTAAGAACTTTCAGATTTCGAGCTTTTTCTGTTTTCTTGGTATAGTTAAATTTCAGATTGTTGAATTTCTTTTTCAGATCTTTAAATGACTCTCTGAGCTGTAAGAAAATTAGCATATTTTTCAATAAGAAACACCAGAGCACATTTTAAGATAGTTTGTCTTAGCAGCCATTTAACAAACTACAACAGGAACATTCAGAGCTTCTCCTGGGGATTAAAAACACTATAGACCATAAAGGAATCTTTGTGCCTTCCGTTCCTCAGCAGGTAAAACTACAAGTCAATGTTTCTTTTCAGTAGTGGAAAAATCTTGCTGAATGAAAATTTAACAATATTACATATAAATCCTTGAAAATATACCTGTAATATAAGCATTCTTCTAATGAGAAAAATGTGCTTAACTGCCTATGGCCAGCATAAAGCCCTACATACCACTTAAGCCCTGTGGGCATGGAAGGCATGAGAACAATTGCATAAGGGATACTTTGCACCTTCTGTATATTGAAGGAGTCTATGAGTCAGCTAGCAGAGAAAGGGATGGTTTGGTCAGGGTAGGAGCCAGTGGATACTTGCTTAGGGTTAAATCCTGGCCCCAAAACTCCATTGACTTCAACGAGGCCAGAATTTCACCCATATGAGGTATGCAGAGGAATTTTGTCTGATATTCCAATTCATAGGCTGAAGTAGTGGCCATGGAGGTGCTGTAAATCCCATGACCTGCCCACATGTTGAGGGACATGAGTTTCATACTGTACAATTCTTCTTAGTTCCTGGATAAATAGTCTACCGAGGCTTGGATGAATTTCACCCATTGTGACTTTCCCCTACAAAATTTGATTTAGTTTGTATCACCTTAGTGTTTTAAAGATATGACATGATCATTATACTATGAATTCAAGTCTTCAGCAACCACTCATGGGAGAGACAAAAATTAGTTAACAGGAAAGGTACTTTAATAAATGTGGAACAACCACTTAATCCATTTGTTTGGGGATACTTTGGGAGATTTTCTCTAGGCATCAGGTTCCCTAATAAGAATAATTTTTTGTATAAAGTTCATTTTAGAAAAAACAAGCATTAACAAGTATCTGTGTTACATAATCAGAATATTAGTGCAGTTGTAGGCAGTGTATTAGCTGTGTAATAAGGAAGGTAACATTTAAGGCTCTGATCCTGCGAAGAGCTACACATGTGCTTAATTTTATACACAGTGAGTAGTTTGATTGTCTTCAATGGGACTAACAGTGTGTAAAGATGTTCATAACTCTTTTCAGGATTGAGGCTTAATGTTGTGTCAGCGCTGGAGCTTTGGTGAAATTTTTCAGACCCATAGTTTATTTGCCAAAAAATTGCAGTTTCAGGGTGACCAAAACAATCTGAGAATTTGGCAAATAGTTTTAGCCAAATACAAAATGAGGGGTGGGGGAACTGAAATAGTTCAAATGGTTCATTTCAACATTTTCTAAATGACACATTTTGACTTTTAAAGCAATGTTTCATTTTGAAACTTAGCTAGATTTGTTTATTTTTTAAAGGATAAAACACACCTGAAAAACAAAACAAAACGAAAAAAAATTCATTTAAACCCAAACAAAAGGCTTTGTTCTATGCAAAACATTTTTGTTTACGTGAGGAAAAACAAAAAATATTCAGTTTTGGTTCAACCAGAAACAATTATTTTTTGTTAATATGATTTAAATATGCACAAAAATCATGCATAGTATATTATATCATCAATTTAATTTGTAAACAGTGCTCATTACCATAGCATATGGTTGTATAGGCCTGTTATGGTTTTATTTATATATTTATTTTTACTTTGTTATCAGTGTTGCTTTGGATTCATTTTAAAATGCTTTGTTATAAAACATATTTGGGGCTTTGCACAATCCTCTTTGTTTCCCTATATAACAACTTACCCTATATATTCAGTGAGATTAGCACATCGAATATTTTGTTGAATTCCACTAATATTTTTTATTGGTTCAGAGTTATTTTTCCTTGAATCTTATATAGTTCTCTGATTTATTTATAACTGCTAAAAGGTTTTTTTTGCATATTTACTAAACAAATAACTTAAAAAAAAGTTTTTAAGGGATAGACCACAAGAGACATGACTGAACCATTTCTATTTATGATGTGCTATTATAATTATAAGAAGACTGCTTAAAATATATTTATGGTACCTTATAAAAGACATTATTAGAACTAAAATTTAATTTTGAAATA
Organism: Mauremys reevesii; assembly: GCF_016161935.1. Classification (NCBI taxonomy): domain Eukaryota; kingdom Metazoa; phylum Chordata; order Testudines; family Geoemydidae; genus Mauremys; species Mauremys reevesii. The sequence goes on along the minus strand of NC_052633.1, from coordinate 34,236,028 downwards.
AAAAATTCTAACAATGTGTAATTAATACAAAAAATCTAAAATGGAAGAACATAAAAGAATTTAATTTTTTTTTAAATGGGGGGATCCTCCCACCCCAAACTTCATATATCCTCACAGATTAAAGACTTTTGCTTTTGTAAGATCTTGTACACTATGGCTGTATGAAATAAACTGTTTTAAAGTGATTTTTATCTTAACCAAGTGATACAAAGTAGATTGGTAAATGAATTTTATACATCTTAATGATCTAGGGCCTGATCTGTTCCTACAAACACTTATACTGGAGAGTAACTTTATTCACTTGTGTAGTATCCGAGGGCTCAGGATCAGGCCCCCAATTTAACATGTGTGAGTTTTTGTGTATTTAAGAGTCAGTCAGACATATATTCAAAATCCAAAGAGTAATGAATGCCTGTTTTGTAGTTACGGTAAGCACAGTGGCTACTCATACATTATTATTACTTACTAATGTTAATCTACCAAGGGACATATTTTTCATTTGCATTTAATCTAGGAGGATAAAATTCTCAGCTAGCACATGATATCAGCAATGCACAGACAGATGGCATTGACTCAATCTGAGAGAAAGGAAGGGAATTCTATCATTGTGTGATCTCCAATTAGTTAAGCTGTTCATCCCTCCTAATGGTAAAGCACCATGTTAATAAAGGCAGGTGTATGGACTGACATTTTGTCTTCAAAATACAAAATCTTCATTTTAAATCTAATTTTGAGGAAAATCCCAGGACTGACATATAGATGAGTAAGAGTTTATTTGGTTTACTTTCAGAGCTTATAACCATACACTACTAATCATTTATAAGAGCAGAGGCTTTCTTCATAGCACTATGGGTATGTGAAATGAGATCGTCTTGTTTCACATAAGATGGTTCATGTGTCAAAGGTCTGCAGCTGCTGTCACTCTTCTCTCTCAGGCTTGGTGGAAAACCAGCTCAAACTCAGGACCATACACTGTTCCCCATCGACGCATGCAAATAACTACTACTGACATCAGCAACTGCATGCTCTCACTGAGGGCAGTATACAGCTCTGAATATTCAGAAGCAGAGAAATCTAACCTTATCTCATTTCTTCACCCATTTACTGCACAATGCAATGTGAAATTGCTAAAAGAACTTTTCCTCCAAATACCTACATGATTTCACCCTCCTGGTTTAATGGAACTTTATCACATAGTGATCTGACCATAGTCTCATAGTCTTTATTCATGCAGCTGTTCCTAACTATAGTCTCCTGTGTCATAGGTGGAGAATGATGGTGGAGGAGGGGGATGGCTGCTTCCACTTGCTAAGACTTATCACACAAGAAGCACAAAACAAACACTAAAAGCAAGGTATAAAGCTGCTTTTAAAATGTCCTTGTTAACTGCAAAGTTTAAGAAAAACATTTTTCATTCATATCCAAGATTCTTCCGGCGGCACTTCAATGAGGCATTCCCCTCTCTTTTTCACTCCCACATAACCTCCTGGAGTCTGGGTATGAAAATAGGCAAGAGGGGAAGGTGGCTGAAAAGAGATTTTCAAAGGGCTAGAGACAAAGGAACAAATAGAAGCAAAGCTGGCTGGAAGGTGGGGAGAGGAAAAAGATGCCCTTCAATTTACCACTGGTTATGACATTAGCACTGGGATCTTGTCAAGTAGGCAAGGTGCTGAGAACCCTCAACTCCCACTGACTTCACGAGGAATTGAGGGTGCTCAGTACCCCTCAGGAGTGCTCAGCACCTTGTAGGATTGAGCCCCAAGCACCAAAGTATACCTCCCTGTATATCTGAGGAATATAACAAGGTGGGGGCTTGGGGAGGGCTGAGGCTCAGTTCAAGATACATTATGGTACAGATTATCTGCAAGGTGGTTTGCAAAATTATTCCCAGCTGCAAAAGGTCTTTTTGTTGCAAAGGGCAATTTGCAAAAAAGAATTAAGTCATTTTTTATTTCATGTGCATTAGTTAAACACAGGGCTAGATCCTGGACTTATCACAAGGCCTGAGTAAGGGCAGCACACAGTTGCACTATCCTAGAAGCATATCAGTGAGTCACAATACAGACCCTGGCTCTCCTTTGTTCACGGTAGCCCCATACCTAACACAACTTACCCCCTCGTCTGGACTGGCTCAACTATACTGGCTGATGCACTTGGGAAGTGTGGAGACAAGGAAAAGCTCCACCTGTATCCTTTCGCTGCCCCCCTGTGTAGAAAGAGGAGCAGTAGCCCTGTAGGGGCTGTGTCCCCTTCTTGTGCACAGACCAGTGATGCAGGTAGCTCACGTAGGCAGATAAGAGGGATAAAAGACCTTGACACCTGCTTCAGACACAGGGCCGGCTCTGGCTTTTTTGCCACTCCAAGCAAACAAAACAAAAACAAACAAAAAAAACCAACCAGGGTGCAGGGAGGCCAGAGTGGTGAACCAAAAACAAAACAAAACCAAAAAAACCCCCAGGGTGCAAACTTTCGGTGCCACTTACTTGGTGGCTCGCGGCTGCCTCCCCCGGCTGCGCTGGCGAGCCTCTGGGCGGGCGGCAGCTGCACTCTGGCTAGTGGGACTCCCTGCGCTACAACATGCCCCGGGCAGCGGAGTGCGCGCCCCGGCTAGCAGGGTGGGAGAGAGAGAAAGGGGGAGGCCAGGGCTTCCTTCAGCCAGGACGCTCACCGCTCGGCCCCTCCCGCCGCACTGCCTGCCGGGAGGGCTCCATGCCACTCCCGCCTGCACATGAATTGAAAGTCGTTAGTCGGTGGGGAGGGAAGGACGTGGGCTGCCAGGCTTGCTGCAGACCTGGCACCGGCTGGGGCAGATGGAGCGCGCAGCCTGCTCCCAGCAGGACGTTCCCCTCCTCCGCGCCGCTGCCCCCTACAGTGGCGCACTGAAAGTCATTGGCGAAACAAAAGAAAAACAAACAAACAAAAAAAACCCACCAGGGTGCAGGGAGGCCGGAGCGGCGAACCAAAAAAAAAAAAAAAGGGGGGGGGTGGCTGTGCCACCCTAGGATTGGGCGGAATGCCGCCTCTTAGAATCTGCCGCCCCAAGCACGAGCTTGCTCAGCTGGTGCCTGGAGCCAGCCCTGTTCAAACATTACAAAGGCTTACAGGGCATGAGCTCTTGTTTTTGTCTTTGCAAGCGCTCTTTTAAAAGTAACAAAAAAGACACACATTTCTTTGTTTTGTCTGCCAGACTGTTGCACATCTGGTTTTACACATCTGAACATAGAGAAACATTGATCCTTTACCAGTAGACCAGAGTCTTAATTCCCCCCCACACACACACACACAAAACAAAACAAAACAAAAACCTATTGTGTCTGATCTGAATACAGCACTTTCAGATACCAATAAGTCCCTGATCCTGGAAACACTTATGGCACGTGCTTTACACACATGGTTAAACTTGTCACACTAAAGTTAAGCATGTGCATAAGTGTTTACAATAGAGTCTAAAATTGCTGATCACAAACTGTTTTGAATTTACATATGAAATTTAGTGTTGCTGATTGGTAAACTGCAAATAATTAGGTTACCTGGTTGCTGTTAGTGTACTGTTTGACAGGCACTAACAACTGCTTCCTGCGACTGACAGATGAAGTGAAATGTTTACTGGCTTACATGTGGTAGGTGGCAAAGGAACTATTATTTGTAATATGTGTACTTGTTGTTAAGAATAATATCAGCCTCATTACTAATGTTTAATAAATACATTTTAAAATAATTAATTGCACTATTTTAAAACTCTTAAGAACAAACTCATAACTTTTACCTTCTTGAACTAATTCAGTGTAATCAATTTCCTTGGTATCTATGTAGTTTTAGTTTTAAACGTTTAATGAAGAAAAGTGGCAATGGATTAACATGTATTCAGGTACAATTATCTAAGCATTTGAACAGAAACATCCTCTGTGCTAATAATGGAAATGGAAACTAATTAACGACAAAGGCATGAAAGGGGCTATTTAGCATTATTTCAGTTATATTAAATACAACATTCAGTTAGGCTATTGGGTCATAGGCATTAACCCAGTCAGCCAGCTACTTTTATGCCTTAATTGAAAATATACCATGTAATTATTTTGATAGGGGGCTTCCATTAGGACTGAGAATCTAATGGGTTGACTGTATTTTGCAAAGCAGCTGCTCAAGAGTATTGGTGAGTAACAAGTGCACTGACATTTATTTCATTTAGGTTTTGGGGACAGAGGAGCGTGAAAGTAATTTCTCACTTGCTCATGCTCTCTCTGGGTAATCCAAAGAGTAAATAAATAGAAATATCATTTTACTTAGCAGGGAATCACATCCCCTCTGCCATTACTGTGATCACTGCAGAATCCTAGGAACATAGGAATGGAACCAGAAGTCCATCTAGTCCAATAACCTGTCTCTGGCTGGTCTTAGATGCAGAGCTGGTTGGGAAATGCTTTTTTTCCCCCTGCAGATAATTTTCAGTTTTCAGCAGAAAAGTGAAATCAGAAATATTTTGACTGAAATATTTTGCTTGAGAAATGCTGCTGCAATGCTTTGTGCTGTCATTCTCCTCTCTAGGATGGGCTCCCTGGTCAGACTACATCTCCCATGATGTACCCCAGTTTCCCCTGCCCCATTATGGAGAGAGGTGGTTCATACTGGCAGTTGGCTGCAGTGTATCATGGGGGATGTAGTCCAGGGGGGAACCTGACCCACAGAAGAGACTGGGAGCATGAGGCACCCGAACTACAACTATTATGAGGCACCACAGTGCTACTTCAGAATCAAAATATTTCAGTTTGAGGGCATTCAGTTTTTCAATAACACTGAAATTCTCCCTGAAAAGTGGACGTTTAAAACAAAACAAAACAAAAAACGAACAAAAAACCTGTTTAATCAAAACCCCAATATTCTGCTGACAAACAGTTCAATGGAAAATTTTCAATAGCCCTTCTGAGAAATGTACAAGATTCCCTTTAATAGACAATTATGGATTAACCTATTTCAATTAACCTATTTCAACCTATGTCAATTTCTTTCTAATTTTGATTTTTGCTTTGACTGCTACCCAACAAACTGTGGATGTTCTCATTATCTACATTAAGTCACTAACTCATTTTTAAAATCCTAACCTTCTTGACCTCCGTAATGTGTTGTATCAGAGAGATTTTTCATTCATTGGTTTTAAATGTTACCGTGTTCCTGTTTGATGAGAACAGGGTAAATATGAGTGCCCCATTTATCTTCTCTATACCATTCATTAGTATGTATACTCTTTCTTGTCCCTTCTTATTCATTCTCAGTTTAAACTAAACAGTCCTTTCAATCTATCAAACCTCTATTCATTTCTGTTGTTTATAACTGAACCACTATTTCTGCTAAATATGCAAGGATATTTTATTGTTATTATTTATTAGTAGTATTTGTATTACCATAGTGTCTAGGAGCCCTAACCATGGAATAGGACCCTATTATGCTAGGTGCTGTACAAACATAACAAAGAGCTGGGCCTCTGCCACAAGGAGCTTACAATCTAAGTAGGGTGCCCAGAACTGAACACAGCATAAAAGTTTTCAAAGCAGCATGTATGTTATTTTAAGAGAGCTAACTGTAATATAGCACACTGGAAATGTGAACCTTACATTTGTTTGTTGACTCAGTTAAAGGTGACCTGCCAGGGGAAAATACATGGATCTTATGTCCCTTTAGTTTCTTTGTGGAGTATAATGAAAACCTAAAGGTTTTGTTAAAAATTAAAATAAAATAAAGTAATGAAAATTTGCTTTTTACATTCAAAACAAGGCTTTGGAGCTGTGCTCCGGCTCCGCTCCAGCTGCAGGCAAAAACCTGCAGCTCCACTGCTCCGGAGCTGCTCCGTGCTCCTGCTCCAGGCTCTGCTCCAAAGCCCTGAAAATCCAAGATATTTCTACCCTGGACAATGCTCTGGTGACTGGCAAAATAGTGACATTCTGCTATCACGAGAGATAAAGATTGCAAATGGATCAACTGATAGGCTAAGTGACTTTTAGTCAGACCGGTTAATGTTTTTTTTTTCTTTTTCTTTCTATGTTTTGGTTTAACTTCAGTGCCTAATGAATGCTTGGCTGAAAGGATGTCCTGTTAAAGTCTCAACACTGCTGCAATTTAAGGTGTCGAACCACATAGCTGAGACCCCCAAAATTCCTCAGGGAAGATCAGATTTGACATTCTGATATTTCTAAAGTAAAAAATGACTAAGTGTTTTGTTTTGTCTTTTTTAATGAATGCCTTCTGGTCTTGTTTATACATAATTAAAAAAGGAGGGGGTGGTAAAAATCATTTAAAAAATCCTTTGCAAGTCACATTTAAACCTCTAATTATAATACCAATAATTCTTTTTAACATGAGGAACAGCAGTACAGCTACATGATACATAAAATACTGCATTTGTTTGAGGCTTTTTTTTAAAGACATTTATAAACCCAAGCACTGAACTGAACCAGATTTAGATAAGAGCTATGCTGCACATCTGAACCTGAGAAAGTGCAGCTGCTATATTTGCATCCCTCTTTTTTTGTGTGAAAGCCATCAATGTCAGCATGGTAACTTCATGTAGATTTGAATACAGGCTTGGATTTTAAACATAGGCCATACATTTTACTGCTTGTATGTGGATCAAGAGCTGCTGGTAAGATGAAAATCAACTTTACTGTATATGTATGTGGTGTTTGCGGGAATACCTAAGCCATAACACACATTATAGGACACAAAAGCGTTTAGTAATTTAATCTGTTCTTTTCACCAGACCTCATTTATCTCTTCTCTACTTGTGCAGTACTGGAAGTTGTGTGACAGTTCCTCCTCATACTTATCTGCTTTGGTTCTCCAGTTAATGCTGTCACACTCCAGTGTAGCAAGCTCCTGCTGTAGAGTCTTTACAGAAATATTAAAGCAGTTCTAAAAAAAGAGAGAGTACAAAATGAAATAATTATGAGCTGGATCTGCTGCCTATACAACATAGCAAAAACCTAACTCTTATGACATTGCTTATGGTTTAAAATACAGAAAACGTTTCTGCTTTATCTTAGACGTAGTCAATTAAAAATAAAATTATTTCAGAGAAAGAATATCTATCCCAGTATGGGTACCATTAACCATTAAGGGCTAGATTAAGGCATTGATCCTAGCCTATAGAAAGGGGAAACGTGGCTGCACCACCCCAGAAACAGTCTAGGACAGGAACTGTGGTTCAGAGTTGTCCTGCTTTGAGCAGGGGGTTGGACTAGATGACCTCTTGAGGTCTCTTCCAACCCTGATATTCTATGATTCTATGGTGTCTCCCAGGTTCTGGCTAGTCCCCTCTCCCCTATTTATGGGGAGTAGTGGCTCCTTAGATCCTGCTCCCTCCCTCCCATGTGCAGACTGGTAACGTGGATAACATGTGGAGGGGGAGGATGGGAGTGCTTTGTGCCCCCTTTCCTCTCTTGCACAAATATATAGGGCAAGTGACAATCTTGCTGGGAAGGAATAATGCTTTCCTAAAACAATACCCATTTCACTAGGAAAATTAGTCTCTGGAGGAAGGCTAGAATCTACTAATAAGATGACATTTTTATTATATTTCCCTGTTTGTTTTTTCACCATAATTTGTTTATAAAAGAATATGAATGCAAAACCACCTTTAAAAAGTAGCAGGAGTCTAAAACTTGCATACTTTAGTAGCTGTCAAGAAATCAGCTATTAGGACCTGACCTGCACAAAGAATATCAGGGAGCAGGAAAGCAGATTTTCCCTCCCCTCCCTCCAATATTGACTGTATTCACAGAACTCATAATTAAAAAACAAACAAACAAACAAAAACAAAATAGTGAGATTTCTGAAAAAACTAAACATGTTTTCTCTGCACCACAATGATTCATAAAGTTAGTGGGACTGCAAACAGTAAGCTCCACTGTTGTGGAAGACTTCTTTTAGTTTGATGCAAAAGAAAAATCTGCAGACAAAATCAGATTCACTACATTAAAAATACATTTTAAAAACCTAAGTGTGAAAATGCTTAGCCATTTTGCTTTCTATTTTTTCTGCCCTCTTTTAGAAGAGTTATTAATGCTATGTATTAGTTTTTCCCCAGGGCATTAATGTGTTGTATGCACATCTAGAAGTCAGTCAGATAGCTCTAATGCTTCAGGCTATTATATGCAATGCTAAATTTACTGATCTTTCAGATATTACTTACAGGATGCTGCACTGCAGAAAGGCTGTCCACTCCTAGGGTAAGAGCCAGTTTATATAGATGTCCAATATGCGCATGTTTTTCCTGAGTATTAGCAAGGTGGACTCTAGCTTGGTGTGCATCATCAGGGATCTCACTTGTTTCAGGAATCTCCAGTTCTCCTGATTTTTTGAGACATTCCAGCTGGAATATATTTGAAATAATTTGTTAAAGGAAGTTATACCATTCTCTTCCTTACCATCATATGTTAACATAATAAAATGGGTAGGGGTAGGCCCGAGGCACAGAATTTGTGATTTAGATCCAGAGTTTGAGCTCACCAGATTTCAGAAGATTTCAGATCCAGAGTTTCAGTTCAGTACCACAGGTGGGTACATGTTTTTAGTTTGGGGCAAAACAAAGATGACAGGTAGTACCAGAAACAAAAAGAAATTAGTTGCAACAGGAAAAAAGGTATATATATTTTAAGGATAAAGATTATTATACTTACTTGTTCTTTGACATGATGGAATTTGGCTGATTTGTTGAAGATTTCATCATATTCTGTCATCCTTTCTTTTATCCTCTGATGAAGATGAGCAAGCTCACTTACTTTCTCAGAATTTTCTTTAACAAGAACTCCTTTTAGGGTCAGCAATTCTGATAATTTTATTGTGTATTCAACCTCCGCAGTTTGTTGCTAGCAAATAAACACAATAAATTACTCAGATTTGCAGGAATTACTTTTCATGTATTATTTCATCAAATGTAAATTAGTGATAGGGAAACTATCTTAGAAAAAAATGCTATCCTCTTCTCAGTGTTCTTCTGATTCTAGAAATGAACCTGAACTTTTTAGAAATGGATCTGAACCAAATCCTCAGATCCATAAACTCCTACAGTTAGGAGAATCTGGACCAGTCTACATTTCGAGCTGTGGACAATTTAGTTTTTTGTTCCCAACATTTTCAATTTCCCTTGTACTTCAGGATTCTAGCAAGGTCAAGAACTGCAGGGAACAAAATACAATGAAAAGGGATCTTCCTGTAGTATTGACACTCCTTTCTCATTTTCAGATTGATATTAACTCGTTGGATACTAGAGAATTCACACAGATGAATGTCACCCTAGGATCTGGAGTTTAGAGGTGGCAAATAGGGGTGCTTTGCTAGGAAGCAAGGAGGTCTTCTGGAGGCTGGAAGGCATGAGAGGTGGGACTCAAGCCTGCAGAGTATGAATGAGAGGAATGGGAGACAGAGAGATTTTCCTGGAATCAAGAGTTGTAATGTGGAGGAGGTAAGAAGCTCATGTACAGAAACACCTCAGCCCCCAAGCAGTTCTGCAGCTCCCAAGCATGGAGCTGGGATGTCCTCTTTTTTTTGCCCTTGTGCACTGGACTAGTCTTTCTTCTGTATATCCAGCCTTTCCTTGTGCATCATTCCTAATGTGCAGCTAATATTGTAGGTGACATTCTGAGGAGTTTACACACCCCAAAAAACAGTTTGCATACACAACCCTATATAGAGTATAAAATGTAAAGTGTAATCCTGCAAAGACTTTTTCCTGTGCACAGCCCCACTGAACTCAATGTAAATGTAACTCTTTGCAGGATCAGGGATTTGCAAAGAACTTTCTTTCACTTTGGATCTCACCAATCCAATCTGTTTTCTCACCTGAAACTGTTGTTTCATTTGGTTAAATTTTTGTTGTAGTTCTAAAAAAATCTGAAGGTTACTCCCAAGGTCAACTGCTGCAGCAGGTCTGAGAGCCTCCTCAAGAATCATTAAGTTATGAGTAGTCTAAAAAAAATAGTGACACAACACACACGTACATTTTTATCTGCATTAAATAATTTATATTTCATTTAAAAGCTCATTTTTGTAAATAAAGTTAAAAAAATCATCTAAGTTCTGTCAGTAGAATTCCATAGAGTGATATTCCACCTATAAAAATGGTAGATCCTAAAGGTAATGTAAAGGAAGCTGTCACCTGTCCTAAATTTGTTTTAAAATTATAAATCTCTCTCTCTCTCTCTAGTGCAAATCCTCTGATGTTCTAAAGGGCTACTGAAGACCCTAGGCACAGTGTAGCTGGAGAGATTCACATGCACTAGGGTGAGGGGAAGCTGGAAAAGCAACACACAATGGAACCCATAGAGCTTTCTCTGCAAGAGCTTGGAGAGTGGTTTAGCAATAACTAGATTGGTAGTATCAGTGGATAAACAGTTAGTCAGATGAACTGGCTAAAACGTGAAATACTGGCCACATAGTAGGCTGCACCCATCACTATAGCTGCTGAAGTAATCTGCAATCTGCCCCTGGGCTAGAGAAAATCCTTTTCTCATTAACCACTGCATAGCCCATTAACTCTGGCTTTGTTCACAGAACTAGGATTTGGTTTACTGGAAGTAATTAATACAGATGAAGTAACCGTTCAGCCACAGTCATGCCAGAGAAATAAATGTGTGATGTCTGGTAAAGTAAATTTAAATGCTCTTCTTTTCAATACAAATACATGATTAGAAAATTGTAATGTGCTTGTAAAAAACTAAGAAGAAACTCATAACATTTATAAACATTCTACTTTTTTTCCTAACAATATCTCTTTCAACAAAATATTTGTAAGCTTAAAATTCAGTAGTGGTATCAGATTCCTTTCCCACACCCAAAGTTAATGCTATGCACTATATAAAGCAGTGATTCTCAAAATGTTGTCTTAAGCAGAATTTTATGGTGTGCACAAAATTAAAATGTTAGAAAAATCAAGCAGTTTACTGCAGCAAACAGAGCTGGCTGAAACTGTTTCAAAATTTGAAATTACGACCAATTAAATATTGAAAAACAATAAAAAAACAGGAAGAATTTTTGGCATGTTTCATTCAACAGTAGCAGAAAATAAAGTTGGGGATGTTAAAGGATGTAGTCCATAGCGTGATCTCTGTTGCATAATCTGCAGAATTAAGTGATGAGAGAAACACTGACAGGTGATAATTTCAGACTATTAATGATGCAGAAATGTTTACCAAAACAGTCATCTTCAAATATGTTTCACTTACTTTTTTAAATTGCTCTTTAAATTTCCAACATTGTTGTTTGATGGACTTTTCTTGATTGATATGGAGCTTCCATGTTGTCCACAGGTCTGTCAGCTCTTCCTTTTCTTTATTTAGTTTGTCAATAGTATCTTCAGTTACTTGAAAAACGTTTTCCAACTTTAATATAAGATTCTTATTCATCTGGTAAATAAATGATAAATGCATTTTCATTTTCCCCAAAGAGAACAACACTTTTTTTTTACAAGAATAGAAAACAAATTTAGAGTTTTTCCCTCAACAAAAATTAAAAGAGAGCAGAAAACAATCAGTCTAATCCAGCATAATCATTTTGGAAATTCCTGGTTGTTTGTGTGTGTAAATGTAGTGGTTATAGAGGACTGGGTGGCTGAAGGGAGTGGTTACTGGACATGGGAGGCTGGTTCTTTGGTTCAGCCGTGACCAAGAATTATCGCCTTCTGACTGCTTGATTGCCATGCAAAATCAGGTGGCATCTTCAAGCCAATTCTTAATGGACAGTGTTCAACATCAGAAAAACCACCAACATTGGCATTAATTCACACAGTTATTGGAATGTTCAGCAAAGGATTGAATGGGACTGAAGGAGGAACTATTTACTTATCCTTAGATGTTGTTCCCTTTGCACAGGCTGAAACCCTTGTGGGATAACATGGGGCAAATTTATTCAGTACTTGTGGGTTTTTGTCTTTGGGTTTTTTTGGAGGACTCACCTCAGTGACATCATAGAAAACTTGGTAATTCTCTTTACTCTTTTCACAACTCTAGCCCAGAATTTTTCCTCTGTGGAAGGCTGTGTGTGTAAATTATATCAGACATTGATAAAGATTTATAATATACCCCCCAAGAATATACTAGGACCACATTAGCAGAAGACATGTTGGCAGCAATATCAGAGAGTACATCAGCAAGGATAAACTGTGTGGAGACAGTTCTATCATCCATTTTTCTAAAAAGTATTTTCATATTTTCCACTAGTACAGACTGCCTCTTAGTGGATGCAGAGTAAATTGTATATTGCACAAATAGAAATATGAGAGGCTAATGTGAGTAAAATGTGTCTGAAAAAACAGTTCTAAAAGGTTATTTTATTTTAATCACAAAACATTTTTTGTGCTTGCTTGGCTAAGTCAGCAGTGCAGACTTGTAGAGCATGTATGATTGGCACAGCTTTTACAAACTGGCTGGCCAGGCTGAATGTTCTTGATTTAAAATGAGAATTTTCCCTCTCTTAGGTGGACTGTCTGCCATTGCTGGCAATTCTCACTTGATTGGATAGGAGACACGAAGAAGTAAAGTGACTTTCCCAAGATCACCCAGCAGAGTGAGGACTAGAACCCAAGTCTCCTGAGTCCCAGCCTCAGACCTGCACCACTGTACCACACTGCCTACACTCACAAAAGATTTGAGAGTTGAATTGATCATAATACCACTTAGCACTCATCTAGTGCTTTCTTAGTTTGAACATATTGCACAAATACTCATCCTCACTGGCCCCTTGTAATTTCTGCATGGAGACAAAAACAAAAAGGCTAACAAGGCTTGCTCAGACCACACAGCATATCAGTGACAGAACTAAGCATTGCCTGCCTCCAATCTGGAGGTCACCACTTCACTTAAAGACCAATGGCCTGAAACTTTTCCTCCTCTGGAGAAACCCATAAGAAGGGGGTTCGGGAGAAAATGTCCATGAGGATCTCCTTACAGAATTCCTCTCCTATTGTTCCTTTAATGGGGTGTGGTTTCCTGTATCCCCAGTGGAAAAGGAGTTAGGGCCAGCCCACAAACCTGATCAGGGATCTGCAGAAGGCCAGGGTTATCTGCATGGAGACCCTGTGCTTCCACAACCCCAGATGGCACAGCTCCATTAAAATCATGCTAACAGGGATCCTGTGGTACCCCCTGGGACTCTTAGAAAGCACCTCAGTAGGAGAAATAATACCATCCCTAGCTATATAATATTTTCTGCTTAAACTCCACAGGGCTGACCTACTTGCTCCTGCTCCTGGCTTCTACGTGTCCAGCCTACTCATGCAGATCCCAGATATGCCGACTGCCCTCCACAAGGTGCAGAAGAGGGTTGAGAGGTGCAGACCTAGCTTTCCTCATTCACATTCTGCATGGGATGGGAGTGATCCATGAATGGAGACTATGGGAGGGATGATCTCGCCTTTAAATTGTCTACAAATGCATTTTATCCTTATACACAGCTGGATCAGCTGGTCACTCGCTAGCAATTCCTGCATGGCCTGAAGAGGGTTACACATATCCAGGCATGCTCTACTGCACTGTAATGGAAGGTTTTCAAATTCTGAAAGATCAATCTACAAGAATTAGGTGATGATAAAATGTTTAAGCTGCCTTAACTTCCTTTGAAATTTCAAGTTAAAAATAATTCTCACCTAAGAATTTCCTCCCAATTTAACCACATTACTGTTATTAGGGTTGGAACCATCAATATTGTGTTTGCTTTATAGCCATGACATCATTATTAGAGCTGGTCAGGAATTTTCCATGGGAATGATTTTTTGATCGCAAATGCAGTTTCTGCAGAACCAAAAATTTCAAATTTGCTAAAAACATTAGTTTTTCTGATGAGAAAATCAACATGAAATATTTTGTTTTGGGTCAATTCAGCCTGAATCAAGATATTTTGTTATATTGAGTTGACCCAAAACATTTGGTTTCAAATCAGTTAAAAAAAATTAAAGGGTATTTTACTAGCATTGTCTTATGGAAAGTGTAGTTTGGGCCCCTCACTGTCTCCTTTGAGTCAGTCTCCCTGGAGGACTTCATCCTCCACAATGCAGCGTGGACACATAGGTAGTCCTCCAAGGAGATTGGCTCATAGGAGACAATGGGGGACCCAAACTATGCCTCTAATAAGGCCATATGCTCGGGAAGCTGTGTAATGTTGATCTCACTTGAAAAGGAGCCTTTGGAGTGAATTCAGCAAAACAAATTGAAACATTTCAATTTCAGAAATGTCTAAATGTTGCTTTTCTATTGCAAATGTCAAAATGAAATTTTTTGCCATTTCCAAATCAATTTTTTTTTAGAATTTCTGTGCTGCCAAGATAAAAAATAAAAAAAAACCCCATTTCGAAAAAAAAAAGTGTCAAAATTTCCCACAGGTAGAAATTCCAAATTTTACTCAGTTCTAATTATGATTCCGCCCCTCCCCCCACTGTGACACACAATAAAAGCTCCTCGGGACATGGGAGTAGGATCCAAGATCTACTCTTAATGTGTCAGTGGTTATTGTAGTTTAGTGCATATTTGAAGTTATGATTGTGAATTTAACAATTAATCCTTGCTACGGTGATAACTCAGTGAACTGCAGTCTCACCAAATGTAATGAATTAATAAAATCATGCCCCATATCTTGAGTGGAAAGAATCTTCTTTAAAACAATCGGCCACTGAGTATCAGCTGACTCAATCACAGTCTTGTTTTCAGCTTCACACTCTGTTTGCACAGGCTCAGATTTATAGAATTCCTTCAGACTTTGAGCTTGGTCATTTACCTGCAGAAAAATGCAAGAATAAAAGTACAGGCCTCAACCTCTAAAATCAGACTTGGTGGTAGATTTGAGTAATACATTAATGAATGCTTTCCATGTTTTAAACCACATCTTCCTCTACAGAAAATTGGACTATCATAAAACAAGCAGAAGTGTGTTAAGTAACCCAGAAACCTATTTTAACAGCTGGCAAATAGGCTAGGAACCGAAGTGAAAAGTTTATTATTCAATGAGAGCTTCTAAGCACACAGCAATATGTTTTTAAATTGTTAGCAATTTGTTCAATGTCTGTCATCTATTTTGTAAATATAAATTGCTTAGCTCCATTTAATGTGAGGTAACAAAAATTAAGATTAGATAAATACAACAACGCATGTGACAAACAAAAAAAATACTGAAAGTCAAACATTAGGATATGAACAAGTAAATGTGATCTTGTTCTTAATTAGTGTCACTAGACTTGAGAGCTTAATTGCTATGGCCAAATTTATTTAAAAGATCCAGTTCCACCTCTGTTCTCATTTTAGTTTAAAGCACACAAGGAAAATATTAGTGAATAGTGTCAAAGTATTTAAAAACAAGGATCCAAAAAAACCTAGTTCTATCAGTAGCCCAAGGTTTATCAGTTACCAAAAGCATGTTAGAAATGAAGGGACTGATTATGGTCTCAGCTGGAGTGGTTTACGCCTGCATCATTTTAACTCATTTTTTGCACCAATTTAACTAAATTGTTTTTTTCTACCAATTTAATTACATTGGTAGAAAAACTGGACCCTAGTGTGGACACAATTATACTAATATAAAGAAATTGTATCAGTATAGCTTGGTTTTGGTTAATTTACTGAGGCAAACTGTACCAATGTTAGCACTTTTATATAGATACCCACATGAGGGGTTGCACTGATTTAACTACATAGGTGTCTTAAACCAATGTAGTTAAATCAGTGCAAAAACTGCATGAATGCAAATCCTTATGCTTGTGTAAATTTACTGACCAGGGCTGGACTACACACAGTTCTTGCACTGATTTAATTGAGGCCCTTTCTGAGGAAAATTACCTCATTTGGAATAGACTGCAGCCTATAGGCTGTGTAGCTACTGGAGGCCTGCACAGCTTCCCTGCCATAGCAGCCCTAGATGCTATTTTAGGCTAGACAAAACCCTTGTTCTCTCTCCTTCTTGTAAAATTACAGAATTAAATCCAGTAATTCAGTAGGGAACCTATACCTCCTTCGCTGACTTTAAAAATGCCACATAAGCTTTTAGAACATCTAGTTTTGAACTAATATTTTTGTTAAGTGTTGTCAGTTCTTCATTTAGAAGGTCAGCTTTGCTAGAGAAAGCTGCCACCTCTGCAGGTTCAAATTCTTCCACTTCATTAATAAGTCTCACAGCTGCTTCCAGTTCATGTGATGTTTCCTATGAGGGCATAAGCATAGAACACAGTACATGGTGAGTGGAAAGGGCTCGTGAAAATTCACATCCTAAATGTTAATTTCTGGCAGTATTGGTTCTTTCTGTTTAACCCACCCACCTATATAGCAAAGGAACAACTCAAAATGTACATTAAATGCCAAAGCTAAACATCCCCCTCCTGTGACAGTTTTGAAACCAAACACAAAGCCTGAACATAATAAAATGTTCTAATTTTAAATGGAAAAAATGTGTGTCTGAATATTTAAAATCAGTGTAGCCACTTGACAAAAAAGCAATGGAAATTCTGCACCTGGGAACGCTGATAGAGGAAAGGGATGTGCCACCCACAACCAAGCTTATGGTCAGTAAGTTCCCATGCAGTGCAAATCTGCAAGCCCCCAAAATCAGAATAGGGACCAAACAGCACATCATGTCTCCACTCCCCAAACCCAGTAGTATTTTATAGAATCATAGAATATCAGGGTTGGAAGGGGCCTCAGGAGGACCAATCCCCAGACAGATTTTTGCCCCAGATGGCTCTCTGAAGGATTGAGCTCACAACCCTAGGTTTAGCAGGCCAATGCTCAAACCACTGAGCTATCCCTCCCGCCTATAGGTGGGTTGTGCAGATTTCCTGGATATTACCACCACACTGGTAGAATCAGCCAGGATTCTGTTTTTCAGCTCTACTGTGTAGGCTCACAACTCTGGGCAAGCACAAATGTTTTACTCAAGCGTTACACCTACTTTTTCTAGTGGGCCCTATAAAATCTGGAACACCTCTTCCTTAAGTTAGATATTGGTTTGATATTACATGGAACCTAGTGAATAAATTGCCAGAAAGGACTTTGACAGCAACACTTCATTCTCAAGAACCCATAAGAATGGTCACGAATAAAATCCAACCCTAGTGAAAAGCCTAGCTAGCATTTACAGCCCTAGCATTGAAAAGGATCCAGGGTTTCACTTAAATGTGAAAACTTGCAAACATGATGGTTAATCATTTCAGAAAACAAATGTTTTTGCTTATGTGTTTTTCAAATGACTTTTGGATCCCAATTTTTCTCAAAAGACACAAATACTTTAAAATGTGAATTTATGGAATTTTTGTCCTGCATGTATAATGTTATCATCCAAAACTGCACCTGTGAGGATGGCATCAGAACTATGAACTATTGTAGGAAAAGTGTTTAGTGCATATATTTCTATATCTAGAGGCCTAAGATAGCTTTGGATACTTCAGTCCATCTTTTGGATTCATAGCACATGGTATATTTATCTCTGAAACTCAGCCAGAATACAAGCTATATACCCTGTGAAATTCCATAGAAGGAATGGGTAGGTGGCGAGGATATTGTAGTCAAAGCACATTACACAGTTTCTAGAGAAAGACCACAACAGGCAAAGGAAATATCCGCATCAGAATAGTGTTACACAAATTGAGCAGAAATGTTGGCAAAAATTATTTCATGCTCATTTGCCACAAAGAATGGCTTTTATAAAGCTTCTGTTACTTTTATATTCTTGCTGAGTGCTCTTCAGAATTGCTTGTACATGAATTTTAGTTTCAGTGCTACTGCACAAATCAAATTATTGGATTATATAAACTGGTACAAGACAACAAGGAAAAAGAACAAAGATACTGAGTTTTCAGAAATATACTCAAATTGGGACTAGTTCCAAAGAGAATACGTATAGCTGCATTTTTAAAGAGCTCCTAGCTTAGCCTTGAAATATGAAGCTGGAGTGAGATTCCAACAGATTAGTAGAAAGTGGGCAGGTGGGGGAGGCGGGAGTGCTAAAGTAGCTTTAAGCCCCTTGTGTATGTTGTGGGGCCTGTCTGGTTATAACAGCCTCCCTGCAATGATTCATGCTGCAAGGGTTCTTAGAAGGCAGCCTTATGGCTGTCTCTACAATACCGGTGCATGGACCTGGGCTTTTACACCATTCCAGCTCTTTTACCCAGCATGAAGGAACCTGAGTGGGGGAGAGAATCTCACAACTGGAATTTCTGATGACCACATTCTTGAACATGTAATTTTTGACATCCCAAGAGTTGGTGGATCAGTGATATACATCAAGAACATGACATTTCCAAGAGTATTAAAATCTGACTGTGTTTGGGTCTTGAGATACTAACAGAGGATAGGTTGATACTAAAAAAGATAGGGCTGAGATGAGAATGGAGAGTACTCTAACTGTAAGAATTACCTACTTGCAGTTTTAGTTATATTATTGTTGATGGATTATCAGATTTAATAAAAATGAAGACCTATTTTCCTTCTAAGGAAACGTGCCCATCCCAAGCTGAGCATCTCAGCAATTTTGGAATTTTTAAAGTATACATTTGTGTCTAAAAATACTTAGGGTAATAGCATATGAAAAGGTTTTTTTACCTTAGCTTGATCAGACAGTTCTAGGTATTCGTTCAAAACTTTCTCCGACTCAGTCAAACAAGAACCAGGATCCATACTGATTGCAAGTATCGGACTGACTTTTTTAATTGACAATGATACCTTTAGTTAAAAATATAATATATACATCATTATATTAATTTACATCACTAGGCATTATAAAAACACAAACTTGAATAGAACAAAGTGAGGGAACAGACTTAGCTCTTGGCATTTCACCACTTTGATTTCAGGAAATAGAGGATGCCAAAAACAAAAAATCCAACCAACCAACTTCTTCTAACTATTTCAAATCTAACTAAAAGGTCTGGTTTGCACTTGAGACAAAGATTCATGCCTGCTCTCTCATATTTTATCTAAATTGTTTTTCTCTATCCCTAATTAATCCAACATTGTTATTTTAGTAAGTTTGAAGCTTCACAATGTTATAATCTAGAATTTACTATCTTTAACTTAATACTTTCAAGATACTTCATGTTTTAAAAAAGTTTTGTTTTATAGGTTAGGCCATTTTAAAATGTAAAACATCTTTAAAACTTCTCTAGCAATCCAAAAGGTCTATTTTATGTAGATATGTGCACATAATTTCCCTTAACGACAACAAGAGTTATGCATGCATGCTGGCAACAGGATAGGTCATGAAAAGCAGCTGCAGATGACTCTATATGTGGTATACATAGCCACTGCTAGGAATGTGAATTCACGTCTACCATCCATTTTAAAATGAGGCTTCTGAATTTGGTCCAGGAACTGTATGTGTCAAAGGGAGCTTAATTTAGCACCAGATCCTTCAGAATGCTTGGCTTTAGTGAGAGGTTGCAATGGGAAGTGTTTTACTTGGGAGGATGAGACACTGGGTAGCATTCTGTGAGAAAAGCTGAGATCTTTTGGCTCAAATGCTCAAAATATCCTCAAATTCTGGGTGTCTGAGGCGGGGTGCCCAAAACTGAGGCACCCAGAATCAGAGATCACATATGAAAATGTGGGTCTAAAAATAATGAAGTAAAAAATAGTTACATTTAGAGAATTCATTTGATTTAGATTCACATTTTTCTAGTGAGGCCTTTTGTGTGGGACCAACAGCAGATACCAGTGAGGCTTTTCTTCTAGACTATTTAAACTATGCAGTTTGTTCATCACGCTCCAATATCCCAAAACCTCACTTATAGAAAATGTGTGTAAAGGAATCCATGGATAGCAAATTGACTTCTTCCCATTTGATTCAGAATAGTTCACTATAAGCATCATGTTTACATTATAAAATGTCAAATTGCATATTGAATAATTATTGAATCATTAAATATGATTTAATTGTTTTGGTCTGCACTTTGGAATGTCTTTGCTGTGAACCTTGCTACAAATATTATATTGCATTAGAGGTAGAACAGGCACATAGGCTCGAAGGGAAGCCCTATGTGCCTATTCTAGCTCTAATATAACAGAGGCCAGAGGGAGCTGAAGACATTCAGCAGGCTTTCAGTACCTTTCAGGATCAGTTCCTTAATGAGTAAAAGGAGCTGTTATTGTGAATGTGATACGCTTTCCTTTGGCAGCACAGAGAAATCACATCACCTGTGCTGTGGTTCACAATCCCCATTCCTATTGACCCCCAAGTTCGCTTTGCCTCCTTTCTCATTGTCCACAAAACAAAATTGGGAAAAAATATAAAGAATGCAGGAAACTTGCATGCAAGTCCAGGGCCGGCGCTTCCATTTAGGTGACCTAGGCAGTCGCCTAGGGCGCCAGGATTTGGGGGGGCGGCATTTTGCCACCCTCTGCGGCAATTTGGCGGCAGGGGGTCCTTCCACGCTCCGGGTCTTCGGCGGCAATTCTGCGGCAGGTCCTTCACTCGCTCCGGGACCCGCTGCCGAAGTGCCCCGAAAACCGGGAGTGCGGAAGGATCCCCCCACCACAGAATTGCCGCCAACGACCGGGAGCGCGGAAGGACCTCCGCCCAGGGCGCCAAAACCCCTGGCACCGTCCTGTGCAAGTCACAGTCCTGGATTGCTTGCTCATCTTACCCAAAACAAAGGGCTCATGATCAAAGCAAATTCATGATTTATTTAATAGGTATAATGTGTTTGTAGAATCAGCGTCATTTTCAGCTCAAGGCATTTAAGTTTACTGGTGCCTACAGCTGCACTAAGCATTTCATAGGTACAATTCACCTATCCTCTCTACCAGCTAAGTACATTATTTGGTATTATTCAGTCAGAAGCAAAGTCTAGTGTTCTAACAGCTATAGACAGAAATTCAATGCAGTCTGCATGAATACATTAATGAGGATGCCTTTTATAATGTACCTTCTTTAGATAATCTTCTAGTGAGGCAGTGAGCCCTTGTTTCTTTAAAGCAAGTTCTTTGTAAGCAGGACACTGTCTGATTAGTTGATCCACTCTTTTCTGAACATATTCTATCATTTCCTGAATTCCAGTCATCCAAGAGCTAAATTGGAACAATACAGCTGTTAAAACTTCTCCTGGCTTGTGCACCAGCAAGATGACAGAAGGTGAATAAAAATAGCTCTTCTGTTTCATATCAGAAATGATTTAGCAAGATTTTAAAAACTCAAGTCTTAAAAAACCGTAACAGTAATAATGCAGATAAAATTCTTAAGGAGCAGAGCAGAGAAATGACATTTCCTAACAAATTATTTCACATTCAACGCATAAGTAAGGCTCAGATGGAGATACGCTTACTTGCACTGTTAATCCCAATGACCTCAGTTGCACTACCTATGGAGTAAGGTACTACTCAGTGCAAGTAAGGGTATTAGATTCTGGCCCTAAAGGAACTGAGCAGAAGGGAGAGAAATGAAACGTGAACAATTGAAAATATCTGACATACCAAGTGGCTTAGATTTCTATTTTTAAAAGGATATTTCACTTTGCCTCCAAATGTTTCAATTTTCTTACAGTAAGTGCACAAAACTTGTCATCTCATTCCCTCCACGCTCTAAGCTAACATTTGTTTAAAGATGCTGTTTGAATAGAAGTGTAGAATAAATCAATTGAGAAAGCACCAATTGTTTTATAATCTGAAACATTTAAGCACCAGGGTGCCAATTCACAATAATATGAATACTTGAGGCAGTTCTCTCCAAATTGTAAACAAGTCATCACATAGAATTAGGATTTGAAGATGGTGCATAAAAAGAATTAATACTCATATTAATTAATTTATTATTGAAGTTGTCTCTGACAAAGATAAATAAATAAATCCAAAATTTAGAAGACAAATACTTCTAAAGTGTGAACTTTGTCAATTTAATCTCTGCTGACTTCCTAATGTACTTATCTTGATTCAACTATTTATATAGGGCCAGTTCCAGTGATTCAGAAGACCAAGTTTAGCCATCCTGACTGAAGTTGAGGAATACCCGATCAACCATGCCTATCAAGATTCACAGATTCTAGGACTGGGAGGGACCTTGAGAGGTCATCGAGTCCAGTCCCCTGCCCTCATGGCAGGAACAAATACTGTCTAGACCATGCCGAATAGACATTTATCTAACCTACTCTTAAATATCTCCAGAGATGGAGATTCCACAACCACCCTAGGCAATTTATTCCAGCGTTTAACCACCCTGACAGTTACTACCTTTTTCCTAATGTCCAACCTAAACCTCCCTTGCTGCAGTTTAAGCCCATTGTTTCTTGTTCTATCCTTAGAGGCTAAGTTGAACAAGTTTTCTCCCTCCTCCTTATGACACCCTTTTAGATACCTGAAAACTGCTATCATGTCCCCTCTCAGTCTTCTCTTTTCCAAACTAAACAAACCCAATTCTTTCGGCCTTCCTTCATAGGTCATGTTCTCAAGACCTTTAATCATTCTTGTTGCTCTTCTCTGGACCCTCTCCAATTTCTCCACATCTTTCTTGAAATGCGGTGCCCAGAACTGGACACAATACTCTGGCTGAGGCCTAACTAGCGCAGGGTAGAGCGGAAGAATGACTTCTCATGTCTTGCTCACAACACACCTGTTAATGCATCCCAGAATCATGTTTGCTTTTTTTTGGAACAGCATCACACTGTTGACTCATATTTAGCTTGTGATACACTATAACCCCTAGATCCCTTTCTGCTGTACTCCTTCCTAGACAGTCTCTTCCCATTCGTATGTGTGAAACTGATTGTTCCTTCCTAAGTGGAACGCTTTGCATTTGTCTTTGTTAAACTTCATCCTGTTTACCTCAGACCATTTCTCCAATTTGTTCAGATCATTTTGAATTATGACCCTGTCCTCCAAAGCAGTTGCAATCCCTCTCAGTTTGGTATCATCTGCAAACTTAATAAGCATACTTTCTATGCCAATATCTAAGTCGTTGATGAAAATATTGAACAGAGCCGGTCCCAAAACAGACCCCTGCGGAACCCCACTTGTTATACCTTTCCAGCAGGATTGGGAACCATTAATAACTACTCTCTGAGTACAGTTATCTGGCCAGTTATGCACTCACCTTATAGTAGCCCCATCTAAGTTGTATTTGCCTAGTTTATTGATAAGAATATCATGCGAGACCGTACCAAATGCCTTCCTAAAGTCTAGGTATACCACATCCGCCGCTTCTCCCTTATCCACAAGGCTCATTATCCTATCAAAGAAAGCTATCAGATTTGTTTGACATGATTTGTTCTTTACAAATCCATGCTGGCTATTCCCTATCACCTTACCACCTTCCAAGTGTTTGCAGATGATTTCCTTAATTACTTGCCCCATTATCTTCCCTGGCACAGAAGTTAAACTAACTGGCCTGTAGTTTCCTGGGTTGTTTTTATTCCCCGTTTTATAGATGGGCACTATATTTGCCCTTTTCTAGTCTTCTGTAATCTCTCCTGTCTCCCATGATTTTCCAAAGATAATAGCTAGAGGCTCAGATACCTCCTCTATTAGCTCCTTGAGTATTCTAGGATGCATTTCATCAGGCCCTGGTGACTTGCAGGCATCTAACTTTTCTAAGTGATTTTTAACTTGTTCTTTTTTATTTTCTCTTCTAAACCTACCCCTTCCCATTAGCATTCACTATGTTAGGCATTCCTTCAGACTTCTCGGTGAAGACTGAAACAAAGAAGTCATTAAGCATCTCTGCCATTTCCAAGTTTCCTGTTACTGTTTCTCCCTCCTCACTGAGCAGTGGGCCTACCCTGTCCTTGGTCTTCCTCTTGCTTCTAACGTATTGATAAAAGATCTTGTTTCCCTTTATTCCTGTAGCTAGTCTGAGCTCATTTTGTGCCTTTGCCTTTCTAATCTTGCCCCTGCATTCCTGTGTTGTTTGCCTATACTGAACCTTTGTAATCTGTCCTAGTTTCCATTTTTTATATGAGTCCTTTTTATTTTTTAGATCGTGGTTAAGCCAAGGGGGTCTTTTGCCACATTTTCTATCTTTCCTACCCAGTGGAATAGCTTGTTTTTGGGCCCTTAGTAGTGTCCCTTTGAAAAACTGCCAGTTCTCTTCAGTTGTTTTTCCCCTCAGTTTTGATTCCCATGGGACCTTACCTATCAGCTCTCTGAGCTTACCAAAATCTGCCTTCCTGAAATCCATTGTCTCTATTTTGCTGTACTCCCTTCTACCCTTCCTTAGAATGCATGGAGAATGCATGGAGTATGGCATTAGGCTGAATCTGGTGAGAAAATGTGGACCGTAGGAAATCCAAGATCGCAAAAAGGACATTATTTATGGAATAAGTTGTTTAGAATTTTGCAAATTAATTTCTCGTCATACTTGTAACCTCTTATTTTTCAGTGTAACCTTAAATTTATAAAAAGTTGTCCCTCTATTTCAACATTTCTTAAAGAAGAGATACTCCTTTTAATTTATCAGTGTAGCTCCTTCAAACACTAATAGAGATTAAGGTTATACCTCCTGTAGATGATTACTTAGAGCTTAATAAAATCTTGGAAAGTACTAGTGATTCTGCATACCTTTAATAAAAATAATTAATTTATGACATGGTGAAAATGAGTTTAATCGGCAATGAAATGAGGGAAAATCTTAAACTACTGATAGGGAAGCAGACTGGCCAGGATGATGATGAGGGTTTTCTTAATAGACAAAAATCAACTGATTGAAGACATTCTGAGTTAATATAAAATGCATTTTCTACAGCGCAACTGTATCTTCAACAGGCTTTAATTTAAAAAATGGAAACTCACATGAAATCAGTAACTATGTTCTACCAATAGTCTCATTTGAAACAAAAATCTGAATTGGATTTTTTAATTTATTTGATTCAGAGGGGTAGCCGTGTTAGTCTGTATCAGCAAAAACAACGAGGAGTCCTTGTAGCACCTTAGAGACTAACACGTTTATTTGGGCATAAGCTTTTGTGGGCTAGAACCCACTTCATCAGATGCATGGAGTGGAAAATACAGTAGCAGGTACATATATACACAGTACATGAAAAGATGGGCGTTGCCTTACCAAGTAGGGGGTTTGGCCAATGTACATAGCAGAGGGGCATTGCTGGCACAGTCTCTAATATTCTGTTCCAATTACTCTTTCAGGGAGCTGCAACCTACTTTCAAATTCCACATAAAGTTCTATTGGCTGCTTCTCTTAGCAGATGGTAAGCACTTGACAGCTAACTATCTATTACATCAGCAGAATACACCTTTCTTTTCCTTTGTATAACAAAGCAGCCACTTAAACATACGACTAAACTTCTTCAATACCCACATGCTGGACTAAGTCCTAACAGAGGTTCCCATGTATGTTTCTGTAAAAACACTGTCTCTTTGTTTCTCCTCTTGCATTGGTCATTCTTTTATATTTCCTTTCCTAACTGGACCTTTATTTTTACAGTCTTTCTGATGGGAAATTAAAATTTCCTTCCCCTTCTACTCTCTGTCCTTGACTCCCACTGTTTTATTTTAGAAAACCTGGTTTCTTAGTATATTGTATTAAGTTTGGCTCTATCCAGGATTCTAGAAGTAAAATCCAGGCCCCATTGACTCTAATGGCAAAATTCCCATGGACTTCCCTGAGGCTAGGATTTCACCCTAGGACTCTCATACTGAAGAATTCAAAAACACTTTGAAAATGATATGCCCTGTACAGGGATCATTTCACTCACCACAGTAAAGCAGCCATCTCTGGACTGAAATGTAGTAACTGCTGTTTAACACAGGACAGAGACACTTGACAACAGCCCGAGAGAGGAAAATAGGAAGAATACTGTATATCCAGTTGAAGGAATAGAGTGAATTTAGGAAGGAATATAATTACACAAGCTGAAATTTGGGGCTATCACCCTGAACACTTGTTGAAAGTTCCATAGAACCTTTTAAGTCCATACCATAAAGACAAAAGTATATGTCTTCGAGATTCTAAGGTAAATGATGGAATCCAGGTGAGCTCAGCTGCTGTCTCTCTCCTGTTCCCTGCAGTGTTCTTACCTCAGCTCCTCCTAAGTCTTCTCACTCACCTGTCACAACTAAGACCCCTTCCATCTCCAAATCCTTTTCTCTTCTGAACACCAAGTAACTAAAGGATCTTACCTCAAGTGGGTGGGGAGAAGCACTCATTACCTACTTGCTGCAAACATAATCCCACCAAAAATCTCTCCCTTTTCCTGACACAGCATTCCTATAGGCCCTTAGCTACTCATAGAAACTGTCCTGTCCTAGGTGATATAAGTACTAGCCAGTCTCCTAAGATGAGTAGTCGGAACTCAACTTTATGTCTCATTTGACAGATGGCACCTCCAATAGCACACTGGTTTCATAATGACCAAGAGGGAGCATCATGTTAGCTAGAGCTCAAAATATTTCTGGGGGGCAGTGACTTATCTTGAAGATAAGGACTGGCTGCCAGGAGCACCATAAAGGTGGTATCTTCTGTGCACCCCTCTGATGTCATCAGTTCCTGACTCTGAGAGCTGTTCTTTGGAGTGTATGTTGGGGAAGTTGAAAGAAGAAAGCTAGTGTATTAGACCAACATTTCCCAACCTGGATGCCTAAAAAATTAAGTTCCCAAACCCATACTTAGGCATCTATATAAAAGTTGCTCTCTTTTAAGAGACGTTAAGCACCTGCAGTATCCACTGAAATCTATGGATGCTTCAGGTACTCAGCCCTTTGAAAACCAAGCTACTTTGATTTAGGTGCCCAAATGCAGATTTAGGAGTCTAACTCTGGCACCTGGATTTGATCACTTTGGTCTCAGATAATGGACGATGATAGAACATAAATAAAGGCTGACTCAGTGCAGGGGAAGGTTAAAACTAGGTAGTGAGTGAACTTGTCAGGATTGGAGGGAAATCAGCAGGGGAAGGAGGAAAAACAGAAGATGTGTTTTTTGTTTTCTTTCTTGAGAAAGTGGGAGGTGTCTGTTTTTGTTTAAAAGCTAGGATATGGAAAATTTCAATATTCAAAATGTACATATTTTGATAAACTATTAAGATGTGTATAATTAACTTGAGTGACCTCTTGTGACTCTGTTGCTTAAACCTTCACTACACATATTGTTTGTTGCTCTCAGTTGTTGCGTTCAATTTACTCATAAATGATCTGGAGAAAGGGGTAAACAGTGAGGTGGCAAAGTTTGCAGATGATACTAAACTACTCAAGATAGTTAAGACCAAAGCAGATTGTGAAGAACTTCAAAAAGATCTCACAAAACTAAGTGATTGGGCAACAAAATGGCAAATGAAATTTAATGTGGATAAATGTAAAGTAATGCACATTGGAAAAAATAACCCCAACTATACATACAACATGATGGGGGCTAATTTAGCTACAACGAGTCAGGAAAAAGATCTTGGAGTTATCGTGGATAGTTCTCTGAAGATGTCCACGCAGTGTGCAGAGGCGGTCAAAAAAGCAAACAGGATGTTAGGAATCATTAAAAAGGGGATAGAGAATAAGACTGAGAATATATTATTGCCCTTATATAAATCCATGGTACGCCCACATCTCGAATACTGTGTACAGATGTGGTCTCCTCACCTCAAAAAAGATATTCTAGCACTAGAAAAGGTTCAGAAAAGAGCATGTAGTGAGGCGGCCTGGCTCCCGACGGCCCCTGAGAGAGAGGAACCAGAACAGCCTCCTCAGTGGGCGGAGCCACCTCAGTGGGCGGAGCGCCGCCATTCCCGCCCCCCCCGTCCGCCCCGGGGCGGCGGGCAGGAACAGGAGCCGCCCCGGCCTCAACACTCAGTTGGAGCCAGCGAGAGGAGGAGGATAGGACGCCTGTTGTTCAGGCTCCTGCCGACCGAGCCCCTCTCCCAGCAGGTACGGCCTCGGACGACTCCCTCGAGCCAGGGCCCCTGTGACGCTGACGGACGACTGAGCCTCCTCGAGCAAGGTACCCGGACGTGGACCCCGAGCCCTCCCTGAGCCAGGTACCGAGGGGTGCGAGCCGCCTGCCCCCCCCGTACCGCCCGAGCGGAGGAGCGAGCGCCCCGTGACCCGAGTCGGAGGGAGCAGCCCCGACTAGGAGAGAGCAGCACGCACGAGGAGGACCTGGTGTGGGACCGGCTGCAGAGCAGAGCCCAGCGAGGAGCAGGTATGGAGGGGAGGGGGAGGTAGGGCCCCGGGCCGAGGTAGCTCTGTGCGGGCGGCGATGTCCATGTGTGGTGTGTTGGATCCCACGGCCCAGGCGATCCCCACTGACAGCGGATCCACGCCGCCGGACACAGGGCCACCCAGGGGGGGGTGGGCCTGTGTCCACTGCCCCCCCCCCCCCCACCACACTCCACTCCCCCTCCAGCAGAGAGAAGCAGAGCACCTGCTGTGGCTGCTGCTGCTCAGTGCTACAACTGAGGACCTGAGCCCTGGAGCCTGCTCGGCCCCTGCTGGCTCTGCGCAGGACACACCGGCTCTACTTTATCTGCCTGCCTGAGCCTTGGGCCCAGCTTGCTTTGCCCAGCTCCTGGCTCAGCTCAAGCCAGCTCTCCTGTGAGGCCACAAGGACCTGAGCCTTGGACCCTTGTTTATTGCTTGCTGACATGAGCTGTTAGCCTCATGGCCTTGCTCGGGCTGAGCCCTGGACTAGGGAGCCTGAGACTATTGTGTGTTGTCCCACCCTGACCTAGGCTGGGATTCCTCCTGAGACTGTGCTCCAGCCCCTGAGACAACTGACTGCTGTTGGACTACTATTTGTTGTGTTGGATTATTGACTATCTGTGGGATACTTGCCTTTGCAAGGACCAGCCCCCCAGGACCTGACCTGAGCTTGCCTAGGTTGCCTAGCCCTGGGGCTGCTGACCCTGGGCTGCTCAGCCTCTGATGCTGAACTAGCCTGATCACTCTGATGGCAGGACTGTGCCCTGATTTTGCTCAGCCCCTGAGCCCCTGAACTGGCCCTGAACCTTTATTATTATTCAGCCTGATGATGCAGAACTAATTGCCTGATCCCAGGATTGTGTCTGCTGCTCTGTGTGAACTGGGCTGAGCCTAGAGCTCCTGCTGTTATTGCTGGTCCCCTGCTGTGCTGTAGCCCTAGCTTTGGATTCTAGGGCTTGCTGATTAGGGGGGCTGAGAGGACTGAGTTAGGTTTTGGATCTGAGCCATGAGCTGGACTGGGGCTGCTCCCCCCTGGGCTCTCTGCTGCTTGCTGCTACTTGGAGCCTTGCTAGCTCAGCTGCCTGGACCTCTGACAGCGGCTCAGACCGCCTGTGACCTACCTGTGTGTGTGGCTGGGACCCTTGCAGAGCAACTAAAATGATTAGGGGTTTAGAGAGGGTCCCATAGAAGGAAAGATTAAAGAGGCTAGGACTCTTCAGTTTGAAAAAGAGAAGACTAAGGGGGGACATGATAGAGGTATATAAAATCATGAGTGATGTTGAGAAAGTGGATAAGGAAAAGTTATTTACTTATTCCCATAATACAAGAACTAGGGGTCACCAAATGAAATTAATAGGCAGCAGGTTTAAAACAAATAAAAGTAAGTTCTTCTTCACGCAGCGCACAGTCAACTTGTGGAACTCCTTACCTGAGGAGGTTGTGAAGGCTAGGACTATAACAATGTTTAAAAGGGGACTGGATAAATTCATGGTGGCTAAGTCCATAAATGGCTATTAGCCAGGATGGGTAAGAATGGTGTCCCTAGCCTCTGTTCGTCAGAGGATGGAGATGGATGGCAGGAGAGAGATCACTTGATCATTGCCTGTTAGGTTCACTCCCTCAGGGGCACCTGGCATTGGCCACTGTCGGTAGACAGATACTGGGCTAGATGGACCTTTGGTCTGACCCGGTACGGCCTTTCTTATGTTCTTATCATATTCAAATCATAAGGTCTTCTAGGCAGGAACCACATCTTTCTTATTTGTTTGTAAAATGTCAAGCACAACTTTGGATACTCAAAAACTAAAATATTAATACCATAAAGGATGGTTAACTTGGATATGAAGTTTTAACTAGAGGTCCCTGGAAAAGAGTTTGTTTTCTTTCAGCAAGGGCATATGCCTACAGCAAACAGTAGAACATATTGGCACTGCTGCTATCAGTATTGCCTATACAGGGGGATTTTTATTTAATTTCACCACAAACCTCTAACGCAATTACTTCATGTCAATTTGTCACTTTCCTTCTCGACCTGCCCTGAGGTTTCAATATCCCAGCACTGCGACATGGGCTTCTAGTCTGAAGCAGAGTACTCAAACACAGTGAATATGTTTAAAAAAGAGAGAGAACATTAATGGCTGCAGTGATTTTATGGATCCATTCTCACAAAGTCTGCAGACTCCATACCATCAATCAATGCTGTGTTAGAAAGCCATGCAATGTGGAATACTGTTTGCATTGTATCTGCTGCCACTGGGGTCTGTGATTGCTGCTGGCTTAAGAAAACCACTGAAATGAAAGCAAGCTGAGGAAAACCCTCTCTTCTATTCTGCTTATCTGTTTAAATACCAGTAGGTGTTAAAGCAGCAGCAAGAACAATAAAACCAGCTGTGTGTGTTATGGGTAAAGTCACTGAACTTATTATAGGCCCTCTTTGCCTGGCTCAAAGCTTTAAATAACTCCAGTGGGAGCTACTCACAGAATGCAGTAGGACTAGAGGGCCCCCTTTGGATGAAAGTCAGTGCAATGTTGCTAGGGTTTTGTTTGTTTGTTTTGTAAGTGATAGCACAGGATCCTGAAGTGATTAGAGTTCCTACATAGATTTTGAAGTCCCCCACTGAAACAAAGCTTTCTACAGCCCTGGAATGGCTAATTACCATTACATCAATCTCCTACCAAGTTGTGAAGAATAGGAAACAATCAACTTGGTTTTGATCCAAGTTACACTGGTGTAAACCAGGAGTAACTCCACTCAGGTCCATAGAGTTACACCATTCTTGCTATTAACAATAGATGGGGAAAAAGAAAGGTTATTTTATTAATAAATGAAGGTCACTAAGAAGCAGAGAAACTGTTCATATTCTTACATTTAGCGGAATATGTATTATGTTCATCTGTTATATTATGTTATTAATTATTAAATGTAATATACAGGTAGGCTTTAAACGGTCTTAAAATGTGCATTTGGGGTTGTAAAAATGACCATCTGTTGATATTTTATTTTATTTTATCTTGACCAGACTGTCTTTTCCTAAATATTTCCCTGACATAATTGCAGCCACGTGCACTAATATAGCATTTGATGTATATAATTTATGTTATAGTTGTGGAAGCAGGGAAAGAATTAATAAGGATTTGAAGGGGATCTTAATGCATGTCAGTCAGTTAGCAAGAGTTAGCCCAGCTGTAACCCTAATGACGTGAGACTTCTAGAAGCAAGGATAGTGTGAGGCAGAGGGAAAGAACTGTGTAAAAAGTTATTACGACCTTGTAACTGATAACCAAATATGCAGCCTGGTGTCTTCTAGGAGTGAGAAAACAAGATAGCAGAATGGCTTATGTATAAACAAAATGTAGTTGTTGCTCTTTATTGTCTGTATTATTGCTAGTTATTGTCTGTAACAAAAGTATAAAGGCTTGCTGTAATTGTTTACCAGTTGAGAGACCTGTCCGGGACTGGGGCGACCCTGTGTCCTATGGCACTCTCTCCCTCCATTGTAATTACTGGAGAAATAATAAAGTATTTGATTTTGCTGCACCCAAATGAAAAAGCGAGAACTGAGTTTTTCTCCGACAATTTGGGGGCTCGTCCGGGATGGCAACGCCCATGGACCCACAGACGGCTACTACGGATCATTCCCCTTCGAACCCCATGGCGCCACATGAGAGGTATGAGACCTTTTGATATCTCTATTGGGGTATCAGAGGAGGACTGTCCATGAGGACGTCTGTCTCTGCTTCTAGAAGTCTCACGCCATTAGGGTCTGGGCTAACTTATTGACTGACATGCAGCAAGATCCCTTCAGATGCAGATTAATTCTTTCCCTGCTTCCACACTTTGTATACAGTTCTTAAGAAAAACAAAAACAAAAAAAACCCACTTATGACAGGAGACAGAGCAATCTGTTCAAATGATATCAGTGAAAAATAATAATGACAAATTTTGCAGACTCAGTCATGCCACTGAGACCTAGCCCCATACACAAAGAGTTACTGGGCATAGACTGGCCCTAAATGAGTTTTTATCCTCGATCAGGTTAGTGGAAGATCTGAAACAGTTGAAAAATATGGGCAATAGAGCACTTTTTACTCACCTGTGGGAATCTCCTTTACTAACTAAGGCTTTTCCCTTCTGCAAAGCATCAGCTGTGCAGTCTTTAATTTCTTCCTGTAATTCCTCATGCTTCATTGCCAAGATAGGCAAACTTAAACCCTCCGAGTTAAGGAGCTTAAGGTAAGCTTCAATACCTCCAAGAACATCAAATGCCTGCCAAATGAAACACACTTTTTCAGTATTTCTATTTATAATATACATTTATTTTGTACAAAGCAAATATATTAGATGGACACTCAATATTTTTTCAAAAATGAACATCACTAACTTAATTTAGGACCTGATTCTGATCTCATTTAGAGTGCACAAAGGAATAAACAGGTGTAACCCCGCTGAGTTATGTGGGTGTACATGAGAGCAGGATCAGATTTTGAGTTTAAAAGCAGAATCCGTTTTCTAGAAATAATCAGAGCAGTGTGATTCTGAGTCTCAGCCAAAGTGGCTTGAGCAATGCAGATGAAAATATTTTAGAACTCCATGTATTACTGGACCTTTGGCACACTCATCAGAAAATGTATGGTACATAGACCCAAATTTATTACAAATCCTGTGTTTTTTGTGTTTAAAATCCATCCAGGGTATATACAAGAGTTAAGTCCCACTGAACTCTTATTTTGAGAAACAGGGGAAACATAAATTTTTCATATCAGGAAGTTGGTATTATTCATATTCTCTATTTTCCCATTGCACAAGCAGAAGTTTCTATTCCACAAGCAAGGAGAAAATGGGGCACAGTGACTTAGAAAAGACAGCAGACACAGGCAAGAAAAGATTATGTTAATGCCCAAATATTATTAGATAAATAGAAATGTGCCAAGTCCCAAATGCCCATAATTGGCTTTACCGTACCAGGGAAATATTCTCTGCTAGTAGATATTTTATAGTTGTGCAATCTCAGAAGAAACTCAGTTAACAAAGCAGAAAAAAAGTGTAATTGCTCTAACACTAGGACCTAGGACATGATCCCAGGATTAGGTTGTCGTGACAATTATGAAGAAAATGCTTAGTGCAGTACTACAGAAAGTGATCCAAGAGATCTTATGTTTACCCATGAGATCTTAGTGCACTGTGTACTGAGTCATAAGCTGCCTTTAGTAACAAAACTAAGTTTTTACTACTTTTTACTTATGTAAAAATCAGTGCAAGTATCAGTCTAAGATCTAAACTCTGTTCTAGCAAATTCATTGCCAACAGAATCATTAACTAAGTTCCATATGTAAGACCAAATCTAAAGCTGGGCAGGAATTTTTTTCCCCCATCCTGTGAATATATAGGAGATTTCAAACATTTTCCTGTTCCACACTGGGATAAAAGCAAGACATTTCTTCTTCTTTTTATTGTTAAAAATAAGACCGCACCCAACCCTAGAATAACCAATAGCTTAGATGTCAATAGCTGAGATGTCAGACACGCAGGTTCCAGTCCCTCGTCTGAACCAGGCCTAGACTTCTACACGAGTGCCTGACCACTGGGCTGTTCACTCAGTCTCTTTCTCTGGCATGAGGAATGTTTAATTATTTATATAAAGTGGAAGAGCTCCAACAACAGACAGTGAGAGACAAAAGCCTGGTGTTTAGGGCATTCAGGGTTCAAATCCCTACTCTGTCATCCTCCCACATACCAGTTCAGTGCCCTAACCACCAGGTTCTAGTCAGTCTCAGTCTGTCTCCTCTGTTGGTGCCCTTTGCATAAATAAAAATTAAATATGCATTGGGCTAGTGAGAAAGAGACTTACGCTATAGCCCAGTGGTTAGGGCAATCACTAACGGGATCCGGGTGATGCAGCTTCAAGTCCATGTTCCAGTGAACATTGAATTAGCTATCCAAAGCAGAGCAGCTTCAAAAGGAGAGATTGAGAGAGATCCACTGCCTGATTCAGGTTATGGGCTAAAACCTCTCTCCCCCAGGTGAGGGCCCTAACCACTGGGCTATTGGCTATTCTTAGCGGGGTCTCTCTCTTTTTGGTTTTGACCAGAAATTTCATCCTCAACCTGAGAAAACTTTCCTGATGGAAGTTTTGTTGAAACTGGTATATTCCCCGCAAATACCATTTTGCCAGAAAATTCCCAACCAGCTCTAACCAAATCCTGCCCCTTTTTATCTGAAATAATGATTTTGAAAACTGATTACAAATAGCATTGCAGCATTCCATGCTGCTTTCCTTTTTATAGGCTTTTATATCTAATGCAGCAAGCAGGGAGATCTAATTTTTTCTCTAAGTCGTGTAAATTTAGACTGGGATCTTAAAGTTCTTTCAGTTCATTCATTATAATTAATAATACAGACTACACAGGCCAAATTATGTTCTCAGTTACAACATTATGCTCCCAGACTAATACAATGAGTATTCCCACTGTACTCAATTTTTGCTCGCAAATTTTGTTTGCTGTGCAACGCCATTATGTTCAAAATATTCAAAAACAGTGTGTTAGTTCTATTAGGATCTCTTCTATTGTGTTTCTCATGTGGAGAACTTCCAACAGAATTAATTTCCCATTTAACATATTTAACTTATGCACAAAAGGAAAAAATTAATATAATGGGAATGGAGAGGTGTATATTTGTTAAACGGAAAATTACCTAACTAAATTGCATGTTTATACAATGCTCACCAAACTTAGGCCCTGATCCCGCAAACACACATACTTAGCTTTACACAGGGGAACAGTCCCATTGGCTTTAACTGGCTGAAGAATGCTGCTGATTCAAGGTTTTAGAAAGAAGCAAGATGACTCCTGAAGGATTGTTTAATAAAAGAAACTACTTTTTAAAACATTTTAAAATATGTGTACTTTAAAGAGCAATATTGTAAAGGAAATAGACTTTGATACAGACTAATGTTTTACTTGTTTGAAAGAGCTCTGCAAAGATTCTTAAAACATTTATGGAAGTGGAAGGACATAAAAAATGTACCAAATAAAATTTTTAAAAGTAAAATTTCACAGAGATTTCTAAGAGCTTTCTCAGCCAGACTGCTACAGCATATTATGTCTGAACTAAAGAAGCAACAGACCAGTCCATCAGGTGCTGAGTCAATGGAGAAATGACAAGCCCTGATACTTGAATTTACCTAAACACCTAAGAGATAAGCTCTCCATCACCACTGAAGCCGAGGAAAAAAGTGGACAAAAATCCTTGAAACGGAGGCAGTCATGGAAAGACAGATGAGAGGAAACAAAAAAAGCAGCTCATTCCATAATGAAGAATGGAAAACACTAAATGCACAACAGAAGAAGAATTCACACCATTGGGAAACTCACAGTAAGGGCTTGGCTACACTTGAGAGTTACAGTGCTGGTGGTGGCTTTACAGCGCTGTAACTTACTCCCCGTCCACACTGGCAAGGCACATACAGCGCTATATCTCCCTGGCTACAGTGCTGGCTGTACTCCACCTCGGCCTGGGGAATAACGACGATAGCACTGCTCTTGCAGCGCTGGGGTGCCAGTGTAAACAGTGATTAATCTTACTACGCTGTAAATGACTTCCGGAACCTTCCCATAATGCTTTTTAGGTAAAGATAACACTCTTTGTTTTGTTGTGATGTCTCTCTTTGTTTTGTTGTGAACTCGGGGCTCCCAGAGCTGCTTATCTAAAAAACAAACACAGCTACTGTTTGTTCGAGCAGAGGGGGATGAATGTCCACAGCTAGTGTTTGCTTGAGGAGAGAAGCAGCCCGGAGGGGAGGTCCATTTTGGAGCAGCTGCTTATCTGGTCTGAAGGCTATTTGAATTTAGTGAATGAGAGAGGGGTGGGGGAAGGAGTCGAAACTTTTAAAATGATTGAAGGTTGGTGCTGTGCATCTTCAAGCCCTTAGAACTTGCAAGGCAGGGAGCTGACACAGTGTCAGCTCCAAAAATCCACTCTCTCTGTCTCCCCCATGCTCCCTGTCACACTCCACCCCACCCCCCTCTTTTGAAAAGCACATTGCAGCCACTTGAATGCTGGGATAGCTGTCCATAATGCACCACTCCCAACACCGCTGCAAATGCTGCAAATGTGGCCACACTGCAGCACTGGTAGCTGTCAGTGTGGCTACACTGCAGTGCTTTCCCTACACAGCTGTATGAAGACAGCTTTAACTCCCAGCGCTGTACAGCTGCAAGTGTAGCCAAATAATAGAAGCAGCTTAGGCACAAAACAAGCACCAATAATAAGGTCAGAAAGAGTCCTTCACCCTCAGCACTGCTGTGCAAGGAGATGCCATAATCAATCCTTAAGCTTCAGTTGTTAAAGTTTTGTATAGGCACTGCCACGAATTGAGTTAATTTTCTTACTGAAAATTATTTTAATTCAGTATTGAGATATTATAGTAAACCTTAAGAGATTTATTAACAGTTTCTCTTGTTTAACTCTGATTAGCAGGACAATGTATACCTGGAGATGACATGCAAACTGAGTCAAGTGAAGGAATACAGAGCTACAGTAACTGAGACTTACTCTTATAGAAGGTGTAAATCTTTTGTTGGAATATTCATCAAGAGGAGCGCAACACAGAAGATTGCAATTGAACAAATACTGTTTTACTGCCTCTTTTAGACCATTTTCTTTGCAGAATGAACAATTCAACACTAATAACTTGATGTTACCTTGATTTAATTAAGACATTTTTTTATGAATAAACAATTCAATAACCTCTTGGCCCATCTGAAGGAAGTGATAGTAGATACTCAGGAGGCCCCTTGTCCTAAAATGTGAAATCCTTTTCACCTGTGCTTAACTACAAAGAAATTCAATTGCCACTAGCTCAAAGCAATAATTAAGCACAGTTTTGGCACTTTAAAGACATATTCAAGATTCTTCTGCAGAACTGAGCACCTGGCATGGGCCCAGGAATCAATAGGATTTGCTTATTGTGTGCAACAGGCATTACATAAGGAATTTTATTCTTGAAGACCGTATTGAAGAGATTAAATTTAGAAACCAAAAGGAAAGGTATATAGCACTCCAGAACAAACATAGGTAGTTAAAAAGGCAGAAGGAAAAGGCCTCTTGCTGTCAGATTTTATGTAAGTATTGAGAGCCTGTATAACTAATCAGCTGATATATTTGTTTCTTGGTAAAGATCAATGGGGGGAAATGTAAAGTAAAGAATATATATGATCACTATCATGTTATATTTCTCAAGGAGGAATTTGAACAGAATGGTAGCTGGATGGGTGACTTTTTTTTTAAAAAGGACCAGCTGAAAAATCAGGTGGTCTCTGCAGCTCCCTTACTAGCCAGATTTAAGTGCTGTCAAAGTCCCTCAATCTGACTCATCCAGGCTGTCAAATAATCCCACAGGGTTGCGCTGTCTGCATTCCCAACTCCATCTTGCCAACTAGATCAAGTTATGGCTGCTACACAGAGATTCATATTTATCCCATGTTCAGTGTCAGTCACAAATGAGAAGCCATGGTTCACTCACATTATCTGGGTTGATTGTTCCATGGCAGCTGCAGTGCTGGCTGGCAGCCTATACCCTTCCTATTTCTCTGTGGTTTCAAGAGCTTTGCAAATCCTCTAAATTAACTGTGCCAAAGCAACCTCTTGTGTCCATTTCAGTCTTTTTTCAAACATTAGCATTAACGTTAAACAGTTAGATTGGTAATAATTCACATATTCCTCTAGTTCCTTTAATCAAAGGACTTCATAGACTTTAACAAACATCAATTAACCCTTGCAAACCCCTAGGAGATGGACATTTTAAACCCTATTTTAGAGATAGGGAGAATGAGGCACAGACTGTTTAAGTGACTCCCATAAAGGTCAGTGCAAAAGCTCAGAATAAAAAACAGGGGTCCAATGATGCCTTGTGCTCAAGAGAAGATGCAGAAGCTGTTTTGGTTAGTGAGAGCTGCTGTATTACTTTTTATCCTCTTCCCACCTTAGCTGGTTGAGTGGATGCAAATGTATTGTGCCATACAGGCCTGGAAAAGTGAGAAGGAAAAATACAGACATGAAATATCCATAGTCCAAATGCACATGACAAACTTCAGGTAATTTGCAGTGTTGTTGTAGCCATGTTGGTCCCGGGATATTAGAGAGACATAGTGGTGAGGTAATATCTTTTATTGGACTAACTTCTGTTGGTGAAACAGACAAACTTTCAAGCTACACAGAGCTCTTCTTCAGGTCCATGTGGACATTTTAAATGTGGACCCATTTATGATTCCCTACAGTAAGCTCAGATCGGTTGTGTAATAGAAATCCATCTACCCAACAGTTTTGTTCTGAATATTGTCAGAAATTTACACAAATATTTTACACTTGAAGAACTGACACACAGAGATTAAAGCCAAAATGTTTCCACTAATTTGGAGAGCCCAATATGAGACATGTAAGGCCTGATTTCTCAGAGTACTTATCATGTTTGTAGCACTTCAAGAAATGTACCTGTTATAATCTAAAATCTTTCCACTGAACATGGGTAAAGTGTGATTTTTCAATGGCTTATAAATTGGCAAAATTTGGGTAGATTTTCACAAACAAAAAGGGAAATCCTTGACACAAAGGCCACACCCCTGCCCAAACTGAAATCCCTGTTCTAGTGCGTGGGGGCACTAGAACTTTTCAAAGAGTTTTTTAACATGGGCAAAACAACTTATTCTTCCCTAGCATTTTTATTCTTGGAAACGGTGGAACTGTTTGGATGAAATTAAAAAAAAAAAAAAGCAGATAGCTGGCACATAAAATTTCAGCCCAAACAGGTGTTATAAGCAACTGAAAAGAGAATCTTATGGGAAGTGTCCGGTAACCTTAATAATAGGTGACGCTACCAGCCCTGCCTATAATACACATGCACACACAAACAGAAAAAGAAAAGAGGGAGAAAAACTAAATATTGTCTATTATCTCTGTCACACAGTAAAAATTGAGATTCTCCAAAACTAGCATTTGTAGAAACAGAGACAATCATCAAAAGGACAAATGTTTCACTTTACTGTATTTTAACTAAAAGATACAGAGTTAATAGCCTGCTGTAAGGCAGAATCAGAGACAATATCAGCCGTGAAAATTTATAACCACTTAGGAAAACCATTCAAGAACTGTTTATACTGCCCTTTGTAACTGGAGTAATTCCAGTGCTTATTTTATCTGCAAGCAACATAGATGGAGAGAAAATAATCAGCTTACACCACTGTAGACACAATGACAGCATTGACTATGATGACTAAAATAAATTAAAGGGAGCTGTCATACAGTAGTCTATCATCAAACAAACCGACCATCAGTGCACTTGAGGTAACTAGTAGAAAGACATGCATGTAAAAAAATCTAAAATAAGTTCCCAATCTTGCTTCAGGACCCACTACTACAGGCCACTGTGCCTGGGAAAATTCCAAGTGAAGCAAGTGGGGCTTTACAGGAATCCTTATTAACAGATCTCATACAAGATCGAATACTAAATTGCTAACTGTATATAATCCTCTCAATATACCCAAAATGGAATCATCCAATCTATGAACAACCTTTGCTCAGTTTTAGAAGTTCTTGAGTACCAAATAGTGTCACAGGTTGCTAGTGATGGAAGTTTCTGAAAGAGGTGTTCAGGTGGGGTTTTCAGGGTGGACAGTTCTCATTTGTGGAACTTGTTCATTCTGACAGGTTTATGCACAGCACAAGATTTTTCAGCAAAGCTCTGCTATACCTTGGTCCAAGCCTTTGGAGGTTTTTATCCTGTCTGGTAAGCAGCAATTATTGACAAGGTTATGACTAAATAAGCAGATGGCGTTTCCACCCTGCCTTTGAAGAGAGTGCACACACAGTGTACATAGTCCAAACCTGAATGCCCTCCTAAGGTTAGATTTTTTTATTAACAACAGAAGCAGAGTATAAACCTCGGCCTGAGCTTTCTCCTCAAAGCTTGGTTGTTCCTAAGGTTTTCTTGGTGGGATCTCCTCTGTCTCACCAGTTTACTTCAGTACCTCTTAGGCCTGGTCTAACACTACGCGTTTATACCAAATTTAGCAGCGTTAAACCGATTTTACGCTGCACCCGTCCACACAACGAAGCCCTTTATATCAATATAAAGGGCTCTTAATACCGATACCTGTACTCCTCCCCGATGAGGGGAGTAGCGCTCAAATCGGTATTGCCAAGTCTGATTAGGGTTAGTGTGGCCGCAAATCGACGGTATTGGCCTCCGGGAGCTATCCCACAGTGCACCATTGTGACCGCTCTGGAAAGCCATCTGAACTCGGATGCACTGGCCAGGTAGACAGGAAAAGCCCCGCGAACTTTTGAATTTCATTTCCTGTTTGGCCAGTGTGGAGAGCTCATCAGCACAGGTGACCACGCAGAGCTCATCAGCACAGGTAACAATGCAGTCTCCTGAGAATTGAAAAAGAGCTCCAGCATGGACTGCATGGGAGGTACTGGATCTGATCGCTGTATGGGGAGAGGATTCCGTGCTAACAGAACTCCGTTCCAAAAGACGAAATGAAAAAACATTTGAAAAAATTTCCAAGGCCATGATGCAGAGAGGCCACACCAGAGACTCAGTACAGTGCCGTGTGAAAGTTAAAGAGCTCAGACAAGCCTACCAGAAAACCAAAGAAGCAAACGGAAGGTCAGGGGCAGGGCCGAAAACATGCTGCTTCTACGCTGAGCTGCATGCAATTCTAAGGGGGTCCACCACCACTACCCCACCCCTGTCCGTGGATTCCGAGGTGGGGGTGGTAATCGCAGCCATGGCTGAGGATTCTGTGGACGGGGAAGATGAGGAGGAGGAAGAGGAGGACGAGCTTGCAGAGAGCACACAGCACTCCATTCTCCCCAACAGCCAGGAGCTTTTGCTCACCCTGACAGAATTACCCTCCCAGCCCTCCCAAGCAACTATCCCAGACAATGAAGGGACCTCTGATGAGTGTACCTCGTAAATATAAGACATGGTTTAAAACAAGCGTTTTTTAATGATTAATTTGCCCTGAGGACTTGGGATGCATTCGCAGCCATTACAGTTACTGGAAAAGTCTATTAACACGTCTGGGGATGGAGAGGAAATCCTCCAGGGATATCTCCATGAAGCTCTCCTGGAGGTACTCCAAAAGCCTTTGCAGAAGGTTTCTGGGCAGGGCAGCCTTATTCCGTCCTCCATGGCAGGACACTTGACTTGCATGACAAAGCCTAGCTGCGTATGGTCCCGGTGTTTGCTGTCATTCAAGCAACATCCGCTCTCTATCTCGCTGTGTTATCCTCAGGAGAGTGATATTGTTCATGGTAACCTGGTTGAAATTCAGGAATTTAATTAAGGGGACAAAGATGGCCATTCCTACTGGGCTGTTTGCCTGTTGCTTAAAAGAAATCCTTCCTTGCAGGTAGCCAAGCAGCGGGAGAGCGGGGGGTGATTGGCGCTGAGCTTTTTCGCGTTTGGCTAGCAGGGATCTTCCCTGCTACCAGCCATGCGGTGGCGGGAGAGGGGGGTGTTTAGCAGTGATCTTCCATGATACCAGCCACGCAGTGGGGTGAGGGGTAAAGCGATCATCCCAGAGAATTGGATGGGGAGGTGGTTTCTGCTGCTGCATGTTAACAGGAAAGAAGCAGCACTGAACGGGCTTTGCTTGCTATTTGGTAAAGGAGGGTGCTGGATATATGAAGGCTGCAGAAGCCGAAAGACAATGGCTTACCATGACCGCATACAAGCCGAATTCTGCTGCCCAGACCTGCGTCTGTGAGATCTCTAACACCAGAGCCGCAGGCACTCAATATTAAGATGTAAAATGTGACCTTGTAGTGAAACCACATGTGCTATGTAAGGTGAATAGTGTTGTTCACCGTGAAAGAGTGTAAGCATTGCTCTGTAAAATGTATCTTTTTAAATACTTCTCTCCCTTTTTTCCCTCCCTCATGCAGCTGCAAATTTTTCAAGCCTCCCTACTCCATCCCGAAGGCTATCTCAGATAAGGCGGCGGAAAAAAAAGACACAAGACGAAATGTTCTCGGAAATCATGGAAGTGACCCACAATGAAAGAGCTCATCCGAATGAGTGGAAGGACGTGGTATCAAATTACAGGAAAGATGCCAGTAAACGTGAGGACAGGAGGGACGCTCGAGATGAGAGGTGGCGAAAGGAAGATCAGAGGTGTAGGCAGGAAGATCAGCGGTGGCGGGATGCAACTCTGGGGCTGCTGCGTGATCAAACTGACATGCTCCGGCGTCTGGTGGAGCTTCAGGAACGGCAGCAGGATCACAGAGTGCTGCTGCAGCCCCTGTATAACCACCCTCACCCCTCACCATGTTCCACATCCTCCTCACCCAGACGTGTAAGAACGCATGGGGGGAGGCTCCATGCACCCGCCCACTCCACCCCCGTGGACAGCCCAACCAAAAGGCTGTCATTATTGTGAAATTTTTTTAGTGGCCTTTTCCTTCCCTCCTATCCTCCTCCCAAACCACACCCGGGCTACCTTCTCAGTTCTCTCCCTCTTTTTATAATGAATTAATAAAGAATACATGCTTTTTAAACGATAGTGACTATTTCCTTAAGCAAGCTGTAATCGAAGGGGGACAGTGGGTTGCTTACAGGGAATGAGTCAATCAAGGAGGGGGTGTTCATCAAGGGGAAACAAACACAGCAGTCACACTCTACCCTGGCCAGTGATGAAACTCATTTTCAAAGCTTCTCTGATGCGCATCGCTTCCTGGTGTGCTCTTCTAATCGCCCTGGTGTCTGGCTGCGCGTAATCAGCGGCCAG
The DNA here is from genome assembly GCF_016161935.1 of Mauremys reevesii. Taxonomy (NCBI): domain Eukaryota; kingdom Metazoa; phylum Chordata; order Testudines; family Geoemydidae; genus Mauremys; species Mauremys reevesii. Next base: position 34,193,150 of record NC_052633.1, on the reverse strand, counting down.
GTGATTTGCCTCAGCCTCCCACCCCGCCATAAAGGTCTCCCCCTTACTCTCACAGAGATTGTGAAGCACACAGCAAGCAGCAATAACAAAGGGGACATTGGTTTGGCTGAGGTCTGAGCGAGTCAGTAATGTGTGCCAGCGCGCCTTTAAATGGCCAAATGCACATTCTACCACCATTCTGCACTTGCTCAGCCTGTAGTTGAACAGCTCCTGACTACTGTCCAGGCTGCCTGTGTATGGCTTCATGAGCCATGGCATCAAGGGGTAGGCTGAGTCCCCCAGGATAACTACAGGCATTTCAACATCCCCAACTGTTATTTTCTGGTCTTGGAAGTAATTCCCTTGCTGCAGCCGTTTAAACAGAGTAGTGTTCCTGAAGACGCGAGCGTCATGAACCCTTCCCGGCCATTCCACATGGATGTTAGTGAAACGTCCCTTGTGATCCACCAGTGCTTGCAGCACCATGGAAAAGTACCCCTTCCGGTTTACGTACTGGGTGCCCTGGTGCTCCGGTGCCAAGATAGGGATATGGGTTCCATCTATCGCCCCACCACAGTTAGGGAATCCCATTGCAGCAAAGCCATCCACTATGACCTGCACATTTCCCAGAGTCACAACCTTTCGTAGCAGCAGCTTAATGATTGCTTTGGCTACTTGCATCACAGCAGCCCCCACAGTAGATTTGCCCACTCCAAATTGATTCCTGACTGACCGGTAGCTGTCTGGCGTTGCAAGCTTCCAGAGGGCTATTGCCACTCGCTTCTCAACTGTGAGGGCTGGGGAAAGCAAGTCACAAAGTTCCATGAAAGTGCCCTTATGCATGCGAAAGTTTCGCAGCCACTGGGAATTGTTCCAAACCTGCAACACTATGCGGTCCCACCAGTCTGTGCTTGTTTCCTGGGCCCAAAATCGGCATTCAATGGCTAGAACTTGCCCCATTACCATCAGGATCTTCAAAGCGCAGGGGCCCGCAGTTTGAGAGAATTCTGTGTCCATGCCCTCATCACTCTCATCACCGTGCTGCTGTAGCCGCCTCCTCCTCGCCTGGCTTTGCAGGTCCTGGTTCAGCACTGACTGCACGAGAATGCGCGAGGTGTTTACAATGTCCATGATTGCTGTCTTGAGCTGAGCAGGGTCCATGCTTGGTGTGCTATGGCGTTTGCACAGTTCACCCAGGAAAAAAGGCGCGAAACGGTTGTCTGCTGCTTTCACGGAGGGAGCGGTGAGGCTGTACCCAGAACCACCCGCGACAATGTTTTTTGCCCCATCAGGCACTGGGATCTCAACCCAGAATTCCAAGGGGCGGGGGAGACTGTGGGAACTATGGGATAGCTACCCACAGTGCAACGCTCCGGAAATCAACACTATCCTCGGTACATGGATGCACACTGCCAAATTAATGTGCTTAGTGTGGCCGCGTGCACTCGACTTTATACAATCTGTTTTACAAAACCAGTTTATGTAAAATCAGAATAATCCCGTAGTGTAGACATACCCTTATACTCTGCTTGGATCCAGTGAGATTCATCTGCTAGTATGACTCAGCCATAATTTCACTGCTCCATCATGCAGGGTTCAAGCACCTGACATCAAGAATACCTCAGAACTGAAGAACTGTTATCTTGTGATACATTTTTCTCCCTGGAGCAATGCCCAGGATTTACTCTCCAGTTTATTTTCTTCTGAGCAACCCATTCATGACCCAACAACCAAAGTCTCATGTTAAATGATTTGACCTCTTCATTGCCTCCAGCAATAATTTTTTTTCATGGCCATGGGCAAGTTCCATGCACCTCATACTTCTGTGGAGCCCATGAGGGAACAATTTTTTTTTCTATCTCACGACAAGACAGAGGTTGGTGGGTGTCACTTAACGTCAGCCCATCTGAACCCTACTCCTCGGGGAATTAAAAACAAGCAGTCCCCATGGATGTAGGTGACCTGAATGGGTTCCACTGCCTGAAGTAGTTCAATTCTTTCTAAGCCCTCCTGCACTGAAGTCTGGATACATCCTGAGCCCCATTAGCCCGATACTGTCGCCACCTCTAGCTGCCTGGGTAAAGTGCTTGGAGCCCTGGACCTCAGGATCTCTGCAGTGGCACACATTTCACCACAATTACACTCCATGGAATGACAGAATTGTTGCATGTACTCCTGTTGACCAGTGAAACAGAGAACGAGATAAGTACATATATTTTCTTTTTAGTTAAGAATAGTTGCATGGAAAAATTGCAATACACAATGCACATTATGAATACAGCTCTATCAACATAAACTCTTGCAGCATCACTTACTTTTCACAAAGGCAGGACATTCTACCAACCACATGACAAGTTTACCGCATGACAAGCCACACATCCATCCCCAACCTTCTGTTCATTCACTATATTTGTTCATTTCAGTGTGAAAGATTAATGTGGAAAAACAATAACAAAACTAGCAAAAATGACAAGAGTTTTTACAAAATGTAATTAAAAACAATGTCTGCAAGCAACAACGTGGGCATAATACCTGTGAGCATGGATAACTCTCCTGCCTCTAGAGCCATTGTTGGCTTTTTGGATAACAAATATGAAAAAATCCAAATGTCATACAGAAGGGAATCCAAGTGTGAGGACCTGTGTATGTCTTTACACCCCCTAACCTCTCCACTTTATGGTCACTGTTCATTTAAGTGTCTGATGCTTCAGATCCACTTTGAGTCACTCATATTAAAAACAGTATTTTATTTTTTTAAATTCTTTGATCCATCTTAGTTCTTCCCTGATCCTGCCTCGTCTTTCCTAGCTGCCCTCCCTGCCTTGAGATCTTTTGACTATAAAGGAGGATATTCCCTGGACACATCCTCTCCTCACTCTACTGCCATCTGGCTCTTCCCAGTCTTTTTGCTCTCAGGAAAGCTCCAGGGCTTGTTCCAATTGTTTCTCTGTGTCTGCTTAGTCACGACTAATTATAATACTGAAATAGGAGCAGGGACTTCATTAACTATGTTTTTTTAAATAAAGCAACATGTATGTCTATTTGTTTATTTTTAATTACACCCACTAGAGCAGAGGTGGGCAAACTACGGCCTGTGGGACCCTCCTGCCTGGCCGGCTAGCCCCAGGCCCCTCCCCCATTGTTCCCCCTCCCCACAGCCTCAGCTCGCTGCACTGCCAGCACAATGCTCTGGGTGGTGGGGCTGCAAGCTCCTGGGGCAGCGCAGCTGCAGAGCCCAGCCTGACCCGGTGCTTTGTGCTGCGCGGGGGCGTGGCTGGCTCCAGCTGGGCAGTGCGGCTGTAGCGCTACCAGCCACCGGTACTCCAGGCAGCATGGTAAGGGAACGGGGGGGTTGGATAGTGGGCAGGGGGCGGGGGTGTGGATGGGGTCAGCGCAGTCAAAGGGTGGGAAACAGGGGTTGAATGGGGGCAGGGGTCCCTGGGGGAGCAATCAGGAAGGAGAGGAGGGGTTGGATGTGGGGGCAGGGGGCAGTCAGGGACAGGGGTTCTGGGGGCAGTCAGGGGACAGGGAGAAGGGGTGGTTGGATGGGGCAGAGGTCCTGGGGGGCAGTCAGGAAAGAGAGGAGAGGTTGGATGGGGGCAGGGGCAGTCAGGGAAAGGGATTCTGGGGCAGTCAGGGGACAGGGAGTGGGGTGGATGGGGCAGGAGTCCCAGAAGGGCCATCAGGGAGCGGGGGGTGGATGGGGCAGGGGTCTGGGGGGGGCGTCAGGGCGAGAAGCAGGGGAGGTCTGATGGGGGCAGAGCTGGGCCACAGCCTCCCCTAACCGGCCCTCCATACAATTTCCAAAACCCGATGTGGCCCTCAGGCCAAAAAGTTTGCCCACCTCTGCATTAGAGTCTCTGTGAGCGTGTACAATCAATACTAAATCATAACTTACAACACTCACAAACCTGACAAAAAAGTCAACTAAAATTCCTCTCATTCGAGCCGCCATCCTCAAGTAAAAAGCTGAACAGCTAAGTTTTGCAACACATCCTGAAGGCTAACAAAACTGGGCTTCATTGGACCACAAGGAGGAGTGAATTCCAGAATCCAGCCTCCATAACTAAGAGCACCCTGCCTCTAATCCCCTCCCAGATGTCAAATCAGGAGACTCATAGCTAGACTGACCTAGATGATTTTAAATGTTGGGATGATACATAGGAAAAGAGATGTTCTCCCGAGTAGCTAGAACCATACTATGTATGGCTTTATATATAATGATATATATGATTTGCACTAGACAACAAACCCGTAGCCCAAAGTCTATAAAGCGTTACAGCTAAAGAAGAGTATGATCCTGCAAACATTTACTTATTTAACTCAATAGGACTACGATGGTTTGTAAAGCTACTCATGTAAGTAAATGTTTGTAGGGTCTTCCCCTACGTGAGCAGCCTCATTGTGTCTTACTTGTCCTCCCCTGGGGTCTTCAGAGGGTAGCTCAACATAAAGACCATTGCAGAAATTCAAACTGGAGGTGACCAAAGAACAAATAACTGGGGAAAGGCAGACATGTATGAGAAAAGGCAGCAAGACACACACATGCAGCTGTGTCTTTGCTTGTGTTTGTGAAGTACCTAGCACAGTCAAAAATACAATAATAATAATAATAATAATAGTCCAAGCCAATCCAGGTTCAAATTTGATCTCACAAGGTCACAAAGACCAAGCATTGTGATGCATGTGAATGTTTTCTGAACTAGGGTCTGGTCCTACAATCACTTGTGCAAGTAGCCTATACTCATGTGAATAATCTCATTGGTTTCAATGAGACTATGCATGAGCAAGGATTACTCACATGAGTAAGGGTTTGCAGGGTCAGGTCCTCTACATACTGGGTCCCAGTCCTGCTCTCACTGAAGTCAGTTTGACATTTACCTTTTACTTCAGTGGGAGCAGGAACAGGCCCATTGTGTGCAAGAAGAGACAGCAGTTTCGGAAGTTTTTAATAATTTTAATTCAATGCATTATATATATATGAAAACCAAGAGAATGGGTTATAGGTTAATATACAGATGTGATAATAGCCCCCCCCCCGTGCTCAAAATATAATTAACCACGGACAAAAGTCCGTTTTTAGTTCACTGTGCATTTATACGGATTTTTTTTTAACAGGGTGGCTACAAATGTTATTGGAAATAGTCAACTTCTAAGGCTTCTGTAAAAAATTTGTGGAAAAAATAAAAAAATATGTTATCAAAAGATTGTGTCTATGGGCACCTTAAAATAAAAACATTTGTCTGTATACACACACACACACACACTCTTAAATGACATTTTATATTTAAATAGTGCCTTTTAACCAAGGTTTTGCAAGAACACTACAAGTATGGATGAATGAAGACTCAGTGACATTGTGAAGAAGGTACTCATTTCTCCGTCTGTGAAATGGGGGCACAGAGAGAGATTATACGTTTTCAAATCCATCACAGAACTTGCTAAGTTGTTCCAGTGGTTAATGAACAAATGAATGTTACAAAATTGCACCTCATTTCCAGCTTACACCTCATGTCTAGCTTCAGCTTCCAGTGACTGGATCTTATTATATGTTTGTCTGTGAGAGTGAAGAGCCCTCTATTATTAAATTTCAGTTCCCCAGGCAGATACCAATGGACTGTGATCAAGTGACCCCTTAATCTTCTCTTTGTTAAAATAAACAAACTGAGTTCCTTAAGCCCAGGGCCAGCCAAAGGGTAGGTGATCAGGGCAGTCCCCATGGATGCCAAATCAGCCTCTGAGAGGGTGCCACATTGCTCAGCTGGTTATTTATGTACTTGCTTATCTATTTTATTTATGTGCTTGGCCAATCTGCAGTCCAGCCTTCTTTTTATCCTCAGCTGGTCAATGTGCATGCATGTGTATGCGTCTAACATGGCTGGCAGAACAGCAAGGGCTGGCCATGCATAAGCCTTTTGCTAGAAGGCATGCTTTCCAATTCATTAATCATTATCATAACTCTTCGCTGAACCCTCTCCAATTTATCAACATCCTTCTTGAACTATGGACACTAGTAGTAGACACAGTGCCCAGCAGTGTCCAGCACTGGTGCCAAACACAGAGTAATGTAACCTCCCTACTTCTACTCGATATTCCCCTGTTTATTCATCCAAAGATCACATTAGCCTTTCTGGCCAAAGAATTACACTGTGAGCTTATGTTCAGCTGATTACCCACCATGTCCCCCCAAGTCTTTTTCAGAGTCAAGGTCTAGTGATTAGGGCACGAGCAGGGCTGCCTCTAGACATTTGAGTGCCCTACACAGCCCCCCCGCAGGGGGGCTATGTGGGGCCCCAGGCCTCCCCCCAGGGTGTGGGAGGCAGGAGCTGTGGGGAGCCACTTTTGGGGGCCCCACAGCCCAGAGTGGCCCAGGGGATTAGCAGGGGGCTAGGAGCAGCCTGCTCCGCTTCCCTCGCCCTGGCCCCAGCCGTGTCGCTCGGGGGAGGGGCTTGGGGGAAGGGATCCCCTACTCACCAGCAGCAGCGGAGCAGCCCGGCCCCAGCCCGCTCTACTCAGCCAGCCCCCAGCCGCAGTGCTCTGCTTCCCACTGCCAGTGAGAGCCGGGGGCGGACCTTTCCCCAACCTGAGCGACATGGGTGGGGCCGGGGCAAGGGATGCGGAGCGGGCTGGGGCCGCGTCTCTCTGCTTCCCACCGCCGGTGAGTGCAGGGGGCGATCCTTTCCCCATACTCACCGGCGGCGGGAAGCAGAGCGCCGTGGCTGGGAGCTGGTGGAGTAGAGCAGGCTGGGGCTGGGTTGCTCTGCTTCCCGCCACTGCTGGTGAATGTGGGGTCCCTGGGGGAAGAGGTGGAATGGGGGCGGGGTGGGGACAGAGCAGGGAGAAAGGGTAAGAGGTATGGTGGAGAGAGATGTCCGGGGCCCCACACACCCCTAGGGACGGCTGAGGGATAGGGCTGGTCACCGGAGCTGATGCTTCCACATATGCAGCATGCAGCTGCCTAGGGAACCATGAAATTTGGGGCAAATTGGTCCCCAAATTTCATGGTCCACGCAGCTGCGTATGCTGCATATGCCGAAGGACAGCCCTGGGCCCGAGTCTAGGAATTGGTGAGACATGGATTCCCTTCACTTCCTCAGACTTCCTGTGTGACTGACCTTGGCAAGACACTTAGCCTCTCTTTGTTTTAGTTCCCCTCTGTAAAATGGAGACTAATTACTTCCCTGTCTCACAGGATGTTGTGCAGATATACATTCAAGACTGTGAAGTGCTTTGAGATCTACTGATGCAATGAGCTATATAAGAACCTGATGGTCCTGGTTCCTAGGATGGGTTCCCACATCCTGTAAATATGGCCCATATTCTTTGTTCCTAAATGTATGGCTTTACATTTGGCCATAATAAAACATATATTTTTCTGCTTGCACCCAGCTTACCAAGAAACCCAAATCAGTTGGTATCCATGACCTGTCCTCTTCAATATTTACCATTCTCCCAATCTTTGTGTCATCTGCAAACTTTATCAATAGTGATTTAATGTTTTCTCCCGGGTTATTAATAAAAATATTAAATAGAGCAGGACCAAAACCTGATCCCTGTGGAACATACCTTTTCAATGACGATTCCCCACTTACAATTACATTTTGAGACTTATCAGTTAGCCAGTCTTTAATCAATTCAATCTGATTTTCTATCATTCTAGTTTCTTAATCAAAATGTCTTGTGGTACCAAGTCAAATACCCTACAGATATCTATGTATATTACATCAATAATGTTACCTTCATCAACCAAATCTCATTAAAAAAATCAAGTCAGTTTGTCAAGATCTATTTTCTATAAACCCATGATGACTGGCACTAATTATATTTTCTTCTTTTAATTCTTTATTAATTGAGTCCCATATCAGCTATTCCATTATCTTGTCCAATAATTTGCACAATCCCTTGCATATCAGACTTCAAGAGCAAAGTAGCAGTCATACAATCAGATTATAATTATAGACTTGGCCTCTAACTAACCTTGTTAGCAGCACTAAAGAAGTCATTGGCCTCTTGTAACAAGGTTTTCCTTTCCTCCATACGATGGCACAACTCTTCTTGCAACAGATTTATTTTCTGATTTGAAAGCTTCAGATGTTCCTTTTCTGCATAGTCCTCTGAAAACAGAATCTTGAGTGCTTCTGCTTTTAATTTTTCCACAGTGGAATTCCATTCCTAGAAGGAAGAGTGCTGATTTAATTAACTCCATGTATCTAAAATGATCCAAAGGAAACTGTTGCATAGTAACATATTACAGTTATTGGCAAATACAATAATTTAATTTTATATGAGTGAAGGTTATAGCCAACTAAAACAGAATTTCTCTCCAATGATTTCTTAGCAAAATGACAGCTTTAATGAATAAGAGTCTAGTGACAAAATTGCCAGAGGACGGTCCCACAAGCAAAAGAAGACTACAGCATGCCCCCCGGGAAAATTGTTCTGGGTAAAATAAAATGCAGCCCCAACCACACAGAAATCTGACTTTCCCCCCCCCAGGTTTTGATAATGAACCCTTCTAATCACCACTCAGGGCCAGCTCAGATCACACTGGCATTGCAGGCTCTTTGGGGGCCTCATCCCGCCAAAGACAAACTGAAATATTGCCACGATGTTCGCTGTTCGTGCTTCAGTGCCATATGGTAGGGGGCATATTAACTATTTTTGCTGAGAGCTCTGTGATGAATAATCATTTGAGTCAGGATGCTGCCCCATTTATCGTGGCCTGGAAGGGACACATCACAGGTTCCTCTTCAATGGCCTCCATCAACTATTGCCCCATTCCAACTCCACAAACACACATGCCAGTTTTATTCTTCAAACATAAAACTTAGGCAAAACATCAAAACAAAGAAGCTCCTCCACCCATCATGGGTTACAGATGTCACTGCACAACCATCCTTTCAATTCCCCTGTTGCAGGGCCTGCTGCCAGAGCCCATCTGTCTCCTGCCACTACTCTACGAACTGGACCACTTGCTGAGATTTATAATCACTTTGAACCCTTCTCCAGCTCTGCCTGAGAAGTAAACAGGGCTGGCAGGCCCCAGGCCATCAAAGGGGCAGGACATTCTGTTACAAGCCCTTTTCTTCCATAGAGCTCAAAGCACTTTGCAGAGTGAAGTAAGCACTATCCCCATTTCACAGACAGGAAATCTTATTCTGAGGCACAGAGATTTTAAGTGCCTTTCCCAAAAGTGCCCAGCAAGTCCATAGCAGAGCCAGGAATAGATGTTTGTTTACAGACATCTCCATAGCACTCATTACTGTAGTATCAGAGCACTAGAACATTTTTCATTGGTGAATGCAGATGTATCAAAACTAAAACTGTTGGACCGATGCAAGTTTGTGTGTGGACACTGCCTATATGCAGAAGTTCCACTGATGTACTTACAGTGGGCTGCCAGATCTACTACAGTTTAGAACTAAACCAGCTTTCTATTTAAAGCTTGACTCTTCTAAAGTGCTATGAAATCTGTGCAGTTACTTGGATTGCCTTGAAATTTAAATCAGTTAAAAAAAAAAGTAGTTAAACCAGTGCAAACCCATATCGACATCTTACATCTATTTAAAACTGGTTATATTGGCCTACCTTGTGCTGTGAGGTTACTGATGCACAATATACACCAAGTTTAAAGCATTATAGGAATGCCCCCGCAGGGTTTAAACTGATGCAACTTTCTTATATAGACAAGTCCTTCACTTACATTTTTCTACCTATGGTAAATTCCCTCATTTCCATCTTAATCCTAACTGACATTTTTAATTTTAAAAGGGGCATTTTGGTTTTCATATTCATTGTAAATTGAAAGTAATATTTTATTTTAAAATGGAAAAAGGAAAAAAATGTCCCACCATTCTTGATTTCAATAGAACTTCCTGTTTCAGTACTACAGTTTTGTGGTTTTTTTGTTTGTTTTTGAATGAGCAATTGATAAAACAAACAAACAAACATACATACATTTATTTCATCTATTGTTATTCCTGTCAACATTTGACATTAGAAACCTATTGTGTTATTCAAAACAAAATCAATATTATTATGCTGCAAACCCTCCTGCCTTAATTAGCATCTTTCTGCTACTTTTTCTGCAAATGAATTAAATACATTTTGAAACAAGAAAAGAGAGAGTTTTTCTGTTGCAGTTCCTCCCACTACAAGAAGAAAGAAAGAAAGAAAGAAGTTTCTGTAGACTGACAAATATTTTAAAGTGAGATATGACAAAGGAAAATGGGTTTTTCAGAAAATGCCATGATGCATACACATGGCACAATAATGGCATTTGGCTCTGTTTTTTCCAAGATGTGCTAAAAATACTGGGAATTTGGCTCTCTTTCTAATGTGTATTTTATTTTTTAGTGAAATAAGTGTTAGTGAAAAGATGCTGTGTTGATAGGCTGGCAGAAATAATCCAATAATTTACAGAACAGTTATAATATAAGAAGTCTTAGCATAAGCTTCTTCACATTATCTCATTCCACTCCCTTAAACCTGTCCTTAAGGTACCATCAGTAGAGATGGGGAGATTAGCCCACGTACTTCCATTCATTCCTTGAGATCTCTTTTCTGAGGCTGTCCATTTTTGTGGCAATGGTTTTGTGATAGAAACTTGTTTAAAAAGAGATCAGCAGCTAATTTCACATAGGCCATTGAATGGTGATGAAGGTAGTAACTTTCATTCACTACAGACCTGGGCTAGATTTGGACCAGCAACTAAGTGAAAGACTTCCTTCAATTCCCTGAAATATCCAGTCACCTTCTTACTTGCTAATAGAATGTCAAGCCTACTTAAGATAGATCGGTGTTGATAAATGCAAGGTAATTCACACTGAAAGGAGTAATCTGAACTGCTCAGACACCTTACTGGATTCTAAATTAACTGGAACAACTTGGGAAACAGACCTGGGGATCATTGTGGACAGCTCAATAATGCTCAGTATGCAGCTGCAGCCAAAGAAGCAAACAAAATGTTCAGAGGCATAAAGAATAGGATGGAAAATATGAATGAAATTTTATCATGTCACTGTATGCGGTCTCTTCAGATACTATATTTTGTTCTGCTCACTCTATACCAATAAAAGCAGAGATGGCTAACAAAAATAATTAGAAAAATATGAGGGGAAAATCCAGATGAAGAGAGACTGAAAAGATTGGGACAGTTTCGTTTACAGAAGAGACCAATACGAGGGGACACAACAAGTATATGTAAAATAATCAGTGGCAGAGAGGAAGCAAATTGGGTTCTCCTATTTACACTTTCTCAAGAACAAGGTGACATTCAATGATAAATGAAATAATTTTACTTGGACAATTAGCTTGTGGCTCTCACTGCCACAAGATATTATTGAGACCAAGAGTTTAGTGGGATTCAAAAAAAGACCACACATTTATATGGATACAGAGTTACAAGAGATGGGGGGGGGGAAACATTTGTAAGAGATATGCGCTCTCATGCTTCACCAGCCTCTAATTTAGGGGATTAGGAAGAAACTCCTCTCTGGATAGGTTATCCCATTTCTACCCACTTTAGGGTTTCTTGCATCTTCCTCTGAAGCCACAGTAATGGCCTCAGAGACAGGACTGGACTTGCTTGAGCCAATATGTCAGTCCCCATGTTCTTATATAACCGAAGTCCAGACGATACCTCTATGTGGAAGAACCCATGTGGGGGACAGGAGAATTTGTAAAAAAATAAACTTGCAGTGTGTGCAACCACCTCTGCAAGTGGGGTGAGTGTGGTCTTCCCTTCCTCTACAGAAGAATCAGAAAGCTCAGCCCCAAGAAACTGTGGATCTCAGGAAATCTGCTAAAGACATGGGGTCATCTGCAGAGACCATGTATCTCTGCATAGAATCTGGGGACCAATGCCACCTAGTCATAGTACAATCCTCCACAGCCTGGAGCTGACCCACTGAAAAGTCCATATAACCAGAGATTGTATTAGTTTTACAGCAGAATGGCTGCTATTTTCTGAAGTGGGGAGGAAGACAAGGCATGTACATTACAACTGGTTGAAAATTTTCAAACAGAACATTTTGCTGTTGGAAAATGCAAGTTTGCTGACAGAAACATGTTGATTTTTGACATTTTATTTAGAACAAAATCCCCCCACCCCCACCCCCAGCATTAAATAATGTCAAAACCTTCTGTTCAGACATTTTCAAAACAGAACATTTTTATTTTTTGTTTCCAAAATTGGAATTAAATGTTTTGATCAATTCCAAATAATTCCCCCCCCCCCCCGCAGAATTGCATTTTGCAGGAAATTTTGAAATGTCTATTTTCATTTTGTTCTGGAACAGAAAAAAAATCAAACTCAGGAATGTCTCACTAAACAGAAAATCTGATTCCTGCTTTGCTGAACATACATGCACCCTCTCCCCAGGTCTCCGCAGCCCTGCAAACTTGGCCCCACAGCACGAGCTATAAGGGACAGTGTGCCCAAAGGGCTGTCCTCCCATCCATACAAGAACCCTCAGAGCACAGTTTGGTCCTAGGCTGTTAGGGTCCAGTTTGCCCTACAGGAGGACCGCACACAAGCAGCCCTGGTCCATTCTGAGCTCATTATTTTTAAAAATACCCATTCTGTACCCTAGAAAATATGGCTGTTTTCTGATTATTCATGTACCTTTTCCATTTACATGTGCCATCAGGGAATTGCTTAAAATTGCACATTCCCCCCACCCTTCCCAGAAATACTGAGAAATACCATGCAAATGGTGAAAATCTTTGGACCCTAGAATTGGACATTTTCAAGTCCCCAGAGAAAAAGAAAAGGGACTAATATCTGGGGACAAAATACAACAATCCATTCAATTTGCCTGTGATTGAAAAATCTGTTACTTGCTTTTTTTAAAAAAAGCTCTGTACAGGAAGCAATAACCTTTAGTATGTATATTTTATCAGTTAAGGGAACACTGAAATATATTCTCTAAAGCAAGACTTTTCTTTCATAAAATCCTGCCTTTGTCCCTCTAACTTCTGCTCGGCAAAAATGAGGATTTCAAGACTGACTACATTCTACTGTTCTGTATACATTTCCTTTTTTATTTAAAGGAATTGTTTTTGTTTTACAAAACAGAAGGCACAGTCCCCGTGCAGATAGAGGGCACAGACCCTTACATACATTGCACTCTAATGGGTCTACTTGTATGAATAAATGCTGCAGGATTGGCTCCATAGGGCCACTCCTGTGAGATACTCAATTCCATCAGCTCCCATCAGCTGCACTGGAATTTGCAGGTACTGGCTGCATTTCATGATGAGATCCAACATGAGCTTTCATTTATATTTCAACATATTAATATCGGAATAGATAGTGTGAATTAATTTTAGAAAAAAAACAATGAAATACATTCCTATGAAACTAGGGTCCATTAACAGGGCCTGCCCTAGTGGCATTAGTACAAGTAAAGTGACAAGAAAGTTCAGCAGCAGCTGTTTTTGCTGACTTTGTAATGGAAGAAATAGTTAGGTCTCAAAATAAAAAAAAATATTACTTTTGCAAGAACTTATATGTTCCTAATGCAACAGCATGGCCTCTGCTTATGATTAGCTCAGATATGATAAACTCTACTTACAGAGAGGTGCAATGAATGTTCTAAATTGTTTCAGTGCATTGTGATGAGTAAGTTACAGCTCCAGCTAGTGAGGCTCTGATTATAAGGAAATGACTCCACTTACAGGGAAATGACTGCACTGTACCAGGCTTCCACTATAACAACATTCATAAATTTGCCTTCATTGTAGGTTGCCCAATATTCACCTTCTAGATGATTTTTAGGCAAAAGGTTGGTTTATTTGAAGAACCACATTAAATGTGTGCCTCTTTTACACCTAAAACGGTTTATACTTAAACCTTTCCAATCAACCTGAAAATGGCAATTTATTGCAATAATTAAATATTTTAAAAGAATTCCATGGATATTACATCCCTGGATACTTTCTAAAGACATTAAATGTAGCTAGATCCATTTGATATTCGTCTATACGATTTTGTGATGACCAGGTGCCAGCTCATGCCAAGGCCCCCATCTCTCAGTTGAACACTGACAAATACATGGCTGGAATCAGTCTAGCTCATCTCTGTGTTAGTATTGTTAAAATATGTATTAGAATTATAAGAATGTGTTTAGTGCTTAGACGTCACTAAATCGCTGTGAGTTGCTGCATGCATTAATCTCACTTATAACAACATATGTATCCCATATTGTAAGGTAATATTTGAGCAGTTGTATTGTGAGCCTCTGTGAGTGTGTAAATCACCAGACAGAAGAGAGACATTATTTAATATGAAGGGAGGATCTTCAATAGAAGAACATAAGAACAGCCATACTGGGTCAGACCAATGGTCCATTTAGCTCCGTATCCTGTCTTCTGACAGTGGCCAATGCCAGGTTCTCCAGAGGGAATGAACAGAACAGGTAATCATCAAGTGATCCATGTGTTATGCCTGTCCCAAAAGGAAAGGTCCACTGATACTAGATAGACTACAACTGACCTGGGGTAACTGCCTGGTCATTTGGGACTTGGAGTAACCTGAAGACTGCTGTGATTCTTGGTGTAAGGGATCATCTATCACAAAGACTCACTCACCTGGGTGGTGAGATAGATCAGAGTACTCAAGGGGACTGTCTGTGACTCCATGTTAAGGCTGTTATAGTACCTGAGGAGTTCACACTTGATATTTGGTTGGTGAAATACAACTCACAATCCATTTGGGGTTTGTACCCTGGTTCCTACCAGTCTGCCCTGAGGTTGATACTTATGGTTTTGAGTCACTATAGGCAGCATTACAGATCTCTATAAAAAATTCACTCTGTTTTCTTTACAGTCCCTACAGTGAGTTTCTGAAGCATTTATATACTATTTTTAGTATACAATTCTATCATTTTCTTTTTTATAAGGAAAGGTTTATCAAGGGCATGGAAACTCAGTGGAGAAAATCCTTGTCAGTTCCGGCTGTTCTTCAGCCTTCTAAGCGTTAATGCTATAACGGTCTGTCACTTGGCAATAAAATATTTCTGTTACTTGTCTCCACCAGAAAGAACACAAAGCCTGATATTATCTTGACTTTTCAGTTTGACAGAGATATGCGAATATCTCTGACCCATTAAAGACACATGGCACTGTATATACCTGTGCTCAGTGTGTCTCCACAGGTCATGCCATTATTCTCATTTTTCCTCTCACAGTAGTAGCCTTTTAAACTGTAGCTTTCACTCTTCCATTTGGAAAGGAAATTGCGCTCCTTCTGGATCCCTTGATTGATTTTGTTCTTTTAAGAGGATTAGAGCTGATAGACAAGAAAGTGAAATTATTTTCTTATTTTTAAAATAAAAGCCTCAAACTTTTTCTTCACAAAATGCTGTGGGTTTTCAAAAACTTCTCACGTAATTGCCTGAAGTAAGTAGATACACCTACTGTTTCAGCTGAAGGAAAACATAAAAATCCCTGTTATTCCTAAGGCCATGTCTACCCATAGAGCGCTGCAGCTGTACCAATCAGGGGTGGCTCTAGAAAGTAGGCTGCCCCAGCAGCGTGGAGCGCTGCGCCGCTTCTTCGTCCCGCGGGCGGTCCCCTCTTCTCCGGCTCGGGAGCTCCTGCCGGCATGCCTGCGGCAGGTCCACCGGAGCGGACCGAGCTCAACCGAGCCGCGAAGAAGGGACCCGCCACAGTCATGCCTGCGGCAGGTCCGCTGAGCTCAACCGAGCCAAATGCCGCCCCAAGCGCCTGCTTGGCGCGCTGGGGTCTAGAGCCGCCCCTGGTACCAATGCAGCTGCGCCACTGCCGTGTGTCTGGCAAAGACGCTCTATGCCGGGGTGGGCAAACTACGGCCTGCAGGCTGCATCTGGCCCCTCAGACCTTTTAACCAGCCCCCCAGGAGTGGGGTCGGTGGCTTGCCCCACTCTGGCGATCCGGCCGGGGAGCAGGGTCAGGGGCTTGCCCTGCTGCGGTGCTCCTGCCGGGGAGCGGGGCTGGGGGCTTGCCCCGCTCTGCCCACCTGATGCTCCCACAGGTTCAGGTGGGACCTGCGTGAGAGCACATGTTACTGTGGCTGCACAACCCAAATACCAAATGTGCCTCACACGCCATCAGAGCTTGGAACGTGCAAGTCCACATGCCTGCTACTTGTTCTCTTAGGTGACTCTGATGTTTTACTAGTGTTAATTTTCCATTGTTGAGGATAAAACAAAGAGTAGTTGGCCAGGAAGTGCCAGTTGCATTGTTCACATTAATCAAAGAGGGCGTGGAAAGGAGGTAAGTTTGGTTTAATTATTGTAATACTTGGTTATGATGGTATATTTATAATAGTAAGTAAGGTTTAATGTTTATTTCCACTAAAATGTATCTTTATTAAAGTTTATTTGAATATCTCTGAATTATTAATTTCATGAGCATTCATGGCCCGCCATACAATTTCCATACCCAGATGTGGCCCTCAGGCCAAAAAGTTTGCCCACCCCTGCTCTACGCCAATGGGAGAGAATTCTCCTGTCAGCATAATAAACCCACCTCTGTGAATGGCAGAAGCTATGTCGGCTGGAGAAGCTCTCGCACCAACATAGTGCTGTGCACACTGTGCTTGTATCGGTAATTTATGTCACTCAAGGGGGGTGGTTTATTCACACCCCTGAATGACAAATTTTGCTAACTTAAGCTGTAGTGTACTACTGCAGGGCAAATGAGCTGTTTTGTTTTAAACCTTGGCTTCTTACAACCCTAAAACCCCAAACAAACATGGATCCTGGAACAATCTGACATGAGAATAAGAAATCTTTGCAAAAAATGAATGAGACATAGGTTTGTGACATTACAGGTAATAATTAAAGTTGAAACTAATTAAATATGTATTTGTCAGGCTATGTGGTGAAGTAATCACTTCTACAGTACCCTGTAGTACACATAAGGCCAACATTTCAAATTAATGAGTGCCTTTCTAAAGCCCAGTTTGTGCCTGTAAAATTTCTTCCTGTAACTTTGCATCTGTAATTAAATTCTAGGCACCAACCTAAATAACTGAATCTGCCACTGCCAGGTTACAGGTGCAAGTCAGACAGGGGCACAGATACTTTTAATGGTGCCCACAACAGACTTTCGGGATGAAAAGGTTCATGCCCAGATTACCCGGGTGCAAACTGCATCTGTGTAAGGGAGGCTGAAACTCAGCCTGGCTGAAAGTTTAGGCCATAACGTTCAAGAGGTCATATTTCCTTCTAAGCCTCCAACTCCAGGGACTATTCCTCAGCTGGAATCAATTACACCCACTTTCTTTTTTGTAGTTACTGGTTCTTTTAATTTATCCCCTGCCCTTTCCTTTCATAAGCATTTGTTCCTTCTAATAACCGTTTGGTCCTTGATATCTGTTCAGTATAATGTCAATGTTCTAGAAGCCATAGGGCTGTGTATCATTTAGTCACCCAAATCACTAGGCAGAAGCACTGGACCAGCAACTAAAGGTCAAGACCAGACTTTGTCCCAAGGAGCTCAACAAATGCAGCACCTGTGGCAGACCTCCCGCGGGCATGACTGCAGAGGAGGTCCAGCAGAGCCGCGGGACGAGCGCCCCGCGTCATCATGCCCGCGCAGGTCCAGTGGTCCTGGGGCTCCGCGGTCCAGGCTCCGCCCCCCGCTGCAGGGGGCCCTAGATTTTTTTCCCTAGGCACCAGCTTGTTTTGCTGGTGCCTAGAGCTGCCCCTGACCTGTGGGTCCTGTTGAGATAACTGACCTGACAAACTTACCCTAACTGTGAGCTCAACTGTAAAAAGTGAGTGAAAGTTTATGAAAGGTCAGAATAACCCATAACAACAAAGATTGATGGGACAAAAGTGAGTCAGAAAGATTAAATTAGTCCAAACAAAAAGGCCAACCTATATAATTCAAGGACTGTGTTAAGATCATGCTTGGTAAACAAGACACCATGAGACCAAAAGTCAGTGAACCAAAACTGATACATCAGAAACTAGGCGTAATTGGTGGGCAAAATAATCAGGGGATTAGCTATTCCACCCATTACTCCCTTTTGGAGTCCTTAAAGAGAGAGAGTTTTGGGGGAAAATTGGCTACTGGCACAAGAGTCACCATAATGGCTGCTACCCACACTGTCTCCTGGGACCATGGGCCTTCATCTTCCTGATCCTGAGAGATGTCCTGACCAGACTGGGCTAGAGAGAGGGATCCAGATGACATCACCACCTCTATGAGCTTTGGCTGAATTCCAAACACAACCAGGATGTTAGATTTCTCTCTCTTTCCTCCCGCTTTCCCTCACCGTATGTGGCCTTTTCCTTCCCCACCTTATTTCTGCTGTTTCCCATCCCTCTCCTTTTGTCTAATAAGAGTCTGGTTTAGCCAGAAAAAATTGTGTATTTTTTTCTTATAAACCTGTCACTAGAAAGAGGCAACAAAATCCAATGCCCTAAAGAAGCTCAGTGCTGATACTAGTGTTACAGCTGTCAGGGCTTGTCTACACTTACTGGGAATCAATGAGCAGCGATTGATGCATTGGCGGTCAATTTAGCGGGTCTAGTGAAGAACCACTAAATCGACCACAGATCGCTTTCCTGTCGACTCCTGTATTCCACCATATCGAGAAGAGCAGGAGGAGTCGATGGGAGAGTGTCTTTTGTCGACATTGTGTAGTGTGGACCCCACAGTAAGGAGATCTAAGCTAGTCGCTATTCACGTAACTCAAATTGTGTAGCTTAGATCAAATTTCCCCTGTAGTGTAGACAAGGCCTCAGAGTGGCTGATAAGACCATATGCTATGTCTGTTTTTCCAGCAGAGAGGTTGCAAGTGAGAGCCAGAGTCCAAAGCTTCATTTTCTCTCTTTGCTGATGCCGGCTTTCAATTGGTTAGAACATTACAGAATCAGACACATAAAACAAGCTGTTCATTAAAAGAAAGCAGAAGAATTTTGAAAAAATTAATATAGTTGTTTTACTATTTGGAGACTTAGACAACAACTGCTTTGAGATTTTTCAGCTTCAGATATCATCTTTTTGTTTAAATCCGATGATATGCAGCAGTGGCTTCATCTTATATAGTATTTTATAGCTTTCTTGGTTCATCTAGTAATCATCCCAGACAATGTGAGCTTGATTTACTAAAGCAATACTTTCTGTGGGTGTTTTTCAATTTCATTACATATCACTGGTAAAGCAGTCATGATATATAATGAATGTTCAGTTCAAGCAACAGACAGGTCAGAGACTAGGAAAAGAATGGCATGTAGCAATAATTTTATCAGTTTGAAAACAACCCAGGTAACTCCAAAATACAAGGTGCTCAGCAAAGACCTGAATGTGGGGTAGGCACATTTTTTACATCGTTTCTAAGCATGTGATCCCAGCTGGAATTTACAACAATACGGGGTTCAATTCTGCCATTCAAAAAAGCAAACTAATCTCTGTTTGAGCATCTTGTAGCAGGCTGTGCTGCAAAATAATGCTCCTCGGGGACACTGCCATCCTCTCAAAAAGCGCATTAGCTGGATACTTGTAGCACTTGAAAGTGTTGATATACATTAATAGTATCTCAATGTGAATGTAGACTTAGTTCTTTTAGAGAAAAATGTTTGTTCTATAGAAAGCAGTGTGAAATGCTAGTGTTCTGTTTTTCCACTACTCTGTTTCTTGGCTCAATGCTATTCAATAGCTATATCAATGATTTGGAAGGAAATACAAAAAAATTGTTTGATAAAGTTCACAGATGATACAAAAATTAGTGGAATGGTAAATGATGACAGGTCAATTAGAGACTCATCTGGATCCCTACGCAAGCTGGACTCATTTGAATAACATGCATTTCAATACAGCCAAGTCCAAGTTCATATAGCTAGGAACAAAGAATGTAGATCACATTTAGAAGATGGAGGACGGCATCCAGTGAAGCAGTGACTCTGGACATAATGGATATTATTTACGTGTATAGCACTGGTGAGACCATTAATGGAATAATGTGTCCAGTCCATTCACACTTCAAAAAGGATGTTGAAAAATTGGAAAGGGTTCCAAAAAGAGAGGCAAGAATTATTTGAGATAGGGAAAAGCTGCCTTAAAGCGAATGAGTTTCCTAAGTCTATCTAGCTTATCAGACATCGGGGTAAAAGGGATCTTGATCAAGTACACACACTGGGAGATTTCTGACAGTAGAGGGCTCGTCAGTCTAGCAGACAAAGGCATTAACAAGATCTAATGGGCTGAAAGACGGAGCTGATCAAACTCAGACAATAAATAGGGCACAAAAATGTAAGGGCAACGCTGATGGTAATTAGCCATTATAACAACTCACCACGGATATGATGGACTCTCCATTGCTTGAAGTTTTAACATCAAGATTGGATATCTTTTTGAGAAATAAACTGTAGCTCAACCATAAGATAAGGGATTGATGCAGGAATTACTTGGTGAAATTCTTTAGTCTAGTCAGCAGACTAGAGGATCAGAACGATCCTTTCTGGTCTAAAAATCTATGAATATATGTAATTTTGCTTCTAGCTCAGTTCCGGGAAGTAGGACACGTTTTTCTGCAGAGATTTGAGCTTCCTGTAACACTTTCATAGTGAGGTTTTATAAACATACATATTTTAAATTGGTAAAAGTACTAATAAAGGATACTTGATTAGGCAATACTCTGAATCTGCAAGTGTAACAGCTGGCAAACCAGGCAGGAGAGACTGAACTGTAATGATGATCGAACCTAGCACAGCATTTGCTGTAAACTATATCAGAAATGATGATCAGACGTACATCTGGAGCTGCTACAATGTAATGACAACCAAAACACGATTTAGCATGAAGAAAGCTTTCTCCAGTAACAAACAATCAGAACAGGATAGCATGTACAGTGCAGAAATTTAAAATGCAGTGATCTCATCCAGGGAGAGCATCAGATTTTGGAGGCTGTCCTAAGAGCTGCAAAATATTGCAGATTCAAAATCCTGCAATTCAAGGTTGAGGCCATAGCTCTTCAGGGACATTTAAATAAGGGGTTAAAAGGTGGTAAAAAGGCTCATATTTAGGGTGATAATATTTCCCAAAGGGAAAATGGGACACTTTGTGGGGCTGGCCCCAGCTGCTCGCCCGAGGCGCCCCTCCCCAACTGTTACTGGTCACTTGAACTGTGCCAGCTCCCCATTTGAGGCTGTTTCTGGTTGCTGGAACCCTGCCTGCCCCCTCCTTCAGCCCAGCCTCCCCCCCTGCACGGGGCTGGCATCTCTGCTCGCCCCCAGGCACGTTCCTCTGCACCACACCCCACTTTTTTGACAAAAGTGGGCATTTGTTCCATTTGCTCCTGCCAACTTGATCAGTTGGCTGGGACAGGGCTTAAGAAAGGGACTGTCCTGGCCAGAACGGGCTGCATGGACACCTATACATATTCATATATATGTGGGAAAGAGAGATGAAAGGGGAGGGCAGGAGCACATTTCTGATGCTTTCCTGACTCTGTGTGTGTGTGTGTGTGTGTCTGTGTGTGTGTGTGTGTGTGTGTGTGTGTGTGTGTAAATTGTTTTTGAGAAGTCCATCAGAGCTGGCCTTCATCAAACTGAGTTATGGTGTGACTAGTGGATCCCGAGATACAGAAATGAGCCTGCTACATCGTTAAAGGGACATCACTGCCGTTTGGAGATAAGAGATGATAACCTTATGTCAGATGGAAGGTTTCACAAAAGACTAGGGACTGGGGACTTACAGATACAAGGACATGTTCCACTATGGAGTCACCAACAGGGAGACGCTGTAGAAGAAATTGTGCTGATATTACTTAGCCTGAACTGGGAGCACCTCCGAACTTGGTATCAGCTTATGTTTTGGTGTGCTTCTGCCATCAAGGCAAAACATCAGTGTGTCTGGTGATGGCATTTACTAAAAGCTTCTACCATTCTAACAAATTTTACAGAAACACTCATTTGAATACTCAAGCTGGAAATAAAATGTAGCAGAGTGTCAAATTTCTCTTTCCCACCGCTTGTAATATCATCAGTTTAGTACAATGAAAAGGTAACAGATACACAGACCTGTAGCTCATCTTTCTGCAATACATTTGCTGTGTGCAGCTTAAGCTAGCTTGTGTGTCCACATTTCACATCAGAAGCATGGCATATATTCCACAAGATCTACTCAGTGCATTTGATTTCCCCGAGCTAGAACATGCTGCTAAGAACAACAACAGAAGGATAAAAGTAAGCTGCCCTAAGTTATGACTCTGTACGGAAAGCTTCCAATGCTAATCAACACTCTAAAACAACATTAAATGATGATTGGGATACTGTGGGATGATTCAAACAACCTGATTAGCTAATATATAGGGGAAGAGCTATTTAGATAAGCAATAAATAAATAAAATTATTTTATTGTGATAGTTCCTTGAGGTGCCAGCCATGGATCAGGGTCCACTGCTGTACAGACTGAAAATGCATATTTTATTATTTTTTAAAACATGGGTTGTGACATTTCTTCAACTGATATAGTAAACTGCAACAACAACTTCAGTGCAGTGAATTTCCTGGGGATTAATGACTAGCTGGATTCAGTGAGCCTTGATGGCACTCCAGACCATCAACTTCTACCAGCAGGTCATAATATTCCTTTGGAAATGCCTTGTGACTTAATCATTATTGTTTAACCCCATCACTGCTAGTATTCACAGCAGTGTGCATCCTGCAGCAGAATGTGGTGATATGCTGTTAAGAATGAATGTTTTCTAGACAAAAAACCTGTGACTTCAAATAAGATGTCTGAGATGCTTGAGATGGCATTAGAAGTGCATTTTCCCCCGCTTACCTGGTAGCACTGAAGCATTTAACTATAAATTATGGAAACAAATTGATGGTCTATTAATCTTAAAGCTTAGAGAAGATATAACTCCAGCCATTCAGAAACCTGGTCAGTCTGGTAAGTTCAGTCACCTTTCAAAAACTTACATTTTTATATGAACAAAGTTTTTTAGCACAAAACAGGCCTGCTCTGTGAGTCGCCTGCTCTGTGAGCAGGCCTGTTTTGTGCTAAAAACCTTTGTTCATATAAAAATGTAAGTTCTGAACACATGTAAAGTCCAAAATGTAAGTTCTGAACACATCCAGTCCAAAATGGCACACCAAGCAATTTTCACTGTATTGTACCAGCACTTTAGAGATCTATTATATTTACATCAAAATTAAGTAACTGCAAGAGAGTTCTAATATTTATGCTCTCTGGTTTGTAAATATATTTCTTTTTCATATCAACATAATCTTTAACCCACCCTCATCATTTATGCAGCAGAGGAATAAAATTGTCCCATTATGTTATTTCAGACATACTGCTAAAAATTCCTGTTGAAACCTACATTATACCCACTTTCTTGCCACATGATCTGCAGATTTCAGTGACAAAGCATTACAGTAATAGTGACTGGACACCTATTTTTACCATTATCAAAACTCTCCCAAATTGTTTAACTACTTCCCTTAAGTCCTTGCAATGTTGTTTTTATTTCTAAACGACATATCTAGTTATTTGGACACTATATTGAAAGGTGGTAGTTAAACAAAATGTACAATTACTTTGTCATTGCTTTATATTATCATGAATATAGGAAAAGCTAGGGTGAGAAAAATGTGTGTGTAATACTAGTTATATTTAAAATAAAACTTTTCTTTCTCATATACACAAACATATAGACTGTACACATCTTGTGTGTGTGTTTTATATATATATATATATATAAAATGTATGTTAGTTTTTTCCTTTAATATTTTCATATTTCTTACCTTAGCCTTGAATTCCATTTCCATGTGCTCATGAAGTAGCTCTTCATTTTCCGTTAAAGATGAGCCTAGATTTTGCTTATGTAGATAATCACTCATATTTTTCCTGTACCAAGATGTTACCTAGATAAAAAAACAAAAATTAGATTTTTGAGTTGAGAAGAGTTTCAAAAGCTGAGAAATAATTGTCCAACCTTTCAGGTGTATTAAGTGAACCAACTTAGTCTACAAATTAATCCCCAATTTTAGATACATAGCACTGTGTCTTCATGTTTTAATTCAAAATTTCATATACCTATATGAAATAGATCATGTGTCAAAGTGCCCATATATGGGAATATATGTAACAAAACAAGACTTGTTTTTCATAAAGTATGTCAAATGATTTATCAATCAGTACGGTGGGTGATACTGAAGGAAAAGAAAAATCAGGAAGCAGTAACGTGGAAGAAGACATACATAGTTTAAAATGGTAAAGAAATCATACATTTTTCCTAGGAAAAATGCTCATTCATGTACAGTAGGTGACTATAAATCTGAGCATATTTACAATGATGCATAAAAAGCAATGACTAGATGACCTGATAGGTCTTTTCTAACTATAACTTCAATAATTCAATGAAGCTACTGTAATCTTTTGTATTCCAAAAAACAATTACAGCTTGCTAGATTGACTGTAACAAGAATATTCAGCAAACAAATGCAGTAGTTAATGTATCTCATAAATTGCCCAGAATGACTTGCATCTACTTCTACTTGATGCACAGTAGGTACCTTATACATTCCTTGTAAACAACACATGGCAAAGATCCCTGAGTGAAGCTTTGCATTTTAAAATAGTATTGGGAATCAGTTAGTACCTATGAGACCTGCTCCAATCTTTTCCAAGTCTTGCAAAGCCACTACCATATTCTATATATCACATTTAAAACTCCTTTGTACAGTAGGAAGAATATAGACTTGAAAGCATGTCTCTAAGAGTTTCCTGAGATCTGCTTCTGTGGAGGCCTTTTTTAAATTTTATTTTATTCTATATTCTTCTAAAAACCAAACTAACCTTTATAACAAAAAAATGCTTTCAACACATCTGAAATAATACAGTAGGCAAATTACCTAAGGAGTTCCACGGAGCTACGAAAGTAAACAGATTATTAATGTAATTAAATTTTAATTTGATGGCAGAATCTCAAAACTACTTTCTAAAGCACTTCCAAGTTATTTATTTATTTATTGACACACAGGAGACCTCGTTTTTTTGCACAGTATCCTGCTGATACATGTTACAAACAAAAACATATGGGAGTTTTGTATGTGCCCTGCTTAAAAAAAACATACAATTCAAAAAATAATTCTTTTTTAATTATTTGAACAAAAACCAAGGTAGTGTGAAGTGAGACGTGAGTGACCAGATGTCCCAATTTTATAGGGACAGTCCCGATTTTTGAGTCTTTTTCTTATATAGGTTCCTATTACCTCCCACCCCCGTCCTGATTTTTCACATTTGCTGTCTGGTCATCCTAAGTGAGAACTATTGTCACAAAAGCCATTCACATTTGGTAATGCACATGATATTTTCATTTTCAAGGGACGATGAGCTCTCACAAGCACTCATTCTCAGTGGAAGGTTTGTGGTAGAGGTGGACCCAAGTCACAAAGCTCAGATTGACACTTTGATCAGCATTAGAGGCATTTGGACCAGGCCCATCTCTGGAATACAGAATGACACTGGTTATTTTGTGCCTCAAAAATGGGGCTAGAGCTGTACAAGTCACCCTTTGATGAAGACAGACCTATAAGGAGGAAAGTTGATTATGTAGAATGAAGGGATGAGTGGAAGCCCAATGGAGTCTTGGAGTAATGTTTACATACCTGACTGAATCAAATCAAATTTAAAAGGTAGGAATCAGACCAAAATTCTGAACCGTGAAGCCTTTCCTTTCCTCTTTCCTCATCCTCTTAAACATACACTTAGCAATGCAAAATTATGAAAACATTTATGCTGGAAGAAGACATACAAAACATGTACTTTGCGTCTATCAAAATAAAATTGAATGTGTATGCTACAGGGGAAAGAAGAATTTACCTGTAAATTGAGGCAATTTTCTTTTCTATGGAAAACACTGGCTGTTTGCCAAAACAAACTCATGCGTCTATAGACTTGAGCAGAGGAGTAATAAAATCTTTAACTCTGTTACTGTCAGAAGCTCACCCCTTAGCCACTTGGCAATGTCTATTTTAATTATCAAGAGTGTAAGCAGTTCGGGTTTAAGTACTGCAGATGTCAATGAGTGATATTAGCAGTGTAAGATTATGCAAGAGCTATCTTTGGTGTTTTTTAAGACAGAAGCCCACAGAATTCTATTTTTTCAGAAATTTCTTTTTGGTAGGCTTTTATTTTTTGGGCACAAGCTACAGGGAATGTTGATTGCCTGATAAACAAAACTACTAATTTTTTAAAACCCTGAGTGCATGACAGCCTTACAGCATGCTATTGACCACAATATTTGCTATAAATTACCCATGGAAGTAGGAGTGAAAGGATTCCTATCTGTACCTGGAAACTATTGTAAGTTAAAATATGGTAATTGCAGAGTTATCTTAAGCACTTCCATGTGCGTTACCCCTAACCTTCACCCATCCACACACAAAAACATCTCATTCACATTCAGTGGTGCTTTAAACCCAGGATAGCTGGCTTGGCTGGGGCCCTAGGCTAAAATCTGAATGAGGCTTGAGACACAAGACCTAGAGATCTTAGTTAAGAAGTTCTGAGTTTCACTCCTGGTTCTGATACTGACTTATGTCATCCCAAGTCTGCCTCTATTTCCCCTTCTCTAACAGGAAGACAATCTTCTCTTTCTGTCTCTCACAGAAGTGTTGGGAGAGTTTATTAGTTAATGTTTGAAGATGAAAAGTCCTGTGTATTATTACTGTTGATCCCAGTCTGATGATGATATGCATAAAATAAAATTTGGTCCAGAATACAAGCTTCATTTTCATCAGTGATGGATCTGTGAAAGGTGTGTTCTTGCATGAAACATGTGTGTATGCATGAGTATACCAGAGTAGAATAAATGATACTGCAGGAGATGAGACAATTATAAATACACCAGGGGCGGGGGGGGGGGAGGGGTCTTCAGAAAACTCCCATTAACTTCAATTGGGCCAAGATTTCACCCCAGGTAGCTAGCAAAGGATCATTTTAAACAAATCTGACTAAACAGATTTTAATAATTTAATTACTGGTATGTTCCAGTCTAAATATTCCTGCACTCAGGGTAAAATGTAATCAATTTTTCATTTTTAGGAAAACCATTTACAGAAAGCGCTGGGAATTTTATGCACATTTTTAATTGCTTATGAAAATGTTTAGGTTTGTCTCCAACCTGCCAGTGTTTTTCCTTCACTCTAGTGGGTGGCAGCAGCAGCAGAGACCATAGGGGACAAAGCTTTTGGAAAACCCGAAAAGAGCATACGTAGATTGTTTAGACAGTTCTTCCATAAATCCAAGCAGTTCTGGTGCATTAGTCACTGTTGGAGCTTCCCAATTATACTTGTGCATGCTGACATTCAGGGTTTGCTCAGCTCATACTGTGCCTGGTACTAAAAATGGAAACCCGGGCCTATATTTGAAAGCAGCTTCCAAACACAGCTATGGCCCCAAACTGTATCATGAAGGCAATAATGGTTAAATCAGTCCCCCAGTCTTGCATGCTGAACATCTTTCAGTAAAAAAGAACATACAGCTATTAACCCAGCCCACTGTGTAAAGATCAGCAGGAGAAAAGAGTGGGTCACATTCATTCAGGTAAAGATCCCATAACAAAACCTTTAAATGACTGCACTACCATCATTATTTTTACATCAATTAAATTGCTAGTAAATGAAATCCAGCACCAAGGGGTGACAGGGCTGTTAGTTCTACCTTCTTAATGACACAAGAACTGATAACTACCAGTAGTTAATATTTTTTCTTTAAAAAGAAGGATCATTTCCCTTCTGTGTGTCTGCATGGACTGCAGATGAGGGTGTGCTATGCTGTCCCACAAATCTGACTTAGCTCTTATCTCTGCCCTTGACACAACCTTTTGCCCAGGGACCATGAATAGCTTAAGTTTAATTTATTTGTTTGTCTCATATATGCATGATTGGCACAATTGAGAAAAATTACATTAATAAATCTTCTTGCCGAGAAAATTAATTATGCACAAAATAGCCCAATCTGCCTCTGATTTTCATTAATGAAGGAGATTATCAGCAAAATAAGATGCTGCTGTATCTGAAAAGGAGGGTCAGCTCTTGAAATGTAAAACAAGGTACATTTTTACATATTGAAAATACTGATAAAGAAAAACATGTTATGATTATGCTTATCAGACCGTCACATTCTAATTCAAGGCAGAACGAAGGTGTTGCATTTTTAGTTCTTCGGGGCAAGGAAATATATATTGTGATCTTTACGTTTGCTTAGTTTCTCTTTCAAAACCAGATCAGGGAGACTTCTGTGTTTTATACTTATCCTTTGAAAAACACAGGCAGTATTAAGGGTAAAAATCTACTCTCACATGTTCACAGCAGGCTTGACTCCAATATGCGGCTCTCCCTATGTCTCCCAAACTTCCATTAGCGTCAATCAGAGTTCAATAGGCTGCTCTCCTTATATGTGTAGAACTCCACTTGACATTAATGGAAGTTCAGCACACACAGGGAGAGCAAAATATTAGACTTCAGATTTGCTGTGAGGCTATGAGAACCAGTACTTAAAAATGCATATGCATAAGTCTAAAAAGATACTTTGTCATAAAGTTCTACCAGTTAATTTTCCAGAGTATTTATTGTTCCATAATTGTGCATGAATGTTGCATAAGGTGTCAGACTGACACCTTACAGGTCCATAGTTAGAACAGTGTTGCAAGGACCTGACTCTGCCTGCTAGTCTGCATCAACCTTGGACCACAGCTGGGCATGACAAGGCAGGTAGTTGAATAAGCATTCTATCTGAGCTACAGCCCATCTCCTCAAACTATCACCAGTAGATATCAGCTGTAATGGTGGTGTTTGTGATGTCAGCACCCATTCCGCAGAAAATGGACACACACACACACACCAAACAGCAACCAGATTAAAGTGATCCAACGTCCTGATATTATTGGGATCATTCTAATATTATCAGGATCGTCCAAATATTAGGGGCTTTGTCTTATATAGACACCTCTTACAGTCTATTACCCCCTCTCCTGTACCAATTTTCCACACTTGTTATCTGGTCACCCTAAACCAGATAGTAAAGATTTTCCGGGTGTTCCCAAACTCGGCTGGATTCAACTTGGCACTCTGTGAGTGAAAGATAATTGTCCATTAATGTTTAGGTCAACTAGAAATCTGTGGTAAGTTTGAACAAATTTGCACGTCACTCCACCTCACCCTATGTCTTGGGGAGATTCTGTAGTATGGTTTTAAAGCAAATTCATTCAAAGTATTTTCTCCTCTTTACCCAATGTATGATAGCAAAGTATTTTGCAGAGAGTCTTCTGTTTTGCACCCCTTTCTCTGCCTGTAAGTTATTGATATACTTGGATAAAGCTGGGATGACCATGTAGTTGATGAAAGCATCACAGCTAGGAGTACTAACTCCTGGTACTTCCAAGCTTTGAAGAAGGATTTAGAGAAGGACCCTTCTTCTTGGAAAGTGTACTTTGCAATATGATACATTTCCAACTGACTTGGCTAAATTTGTTTTGAAACGTCAGTTGTAGCCATTGAGAATTTATCACAGATACTGAGAATTGAAATAACATTACTTTTTAAGGTGTGTTCTTTTGGTGGACAGTTTCCTGGTGATATAGACAAAGCAGCAGCCAGAGCAGAACTGAGCAGCATCATGCTTCTCGAGTGTTAGACGATATTTCATGATTTTCACAGTAATAGCTCTGGCCTCTTATTTAGCAGTTTCTCTTTTACAGTATCTTGGTTGAAAAAGAGGATTTGTTCAAGCTATCATTCTATAGCCACAGGCTGGAAAGATAACACTTCCATAGGAACACAGGATTTTTCATACAGGATAGTAATCCATCTAGCCATGATGATACCAATAAATCTAGTTTTGCCTCTGTTTCAGAATAAGGTTAGCAGCTCTCTAGAGTACCTCACCAGTTGTAAAATGTTTTACTTGGAGGATCATATACACACTATGCAAAAAAAGGTAGAGCTGGTTTTGATGTCCAAGGTACATAACCCTGCAGAATCAATATTCTAGGCATAGCGCTGCCTACAATTAAGGTTGCCCAACACTTTCCATTAACTTTAAACATTCAGACTGAAATTTTCCATGATGAGTACCTGCCTTGGCTAAATTTTTAGGAAACTTTCAGTTTAAAGGCCTTAGCTATTTCTGAGGGTTTCTCTAGGTCATTATTTTGGTGGTTGTTTTCTTTTGTTTTGGTGGATTAGGTCTGGGTGCACTAACACTGCAGAATAACAATTCCAAGATAATTGCATCCATATGGCTGCTCTTACCTACTTCTCACTGAATTAGTGTGTACACCTGGTAATGACTTTTTTTTTTGGAGTAAGCACTAGGCATTCTTGGCTGGGATCCCATGGTGTATTGTCCCACTATTGGGCTTTATGCATTTTAGGATGATTTTTTTGTTTGTGGTGCACTGTCAGATACCTACTGCAAGCTCCCAGAATTCTGAGACTTGGGGTCACAGTAGCAAATTCTCATGATTCCTCTCCTGTGATCTTATAATTCACTTATCTTTTGAAAGTCAGGGCCAATTTCAAAATTGCTGTCAGCCAGCATGGAGGGAACTCTGCTTTGTGCCATGGTCCAGGCACTCATTAATACACAGAGGCAGCTGAACATGTAAATGCAATCACATACCTGGGTCATTTTGGAAGCCAGCCACTGCACTGGCAACCTAATTTCATTAAAGGAGGAGGAAGAAATCAAGCAGCTAATTGTGGAAAAACTTTGCCTGGAGCAGCTTCACTTGACTGAGTGCCATTTCTGGACTCATGAAAGTGGAAATGGATAGTGATGTAGTCCTGGGATGACCTGCAGTGGAGGAAGAATTTCTGGGTGACAAAGGGTACTTTCCTAGAAATCTACACTGAACTCATCCTTCAGGATACCAACATGAGAGCTTCCGTCAGAGTGGAGAAGCATGTGGCCATGACCATTTGGAAACTTGCCAACTCAGATTGCTACCAGTCAGTAGGCAAGCAATTTGGTGTTGGTAGATCAACTGTCATGGAGCAGTGTGCCGCTACAAAGGTGCTGCTAGCATGGGTCAACGTTTGGCAAAGCACAGGAGGCTATTCATGGATTTGCACAGCTGGAATTTCCAAATTGTACTGAAGCCATTGATGAAACCCATATCCCCACCTCAGGCCTCAGAGTTCATCAGCAGAAAGGGGTGCATTTCCATGGAGCTCCAAGGCCTAGAACAAATGTTCTCAAACTGTGGTCCGTGGACCACCAGTGGGTCACGTGCTCCATTCAGGTGGTCCGCGGATAGCTCCCTCTAAGGTGTACGCCTGGGCAGCCACACATGAGACAATGAAGGGCCACCCACCTAATTGGTGGAGCCGCACAGGCGTGGCTCCACTAATTAGGTGCCTGGACCCTAGAGAAGATGCATATGTAAGGTGAGGTGGTTAAAAAAAATAAATAAATAAAAAATAATTGGAGATATACCAATCTCCTAGAACTGCAAGGGACCTTGAAAGGTCATTGAGTCCAGCCCCCTGCCTTCACTAGCAGGTCCAATTTTTGCCCCACATCCCTAAGTGGCCTCCTCAAGGATTGAACTCACAATCCTGGGTTTAGCAGGCCAATGATCAAACCACTGAGTTATCCCTCCCCCCCAACTTTGGTAGCTTTGGGGGGGATAGGAGGTAGGTGGGAAGGGGCAGTGGGGTGAGAAGATGGGGTGGTTGGAATTTGGGATTTTCAGGGCTGCGGCAGCCAGAGAAAGAGGGACTTTCCCCAGTTCCAGGGCTGCAGCTGCCAGGGAGAGAAGGCCCTCCTTCCCAGCCTCAGCTCTGTGGCTGCTGGGGCAGGGGAGAGAGGGAGAGACCCCCCCTCCTTCCCATCCCCAGCTTGGGGGCTGCCGTAGTGGAGGAGAGAGGGTGCATTCATCGCATTAGAAAGGTAAGACAACTGATATTAAAATATGAGTTGTGTGCTTTTATTTGTAGAACAAAAGAATTAATTTTAAAGTTTTTTTTATATAGCACTTTTATCCAAAGCGCTTTACAATAGGTAGCTACCAGTACAAACAACATTTGGAAAGATCAATAAGTGGTCCACCGAGACCCTCAGCAATTTTCGAGTGGTCTACGAAAGAAAAAGTCTGAGAACCACTGGCCTAGAAGAGTCATCAGTGTTAAAGTGGGGTGGTCTTGAAAAGGTCCAAGTTGCTAGGATCTTGTGAAACTCGTATCCGTTGTCTTTAATGAAATATGGAAAATTTGCTCCCATGGCTACTATGGCTATAAATGGTACTGTCATTCCTCCTGTCATTCTATGAGACACAGCTTACTGTCTGCTTCCCTGGCTTATGAAGCCATTTACTGGACACTTGGACAAGAGGAAGGACCTGTTCGACTACAAACTCTGAGCAGCTGTAGAATGACAGTGGAGTATGCATTTGTAAGGGAGATGGAGTTGTCTCATGATGAGGCTGGAGGCTGCTGAGAAATATCTACCTGATGGGATAAATTCTTGCTGTATTTTGCACAACTGCTGTGAGAGCAAGGGCGAGAGCCTCATCAGTGGGTAGAGGGCAGAAGTAAAGAGACTTGCTGAATGCTGTGATCAGCTGGAAAGGCTTCCTCTGAAAACTGCAGCAAATCATCAGGGCCATAGGATCAGGATCCCCCATGCTCCTACTTTGAGGCTAAAAGCTGAAATGTGGCAATGTAATTTAATTACACATTGTACCTGGATTTCTTTACTCTATGTGTATGAATTTAGTGAACCAGAAGTGTATTTTGCTTTTTAAAAATGCTTTGTGCAATGATTTTTGGAGAGGACATTTTATTTGGTCTCTGGGACATGTATTTTATGAAACTCTGAGTCTTGTAAAAAATAACCTGTATTGATCAAATCATGCCAATATAAAAATCCTGGATTGAACAAAACTGTGCAAACTTTTATCCATCGTTACATAAACTAGTGCAAATATTAGACAGGATTACAGTGAAGATGTGGGCCCATGCCATACAGTGTGGAGTACACACATATGTGCTGTCCTGGTCACAAGCATGTGTACATGCAGGATTTCTGACTGTTGCACCTCTGTACGGAGATGTAGAATGGTGCCAGAAGAAACTATAATTTGTTATTGTAGGGATGAAGGAGGGATCCCAGAACTCACTGTCTTCAGAGAACTACCTGTAGCAGGAGCATTAAGAATGTACTGCTGCTCCCAGTATCCATTGTCCTCCATGGGCTACAGGACATGGCTTGACTGGACATACTATGTCAAAACAACTATCTATCTAGCCCAGTATCCTATATTCTGACAGTGGGCGGTGCCAGACGCTTCAGGGGGAATGAACAGAACAGGGCACATGGGGTTGTGGTGCTGTGGCAGAACATTGTCCCAAAATGTTCTCTATCAAGACAGTCTGGTTTTGCATCATCTTCAGGAGCTGTTTCTGCATGTCCGTGTCATGCTTGATGGGGACTCTTGCCAATTCTCTGTTCTTCTGTCTCTCAACAAGGAGAACTTCCCTCCACTCCTCTCTCTTCTGGGATGCTGTCTCAAGGTCCCCAAATATTTCATCTTTGGTCTTCCTTTTCCTGCCCTGGAGATTAGTCAGGCACTCTGCAGTTAATAAGGGCTCTGTTCTTGGTGGCTGCAGGGTGTCACGTAGAGAAGCCGGGGTAGCTGACAAACAGAAAAAGCAGTTACTGAAGTAATTCAAGTCTCCAGGGCAGCAATGATGAAATGACTCTTTCCTCAGTTTTGGAATGCCATTCCCATAATCTCTTCCCAGTCTGGGGGCAACTTGCAAATGTTAAGACTTTCCACATTACTTCCTCTTTGCCTAGGAACTCTGTTCTAATCCAATGGTGCAAGGCTGGTGACTGGCAGCAGGGTTTGGAGGTTTGGGCTTGGGCTTCATCTGAGTTAGGGGTAGGCGGAAGGATTGGGGGGTTGGATGGGCTGGAGGCTTTGGGAGGTAGGTGGAGGTGTGTGTGAGGGTTTGCAGGGGGGCAGGTTAGTAATTGCATTGGCAACTCTGCAGGCAGTCCTTGCATTGGAAGATGTTTCTCTGATCTGAGTCATCAAGAGGCAGTGAAGTGGCTTATTCAAAAGGGCAATGGGCAGATGGAAGATATGCAGTGATGTTATTCACCAGAATGGTCCCTCCAGAAGTGCTGCAGGATGGGAAGGGCCACTCTACCTATAAAGGTACCCCTGAGAAGGCTGCTGTGTCTTGCAGTATTTGTGCCAAAATATTGCATTATCTTTGCCTTAAATTCTGTTTTCTGTTACCTGCACTCAATACACAAAATGCACTGCTAAATAAGTACCGCTCTGCTGTATGTGTTCTGAACCTGAGGGCTTAATGATGTCGAGAGTCCGATTAGAACTAGCTGAGTGCCTTACAATCTCTGTGATTTAGTGTCTCTGTCTTTGGGAAATATACCTCATAAAGTGCTAAGATAGCAGAAAGCTCAGGGCATTGTGAAAAACAGTATTTTTATATCATATTTTTCCTGAAACTGATGTTTCAGTAAACATGGCTACATTACAATATTGTTTTACAAAACCACTGTGGCATCACTGGTTTAATCAAGGCAATGGGGGGGCAAAATGTTCCCCCCACCTGTGGTGGTTGATGGGGAATGGAAGGAGGTTGTAGGGTAGATGCCAGCATGGCAGTGGGAAATGAAAATATCAGGGAACCAATCCCTGCAGAGCTGGAATTCCCTATGTGGCCACTGTCTTGAGCATGCTGGGAGCCGGGGTAAAGCTGAGCTGGCTCGGAAAGGCTCCTAGCTCACATTTGCTCAAAACAGCCATGTCCATTAGGCACTTGGGCCAATCATTTGCTAAAATCACTTATACAGTTTTATAGTAATGTAGCACATAATACTTACTGGCAGAGGTCCCCTTCTCAGCACTATCATGCTGGGAGTCCAGGTGCAGTCTGTTTCTCTGGGTCTGGCTCCGGCTCTTAGATTTCTCCTGGCCTCCAGGGGAAATCTCCTCCTCAGAGTCCTGGTTGGGGTCCTCCTTGGTGCTTTCAGCACTTTCTGCAACATACTGGGGCTCAGTGGTGGCCTTCCTGGCAAAAATCCAATCCAGCTCCTCAAAATAGTAGAGCACTGCCAGAAGTCCTGTTTCTGCCCTTGGTCTTTTTTATAAGCCTACCAAAGGTCCTTTCCTTTGCAATGGCATTGAGCTGTGTCCTGAGAGTATATAACCTCTCTTGGTCATATACCTTGCTATATGCTCATGTACTTTTGCATTATGGCAGCTGCTGTTAAGACAGGAGTGGACCATCTCCTCACCCCAGATAGCAAGAAAATCCATGACTTTTGCATGCAGCACCACCAGACATGGCTGCTACAATGCTGATTACACTGAAAAGGATATACAGCTCCAGTACCGTGTAATTGCAAATAGGGACCTCCTAGTTGTGTGCCAGCATTTAAACAGGGCAGTGACATCTGGCCAACAAGACCCCAGAGGACTAGAAGGCACACAGGTAAAGAGACAGGGAAGTCCTAATGTGAAGCAATGCAGTGTGGGATACAAGTGGGAGGACTGAAAAGTTAATCCAAAATACGGATGCTTCCTTTTTCTGCACAAACTCATTCTGAAATGAACCTAATCCATTTTCAAAGTGAATTATCCAATTCATATTAATTGGCCACTTGATTTAGAAAAAGAGTCGCATTGGGTGAATGTGAGCCCATTTTAACTGGAAAAAACTGCAGTTAGTGTGAAATAAACCCCACTGTTTAGACAAGCCCAGGAAACAAGATTCGGGGAAAATACTTTTTTTGCCCATGTTTAAAAAAATGTCTTATAACTGTTTTACTGAGAAGCTCTGTCAACCCTGTGCTTTGGAGAAAGGATTTGCAATTTGGCAGGGAGCTTGCTCTGGTATCAGGATGTGGTGTTTGCATTTCCTATGAAAATTCACCCAAATTTGACCAAGTTCCGAGCCTTTAAAAAACTCTGCTTGCACATACCCAGTAGAGACTTGTTAGAGTTTGGCAGCCACATTGCCCAAAGATTCCATTCTCACTGAGTGAACTCCACCCCAGGGATGCAGGAGTTGAGCAGGACTTGCCCCTGCCTAATTGGAATGCAAAGGGGTGGGAGGATAGAAAGAGAAGTGGGGAGGAAGCCAAGGAAGTACGGTGATCAGAAAGGGAGGGGATTATATAGCCACAGAGGGGGAGGAGGGCGAGAACTGGGGTGTGTGTGGGGGGAAAGTTGGATAGGAGCGGAGGGGGATGGAAATAGGAGCTGGGGGTGGGTTGACTGCAAGAGAAGGGAAAGGGACAGGCAGCGTGCACAGAGACAGAAGAATACCACTAGAACACATTCCCCTCCAGAAGCTGGCACTGAACTGAGGAGTCCCGAGTCTCTATATTTCTCTGCTTTTAGCAAATAGCTGTGAAACCACTGGCAAAGTATTTCTCTCTCCTTCTATTGACTGGTCCACAAAGAAGATGACAGTCTACTGCAGTCACCAGTTGCTCCATTAACTCATGTGATAGAGGTAAGTGCAGTGAAGCTAATGGTCTGAACCCTGCTGATAACCCAGGTGTGTAGGGGTCAATATGATTCCACATGATAGGATTTCTGTGGGGGAGTTCAGTTTTTTTTAACTTAGAAAATTAAATTAAAAAAACCCTACATTACAAGAACATTTAGATTGCAAAATCAAGCAGCCAAAAGTTAGGAAAGGCCAGAAATAAGGTTGTGTAGGGAGACATGCTTAAACTATAAATCAAAGTAAACAAATCAGTGAGGCAAACTATCATCCAAATACACAGGAACCCCTTCTCCTGTAACTCTCCCCACCACATGTAACAGTGTCCTGACGTTACTGTGTCTGGCCTAAGTGTTGTATATCCTACCTGGTTTTCCTGGTGATGCCAATGACAAATTTGCAGAACCTGCTCTAGTCCTTGGCGTTGCTGCTTCAGGTATTTGTCCAGTTGCCTTCTCCTGTCTTGTAGCAGCTCAAGGAGACTGCCAATTTTCAAGCAGCTGCTGTGGGCTCCTTTAATCAACTCAGGGTTTACATTAGGCCCATCAGATTTGAATTCTTCTATGAATTCAGTCAGCTCATGGCTTTTGTTTAAAAGGGCCAGTGACTTTTCCAAGAGCTCTGTAAGAATAAAATTACACACGAAAAAACATGCTAATTTTCATCAATACACTCAATCTATAAAGCATTATTTTAGCATATTTAAATATATATATTTAAATACTGGAAAAATGGTATGAGATCAATATGGCTTCATCAAGAGCTCTTTAACTGAAAATAAAAAAGGAATCTGTAGACGTGCGGACTCACCCCTGCGGTGCCTCCTGCTGGTGACTCCTGGGAATTAGCTCTTCCAGCCAGGAGCGCCCTCTGCAGGCCCATGATCCGCCTGTCCTCTTGGCCCCCGTGTCCCTCCCTGGACCCTGGTGCCCTTTTAATTGGGGTGCTGCACCCTGGCAGTACCCCACCATTCTGAGTCTCCCCTCCCTGGGGAACCCCCAACCCTCTATCCCCACTTCACCTCAGAATATGGTTACCGCCAGTCACCATCTAGCCCCACGCCCTAGGGGAGACTGCAGTATCAGCCACTCATCATAGGCAAAGGGATTTGGACCTGCTGCTTTTGCCTACCCCTTCTTGCCCCAGCCACAGCCCTCTCCTGGGCTGTTTTAAGCCCCAAAGGGCAGGAGCGGGTAACCACCCCTCTACAGAATCCTACAAAAAGTGGAATCATGGACAAATTGCTGACAATAAGTACAAAAGAATAGCATAAGCATGTACAGACAAAATCAGAAAGGTGAAGGCAAAAATGTGTTACACCTAGCTAGACATAAAAGTCAATAATAGGAGGTTCTATAAATACTTCAAGAACTAGAGAAAGATGAAGGAAAGTGTACTCTACTTAACAGGGAAGGAGAGCTAATAACATATGATATCTAAAAGGGTGAGGCATTTAATGCCTGTTTTGCTTCAGTCTTCACTAAAAAGGTAAACTGTGACCAGATGATCAATACAATTAATATTAATAATAAGGGGGAAAAGAATAAAAGCCAAAATAGAGAAAGGATGTTTAGATAAGTTAGATGTATTCAAGTCAGCAGGGCCTGATAAAACTCACTGCAGGGTACCTAAGAAACTAGCTGAAGCAACCATGGAACCACTGGCGATTTTCTTTGATAACTCACGAAGGTGAATCTCTGGGGACCGGAGAAGAGCCAATATTTTAAAAGGAGGAAAAGGAAGACCCAGCGAATATTAGAACAGTTAGCGTAACTTTAATTGTGGGAAGATACTGGAACAAGCAATTTGTAAGCACCTAGAGGATAGTAGTCTGGTAAGTAACAAACAGTCAACATGGATTTGTCAAGAACAAATCATGCCAAACCAAGCTAATTTCCTCTTTGACAGGGTTACTGACCTAATGGATAGCAGTAGGTGGGATATATCTTGATTTTAGTAAAACTTTCGATATAGTCCTGCATGACATTCTCATAAGCAAACTAAGGAAATGTGATCTAGAATAAATTAGATTGAAAAACCATACATTAAGAGTACTTATTAATGGTTCGCTGTCAAACGGGGGAAGGGGAGTATATCTGTCCTGGGTCTGGAACTACTACATATTTTCAGTAATGACTTGGATAATGGAGTGAAGAATATTCTTATAAAATTTTGCAGATGACACAGGGCTGGGAGGGGTTGCTATCGATTTGGAGGATAGGATTAAAATGCAAAGTGACCTTGGTAAATTGGAGAATTGGTCTGAAATGAACAAGACGAAATTAAATAAAGACAAGTGCAAAATACTACACTCAGGAAGGGAAAAACAAATGCACAACTACAAAATGGGGAATAACTAGTTAGGCTGGAAAGGATTTGGGGGTTAACAATGTGATGCAATTGCAAAAAAGGCTAATATCATTCTGGGATAAAGGTATTTCCAGGAGGGATTTGAAGAAGAGAGTGATGTGGTGACTGAGGAAGGGAGTCTCAAGCATGCAATAAGGCGTGTAGGTGAGCATTGGAAAAGTACCTGCACGGGGTAGTTATGCATGCAACTTGTGAAAAGCAGAAAGTGAGAGAGTTCAGAGCATGAACAGAGACAAGAGCAGAGAGATGGACAGAAGTCAGACTATGCAGGGCCTCATAGTCAAGGACAGGAAACTTTAATTTGATGTTGTGCATATGGGGAAGCCAGCACAGGAGTTTGGAATGTGTCTGAACAAGGCCAAAGTGACAGGCTAAGTATTATGGAAATGATTTTGTTGTCACTAATATGGGTGTATTTGAGGGAGACTCAGTGAGAGTCCTGTTCCTCAGAGTAGAGGTGGTGAAAGAAATACTCAGGCATTTCCAAGACCAATCATAGTTAGCTATGAAGAAGCTCCACTCTCTAGCTAACCCAAAGAACCTTCAGTATAAGCACTAGAATGGTCTGGAAACAAATTCCCATTCCATGGAAAAATCCAAAAATTAAAAAAAGTCAGAATTCTCCACTGAATGTAAATTCCAACATTTTATTTTGAAAGCAGGTGAAATGACACTTTATTTTGACCTTTTCAAAATCTTTCCGAGACTCCCTGAGCTGTCTGGAGCCCCAGCAGTCCACTAGAAGGATTGGCCCAGTGTCTGGGAGTCTGGAAATTCTGGCAGGCCACCTGAGAGGCTACCAAGGATCTGTGAGCCTGTAAATTTGGGTTGCCAAGCCATCAGGAAACCTGCCTTGTTTCCATCTGTATTGCACTGAAATCATCACATATCTGTGGAATGTTTTGATTTAGGCCAATCAGCATTTTCCAACAGAAAGATGTTCCATCAGAAAATTTCCAACCAGCTCTAATAAGCATCTGAACAAGTCTGAAACAATCCATCTAGCAGAGGACAGTAGTACCCAAAACATTTATTACAAGATGACATCCTGCACAAGCTGTCCTGGGTCTGCTACTACTATTGGGTGAAGTGACCAACCCTTTGTTTCTTAGGAGATTTCTCCATAAATGTTAGAATAAAAACTTGGAATTTAACAGGGATAATTCCAAAGCGAAGTCACTCATTTCGCCACCCCCAATCAGGTGTGCTCCTGGCACACAGCTAAGTTTACTTTTTAAACTTAAGAGACTCATCACCATAGCCTGGTAGCTCCAACACTTTGTAAAGAAGGCCATTCTTTCCAGCAACTTTACTGCTAAGTAGGCTGTGCCTTTCTTATATAGACAAATACAAACACGATTTTCATTAATTATATGATTATCCATACTCCAAATTCTTAGCACTTTGGAAAGATATAAACAAAGAAGAAAGGGAGCATTTGCTACCTCTTCTACCCCTATAGGTAAGAGTCCATCCTTCTCAAGCCTATCTTCTCTCTGGAAAACAATTTCATTTGATTGTTTCAATTATGAACCCTCTTTTCAGCAATGACAATCAGTCACTGACAGGTATTCCAAGCTAAAATTGCTGTGTGATGAGCACTTCAGTTCAATAAAGATTGAATTGGGACCACCAAGCCCATATTAAAGTTACCTGAGCTCAACTCACTACAGTCTCCTGAGTAGAATTGCATTTGATTCAGAGTGCCAGCATTTGAAGCAGCTAGATTTCTTATACAATGCAAAAATGTTTAAGTTGCTACTCTACTACTGAACAATCAACTACAGTTTATATTTTCTGCCAGGTGTTAGGTTTCCTGTAACAGGTTTCCATTAACATTTAGTTAAAATTACATGGCTGGAGTGTATGGATTTGTGAAAAAAAAACAGATTTATATGGGATTACAGTCTTTTAAAATAGATTGCAATTGTACTTAGCTGTGCAAAGAGATTGATTCTGAGATGGTGGGAAGGCACTTGCCCCCCACTTTTAAAAGATTAGTATGGTGGCATGGCAGAAAATGCTTCATACAAAGATCTTGATTTTAAGATTAATGACCCATCTGCTGCATTTCTTGTAGAAATTTGTCTAGTATTGAGAAGAAAACATAGATGTGCAAGTAAGAGGTACATGAGGTGTTTTGGGGGAGTGAAGTGTGGTACAGGACTTTATTTCCTGGCTGCCATCTGACTGCCTGTATCTTCACTTTAGGCTGTTAATGGAACTTCACTGCACACGGGGACAAGACAATTCAGCAGGGGCATTACACAGAGTGCAGCTCTACAAAGCCAGAAGCACATATCAGGGAAGCCAATACAGACAGCTGGAGTCTGAGGTTGTCTAGAGGCCAGCAGTAGCTCATTCCCCAGCCCACTCCACTCCTCTTGCCCCATACACTTCCAAAAGCTCAACTGTTATGTAGGAGGCTGCATATGTCAGACAGTATTCCCCTGTGTGCACACTCAAGAGGCTGTGGGATTGCTACGAGATATCGGCACCAATGCGTCATTCCCCACTACAAGCTTCTAGAAGAGCTCAACCCTGGGGCACAGGATTATAGCAGGCCGGCTGATAGCAACCCAGAATGCTCTCCCACCTCCACTTTCACCCCACAGGAAAGAGCAGTTGGATGAAGAAGCAGTGTGGGGAAGCCAGGAGGGGGAAGAGTTAGACGAGCCAGAGGAAGTAAGGGAAACAATAGGGAGGCAGCAGAGGGGAGAAGAGAGAGTGCAGGAAGTTGTTTAGGGAACCATTATTAATTAACAGTGCTTGTCAGATCTGTATTTAGCGGGTGTGACGTTGCCGAGCACTGAACAATACTGACTCTCTGAGCTCTCTTTGCAATTAAAGAAACTACCATAGCAAATGTGATTTTATAAAAGAAGAATTTATTTGGGAAAACCAAAAATATCTTTCAAAGCCTAGAAATTCAGCCGACTAACTATGTGACTATGAGCTATTGGCCGAAGAAAGGAATCCGTTCTTTACCTTTTGTGTGATGCTCATGCTGATGAAGGAGCTTTTTCAAAGATTCAGTGTTCTCAAACTCCTGGGCATTCTGAAGGAAATCCTCCACTTGGTCAATTTTAATAGCAAACTACATTAGGAATACAAAGAGAGAAAAAGCATAATACAACAATCCTTAGAGTACAGAATGTCACAGTACATCTAACCTGTGCCTTCGGGAGCAAATTCTCAGACTAGCAAAGAAGGGTATCAAATATTTCTGGTGTCTATCAATTCCAACTTCCCAGTACACATTTTTGGGAGCCGCTGTTTGTCCTCTGTTTTCATGAGGTTCTGATTTGAATTGATCCCTTGTCTTACGGGATGTTTTCTGATGGGATTGTGATTACAGTTTGTCTTTTTATGAGGCTTTGCTTCTCTCCTATGGTTTCTCTGCCTCCAAGTCCATCGATAAAGTGCTCTTAAAGGCCCCCCATGAATTTTAAAGTTTTTTTTTAAATTCCCCATATCAGATATTGAATGAAGCTTCCCCGCTCCCAATCAGATTTTATTCAAGGCTCCCCTCCATATCCCCTCTGGCATATTAAAATCCAAATTCCAGCCATCTTTGGGGAAAACTTTGGAGGCAGATACAATTGTCAATCTGATTTTTTGAAGATAAAAATTGGTAGTAAATTTAAACCCACTAATGTTATGGTAAAACATTAATAAGCAAATTACAGTGAGGTCATAGCACCTTGATCGTTAAGGTTGAGGCTAGCTTACTGCTTAACAGCTGGTTTTTCTAAGTGCTCTAAAATCCAAATACTTTCTCAGATTGTCCTGAAAATTGCTGGGTTTCCTGGGGCTGCAGGGGAGAGTTAATGGTCCAAAATTGAGATTATTTGATCTAAGGTTCTGGAGATAGAGCCACCTATTGTGATGTCAACATTTTACAGTTCTTATAACTTTTTGTACACAGTTGGGACTCAAACTACGATTCTGAACTTCTCTAAACTGAAATCACCTGCTTAGGACTGATCTCAGCTACAGGAAGCCATATTTAAAAAGTTATTTAGGGTAAAAGTTGTGATGACGATGTTGCTCAAGCCAAGCTGACAAGCCATAGATAGTGCTGATGTGTGCTTTGAGTTAGTATTTTTTGGGTTTTGTATAGGTGACTTTGATGTTCTGGAAGGGTACGAGGCATTGCTGGTCAACCTTAACTGCATTAGCAAAGATTTGTGACAGTGAATTAACATTACAGCTTACATCAGGTTATTCTTTTGGTTAATTGTATGCTCTATTCCTGGTGTCATACTGCTCCTTCTATGGGATAAATGCTTAGTTGTAATTATTAGAGCCCTTACTATACCCTGACTCCAAACACCCCTGAACTTTGGATCAGCATCCAAACCCAGACCAGAATCTGAATTCTGCAGATGACTTCTATCCTTATAAGTGTGACCAGCACCCAGACCTGACCACATCAGACACTGGGTTGTTCAAAATCTAGACTTGAATTTTGCAGCTTTGTGCCATCTCTAGTAACTGGATTGCTAAATTAAGGAAGACCAAATCATTAAAGTTCACACTTGGACTTCAGTGTCATCAAGGATATTGAAACCTATGATAAAATTAAACAAGAAGATGAAAATTAAGCTCTCTGCTTTGCTTGCCTATTCTCACATTCCACCCTTTTACTCATGATCTTTATCTTATACAACAAATCCATTATGCGTCAACATTTGGGATCAGAATTTGATTTTCATTAAAGAATATCCATGAGATAATGTCTGTGCTTTATCACAATAAAGCAAATATTTCACAGAATTGCATGTTGTCATTAAAAGAAAAACATTTCAAAAATAAAATTCTAGTATTGTCGTTTAAGTCTATAGGACAATTGACAGTTGTGTCTAACGTAGGCATGACTAAACATAATGGGCCAGACCATGGCACAGAGCAGCCTAAAAGGCAGCTCAACCAGTCTGTTAAGGATTTCCCCTGCATTGGGGGACACTATGAAGGTGGTGAGTTACCATAGTGGCTCCTATGCCAATCTCTTCCTGGCTCCTTGATGTTAGGACTTGGCCTGGGCATCTCTGCATTTGGCTGGTCCCATGCTGCTGGAATAGCTTGTGGATACTATTGGGAATCAGCAGAATTTGCCTCAGTCCTGCTGCTGTTCTAATTTCTACCAGGCATCGGGACAATACAGAATCAGCCCCAGGATCTG
Source organism: Mauremys reevesii (assembly GCF_016161935.1). Classification (NCBI taxonomy): domain Eukaryota; kingdom Metazoa; phylum Chordata; order Testudines; family Geoemydidae; genus Mauremys; species Mauremys reevesii. The sequence continues at coordinate 34,149,116 of NC_052633.1, read as the reverse complement.
GGGTCCAAGAAGGTGGATTAAAACAACCCTTGTTCTCCCACTCCTGCTCTTGTGCCACATGCAAACTCTTTGAAACAAAGACTTGAGAGCCCCATGTAATTGAGCACTCAACTTTTGGGGCAAATCCAGCCCACTCCTCTGCAAACGCAAAGGCAAGGGATAGTTGAATTCAGTGGGCTGTGCAGGAAGTGTACCTACCCCTGGGTTTGGAGTCCCAACCTGCATGAGCTGCCTGTGCAGAAGTGAGTAGGGGTGGGACATACAGGGACATGGGCAGGCTGGGAGAGGGATAGGACTGAGAGAATTGTTGCTAATCTCCTATCTTTCAGGAGTTGGACTCTGGTTTTATGCTGCTGTGCATGCTTTTTGCATGCTTGTGCATGTGGTTCTTATATTTGTGCTCAGATGGCTACACAGACAACTGTCCTATTTGCAAGCACAACTCTGATAACTACACAAACACATATTCTAATGCACAGCCTTGAGTCGTGGGTTTCAGAATTTGGCCGTCAAAGAGTCAAATAATTTGAATCTTAGACAATAAAAGAGATCTATTGGGTCATGTCCCTGCCCAGTGCAGTATACAGGTACAGACTAATTTTTAATTATTTTTCATTACTACTACTACTTTTTAAAGTAAAACATTAGTAAGAGACATCACATTTTTACAGATATTCATTCTAAATATTCTGCTCATTTTCATCCTGGAATACCCCAAAACAAGAATGCAGCTGATTTTTTTTTAAATTAATTGGCCCTTTGCATCAGTAGAAATAAAATGCAACAAACTCTTGGAGGAATTGGGATTTGTTTCAAATTAAGCAGCATTTCATTTTAAATACAAACCTCCAGAGCATTTTCAAAAAATCCTGCAGTAAGTTTCAGAAGTGCTCTTCGCTTCTCTAGCATAACGACCAGGGCATCCCAGGCATCCCCCAGAGTTTGTGCCATGGCATCATACACTTGGCTTTGCTCTTGGTTTTCCTCTGCAGTCTTGTCTGCTTCACGTAACAGGTCCCATACTTGATCTTCCAAAGACTATACGCAGGGGAGGTGGGGAGATATAAACAAATTTGTTTTTTCTAAGCAGAATTCCAAAGAGCACAATGATATTACCTTGGGATACATTTTCAGTATGGTATCTTTTCAGTTGTCCACAGCTCTTCTATTATTGGCAGATTTTCAACATAAAATAATAATAATAATGGAAGTGCGGCTATTCCTAGATAGTGTATCAAAAACTTACCCTTTGAATTCAGTTCTGTACTTTGAAACTCTCGCATGCAATTTCATAAAATTTTGGTGAGAAACAGTTCTAGGGGGATCCATCATTCCACATTTAAAATTTACATTCAAATATGCTCAGCTACTTCAACATAAATCTCTACTGAAGCTAGTACATGCTCATGTATTTTGGATATTCATTTGTTAGAACATTATACACATTCTCCTGCAATGCTGAAGGCCAGTAAAACAAACAAACAAACCCAAATTAAAGCCTTAAAGATATAGCATACAACTCAAATGTAAAAGCAGCAAAGAGTCCTGTGGCACCCTATAGACTAACAGACGTATTGGAGCATGAGCTTTCGTGGGTGAGTACCCACTTCGTCGGATGCATGCACGTCTGTTAGTCTATAAGGTGCCACAGGACTCTTTGCTGGTTTTACAAATCCAGATAACACGGCTACTCCTCTGATACTTAACTCAAATGTAATTAATTCACAACACACCTAAAATGCAGGGGCTAATTAGATTAAAACTATATGTGTATTGTCTAAGGAATGCCATAGATTACATGCAATATTTCCAGCTTTGCCTGCTGCAGTGTTCAAGATGAACCACAAAATTACAATGTTCGGGTTATCACAAGAACAAGTCAAGAGTGTTTCATGCCCTTTACCATAAGAAAGGATTACTACTGTGCCATTTCTTGTTCATGTTAAAATCTTCTGTGTGTCTAGAGACTTGATTGTTTGTATTATACATGTTTTTCATCTCAGGTCTTTATCATGAGAATAGATTAATGAAGTGCCAATTTTTGCTGTTATTACAGGTATTATCACAAGAATGTATAATGAGAAGAGGAATCTATATAAGGCAAATTAAAATCTATAATAACTCATTCTCATGACACAGACTAATAAGAACAGAAGATAGGAGAACTTAAAATTCTCATGACAGAGATCGAACTGAGAATCGGAAATACTAGCAAACTAATTCATTATTGTGCGAAGCACAGGATCATAATCTCAAAAACCTCCCTCGATGCTACCCACATACTCTCTGTGAATGTGATAGTCTGAATCTGAATCAGGTGTTAATCTCTCCTCACTGAAAGCAGGCCTTTGGGAAACACTGTAATACACAATGGAACCATTATTCCCGACTCAAAATTTTTTAAACAAATATTTTAATCTATCTCAGTCCAAGACAGACTAAAGAATTAGTAATTTTTACTCAGTATTCAAAATAGGAACTATGTATAATCTGATATTGCAAAAATAAAATTATTAGACATAGGAATAGATCCAACAAACCCATTATTTGAAACAAATATTGTGTAATACATAGACGAGTGTGGTAATTAGCTGTATTTTCTCAGCAGTATCTGTGCTAGCCTTATAGTAACAAACCCATCTCAAAGGACACACAAAAAGTCAATTTTTTAAAGAACTATTTGCATTCCCCATTTTATCTCCTGAACGATAGCACAGTACTGGGAACTACATTCGAATCTTGACTCTGAAAATGACTCCTGTGCCATTGCGCAAATCCCCATCTTTTTCTCCTTAGTTTCCCCTTCTAATGATAATAAAAGACCAAACCCTGAAGCTCACACTTACTCTTTATTTAAGCAGTAGCCCCACTGACTTCAATAGAGTTTTGCCTGAGTAAGAACAGAGATCCTGATTCTGATGTCAATTACACAGTTTTACACATGTAACACTGCTGGTATCAAAGGAGTGGTTCCTTAATGACACAGGTATGAGATCAGAATCAGGCCTGGAGTAAAAATTGAGTAAGGCTTTGAGGATTTAACTTAATCATAATACTACTTCCTTTCTCTTCATTTCATTAATGCTTAGTTACCTACCTCACTGGGGTGCTGTGAGGACTAATCAGTTAACATTTGTTAAGTTCTATATTCAGTAAGTATTAAAGTACCATTATTATTAGTCATAAAAAGAGAAGTACTGGCTCATGATAACTTTTACACCACAGAGATTTTAAGGCTGGATGATAAAATGAAATTTAAAAACCAGCTTCATCAAACTAAGGTTAATGGTCAGGCTTAATGAGCCATTACCAAGCTCATGCAAATTTTAAAAGAAAATTCATCTTGCAAGACAATCTTCAGTGTGTGTTTTTTAAAACGGCTTCCTTTGTTTTCCTTTTATGGGCTTGCATCATGATTTCCTACATTATCTTTTTATAGTGGTGTAGCTATATAAATAATATTGTCTATGTATTCAATTTGCATAGGCATATGCACAATCTGTACAAAGTCAAAGAGATACTCTAATGCCTAAGTGTTCTATTCAGTCTAAAACATTAGCTATCTTCTGAGTGTTAACCCCAGAATGCCACAGATGCTGAACAAGTGCCAGGCCAATACGTCTAAGAGAGAAGTTAGCTTGGTTCTTCAAGTCAAAAGGAAGAAGAGTAATTCCATACCAGAAACTTGTGGAACTGAGAGGCCAGAAGAGGGGAGAAGATGACAACATATGTGAATGGTGGGAGTCGCAACTCCATATTCTTATTTCACTGCTGAGGCTACTCAACCCTCAAGCTTGTGGTGTGACTGCTTTAATTATCTGGGAACAAAGTGATTAGTTTCTTCCTTCCCACTGGAGTTTGGGTGCTGTGGAGAGCATCCTCCCATCAGGTCTGATGCTATGCAGGGAATCATCCCATCTGCTCCTACTGATGGGGCTTTGAGAGTTCTCATGACCCAGGTCTGGAGAGAAACACCCTGCTCTCATCCTCCACCCCATGACACCAGCACTTGGAAGGGCAGAGTCAGAAAAGAGATTTACATCAAGGTATATGTAGGGTGGGTTGAACATTTTCTGTCAAAACATTTTGATGGAAAATTGGGTTTTTGACAAAATGAAATTTTTCATGAGAAGTGTCAGCTTGCTGCAGAACGTTTTGATTTTTTGTTGAAAAACTGAACACCCAAAATAAAAAATATTTTGATTTGAAAATGCTGCCATGGTGCCTCCTGAGACCTGTAGCTTAGGAACCTCTTGAATTCTTTCTCCTCTATTGATAAGCCCCTTTGTTTTCAGTTTAAACCGATTTTTTACTGAAAAAAAATCCCATGTTTACAAAAAGTATTATTCCTCCCCTCCCCCCCGATATTCACCCTACTTTTCTCCAGAGTCTCAAAATTTTCTGCAGGAAAAATAACTATTTTCTAACCAACTATAATACATGGCCCTTCCACATCTCCCCAGTGACAGCTGCAAAGTGTCACTGGGACTCATGACCGCTTTAAAATTTCCTCACACTCAAGTAGAGAAATGTGTCAGGCAATGCATTGAACAGGCCTGTAAGTCAAAACGAGGTCATTTGAGAGGCCAGTTATCCCATTCAAGGTGTCCAGAATAATCCAAATGGACACTGGGTGAAAGGAAGATGGTCCCTGGGAACAGTTTGTGTCTGGGAGAGGGAAGATATAGGAAAAAGCCAAGTTATTGTTCCTTTAAGGGCCTGGAGCCAGGAGCCTGGGAGAGTGGGAGGGGCAAGGCTCCTCTCTCCCACAGCTGGCCCCAACAGGTGTTTGTTTATTAGGCTCACCTGGGAAGAGGACTGGGTGTGTGAATCAAAAAGGAGGCTCCAAGCCCAATGAGAGAGAGCTCGCTAAGAGGCGGACTCTGCCAGGACACACACACACATAGATGAAGGGCTGTGGAAACCCTGAACTAATGGAGCAGGCCTGTGGGCTGCAGAGGCCAGGCCTTGAACCAAGCAATCCCAGAAAGGAGGGCTGTGGAAACCCTAAACCTGGAGGTGAACAAAAAGGAAGGTCTTTTGGGAGCTGGACCATGCTGAATAAATTGGATCCCAAGAGAGGCGGAGTCTTGTTTTCAAGACTTATGGCTGTGAGTAGATTATTTCCAGCAAGCTGCCGAGACACTGAGGACGGCATGGCAGTGGCGCACCATGCTGCAGGAGGGCACGTTCAGAGACTGAACCCCTCTAAAAGGCCACATTTGACAGCTGGGCTGGAAACAGTTATGACTTTACTATGCTTCCAAGTGGTGGTGAGGGAGTCCCTTGGAATAAGTAGGTAGCAGGCTCTATGGCTGCACAACCCTGTCCCACATGTAATTAAGTTGGTCCCTACAGGGCACCTCATGCAGCCATGCATGGCACTGCTGGCTGGTCCCACCTCACTCTTCGGCTTTAAAGCTCCTGAACAGAGACTCCATAACTCTCTCATGACAATAACACCCTTCTGGGCTTGTTTCATTGGCACAATAGCATCCTGAAAGTCCAAATCAATAGTGTCCAACAAATTAAGAATAATGAACACAAAATCTTCTGCCCCACCTGGGCTACTCTTCAAACTTGGACTCCAAAATCTAAAGTAACCCTCTGCAAAGGATTCACCCCTACTTGGGCCCTGTGGAGTCTCTTTTCCACCCTTACAGAGTGGTGCCTTACAGGGCTTTCTCCTCTGGAGGCCTCCTCAAGCTGTTAATCCGGAGGGTTTTTTCCCTCCCTTTTGGCTGCCCGCCTGCTCTGCCTCTTCAGGGCTAGCCACAGGAGACACTGCTACCCCTCCCCCAGCTCTTTTCCTCAGCCAGATTAGCCTGCCTCCCCATCTCCAGGGATTCTGCAAATCTTTCCCAGGAACTCCCTCCCTGCTTTCTCTTCTTCCTGTCTCTTTATCGGGCCCTGGTGTCCTCTATCCAACCCCCCTGGGAAGCACTTAACTGATCACTGGTCCGAGTCCCCCTTACAGACCATGTTCAGTTCTACATGGAGCACTGCAGTGGATAGCAGGGAAATTTCCACTGGTCATAGCTATATATATATATACACACACACACACACGCAAGAGGAGGGCAGCTCTAATCCAGCCCCTCACATACCAGCCAAGTTACCAATGTGGGTCCTTGGTTAGGTTAATTTCAGGCATCCCTGGCATTCATAGTAAAAGATTAAGCATACTGAAGGCAAGCTTGCATTATTAATGTAGTCACTTTGCCAGTGTTGTTATATAATGCTGGTAAAATCAGTGGTTAAATTCATTTTGTGTTTATTTCTTTCTAATGATGCTAATTATTCTAATACATTTGTTTCTCAGCTTTTGCATGCTGAATACTAATGGACAATTTTTTTTAATTGAAACCATTTGCCAATAGGTAAATGGGCACACTTGACTATTATACGCTTCTCTCTTTATGTTTATGCATTCAATAAATATATTTTAGTCTGCCAATTTGTTTCTAATGCCAGCTGTTCCAGTTATCATTCATTACATTTCACAGACAAAGTAAGGATAGAATCTGGCATTTATGTTCCTTCAAAAACAGACCTAGTTTTTGAGACTCAATATCTATCTTGAAACCACAGCTGGTCTATTCTCACAATGATTTTACAAGGCCATCCCAGTAAAAGTATAATATAAAATTTTGGAGCCTTTTGTTACCCCGAATACACATGCCGGGACAATTCATTCCTGTTTCAAACTAGCACAAATTAAAGAGAAAGTTACAAGTATTTATACATGTTGTGCTGCTGTTCTGTGTAGTGCTAAATTTCACCTAAATAATAGACGCTTAGTCCCAGAGCCCCAAAAGTATTTAAGTTCCTAATTTCCTAATGGGGCAAAAATATCTGAGAGCATCTGGGCCTAAACTAACTAAACAGGGTAACGTAACATTAAATGTCCAGAAACTGATGTGCCTATGGCCACACAGTTTAAATACTGCCCTCCTCTTTCAGCTAACTCAACAAATTCAGAGCAACAACAGACTATGGTTTAACACTCCAGCTTTTTTATTCTTGGAGGTGAAATGGTTCTAGGGTCATGAGCCAAAAAGACATGAACAAGAAAACAATGAAACTGGGGGGGAAATGGTTTATGGTTTTTACTCATCCTTGCCATGGGCTCAGTTACTGCTAAGTGATGGAATGTGAAGAGGACATGGGAGGGGAAAACCAGCCAAAAGAGACGTTTCATTTAAAGATTGGATTGGTGTCCAGCCCTCCCTTCTTATCATCTCAAACCCAGCCACCAGAGAATAACTGACACATCCTACAAATAGATTAGTCAGGTACCATAATTGGATTGTCCATGTGCAGCACCTCCGTTTTAACAATAGTTAAGTAAAAGTCTCTCTGCTAATATCACCGTGCACTTTCCCTTGTAAAATGTTTAAACGTATAATCAGAGTGCTACAGAATTTGATTCTAGTTAATTGTGTGTTCCCCCTGCCCCAAAGATTCCTGCTTCTTTAAGCAGTAACAGAGCCATGTGCAGTACAGCCCCTTAAGCAGTCGGTAAATCTAATATTTAGGGTTTGATACCAAGGGTGAGATCCTCACACTCCTCCCTTTACACAGGAAAAGGGGCTGGAACTACATAAAGGGTCCCTGAGAGCCCCGTATCCAACCAAGGGAGCATTCCCCCAGTGCAGGAATGAAGCCAAAAAGCCTTAAGGCTGCTTCCTGAGGATGCCCTTGCAAGCCCTGGCCTATGGGGCATGCTGAGGGTGAGTGGGGAGTAACAAGGTCAGAGCCATCGCATGAAGCACTGTGGAGGTTCTGGGCAGCTCTGTAGCTCGGAGAGCAGCCCTGGAAGACTGCTGTAACTGGGTCCCAGGGCTGTCCAAGTTACTCAGAGGGAGGGTGTCTCTCCAGCCCCCAGCTTGACCCGGGATCAGGAAGGTGCAAAAATGGCTTAAATCCACCATAGCCCTCCTCCCTCTTGGCTGAGAGTTCGGGGCTGCATCTTAAAGATGCACAGACACCAAAAAAAAATTTTACGATGCCAAATATTGTATGAAAGGTTGTATGATTCCTTGCTACTTCTGTAAATTAGATTTCATATTGCAAAATAGCTTCTCCCCTATTTCTAAGCAGGCATTATGTGATGGGGCCCGTAGTTTCCAAAGGATACATCTCTCTATTAAAGATGCCATGAAGCTTGTTGAGATTTTTACATAAGGTTTTTTTCTGGCATAAAACGATCTGATTTCAGCAAAATTGCACATAAAATGCAGTCATATTTTTGTAGCAAACAGTGGCTTTAGTGACATGTTCTATTCTCCTTTCTCCTGCATTTAAAGAATGCATATACACAGACTGGTACATTTGTGGTAAAATTTTGGAGGAGACAGTGTTACAGTATCACAGTTCAAGAAACTATTAAAAAATTAAAGAAAAATGTGTATCGTAAATACCAAACTACCTGTGCAGAAAAAGATCTCTGAAAGTTCCCTCATGACTACATGTTGTACCTAATGACCTCTTGGATAGTCAACAACTACTCCTCTACCCCATTCAGGCCGATTGTCCTGTAGTTTCAGGCTCCTTCCAGCTTTGTTTTTTCTATCCATATCTTAAAGCTTGAACGAGAACAGGGTTTGCTGCTTCCTATTTCTCTTCGCCTTATTAAACAAGTGTTCTGGAGACCCCCCACTGCAAGATTATCTGTCTGAACCTTTGTCACAGATCTCCTCTCTTTACCAGTCTCCTATAACCTCCATCCGCTGTCAGGTCACAGAAGGCCTGGTCTTGCAAACACTGGATTCAACTGGAGATTTTTCATTAATTTCAGTTTGCAAAAGTGTTCATCTGGGTCCCTTCACTTACATGCACACAGCCAAGAATATCACAAGTTATTTACATAATTTTAAAAAAATCAACAATATAATTAGGATCCACAACTGGCATGATTCATGTACTCATTATGGCCCAATCCTGCTCTAGTCAAATCAATAGGACTTTTTGTTGCTTAATTCAATGGGAGTAGGATTGGGCTGTTATTTTTCTACTATTAAAGAAGCACACTGTCCGGCTAGGTGAAAGGGCCTCACGCTGTAGCTAACAACTCTGCTTCTTTCTACAGCTGATGAGATATTTGTCTGATAATATATACTACTAATAGAAGTGAAGACAAGTTCCTTCCTGGCTCCACAGCCAAGGGAGCTGCTTTGCTTTAAACTTTCTACAGCATATTTGAGAAATCATTCCAATATAGCAAAGCAGCACTGGAATGAAAAGTTAATTTTAAATGCATTTTTAAATGTACATTTGTATTGCTTTAGAACCAAGAGGTTGTTTAGATCCAAGAGGAACTGAATTACTTTTACTATGTCAGAATAGCTGGTTCGAGCTGCCTAAACAACCTATCCACAAGACCAGGAGTTCTCAATTCTCATGTGTTTGCATGTCTGTGTTAGAGCTACACAAGTCAGGAATATTTTGCAATTTCACCCAAACCTATAAAGCTGCAGTTGTTTTAAAAAAAGGGGGGGGGTGGGGGAGGTGTTTAATACATTGCATTTCATTCATCTTGGATAATGAAAATAGCTTAGTAAGTTTTGCTTTCCTTGTGGTGGCAAAACTTCACTCTGGAGCTTAGTAGTAGTAGTATGGTTTTCTCCCTTCCAGTCACGTAAATCGGGTCACCCAGTGGGATTAGAATCAATAAGTAGGACTACAAATAATTGGCTTAATCAGCAGCAAGGGAGATTTAGGTTAGATATTAGGAAACACTTTCTATCTATGAGCATAATTAAGCATCAGAATAGGCTTCCAAGTAGGTGGAATCCCCATCAACAGAGGTTTTAGAGAACAATTTAGACAAACACCTGTCAGGGATGGTCTAAACATACTTTGTCCTGCCTCCATGCAGGGGATTGGACTAGATGACCTCTTGAGGTCCCTTCTAGCCCTACATTTCTGTGATTCTTTGTCTAGTCATTTTGATTTTATGTCAGCCTCAGCATGTTAAAGGGAAGATCCAAATATTAACAACTTTTCCGCTGACTTTAGACAGACAAGGTGAATATTTAGTGTAGGCCCCTTTTTTCTAAAAAGACTTTTCACAAATCTAATTGGTTCAGTGGTTTAAAATATGTAATTAATAAGCAAGAGGTGACTGCATGCCAAATTTGTTTCAATGTCCAAGTAAAATACAAAAATGTTTGAAAGGGAGAGTATAAATGATTAAAAGTAAATGAAAAAATAAAAAACACCTCTCTGATGTTTAAATAACCCAAGGTGGTGTTAGTAACAGAAAAGTTTTGAAATATATGGTATTGTAATACTCACTTATAGAATCACAGAGATTTATTGGGATACTGCAAGTACCAACTCCAGCACATACAGGCAGGACTGAACTTTCTGCTAACCTCCCTCTTCCCTGCTCCCAGGTCAGAACAACAGCATACAAGAAAACAACTTAACACTAAGATATAGCATATCAGCTGGTAGAGGTGCTGTCTATATTAAACATTATAGCCTCCCCCAGTTACATAAGAATCTAAACAATAACTCCTAGGAAGCCAAGTAGTCTGCATCCACACAGGTTTCCATATTGATTTCCTCACTTGAGTCCTATATTCAGTCATAGACACTTCACTTGTAGTTGGATATAGATTATCAGCGAATGCAGCGTTCATGTCCTGTATGTCAGCCTATCTGTTGTGGACAGTCAGTCTGTTGAAGATAGCAGCCTGTTGAGGTCCTGAAAATACCATGGCAATTCCTCCTCCACAGGCAATCTCCCTTTACAATCCACAGAAACCTGTTGTGGTACTTCCAAATCCTCTTCTGCATCCCTCTGGGATACTTGTTGAGCTTCCTCAGTGTTTGCCTCATATAACCCAGAAGACATCTGTGAATAGTTTACACCCGTGCCTTGAAATTTTTTAGCCACTTCCCTAACAATAATTGCTTGAAGTGCTGCATCTGGTATAAAGGAATCACCCTGAGGCTGGGAATTAATTTAAGGAAACCCCAATTTCTGCTTCCACATTTTGAATTCTGTGTATAATGTGGTCCATAGGTTTATCCAGTATGGTATCTTCTTTCACCAGAAAGTTATGATGTTCCCTTGCTAAACCATTTATAAACTGACTTTGCACCTAGGATTCTCTCATAATTTGTCATTGGCCATAGGCCCCTCCCTGTACTGCTAGTTCCAGATTTGGCACCACAAATTCTGTTTCACTTGAGCCACCCCCTGACATGGTGGCTCAGGGAAAGACCTACTGAACAGTCTCCTTAGTGTACACAAATAATTCAGTCCTGCCTACTCCTGGATTAACATTCCTTCTAGTATTTCCAAAGGGCCAATCCCCCTTCCTAATGGTCATGTAACTATTAGCACAACTGTCTAGATGATTCATGATCTGCACAGGGAAGCAGCTGGTAACATGCCTTGGCATTACCATCCAAAAACACTGCTCAGTACTGTGCTGCTTATTCATCAGTTCACTCGTTCACAGAGAGCAACAGCTCAAAGTCTGTGAAATACTCTCAGATTTCAATCTCATCTGCTTGACCAGCAAATTTCTTCTCAGGCAAAATGCCTTTGTCATCTTGAAGCTGCCACCACCAGTTGTAATACGAACTTATAGAATCACAGAAATTTACTGGAACACTACAAGTACCAACTCCAATACACACAGGCAGGACTGAACTTCCTGCTAGCCCTCTAAGTCAGATCAACAATCTAACAACATACTAGACAACAACTTATACTGGTCAAGGTGCTGTCTATACTAAACATTACAGAATTTATCCTGACAGTTTCTTTTCCAACTTTCTCCTTTAAATATGTACCACTTCTACGAAGCAGCTATAGATTAGCTCATTTCTATTTTCATTTTTTGGAATTGTGTCTTCTGTACAATTACAGACACCTAATATAGCTCCAAAATGTGTTTGATATTGTTCATTTCCCTAGGAACAGAGTACAGTAGTATTTTCACAGGCTAAAGTGGATATAGTACTTAAAGGAACCATTTGCAGGAGATTTTACCCAGAGAGGAGGAGTGGGTATACATGATAATCTTGTGTGTGTTATGGTTTTATTGACATAAGTTTGAGATGATGCAATTACTCATTATTGGCAAAGATATGAATTAGTCATCCCATATCACATCACTGTACTCTGTATTCTGTATATGCCAAAATTATTCAACAGAAAACATATTTTAGGAATAGTTTCACTGGCGGGCCGCTATTGTTCATATCTGATTCTATTTTTCATAGCTTTCCAACTGTGAATCCAGGCTCCCTTTGTGCCATGAGTCCAACTGTTCAGGCCTCATAGGAAGAGAAAAATTATAATAAATTTTGGAAACTGCTAAAATTATCTAAAATCACTTCATATAAATCATATCTGATTTTAAGGTCTGAAACCTTGTGATTCACCCAGGCTAGAAACAAATCCCTTTGGAAAGGAGATACTGTATAAAACAGCCATTTCTAATCCTGACAATTCATGAGATACCAGACCTTCAATTTGTCATTAATCCAAGACCAGATGCTACCAATCTTGGGCCCCAGGCCAGTGTAATTTGGGGGAGGAAGTGGGGCAAAGTGTGAAATTCTATTTTGAGGGAAAAAAGAAAAATATTTTATGGCATCTTGTTTTATTCCTTTACCATCTAGCCAATAGCTACGAAACCCACGGGCAAAGTCTATGGCTCCATCCCTCTTGAGTGGCATTGTCCACATAAAAGATAAGCACCTTCTGCTACCAGTTACTCCATTAGCTCATGTGGCTAAAGACGGCGTTGCAGCTCTAAAGTTCCCAACCCTGCTGATGATCAGTATGAGGGACACGTTTCCACATAATGAAAAATTTATTTTTTCAATTTTGGAAAATTACATATAAAAATCTCTACATTAAAAGAACATTAATGTTGCAAAGTCCAGCACTCAGAAGTCAGGAAATCCCAGAATTAAGGTTGTCTCTCCAACTTTAATTCGGCCCCTTTGGGTGCCTATATTATGGTACAGTTTTTAATTACATACATTTCCCCCCACAGGACTCCTGCCTCATTCAGTGCACAGGGTGGACATGCTCTGGAGAAGAATCGGGGTGAGTAGTAAATGGGACCTCAGCTTCATTTATTGCAGAAATTGGAAGGTGTGTAGTGAATGAGGCAGGGGATGGCAGGAAGAGAAAGGATGGTCTCATATTTGAGGCAGCTGGTTTCCACCCTGAAGAACTGGACTGAGTCTCTGCCTCTGCCACAGAGCTCCTGTGTGATGGTGGTCAAGTTACATAAACCAAAACTTCCACAGGTGGGCATGGGTGTTTCAAGTTCTGGGTGCCCAACTTCAGACACTTGAAGTTGGATTTACAGAAGTGCTGAGAACTCAGAACTGAAACTGAGATAAGTAAGAGCTCTGTTCTGAGCATATAAAGAACTATAAGATATAGGTGCTCTGAAACATCAGGTGTTAGGCTTTGCAAATTGAGAACACAAAATTAATTGATGCTATTGACAATTTTGTTTTTTAACTCAGTACCTCAGTTCCCCAGATGTAATACTGCTACCTCATATCACAGGGCTCTTGTGAAGATAAATTGATTGGTGTTTGAACAGCACTAAGATACTATGAACAGAGCACTATAGAAAAGCCAATGAGCAAATTAATAGTGCTGTTAATGTATAGTAAATAATGACTGGGTCACACATTAAATTATTAAGATAAAAAGATATATTAAATAGTTACTCATTCAGTGAGCACCATCATTCTGTGCACCAAATGAGACAGGGATCCTGTGGAAAAAAATAGTATGTGATCATGTAATGAAAGACTCTATCATAATGCACAAGGGGGCAAATTAAGGTTACATGGGTATCCTTACTTCTGACATTTCCTAATTTTGTAATTGACTTTGTGTCCTTAACATTCTTTTTAACGTAGTAAAAGACATACTATGGATGTAATATGCATATCAGCTGATGCACAGATTACACTCTTATTTAATTACTGTTAAGATAAAACATATTGTGACAACCATATCCGGGTACATAGTTTAATACATGCTGTGCTCTAGCCATAACTAAAATTAGGTTCTTCAGATGTAGCACACTGTGTACTTGTATACACTGATTACATAATAGAATAGGAACAAGAAAGATTATGTGTTCTATGGGCCAGATTCTGCCACTTATTCTTGATGAGTAGTAGCTACACACAGAAGTCTGTGATGCCACCTATGCCCCTGCTAAAGGGGCATATCCTGGTCCATGCGCCCAGCCTGAGTAAATGTGTTGTACTTTAGTACTGGGAGCAAAATTCTGCCTCCAGCTCCAGAGTATCAGCAGAACCACTCGACAGGGGCTACTGTAATCTCAGAACTACAGAGATTTAGGATTGCTGCATCGCAAACACACACAGGAAACTGTTATGTTGACGTATATAGTCACTGCCCACTCTGCTTTGATCTTGCCCCTTACTTCTGCTTTCCCCAATGCCCAAACCTGCCCTGTCTGCTACACAAATGAAGACCCTTTAGAGAGCCTTACTTTATCAGAAAATTTAGCCCAAAGGAACCTGTATTCCATTTATCTGCGTAAGAGCTATTAGGGACAGGCCCCCCGTGACAGATATTACAACACCATGCAGTATATTTGGGGACCATTGCATTACATTTATGAATGGTTTCTGTATGATTGTGTTCTGCTCCACGAAACATGCTTACCACAACTCCTCCTGGAGCTAAAAACGTGTGTGTGTCTGTGGGTGATTATCCCTAGGATTGTAAACACCTCCAGAGAGGTTCAACACCCTGGGGGTGGTTTGCATATATTGGTTCAGACTGGGTTTTCCAGAGACAGAGAGCTACTCTACACTAGAATCGCTACAGCAGTCCAGCTCTACCAATGTAGCTGTGCCACTGTAGAACTGCTACTACAGATGTTCTGTGCCGATGGGATAGAGCTCTCCCATCGGCACAATTACTCCACCTCCCCAAGCACAGCATCTCCTTCCAACATAGCACTGTCCACACTGGCGCTTAGATCGGTGTAATTTATGTCTCTCAGGGAGGGGGTAGCTTTTCCACACCCCTAAGCAACATAAGTTATACCAAAGCAAGCGCTAGTGTGTACAAGCCCTAAGAGACAAAGAAAGGCCTTCTGGGTGAGCTTGAACTCACACAGGGCCTCCATTTTGATTCTGCAGGCAGGATTTTTTTGTCTGGGCAGGGGGAACAATCCTTGAGGAAGGGTTGGACGGTATGTTGGCCTACGAGGGCCCCATAAGGAAGGTGGGCAATTCCTGGTATGTTTGTTAGTAAGCTTGTAGGAGCTATTATTGGTTTATATATGTTTTTTCCGTGATGCTTTACCCTAAGAATAAATGTATTCTGCTGAGAAAGAGCTGTGTGGTGACTTGTAACTGCTGTTCTTAGCCCTCAGAGGGATGGCAATGCACAGAGGCTGGCCTTTAGGCAGACTGGCTTGCTGGGACATCACAAAGTATGGCAGAAGGGCTGTGAAGCCTTAAAACCCCAATCAGAAGGGAGTGGGACAAGGGCCCTGCCCACAGACACGTGACAACTGGAATCCTGAGACCTGACTGGGCTCTCCTGGAGTGCACCACAGAGGAAGGATGCAAGTGTAGTTACCCTGAAACCCAGAACAGTCCAAAGGAGCTTTTGTTGCATTTATCAGTGTAAGAGCTATTCGGGTTAGGGACTACCACTTACTATGTGCTTCCACAGCACCTAGCACAATGGGGTCCTGATCTGACTGGGGCTCTCTAGGCACTACTACAAATTATAAAATAATAATGAGAAACCTCTAGCAGAAATGGGCCTAGCACAGCTCCTCATATCCTGGCCAAAAGGTAGCCTCCTTTCAGCTACCCTCGGGAGACTGGTGTTGACACCAAAGGTACCATGTTTGAGCCTCTGCTCTTGTAGTGTGCAGAACATGTATTCTGAGTTCAGGCACTAAATAGGGGACATGAGTTAATTAGATTGTTTGCTCTAGAGTCCCGTAAGTATTTTGCAGCCCCCACAGCCGACATTCCCTGTGCTTCCTCACAGATTTCCCTCTCTAAGTCTGTAATATCATATATCTAAAAAACTGGAGAACATTACTATTGATGTCCTTTTCACTAGCTTCCCCTATTCTGCTTGCTGAATTACCAAATGATGCAACAGGGAGATCATAAACCACCTTCAGTCCTCTGACCCCACTCCTGACTCTTAATTCTATATAATATACTACACAGAAAAATAAATGAAACAATACAAGTCTAATTTAAGCCTGTAAGAAGCAAAAGATACAGAATTAAATTATTGAACATTATTGTTGAGCCCTCAGAACAGAGGGTGACCTTGTATAGAATATATATCTTTTAATTTTTATTCTCAGTTAAGGTAAGAATGAAAACTCTGAAATTCCTTATTTCAGCACATTTTTGTATTTAATTTCCTCAATTTTATCATCAATAATAAAAAATAAGCACACACACACACAGTCCACAACACAACATGCTTACAAACCTAAATGTTCTGAAGTGTTTGTGCCAAAGGGCACTTACCCTGCTTGCACATATGCAAACTCTTTTGTTACACTCAAACGTCAATACATGGAAATCCATTCATGCCGATCAGACTTTGCACATGGCATATATGCCCAAAAGTGTGCCTACAATCTAACATGTAGTTCAGGGATCGGCAAGCTTTGGCACACGGCCCACCAGGGTAAGCACCCTGGCAGGCCGGGCCGGTTTGTTTATCTGCCGTGTCCGCAGGTTCGGCTGATTGTGGCTCCCACTGGCTGCGGTTCACCTCTCCAGGCCAATTGGGATGGTGGGAAGGGCGGCCAGCACATCCCTCATCCCACACCACTTCCCACAGCCCCCATTGACCTGGAGCGGCGAACTGCAGGCAGTGGAGCCGTGATCGGCTGAACCTGCGGATGTGGCCGGTAAACAAACCGGCCCGGCCAGCCAGGGGCTTTCCCTGGCAAGCCATGTGCCCAAGGTTGCCGATCCCTGATCTAGTTAAAAGTATAGTCCAAAATTCCTTCCACTGGAAGCTCTATTCACTGGAAAAAACTGTAGTCAATCCTTTAGGTCAACAGATCAGGAGATCAGCAAAATGATTTTGTCAAGGCAGGTGGGCTGTCTGGACTGGCAGGAAAAAAAAAGATAGTGGCTCCTTTAAGAGTCCCCCCCCCTCGGGATTTGGGAGGGAAGAAGGCATCACCTGAGCTGGTGGCAGCCCAGTGGGGCTCGAGTGAGCCTTTGGCCCCTGCACACCTGGGGCAGGGCATATAAACCCTGTCCCTCTGGCCTGAGTCACCTCTCTTGCCTGATGAGCTGCTGTAAGGAGGCAGCAAAGGGGCCTGCCATGGTTACACATGGCCAGGGACAACCCCCCACCACACAGGGAGGAGGTGACCAGCTATGGGGAGGAGGTGACCAGCTCTCTGTGGGGAAAGAAGTAGTTCGGGACTATTTAGAAAAGCTGGACAAGCACAAGTCCATGGGGCCGGATGTGCTGCATCCGAGGGTGCTAAAGGAGTTGGCTGATGAGATTGCAGAGCCATTGGCCATTATCTTTGAAAACTCATGGTGATCGGGGGAGGTCCTGGATGACTGGAAAAAGGCTAATGTAGTGCCCATCTTTAAAAAAGGGAAGAAGGAAGATCCAGGGAACTACAGGCCAGTCAGTCTCACCTCAGTCCCTGGAAAAATCATGGAACAGGTCCTCAAGGAATCAATTCTGAACCACTTAAAGGAGGGGAAAGTGATCAGGAACAGTCAGCATGGATTCACCAAGGGCAAGTCATGCCTGACTAACCTAATTGCTTTCTATGATGAGATAACCGGCTCTGTGGATGAGGGGAAAGCAGTGGATGTGCTATTTCTGGACTTTAGCAAAGCTTTTGATACAGTCTCCCACAGTATTCTTGCCAGCAAGTTAAAGAAGTCTGGGCTGGATGAATGGACGGTAAGGTGGATAGAAAACTGGCTAGATGGTCGCGCTCAACAGGTAGTGATCAATGGTTCCATGTCTAGTTGGCAGCCGGTATCAAGTGGAGTGCCCGAAGGGTCGGTGCTGGGGTCGGTTTTATTCAATATCTTCATTAACGATCTGGAGGATGGTGTGGACTGCACCCTTAGCAAGTTTGCAGATGACACTAAACTGGGAGGAGTGGTTGATACGCTGGAGGGTAGGGATAGGATACAGAGGGACCTAGACAAATTAGAGGATTGGGCCAAAAGAAATATGATGAGGTTCAACAAGGACAAGTGCAGAGTCCTGCACTTAGGACGGAAGAATCCCATGCACTGCTACAGACTAGGGACCGAATGGCTGGGCAGCAGTTCTGCAGAAAAGGACCTGGGGTTACGGTGGATGAAAAGCTGAATATGAGTCAACAGTGTGCCCTTGTTGCCAAGAAGGCTAATGGCATTTTGGGTTGTATAAGTAGGGGCATTTCCAGCAGATCGAGGGATGTGATCATTCCCCTCTACTCAGCACTGGTGAGGCCTCATTTGGAGTACTGTGTCCAGTTTTGGGCCCCACACTACAAGAAGGATGTGGATAAATTGGAGAGAGTCCAGCGGAGGGCAACAAAAATGATTGGGGGATTGGAGCACATGACTTATGAGGAGAGGCTGAGGGAACTGGGATTGTTTAGTCTGCAGAAGAGAAGAATGAGGGGGGATTTGATAGCTGCTTTCAACTACCTGAAAGGGGGTTCCAAAGAGGATGGATCTAGACTGTTCTCAGTGGTAGAAGGTGACAGAACAAGGAGTAATGGTCTCAAGTTGCAGAGGGGGAGGTTTAGGTTGGATATTAGGAAAAACTTTTTCACTAGTAGGGTGGTGAAGAACTGGAATGGGTTACCTAGGGAGGTGGTGGAATCTCCTTCCTTAGAGGTTTTTAAGGTCAAGCTTGACAAAGCCCTGGCTGGGATGATTTAGTTGGGTTTGGTCCTGCTTTGAGCAGGGGGTTGGACAAGATGACCTCCTGAGGTCCCTTCCAACCCTGAGATTCTATGATTCACACGTGGGGCTAGGGATCCCTAGGAGCCTCAGGATGACCAGCAAGGTCCCAGTGAGAACAGAATGGAATCACCCCAGGATCACAACAGAGACAGCAAGAGGAGCAGCAAGGCCCAAAGCAAACCGTGAGTGTAGGTGTTTTCCCCCAGTGGGAGGCAGTCAAGCTTATTGCTGGTGCCTCCTTGTGGCAAGTATCCAGTGCAGGTGCTTGGTCCATAGGGGAGTCTGGTTCTGTGATAAACCAGAACTGGAAGTAGACTTAGGGAAAGGCATCTCCTGAAGAAGCTGGAGAATGGGCTTGGGCACGCGAATGTCTGGTAAAATGAGGATATCAGCCCCTTTACCATCATATGAGGAAAGGGCAGATATCCCTTGTTGTCTCACCAACAAGCTAGCACCAACTGTGTAGAGCTGGGGGGTGGGGGGCTGCTGGCAGCACTTCACCAGGTAGAAACAATTAAGGAAGGAATCTTGACCTGCACAGTATGAATTATTGCCAGACAGTTGAAAGATGAGTTAAATAATAAAGCTGAGGCCTAATTAAACCACATCCCTTGCACCATTATGGTTCTCTTTCCTCACTTCTCAGTTCCCTCAGATTCTTCACAGGCAAATGAACCATGAATACATAGTATACTGCCTTCTTCAAAATGACTGCCAAATAATTCAAATAATTCAACAGTCTCGTATTTCACTTAATACCTCAACAATCTCAGATTTCACCAGGTTTAGATGCTGTGTCTTAGAAGCCTACAGTGGAGACTTGTAGCCCAGCATTTCTGAGTGGTTATCTACACTCTTCACTGGGGTACTTTTAAGATTAATCAATCTTTACACATCGGTTTTGAAATTGTCAAGTGCTAATAAAGCTGTTATCTTGAAGCCCAAAATATAGTAATACCACCATTATTTGGGGGCTCAAATATTATTTAAGTGGGAATTTGGGGTATGCAAGTGTGAGGGCTCATTGGTGAACTGAGCTAATGTTATCTGAGGAAACCACTGAAAGTGAATATAGAACCTCACAATGTCACTTTTACATTCGCTTTTCTGACTACAACTGCACTTTTAAACCCATGAGAAAACAATTTTATAATGGAAAACGCAACTGATCTTTTCCATTATTCTTTTAATGGCATTGCTGAGCATCTCTGTAATTAAATGTAAATAATTCAGAAAACAGAGATTAACAGATAATTTGTCCCATAATTAATTTACTGAAAAATAAGCATTATATGAAAATATTTATATTTGTATGAAACAAATAAAAGGCTCATTTTAAAAAATTCCAAATGCAAAAGATGAACATATTACTTTTTGAGAAATATATTTTTCTAATTTGCTCTTCTTGGATATTTGCATATAAATGATTGCTTTGCACTTTATGCTCTGTGAATTGGAGTAAATACAGTAATTAGGAGCAATGTACAGGTACGTGGGCCAAATTATTAATGGTGTTTTTGGTTTAATGAAAGTTAAATTTGCAGAATGGATTTATTTATATTTTTCAGTCTCTGCTCTAGCTCACTGTGGCCTTTAGCATGACAAAGAACAGAGCTTTGGAGACAAACCAAGAATGCCAGTGTTTGTCTTACTGGGGGCTGTAACACTGTCATAATCCAAAGATTGGCAACACACTCTAAACCAAAGCACTAGTGTTGTGAAATATAAGATCAAAGGCAATATTTTCTACAGAAAGGATTGCTGATGAAGTGATTGAATTAAGACCTGTGGTGGAGGGCGAATGGCAGAGCTGCATTGCAATAAGTGCAATTTTGTCCCTTGGAAGCCTTTGCTGAACTTCCCCCCTCCATTTTAGAAACTAGAGTGCGAGTAAAGCTTGAAACAGTTTTCATCCCAGAAAACAAACAAACAAACAAACCCCTTGCGGAAGCAGGTTTGCCCAAAGCTGAGGTGTAGCAGACCATGAGGAGGAGAGGTCTATGACATCACAAAAGGAGGGTTGGAGTTTTCAGCAAGACTTTCTGACCATTGCTGGTTCTGGCTAGTTTAATGAATAAGCCGGCCTGTAATTCTTGACTATTGACAAGTCATATCCCAGAAAAAGAGTTAAGGCCCCGATCTGGAAAACACTTATGCATGTGCTTCACTCTGCTCAGAAGAGAAGTTCTGTCAAAGTTAATGGAACTATTCATGTGCTTGGGGTCAAGTATTTGCATGAGTGTTTGCAGGATCAGGACCAAGTGTTTTAAAATGAATCTACCAATAAAAAATGTGCAATGGCTTTGCATTTCCAGACACTGAATACATGTCGTGCTGAATGCAAAACAGATCCATGCCCTGGTATATATATTCATAACACAAGTGACAAATATATATAAGCTTTAATGATCATTAAACAAAATTAAGTAACCACACTATATCCTAATCTCTTTAATCATTGTTTCCCCACAAATCACATTAATCTTTTCATGTTCTTATTAGATTCTATGACCATGCTAGAAATACAAAATCCAGGGAGTAAATATTTCATCTATAAACAACAACTATGTTACAGTACAGTAATATTAGAATGAAGTTTAACTAGATGATTTAATATCGTACGCATGTTCATATTTTCTGTTTAGTCTAATATTTATCATTTCCTGTTTAGTCTTTCAGCCTGGTTAACAAAATGTTCCTCTTCATAGTCCATTAATGTTTAAAATGGGGGTCTTTTAAAAATGACTGTACTCAAGTTTTTCAGTGTAACATAATACTGGGCCACATTCTTAGCTTCAGTGGAGCTGTGCCAATTTATACCAGCAGTGAATATGGCCCAATATGGTCTATCAAAGGAAACATATTTAGATAATTTGTGTCTAATATGTTTTAAAATATACAAATAATTATTTTTACTGTATAATTTATAATTAGAAAAATGACTCTGCTGGTTATAGTTAGAAAAGTTGCTATATCTATATCTCTATATATATCTATATAAAAATCCAAAACTTCATGCTCAAGACATCTGCTTCCTCAGTGTCTTGAGTCTTATCTGTTTACATTAGTGACAAATAGGTTGGCGTTATTTTTTTAACTCCTGTTAGCACTGCCGAGCCAGTAGCTCTCTGGAACAGCAAACTGGATTGTATAACTGTTCATGCATCATCAAAAGTATTGTAAATTGAGTTTCAGTGGCAATGCCAAATTCTGTTCACAATTACACCTATGAAACCACACCACACATGTAACTGAGGGAAGAATACGGCTTGCAGTATCTTTGTTAAGACTAACAATGCACAAATCACGGGGAGGATAAAGAAACTAGAATCAAACAGCTTGATGTTCAAATCTCAGGCTGAGATTTCAGCACAGTTAGAAATAAAAACACACCAGCTATTTATTTGCCAGCGTGGTCACATACATATTCAAAAATCTATCTGCAAATACTGCATAGATTGTTAGATCCCAATCCTGCAAAGACTTAAGCAGGTGGGACAACTCAGGTGCTTAACATTAAGCAGGTGCTTAAATCTTTGCCAGATTGGGGCATTGGGCCCCATCCTGCACTCAGTTACACATGCGCTTAACTTTCATTTCAATGGGACTACTCATGAAGCACCCGTTTAAGTGTTTGTAGGATCAGGTCCTTTAGCTTAGTGTGTGGAAGTGCGATTTTTAGTGTAAAGTTTTAAAATATTCAATTTAATAGAACAGCAGTAATAACTGAGAAAATGGCAAATTAAACCACATTTCTAATTAACATGAACAAAGACCTATCAGAATCTTAAATCTAGTGAAACACAAATTCTTTAAGAATGTGATACAAAGACAATTCAAAACAATCTCACGTTACATAAAAATGTAAGTAGATTTGGTCAAAAACAGGAAAAAAATTCACAAAAAATTCAAAATGTCAAAGTTCTTTTCATTTCATGGAGTATGAAAGGATTTTTTTTAAAAATTTTCATCAAATGTTTTCAAAAAGGTCAAAGTCAAAATTTTGACTATTCATTTTTTCCTTTTTCATCTTTTTTCTTGTTTACTGTGTGCAGTAAAATATTGTTTGGTTTGTTTTCCTGCTTTTTCCTTTTGCTACTCTGTAACTTTCAAAACCTTCTACAAGTTGACAGTTTGAACAACAGTTCATCTGTAGAACCTGATATAACCTCACATACCCTCAACATAATATATGCTAAAATGCAGAGTGTTTTGAATTATGAGAACTTTTGTTATGTATCCTTCAAGTGCCTGTGTTTTCATGGATTTTAGGGATATTATTGATTTACTATAAATGTACATTTATTAGATTATTTTCTATGTTATTTCTGCTGTTACGTACAAAATAAAATTAAGTTTTAAAAAATAAAAATCTGAGATACAATGGCAGAATGCTGCCACGATTTAAACAAGGTTCAGGCTCAAATGGTTTGAACTGTAGGGCACATCAGGCCTTAGCTTTACCATTATCTTGTTCAGTGTATTTATAATACATTCCAGACTACAAGGTCTATCAAACTTCAAAAATATATGTGAGTATGGGCTATAGTGAACTTTCCTTATATCAACAAATGGGAGTCAGTAGGAAGTACACAACCAAAGGGTTTGTCAGCTTTATAGTTCATGAGAGAACAGCTAAAACACTATACTGGAAGAAGAAGAAAATGAGCAGGGGTATAGTATTGTGTTAATGCGTTTGCATAACCCTCCATTACCAAAACTGATGGTGTTAACTGTGATCATTGAGAGGAAAAAGAACAAGGAACTACCTAAGAACTGTGCATACAAGATTTTACAAAGACAAGTACAATCTAACAATTGGATTTCTGTCCTGACAGTTCTACATTTCTAATTTTCTTTTTTTTTTATCTTCCTGTAAATACGTTACATTTTTGGAATTAAATGTTAAAGTCTGTGAAACATTACTGGTTCTTTGACTTTATCTTCACAGAGTAAAGGTATAATTCATGAAAAAATAATAAGTGCCAAAGATTATTGTAATCAGTACTTCAAAGGTTGAGAATCATTGTCTTATACAAACCTTTGATGACAGGGTCTGGTAGTTTATACATAAATATCTACCCATGATAAGTGTTACCAGCTCACTACAAGCAGAAAGTTTCACATCTGTTAAGGAATGAAGGGTCATTCAGAATTATGACACTTGTGGTCATGTATTAGAGCTGGCTAAATTATTCCTGGGGAATAATATCTATTTTGAGTTTACCCTTTTCCTGTGGATGGTTCACTATTCAATGTTGATTTCTGCAACAATATTTGTTACTCAAAATATTCATCAAGAGTTTACACAAAAAGAGAGTCACTATGTGTGGATCAATTGACTGTTCACTATTCATTATTAGTGGTATATGATTGGTCACTTAAGTCATATGATACTGTTTCTGCTTCCTGACTGGATGACAGACTTTTTAAACAGGAGACTATAATGCATATGGAATGACAAACAACAAATTGCTCACTTACAATATGAATTTTCAGGTGTATAAGCATTTGTGAACTTTTGGGATCCGCAAACATTTTCCCCACAAATAGGAGATGGGTAATCTCACTGTGTTTATAATGTGAAAATAGGACTGAATCACTTTTTCTATAATTTGACTATTTATTACGAGCATTAAGCAAGCTGAGCGAAGCCAGGTGAAGTACAAATCAAAGGGTCCAGGAGCAAAAATATACGCGGAGTAGGAGGAATGAAACATTAGTTAATACTAGCCAAATACCTTGGCTAACATCACAGAATATCTGATGCTCTTGGATTATTATTCGATTTTGCTTACCATGCTCAATAAAAATTGAGGTATCTGTGGAGATTTTATAGTCAAAAGCCCATAAACTTAAAAAAAATCCATTTTGGGTTGGAAAATCCACTGAGACTGCACCAAAAGATTTTTTTTTAAAGTTATTGTTACTGTACACAGGGACTGACCATGCTGGGATTAATGGAGGAACAAGCCCTGGAGGACAATGTGTGGTGACACTGTGTTGCTGACCCCGTCCGCACAGATGCTCCAGGATATGAGAGAGAGAGAGACTGTTGCACTTGGTTTTGTTTAGTACAGAGCTGGCACGCCGCTGCCTGCAAAGAGACCATTTTTATTGTTTACATTTATTGCTGTAAAGATCAGGTGAAATCCATAAGATCTCTTGGGGATGGACATTCCAAGCAAGGAAAATATTTAATATATGATGTATGTAATATCGGGTCGGTTTGTGTTGGCAGATGGGGTTTAAAATCCAACTTTATTTTCACTTGCTAGTGTTGTGGATTCTGATGTTTTCTGCTTCTCGGATTTAATATTATTTCTTATTATTGGAGAGTGAAATTCAGTTTATCATGCCAGTATATTAGCTCCTGATTACTTCTAAATATTTGGATTGGATAACTGGACTAAACTACATTTTCCTGAATACCCAAAACTCCCATTGAAGTCAATGGTGATATGACAGTTGGATGGTCAAGAAAAGCAAGATTAATCCCTTGACGTGTTTTTCTTTAAATGTTACCATTTGTGCAATCCAAATTTCACTTCATACACCATATTAGATTACACTCTGCATATACCTTATTTTATTACTTCACATATGGTTGAGACATACCTTAATATGAGCAGTGCAGCACCTGAAAACTAATATTAAAAGGAGGAAACGTCTTTTCCAGTTCATATTTGCTCTGTCTTAAAATATGAACAAAATCTGAATTTAATAAAATACATAACAACATTAAGTAACTTGAATGGACCCTGACAAAGTACAATGTCACAATGGTCTTGGGCACGCACAAGAATCTAGAGGTTTCAGAGTAGCAGCTGTGTTAGTCCGTATCTAGAGAAATTCATTTACTTAAGCCTATATGCAAAATGCATCCATCCCTTCAGATCAGGAAAGCGAATGCTCATCTCAGTTTATTTTAGGCTGTCTCATGTCAGCAAAATAGGAATAATTTAATGTGACAGTATGTTACTGTGCTACCTTCTTGTCTCTGAAATGTCGCTGAATAATATTCTGCTCCTAAGAATGCCCTTTATTTCCTAACACTGGTTATAGCTCTATGATTTAACTATTATCTTCCCACCTCAAGCCAGTCACTTGCTGAATGTTATCACCTTATATTCCTACCTTAACATGCATCAATCATAACAGTAAAAAAGTGACTGGAATGTTAATTTCACATTTACAAAACACTTGATTGTTTTTGTAGTTGTTACCATAGTTATGAACCTAATGTCTCAAAGCCCAGCAAAACAAATGAAAACCTTGAAATTCCTCTGTCTCTAGCAGGTACTGCTAGTTTTTATTTTATTTGACAATAATGCATAAAGTTGGAAAATATGATATTTTTACTGGTTCTGCCAGAAAAACAATTACTAGTGAACTTAGTTTTCCATTGCAGAACTATTGGGGGCAAGGGGCGTCTTTTTTTCATTCATTACATCAGCAAAGGTTGGACATGTGTTTTCACTCTGGCCTTTTGCTGACAAACAGATCACAACAAAAGGCCTGTGAACCTAGAGGCTGATTGTCTATATCAGAGCTGTAAGGAGATCAGAAAAATCTGCATGCATCCATATCACACACCTTACCTTAAGTTTAGCCAGGAGGAGTTCATGATCTTGTAGTAGTTTTTTGGTCTCATCTTGATTGCTGCCAATTTCCAATACATTTGGAATTGACTCAGTCAGCTGAAGCTGCACCCATTTCCCACACTAAAATGCAAACACAGGCAAACACCCAGTGTGTGTCATCCAGAAAACACAAGGGCTCTTTATATCCCTACCGCAAAACATACCAGTTCAGGCCCAAATAGATCTTTGCAGGCAGACCCCTATATCCAATGGGCACAGGGATCCACTTACATGTATCCAATTGCACAAGCAGGCCCCAAAGTATACAAAATCCAGTGAATACAAACTTCAGTAATGGGATGCCATAAAAAATAGTAAATCAAGTGTCATTTGAGGCAACATACCCAGGCCTCAAATTCTTGCTTTATCCAATCTCTACCCATACAGTTGTCAAGATGGTATTTTAAAAGGAAAGAAAATCATACCAGGGACTAAAAATAACATTTTTCCCTTCTCTGTCCTGGGAATTGATAACATATTTTTAGCTGCAGTTTGCATAGATCTCTCTCGGCTAAGGGGCATGGTGAACTAATTTCCTATTCTTCTCACAGCAGAAACAAATTAAGGCAGACATGAGGGCTGTCATTTTTACATAACCCAGCTGTCCTCAGCACCCAGAGTTCTGCAGTGCCAAATAATCCATCACAGCATTTTCTCTAACAAGTGGTTGGGGTTTTTTTTTAAATAAAGGAACAACCAAAAGGCCTTTACATAGCTGGGGGGAGAAAATGAGGAAAGGAACATAAACATTAGAAAGTGATGGGCCCAATCTTGCAAATCCTTACTCCTGAAAGTATGGCTTATTTTGTTTCTTACTGAACTGAGAGATTTCCAACCCTATATGAAGATACTAGCAACATTCATTTGTTCAAGATTTGTTTAATGCATCTGATATAAATATATAATTGTACTAAGCACTTAACCCACAGTCATGTCTGCAGCAGATAGCTCATAAGCCAGGCTGTGTGTTGGAGTGAGCCTCCACAACGAGGAGCCAGGAATCTTGCACAACAGGCTGGGCTGCCACTGTATAACAGCTACTTCAGCCTCAGGGTTTGAGTAGACTCCAGGGCACCTGTGCCTTCATCTCGATGCTGGGAGAAATGCCATGTGGATTAGCATAGTAGCAAACCCACTAGCTTGTTCCCACCAGCATTTCCAAATCCCCACTAAACTGCAGAGCCACTCATGAATAGATGTTCCATGGTGCACAGGGGAGCAGTATGTGGCGTCTCCAAAGTACTGCTCTTCCTTGCAACACTTCTGCTGCAGATGGGTCTTTCTACATCAGCTAAGGAGGAGGGAAAATTTTCTCCTGGAAGGAAAAATCCCTCTGCTGTTCTAAATGCAAAATCTGACCCCCACTGATGTCAGTACACACATAGTCACTATCTTTAATCTGCTTTACAGTTATCAAATGCTAAAAAAATCCCAGCCTGAGAGATTAGAGGTATCTAAGGGAGTGAGGTGCCCAACTTCCATTGCATTCCAATTGGTGGCTGGTGTCTAACTCCCTTAGGCAGCTTTGAAAACTCCAGCCTTATTTAGCATCCCAAACTGCATGCAGGTTGCGTGAGCTGGAACTAGTTGCTGAAATGGTCCTTCAGGTCTTTATAAACTCCAGAACATACACAAGAGCTACTACTAAAAATATATGACAAAGGCAACTAACTTTTGGTTTTTAAAGTATGACTACATACAATTTTAAGTGGTATTTTTTTCAGCTAACACTCTGAACAAGTTGTGGTTAACTGAAATGGTTCTTTGTGCATTTGTCACGACTGAAAATGGTACAGTGAACAGAGTTGATAAATACATTTAAAAAAAATACTCCTCAAAGAGATGTTTATATGTATTGTGATCAACATTTTTACACTGCCATGTTTTAGAATCAGAAATATTCTTTGCCCCTAAGAACTTACATAGTTTAGCCGAATAGTTTTGGTTCATGTAAAAAAAAGAAAAAAAGTGATATACTGTAAGAAGCATGAACTTCTTAGAAGGTTTTCTACATACTAACTTAAGATATAAAATAAATGTACTTGCCTGGTCGACATTATTTGCTGAATAGATGCTAATATGAGTAGAATTTGGAATAGACTGTTACTAAATACTATGCAGACCAAGCCACAGAGCTAAGAGCATAACTGTTAGCAAATGTTGTCTTACCTTAAGTATAGCGATAACAATCCTGGAATCTCCAGCCTGAACAGCAACTGAACTGACTGTTGTTGTAGAAAGGTGCTCACCAGAGCTGCCTTCATTTGACATGGTTTTTCAGAATTGGACTTCATACATTACTGCAGCCTCAATACACTTATATGCGCTGGTCATTTCAGAAGGCAACAAACAGGGTTACTTGGATTCATTCAGCAAAAGAGCTCAGCTAACACCGATTACTCTGCCAAAAGGAAAGAACAGGAGTTAAAAATAGACAACCCCATTGAGTTTATCATTCTTGAGAGAGCGCGAGAAAGAGAGATTTGACACACCCCTAGTTTGGTAGCATTAAGCTGCCTGTTCTTTTTTGTCATTATCTGAAGTGTAAAGGGCTGCCTCTGTGATCATCATCTGACTCTGGATAAGCAAATGGAAAAAAGACAAATCAAAATAGCTGGAATCAGTTTCAAAACTAATGCTGTACAGATAGATCCAAATATTATAAGGTTTTAAAACAAGCAGATAGCTGATCTAAATATTTAACTTGTACAACTTCTTGTTATTCTCCCCATTTATTAGTGATTAATGAGCTGCATACATTTAATATATTTTTTCTCCAAGTCAGTGTACATTATAAAGCACTAATATATATATTATGAACAGTCTGACATATATAACAAAACCCTGTGAATGGAACCAGACAATGGATTTCTTACCAAAAACATTAAAATGTATAGCGACCCTATTAACTAAGAAAGGAATCCACATATCCTGTGTAGGCTTTTGAAAGGCACTTTATCACTTAGTATTGTTGGAATTTTTTATTCAGTACTCCACTTCATAGCAAATTGTTCCTATATTCTGTTTAATCTTGAGTAATCCCTCTTTAGTAATATGCTTGTAAGAGGCACACCTCCCAACTCATTAAAATGCTGCACTGCACATTAGCTTTTATTCAGTGTAGGGAAATCACAGACAGTTTTAAATTGTGGCACAGGTCAGTACATTAATTCTACTGCTAGAAACTCAGAGCATGCACAGAGAGACTGTGGTATTAGACAGCTGCTATTTGATTCCCTGTGACAGAACAGCTGAGAAAGTGACACTGGACTGTACACAGGTTGCGCAGATGCCACAAGCACATTGGAGAAACCTCAGACTTAATAGGCTTATAAGCATCTGCTTGCTTTATTTCTTTAAAACTGTGTAACAGTTTAGATCAATTTAGAAGAAAATCCAGGCTCAAAACCTGATAGCATTAGAGAACTATGAGTATTAGGTTATCCATGTAGTCAAGTATTCAAAGAAAAATCAAAAGAAAAAAATTACTTTTGTATTCAGCAAAAATTCTGGCTACTCAAGTACTCTGCAAAAAAAAGCTCTGCAATTCTCTGACCAGGAAGTGTGTCTCTCGGTTTCTCCTCACATGGAAACTTCTTGTTGATATGTGAACTGATGCCAATAGACATCGTGAAACGTGTATGAGAAGTTCGAGCAGTACAGACAGATAGGAGCAGATAGGAGCTGGCTCCACTATAGACTGGCTG
This sequence comes from Mauremys reevesii, assembly GCF_016161935.1. NCBI lineage: Eukaryota > Metazoa > Chordata > Testudines > Geoemydidae > Mauremys > Mauremys reevesii. The sequence goes on along the minus strand of NC_052633.1, from coordinate 34,118,797 downwards.
AATTTTATTTGTGAGATTATTAATTATTATAACAAACAATTCAGACAGCAGTGAAGCTAAAATCTGAAAGAAAGTGATAAAATATTTTGTACTGAAGGAAGAGGAGGGCAGAGCTACAGTGAAAGAGCTGATGTGGTGACCCCGGCCCTCTGTGCTAAAGCACTTGAAACATTGTGCCCGCTTGAAACTATGGAGAGCAAGCAGTCTTGAACTAACTGGTCTGAGGAGGGCATAAATGACAATTCTTTTAAAAGAATACCCAGGCCCAAAGCCAAAAACAAATCATGAAGCAGTAACTCTTCAGCTATGTGATGCAGAGAGCCAAAAAGAACATATATCACATCCTTCCACTCATTCCCAACACCCCTTGACATACCTTGCAGTGACTCTCCTCAGTAAAACAAACACTTTATATAGAAACTCATGAGGCACATAGAAGAGGAAAAGTCTACAATGCTTTAGATTAAATGGGTACTTGTGTAACAGGTGTGGCCCAGTAAAATGTTTGGAACTGGGAGACTGAAATGGAACAATGAACTGTACAAATAAAACTTTATTCATAAACAAAGTTGGACCAACTAGAGAATTGAAATATTGTCTATCTGGCAGAATTAGTATGTTTGCTTTCTAGGATATCCCAGAAGATAGGGACTTAGGGCAGCTTCCTGAGCCTGGGCAGGTCCAAGTGCAGGGTACAGCTTGTATGGGACTCTCTGTCTTTTAGAAAATGTGATTTCTGAATTACTGAAAGGGGCATGATCAACTTGACTTCTAGTCAGTCTCCTCAAATGGAGTGTCAAGTAGTTTCAGCTAGTCTGCCAGCTCTGTCTCCTTGCCAATATTAATTGTTTCACCATCACATTTTTCTATTTTTAAAAATATGGTTATGCTGGGGTTGGACGATCACACTAATTAGTTGAAGCTGTTGCATGTGACAGAAACTTTCCATTTAGACTAAGCAAGGGAACAATGAAATGTCCCTTTGTTTTGTGATAACTGAAACAATGAAAAACCAGCACCCGAGGACTAGATCACATTCAAACCTGGACAGTGGCTGGGCCATGCAGTTGAAGGGGTTCCTGGGGGTCTGATAACAAATGCAAAAGTGGGAGAATTATTTGATTGCAGCTGTGTGTGAGAGAGAAGTAGGAGAAACCACAGAAAAAACATCAAGGAAACCTCAGACACAGCCAATGAAGCTCTTGTAGCCTGGTCTGGAGAAAATGCTGACACGCGCATGCACACACACACACACTTGAGAGAGCGTGCACTAGCTAGCTAGCTTTTGGGTAGAGTCATGGCTGGAAGGAGGCTTGGAATTGTGATCTAAGACACTTTCTTCTGCTGTTTGAGTCTTGCTGTGTTTTGGGAAACAAGATTTATATACATTTACTGTAAATAAATAGGATTGTATCAAAGATATACCTGACTCCATCATCAATTTCTCCTCCTAACAGAAGCAACCTACAAGATCCAGATATTTGCTAACTGCTTGCATCAAAAAGAGTAGTAATATTTTCCTTGCCTGTTGCTGTGTGGAAGAACCCACCACAAACAGGGGAAACTGAGGTACTCACTGACTATCCAAGGGAAACAGTGCTCCTTGTTTAGTTTCACTAACAAATCCATAAGGTAAGCAAACTGAATGAAACAGAGTGAATGAGTATAAAATATTATCAGTTTCAGTAATCTCAGGTATAAATAACTACAGTAGGCAACACGTTTTCAGAGAGAAGTATGATTAGGCCCCTTTATATTTAAAACAAAATTTATTTTTATTTATTTCATTTTCAACATGTAAAAATAAAAATGGCCACATAGCCCAGACAGATCATTAAAAGTACAGTACAAGACAAAAACTGCAGTAATAAATCAGAGGCATCTCTGCACAAAACCTTCATCCTCCCTCAGAAAAATCCACACTTCAGCCTGAGCCTCCAAAATCTAACCCTTCCCTCAAGACCTGCCCAGATAGACTATCATCACTTTTTTTCCTATGACAGTGGCACCAAGGAACCCCTGTTAAAGATCAAGGTCCCATTCTGCTGGGTGTTCAGAGGTCCTCCTGGAGGATGTCCTACTAGCTGCTCCTTCTCTTATATACCAAGGGACTTCCAAATTCTTTGATCATATCACATGGTGTAAGAAAGTGTCTTTCAGGGAGACAGGTTCCACACCATACAGGGCTTTAGAGGTCAAAACTATCTATGCCCCGGTTGCTACTAGGCACTGTGACAGATGCTCAATTACATTCTATGGCTTGGACACAAGGATAGAGCTGTGCGTTATCCGCATATTGGAAACACTTCAACACATGCCCCTTCACTAACCCTCCATTTACACATTGAGCAGGAGAAGCAGTGTGAATGCCCATTGGGCAGAAAAACAATTACTTAGAACGTCCCTCTGAGATTGCACCAAAAGGCAGGTCCATTCACATCGCTTGAGTTCTTTAGCAGAGAGCAAAGGAATGAGTCTAAAGCACCAGTTGTGGAACTAAATTCTTCCCGTACATCCAGAACCTCAGTGAAGACCTCTAGTGTGTGGAAAGCAGCTGTACAATCCAAGAGAGAAGCAAAATCAAAGAAAAATAAATCTGCTAACTGCTAATACCCACTATTCTGATAGCACCCAGCATACGATATAGGAAATGCGTATGAAATTCAGCAAAAGCCTTTCAGTGGATCACTTCCAAAGATCAGAAAACTGATCTGGCAAGTAGCCCCTATATTTTCAAGTATTCAATGTACTAGCACAAATGGAGTCTACTGTTTGTTTGCTTTCAAGGACAACCACAACATAAAACCCACATATACAGTAGTAAACATACCTGGATCCCAAAGCAAAGGCAGCTGATGCTTTTTCAGTCCAATGGCCTCATTTCTTCTGTTCTGTGCCTTCTCCCTCTACCCCTTCCTTTGATCCTGAAGAATTGCAGGGACCAAATGTAATCTTCATATCTGGCTTGTGCCCAGAAGTGCCTGGGTCTCTAAAATTTCCAAAATTACAGAAGAGGTCCAACCAACAAACAGCTTCTAATCCGGGACTCATAATTAGACTTATTTTATATCACTTCAGGGTCGAACTCTGATTTTAAGGAGGCTTTTCTAGCCTCCTTTTAAATGCAGAGCTTCAATTTCTCTTCTTGATATCTCATAAGGGAAAGGCTGTTATTTGTGTGGCTCCAAGTTTTGTGCCTGATGTTACCTGGAAGAGGAAATTTCCCTTCCTATCCTTTGCCTGGTTCCTAAGTCAGGGAAAGAGAAACGTTGACGCTCAGACTGGTGCACAGAGAGTGCTTACATCTGTATTTACGAGTCACTATCATAATGATATTTCAACTCCCGCAGATTTTGTGGTCAGCCCTACTGCTTATTTCTTGCCTTAACATTATGCTGCTCTCAAGAACTCATTACTCCATACTGGTGGTAAGGGAAATTTCAGCTTCTGGGATTCAGAGCCATCAGTCTAGAACCTCTGCAGGAAGGCATGTTTCTTTCTTCTATCGTGCAATAAAATTATGAGTGCTCTCAAGTTTCAACCTTTATTTTTGGTGGTTGTTGCACTGTTATGCTACAATGTTATTTCCTTGAGGTCATTATCCCTGGATAAGCTGAGGAAGCACCATACTGTGGAGAAAAAAATGTCTGGGGTGTCTTAAAAAGGAAGAAGCATACGTTCCCACCATAATTCCCAAGCAGCTCTGCCTGATTAACAGGTTTATCACTAAGCTAACTAGTCTGAACAGATGTCACCAAATCCAAACACATGAATTACCCTGTAACATTTTCTTTGCAAGTTTAATTTTATTTTGTTCTCAGACGATAAAAAACACAAGTCAGATTTATGCTACTCCTTAAAAATGATAAAGTGAAAATCAAATTACAACTTCTCCTAGGCCACGAGGTGAATTTTCACATGTTGCCACTATGAGAGAAGCATGAGCAATGCAATGAATTAGAATAGTTACAGAGAGTGAACAGATAAAAATCGCTAAAAGAAGTTGAACTCTGCACTGCTTATATCTTTTCCCAAACAACCCAAATAAACAGAGAAGGACTGCGTGTCCTTTTAATTTGATTTAGGAAATGGCAAAGGGGCCTTCTCTGCTTTAGTTTTCCTAAAAAAACAACAACCCACCACGGTGGAGTGCTACAATGAAATGTTGCAAGGTTTCACTCACAGTCAAAATACTCGTAGTACAAAAGCATGCATAGTTAACTTAGAAGCTTAGATTGCAAACTTATCAATATAGGGCAGATCATGGCCTATTCTGCTCATTCTTGAACAAGAGTACGGAGGTGTAAGTGACCTTTTAATCCTCTACATCAGGGTAGGCAAACTGTGGCCCACGGGCCGGATCCGGCCCCTCAGGACTTTGGATCCCACCTGTGGGATTTCCACCACTATGGCGCTGCGGGCCCTGCACCGCTCCCAGAAGTGGCCGGCGCCACGTTCCTGCAGACACTGGGGGAGGGGAAGCGAGGCGGAGAGCTCTGCGTGCTGCCTTTGCCTGTGGGTACCTCCCCTGAAGCTCCCATTGGCCGGGAACAGGGAACCGCAGCCAATGGGAGCTTCGGGTGTGGAACCCACAGGCAAGTGCAGTGCGTGGAGCCCTCCGTTCCCCCTCCCCCAGGGATCACAGGGACGTGGTCCCGGCTGCTTCCCAGAGTGGCACAGGGCTGGGGCTGGCAGGCAGGGAGCCTGCCCTGGCGCGTGCCGCTGCCATCCCAGAGCCACTCCGGGTAAGTGGCCCTGGGCCAAAGCCAACACCCTGAACCCCTCCTGTACCCCACACCCCAACTCCCTGCCTTGAGCCCCCGCTGCACCCCGCATCCCTTCTGCACCCGAACCCCCTTCCCTGAGCCTCCTCATACACCTGAGAACCCCTCCTCTGCCCAACACCTTGCCCTGAGCCCCTTCCTGCACACCGCACCCCCTCCCACACCCTGCACTCACTCCTGCACCCCAACCCCCTGCCCCAGCCCTACATTCATGGCCCTGCATGCAATTTCCCCACCCAGATGTGTCCCTCGGGCCAAAAAGTTTGCCCACCCCTGCTCTACATGAACTACCCATCCCATGAGGAGTATAGCCACTGCAGCATTGCTCTATCCTCTCACTCGTGCATGCAGTGAAAGTCAGTGGAACTTGTGCTCTTAAAAACCTTAGGTGCATTTGAACATCCATCCCAACACCCAAGGTACGTACGCTACCGCAGATAGAGGTGGCACAGGCTACTCTTCTGTCTGAGGGAGAGGGGGAACCAGGAGGTAGATTATGACCTGGATCTGCTCCTGAGGCAATTACATGCTGGCCCATTAATGAGGTGCTATGAAATGACAATCTTGGCCAGTATTATTAATTATAATGTTCAACATATATTTAAAAAGTAGACAGCCATATGAAGGGGTTGTTTCCATGTAATTATTTTTAATGTTTATGAACAGCACCCAGATCTCTGTACTCAACCTGTGCTACAATAAAAAGAAAGATTAAAAATCATATGGACCATGCACAGATACATTATTGCTTAAACCCTGGCCAAAATTGCTGATAAAGATTACTGTCTCTGTTTAACCTTAAGAAAGCAATCAGTCAGCACTGACACAAAAATATAATATGAATCAGTTAACAAGAGATAATAGTTCAAATAGGCATAACCACACTAGGCATACTAAACAATGAAGCCACGTTGTTTTTATAGTTAGAAGGCTGTTTAAGAGAAAGGGATAGCTGTTTTCATGGACCTGAATTTCAGAGGCTAAATTTAGAACTTATTAGATAAGCAGATGGCGCAAATGAACTCTTAACAGCACATCATTTCACACATGTAACAGCAACAAACTACTTTATCCAATGAGTGGAGTTCAGCAGGAGCTAAAGACTGCAGCTCCTAATTAAAACATTGTTAAAATACCCAAGGTCTACAGAGTTCTGTTTCATTTACCACAGGAAACTGAAAAAGATTTCCTCCATCTTGTTCTGCACAACTGTTTAAAAGCTAACACTAGTGAGAGATACCTCTGTGTCTGTTTTATGCATGTGTTTCCCTTTCTTTCTTTCCCTCTCTCCATATCCTTGGATCTCAAGCAATAACCAACTGCAAATCTGCTCCACCCGCTTCCCTGAGGTCAGTCATCAAGTTGCATGACATAATTAGAAGAGATGAAGGTGCATCAAATATTAATATAATCTCTTTTTCCTCTGCCCACTTAGTCTGTTCCTGTAAGTTACAGTCATCAATGAGCTATGCTGTACTTGCCTTCTCATGAAATCTAATGTGGGGCCTATCTCCCAAGGATAAAAAGATCTGCCGTGACACTTCCCAATACATAGGTAAGAACCCTCATACCATAAAAATGTCAGATGAAGGCATGCACTTGTATCTCTTTCACACATGCACACGTTTCTATGTTGGTGTACAAATGTTAGGATCTGAGCTGTAAACCTCCTGAGTTTCTAGAATTTTAATATTTTTTTTAAAAGAGAACACTCTTAGCAGTAACACTCTGTTTACAGAGAAATATATTCTTAGACTTAATTTCTATCTTTGTAAATGTAATGGTTTGAGAATAGTACTCTGCCACTATCTCTACTAGCAAAGCACATTGAGCAATAATAATATTCTGTTGCAGCACTGAGGCAAAAGTCACATAATGCAAGAACTTAAAAAATCAAGGTTTTGTCTGCTCTGTGTTGACATTAAAAACTCTGACATTTCACAGAAGGTTGCCCTCATGTCTTTGGCCTACGTTTCCTCTCCTCCTCCTCCCCACCTCCAAAGCTGTGCAATACTCTGTCTGCCAGGTGGTTGCTACCCTCCACTGCAGAGGTGGCTGCAGGTCAGTGGTGTTGTAAATATATCATTTATAAAATGCCTCAGGATCCTCCAGCAGAACGGTGTTATATTTTAATAAAACAATAAGCCCTTTAGGAAGTGCCATGTGGGAAGGTTTACAAAATACACCTAAGGGACTTAGAAGCCAAAGTCAATGGGACTTCGATTCCAGCACATTATGCATACATTGGATTTTGCCTCGTTACAGTATTCATATCATGTTACCTTAGCATAACCATGAAAAGTCTGTTGAGAAAATCTGAACTGCTTCACACTTTCTCTTTTTTATATTGGTTCTTTTATTTCAACCAATTGCTTTATGGCACTTTACTATTCTGAATAAAAAAAAAGGCCAGTCAATTATTCACATTTTTAAAAAAAGAGAAATTTGTGAGAGAAAATCAGCTAGAGGCAGATTTATTTTCCTCTTGCACTGGCTCTGCAGGCTTTTCTGTTTGTAACCAAATCAGAGTTACAGTTGTAACACAAAACTATTATTTCAGCATCTCAGCTGCAACTCTTCTGTCTAGTATCATAGGAGCATCGTCCATCATAAGCTAATGACAGAGACTGTGAAAGGGTACAGATATGTTCTTCAGTGAAGAACCCCAAAGTTTGTCCAAACTAATAGAATCTCTAGTGGATTCCCACTCCTACACCTCACTTTTATGGTGGGGCACCCTTCATTGAATGTAAAGTTGGATAATATGGAGGGTTGGAAGGATTAGATTTTTTAAATCAGTAAATGTTGTTAAATGTTGATTTCACCATACGCACGCACAAACCAACGAAAAAAGATACAACCGCGTTTGCTCCAATCCCTCAGACAGAGACAAACAGCTACAGGGTCTCTATCAAGTGTTCTTAAAACTATAATACCCATCGGGTGAAATGAAGAAACAGATTGACAGACCCAGAAGTCACCTACTACAGGACAGGCCCAACAAAGAAAGTAACAGAACACTACTAGCCGTCACCTACAGCCCCCAACTAAAAACTCTCTGGCGCATTATCAAGGATCTACAACCTATCCTGAAGGACAATCCCTCGCTCTCTCAAACCTTGGGAGACAGGCCGGTCCTCGCTTACACACAGCTCCCCAACCTGAAGTAAATACTCACTTGCAACTACACACCACATAACAAAAACACTAACCCAGGAACCAATCCCTGCAACAAACCCCTGTTGCCAACACTGTCTGCATATTTATTCAAGGGACACCATCATAGGACCTAACCACATCAGCCACACCATCAGGGGCTTGTTAATCTGCACGTCTACCAATGTGATATATGCCATCATGTGCCAGCAATCCCCCTCTGCCATGTACCCTGGCCAAATTGGACAGTCTCTACGCAAAAGAATAAATGGACACAAATCAGACATCAGGAATTGTAACATTCAAAAACCAGTAGGACAGCACTTCAGTCTCCCTGGACAGACTTAAAAGTGGCAATTCTTCAACACAAAAAACTTCAAAAACAGACTCCAACGTGAAACTGCAGACCTGGAATTAATTTGCAAACTGGACACCATCAAATTAGGCCTGAATAAAGACTGGGAGTGGATAGGTCACTACAAAAAGTAATTTTCCCTCTGCTGATACTCATGCTTTCTTGTCAACTGTTGGGAATGGGCAACGTCCACCTTGATTGCACTGGCCTCGTTAGCACTACAAAGGTAATTTTCCCTCTGTTAATATTCACTCCTTCTTGTCAGCTGTTGAGAATAGGCCCCTTCCACCTTAATTGAATTGGCCTCGTTAGCACTGACCCCCCTACACTCTTGGTAAGGCAATGCCCATCTTTTCATGTGCTGTAATATATATAGCTATATACTGCTTACTGTACTTTTCACTCCAGGCATCTGATGAAGTGGGTTTTAGTCCACAAAAGCTTATGCCCAAATAAATTTGTTAGTTTCTAAGGTGCCACAAGGACTCATTGTTTACGCCATGAAATGGTGCCTATACATGGCAACTACCTAGCAAATTGACCATTTACATTGGATAGAAATAAAAACATCACCACATTCATTCTTCAAGTATGTGGCTTAATATTGCCTTTAATACAGTTTCGAGCAATGCATTAATACAAGTAACGGGTACAGTTGACCTGGGTGCTATATTTCTTTGTATGCATTTGACTTGAAAAAAAGGCTATGTCCTGAGAACAGCGAGTGATATAAGGCAGGCTATGAGGCCTCATGTTCAGATCACCAAAGATACATGGAGTAGAGGTCAAATATGTCAGAGTACATTGTACAATCCTTTACCCTGCCAAGCCCTGCTCCAAGCTATCCGTCGTCCAAATGGAGGCCTGTTGAGCTACCCATAAAGGTTTAGAGAGAGAGCAGATGGCTCCCAGTCAGTACCAGTTTACAATGTGTCTCACTTGCAAGTCGCTGAAGGCTGGACTCACTGCATCACACAATGGTATGAAGTAGCAAATCATTACACTGTTGTGTGTATATGAAAAAATGGTAGCTAAACATACTGAACACACTGCATGGAATGGAAAATACAGGAGCAGGTATAAATACATGAAAAGATGGGAGTCTGAGGGTATGTCTACACTACGGGATTATTCCGATTTTACAGAAACCGGTTTTTTTAAAACAGATTGTATAAAGTCGAGTGCACGCGGCCACACTAAGCACATTAATTTGGCGGTGTGCGTCCATGTACCGTGGCTAGTGTCGATTTCTGGAGCATTGCACTGTGGGTAGTTATCCCATAGTTCCCGCAGTCTCCCCCACCCATTGGAATTCTGGGTTGAGATCCCAGTGCCTGATGGGGCAAAAAACATTGTCGCGGGTGGTTCTGGGTACAGCCTCACCCCTCCCTCCGTGCAAGAAGCAGACAACCGTTTCGCACCTTTTTCCCTGGGTGAACTGTGTAGACACCATAGCACAGCAAGCATGGACCCTGCTCAGCTCAAGACAGCAATCATGGACGTTGTAAACACCTTGCGCATTCTCGTGCAGTCAATGCTGAACCAGGACCTGCAAAACCAGTCGAGGAGGCGGTGGCTAAGGCAGCGCAGCGACGAGAGTGATGAGGACATGGACACAGAATTCTCTCAAACAGTAGGCCCCTGCGCTTTGGCGATCATGCTGGTAATGGGGCATTTTCTAGCCATTGAATGCCGATTTTGGGCCCGGGAAACAAGCACAGACTGGTGGGACCGCATAGTGTTGCAGGTGTGGGACAATTCCCAGTGGCTGCGAAACTTTCGCATGCGTAAAGGCACTTTGTGACTTGCTTTCCCCTGCCCTGAAATGCCAGAATACCAAGATGAGAGCAGCCCTCACAGTTGAGAAGTGAGTGGCAATAGCCCTCTGCAAGCTTGCAATGCCAGACAGCTACTGGTCAGTCGGGAATCAATTTGGAGTGGGCAAATCTACTGTGGGGGATGCTGTGATACAAGTAGCCAAAGCAATCATTAAGCTGCTGCTACAAAAGGTTGTGATTCTGGGAAATGTGCAGGTCATAGTGGATGGCTTTGCTGCAATGGGATTCCCTAACTGTGGTGTGGCGATAGATGGAACCCATATCCCCATCTTGGCACCGGAGCACCAGAGCACCCAGTACATAAACCAAAAGGGGTACTTTTCCATGGTGCTGCAAGCACTGGTGGATCACAAGGGATGTTTCACCAACATACACGTGGGATGGCCGGGAAGGGTTCATGACACTTGCGTCTTCAGGAACACTACTCTGTTTAAACGGCTGCAGCAAGGGAATTACTTCCCAGACCAGAAAATAACAGTTGGGGATGTTGAAATGCCTGTCGTTATCCTGGGGGACCCAGCCTACCCCTTGATGCCATGGCTCATGAAGCCATACACAGGCAGCCTGGACAGTAGTCAGGAGTTGTTCAACTACAGGCTGAGCAAGTGCAGAATGGTGGTAGAATGTGCATTTGGCCGTTTAAAGGTGCGCCGGCGCACATTACTGACTCGCTCAGACCTCAGCCAAACCAATGTCCCCATTGCTATTGCTGCTTGCTGTGTGATCCACAATCTCTGTGAGAGTAAGGGGGAGACCTTTATGGCAGGCTGGGAGGCTGAGGCAAATCACCTGGCCGCTGATTACGCGCAGCCAGACACCAGGGCGATTAGAAGAGCACACCAGGTAGCGGTGCGCAGCAGAAAAGCTTTGAAAACCAGTTTCATCACGGGCCAGGGTACGGTGTGACTGTTGTGTTTGTTTCTCCTTGATGAAACCCCCCTCCCCCTTGATCGACTCATTGCCTGTAAGTCACCCACCCTCCCCCTTTGATTACCGCTTGCTTCCTAAGGAAATAAAATCACTCATTTACAAATCATGTATTCTTTATTAATTATAAAAAGAGGGCAAGAACTAACAAGGTAGCCCGGGTGGGGTTTGGGAGGAGGATAGGAGGGAAGGAAAAGGCCACTAAAAAAATTTCAAAATGACAGCCTTTTGGTTGGGCTGTCCACTGGGGTGGAATGGGTGGGTGCACGGAGCTTCCCCCAACGTGTTCTTAGTCGTCTGGTGGGTGAGGAGGCTAAGGAACATGGTGAGGGGGGGATTGTGGTTATACAGGGGCTGGAGCGACACTCTGTGATCCTGCTGCCGTTCCTGAAGCTCCACCAGATGCTGGAGCATGTCAGTTTGTTCACGCAGCAGCCCCAGAGTTCTATCCCGACACCTCAGATCTTCATGCCGCCACCTCTCATCTCGAGCGTCTCTCCTCTCCTCACGTTCGTCCCTCCTATCCTCACGTTGGTCCCTCCTGTCCTCACGGTCACTGGCATCTTTCCTGTACTTTGATACCACATCCTTCCACTCATTCAGATGAGCTCTTTCATTGCAGGTCACTTCCATGATTTCCGAGAACATTTCGTCTTACGTCTTTTTTTCCGCCGTCTTATCTGAGATAGCCTTCGGGACAGAGGAGGGAGACTTGAAAAATTTGCAGTTGCATGAGGGAGGGAAAAAAGGGAGAGAAGTATTTTAAAAGATACATTTTACAGAACAATGGTTATACGCTTTCACGGTGAACAACACTATTCACTTTACATAGCACATGCGATCTCACTACAAGGTCGCATTTTGCATCTTAATATTGAGTGCCTGCAGCTTTGGTGTTAGAGATCACAGACGCAGGTCCGGGCATCAGAATTCGGCCTGCATGCGGCCATGGTAAGCCATTGTCTTTCGGCTTCTGTAGCCTTCATATATCCAGCGCCCTCCTTTCCCAAACAGCAAGCAAAGCCTGTTGAGTGCTGCTTCTTTCCTGTTAACGTGCAGCACCAGAACTGCCCCCATCCAATTCTCTGGGATGATCGCTTTACCCCTCCCCGCACTGCATGGCTCGTATCATGGAAGATCGCTGCTAGCCACCCTCCCCCTCACCGCGTGACTGGTAGCAGGGAAGATCCCAGCTAGCCAAACACAAAAAAGCTCAGCGCCAATCACCCCCCTATCCCCCTGCTTGGCTAAATGCAGGGAAGGATTTCTTTTAAGCCACAGGCAAACAGCCCAACCATCTCTGTCCCCCTTAATTAAATTCCTGAATTTCAACCAGGTTACCATGAACGAAACCACTCTCCTGAGGATAACACAGCGAGATAAATAACGGATGTTGCTTGAATGCCAGCAAACACCGGGACCATATGCAGCTAGGCTTTGTCATGCAATGATACCAGATTACTTGCTACATGCATGGTGTGGTCAAGTGTCCTGCCATGGAGGACGGAATAAGGCTGCCCTGCCCATAAACTTTCTGCAAAGACTTTTGGAGTATCTCCAGGAGAGCTTCATGGAGATGTCCCTGGAGGATTTCCGCTCCATCCCCAGAGATGTTAACAGACTTTTCCAGTAACATGCATCCCAAGTCCTCAGGGCAAATTAATCATTAAAAAACACTTGCTTTTAAACCATGTTTTATATTTACAAAGGTACACTCACCAGAGGTCCCTTCCATGGCTTCATTGTCTGGGATAGTGGCTTGGGAGGGCTGGGAGGGTAATTCCGTCAGGGTGAGAAAAAGCTCCTGGCTGTTGGGGAGAACGGAGTGCTGTGTGCTCTCTGCAAGCTCGTCCTCCTCTTCCTCCTCCTCATCTTCCCGTCCATGAGAATCCTCAGCCATGGCTGAGATTACCACCCCACCTCAGAATCCATGGACAACAGACCCCTAGAATTGCAGCTCAGCGTAGAGCGGTATGTTTCGGCCCTGCCCCGCCCCGACCTTGCTTCTTTGGTTTTCTGGTAGGCTGTCTGAGCTCCTTAACTTTCACACGGCACTGTACTGAGTCTCTGCATCATGGCCTTGGAAATTTTTCAGGAGACTGAATTGTTACCTGTGCTGATGAGCTCTCGTGGTCACACTGTGCTGAGAGCTCCACACTGGCCAAACAGGAAATGAAATTCAAAAGTTCGCAGGGCTTTTCCTGTCTACCTGGCCAGTGCATCCGAGTTCAGATGGCTTTCCAGAGCAGTCACAATGGTGCACTGTGGGATACCGCCCAGAGGCCAATACCGTCAAATTGCGCCCCACACTAACCCTATCCAACATTCCCTTCGCCGGGAGTACAAGAAATCGATTTTAAACCTATATATTATATAAAGGGCTTCATTGTGTGGACAGGTGCAGGGTTAAATTGGTTTAACACTGCTAAATTCAGTATAAACGCGTAGTGTAGACCAGGCCCGAGGTCAGTCTAACGAGACATTTCAATTAACAGTCTTTATTCAGGCCTAATTTGATGGTGTCCAGTTTGCAAATTAATTCCAGTTCTGCAGTTTCACGTTGGAGTCTGTTTTTGAAGTTTTTGTTGTTGAAGAATTGCCACTTTTAGGTCTGTTATTGAGTGACCAGGGAGTGGTCGGGTCATTACAAAACCTAAACCTTATTTCCCCCATACTAATTTCCCCCTACTGTTACTCACACCTTCTTGTCAACTGTTTGAAATGGGCCACTCTCATTACCACTACAAAAGTGATATTTCCTCCCTTGGTATCCTACTGTTAACTGAATTGTCTCGTTAGACTGACCTCACACTTAGTAAGGCAACTCCCATCTTTTCATGTATTTATACCTGTTCCTGTATTTTCCACTCCATGCATCTGATGAAGTGGGTTCTAGCCCACAAAAGCTTATGCCCAAATAAATGTGTTAGTCTCTAAGTTGCCACAAGGACTCCTCCTTGTTTGTGCAAAATACCTCAGGAGTTGGATGGGATATTTATGAACACTGAACATTTGGCCAAGGGTCTGAAAAATCCTGTTGCAGCATTAAAAGACTCCTGGTGAGGCTGGAGCACATTGGAGCTCTGCAAACTATAATCCAGTGAGGCACGGAGATTCACAGCCATCCATGCATGCCTGGAAAGCCAGCAATGATACTGTCACTTATCCAGTATCTAAGTCTTGCTAAGAAAATGAAAAGTGCATATGAAAAATTAAAGGACAAAAACTCCATGTGACATCCAGGGACTGCAAATACACTAAAAATCTGTTTTATCTGAAATGTCACTTAAAATAATGGGAACATTTTTACTTCAGGAATGAAACAGAGAAAATTAGGGTATAGCAATGGAGTACAGAATCATGGATAGAGAGGTAAACAATCTTTTTAGATCATCTGGGCCTGTTCCCAATGGGCCTGCAATATTATTTTCTAGTGCTTTGTTCTGGGGTATATTTGAAGTGTCTCAAACAATGGGCCTTCCACAACTTCCTCTGGGAGGCTATTCCTACTGCTAAAAAGGTACTACAAAACTTCCAGCCTAGATTATTTTCTCAGATTTTCATCCCCAGCATAAAACAGCTGAGTGATATCTTTCTCTGGTCTCCACCTCACTAAAGTATTGTATACTCAGGAATTATTAATAAATGTTTATAAAATCCTTGGGACTCAGGTTACCTGAGTAATGGGGTGGATCAATATGCAAGAAAATGACTGAGTAAAGTATTTTAGTCCTAAAACATGCCAAACTCCAATTGATTTACATGCAGTTAAAGCTCAATACCTCATGTGCTCCTCAGCATCTTACTGTAATGAGCCATCACAGCCAACTCTGTGCTGAATACATGACAGATGCTTATTAGGATGTGTGTTCTAATCTAGGAGCCATTGTCAGAGCTCTTCAAGTTACATTCTCATTTACACAGTGTACATATGTGGCCTACTGGCAGTCACGTCTGATTATAGCATGGAAGAGACTCATACAAGTCTCAAGTTGATGTATGTCTGTTCTTGGATGTGGTAAAAAAGAAAGATTGTACTTACATAAGAAAAAACAAAGTTTTTGCAAACTGTGTAAAGCAGTTGTCAAGGACACTCACTATCCCTACTGCTCATGCGTTGTAACTGAAGCTTCATGGAAATCTCTTGTCAGCTGAACCTCAGAAAGGAAGATCATCATACACTGACTATTGGAAACTAAGAATGTTTACCTTGGGTCTGCTCAGAGTTCTTAAGCACAGATGTCTGATTATAAGAAGTCAGAAGGAGCTATGGCATTCAGTATCACTCACACAGTGTCACTCACACCAAGTGTTAGGTGTTCCCACAGGTATGATCGAATATTAATAGTAGACTATATGTCATAAGTTGTCTAAAAAACTGTTGAAGTATATCAACTTTTTGTCTTTATATAGAAAGATAGAAATATAGGAAACCTATTTACCAATTTAAAAAAAATGATTCCACAAGTCTGCATGATTTTGAAGATACCTGCACAATATGCTTTAATATAGTTTCAGTATGTTACACAGGTGATTTCATGGGAGCAGATGAAAATTTTTAAGAGCGAGGGACATGGTGACAGTTGGGTCATCAAAGCATCAGGCCCATCATGCACCTTGTACATCCAACATTTTGTTGCTGCCTTTGCACTGGAAACGAAACAGCACCATATATTACCAGAAATGCTTTATTACACATGCAGTCAGGAACAACGCCTTACAGTGCCTCAGTTCAGAGTTGCAGTAAATTACCTGTGAGTACTTTTTTTTCCCTTATGTAGTGTCCTACTTCCCTCCCTCCTATCCCTCCACCTCCCCAATGGAACGTTGGGGTATTTCAATGTTGTGTCTCCCTTTCTTACCCTGTGAAATCAAAAGTAACATTAATAGAGAAAAGATAGATAAGATAAATGAGGAAATACCTTTTATTGGGTCAAATTCTGTGGGTGGAAGAGACAAGCTTTAAAAAGTTTCAGAGCTCTTCTTCAGGCCTGGAAAAGGGAACCAGAGTGTCACAGCTAAATACAAGCTGGAACAGATTGATAGACAGGCATCTGGTACCGTAGAGATGGGGCTAATTAAGTACCAATAGAGAAGATATAGGAAGTCAGGCAAACGTATAGAATAATGGTTCGAATGATGGATCAGTTAGATTTTTAACTCCAGATTTAGGTTCCAGGATGAAGTCACGCCAGAATGTTACCCTCCGGACAGTGATGTTTTAAGAACCTATGCTAGCAATGAAACAATGAGGAGAATGGATCTGATAAGATTCACAGTACTTGTGAAGAAGTGGAACAACTGTGACGTCTTAACTCTTCGCCTTTCTATTTGTGTATTTTTTGTTCCAGGATTTGCCTCTTTTACAAGGGACAAGTGTCTTCCCAGAGACGACATAAACCAGTTAAATGATTGGAGGGATTTATTTTAACTCTGGGAAACTTGATAGTCTAAAAAAAAGAGGTTACTCACTCTTGCTAGCCCTGGAGTTCACATATGTTGGCTGTTGCAGCTGTTGTGTGCATGGATTGGGACCTTGTCTGCTCCTCTCTGGCTTGTTCCTTGGAATGAGCGTCAGGGGATCTAACTACTTTGTTAACCTTTTCTTATTGTGGCTGAAAACCTTCCAGTAACAGACAAGCTACAACACAGATGGTTTAAACAGTTATATCCTTCAGCATCCCCATGTATAAGATCCCGTCCCCTTGGGTAGTGCTAAGGGCTATACATTTATAGAGTCCAGTAGCACAGTATCACCAGAAATAGATATAATTAATACCAAGCCATCATGAAAATGTTCCCAATTAGCTAAATTCAATACAGCTTTAAAGAAATCATATCAAATTAAACCTTCAGTTGTAACAGTTGAGCTCAAGAGTATTGGTAGGAAGGAAGGATTTGTAGAGACAACTGGCACTTATGCAACTGAAACTGAGAAACTATAGCCATTTCTTCTTACAAAAGATACAGGGCCAGATTCCTACCTTTCCCCATTCTAGATGTTCTACACTAGTCCATGTTTCCATTTATATAGAGGGATTTCCCTGTGTGACACAGAGCTAGCATAGCACAAGAGCCATGTCAAGGACTGGACCAAAGGAAAGGGGGTGTGGTCAGAGTGCCAATGTGCTTAGGAAATCCTTGGCTTGCAGCCTGTTGCAGCTGGGCACAACTTAATCTTCATTCCTGTAGCCATGACATTAGTCTCCATAGCTGTAGCCAAAAGCTACATGCGCGGAAGCTACAGGGCAGGGAACACTGCTTAGTTATTATGTATGTAACTGTCACATAAACAGCATTGCAGTCAGGCTGGACGCACCACAGGGTTTTTAAGACTGCTCTGTATTAGAGTATGTTATTGAGCCATCAAGTAGAACAAAAATATGCAAATAGCCTTAGTTTATAACGAGTACGTGTATTGTTTTGAACACTAGCATTCTCCCAGGATTTTATGCTGCAGCCCCTTATTTATTGTCTTCAACAAATAAGACTTATAAACAACTTTTGTGAAAGTGGAGACTTTGTGCTTATTAATGGCTCGATTTAATTTCATGTTTGCGTCTTGTGTTAAATACCGTTCATTCTGTTTGCTCTTCCCAAGTAAAGTTCTCTTATCCCAAAAATTAAACAGAACATAACAACCACATTCTCATTGCTTAGAATCAAACAATTCAACCTAACTTAAAACTGGTTACTGTAATATTAAATAAACCTTTAAAATGAGCATTTATACTATAAAGTACTGTAAACCTTATTTTAAAATAAAATTACGTAAATATAATGTAAAAATAAGTTAGATGCAGTAGTACATTATATATTAGTGTACTGTAAAAGATTCTGTATTTCTTGCCAAAGTACTCTGAGACATGATTTGCCATTTGCTGTAATGAGAAATCACTATTTATTTATTCACAAATTGAACTAGATGTAAACAGCTCACTTTGAAAACAGTAATTTAAAAAAGCCCCAATTTTTAGATAACTTCTTCATGGAGTGAAGGTAATTATTTGACAAAGTTGAAAGTGACTAATAATTAGTAAACAAGTTACACTGAGGATCCGTTTCTTTTAAAGAATATAAAGTGTTTTTTTAAAAAAAGCTTTTTAAAGAAATATATATTTACTATTTAGAAACCCCTCCAAATTTGAAATTTAAATTGGTTTCCTTCATAAGTTGCTCTTTATCATTAACTCACATTTGATATAGAGCAAAATAAAGTTTAGAGAATTACAAGGAAAAAGTGCATCCGACGAAGTGGGTATTCACCCACGAAAGCTCATGCTCCAAAACGTCTGTTAGTCTATAAGGTGCCACAAGACTCTTTGCTGCTTTTACAGATCCAGACTAACACGGCTACTCCTCTGATAAAGGAAAAAGTGAACCATCTCCTCAAAAGCAGACAAGATAGATTTAGTTTGAAGCTTCTAGCCAGGACCATTACTAACATGAGAAATCATGGGCTTAATCTAGAAGGAAGGCAGAAAGCTCACTGAGTAGGCTTTTTTTAAGTGATGATGAACTTAAACAACTATTGTGTGAATATACCTAACTTTCAAGGAACTTTTTAAGTTATGAAAGATTTATGGAACACTGCCCTTCTCCCCCTTCATCTCTGCTCCCCCTGGGAAACTGATTGTGTAGTCAATCCAAACATTGCAACGATAAATTTATTTGGTGAAAAAAACATAAGGCAGCCTAATGCTCCCCTCTCTACAAACGCACACTTTGAAAACAGGTACATCAAAGAAATCCAAAAAAGTACATCAGTGGTATGAGTCAAGAAAGTGGGAGAGATGACACAGGACACCTAAAAGTACAAGCTGACTTTTTGACATGCTGTTTTTAAAAAGGATCAGATGGGAGAAAGGATACATGCTCTGGAAATGTGAGACTTTACTTTCCTGTATGTACATGAATGGTATGTATCTGGATTAATTTTTGCAGGGTGAAAGGCTAGCCAAATTATGCATAGAGTTTATTTTTTTAATCTGATTTCCTATTCTTAATAAATCTTGTTTTATTACAATCCCTGTGGTTTTAGACCACTCAACTCTGTTGCACTTCTCAGTTTCAACACTAGATGGAGCCAGTCACAGAAAAGGTGCTTCTCCACTAAACAAAATTAAGCGTTTTAGACTGTTTGGGAATTTCGTATCTACCACTTCTAATGAAATGAAAATCTTCAACCGCTGAGAAGTAATAGTGAAGGCATCTGGAGTCAACACTGCTCAACATCCTCAATTCAAAGGGCATAGACTATCCTCTCCCATTATAGGTGTCAAGAGATCTTAAATGAAACAAAGAAAACACCTACCAACCATGAACAACAACAGAATTTATATGGACGTCCTTGTTAATGTTTTGTCCTCTGTCTTGTGCACATAACAGTTTGCTATTGTGCACTGCTGACTTTTCCTGGTTTTTAAAAAAATAAATAAATCAGTCATTGAGGGTGAGATTGTAATACCCTCCTAGGTCGCTCCAGGAGTGTTCCACTGATGTCAGTGGAGCTACTCCTAAAGAAAGGCACTACTCAGTGAGTAAGGGTACCATAATGTGACCCTTAAGAAGAATGATACAGACTTTGTAAAAATGTGGTTTTACCAACTTTGAGTATGTAACAAACAGAGTATTCACATTTGGGAAGATAAATCATAACAACCAATTTGTATCAGATTTTTAAAAGATGGTTTTTATTAAGCACAATCAGCTTTTAATACATATCAATACAAATAGGAAAACATCTGTTTAATGAATCTGATATATCAAAGATTTGATGGGCAGGTTGCATATTGGCACAACAGAAATGGTCATTTTTAAAGTATTACAAATTAAAATTATAGGGTCACCACTGTCTACACAAACAGGTAGCTTACCTACAGCCTAAAAATACTACATCACTGGGGGGTAAAGAGAGCTACTGTTTCATATGTGGAATTTCTACATTCTGATTAGCACCATTCAAAGCTTATGTCAGCTGTTTAACTAAGAAGCAACTGACAGGTCAGGGTAAAGCTTTACAGCAATTTTTCAGTGCAAGGTTTACAGTTCTTTTTGATAAGATACTTGGAATCTATGGTTTCATAGCATGTTAAATAATTATGGCTTGGCAGATGTACAGTGTTACCATGTTGAGGAGCAATGTTTACTTTGAAAAAGATGAGGCTTTTATAATGGCTATGAAATGCATTATGTCAAATGCTGTAATATTCAGACGACATGCTGGGTTACAAACTGAAGTCTTATTATGAGCTGGTAGATAAGGGTCCAGTTTATTAGCTCTCTGGGGTAGTGGCTTCTGGTTGTCTCAGCTGCTGCTTTTTCAGGCTAAGTAGCTTCATCTTCTCTCTAATGTGTTCTGCTGTAGAAGCCATGTCACTTGGGCTCCCAAAGTACTGCTCAGTACTAAAAAACAAACACCCACAAACAAAGAAAGGTAAAACAGCATTAGAATTCTCATGCGAATACAAAAACTCCTGAAAACTTCCAACAGCATAGAAATATAGGTTCTTTTCTGCTTGTAATTTTAAACGCCAACTTCAGTGGGCTTAAGAGCAGACCCTAAATTGTAATTTTGTTATGACTGATCAGAAAATAAACTCAGGACAGCATGAATAGGGAGACTGAGCTGTCCTTTCATTCACCAAAGCAGTCCCTTCAGAACAGCTATGAAGCCTGTCAGCAGGTCAACGTAAGTTTGCTTTGCCACTCCCTGTGCTACATTTGGGCATCCTGCAGCTACAGAACAGAACAATCTGGCACTTCTGAGTACCAAATTCATTTTTCAAAAAATGTGTAATTGTTATCGGCTTTTTTAATGTTCGAATAGTCAGCAAGGCAAATGTTTCTTTAATAAATATTACAACACAGTAACAAGGTTATTTTTACTGCAGTAACACCCAAAATGTGCTGTACAAATTCATAATACATCAACAACGTTCACAAATACATGACATATCTCCTTATAGCTGCAAAAAAAGAAAAAACTGTCCATTTAATTAATTTAGATTATGCTAAAATACTACTTCTCTGATTGACAAAGTCATTGTCTAACTAATGGGATTTTGATTTCATCATATAGCAACAGATACAAGTGATCAATGACATTGCAGCACCATTACTGGTTGTCCTGGGACTGCTGTTACCTTCCCTAACCATGAAAGCTAAGCACTTGTAGGAAAAAATAGACAGTACTTACAAGCTAGGAAATAGAGGAGAGGTTAGAGTGAAATTGGTTAAAGAAAGGGATGGCACACTCAATCATACAGGGACACTGTCAACTTGAAATCTAATGAACTTTAAAAAAATGAGTTAAAAGTGGTTTCAGGTAGTACACTTGCCCATGTCTATCTGTCAATTCTTGTGGTTTTTCAACCATAGTCCCTTGCTCTCTCAAAAAAATGGTTTTTTCCTCCCCTCTTGCCATGGAAAAGACCTATAGAAGAAATACTTTACTGACAACTATACCAGGAAGAGTGAAGCTGACTATACAAAAAATGTCAAATGCACCAAGTAAGCTGAAAAAATTGAGAAAAATATTTGTTCCTCTCATCTCTTTCAACCTCAGCAACCAGTGGTGTTGCAGGTAAGAAGAGAAGATAAAAACTGTTCAGACAAATTGTATGATTTTTAAGTTGACAAATGTCCCTTACAGTAATTTATCCAGAAAAGTGCAAAGCACAACAAAAAACCTGACTGTCCTTAAAAAGAGGTGACATTTCAGAGAAGGGACTATTAAAAAAAATACTAACACCACTATAACCACGCAAAACTACATGTGAGGCATTAGAGATGGACCCAGTTTAATCAGAAAAACACCATTTCCATGTAAGAAAGATATCCCATCCCGGAAATGGACGAAGTCTCTTTAACAAGATACAAACCACACAGCAATTGCTCTAACCAAAGGGTAAGATTGCTTCTCAGGAACAGAAATCAGAGCAGTTCTTCAAAAAGCATGCTTGTCTACTCTATAATGTATATATGGAAGAGCACACAGCAGTTGTGCAAACCCATTCTAGGTAAGCATTGGATTTGGCCTAAGAGGTAGTATTTCTTCTAGCGAAATGGGTCTTAACCCAATGAGCAATATAAGAATAACTGATACTAGCTAGGATTAATTTTAGAAAAAAGTATAGATAAATATTCCCACAAATAAAACACTCAGACTGGCTTTGCCAGTATTTGTAAACATTCAGAGGAATAAGTTTCTATTTGCAAGAATGATGGCAGGCATCAAAAGCATCAATTCATTTATGAATAAATATTTGCATTGGAAATGCACCTTCCATCATTCTGATAGCTAAGTGTAAGGAGTCAGAAGGCATGAGCAACATTTTAAAATACAACGAGCAGCAGTGGTGAACTGCCCCACCTCCACCCACATGAAATGAAGGAGTAATACCTCAGCCTGCCAGCATTTCAGAGCCTGGGATAAGTTTGGTCTTTGGGCTGGTTGCCTGGAGAGCAATAAGGAGGAGGAAATGACTGCTTGGGACCTTCACCCATTTTTTAAGGTGGCCCCAAAGGTTGAAACTTTACACATAATCACAACCACCAAGGGCCCAGAGGTCTTAGGGAAAAGACTTTGTGTATAACTGAGGGGAAGTTTCCAGTACTTTATTTTGCCTATGCTTATTTGTTTTGATTTCTGGTTACAATCACCCCTAGAGGAAAACCCTGACTGACCAGCAACTGGGTCTTGTTTCAGATAACTTGTTTTCAGTATGTGAAATGGAAATTTCAATGACAAAGAAATTAAGACATGTTTAAAAAAGAATTTATTGGTGAATTTTAAGTGTTTGCGAAAGATAGACAGTGAGCTCACTGGGAAGAGCCAGGCCCTACATAAGCAAGAACCAAGCATGTTTTTCTGTATTTCTATTGCAGCAGTGTTTAATTGGAGCTGCACCTGAAGACAATCTGAAAACTTCTGTTAGTGCAGAATGTGGCTACCTGCTTACTCAGCAACACTTCTCAGAGGGAGAACATCTCACTCAAGCTCCAAAGCCTGTAGTTCAAAGTATGAGTGCCTTGTATGCAATCCTAGTCACTACGGATGGAGTGAATGGAAATAAAGAATACAGCTGAAAGCAATGGGCAGACTATTTCTATTGCTGATTTTTTTTCCCCATTGGCTAGCTATGGAGTGGAACCACCCCCTTTTCTACTCCAGAGAAAAAAATCCTGATAGTAGTTCATTACATTGGCATTTAAGCACATAAGAACAGCCATCCTGGGTCATACCAGTCCATCTAGCCAGTATCCTGTCTTCTGACAGTGGCTGGTGCCAGATACTTCAGAGGGAATGAACAAACCAGGGCAATTTTGAGTGATCCATCAGCTGTCATCCAGTCCCAGCTTTTGGCAGTTGGAAGTTTAGGGACACCCAGAACATGGCATTGTGTCCCTGACCATCTTGGCTAATAGCCATTGATGGACCTATCCGCCAAGAACATTCTTTTTTGAACCCAGTTATACTTTTGGTGGTCATAAACATCATCCCATGGCAATGACTTTCGTAGGTTTACTGTGCATTGTGTGAAGGAGTACTTTCTTTTGTTTGTTTTAAACCTCCTGCCTATTAATTTCATTGGGTGACAGCCTCGGAGGGCTACCAGTGCACCTAACCAAGATGGGGCCTGGGGATGACCCCAAGGCCTTTCTCGTGACTTTCGAGCAGGTTGCAACTGCTGTCCAATGGCCCATTATCTTAGCCCCTTACTTAACGGGCCCAGTGCAATCTGCATATCACAACCTCGATCTGCAAGAGGCACTGGACTACTCTAAGGTCAAGGCAGCCATCCGGGACCAAATGGGCATCAAACCAGAGACTTACCGCCAGCGACTCCGCTGAGAGTGGTATGCACCGGGGGCCCGACCACGAGCCGTGACACAGCAAATCCAGGACCTCTGCTGGAGGTGGCTAGAACCAGAACACTGCACGAGTGTTCGAATAGTGGAGACCGTGGCCCTAGAGCAGTTACAGACCCCTCCTACCGGGGGGGAAGGAGTGGGTGCAGCGGCACTGCCCAAAGACCCTTGCTGAAGGGACCTCCCATAATGGAGGATTACCTGGCAGCGGAGGGAGAGGGGAAGACTGGCTCCAAATTGGGAAACTCAGGTGAACGGAACCCAACCCCGGCATGGAGGGCATGCAAGGTGGAGGGGGGGAGACCCCATTTGTATGCCCAGTCATCGGGGACCCCACCAACCTGCAGTGCAAGGGACCCAACCAGGGCGAACCTTGTGCAGAGCCAAGAGGACCCGTCGGGAAGGCAGAGCGCCCCCCAGATAACCCCACCCAGAGAAGGAAAGTGGACCGGTGTTACGAGTGTGGACAGATAGGGCATTTCTGGAGGGAGTGCCCATACATGGATTGTAATTATAGGCAGGTTTGGGCTGCTGGTCAACGTGCCCGGAAGTGGGAGCCTGGTAAGATCATTGTACCAGTGAGAGTGGACGGGACATCTACCATGGCCTTGGTGGACTCAGGATGTAGCCAGACAGATATCCAGGTGGGGCTGGTAGAGCCCACCAGGATCCCCATATGCCTGCAGTGTATCCATAGGGACGTGAAGTCCTACCCCACCGTCTGGGTGCAGTTTGAAGCTGCTCAACAAGGAGGGTGCTGTCTTCGGGGCCACCCCAGCTAGTTAGCTTACCCAGTGATTCTGACCTCCTGAGAGAGTGGGGTACCCAGCCCGCGAGGAAAGGGTGGGGCACGGGCCGAAAGGCCTGGATTACTAGGCCAACCAGTGTCCGACGGCCACCTGTATGGGCCCTCGGAGAATCCCGAGATAGCTGAAGGAGGCCAAGCCCCTACCGTGGCCCCGACAAGAGAGGGCCAGAGATGGCTGGATGTCAATGCTGTTCCCCCGAGAAACCCAGTATTCCACCATAGAGCGGGAGGCCCTTGTGATAAAATGGGTGGTTGAGGCACTGAAGTACTACCTATTAGGGAACCCCTTCTCCTTGGTGACTGATCATGCACCCCTCAGATGGATTAATAGCATGACGAATCATGCGGTGGTACCTGTCCCCTCAACCCTACTTCTTCCACATGTTACACTGGCCAGGGAAGGCCCATGGGAATGCAGACTTCTTTTCCTGAGTCGGGGAAGAGGAGGGGGAGGAAATGGTTAAGGGTCAGCTGGCCCCAGTGGCTGTTTTAAGGGGAAAGGTGCGTGATGGGGCAGAACGGCCCTGCACTGGTACCGCAGGGGTTAACCCTTCCTTCCTAGCAGAGGAAGCCATGCCCCAGAAGCTCTGCTGGGCATGCTCCAACTGGAGAACAGGTATAAAAGCCTGCAGAGCTGCTCGGTCTGGGCTGAATGCCGGAGGGGAAGGAGACATGCTGCCAGCTCCTGAGGAGGGACAGCCTGCGTGCCAGATCCGGAGGCCAGCCAAGCCTGGACCCACCCTGATCCCCTCCTGTGACGTCCTCCGTTTGGGTAACAGACTGGAGGACCACCCCCACCCCCAAAGTGGAGAACCTGGCATCTCTGGTAAGAAATGACCCAGGGGGACTTTAGAGGCAAACGGCGTTAGAGCCGCACTGACACTCAGCGTGTTGCAGCGGATCCCCCCCAAGTGGGTGGCAAGGGACCACATCTCACCCCTGCCACAAAGGGGCAGTGCAGTGGCAGGCCCGCCACAGATATCTATTCATGATGATTCTAAGATGTCTTTCTTGAGTAATAACAGCTAACTGAAACCCCATAATTTTTATCTGTAGTTGCAATTACTTTGCATTATGTGCATTTGTCATAAACAGATAGCTAAGGGTTAAAGTCTGTTTTACCTGTAAAGGGTTAACATGCAGTACCTGGTGACCACCTGACCAAAGGACCAATCAGAGACGAGATAATTTCAAATCTCTGTGGAGGGAAGCCTTTGTCTGTGTTCTTTGTTAGTTCTCTTTTTGAATCTAAGAGAGGACAGTCATGTCTCCAAGTTCTCCTGGAGTAGTTTCTACTAATTAATAGTGAGTATTAATTAGGAAGGCGAATTAGTCTTATGATTTGTTTTCTACATTTGCAATTGTGTGTTTGCTAAAGGAAATGCTTTATTCCTGTTTGCTGATATTGCTTTGACTGAGAAAGGGGGGAGGGGGAATTCTCTCCAGAGATTGATAAGGTTATACCCTATGAGTGTCCAGCTTGGGCTCATAGAGATTCTGTATTTTCTTCTATTAAGGACTTGTTGGTCTTTCCTTGGGTGGATTCTCAGGGAAAGAGAAGGGGAGGTATCCCTCTGTAGTTAGATCCTGTCTCTCTTAGGAAAGGGAGGGAGGAAGCAGGGGTGTTGTTTTGTTCTCCTGGGTGTAAGAACTCCATGGATTTGGGGCTCTTGGAATCCCCTAGGATTTTGGGGAAGGACTGTGTCTCAATCCACATTTAATGATTGAGTGGTGGCAGCTTACTAGATCTAAACTAGGATTTTAGTTTAGAGGGAAACCAAGTCAGGTCCCCACATTGGAGCCCAACAGTTCCAAGTGGGGGTGAGACCTTTGACAGCATTACTTTGCACTTTTACGCTGAATTTCATCTGCCATTTTGTTGCACAGTTACCCAGTTCATTGAGATCCCTTTGTAACACTGTAACCTGCTTTGGATACAAAATTACTCAAAACAGTTGTATCATCTGCAAATTTTGCCACCTCACTGTACACCCTGCTTTTCAGATTATTTATAAATATGAACAATTTCAACACTAAATGTTCTAATCACCTCTGCATATCATACCACTGCCAAAGTGTAACAAAAGCATATTGAGAAAGTATTATAATAACATGTTTCATACCCATCAGGATAAACTACAGGCACTGTTAATCTGTCCAACAGTGATTTTCCAACTGCTTCAATTTCATCAAATTGCTCCATTTCATTAACGGCTTCCGGCTGCTCTGGAAATTCTTGCAAAATCTGTAACAAACAATATGAAAAAGTAAAACGAAAGAGAGAGACTGGACAGTATCAAGCTTCTGCAGACATTAACCAGCATAGTTAATGCATCTTCATGTACACATTTATATAAAACCAATCTGTAACAATCAAAGTACACTCAGAAAATCTAAAACAAATGATTAACCCACGTTCACAAGATAGTCTGGGTTGCTGCACTATGTGCCAACACATTTTATATTACTGTTAAGTAGCTCCAAATACATAAATAAATAAATAAATAAAATAAAACCACAACTCACCCCCAGGTATTCCAACAACTAATTCAAATGCATACAAAAATAACCCCGTATCAGCCAACAAGCTAAGTAGCGATTTGAAATACAAGCACATGAATAATAAAAGAGCCACTCAAATTATTCCTGAGAACTCCAACCAGTTTTTCAGACACTACACACTAGTGCAAAGGTCAACAAGTGTGAGAGGGTTAAAACAGGGGTAGGCAACCTATGGCACGTGTGCCAAAAGCAGCACGTGAGCTGATTTTCAGTGGCACTCTCACTGCCTGGGTCCTGGCCACCGGTCTGGGGGGCTCTGCATTTTAATTTAATTTTAAATGAAGCTTCTTAAACATTTTGAAAACCTTATTTACTTTACATACAACAATAGTTTAGTTATATATTATAGACTTATAGGGAGAGACCTTCTAAAAATGTTACAATGTATTACCGGAACGCGAAACCTTAAATTAGACTGAATAAATGAAGACTCAGCACACCACTTCTGAAAGGTTGCTGACCCCGGGTTAAAAGATAGGACCATACAAATTGCTACACTGGATCTGGACTTAGTGTCAGTACTTCACTATATTTTCATCTAAATCTAAAGTCATTCTTTTCCTCTTCTGGTAAACTTTGAGCAAAAGTGGTGCTTGTAAAAGGTCTGCCACAGACTGGCAATGTTGAAGTGCTGATTTATCAATTGAATTGGTGAAGAGTATGGGCAATAGCTGTGCAAGGTTCTTCACACTGTCCCACCAATGTATCACAACATAGTTGTAGGAAGACTATCTGCCTTTATGGGTGAGAAACTAATTCTCTCTGCATATCCATTCACTTCTTTCTACTTAAGCTGCCTACAAATGTGTCAGTTAATTATTTTCAATTATGAAATAGTTTTTGTGATATGGACAAGTCTACATTAAGAGCTGGACTGAGACAGTCACTTTATTTACCAACTCTTACCATTTATCAGATTTGAATAGCTTTCAGACACTACTGACCTAGATTTGCCCTGAATTGATAGCATAGCCACAAGACTTGGTAGCCTATTATCAATCTCCTGAGCCTCCCAATACCCTTAAATCCAAAATGATTTCTAACTAAGAAAAAAAATTGGAAGTCAGGAATATATGGATTAACTCTACAACAGGACTATGCTTCAATAAAATCAATTTGAATTTATGCATTCACTGTGTCCTATATTGACTATCATATACCATGGTGATGTGTGCATTGGAGATAAATAGACTAAGATCCTTGCCATAAATTCTTTTTCTAAAAACAGTTGTATAAAAGCAATAATGTACATTCATGCATTTGCAGTATGGTACAGTACCAACAACCCATATTCCCCAAATCATCATAACCTGTATGTTCTGAAGAATTAATTTGCCTTTTCCTTAAATCACAAACTAACATTTTCTGGAACTTGTGCATTTGAGTGCCCCCAACTAGTCCTGCAGTAGCTAATGCAAGGGCAGTTCTTCCTCACAACATTATGACAGGCTACACGTGCTCTTCTCTGTGACCACAACTAATAGTAGTTGTGGGACAGTAGTGGGACACTTACTTTTATGATTAAGAATTTATAATAATATATGGAGATATACCTATCTCCTAGAACTGGAAGGGACCCTGAAAGGTCATTGAGTCCAGCCCCTTGCCTTCACTAGCAGGACCAAATACTGATTTTGCCCCAGATCCCTAGGTGGATCCCTCAGGGATCGAACTCACAACCCTGGGTTTAGCAGGCCAATGCTCAAACCACTGAGCACAGAGTACTCCTAACAATAACCCCCCCGCCCCTACGAAAAGTCAGCAGAGCCAGGAAGTGAACCAAGTTGCTCTGGCTCCTAGTCCAGTGCCTTAGCCACAAAGACTGTCCTTTCTCTCTTAGGTATTACTGTTGATTATACAGTCCTCTTGGGTCAATATGTTCGAATTGTAAGTAATCTAAAGCTAAGTGACTATGATAATCAAATGGAAGAGACAATGATTTACATTAATGACAGTTTTATGGGATTTATTTTACATTTCAAAGAGCTGAACTATAAAATATATTTTAATATAGAAAATGCTATTTAATTTTGTTTAAAAAAATGTAGAAAGCAAAATAAGCAGAATTTGATTGTAGTCCAATAAATACACAGCAGGATTTAATTTACATGTTTATTTCAACTAAAATAGAACTAGTTTTTCTTCCTAAAAAAACCCCTCACCTTTTCAGCATTTGAATGAAATGCAATAGCCATTTCCAACCTGTGTACTCTCTCTTCAGAAGTTATTGTAAACTGTTTCCATACTCTGTTTAGTCTCGGAAGTGTGTCTCCCGAGGACCTAGAAGTGCATCGCAGAGACTGGCACAGTACAACTGTAGCCTGTAGTAACTGTCTTCCATAATCATAAGTACTCTGGCAAAGAAAAAAAGAGAGTACCGGTACATGTAAAATTCAGCTTCAGAGTAGACAATGTGTAACAATACAGAGAAACCAGCAAGAGATGAATTCTCTTAGATGTAATTCCACAAAGCATGTTTGCACTGATCTAGTCCAGTAAAATACATCATCTACAAATTATATGTGAATAATAATTAGTTCATTAAGTAGATGGCTATATTTCTGTGTTGTTTTTTGTTTGTTTGTTTGTTTTTGTAATGCCTATCAGGAGTCTCTGCATCAATGTGACAGTTGCTTTTGAGATACAATGTAGTTCCTCAATCTCCAGTTACCTATATCCTGGAAACAGACATGAAACCCACATCTCTCGCACTGTAATGCATATCTGTACCAATATGCCAGATGGCTGGCCCATATTTTTGCTGCATTAGTTGCAATCACTTCAGAATTCATTAGGAAAACCATCTCAGACATCTCCCATTTTTATCAACACCAAACTTCTTTTATGCGTTGCATTTCCTGTTTCCATCAGAACCTATGAAGGTCATAAGACTGCCAGAACCAATATGGGTACTGCAGCTTTAAAATCTTTCTAAATCTAATCACTGATTTTGGTTATCAGTATTTCCCTATGCAAGCATGGATGCAAAGTATGAAAACAGTTAACAGTGGAAACTCTACTACTGTTCCCCAAATTTACACCAAGTACAGCTAAAAGCTGCCTGTAGCTATGCAAAAAGTGAGTTTCTAGAATGAAGATAATCCACCACTCACCTGTGCAACATCAAAAAACTTTCTATGCTTTTCCAACAAAACTTTGGTTTCTTGAGAATCATCTCCCAATCTGATGTGGGTCTTAAGCAGAGCATCCAGCAGTTCACTTAACCATTCTACTGCCTTAAAAAGAGAAGAAAATTAAAAGAATAAAAACTGGCTTTAAAGCTGATTAAAAAGAAAATCATCAAGTACACCAAGCCAAATTTAAATCTGAAATATCACTTTGCATTTAAAAAATCAGAAAAGGTCTCAACTAAATCAGTGTTCCCCCACTTCTAATCTGTTATTTTTATTCATTGCTATAACCTTTTACTCTTTGTGAATACTATGAAGTAATTAAAAACAAAATAAAAGACTAAATTTAAAAGAATCAAAAGAGAAATATACTTTAAAATTGAAAAAAGCATTTGTTAGCATAATATTTGCAGAAGTGGTTTGATGGTTCCTGTATGGGTCTTGTATTAAAATGAATGATTTTATTATTACATTTTTAAAAAAAGAGAGTTGTAATTCATGCATTTTAAATTTAGATTAAGATAAAACCTGACATATGATTACATAAATCACATAACAGTCAAATTTCATAATCAAGACTGCTAATTAAATTAGATGTATCATAGAAAAAAGTTTGCATTTAGTACCAAGACGCAGCCTGAGTGAAGAGCTATACGGTAGCCATGTTATACAAGCCCTCAATATCTGGAAGCATCATGCCATCACAAAAGCACAATCATGTTTATTCAATACACATTTAAGGAATATTTCACACAGTTCAACCAACAAACATGTCTGAACATAGCAGAACTGTGAAGTTCTATAGCCAGCCCTTACCTGAGCAGCATCTTCTTCACATTTAAATAACTGTACCATCTGAAGCATCTTTAGCCGTCGCACATCTACCATGTCCTCACACCTGAGGAAACCCAAACATTTAGGAATAACTGAAATAACATCACAGAAAGAGTAACCATTCAGCACACTAAATATACCCTGGGAACGAGAGCTATGGTATCTTAATTTATGCATTTTTTAAACCTATATAATCAAGAAGTCAGTTTTCATGAAAAAGGTAATTACGCATTATTGCGCCACTAGCCTGGTGCACACATTATTGGATTTTGCAATGCATTCCAAAGAAACATGCAGTAAATGCAGCTGAGCACTAAAAAACACTGATTTGTCAACAGCCATCGCCTTCAAGACATCTTGATGAATAAAACTGGAGAATGTCTAAAATTCATCTGCATTTCCCCACTCCATCATTTTTAGCCAACTACTATTTAAAAGGTTACAAGATAAATTAATCATCATAAACAAGAACCATGAAGACTTTTAAGATTAGTTTGGATGATTTTCTTTGTTGTAACTTGTCGGAAATCATTCAAAATGTAATTGATATAAAATTAATGCAGAAAGAAGATAGCTAAAACTAAACTCATGATATAATTAATTCATTTTCTACAGTCATGATATGAAAATATTGGAAGCACTTTCCTGTCAACCTTCAGAGCTCAATATTATAATTCATAAATCTAAATAATGACTTCTCCCTCTGAATTTAAAAGATATTTAGTTGAATACAGAGGGAGAATCAGAATCCTACATAGCTCAGTAACAAATAGTTAATCATGATAGCAACAGTTAGCTTTGTAAGTGACAGGATATGCACATGCACACGTGTGTTTTTCAAACAGGCTGTGTAATTTGCATGAGCCCTGCAACATATTAAAATTTTGAGCTTTGTTAAGTGTGCCTTGCAGTGCTGCAATGCTTACACTGAGCAGCAGCTATTGTAAGAGTGTGAGAAAACATGACTTTTAGAGTCCAAGAATTTTAGTGATCTGGCCAAAATATCCCTAGAAATAAACATTCAAAAAATTTATGAAACATTGGATAGGCTTAGTAGCCAATATTTTACCATTCTTATTGTGTTACTCACACATGGTTTGGACCCACCAGGAATCTTAAAACTATTTACAATTATCTACTGCAAACAAATCTTGCAATTCAAGTGGGAAAATAAATTAAAAACTAATGCCTTGTCTGATTTTACTTTGAACCTGATTTGTATTCAGGCTAACTAAAGGACTTTTAGTCATACAAATTCCTTTGTGCATATCCATCAGAGGGGAGAAAATTCACATTCAGCTCCTAACCATATTGTTCTTTCTCTGGGAAAAAAATGTCAGTAATATTACAGATGAGGCATTCTTGTTATGGAAGCTGATGTACTTGAGCCAGAAAAATGTGCTTTCGTGGTGAGATGAATATTTTCAAAGATTAGTCCTTGGGCATTTCCTTTTATCTAGTATAAGTTGTGCAAATTAGGTAGAATTCTAACTGTCCAAACTTCTTTTCTCTGTTTGGTAGAAACCACAATAGTAATGGTAAGGAAAAGTGTGGATTTTATTTAGTTCTGATGATCCAAGTTTCAATTATTTTAACAAAACCATGTGCCATATTAGTATACAAAGGATGTCATTTGTCAATTGGAATTTAAAACAAACAAAAAGCCTCAAAGATTGCTTTGGTTAGAGCAGCTATAAGACACCTAGGACTTCTTGATAAGATGAGAAAATGTTAGGGGGCTACACATTTAAGTCACTTTCAAAATACATTTATGTAAAAGGTAACGAAAAAATCTTGCACTTGAGAACAGCTGCTGTCCTTCAACAGACCTACAAAGCTGAATGGATTTATCAGGTGAAAGATCCTTCCCGAAGAAAAGTTTAGGACAGATGGTCTTCAAACTTTATCAATGGGGCTCACATCTTAACAGAAAGGTTTTCTCGTGGACCAACCCCTCTTCATCTTACACACCTGCGATCACACCGACTACCTCCTCTCCAACTGGGGATTATGCAACACCCCTATGGCAACTACAACAATCAGATTGGTGGAAAAGAAATATTGGGAAAATAATTGTCTTTAACATAATAAGGCCCCAATTCAGGAAGATACTTACGCACACCCTATGCAGGACAGCTTTTAAGCACTTGGTTACCTTTAAATTTAAACCAGTGGGACTTAACCAGTTGTTTAATTTTAAGTAGATGCCTAAGTGAACTCCCAAGCAGGGATACTCTAGTGAACTGAGGCCTCCCCTCAG
Source organism: Mauremys reevesii (assembly GCF_016161935.1). NCBI lineage: Eukaryota > Metazoa > Chordata > Testudines > Geoemydidae > Mauremys > Mauremys reevesii. Next base: position 34,085,269 of record NC_052633.1, on the reverse strand, counting down.
ACGTTTAAATCTGGGAGGAAGAGGTAATACTTAAATGACTGCATGAGTTATGGTGTGCTTTCATAAGGGCATACCACATACCTGCTGCTCCCTAGCTTCCATCCCATTGTGGCTGTCCTGTCCCCTTCCCCCGCAACTGCATATGTTCTAAGTGGAGAATATGTTATTGCCTCAGAGCGTCTGGTAGTGCCTACAAGAGGAGATCATACACTGTCCCCATGTCACAATTTTTGAGTAATCTACGTTTTTGACATCTAAGTATAAGAACCGAAGGGAGCACAAGGCCTTATGTACTACCCTCTCACCTCCCACCCACACCCACCATCCAGCCCTGAAATGTAGCCATCTTTGGGTTTAAGAGTGTGCCACAACAACAGTTCCAGGGGAAGAAGAAAATAAAACTTCTCTCTTGTTTAAATGGAATGTGAGATTTAAGTCACCCAGATTGCAACTGCATAAATTAGGATTTCACCATCATCCCGTGGCTGAGTCCCATATAAATGAGGGTCTGATTTAAAATAGTATCAGTTTTGGTTTTTTTTTTTTTAAAGTGAGTTCTTAATATGTAAAAATCATCATAACCACTCGAAGTGCTATTATTACCGTTGTTTTCTAAGTTGCATATCTTCCATCACTCCCTGGATGTGGTCCACATTTTCTTTGTTTTCTATGGTTACATCTTTTCCATAGGCCCAGGATGCCTGGTTAGATATCTGGTCAAGAAGACCTTGGCCTTTTTCACGCAAACCTTGCAGGCCTAAGTCTAAAAACAAAATAGATGAAAATATTTTGTTTGTTAAATCCGGTTAGTTTTCTCCATTCTTTGAACCCTCTCCAATTTTTCAACATCCTTCTTGAAGTGTGGACACCAGTACTGGACACAGTATTCCAGGAGCAGTAGCACCAGTGCCAATTATAGAGGTAATATAACCATCATACTCCTACTCGATATTCCCCTCTTAATACATCCAAGGATCGCATTAGTCCTTTTGGCCACAGCCTCACAATGGGAGCTCATGTTCAGCTGATTATCCACCATGATCTCCAACTCTTTTTCAGCATCACTGATCCCAGGATGGAATCCAGCATATTTGTATGTACGGCTGGCATTCTTTGTTCCTAGATGTACAACTTTACATTTTGGTTGTATTGAAACATATTGACCTGAGAGCATCAATTAGACGCAGCATTCTATAATATTTACACAGTGCTAGGGAAAATGGATTTGTTATTTTTTTACCTGCTGGACCATGAAATAAATAAATGTGTTTCAAGGAAATGGCTGAGATTTAACAGTAAGCTATAACTGTTTTAGCATATATAGGTAATTAGTGCATACAATCTTAAGCATACATATTTATTTCTAATAGGTCTATCATTATCAGAGACAGTGAATGTCTGTCATACAAAGAACATGCAGGCTATGATTTTAAAATACATTTTACATGGTTGACAAAGTTTTGGATAGTGTAGTATGAAGAATCCTTCAGTGCTTGCCCTTAAAGTACGTTGTTAAATTTACAGTACAGCATATTAATTGTGTTCCATTTTAATATAGTGTATGGTTTGAGGTATACATAATATAAATTACTGCACATGTGCAATAACTTTTCAAATTTAATTACTTCAGCTATTTCAATTTTAATATATCTTTTCATTCCACAATCTCTCTTCCTACATACTGCCCTTTCCCTTATAATATGGCATTTAGAGCCTGTAAAAAAAATTAATTACAAGTCTTATCATTGCAAGCATCCTAGCTAGGGCTGGGTAGGCAGAACATAACTCCCTTTAGAGGTTAGATAATTCATAAAGGATTCACTGTTTGGGAACAGGAGGTTCATCTTCCTCCAGGGAGATCAGGATATAATTTTTGCAATATTCCTATGCTCCAACCAGGCTTGGGGAAAGAGAGGTGCAATCCAAGGTTCAAACTCTAGGTTTGTGGCTAAATGTAAATACAGTAACTCCTCACTTAAAGTTGTCCCGGTTAACATTGTTTCGTTATGTTGCTGATCAATTAGAGAACATGCTCGTTTAAAGTTGTGCAATGCTCCCTTATAATGTTGTTTGGCAGCTGCCTGCTTTGTCCACTGCTTGCAGGAAGAGCAGCCCATTGCAGCTAGCTGATGGGGGCTTGGAACCAGGGTGGACTGGCCGCCCCCCATAAGCTCCCCGCTCCCCTAAGTTCCCTGTGCGACAGCCGCCCAGCAGGCTATCAATTGCCAGCAGTTCAGCTGTCCCTCCCCACACTGTCATGTGCTGCACCTGCCCTCTGCCTTGGAGCTGCTCCTGGGAGCTTCCTGCTTGCTGTGCGGGGTGGAGGGGGAGGGAGAGACGAGTAATGTCAGGGAGTCCCCTTTCCCCCCTGCTTACCTCATCTCCATAGAGCCTGGGGGGGTGGGGGGGAACAGGGCTCAGCACAGAGGGAGGTTGCTGGCAGCAGCTGCTGTCAACTTGCTGATCTACTTAAAAAGGCAATGTACTTAGAGTGCGGTAAGTGTACTTATAGGGGCAATGCACATCTCTCTCACACACACACAAGGTGTATGTGTCTGTTTGCCATGCTGTCCCCCCCACCCGCCCCATTTGTGCTGCCTTGTAGAGCGGGAGGCTACGTTAACAACGTGTTAACCCTTGAGGGCTCAGCTGAGTGCTAGTTCATCATTTATCAGTAAGGCATTCCCTGGGAAATATCCCACCATCTGCTACCCTCTGACTTCACCATCTCAACCAAGCTTCACAATCATCATTGCTGTGTACAGTATTAAATTGTTTACAACTTATAGTGAGTGTGTGAGAAAAAAATCTCCCTGGAACCTAACCCCCCTATTTAAATTAATTCTTATGGGGAAATCAGATTTGCTTAACATTGTTTCGCTTAAAGTCACATTTTTCAGGAACATAACTACAATGTTAAGTGAGGAGTTACTGTATTGTAACAATATATTTCATGTTTGTGCATATTACTTTTACCATTTTTCATATAAACTAGTCACAGAACACGGCACAAACAAATATGGGATAAATATGCAGTAGAGAATGCAGGTTTTACAGCTAGGGGAGAGGTGATCTTACTATATATAAGAAAGGGGTGAAAGAGTGTAAAGGAAGAACTGAGCAAGAGGAAAACTAGTTTAATATATTAAATAAAAATGGAAAAAATTGTCCTCAGCATTTGTCCCTTTCACGTACTTGATCCAGTATAATTTATATTTCTGTATTTAAGCAATTTTCTGCTTACCAACACTTTTCAGCTTCTCTTCAAGCAGTTTTAAAGTTTGCTGAATTGATGCTCCATCGGCTGGTGCTACATCTACACACAACATCCCTAATAAGCCATCTAACTGCTGAGACAACTGAAATAGAGGGATAAAGACAAACCTTAGATCGGATATGTAACCATTCTTTGTAATGAAATCATTACAGTTGCAATTAATACTTAAAAGACATATAAACACTCTCAGTATTGCCAAGCCCAAGCGCTCCAGAATCATGAGTCAGGCTCCCCGAAATTATGAGATTAGTTTTAAAATAATGAGATTAAAAAACCAACCAAATTTTGGGTTCTTTTTCTTTGCCTTCTGGTTTCTGAGCTTTTAGGGTCACTTACATCAAGTTTTCTCCACATCCATAAAGGCTAGAAACGTATTTTTTAAATGAAAGCTGAAATCATCACCTAATACGAGCAACTGGGCTTTAAAGAACAAACACTATGTCCGGTGATAAAATCCACTTCAGACAAATAACAGCTTGAAAAATATCTTACAGAGAAACTCTGAGAACATTCTACCCCATGCAATAGAACCGGCCAGCCAAAAACTATAAGTAAAGAGAAGTTAGCTGAATCTCTTATGATTTATTTTACAACTTAAATATCACAGAAATGCAAGAATGTCTAGTGCAGGGATTGGTAACCTTTGGCACACAGCCCAAACAGGCCAGGCTGGTTTGTTTACCTGCAGCATCCGCAGGTTCGGCCAATTGTGGCTCCCACTGGCTGCGGTTTGCCATTTCAGGGCAATGGCGGCTGCGGGAAGCAGTGGCCAGCACATCCCTCAGCCCGTGCCGCTTCCCGCCACCTCATTGGCCTGGTATGGCGAACCGCGTGCCAAAGGTTGCCGATCCCTAGTCTAGTGTTACAATACACATTCCTCTTACAAATCAGAAGGCCTCAGCCTTAACAATAATATTTCAATCAGGCTACCAATAAATGAAGACTTTGCATTTTTCACAGAAGTTACTTTGTTTTCTCAATACACCTTGTACAAGATACTGAACTTCAATAATACTATGTCAACACTGTATTGGCAAGAAAGCCTGTAAACACTTAAAACCAAGCTTACATCTTGGGCAACACCATGGAATTCAAGTGCTGCTTGTAACAGATTTTGCCTAAATTCCAGCTGACTGGCCTGCCGATAACAGACATCGCTCAACTGTTGCTGTAGTGCTTTCAACTCTACCAGGTCCTCCTCATCCCCAGCATTTAGCAGTGCTGCAATCTGCTGATTAAGCTCCACATATACGGCGAACCACTCCTATAAAAAAAGAGCAAGAACCACATGATTAAAGCTTTAAAGTAACACCAAAATAAATCTATTTATTTTTAAATGACATGCATTTGAATGTATTGAGTATTTTATTATATTGTTCTTTATGGGACAGTTTATTTTGAATCTTTCAGCTACAGGAGCAGTTAAATTTTGGTTTATGCAGCATTTGAAAATTTACATGACAAGAAGCATTTCACATCCTGTATCAGGGTGGATAAAAATCGATGATTTGAAAATGGACAAATAAATAATCTGATTTTTTAAAATTTAAATATATTTATTTTTTTAAAGTATATCTGTATGTAAAATTAAATATGAAATTGACAACCTATTTTAAGATTTAAACTACTTAAAATCTATTAAAATAAAAAATAATATTAAGCTGTACTTGTTTGTTGTTACCAAGAAAGTCAAACTGAACTGGTAGAAGTCACTGGCTAAGCACCTAGAACCAGAGTTTGTTGAAGTGATAAACCAGCTTTTATGCAGTATTGTTGTAGTAGTCATGTCAGTCCCAGCATATTAGAGAGACCACGTGGGTGAGATAATATCTTTTATTGGACCAACTTCTGTTGGTGAGAAAGATAAGCTTTTGAGCTACTCAGAGCTCTTCTTGAGGTCCGGAAAAGGTATTGACTGTGTCACAGCTAAATAGAAGGTTGAATAGATAAGTTTTGCATAAGTAGTACCTTAAAATATGTGCTAACTACAAATGCAAAAATTATCTGTTTGACCTTGTATTTAGCTGTAACTCCCTCAGTATCTTTCCGAGACCTCAAGAAGAGCTGTGTATTTCTAAAGCTTGTCTCAAACCAGCTTCTGACAGCAGGAGTCTCTGCTGCAGATGCAGAGAGAATACTTATTTCATTTCTGTTTATTCCTAGTTAAGAAACTAATTGGGATTTGAAAAAGCACGAAAAGCTTGTTTTCCTTTTCCAGCCGATGGCTACGTCTAAACTTGGACCTAGAGATGTGACTCCTGGCTCAAGTAGACATACATGTGCTAACTCTCGAACTATCATGTTTAAAATAGTCACCACAGTAGCACTGACAGAGGAATGTGACGGCATAGGCTAGCTACTCCAAGTTCAAACCCAACTAGATACTCGGGATGGCTAACATGTGCCTTCGCTCACCACTGCCCATGCTGCCACAGCTACACTACTTCTTTTAGCATGCTATCTCCATGTGAGCTAGCACGATTATTTCTATGTAAGCTGGGAATCATAACCCTAGCTTCTAGTGTTGAGGTAGCCTATAAATAAAAACTAGGTGTGAGAGGGTGAGATCTGTTAGTTCTAAAATCTTGAAGTAACCAGAAACAAACAGTTCAGTCAATTAACTACCAATAACACTTCCTTTGTTTAATACATCAATTAGCTTGAAATGCAAAACATGTTTTGATAAACTTTTTCTCCCCTCTTATGTATCCATCACTTTTAAGGTAGTTTTATCTAATAAAAATATATATAAAATACAGGTTGTGTGCATTTGTAACTGAATTTGAATTACCACCCAACCAGAAGTTCACAAAAAAATCACAAGCAAAATAATTAATCTTCATCTAGTAAATAAGAAATGCCTCATTTGCCATTTTCCAATCAAATTAAAAAATGTAAAAGTTATGACTGAATAAATTTAAGTATATAACTGCTTAAATAAATGTGCATAGATAGCGTATCCTCCCTGTTAGCAAAAAGAAGCACCAAAATGTAGTGTAAAGGATACATTTAGCTGCGAATCAACATGTTTTAATGGTTAGCAACTAATGAGAATCAACATCTCTTTAGAAAAACTAAAAGTATAAATGAAAACACAATTGAAATCAATTATTTAAATCAAGGTTTCCTGCTTGTTGATTTAAATTGTGATTAAAATTGGTGATTTAAAAATCAACCCACTCTGCCCTATATCAATTCAAATATAGTTGCAAGTTTTACAAAAAGTATGTATTTCTGATCCTACTGATATCTACTTGAAGGTAAGGGGAGGTCCATTGTCACAAACTCTAAACCCAACCTGCCTATTGGCATATACTGCACATTCCCATTAATAGTCGCTTACACAGCATAAACATTCCACTGTCTAAACATAAACCATTATTTAATTATTATTAAGGTATTCATGGTATGCTACAGGAACAATGATAAGGCTCTAGCATGACGTTAAACCATTATTAAAAGACTGCCTTTGAGTCAAATGATATTGCTTTCAGCAATATTACTACTGCTAGCAATAAACTTAGAAATGTAATTAGAAAAATATTTTAGGCAGAGTAAAGTAAATATCTTTAAAATAAAATGGGGCAGCAAAATATAGAAACAGGTTATTCTAAAGTTTCTTCATTACATGAGAGAAGGTGTCTCCAAAGTGTTGCCATATATACCTTTATATTGTTGAAACCATAATATACAGCTTTAGGTAAGAAAAACATTCCAAATGATGGAGAATTCACGGAGAATGAAAGCCTACTTCATATATCAAGATAAGAAATCCAATGTTAATCTGATGTCGTTATAAACTTGTAATACCAAATATGGCTGCTAAACATCTTTGTTATTTTGGTCTACTGAGAAGATGACCTTCAAACGTCCTACTTAGTTTGAACATAAGAGAATAGTGCCACCTATTGGTTGTATTAATGAAATACCTGATTTAGTGATTAATGCTTTATTTTGTCATTGCTCAATAAACAAGGCAAAATGGTCAATTGTAGCAAAAGCTGCCAATATCTAACAGAATTAAAGCTACAGGTACACTGTTGAATATTTCAATAACAAGACCCGCAAAGCACTTAATCAAGACTGTTTAATTCAAATGACCAGCTCTAAACCCAAATTGACCAGACTCTCACAGGTCATGACCATGAAGAAAAGGCAGAAATCTGACTAAAGACAGTGAGCTCAAGTATATTAGACATGCAGAGACACTATGAAATAGGTCACAAATTGCTTATTACTTAGAAATCTAAAGCAGTTCTTTTTCAAGACTGGATTCACATAGAATATTAAAAACAAATAGAAGCATTCCAGAAACTAAAGCAACATGAGAGCAACACAGTCAATAATAAATAGAAGACGTTTCTAAAGTAACGCAGGGGGAGTTGGAGAGGGAAAGAGCAGTGGAGAGGAGATAAGATCAGACACGCACGCCGTTTGTCTTCAGAAATGAGAGAAGAAATAGCTAGAGCAGTGGTTCTCAAAGCTGGTCTCCCACTTGTTCAGGGAAAGCCCCTGGCGGGCCAGGCTGGTTTGTTTACCTGCCGCATCCGCAAGTTTGGCTGACCGTGGCTCCCAGTGGCTGCGGTTTGCCGCTCCAGGCCAATGGGAGCTGCAGGAAGCGGCGGCCAGCACATCCCTTTGGCCCACGTTGCTTCCCGCAGCTCCCATTGGCTGGGAACAGTGAACCACGGCCACTGGGAGCCGTGGGGTGGCTGTGCCTGTGGATGGTCAACGTAAACAAAATGTCTCGCGGCCCGCCAGCGGATTACCGTGATGGGCCATGTGTGCCGAAGATTGCGGACCCCTCCTCCATACACAAACGATCAGAGACGTTGGGTAAGAAAATGCCATTTACACATTGTCACTTTTCAGAGTAGGTGACTTAGGGAGCTTAGTTCAACAGAGAAAGAACAAAACAGTAGGCAGCCTCCCCTGGCTGAATACTGAGTAATCAAATCTCTAACAATAAATCAGTTGGTATAGAGAGGATATTTCTATTTCTAAAGGTCTGCAAAAGGTATTTGTAAACAGATTAATAGTGAAAAGTAGTACAGTGACTCCTCGCTTAACGTTGTAGTTATGTTCCTAAAAATGCTACTTTAAGCGAAATGATGTTAAGCAAATCCAATTTTATATATAATATATATATATATATATATATATATATATATATATACACACACACAAACATACATACACACACACACATATACACACACACACTATAAGTTTTAAACAATTGAATACTGTACACAGCAATGATGATTGTGAAGCTTGGTTGAGGTGCTGAAATCAGAGGGTGGGATATTTCCCAGGGAATGCCTTATTGATAAATGATGAACTACACTCAGTGAACCCTCAAGGGTTAACACGTAGTTGTTAATGTAGCCTAACACTCTACAAGGCAGCACAAATGGAGGGAGGGGATATAGCATGCCAGAGAGAGACAGAGACACAGCGTGTGTGTGAGATAGAGAGACGTGCATTGCCCCTTTAAGTACACTGACCCCACCCTAAGTATGTTGCCTTTTAAAGTAGATCAGCAAGTTGAGACAGCAGCTGCTACCAGCAAGATCCCTCTGTCCAGAGCCCTGTTGTCCCGTCTCCACCCCCCGCCCCCACGCTCTGTGGAGATGAGATACAGGAGTGCGGGGGCAGGAGCAGGGGAGGGAGACACCCTGACACCAGAACTCTTCTTTCTCCCCGTGCACAGCAAGCGGGAGGCTCCCGGGAGCAGCTCCAAGGCACAGGGCAGGAGCAGCACACGGCAGTGAGGGAGGGACAGCTGAACTGCTCAGCAATTGATAGCCTGCTGGGCAGTTGCTGAACAGGGAACATAGGGGAGCTGATGCGGGGCTGCTGATCCACCCTGGTTCCAAGTCCCCACCAGCTAGCTCCAATGGGCTGCTCTTCCTGCAAGCAGTGGATAAAGCAGGCAGCTGCCAAACAACGTTATAAGGGAGCACTGAGCAACTTTAAACAAGCATATCCTCTAATTGATCAGCAACGTAACAAAACAACGTTAACTGGGATGACTACGTGCGGAGTTACTGTATAGTATTTGGTCAGCAAAGTTAGAAATAAGCTGTCAAATTTTATTTCAAACTAAATTGTATTTCACATCTTGTTAACTGAAATCCACGTTCAGTGATAAACTGACAGTGGTAGGTTCTAGCCAAATAAGCTCCAAGTTTAAACATCTCATTTACCAGAGCAGCACAGATCTTATCATAAACAACATTCAAAAATATAATTTTTTCAGGCTCTCTCTCCCTGTTTTTATTTCACTTTTACTGAAAGTACAAATTGTCATGGAGTCTTTTAAAACATCAACATGAATTACACACAGACAAAAAGCATATAATTAGATTTTATTATCTACACTGGAAACCATAAAAATCTGTATCTAAAGGACATAGGGGGTAATTAAAACAGTGCAGATACTCCTCTTTATACCTGATAAATCACTGCCTACTCAAATTCCTAAGAATCTGTCACTGGGCCACATTGTTCACAATTAATTATATGTACTCATAATCATGTTGTAACTTGGGGAAGGGGGTGGGGGAATAGCTCACACTGTGTTGACTCTCAATCTCTTCATGTTTCTGTTGCAAAGCTTGTGAGGCTCTAATTGAATCACCTATCCCCCACTGGGTTCGTAGTTGTTCTGATCCAGGTCCTTCAAGCCAATTCACTACCTGTTAATAAAATAATAGTTTAGATGACAACAAATAAATCAAATATTCTCAACGAGCTGTAAAACAATTCCACTCATGCTATTAAAAATTCTATGTACTTTTCACTTCAAATTAATATAACCACAAATTCGGTAAAAAGTTAGATATTCTGAGTAACTTTGGAAGCGACTTGATTTCATATGCCTTTGGTAGAATGTACTTTTCATTAACCTTAGGCTCTCGGCTCATGCTAGAAACTGATAGCTCAGTTTCCTCGATAAGAAAAAAAATCTTTCATTTTCAGACAAATTAAATTAGCCTAGATCAATGAATTGGAGTGCATGTGTCAGCATTGCTGAAATGTTGGACACATCTTTATACTCATGAGAGAGAAATGTTTTCTCCCTGCTTTGTTGAACAATTATGTTAATGGACAAACAGGTGACAAGCACGTTTTCAGTACAAAATATTAGAAATACATAAAATGCTTCAAAAATAGCCCTTCATCCTATAAACTGACCCCTCTGACATAAGGAGGCACCCATGTGAAGCCTCATTGATGCCAGTGTCTCCTTTAAAAGTTCAGGGGTCTGCGCCTTTGCAAAACAGCTTGCAAGAAAGGTCTTAATGTCTAATCTATAGTTGGAAAATTCCCAAGATTAAAGTGTTAAATGTGTTATTTTTGTAACCATTTTGATTTATATGTTGGGAAATTGTCTAATTATGGTGAAATGGCCTCTAAAATTATGTATATTGGCCTCTTTATGTATATTTCTAGTATATTTAAGTTTGAAGTATTAGACCAGTGGTCCCCAACGCGGTGCCCGCGGGTGCCATGATGCCCATGGGGGCATCTTAATGCGGCCACGTCCTGGCCACCAGGAGAGCACCCGCCGAAATGCCGCCGAATTTCAGCAGCATTTCAGCGGGGACGCCTCTCGCTGACACCGCTTGCTGTCGACAAGTGACGTCATCGAGAGGCGTCGCCCCCCGCTTGTCATCGAGAGGTGTCGATGCCAAAACGCCACCGAAATTCAGCGGCATTTCGGCAAGTGCTCCACCGCCGCAGTGGTCCTTCGGCTGGCGCCTGCCAGCCAAAAAGGTTGGGGACCACTGTATTAGACTATACCCACAGCATAAATTTTAAGATTAAAGCATCTAGGAAATATAGAAACATCCATGCCAGCTGAAAAAAGCCACTTCTCATCACTGAAGCCACCCAGGAGTCCTGAAATAACTGGGAATTCAGAGACCCCAAAATTATGAGACAATGACAAAGGACAGGCAAACAGCTTCTCTTCTTTAATCAAAACATTTTCTTTTAAATAACAAGAATATATGCAAACATACAATGAAACTCAGTTGGCTGGTGATTTGTGCACACCATTTTTCAGGGAATACAGCCTCACCAAAGGGAAAACAAGGGAAGAACATGGATTCATCCTTGACTTCTCTGTCAGCAAGGAAGGTCGTGGCACAACAGTGCACAAGAGTGACTATGACTATCCTTGGATTATTCAGAAAGTCCATCCAATTTTGTCACCTGATCTACAGTTATCCCTGCCTGTATTACAGTTTCACACAACTGCCTTTCCAACAGCCTGTTTCTCTGCTCCCAAAGCACACAGGTAACACAGAAGCCTCAAGACACCATTATTATTATTATTAATTATTCATATTATTGTAGTAGCTAGGAACCTTACTCATGAACCAGGACCCCACTGTGCTAGGTGTTGTATAAATGGAACAAAGACAATCCCTTCCCCAAAGAGTTAAGACATCCTGTCCTGCCATATCCTGTGCGGCGCCTCCTCTGGGATCAGCGGAGAGAGGCAGAAAAGGGAAGATACCAGTATACCTGTCAGTGATCCTAATTTGGCTGGGAAAACCTTTCCAGGGAAACTGCCCTGAGACTTCGTAATACTACTGCTCAGCAGCCTCCTGCTTAATTCCTCAGTGGAGTCTTCTCAGTTACTGGCTGATCCCTGGCAGCTGCTTCTAGAGCTGTGCTTAGCTCAGCAAGTGGAGAGATCTGTGCCAGATACGTGCACTGGAGAGAGGCAGCCAGCCGGGGGTGGGGCGTGAGGGGGTGCATGGCTGAGAGAAGCCAGCAGAGGATCCTGCACTCTCTATGCAGGCCAGAGAGGCCATTTACCAGGGACAGACAGAAGAAGCTATGTGGTGAGATGAGAGCCAAGGGGAACATTATTATTACTGAGGGACAGTTTTTCAAGTTAGGCAATGGCTGGGGGGGGCATGTTTTACATGCATTTTTGTGAGTTTAGAATAATTTCTCTGTTTTTTTTTTCCCTTAACCCTTCTAGGGCAATACTAGGGTCATCCAAGTGAGGAATCACCAACTGAAGCCTTGCCCTAGGTGCAGTCAGAACTGCATAAGAGACAGGACTCTTATTGTGGGGGCTCTTCTCTGTGACAATCTGTATCCCTACATTCACCCTGTTTTACAGAACTATAATGAATTTTGTACAAAGTATGCCTTGTCAGGGATCATTTGAAAACTCATAATTTGCTGATCATTATTGTCCTGGTAAAATGTGTGGCAACCTTGTATGTAAAGTTATAAGATTCTACTCTATAGACATGTTCCAAGCTTAGAAAGGCAGGCACAAACCAATTCCTCAAAGATAAAATTCAAATTGATGCTCAGCCAGTTGTCAACAATATCAAATGAACTATCAGCAGGTTAAGTGACCATTCATTGGCAGGAAAAAGGATAAGCACAAGAAATTGGTTGGTGGGCAGCTTACCCACTGCGGCTGTTGCCCTGACATACAGTGTGTATATTTCTGGCTGTGAATCTAGGCAGGTTGCCTTATCTTTTAAATTTAGGCAACGTTTTATTGCATTTTTGTATATTACTTGATGCCTTCAACAATTGTTTTAAAAATCGGTTAAACAAAATAGCAGAACACATAGCTTCACTGTGTGCTAAGATTCTGTTAATTTATTATGCAGCATCAGTAAAGTAGACAGAGCAAATGGTTGATTATTTCTAATCAAAATGATGCAAATTGAGGTTGATGCCCCAGTAAACAAGTCTATTTAAATGCATTAATGAAGGCAGTTTGCCAAGCTAGGTTATAAACTTTATTTCAATCAGCAATTCTTGCTCAGCCAATCTGAATATTATCCAACTACAGGAAAAGTCCCATGTCCTGCTTATGTCATTTGTGAGCTACGCAGTTGTGTTATTATCTTATACACTACACTTTTGTTGTTGTTTCCAACTGAAAGTATCAAGAAGAAGAGTTTGGGTTTTTCTTTCCTTTTGAAGATTTCAGTGACCACACAAATGAAAATAGTTTCTTGCTGGATTTACATTTTCAGTGGTAAGATGTCTCCTCTCCTCATCAGAAGCATGAGATTTTGGGAAGAAAATTTATATTGACTTACATGAAATTCAGAAATTACTTTAGAAATGAATTTCCAGTGAAGGCAAAGGGAAATGTTTTCCTTATGAAAAATAGAGTCTGAGGGTCAGCCATGAGTGCTCCCAGTCCACTCATCCTTCCCGATGAAATGATGGCAACTAAAAGGGTGACTTTCATAGAAAGGTGACACACAGAACATGTGGTCAGTGGTGGATGGCATCAACAGAGATAGGCAGTTCTTGATTGTCCTGTCAAAAATAACCTCTGGATGGTGGATGGGATTAAGTAGTTGTGGTTGTCACAGGGAGAGCTGTATATCTAGGTCTTTGTACACTCTGGCGTTTGCCCAGTGATTCAAATGAGCACTGATGGTGGAACAGCTGGGGAGATGGTCATGGCTTGTACACCTGTTTACGGTGTTGTGTCTTCAGAGCCAGGGTGTAAATGCCAAGGGAGTAGAGAGTGTTGTTCTAGAGTTTTTCAATGAGCTTAGAGACTTGTCAGTCTTCTTGATAAACAAACTTGTCAAAACTTGTCTTTATATTTTGAACCTCCCTGGGGAACCCTGTGAAATACAGTGAAAACTCATGCCTCATGACTATGTCTGTGGCTCTCCTTCTAGATGCAGTGTCAGCTGCATCAACTTCAGCTTGAAGGGATATTTTGTCCACCAGTTGGCCTTCCTCAGTGAGGGCCTGGAAATGTTCTCTGTCTTCTTGAGGGAGTTTGGCCTGGAAGTCCAAAAACATGTTTTACTCACAAATCTGGGTAGTTAGCAATATGGAGCCAAGACTCAGATGACAACACCGCCCGCTCACTCCTCGAGGGTCAAGTCGACAAGAACTCTTATCTGCCAGTGTAGTCTTGGGATGCTGTAATTAAGACCTTTAAGTGGCTGCTTGCACCACCAGGGAATTGGGTGCTGACTGTCTGAAGAGAAATGACACACCTTTGACTGTTACAAAATAGTGCCTGTAAGCCCTTCTGGGGGTAGGGGTGCTGCAGGCTGGAGTGTGCCAGACTACCCTAGCTGGTTCCATGATGGACTCATCTACCAGTGTAGCCACCTTACTGGGACAAGAGGGTTATAAAATGTCAAGGAGCTAATATTGGCTACCTTGGACCTCCTCTAGTGGAATGTGGAGGTCATTCATAACTATCTGCAGAAACTCCTGATATTGCCTGTGGTCATCAGGCAGGGATGAAGAAGATGGGGCACTGTCTTATCTGGTAAGGAAGACAAAACACCCGTTGGCACCTGAGGATCTGGTTCAGTATCCTTGCCCTCAAACACCAACAATGTCAGCAGGTGTCATGTGGGAGAAATACAGTGGGACAGATGGATGGATTTGGGATGTTTACTGTAGGGATCCCATGGGCCCCAATGGGCCAATATGATGGGTTAACCAGTTGAGGGGTCCCCATGGCAATAGGTACCCTCAATCCTTTGAGTAGCTGTATGTGGGTGGAGGACGGATGATGGACCCCAGAACTTCTTGAGTCTCTGTCTGAACTCACCTTCCCATGTGGGAGTGAAGGATCATAATCTGGAACCTCCAACTCCTCTGAAGAGAAGGCCAGTTCAACTATCAGAGTTGTTGGTGCCAGTGGGTGAAAGCTCCTGCCTAAGTACTGAGGAGGGTAACAGTTCTCTCTCCTTCATGTAGTTTCAACTTCTAGTGTCATAATATCTCTCAGGAAGGTCAGACCCAAAAGACGACTGGGGGATAAGGAAGGGTGAAGATATCCTCTGGTAAGGTGTACATTTTGGTTAGTCGCAGAGACTGGGGCGTTCCGGTAGTCATGACTCACAAAGCTAGTGCATCCATGGTAACTGTTGATGGCGGGTCTTTATGGGGACTGGTCAGTACTGTTGAAGAGTCAACATGTGAACTCTTAAATGGTGTTTGTGGCTGCAGATGCTTCGGCTTAGGAATCGGAGCAGACACTGGTACCAGCAGATCCTTTCTCCTTAGCACCTTGCTCTCAAGACTGGAAGGTTTAAGTGGGCACAAGTCCTTATGACCTGGATGCGAGGGCTCACCCAACTTGGCTGGAGCTGGGGAGGGATCTCTTCTCTTGGAAGCAATCCTGGCAGATCTGTCCTTATGCTCATGAGTGCGCCCCTTATTCTCATGAGAAACCCTGGACAATGACTCCTTGGGCTTATCAGCTCTGGCTTCTACTCTTGAGCTCATGCTTGGAGGGGCATTGCTTGTCAGTTGAGGCTGACATACAGGTGAATCACCTCAGATTGAGGTCATGTAGTCTTCTCCATAAGATGTTTTCTCAGCTGGGTCCCTTGAATCTTGCAGATTTGTGGAAGAAATCAGCAGCAAGTGCTGCACTTGGCTGAGATATTCACCTCTCCAGGACAACAGCAACAGCATTGGTGCTCATTGCTCATGGAGAATGAGACAAAGTTCTTAAACCCCGGGACTCTGGGCATAGTCTTTGTCTGCAGGAAAACACTCCCCAGTGGGGTGGGGTGAAAGAGGGGGGAAGAAACTAAGTTATACTAACGTACTAAAACCTCTAACTATACTAAATTGTGTGCGCGCGCTTCTTTATTCTACACACACACACACACACACACACACAAATATGTGGACACAGAGGATTCCAACTCAAGCCATGTAGCGGTAAGAAGAAACTGGAGAGGCATCGGTTTACAACACACCTTATGCCCTCAATTCATAGCATGAGGAAAGCAACTGCACAGGCACAGATGATCAGATGCTACTTGCTAGAAATCTACAATGGCACATGCACATTCACATGTCAAATAAACACAGGGACTAACACTCAAATAAGAACTTAATGATATTTTTTCTTGTATGCTTAAATGATAATGATGTAGGTGCTTAGCCCTGTAGCAGTGCAAGGAAGGCTTCATTAGGTGTAGGAGAATCCCCAGCATAGGGGGCTTGGAAGAGAAAGCTTGTCTGGAAATTACTGCATTCTAGTGACCTCTACCTGCCAAAAAGGCCCTTTGAAAACCATTGCAGGCAGTCCAATTAGAACATCAGGCAAAATCAGCACCTAGCAGCCCCAGAATCAAAGGAAGTACAAAAGCCTGAGTAAAGCAACTTTCCCTCCAACTTCCTTAGTCTTACACGAACTGCAGCTTATCCAGATCTAAAGGTCAGAGCGTAAGACTCAATTTCAATATAAACAAAAAATGTAACAATTGTCTATTGTATTCAATCCAGACAGACGTCTAACAGAGAACTCAACATTATTACAAAGCTGTGGAAGAGTGTAATATTTAGTTTGAATCTAGTTTAAAAATCTATCACTATAAGCTGCTTATGATAGACTTCTCAGATATTTAGAATTAAGCAGTAAAGAATTATATGGTATGTGCTTCCTAAATTACGCACAGATGCACACCATAGGAATACACTGAGTGCAGATAACTATTTTTAACAGTCTGAGGCATTGCAAAACAAAACAAAAAACCCACCACACCATAGATGTTTGTAATATGTGCTATTAAAAACAATACTAAACAGACTAAAACAAGGTTTATTTTAGAAGGATTTTTGTTAACCATGCAAAGTCAAAAGGTGACATGATAAAAAAAATATGGTACCAAGAGAATCTTGGTGCTTACCTGCATTACCTTCTGTTGAATCTCCTCTAGCTGTGTGCGCTTGCTACGTTGTCTACAAACTTCCTGGTAACGCGTATACTGTTCTCGGAGTGAATCTAATAGCTTCATGACCTGTGGCTGAGCAAGCAGTTCATCATCCATGGGAGACCATGAGACCCCTCCATCTGAACCATTAAACCGACGCTGCTGTAACTCTGATAATAGTTCATGACCTTTAAAGATAAATAGAGCAATACAATCATAATTAATAAACACAGATACAGTCAAAATCATTAGGAGGCAGAAATTAGTTTTTAAGGTTACCAGACATCATATTCTTGCATCTAATGAACTGTAGTGTACTGGCACATTTAATGATGTTTCTTTGTAGACAATAGGCAAAATACTATCCTTCATCAACAGGATTGTACTGGCTGCAAATTAGGACAGAATTTGTCCTAGTATATTTTAGGGGAAGGGGAAGAACAAAAAAGTATGCACACACAAAGCAAATCGTATGTAAAATCTGAACTGAAATAAGATTCCTTCTCAAATTCGTGGTAGTTTCCAACAGCTTTTCAAAATGTGTTTCAGGAGTCCCTTTATTGATTCCAAGAAGTTCTATTTTGGGAGTAACCGATCTAAAACATTTTAAGGTCTTTGAATAATTTAACTGAGAGTAAATCAGACCTTCAATTCTATTGGTTCTAATAAACTAAACTCTATTATAAAGTGTTCTTCTGTTTATATGCCTTGTTAGTGGCTTAGAAAATGTGAAGAGAGAGAGTATTTAAGTAGTAGATATAGGAAAAGGAAGTTCAGGGGATTTTTTCACCAAAATCATCATCTGAAAGCAAACTGTCTTCCTTAAATTTGAATATTCTAAAAGTTTCACTTTTAAATATTTATATTTTCTAGTAGTTAGACATGGACATGGAGAGCAGGAAAGCTTCCAATGAGCAAAGGCGCGTATCGCAGGATGAGATGCTTCAGATTATGAGGGACCAAGCAGACATGCTGAGGCATCTGGCTGAACTGCAGGAACAGAAGCAGGAGGGTAGGGTCCCTCTGCAGACCCTGGTGGACAGCCAGCCAGCCAGCATCGCCTGGTGCAGAATCACCCTCCCTCAAGCATTCCATGAGGCATGGGCAAGAAGTCCATTATCCCTTTCACTTAACTCAGGGGGAGGGTACAAGGAACAGAAGGAAACCCATTCACAGACCTTTGATGGCCTGGAATGTGGTGTTATGTTACACAGCTGAAAATGTTTCTCCCATTCCAACTTTACAACCCCTTTTTCCCAGGGTTATCCTTCCCTCCCCCCCCCCCCTTCTCCCTCTTTACTTGGGTTTGTTAAATAAAGTAAATGGATTTGAGAAATAAATGTTTTTTATTGAGTAGAATCAGTGGGCTTGGGTAGGGGGTTGGCTTTACAGGGATGGTGATACATTCCAGGTGAAGGTTATAAGGAAATTATCCAGCATGACAGTTACAAGCCTCAGGGATCCAAAAAACCTGCTTTAACAAAAAAATGATTTAAAAAAAATAGAGTAAACAAAAAAAAAAGAAAAAGTAAGTAGCTATTTGCAGAGAAAAGTAAACACTGTAATATTACATACATCGGCTTTAAAGTAAAATCAACTAAGCAAATGTTGAAGTTTGGATATTAGCAACAGAGGGTAGGCAACTACCATAGTCTCCACATGTTTTCAATCCTTTGCTGTGACTGTCAACAAGAAGGCCAGTTATTTCCAAACTTGATAGCTTTTTGTGATTTGGGGTCTTGTCTATGGGGAAGTGGGCTGAGACCACCATTCATTTCATGTAAGCCAATGAACAGTTTTTGGTTTTTATTGCCTTAAAAGTGAAAAGCTCCCTGGTCTACCACAAGCTATATACATCTGAATTCTCTAATGAAGTCACAGTCTATTGTTCTGACAATGGAACAATTAAGGATGTTATTAAAGTACTAATAAATATTAAAAAAAAAGTGTAAAACAATTAAGGCTTTGGAAGTATCCAAGTGATTTTTTAAAATCTCATGCTACAATTTTTTTTTAGTTCACTAGCTAATAAAAAGATTATTTTTATAATTATGTTTATCATCACTGTGGTTTTATATATAAAACTTATGACAAGGCAAAGAAGGATGGATACAAGGCAAACAAATTATCCTAGGAGTTTTCCAAATCTATAGTTCTGACAAAAGTTTGAATTTCTATTGACTTGTAGCTCACTTTTCAGTGATAAAATATTTTAAATTTTCATAGGAAAAATATATATATTTTTTTAGTTTATACTGGAACTCTTAAAATAGAGAATTTAAGTGTGAATTTGGAGTCTGTGAAAGACGGTGAATGTATAGCTCTGGGCAACTGAAATCCTTTATTTAACCGCAAAAGAGGTACAACAGTGTAAGCTTCCCCATCTCTACCCCAGACTATTTGCCTCATTTCTGACCTGGAAGGAAGACTATTTTAATTTGTGTAGACAATTCAAAACTATGGTTTATTAAAGACCCTCAGTAAGATAGCCAATTGTGGTGGGTTTTGTGAAGTGGACTGCTGTCTTGTAGAAACTGAACAGAGGTCACCAATGCTTTTCACACTGGAGCCACTCAGGTTAAGAACTTTCACTCACTAATTATCTGGGCTTGATTTCAACAGAATAAAAAATTGAAGGCTTTGCAATCCATTACCGACCACAGGAGCCATCTACTGGCTTAACACGGGCATTCCAATATTGCATCCAGAATGCTAACTACGATTGGAGATAAACATAAACCAAAATTAGACTTTCAAATTCTACTGGTATAATCTGAATACTCAGTATATGTTAAGAGCTTTTCAGATTACAGCAGACAACCTTAATTCTGCATCAATGTCTTACTCTCGCATACCTTGTTTCTATTATGGGAGATCTAAGACATGCAGGCAGAGGATGTGAGACACAGTAGATCTTTGTAGCAATATTAATATGACTCACAGATTGGCTAGCGGGGTGCTGAGGTAATGTTCCCAATATTTCTATCCCAGAGTCTAAGACCATGATCTCTGTATTATGCCTTATTTCCTTTTATCCAGTGAAGCAGGATTGTTAAGGAAATTTTTAGTTCAAATCTACCACTGCCATTATCCTTAACTGGTTTATTTTGTAATTATTAGGAAAATAATTACCTTATATAATTTTTAATTGCTTTGATGACACTCAAGAGAGAAGGTAAGCGTTGAAAAGGCATGGGGACATTTCACTTGTACAAACTGTTAAGACAGTGTCTCATTTTTTTTCATAGAAGAGATGGTTTTCCATTTACCAACATAAATTTTTCAAGTTTTATTTTTAATTCAAATGTTAATACATTTGTTAATAAGTTTATTCCACTATGTAGTTAAGATATTAGCATCTCATCCTTTATGCTTTCACAGAAGATTTAAAAATAATGAATAAAACTGCAGTAGTGATCAAAAATTATCATTTTCAATTGACTGTACCTGTCTGTAGTACTGTCTCTGGATCAACAGATGGAAGAAAGTTTAAATCCATAGACCTTTTAATAAACAAGTAAACATATTATTAATTAGTTGTATTACAATAGCACCAAGAAGCTTCAACTGAGATTGTGGCTACATTTTATAAACACATAGTAAGAGACAGTCCCTGCCTCAAAAAGATAGCCATATACAGAAGGCAAGACATACAAATGGTGGGAGAAAAAGTGTAATTATCCCTATTTTACAGATAGGGAATGGGGAGACAGAAGCCTTGCTCCTGCACTGTTATCTGCCAGCATCGATGACAGCGCAGGATCAGGAACTCAGCAACTTGCCCAGAGTCATATGGGGAGTTTCTGGCAGAGCCTAGAACTGAGCTCAGACCTGCTGAGTCCTAGTCCACTATCTTACCATCCTTGGTCTCTGTGGCTCTTTGTACACATATACATAGTAATATTTTATAGCAAGGTAATAATAGAAAAGATAAAAATGAAAACACTTTTGGTACAATAATATGGCAAAACACGTAACTTAAAACAAAATGAAGTCTGGCAAGCAATTGCTTATTAACATGGTCTAGTTGCTTTGGGATTTAAAGACAAGAGAGACAGATATATTAATAATGTGGATATTTATAAATCAATTAACACTGTATAATCATTTTCAAAGAAGGCTCATTGCACTAGGGAATGTTCTGCATTTCTATTTACACAAAAGATCAGATTTCACCACCCCACATAAATACCAGAAATTCTCATTTCTCTCTCTTCTCCCGATTTCCAAACATATGACTAAATGCACAGTCGCAGTGACCTCCCCCTTGGAGCCCTTTCTCTCAGGCAGTTTGTGACGGTCATTAGCAGTTTTTAAACCTTAGCAGGTATACTGTGATTAAAATAATGGAAACAATCTGACTGCAAACAACTAGAGTCAGTAAGGTGAAACTTGAGGCTTATGCTTCAATGCTGACTCATCCCATTTTGTCTCCTTTCACTTAAAACACAAAACCACACAAGCTAGGCATGGAGGAGTCAGTGAAAAACTTGTTAATCAAAGCTCCTTGTGGCATCAATCATAGAACAGATCATCACATTAACAGTTTGGGCTTCACTTCACTGGTCATTCCCAAACTGAGAATGCCAAGGGACATGACTGGGATCAAGCGCATCTTGCTTACTTAGTTGCTAAAGCCTGAATCTGCAATTGACTGTGCACAGGAACAGGTGTGTGACCACATCGGTCAGTGACAGGATCAGGACTTTAGTGCCTGCCAGAAAACAAATTGCTGAAAAATACTTGGGTTGTCCACCAGTCCCTTCACATTACACTTCCATATTGCAGCTAAACTGGTAGTTAAGACTTATGCTGAAACATGTCTATTTTAAAAAGCAATCCACATACCTCTCTTTCTCCTGTTGGTTTCCTTTATCACTTCCATTGTTAATTAAAGCAAGCTCATCTAGTAATGATGTAGACTCTTTTGTAAACTTTTCAAATACCTAAATAAAAATACTTTTTATTAAAAGAACATTTACTTTAAAAAAAAAAGAGTTAAAAGAAATTCATTTAGTTCTTGTGAACGATGCAGTTTGACACTACCAGTTCAAATTTATCCATATTGCTCTGTTAATATGCTTCACATTTGACATAAAGTAATTACTTCTTAGACTCAGATGGTATTGGAAAAAGGTTAGAAAATATCATTTCCCTTCAATGACAGAGGCCTGCAGTGTCAGATTCTCCAGGGAATTAAGCAACTTTATATTAGAATACATTCAAGTTAGGACTGAATTTTGAAATGCTTACAAGACCCTGAAGAATCTTTCAAAACGTAAGTCTTCATTGCTATAGTTACTCATCCAGTCCATTTAATCCTTTGCCTTTTTATGACTACCTCTTAAAGACTGTGGTGGGGAATTTTGTTATATGAACATCTGTCCACTAAAAATGGATACGTATATCAACTGTTATCTGAATTACCAGCTTTGGCCTGTACTGTAACCAATAACTTTTAGAAACAAAGGAGCAAATGGCTGTAAGTAAAAAATACCTTGGTCAAGGTTCCTTGAAATTTATTGGTTTCTAATCTCAGAGAGCAAAACCTATAAAATCAGTGACAGCATGTACTTGTTCAGTCTCTATGTGTTTTGAGTTCTTTATGAAAACTGAGCATCAATTCATTCTAGTAGTGATAATGTTGTGCAATCTGCATTCTTGTCCACTCAGAACTGGATTGAAACCAATCACTCATTTCACTAGAGATGGGTATTAACTTTCAGCTGCTACTCACCTCATCAACTCAAAATATTTGGCCTGGAGGTGAAGTTTCTGTACCCCATCCAGTCCATTCAGGCATCAATAAACAGCCCTCTGGGCATGAAAGTGGACAGCCCTCTCAATACAATATAACTTTACTGCAAATTTCATACACTATAGTACAAAATACTTTACAATGCTAAATACAGTAATGAAACAGAAATTAGGCAATGAAAACATTTTTCAGCTGAGATCTGAAACTAGACAGAATCAGAAAGGCTGTTCCAGATGGCAGGAGCAGCAAAGGAGAAAGCCCTTGCACCAACATTATGGAGGGTATATGAAGGAAGAGAAAGGAGTCTAGTGCTAGATAACGAGAAGAGATAGACACATCTGTAAGACAGCATTAGTAAAGAAATTTTCAGTTGAATCCTGAAATGAATAGGAAGACAGGATGGGGGTGATATGTTTGTAAGCTTATTGCAAACGTGAAGAAGAAATCCGCAGCAAGATTTCACACTAATATGTGCTGGACTTGGGGAGATATCAGAGAAGAGAGTTTGCAATTTTCAAGGTAAAAGAAGGGGGAGGCATGGATGAGGATTTCAACAGAAACAGAATTAAGGTAGTGACACAAAACAGGTGGTATTTCAGAGGTAAAAAGACCTTTATAGATGTGTGAGAAGGTAGGTTCAGGGTCCAGGATCATACAGACAGTGGAAGCAAATTGGAAGTCTGAGTCGAGGATGGAAATAGAGAGCACAGAGCTGTGTTTAAGGATGCTGGATGAAAGAAGGGCCTCCAGAAACCTGGCTGTTAATTACTCGAAAGCATCTCAGACTTTAGGTAACTATAAATGCTTAAGGTGCTCTGAGCCTACTGCTACGGCGTGTGTATGTGCGTGTGCATGCTTAAGATCTAATAAAAGAGTAGTTTTAGGTAAAAGCACTCATTTGTACTAATCATTTATCAGATGGAGGAGCTGTGTCCCTATTGATATATTCCTGACACTGACTGAAGAGAAATGGTTAAGTTACCACTGCTGTGGGTTCTGAAAACCCTGGGTAACTGACACAGTCCGATGACCCTCAGAGGTCCATGGACAACAGGTTGAAAACCACTACCATTGAGTATCAGAGGGGTAGCCGTGTTAGTCTGGATCTGTAAAAGCAGCAAAGAGTCTTGTGGCACCTTATAGACTAACAGACGTTTTGGAGCATGAGCTTCAGTTCATCTGCAAATTTGACACCATCAGCTCAGGTTTAAACAAAGACTGTGAATGGCTTGCCAACTACAAAACCAGTTTCTCCTCCCTTGGTTTTCACACCTCAGCTGCTAGAAGAGGGCCTCATCCTCCCTGATTGAACTAGCCTTATCATCTCTAGCCTGCTTCTTGCTTGCTTATATATACCTGCCCCTGGAGACTTCCACTACATGCATCCGACGAAGTGGGTATTCACCCACGAAAGCTCATGCTCCAAAACGTCTGTTAGTCTATAAGGTGCCACAAGACTCTCTGCTGCCACTACCATTGAGTAAAGACATATTGATGTGCTACTATAATAAGGAAAGTTGCACAACTACTACTTGTGTTATACCAGTTATGCAGCTAGCTGGAAAGACTTCAGTTTCCAGGGTTGAAAACATTCAGACCAAAGCAGTCCGTCTGCTTTTAAAATTATATTATACAAAAAAAAAAAAAAAAAAAGGGAGGACATTATTCCACTTTCAAGATTAGGTATTGTTTTAAAAATGCATTTTTAAAGTAAATTCTGATCTTCAAGCAAATTTCAATGAACAACAGAATTAAAATATACTGAAATATGTACATACCAATGACCCCCTAAATAATTTGAATGTATTAACAATTCAGGGGCAGATCTACCCCTGGGTATAAATTGCATGCCTGCATCTACCAGGGCAACTGCGCTGCAGGGGGATTCACCATGATGGAGGATAGCTTTTAAATCTGGTTATGGCTCCATAGGAGCCCTATATTAAAAGACTGCCTGGGAAACATGAAGAAATAGAGCTTTTTCGCTTGGCCTGTGCCTTCCCTCTCTATGGTCAAACCCAGCTGACTCCAGATCCCCAGCATCCCTTCCTCCTGTACCCCACACTCCTGGGGGATTTTTCAACACTGAGAATATGCAACAGAACCTAAAGAGTAAATCTGCTCCTTAAACAAAATAACTACATCTGCTTTGCCACCTCTGGAGTAAATTGGATTTCTACTAGAATAATAAGACTATATATTTAAAGTGCATTTTTCTCATTCTACTGCATTATAATGTATTCTAAACATTGAGGTAGCAACCAAATGTGGTGAGAGCCATACCCACACAGAGAAATATAGTCTATGCTCCACAAAGAAAGTTTGAAAGACAAAAAAAAAAAAAATCCAGAAAACCAACCAGCCTCTTATTCAACCAGTCCATGTGATCATAGGAAAGACTCCCTCCAAAATCTTCTGTCAGCTGGCATGGTTCTATGTATCGAGTCAACTTGTTGGCAGATACTAAAATAACCTGCAATAAATTAAGAAAGAACATTTTGGTAACATGGTTTTGTGAAACCTATGCTACAAAATTTAATATATTTTATTAAGCTTGTTACTTTGAATAACAGGAGGACAGATGGAATAAACAGAATATATTTTGAAGTACTTTACAAAAAAAGTCACAAGCTTTTTCATAAGTACCTGTAAGACTCTGTTTGAACTGGTGCACAACAGTTTACTCAATCTGTTTTTGAAACAAACAAACAAAACAAACAACTTGCCCATCCTATAATTACGAAGTGTGGAGTTGAAGTAGGAACAAGTCTGTAGTTAATGTTAAAATTGAGCTTAAAATGGACAGCAAGTTTTGACACACAAACTTCCCCCCCCACAACATTTCTTCAGGCGTTGGATTCCACTACTCCTACAGACCACTATATCCCCTCTTGATTCTTAGCTCTTGAAATTAGGATAACTAGATTTTCCAGCCTTGAAGCCTATAATCCATTCCTTTATTCTGTATTTTGGACACCCACCTCCTCTCAAACTACTGGCTTGCCCAAGAATTCCCTGAATCTAGGTTAGGGGTTCTCAAACTTGGGGTTGGGACCCCTCAGGGTGTCAATGAGATTATTACGGGGGGGGGGAGGCGCAAGCTGTCAGCCTCCACCCCAAACGCCGCTTTTCCTCCAGATCTTATAATGGCATTAAAAGAGTTTTTTTAATTTATAGGGGTGGGGGTCGCCAAGGCTGGCTCCAGGCACCAGCAAAGGAAGCAGGTGCTTGGGGCAGCCAATAGAAAGGGGCAACATGTCCGGGTCTTCGGTGGTGTGTTCCTCTCTTCCTCTTTGAGCTGCCACTGAAGAAGAAGAGAGGGAGTGAAGGACTTGACGCCGAAGAATGAAGCGATGCAATTGAGCTGCTGTTGAAGTGCCGCCAATCGGCTTTTTTTGTTTTAATTCGCCGCTTGGAGTGGCAAAAAAGCTGGAGCCGGCCCTGGGGGGGGGGGGTGTCACACTCACAGGCTTGCTCTGTGAAAGGGATCACCAGTACAAAAGTTTGAGAACCACTGATTAAGGTAATCTGCCTCTATCCAAGACAAATTCCAGTTGCACAATGGCTTTGTAGTCCAGAATCCAAAATAAAAGATGTGTTTTGTCATCCTGTTATTACTAGTTGTGATTTGCCAGTTCTCGTACATTCATCATTAAATCTTAGGATATTACTTTAATAATATAATCTTAATTTTTGGAAACCACTTTCCTGCCTATATTTGTATGTGAAGGAACAGAAATGCCGAGGAAAAATATGGACAAGAAGTTCATCTAAGCTGAAGAGTTTCACATAATTTGGTACGTTAGTTAAAAAAAAACATACTCACTGACAATTTCCCCATAATAATGCATGATTGTGTGTTGACCTGGTTATTGTGATATTTACTGTATGCACAAGCTGAGGTAATTCAATAGCTGGACTGTCAGGAAATGCCTCCAGGAAGAGAGAAGTGGATCCTGATTAATACTTCTCAGCAAACATTTAAGAGACAGTGCAAGAGACATTCACTTTGAAGGCCTGGTCTGGGTTTGGCAGACAGGTTTCTCAAGGAGTGACTGTCTCCATGGGGAGGAGGTTAGCCAAGGGAACCATAGTAGGGTTTAAAGAGACACACACTCCCTCAGGTAAGTGAGAGAGTTGCTGGAGAATTGTTTGGGGGAAAAGAGATCAAGGCCCAGACACCCAGAGGTAAGGTATCTGGGATAAGAGAGGTCTGCCTAGGACTCTAGGTAAGATACACATGTATAGACTTTCTGTTGTTTTAAAATCCTTTTACTCTTATGTTATGTTTTGTTCTGGCAGTTAAGATATTTGGTTTTAAGAAGGCTCTCTGGTCATTATACAATCACTGATCACAGGCTTCCCCCACAGGGAAGAAGCGCATGTGCCAAGCTCTGTTATACTTGTTGGGTAGGCATGGTTGACGCTCAGGATACTGTAGCCCAGAACCCACTCTAAGGGCTTGGCTACACTTGCAAGTTGCAGCACTGGTAGAGGCTTTCCAGCGCTGCAATTAATAACCGTCCACACCTGCAAGGCACATCCAGCGCTGCAACTCCCTGGCTGCAGCGCTGGCTGTACACCTGGTCAGGCTGGGGTGTAGCGATTGTCATCAAGTGTGGACACACACCAGCGCTTTTATTGGCCTTCAGGGAATAAGGAGATATCCCAGAATGCTTTTAACTAAATTACTCTCTTTGTTTTGTTATGCAGCCTCTCTTTGTTTTGTTGTGAACTCCGATCGGAGCTCCATTGAACTGCTTATCTAAAAAAACAAACACTGATCACAGCAAACAGGAGCTATCAGTACCTGGCTGTGAACGATCAAATGAGAGGCAGGGAGTGAATGTTTGCTTGACAGAGAAACAGCGTTGGATGCAGGCTGTTTGCAATTAAGACTAAGGGTTCGCGAACATTTTGTGATTTTTCAATCCAGGAAGCTAACACACAGTGTTGTCTCCAAAAATCCACTCTCTCTATCTTCCCCGCTCCCTGTCACAGTACACCACCCTCCACCCCCCTCTTTTGAAAAGCACGTTGTTGCCACTTGAATGCTGGGATAGCTGCCCATAATGCAGCACTCCCAACAGCGCTGCTAATGCTGCAAATGTGGCCACACACCAGCGCTGATAGCTGTGAGTGTGGCCACACACCAGCGCTGTTCCTGCACAGCTGCATGACCAGCGCTGTAACTCCCAGCGCTGCAACTTTCAAGTGTAGCCAAGCCCAAAGAGTGGGAGAACTGTAGGATTCCACCCCTGGGAAGGTAAAGGCATGAGAGCGGGTGGGTAAACTCCCAGAGAATCAGAGGTGCAGTTAGCTCTGCAACTGTAACACTCATACTAAATCTTTATGTATTATTTTAAAGATAATTTATCTGAAAGAGAGATGATGAATTGGCATTCTCTATTTCCATCTGCAGAAAATCTTATTTGATAAACAATTTCATGGTGTGTGACACCTTCTGCAATTTGATACATCTAAGAATGTTCTCTAGCATCAGCCAGCATAATACAGAAGCATTTCTATTAGTTACATTTCTATATAACTTGCACTGGGAGTAGAGGTGGCATACAATCTACTCAAGAGAGATGCCATTAGCATTGTGTATTGCTGTAATCAGAGTGACCAAAAGACAGCATAATGGGTCTGCTTCCAGGCCATCATGATACTGTCATAAGACAACTTCAACAAAGTGTATATTACAAGGAATCCACTCACAGTTCAAATATTTTGTGGGGGCCAGGATTAAAATATGAGTGAATTACTCACCAAGCTTGTGGTGCAGGGAAGCGCAACCCTCCTGGAAGGTTAATTTATTTATATTAGCTCCTTCTCTCCAAAAATTCTCACTGCTAATACTAGTTGAGCTCCAAGAGTAGTAGAAACAGTCAGAGTGCCACTACAAAAAATATGGTTTACCATCACGTCATGTAGACCTGCTCTGACCAGGTTTATGCTTCAAAACAACTGTTAAAATGTTGGTGGTCAACCTGCCTAAACTAGTACTCTGCACAGACCTTGCTTATCCTAATGGTCCCACTGCAGCTATACTGGCATTAGAGTAATGTAGACACAGCCTCTCTTGTGTACAAAGTGTACTGTGTGAATGGCATGTATTTCAAGAAGAGAACCACGAGGCACATGAACTAGATAGGACAACTAAGCCAGAAATCAAAGCAAGGACAGGTCTGATCACAGAATATATAAATGTTTCACTCAAACCTTCACTAACAAGATAAGAACAAAAACAAACTGCCACATTTCTGCCTGAACAGCAAGTTTTGATGTAATCTGAGCCTCAAGTACAAAGCTTTGAAATTTGCTTTATTTCCACTGATTCTATATTTTCTCCGTTGAATAAACTTTGTTTTATTTGAATTACACTGGAGTTATCGACAGTTCTCTGGGATTACTGCTGCGAGTGCTCCTCAGGAAATATAAACAATTCTTTGAACTCTGAAGAGAAGCTGAATGTGTGTTGAAGGCACACGGATTGAGGCTAAATGCAGCTCAGGATCTTAATCAAAGACATAGACCAGTAATGCAGTACTCTAAGATGTTATTGATGATCTGGATGAAGTCATCCTTAAGCATGGGAAAAGGCTAAGGACTATCGATCAGCATTGAGGGATACCCCCCCACTCCCAACATTGTGCCTCTCTTTAAAACAATGCCTCAGAATTTGACTCAATTTTTGCGGACAAATAGCCTAAGAAACTAATGGCCAGGTGTGCAATACTGAACAAGTGGAGAGAGGAATACTGCTTGAGATAAAATTGTGTCCTGAAGCATGATTATCTTAACATGCATACCTACAAATGTTATTGCTGTCCAAGTTTCCTATAGCTTTTGAAAATACAGTAATAGTAACTGTCACCTCCTGTGACAGTGAATGTCATAGGCAGACTATATGTTCTATAAAAAAAGGTGTTTTTAAAAAAGTCCCTTTAAATTCCTATGTTTCAATTTCCTGACATTTATTCAAGTTAAATTTTATCTTCCATTATGCTGGTTGGCCCTTTTCATCTGTCCTTCATGCTTCCCAAAGCTTTTAAAAGACATACAAGTTTCTCACAACCCTCTATAGCTTATAGTAACAAACAACATTGCTTCACTGGCACACTTGAACTAGATGTCTACTTTCCCTTCCAAAATCATTAATATTAAATTACAGTAGTCTCAACACCAACCTTAGAGTATATCATTATTAATCTTTGCTCCCCTTTAGGGGAAGCCATTAGGTATGACAATTTTCTATTGATTAACCGGCATTCAGTCCACAACGATGAGATGCGTGTGTAAATAAGCCTTTGTTATAATAAAAAGGAAACAAAAACCCACTTTTTGCTTGCAATTTCTCTAAGTCTTTTTAATGCTCACTATGTTGACTTTATGGGGAAAAAGTCTTCTCTGCAACCAGATTAAATGCTTTTGGATAGTGGATTGTCTGATATCAAAATTAATGTTAAAAGATTAAATTTCCTGAAAGAGAAAAGGACTGATCAGGACATATGATAGCTGGGGTCTTCCAAGGGCAGAAGGAAGTGTTAATGGCTGGAGTCCCCATCTTGGCCTTCCTCCACACAACTCTTCTGGCTATAACAATGGGTATCAAGAAGGCAATCATATCAATCAGGGAAATGGTAATGGGTTTGGAGCTGGCCCTGGTTAATTTCCAATTTTTCTTTTCAGAAGACTAGCCTCATGGAATATTTGACAATTATAATATTGCTCACATTAACAAAATGCTGCTGTTATAGTAACTAAGTGCTGCTCTTGCAGTAACCATTTATCCTCAACAGCAATGTGACTTCAATGGAATAGTAAAAGGAAAAAAAAATCAAGCATTTTTTAGGATTGCAAAATACTCTCACAAAAAAGAGAAAAAAGTACACTTAAAAAAAGTGTTTGTGATGCTATGGCCTATTTCTGAGGCAACAGTGATACATGTGTGTGCCCTAGGAGTGCAGGATTTCTTTTAGTAATGTATTATTCTGAATGAGTATATTGTGCCATTAATGTTCACTGAATAAAAACAGCTCTGAAAACAATGACCAGAGCAAACTCTCCCTACAGCAATATGTTATGAACAAACATTTGGTTATTAAAAACACTGCGTTGATGAAATTAAAAAGCCAGGATATTTAAACATCCTAAAAAATTCACAGGTCACCGACATCACATTAAAAAAACAGGAATGGCCCCAGTAAAACTGGGACCAATGGTCTCTTTAGGGAAGAAAAAACGTATTAACTTTATTGCTGAAGAATCCATATCCACAGGCCCTGTATCCTAACTTTGGAGTAATTTAAGATCTTTAATTCAGCTAATGCAAATTGGAGTGTGATCATCTACGGTTTACTAATAGACCCAAATCCTCTAATTTTGTAAGTTATCTATACTGAGGAATTATCCTAGGAAATTGGATTTTTGTGTCTTCTAGCAATAGAAAAGGTACATTTAAAAAAAAAGAGTTATTTTATAAACATACCAAGGACAGTTGGCTTTCATTTCCAGAAAAGGAGACTGATATTCTACTTTATTATTAATGAATATTTATGTAGCACTGTAAACACACAGGGAACTTTACAGAATGTATAAAAAGGAATGTATAAATATACAAAGTAAAACAGTATACCTGCATCCATACTGGATACTAGTTGTTAGTCTATTTTTAAAGATCTAAACAACAATTGAAACGCTTATCTATTGTATTAGGATATTTTCTTTACTAGGAAGCACACAAACAAATATCCAGTGTTCCAAACCTGATGAAGGCCATAGGTTGAAAAAAATGCATGTTTGTAGTTTTATACATAAAGACTTCTGAAACAGCACAGCAACTACTGAGAGATTCATCTGGACTAAAAGTACAATAAAGTTGCCACACTTATATAAGCTGGACCATCTTATCCCCTTGATACTAATTGATTTGTCCTGTATACATCCAATGTTCCAGGTTGATGTCTCAAGTTAAATATTTTTTTAAGTAATCACAATGCTCTCATTATTAACAGAAAAAACACCACTTATCCTGATAACAGCTGAAGTAGGAGGCTTTTAAGGAGCAACCAAGAAAGAAAATAGGGTAAGAAATTATGGAAATCATGAAAAAGGGAGATAAATATCTGACTGAACCACAGTAAATACATAAGTATTTAAAATATTCAGAAGCAATGTATTTAAACTTTTGCTATAAGGCACTTGATCTAAAACTATTTAAATTGTTCATTTAATTACAAAGGGAATCAATCAAGATTGTGAGCTAATGAGATGGACAAATTTCTGAATCCAGCCATCTTGTCTCCCATGATAGCACTCCCACAATTTCCCCACCATTTTAACGAACTTAACTGCAAAGGAACTTTAAACACTAGAAGAGAAAAAATGAACTCAGGATTACATTCCATTTGCTATACTTCAGCCTATTCTAGTTGTTTTGGGAGCTCAACCCAGAATTCCAATGGGCAGTGGAGACTGCTGGGACTGTGGGATAGCTACCCACAGTTCACTGCTCTGTAAGTTGATGCTAGCCATGGTATTGAGGATGCATTCCGCCAGCTTAATGTGCTTAGTGGGGACATACACAATTGACTGTATAAAATTGCTTTCTAAAGATCGACTTCTATAAAATCGACCTAATTTCGTAGTGTAGACATATCCTCAGTTGATTTCACTCACTACTCAGATTCTCCTCTTTAATTCACCAATTATTTCACCCATCCACTCACTTTCCTCTATAGGCTTTTACACAGTGGTATAACTTCCTTGTTGTTTCCTAACAAGTCTAATAAGCATTATAAGAACCTTGATGTTCACATTGGTTCCCTTTTAAGACTCAGAAAAGAATGTAAGAATTTTTCCTGAACAGGAATGCTTCCCTGATTCAGCCTGAATTTTCAGAATAGTTTCTAGTTGGAAGAATAGACCTAATGTTTCCAAAATTAAAAAACAAAAACCCAACAACCCACAAACATGCTATATTCATATAAATACTTGATATACACGCTCATCATTTAAAAGAATCATGGGGGGGTAGGAATTGGGCTTTTCACAATCCTCAGATAAAATACTGGAGGGATAAAAGAGGGGCAAAGAGTATGCTCTAATTAAAATTCACTAGATTTTTTTTTAAAATATTTTTGTGCAAACTGAAATTTTCAGTGGCAAGATACCATTGTGATATGCATTAAAAATATCTACAAACTTCACATAAGGATTTCCTTAATTGTAATTTTTAGCCAAAAAAATTATGGTAAGATTATGATCTTTTTGCAATTTCACTATTCTTCCAACTACTGTATTGGGGATAAATGTGCTATGAAAAAATATTAATAGCTGTGGTATACAGATACCTGTTCAATGACAGAATTTAATTTCAAAATATAAGGACAGCCTATCAACTAATCAGCACATGACTAAGTATTGGCAAGACTGAGGCCAAAGCACTTTCAAATGCACAAAGTGAGCAAAGATATTTTTCTGTAAATTTTCAGTTATAGCAATCATGGGTGTTTCAACTAATGTATATTAACCATTTTCAGAATGAAAACCATGATTCAACAAAGCACTTCAGCATGCTGAACAATTTAGTTTTCCATCAATTTTTT
Source organism: Mauremys reevesii (assembly GCF_016161935.1). Classification (NCBI taxonomy): domain Eukaryota; kingdom Metazoa; phylum Chordata; order Testudines; family Geoemydidae; genus Mauremys; species Mauremys reevesii. Next base: position 34,051,909 of record NC_052633.1, on the reverse strand, counting down.
TTTTAAACACACACATGGACCCTAATACACAAAACAAAATTCTATAAGCTAGTCAAGCTATTTTGGGGCAGAAGGAAAATGGCAAGAGATAGAATATTGCTATTTGTATATTCTGGGGAAGATATTCCAGTGATGCCGATTACATAAATATGTAAGGAAGGTAGATAAGGAAGCACAATATTTTCAGTCAGAACTGTGATTTGAAGTTGATAGTAACTAACACAAATAGCCACCAATATTTAATGTGTTAAAAATGTATTTTCAGAGTTTGCAGTGTGGGTCTGTTTATTTCTGTCACAAGAAATCTTTGAAGGAGCAGTTAAGAATTTACAATGGTCTAGCTGCTGCAGTGAAAGCGTTACAGTACTTATCATTCAGTCCTTGGACACAGAAGAATGTTCTTTTATTGACTACGCTAAGTATTGATCTCTCAACGATTTCCAAATAGTTACATTTTTGCTGCTTTTACCTCTTAGCTTTTGATTATCTATCATCCCAATCCTAAATTTGGCAAGTCTTTTAAAACTTGCTCCAAAACTTCCACAAGGATAAAAGAGCAAATGGGTCATTTCTCCTTGTGACAGTACCTCCCATAAGGCTTTATGGAAATATGCTTTGAATGTGTTTTATGCTACATATGTCATGTAACATATCTCCGTAAAGGTTATGATCTACAGAATGTAATAATCCTATTTGTATGTATGTATCATTTTTGTATGTTATGTCAAAGTTATGAATGTTGGCTGTGTACCGGCTTGATTTCTAAATAACCTTAGTAGAGCATTTGGTCAGTTCCTGGAGAAAGGAATGTTGAAATTAAGTACCTAATCAAGAAGCACTTAAAGGACAATGGATCTTGGAATGCTCCAATCCACATAGGAAGTCTACTTGAGGATGTTCAAGGTAGCATGTAAACAATGGAGTCCTGAGCTGGCAGGGAAAGCGGGGTAGAAGTAGTCTTGACGTGTCGGGTGGCAGCTCCCAAGAGGGTTTCTTTGATCTAACCCGTCACACTCCTCTCTTCACACTGATTGTTGATTTTCAAAAAGCTAATCTGACAGCCTTATATCTGAATCAATGTCAAAGATTTTTTTTAAGTGGATGCCATATGCAGACAAAATAGTCCGAGGGCAGATTTGAGCTGCATGCAAATTGCAAACATCAAGAAATTCACTGATTCTGGGTTTAAGGTATGTTCAGGTTTTCCAGTGATCTTAGTTATTACATATGAATTTCTAATAACCATGAGTGTAATGAAACAATTACTATTTGATAAAAGGAAGGCAGTTTTTTTTTTTTTTTTGTGTGTGTGTGTGTACTACTAAAAGAAAAAAAGAAAGGAAATTTAGGAAAAAAAAATCTCTCTTCTTTTTTTTTATTAAAAAAAAAAAAAAAGAGCAGATGGATGAAAGGATAATCAACATCCATGTTCAGAAAGAGAAGAATGAGAGGGGAGTAACAAACTGCAGGGAGAGAATTCACTGAGGCCACTGCCAACCAGCTGGCCTGACCTGGCTGCTTGAGCATCAAGATTCCTCCTATGCCCTCCCAAATACAGCTTCACTGCACTATTCTCAACAAAATTCCCCTGAGCTTCCTCTTCTATTTTAGGGGTATAGTTGTTTCTCCCCATTTCTTAGGAAGAGACTTTTGCATTAGTGCTGTCCTGCAGCAGGCACAGTCAACTAGTACAGAAGAGGAGCAGCCTCTGAGAACACCACATGGAATAAGTTATTGTTTTTTTTTTTAAAAACCTGAAAAACAGACTAAGTTCTCTTACATTCCTTAGGCAATGGATGTTATTTAACTCCATGTTTTACGAAAAATTCCCCACCGTTCAAGTAAAAGTTGTTACAACACTAGAAGTATTGTTCACTCTCATACCTACCAACTCCCTCTTACAATCTACTGCTGTTCAGAAGGGAGTGCCTCCCATTTTAAAGTAATGCTCTAACAAACCTCAAATGGAAAGCATTGGCCTGCTAAACCCAGGTTGAGAGTTCAATCCTTGAGGGGGCCATTTAGGGAACTGGGGTAAAAAAACCAAACAAACAAAAAAAAAAAAACCTGTCTGGGGACTGGTCCTGCTTTGAGCAGAGGGCTGGACTAGACCTCCTGAGGTCCCTTCCAACCCTGATATTCTATGAATGTTTGATAGGTTCTGTATCTTAAAATGACCAAGAAAACAAATACGTACACAGAAGCATAGAAATGTAGGGCTGGAAGGGTTGTGGAGAGGTCATCTAGTCAAGCCACCTGGTTTGGGGCTGGACCAAGTATATCTAGACCACTCCTTACAGATGTTTGTCTAACCCATTCTTTAAAATTTCCAATGACAGAGACTGCACAACCTCCCTTGGTAAGCTATTCCAGCTATCATTATAGATAATCTTTTCTTAATATCTAACCTAAATCTCCTTGACTGCAGATTAAGCCCATTACTACGTCTACCTTCAATAGACATGAAGAACAATTAATCCCTGTCCTTAGCCCTTACCACACTGATAATGCCTGACTGGGGCAGTGGCTGAATGGGAGTGGAGGTGAAGGGACACATGGGGACAGGGGGTGCAGGGACACATGGGGATAGGGACAGATGTGCCTGACTGAATGAGAGGGGCTAGGGGTCAGCCAGGGTCTGCGTGGTGGAGGCTCTCTAACAATCCATCCCCTCTCCAAAACAACCTGTTCTATTCTTCTCCACCCACACCAACAATCCTCCAAGTTCGTACCCAGGCTCCTTCCCAGAAATTACTTCCCACTCCCTCAGTTCCTCCATGATCCCGGACTCTCCCAAGCCTTTGCCTGAGGGATGCGGGCAATGTGTTTCTGTATTGTAGTTTAAATGAATTATTACTCAGAGTTCTGTATTAATATGCCTAGTAAGGAATATATTTGTCAAAAACAATTCCTGAATCTTTTTTTTTGGGGGGGGGGGGGCTGTATTGTTACAGGTATCGTTGCTGACAGGTATTTTGAAATAAATTACCAAAATAATTGAAACTGGCGTGATTATATTCTGTTGTTTTAACAAAGAAAATATGCAGAATTTTAAAATATTGTGTGCAGAATTTTAAATGTTTTGGTGCTGAATTCCTCCAGGAGTAAATCTATGAACCTATGACACTTCTAGCCTTTCACACAACTGTATCACAATGTTCTTATATTTCATTTGTGAGCCACTTAACCCCCAGATTCTTTTCAGTAGTACCATCTCCTAGACATTTATTCACCATTTTGTAGATGTACATTTGATTTTTCCTTCCTAAGTGTAGTATTTTGCACTTATCTTTATTTAATTTCATCTTATTGATTTCTGACCAGTTCTCCAATTTGTCACGGTAATTTTGAATTCTCATCTTGTGCTCTTAAGTGCTTGCAACTCCTCCCAGCTTGGTGTCATCTGCAAACTCTCCACTCCTTTATCCAAGTCATTAATGAAAATAATTGTATAGTACTGGACTAAGGATAGACCCCCTGCAGCACCCTACTAGATACCTCCCTCCTAGTTTGACAGCAAACCACTGATAGCTAGTTGAAAAACCGCATTCAGAGAAACTGTGAATCCATTTTGTAGTAATTTCATCTAGACCATATTTCCTTAGTTTGCTTATGAGAATGTCATATGGGACTCTGTCAAAAGCTTCACTAAAAATCAAGATAGATCAGGGGTATGCAATCTATGGCACGCGTGCCGAAGGTGGCACGCGAGCTGATTTTCAGTGGCACTCACACTGCCCAGGTCCTGGCCACCAGTCTGGGGGACTCTGCATTTTAATTTAATTTTAAATGAAGTTTCTTAAGCATTTTAAAAACCTTATTTACTTTATATACAGCAATAGTTTAGTTATATATTATAGACTTATAGACAGAGATCTTCTAAAAACGTTAAAATGTATTACCGGCACGCGAAACCTTAAATTAGAGTGAATAAATGAAGACCCGGCACACCACTTCTGAAAGGTTGCCGACCCCTGAGATAGATCATGTCTACTGCTCCCCCCCCCGCCAACTAGACCAGGAACCGTGTCAAAGAAGGTTGTTAGGTTTATTTGATTCTTCACAAATCCATACTGGCGATTAATATCACCCTATTATCCTCTAGGTGCTTACAAACTGATTGTTTAATATTTTGTTCCAGTATCTTTTCCATGTATCAAAGTTAGGCTGAAGTGATCTATAATTTCATGGGTCCTCCTTTTCCCCTATTTTAAAGATAGGCATTAGGTTGGCCCTTCTCCAGTTCCTGGGACCTCACACATCCTCCATGAGTTCTTGAACATAATAGAACATGTTTCAGTAACAACCAAATGGACTAATAAGTGACCTGGGACTCACAAATATCTCTTTGTCGAACATGTGTTGCACGACTATACACAATACATGCATATCAACTGTGTGTCTTTCACAATACATAAAAGGTAAATGCAGAGTGGTTAATAATATGCAAACACAATTATATCTTATGAATGCTACTAGCCAGAATATACCTATGGGAAACTCTCTCCATGCCAGACACCTCAAGTAACTGTGCTGGCAACTTTTAAAACATTTTAAGTCTCAAATATGCAGGACACTAAAAGGATGCCTAGGCCATCATGTGCTTCCAGTGCCATTTTTTCTTGGGTCAGTGATTTATTATAGCAATCACTGTAGTTAAAGTGAGATTATACTATGAAAAGTGACTGGGAAAATGGCAGCATGAGGTTTCATGTTTATTGTCTCAGTGACTTCCAGATCAAATATGCTCAGTTACAAAAAACCTCTCTCTGTTAACTGCTAGTGCTGCAAATTCAATCCAGGATCTGAAAGTCAAACTGTGTTTTTCACCACAAGTAATAAAAATTATGCTATTACAAATTAGTGAATGATTCTATGCATGAAATCAGATTAGAACACACTCTTATAGCCATATCACTGCTCTGCAGTGCTAAAAGAAGTAAAACAAAGAAATTAAGACATACCATCATCTCTAAAACAGATAAGAATTGGGATACACAAAAAGAGAAGATCTAGTGAGTCAGCTTTTCTAACTGTAACCAAGTAGCAAATTCTCTAAAGGATGAATGAGTGGAGAAGTTGGAATAAGTTGTTCACTTACAGCTACAGGCTACTCTCACCAATTGCTTCTATTCTCCCATGTTTCACTCTCCCCATGGCCTACTCTGTGTTTTACTGCACAGTGAAACTGACAAAGAACATGAAGTAGGGGAGCTTAACAGAGCTCAAGTCAGACAATGCCACAAAATGGCAAAACTGGAGCCATCAGGCCAAAGGCAATCTCCTGCCAAGAAAGTGAAGGTTTCATAAGTTCTCTCAAACCTTTGATGGGGGATGAAGGGGGAAGAAGAGGGAAGGTGCCCACTGTACTCCCTTTTCCTTTTTTTTTTTTTAATTCAAAAAACCAAAAAAGATACCAAATCTGAAAATAGTTTACAAAACAGGCCTTAATAGCTGATAACAGTAAGTTGAATTTAGATATTTCATTCAAATTAGATTTTTTTAAGACAGCATATACCATGCCTCTATTCCCATATCTCCGACCTGTCTATTCTGGAGTGCATACCCATCAAGCAATAGTACAGGAAAAATGTGTTGAAAAAGCTTTCCTCTTGACCAGAAAAGAACAGAACGTTGGCATTTCAGCACTTGGACTTTTTCTGTGCTTTCACCCTCAGAATAACTCACTATGGACTACTCATATGTATTTACTGTATTTTAAAAACACAGAGGTTTAATTTCAGCAGTACAAAGGTAGAACATTCTTCATTAAATGGTTATCCTTATTGTATTTAATTACACGTAACTATAACTTAATGACTGATGTTGAACAAACCCTTGAGATCAAATAAAATCCTCCCTCCTCCCGCCATATTACTGTTTAACGTTAACTTTGCCTTATTAGTATATCAGATTTTTACTTAACGCAGTCCGCTTATTTGTCTAGAAAGATATTCTAGCTAAGTCACAAGAGGAGCCTTTAGGAAAGGGATGTAGAAAAGTGTATATAAGATTAATTTCAAACCACTGAGCCTGTAATGTTTACAACTAATAAGGATGAAAAAGAACAAAAAGAGGAATGGCTTACAGGATGACATGGGAAGAAACTTTCTTTACACTACAACTTCAAATGCTTCCTGAACGTCCCTAAAATCCATACAAATTATTTAGAGTGCTATCTTTCTTCTTATTGGTGAAATCTTTAGGGACATCTTACACTTTACATATTAAGTAGACAGTTATTTATCCCCAGTCACAGAAGACAACATTGTGTCTATCTTTGGGCTGCTATCTTCCCATCCCCACTCTCCCTCATATTTTCTATAGGAATTTTTGGAAACTGAGAACATCTTATAATCCCGGCAACAGGAAGAAACATTTGTCTATCATCATGGAGAAAGGGAGAGTGTTTTCCTTCTGATCCTTTTTAAAGGGAAGGAGGTCCCCCCTCAAGTCACTTTGATTTACCTGTGAAGAACAATGGATGACCGGATATTATATCTACTTATGTGCACAGGAGACCAAATTTCAGTTTGGACAAGACTCGTTCACAATGATAGTACGAAGGGTCAATCCTAGGGTGACCAGATGTCCCGATTTTATAGGGACAGTCCTGATTTTCAGGTCTTTTTCTTATATAGACTCCTATTACCCCCCACCCCCGTCCCGGTTTTTCACATTTGCTGTCTGGCCACCCTAGTCATTCCACATTCAGAACACTACTTGTCATAATGCAGTCTTATTTTTCCCTTGACTCCACTACCCTTGTAAAAGATGAAAAGATGCAACTATTCTTGTTTGCAATCCCTTATATATACACATACTGTTTCATGCAAGTCAGAACATAATCAATCTTAGAAAAACATAGGGTGTCTATAACCTTGGCAACTTGCCAAAAATTAAGAGGTATAAGTAGATGAAGAATTTAGCAAGACCAAGGACTGTACCTTCAAAATGTTTGCTCTTGCCTGAGTGATAGCAGAAGAGGAGCATTCAAACAGTCCATGGTGGTGGAGCCACGTACAGAATATATACTACAGCATTATACAACAATTTTTGTAGCTAAAAGCACGGAAAGTGGTATGAAACAGCTTCATCATCATAGTCAAACCACCATAAAAGCAGCAAAGCTCCATTTCCAAAACTTCATTTAATAGCCTGCCTAAGTTCTTTTTGCAGCTAAAGAATATTTTAAAAGCAATAGGTCACAGTAGTTTTTCAGAGGTATCTAGAAAGCAATCTGGAATACTGATAAGCATTCTTTAAGAAATATCCATTTCAATCAGGTATGTATCATTCTAGCATGCTTAGAGTCAACATTCCTGATAGGAAACAAAATTACTATACATACCTCAAAGCCAAGTCTATCTTTCTCTTTCCAAAAACAAAAATGTGTAACCTTCTTGTCCCAAAATTCATCAGGTTTTACTACACAAACAAGCGATACCTCAGCTGGAACAACATTCTGCAAAACAAAATGAAACAGATAAAACATTCAAGATTAAATACTCATTTATGGCAAAATCAACTTGCATTTAGACAGCACCTTTTATCCAGGATCTTAATACTCTCTACAAATATGAATTAAACAAAGCTTACAACATCCAGGTGACATAGGTGGCTGTTTACTAATTCTACAGAGATAAATTATACAGAGATTAAGACTTTGGCTACACTTACACTTCAAAGCACTGCCGCGGCAGCGCTTTGAAGCGCTACGTGTAGTCAAAGCGCCAGCACTGGGAGAGAGCTCTCCCAGCGCTGTCCATACTCCACCTCCCTGTGGGGAATAACGTACAGCGCTGGGAGCCGCGCTCCCAGCGCTGGGGCTTTGACCACACTGGCGCTTTGCAGCGCCGCAATTTGCAGCGCTGGAGAGGGTGTGTTTTCACACCCTGCTGCAGAGCTGCAAATTTGTAAGTGTAGCCAAGCCCTAAGTGATTTGCACTAACTCACACAGTGAGTCAGAACAGAGCTGAGGATAGAATCTGGTCTCCTGATTCCCATAAGTGTACTCTAACCACTAGCCACCCTCCATCAGTAATGGAAAACAAAAAACACAACAACCCTATTTACCTGAATGAATATTACTTACAATATTGTGGTAACAAAACTATAGTTAAGGCTAATATGAGACTTTCAGTCTATAGCCTGTTTGCATACTATCTAGAGAATATACTATGGAAAAGAAATTAAATTGCAAGCTTTATGCAAGCTAATTGAGACTATATTTGAAGTCAGAACTCTAAAGCTAGGTCATCACAATAAAGAAACAAGTTAAGCTAGACGAGAAATATATATTTTACTATTAAATCAGGATTTAAGATCAATGGATCTGCTATTATAATGTAACTATAATGTTTACTGTTTCCAGAATAGAAATGATCTATATCATTAAATTGATTAAATATTTTAATTATGCATTAAGTTGATAAATCAATATTTTCCTTACAAAATCTGAGTTCAAATATATTTTGCCTATTTATATATTGTCCTCGCTTCACAATACAGGCAGCTTATACATATTACTTTTTTGTGATGTCATCAACTGTAATACTAGGACAAAGATATATGAACACAGTACTGAGTACTGAAAAGCAGTGTGAGTAAAACTGATTTTAAATTATCTTGTTTTAAGATGAAAAATAATTAACAAGGGACAATTAATTAAAACTCACCCAAAATTTAATTTAAAAAACAAGGTTTTGCAAAACCTAGATCTAATAGGGGGAAAAAACAAAAAAACAAACAAAAAACCCCAGCTTGTCTTCATGGGTTTCTCTCCACTCTCATAGAAACAGTTGTTTTTAAATACACACTCCCCTACAGCATTTTCAACCCAAACACTGCTTTACTAAAAAAGTTGAGTGACTTAATTGATTTTCTTTGTCCAACCAGAGAAATATGAGAAGTGATCAGCATAAATAAGTGATTTAGATTTTCTAAATTATAATTTGAGATATGGTTACTTGCAGGGGCAAGAAAATGTATTTGAAATATTATTCTTCATAACAGAAACAATGAGACACATTACATATGCAGACAGAAGCCCGAAATCAAGTGCTTCTAAACATCATTATTAAGAACATAAGAAAGGCCGTACCGGGTCAGACCAAAGGTCCATCTAGCCCAGTATCTGTCTACAGACAGTGGCCAATGCCAGGTTCACTCCCTCAGGGGCACCTAACAGGCAATGATCAAGTGATCTCTCTCCTGCCATCCATCTCCATCCTCTGACGAACAGAGGCTAGGGACACCATTCTTACCCATCCTGGTTAATAGCCATTTATGGACTTAGCCACCATGAATTTATCCAGTCCCCTTTTAAACATTGTTATAGTCCTAGCCTTCACAACCTCCTCAGGTAAGGAGTTCCACAAGTTGACTGTGCGCTGCGTGAAGAAGAACTTCCTTTTATTTGTTTTAAACCTGCTGCCTATTAATTTCATTTGGTGACCCCTAGTTCTTGTATTATGGGAATAAGTAAATAACTTTTCCTTATCCACTTTCTCAACATCACTCATGATTTTATATACCTCTATCATGTCCCCCCTTAGTCTTCTCTTTTCCAAACTGAAGAGTCCTAGCCTCTTTAATCTTTCCTCATATGGGACCCTCTCTAAACCCCTAATCATTTTAGTTGCTCTTTTCTGAACCTTTTCTAGTGCTAGAATATCTTTTTTGAGGTGAGACGACCACATCTGTACACAGTATTCGAGATGTGGGCGTACCATGGATTTATATAAGGGCAATAATATATTCTCAGTCTTATTCTCTATCCCCTTTTTAATGATTCCTAACATCCTGTTTGCTTTTTTGACCGCCTCTGCACACTGCGTGGACATCTTCAGAGAGCTATCCACGATGACTCCAAGATCTTTTTCCTGACTCGTTGTAGCTAAATTAGCCCCCATCATGTTGTATGTATAGTTGGGGTTATTTTTTCCAATGTGCATTACTTTACATTTATCCACATTAAATTTCATTTGCCATTTTGTTGCCCAATCACTTAGTTTTGTGAGATCTTTTTGAAGTTCTTCACAATCTGCTTTGGTCTTAACTATCTTGAGTAGTTTAGTATCATCTGCAAACTTTGCCACCTCACTGTTTACCCCTTTCTCCAGATCATTTATGAATAAATTGAATAGGATTGGTCCGAGGACTGACCCTTGGGGAACACCACTAGTTACCCCTCTCCATTCTGAGAATTTACCATTAATTCCTACCCTTTGTTCCCTGTCCTTTAACCAGTTCTCAATCCATGAAAGGACCTTTCCTTTTATCCCATGACAGCTTAATTTACATAAGAGCCTTTGGTGAGGGACCTTGTCAAAGGCTTTCTGGAAATCTAAGTACACTATGTCCACCGGATCCCCCTTGTCCACATGTTTGTTGACCCCTTCAAAGAACTCTAATAGATTAGTAATTATTATTCCAAAACATGTGATGTACATCCTGTTGAAGAGCACTCATACAGACTTAAGGAAAGAGGCACCAGGCACTTGACAAAAAAGAAAAGGTTGGGGGTCCAAATGTCAAATCTCATTAAGTCTCCAGTCAGTAGCTCTTAAAGTTACTCATAAGGCGAACAGGAAAGAGTTGCTCTTCCTGAAAAATCAAAAGGCGGGAAACTAACACTGACAAAAAGCTGACAAAGGATAAGTAATCAGTCAGCCAAGTAGAGAAGAATTAGCAGCCTATTGGTGTAAGTGATGGATCTATAAAGCAGCACCTCCCACTTCTATTAGGTATATTTTTAAATCCACCTGAGAGAAGTTTTATTTTTGCAAATAGAATTTGAACCTCTCAAATTTGTAAAAATATTTATAACACACATCACTGCCACAGAGAGACCTCTAACTTCAGTGGACATGAAAAGCTTGGTCCCTTGATACAGTAAGAAGTAGCACTAATGCTCACCATGGAAGCTGGAAAGAAGACCACAGATGGTTTATAATCAGGAAGCAAAACTGCTTTGAAACCAAGGGGCCAGGTGGGTCCTCTTTTGAGCAGAAAAATGCCTATTATATTCAACCTATACAAATCCTGGTTACCTTACTTAGATGAATCATCCCATTGACATCCTCTGCAATGGGATTTGGCTTTAAAGAGACTATTGGCATAGCTAAACTGAGCAGGATTTGGCCCTTGTGGTGGAAAACGCCAAGACTGCACACAGAGGGCCAGTAATGCTAGACTTACATATCCGTAACTGACATCAAAAAATATTTAAACTGCAAAAAAATTAATTTCTGACCTAAGAAACATTGCATAGAAATGCAAAAGCAAATGTACATTAGAAGAACAAACAATTTGGATGCATTATTTCTGATATGAAAGTTGGCGAAGAGTCATATCCTGTTGAAAATTTTCAAAATCATGTTATTTATTGCTCATATGGGTAAAGCTCAATATTTTGAAAGATTGATAAAGTGTTACCCTAATAACTGAACAAACAGCATTCCAAGGTCTAGATTTTCAGACCAGCTTCTAAATTTGTGCAAGACAAGGTATTCTGGGAACCCTAAACATTCAAATGTCCATGTTATAATTGAATAAACTCCTAGTTTCCCTGAGTGCACAAATAAAGTACAAATTTTGAAATGCCCAAATGTGAACACCTATAAACTTAAATGTGTAATGCAAAGCATGCAAATATAGAGTATGCTTTTGAAAATGTGGCCCTAAAAAAGTCTATTATTTCAGTTTCAATTTAATGCATTAATTCAAATTATTTGTCTATGCCAGATTCATTACAAATTGAAACTGCAAGATTATAGTTACTGTGCTTAAACTAAGATCTTTCCCTCTATCCCTTATTTAAAAATGAATAGTTTAGTGCTTCCTTGTTTTCTCAGTACTTACTCATAAGAATGATCCTGCAATCCACATCATCTCTCTTATTTATTATAAATCAAAATTAGAGGCAAATGCATTTAGTCTTTTCCCACGTGCTACCATTACATTTCTGTAGCTGGCACTAACATTTTCTTTTTTTAGAATGATCAGAGAAACACAAAAAGGAAAGGTATTTGTACTTCTTGTATATTTAACTATGTTGTTAGAAAGCAAGGAGATTTTCACTTCTGTTCCTGGAGACTAACTTTTATGGCACTTTAATAATACAGATTTTAGACTGCCAATCACAGTAGCAGCTGGGCGCTTATTAACTGCAAACATTTTAAAAATAAGCTGTAAGCCATATCTTAATTACTGCAATTAAAAGCCACTTTCATCATCCCCTCCTCCCCCGCAATAAAATATGAAACAGGAAAATCAGATAAAAATTAAACCAAATAAAAACTATGTCTATGCTGCTCTGAGCTTGCTAGACTAAGGTTTTGAAGGAGCTTGCAAGGAAGCAAACTCCACATATGGAGACCTTCACCAGAGAAAGTTTTACTGCCTATGGAGGAGTCTCTAATTCCAGGCAATGGCAAGAAGCTGATCTTAAATGCTATGATAGGTCATAGAACAAGAAGCAGTCTCTCAAAAGGTTTGGATACAGAACATTCAAAGAAATACAAGAATTGTAAAATCTAGAATTGTATCAGGAAGCCAATGCAAAGACTTCAACACAGCGACATACCTGTATTCTGTACTAGCTGGAGCTCCTGGATAGGCTTCATAAAAGTGCCTATCCAGGAGTGCCCCACCAGCAGTCTATATTGGAAATGACAAAGGCTGGAAAACCACTGCCATGCCTATATTAAAGAGGGAAGGCCATAGCCTCCTGATCAGCCATAGATTATGAAAGTCACTGACACACACCAAAGAATTGAGGAGCATCAATGATCCATAGGGCCCGGACGTTGTAAACTATTCACATTTAACATGGTAATACACTTGTAGAAGTTTTATCTAGATCTCAACAGAAGGCTGCTCAGATCAAAACTTGAATAACTTTCTATAGAAGTATATAAATCCCTTTTCAGATTAATTGCTTCTACTTACAAAATTCTGTGCAACACAGCATATATTGTGTAATTAAATTACGAATTGACTGTTTCCCAATAAAGAAATTTCAGCTCTTTCAGTAACGCAGCATTCTGACTTCCATCTATAAAACTAATCTGCTGACTGTGAATACATAAAAATTGATTTACCTGGAGCATTAACACAACCGTCTTTACCACATTCCATTGAGATTTTCTGCCATCCACTATCACAGTAAATCCTCTAGCTTTACACTTTTCACTAAGACAAAAAAGAAATACTTTTAGAAAACAGTAAAACTCGAGAACAAAATGTCAGATATCACAGTGATTAGCTTGGCTATTACTGACTTTCATCACAACCATTTTAAAAGTAGAACACTGCTTTGGAATTTTGCAATTTTACTTACTAAAAATCTTCCCTTAAAAACTGAAGTATGTTCACTTACAAACCATTTTATTATAGTACCATACTAGTAATTTTTTAAACAGCATTAATATTCCAGAAAATGTATCAAAAATCATTATATTTTGTTTATATTGCAGTTCCTCTTACCAATTATTATAAAGTGCCTTATAAACATTACACAAATAAATAGCACAAAATCCCTGTGAGGTAGCACAGTATTTTATAGATGGGTAACAGAGGCATAGAGAGATTAATTTTCCTAAGGTCACCCAGGAAGTCTGTTGCAGAGTCAACAATACAACTTCCATGTCCTGTTCCTAAATCACTTGATCTAGGTCACAATCCAGGAAAACATTTAGGCTCATGATTAATTTCAAACATGCACTTAAGTGTTCTTCTGAATCAGGGCCCTTACCTGCCTAGGTGTCAGCAAGGGAAACCTACAAAACATAGAAAATCTCTCTCCATGCTCCCAATTCCAGTGCCAGGCACCACAGCTTCTAGCAACATAAAGAGTCCTGCTCAGCGCCTATGGCTCTGGGCTACGGCATGCTTGCCCAGATGGAACATTCAGAGAATTTAGCTGCTGGTGTCTAACAAACCTTCACTGAGCACATGCATATGGCAATTTTCAGAGGCTTATAACTTGGACAAATTTTGGTGGACTCAAGGTAACATCCTCACCAAATTTTAAGTCCCTGCTTTAAACATGATGGCTCTAGAGCAGTGATTCCCAAACTGGGGTTTGCAAACCCTTGAGGGTTCGCAAAATGTATCAAGGGGTTCTCAGAAAAAGTTCTGTAATGGCAGACGGAGCCATACCTAAGGACCCAGGTGTGGGGGGAAGCAGCCGGGACCCAGGCACGTGGGGTGGGCAGCCCGAGCCCTGTGGAGCATGGGGCCGTCAGCTGGGACCCTGTCCCTGGCAGACAGGAGAAGTTCGGTGGCACGAGGGGCAGAGTGGGAGGGGGAGCCACGCTGTACCTGGGGGACCGTCCAGACTAATTTGTCCCTAGCCCTGCACCCCCCCTGCTGCTGGAAGAAAAAGTGTTTGCGCACCAAATCAGCTGGAACCAAGGTCACTGTAGCCAATGTGGCAGTAACAATCCTCAGTTAGTCCATACTCAGTCATTCTTGGTAGTGTGCCATTTTGCTCCAATGAGACTTGAGTGAATCTTCTCATTTACTAGTTTGTTCATTTGTTAGCGTTCTCAGTGTGTTATTTTTATTTGAACTGTTGGACATACGGCTGAAAACTGATAGTGTAAAGACAAGAAAACTAACGTTCGACATCAGCTACTGTTTCATCAAGTCCAAAGTGTGGAAAATCTAAGTCAAATGATCATGATGGTCCTGGGAACTCGCTTATGAAGAAAATATGACAACAATTATATAAAATATGGCTTTACAGCACTGGTGAGCAAGAGTGTACAAAACCAGAGTGCATAATTTGTGGTGATGTTCTAGCAAACAGCAGCCTCAAACCTTCTCTACTTCGGCACCACTCAAACCCCACTCGACAAGCCTGTTGACTTTTTCAAGTGAAAATAAGCCAAGTGTAAAAGTGACATTACCAGTTTTGTATCCAAAGCAAGTACTGATAACAAAAATGCACTTGAAGTGTCATACCAAGTGAGTTCTCGAGTACCAAAAGCATCAGAGGCCCATACCATAGCAGAGAGCTTGATTGGCCCATGTATAAAAGACATAGTTCATTGCATGCTCAGAGAAAAGGCTGCAAAAAGGATTGACATAGTACCTTTGTCCAATGATACATTGCCGCAAAAAAATTAATGACACATCAAGTAGAGACCACAATTGTACATAGAGTGAAAAATAGTCCATATTATGCTATACAGTTGGATGAATCAACTGATGTTGCTAATCTATTTTGCTAGCGTTTGTATGTTATGTGAATGAAGGTATGGTTGAAAAAGACTTCTTTTGCCTACTACGGAAAGAACATACAACTGGAGAAGATATCTTCAATCTGACTAATGCATATTTTCAAGAAAAGGAAATAGATTGGTCTCATTGCCTAGGCATTTGCATTGATGGGGCCACATCAATGATGGAGATGTATACCGGATTCATAGCTCAAACAAAAAAGGTTGCATCAAATGTCTCTTGGACTCATTGTAGTATCCACAGACAAGTGAAAATGGTGAATTTCATAAAATCATGACAAACAAATTCCAGAATATTTCATGTACTTAGTGCAGAAATGGGTAGTGTACACAATTGTTTGTTGCCCCATACCGAAGTTAGATGGCTCTCACATAGCAAAATCCTTGTGCACTTGTTTGAGCTTAGAATGGAAATCCTTGTTTTTTTCAACAGCCACCCATTCCACCTCACCAGCTGTATGGAAAATCATGTCTGGCTCCAGAGCCTAGCTTATTTAGCAGACATTTTCTCAAGGATAAATGACCTAAAGTTAGCTCTTCGAGGCCTCACTATAACAGTTTTCAACATGCAAGACCAAGCTGAATCCACGGTAAAGAAGTCGCAGTTCTGAGAAAGGTGTTTGGAAAACAATCAAACTGAGTGTTTCAGTTCTCTTCATGACTTCCTAACAGAACATAAGCTTTGGTTGGATCAGTGCATTAAAACCAATATAAATGCACACCTAAAAGGACGTTGCACAATGTTCAGGGAATACTTTCCAGCTACGTCAGGCAATAATGACTGGATTCACAACTTCTTTGATGATACCACTCTCTCAACAAAGATATTGAGCACTGAGGAAAAAGAGAAATTGATTGAGATCGTCTGTGATTACGAACTGAAAAGGAGTTTCAGAAGTCTATCATTGATCAATTTTTGGCTGAGTTTAAGAAACGGGTACCCGCTGCTGGCAGAAAAAGCTACTATCATTTTGTTACCGTTTTCAACCACATAGTTACGTGAGAAAGCGTTTTCCTCGTATGCACATCTGAAAACCAATTACAGAAGCAGACTCAGTGCCGAACCAGACCTGAGACTTTATCTTTCTACAGTGGTTCCAGACTTCCAAGAGCTATACAGATCAAAGCAAGCACATCCATCACACCGAGGAGATTTAAACTTCAAGACTCCTTATGAGAAATGGAAAGGGAGGAGGAGATTTTTTTGCTGTTTCTAAAATTAAATAGACTGCTAGTGTTGTTTTTTTAAATTATTATGAAGAACAAGTTTAAGCTTTGTTCTAGTCGTGTGTTCTTCACCTGGATTGCTCGAGACTCGAATGCTTGCGGGAGGAATGCTTTATTTAAGTTGGCTTCTTAAATACCTTCATGCTGGTTCACATCTGGTACTCCTTGATGAAACATGTAGGAGCCTTGTCCTATAACAGGCTTAATTGAAGTGATAGGAGCTACAAAAGTGAAATCTTGAAAGAATGTTGACGTTTTCATAACGTAATAAAATTAATAATGTAATGAGAAATAATAATGTAATAAATGTGTCATTAAAAACCAAGGCCTAGGCTACACTTGCAAATTTGCAGCGCTGCAGCAGGATGTGAAAACACACCCTCTCCAGCGCTGCAAATTGCGGCGCTGCAAAGCGCCAGTGTGGTCAAAGCCCAGCGCTGGGAGCGCGGCTCCCAGCGCTGTACGTTATTCCCCACAGGGAGGTGGAGTACGGATAGCGCTGGGAGAGCTCTCTCCCAGCGCTGGCGCTTTGACTACACTTAGCGCTTCAAAGCGCTGCTGCGGCAGCGCTTTGAAGTACAAGTGTAGCCAAAGCCCAAATTTTTTTCAAGATCACTGCTTCTATAATTTATGCTCAGGTAAGAGAGAAAATCCCTGGAAACATTCATTTTTAGGAGCGGGTTCGTGAGATTTGGTATTTTTGTGAAAGAGGTTCACGGGTTGTTAAAGTTTGGGAATCACTGCTCTAGAGCTTCTCAGTGAAATGACTCAGCATGGGAAGTTTCAGTCTCAACAGTTAAAAGTTCAGCGAGTGATAAGCAACTGAGAACATTGGATAGCATTAACTAACCATGCACACTAGTGCCAGCTCTGACTATAAATTGTTTAGTAAGACATTCTAGTCATTGTTCAAATATATACAATATTACTACCTGTATATATTTTTAGTTTACTATAACTGCACCATTATGGGACTAAGATGGATTTACTATCACTTATAATGAGCTGTCAAGTGTACTTAAAGAAATATGGTGTGCATATACTATTTTTTTTAAAAAAAATAAATCAATATACGGTACCCTTGCCCATTTTAATTTATTTTTTAATGAAAAAAGTGTTTAGCTCCTGAAAATTTACATACAGAGCACAATGCCTATTACTACAATGATCCCATTGATTTCCAATACAGTTACTCATAGCAGCAAGCAGCATGCTAGGTAGTAAGCACTTGCAGGATCAGAACTTTAGCCTACATTATGGATAAGAACCAACTAAACATCGGGGGTGGGGAAGGGGAATCAATTGGAGTTGTAAAAAAATATTCAGAAGCATATCTCACTTTCTTTCTAGTCAATTTTTAGTTTAGGAATAAACTAATTTCCAACATGGCTGCCATTGTGTACCTGGATTTTACTTTATTTTTAAATGGCACCTCCTGAAGACATGCATAAGATTTTCCAGGGACCCCACTGAAAATTAGGTTCACTGTTTGCAATGTCACAGCCAGAGCAAGTTCTGAAAGCCAAGTTATAACGAAGATTTATATAGGAGCTGACACAACCCAACCTTGAATACAGCAAACACAAATAATGTCACTATCATATTCCTTTGAAATATTGTTTTCTTAAGGTCAATGGAAACAAACAACAGCATATGTATATTCCATCACGTATTAACCCACAAAAAAACAACAAATTATCCGATTCTGAAAGGTTAAATAAAAAGTTTAACACAATGCATTTAAGCTTTAAAAAATATTGGTAAAACTGATTTGTGCATTAGAACAGTGAAGCCTGCAAACTCCATTGACAGGGCATTGAAGGACATGAAATATTTCTGCATTTATCTTTTCTTGCACTATAAAAAAGTTTTTATATTTTAAATCATATCATATATATCATAACAAAGACACCTCTACTCAACAGCTATGAATTTGTTTTAAAAATCTACAGCAGTATTTCATGGATGGTGTACAAATCAAAGAAATTTCACTTCAACACTATAGAAGTCTGGCCTGCCACAAACCATTTCACATTAATAAAAGAAAAATTTGGAGTTACAACACTAGCTACTGAAGTTAGTGAGGCATAATTTTGAGCCAGCGTATGTTAAACAATGTATAACTTCAGGTCCATTTCTGCAAACTATCCACTGATGGAACTCCCATACAAGTCAACAGGACTACTCTCACAAGTAAGACCACTCGTGTAAAGAATTAGGCTTGATATTTGTTGGAAACGCATATGCCTGGTTTGGGGACAAAATGCTAACTCACAAGCTTTTTAAAGCCTTCCAGAAAAGCACAAAGAATCTTTAATATTTAAGCAAAACACTTCTTTTTTAAAAATAAATTCTTTCTACTATTAAACCAACGGTAAATCAGGATGGTCTGCTATATTATTCTGCATGACTGTGGGAATGTCAAACTTTATTTTCATAGGTGTTTCACAGTTTACACATGGTACGAGCAATGCTTAGTGTGAATTTTCAGATAGCTTTAAGAAAAATAAGTGCAATATATATCACAGCTAGATAGTAAAACAACTAAATTTGGTAGAATACTTATGTGTACATTTATTCAACAAACAGGACAAAGCCCTGAAGTCAATTAGACTACTTGCATGAATAATATTAGCACAATTTTCACCCAGAATTTTGTAAAAGTTCCAACTTCTTTTTTTAAAAAACAGAAACACAAATGTACAATTAACAAGCATGTAACTAATTAAGAATACAAGTAAATTATTCAATCAAGCTTTACTTATTTTTCTTCTCTTTGGTCTTGACTTTGGGGCCAGATCATTAGTCTGTATATCTGAAAAGATCTGATACTCCCATTAGCAAAAAAAGCATAAAGCATTTTTTATTTAATTATGCTAACATCTCTTTCTCTCGCTCTGTTATAGTTGGTCTTTTAACCATGCTGGAAACATGAGCATTCAGTTGGGGAGGGGAAAAAAATCAAACACAAAATGATAAAACTAAGATTTGAGGATGACTTGCCAGTTCTGTTGGATAATTTTTGCCCACATCATCAGATCAACCAAATAAATTAATAATATCTGGCCAAATATAGATCTGAAGCTGCAGTTTTTCCACAAGCAAATCTCCCACACAAGTTAATAATTTTACTATCAAACCCATAGTTAATGATAGAATCCATTGAATTCTGGCCCAAATTCAGCAAAACAATTATAGCATTTTTTTTTTAAACTTTAAGCATGGAAGTAATCCCACTCACTTCAATGAGACTTCATACATGCTTAAAATTAAGCACAATTTAAGTGCTTCAGTGAAACTGGGCCTGTACGAGTAGAAGGCTTGCAAAAAACAAAACAAAACAAAAAACTATTTTCTGCCTGAAAAGTCCCACCAATTCCGATGACTAGCCTTTTTTAATGTTGCAGTTAAATTATAGTCGCTAGTTAGTTTACACCACAATTATCAGAAAGAAAAGTTACTGCACGTATTCCAACAGTGCAATGGTGAAATACACTGGACAGAAAAAAAACCAAGCAGGATAATTAAAATAAACTATCGCATATCTATCAATGTACTATGTTGTTTGTGTTTTAAGTTGTTCTAATTACATCAAATGAGATCATTATAGTATAATCCAGTCAAAAGGGAGACTACGGGCCAAATCCAGACCACCATACACTTGAACGGACCATAAAATCTTTATCGGCGTCATTAATGTTATTGAAGTGTGAAAAATATTTCTCTGGAGTCTGGACCTTGACTATATGTTGACCAAGAAATGCAGACATTAACAAAGATAATTGACTATTCCTGATTACTATGTAAAATATTTTTGTACTGGAAGATAAAAATATTTAGTGCTTTTAAGAAACACCTTTAGAGTCACTTAGTCACCTTGGAATGCTTAGCAGATAGTCTAGGGTAACACTCAGCTCATCCATATTTGTCTGTTCAAGGCATAATGGAATTGTCAGAATGAGGCCACTTCGTCTGTCCTTCCCTCCTATTAAAAAAAAAAGGCATTACAAAGATTTAATATAGTTTGATGATAAAAATACACATTTTCAGATACATAGTCTCAAACTACATGTTACTTGTGTCTAAAACGGCTATAAAGATTACAAGTGAACAAAAGTGCACTGAGTTGTGGGTAGTCCTGCAATTAAAGAACATTTTGTGAAGCATATCTTGGACCTTAAAGCAAAGTTACATAATAGACTAAACAATGTATTTGTAACCTACCAGTAAATGACATGCCCAAAACACAGGGTTTGGTCATGAGGATACCTTAATGCAATAAACACAGTTAACAATAAATATATTAACAACTTTGAACACTTACTGAAAAGACATTGAGATTTTTTAAGACTATAAATTTACATTAAGGCCCCCAATCTAGAAAGGTACTTTAGCATATACTTGCCTTCAATAGAACCATTAATGTGCTTGAAGTTAGGTACATGCTTACATACCTTGATGAATCAAGGCCTAAAAGGTAGAAATGTAGAACATGTGACCAAGATTATTTTTTAAAGGGTGTCTGAAGTTAAGCTCTTAAAGCCATATTAATGGCCATATTTTCAGAATTACTAAATACCCAAGAACCCATAATGGCCTGTGTATCTAGATCGGAACAACAGTAAGTTCATTGTACAGTTTCTGTTAGCATACAGCAGATTTTCATCCAAATATAAAGAAACAATGAATATTTTAAGGTCAAAACACACAAGATTTAAGGCCTATTTTCACAGGCAAAGATCACCCAGAACTCTCAGTGAAGGGTTGAGAGCTGTGAGTGCTCTGAAAATCAGGTCCTTTATGTTTTATCCATAACACTTTTTAGTATGTAGGAAAAGGAATTCATAATCATTTCACTAGATCTCATGAAGTGATGAACCTTCAGTACTGAGGTGTCGACTCGACTCCATCGCCCACTTTTTAAATTCTCAAACAAACACCATCATCCTTTCTCCCATGCTTTCCCCTCACACTTGAGACGAGTTCCCTGTAAACATTCCCAAAGTCATTTCTTTGTTCTCGTTCAAATCCTGTGTTTGTACAGTGCCTAGCACAATAGGGTCCTAGTCCAGAACTAGGACTCCTAGGTGCTACAATAATTCAAAGAAATACAGCAGAACCCTGTTTATCTGATCTAATTGGCACGCAGGCCAGATCAGATAATCCAAAAAAATGGATAAAGTGGAGAATGGGAAAGTGCAGTGCTGTACCGCCATCTAGAGGCCATAGAAGAGATCTCCCCCTTCTGGTCATGTGTCCACCGTGTTGTCCAGTTAACACAGAAAACCAAATAATGGAGGATCAGATAAACGGGGTTCTACTGTAACAACAACAACTTAAGAAAAAGGGACTTCCAAGTTTGCTGTCAATAAAGATGAGGTACTGAAGTTAAAATATACTTTACATTTGATATCACACCACAAATTATGTAAACCATTGACCAAACAAATGTTTTTATCTCATTTGAAATGGCTGTTTAAGCCACATGGTAGCTAGATACTAACAATATATGGCCAGGGCCTGGCCCATGCCATGTCCCCGTTTTGCCTCTCTGATGGCACAAAAGGGTCAGAGAACAGATTCCTTTGTTGGGAAGGAACCCTGGTTGGGTGCAGAGCTAGTTCTATGCCATCCCCTCAATGTACCCCAGCATAGGAGGTATGTCAAGGATATGCTGGGGGCAGAAGGGAATGTGACCAGTGCAATGGCCCCCCTTGAGAGCAATTAACATAAGCAGGCAAAACTTAGAGCAGTGATTTCCTCTAAATTGCAAGTGTCCAAATCCAGCCACCAGCTGCCCCCAGAATCTTGGGTTTAAGTGGAAAGGTGACTAAGAAGAGTCACATCAGCTCTGCGCTACAGCTGCTTGGGGAGAGTTATGCTGAACTATTCACTAGTGAGAAGGGCAAAACACAAAAGGCAGAAGAGGGGAAGAGTAGCGGATATATATCCATTACAGCAAAATAGAATGAAGGACAGGAGTGTCCCCATCATACACTACAATCATAGGTGCCAGGAGGCTCAGAGCAAGTTTGGGGAAAATCAAACAGTATGCTCATTATTAGACCTACTAGCCATAGGCTGATATGTAATATGGAGCCACCAAAACAGGGGCAGCATTTAGGCAGGAATTGCTGCATCCTCTTCCTTCTCGGTTGCTGGGTGGGACGATAGCTCTCACCTGACTGTTGTCCCTGGACGTGTCCCTCTTTACCTGCCATCACATATCAGCCCTACCACTCACATTCCCATAGTATAGCATTGCAAGATATCAGTTTGACATGGAAAGTCTAACGGATGCCCTGTTTCCAGTGCTAGTTACTGATGTAGCATAAGCAAAGCTGCAAAGATTGAACAGAATTTTATATCTTTGCACTTGGATCTTTTCAGCAACCATCTTCCTGAGAAACTGTATTTCAGGCTGAAAATATGCTGCTTATCTAATTTTTTATAATGAAATAAAGTACATGGAAATGAACAGATATAAACTGCAGCATGATTTACAACGTAGCCCAATAGCTTTTTAAGCCACCTGTGGCCTTATATAATAATCTTTTTCTATCCTTCAGCTTTTTTTCAAATGTTCCACAGCTGCATTAATAAACCAGTTTCAAAGTAAACTATAAATCTCAGTAGCTTTAAAGGTGCTTTGATTTTCTTTGCCATTGCTTACTGGGATAAAAGATTTTTTAAATGTGTTAACCTTTTTGTAAAATCCCACAGGATAGTCTAATATAACAAGGAGTTACTTATAGACACTAAGGGGACAGTATCCAAACTACTTCAACCAGACCTGGAAAGCTGGATTTGGTCTGATAGAAGATAATCTCCATTTTATTATTGAGGGAAATGGAGGAGGGAAGAGTAGAATTGTTTTCAGAGATCCTAAAAAGGCAAGCTTTTCTTAAGTAATTTTAAATACCTTGATTATGAAGTTAAGAAAGGCATTAACTCATCATGTTTTTGCTTCATGACAGCAGTTGATCTAAATGGAATTTGAATGATGACCAATCAGTCCACAAAGCCACTTAAAGAGAGTTCTAGCTGTGCAGAATTATATATGAGATAAGCCTCACACAAAATCAGAACACTAGTACCAAGTGTTCTAGCTACAAACTGGTATATACCGAGAGGGGCTCTTTTCCAAGATAAGCAGAGATGCAAGTGACATAAGTGTTGGAATTAACTGCAATAATAGTTAAAAGTCTGTTCTTTTTCAAAGCCATTCAAAGCCCAAAGCTGGAATTAAAGATCCAGCAATGATATCTGGAATATAACACAACTGGGCATATTCCACATCCCTCACAAAGGGCCAGATTCTGTACACCTTATTCATATAATTAGCCCCTTTAGGTTCAGTCAGACTTCTTGAAGCAAGAAAGGATTTTTTTTGCCCCCTGGAAGTCACCCATGAAGTTTGTAGTAGTTTTCTAACCATGATGGCCCAACAGAATGCTAACATAAATTGTTGATAACCAGCTATAGTGGGGTTCAGCAGTCTGAACAGTGTAAATTGTGTTTCCAAGGACCCTTTTTTAATTTTACCACCCTTGCTGACACCTTCTTTCCCAGGAATGGGCAAAGGAGGGAACTGAGGGGCTCTTGAGTATGGGTTGGCCCCTCCCCCAGAAACCAGTAAGCAGTTGTAGGACAGTTTCTGCCAGAGTCTTCTCCATTCTGTAGCTCACCGTTTTGAGCAGCAGAAGCTGCAGACAGCTGCCTTTGCCTCTTCTCTTTCTGAACAGCAGGGGCTACTGAA
Source organism: Mauremys reevesii (assembly GCF_016161935.1). NCBI lineage: Eukaryota > Metazoa > Chordata > Testudines > Geoemydidae > Mauremys > Mauremys reevesii. Next base: position 34,027,672 of record NC_052633.1, on the reverse strand, counting down.
AGCCCAACCAGTAGCAAAGGAGGGGTATGAAATGAAAAAAAAAAAAAAAGGAAGGAAGGAGGGGAACCAGATCAATATTGTTCAGAAGTTGAAGGGCTGCCTTTACCTTTTAGCTGGAGTCTGAGTGCACTTTAAAAAAAAACAAAAAAAAACGTGGTTTCTCTTCTCCAGCTATATTGCTTACAAATATATTGAACTGAACAAATAAGAGCAAAATAGTATGTGTCTTAGGATCTGAAACCATTGTAATTCAAAAGCCATGTTTCTCCACTGATAGATGGTCTTCACAAAGTTCTCAAAAACAAGAACAAAAACACTAAATAAGGAAAAGAGTGCTACTTAAAACATCAAACAAAATATGGTCTTCCACCATCAAAAACCAAACCACACTTCTAAGAGGCAGGAGGATATATCCAACTCCAATACTGAGTTTAGCTCTGAGCAAGCAGTCAGCAGAAAAAAAAAAAAGAGAAAAACAAACAGACAAGCATGGCCCATCCACAAAAGCTGACATCAAATAAATTGTTTTGTAGCTAAGCTCCAAGAAGGCTGAATTCAAGCAGTAGTTACAGATCTTAAAAATGGATGCAGGATGGAAGAATTAGCAGACCAAATGAATGAGCAAAGTACCACTGTCACATACATAGCTGACAAGATTAAAACAAAACAAACAGAAGATGAAGGAATTTGGAGCTGAAACTCAAAGATCTACATAAAAACAAACAAACAGCAAATGAAGAATAAAGATGTCCCTGAAGGGAGTGGAAAAAGGAACCCTATAGTACTTGTAGAGGTTCTATTTAAATAAATTCTAGTCAGAGAAGAAAACATCTATATTCAAGCCTATTGTGCTTTCTTCCACCAGACCACATCAGGAGTCTGCCCCAGAGAGACTCAATCAGCTGTCTCCATTACTATGCCAACAAGGATCAAACCATAAGAAAAACCAAGGAATAAAAGGATCCTTTAATGGTCCAAGGGTACAGAATTGCAATATACTGATCAGTCAAATTTAACCTTAAAAAGAGGCAAGATCTCTGCTGCATTTTGTCACATACCACTGAGATTTTCCTTGAAATTGTGCTTCTCACATAAACCGCATCTACTTGAACAAAAATATTGCTTCTCTTCCCCTCAGGGAAAATACTTCTTCAACAACAGTTGACTGTTTTAATACATGTAAGGATTTCCTCCACCCCTCACAACACAGTGCTAGTACCCAAGAGTTGAATACAGACTATTTCCAATGCCTTCTTTTCCCTTTGTCACTGATAATCAATCCTTCATGAGCTCAGCTGCTTGCTTATGTGTTGAGCAACACCGGATCTCACGTGACAGGGACAGAAGATAGTGAAACTGATTTTAGCAATAAAATAAATTAGCTACACTCATTATAGTACAACACTAGAAGTGATGCCCCATTTTCTATAGAAATAATATCGCTCCTTCAACTAGGCAAACCACCACTTGACCATCATTCTCAACTAATTCACATGGAAACCGAACTGACCTGTAAAACAAAGAATGGCTCCCACTTTTCAAATAAAAAAAAAAAAAAGTCACCCAATACAGCTGAGTTTTAAAACTAACAAAACTGGTTAGTTGGATACCACCAAAGAAAATGAGGGAAAATAGCTATAAATTTCACCCTTCACCAGACTAAAGGATTATAGTATAGTATCGTTATTTTGCACACCAAACCTGACCTTTGTTGACAAAACTGTGTAGGGTAGACAAGGCCTTACAGAAAATCCGACCTCAGTTTATTCAGCATATAGTACGAATCACTTAATATGTTGCAAATGTGTGAAAAATTCTGAATGAAAATACATCTTTTAATTGAAATTGTCATTTTTTAAAGCCTGCTTATGACGTCAGTCACTTCAGCAAGCAGTCAGTCACCAGGAATATTAGGAATCTTGTCAAAAAGATCGCAAAACCAGTTCTAATTTTGCTTTGAATGTGTATTTTACAGTCATAAGAACTATTTTGTAAATACTAGAACTGGTTAAAAAAAATTGTTCAAACTTCTCCAAACACTAACTGCAGAAAAATTTCATTTTTTCAAAATTGGCAGTTATTCTACAAAAAAAGTCTAACTGTTTTGGGTTACTGGTTGTTCAGTCATTCTGCCTTTCCTCCTTTTTAATGGGAAAAAGAGGGGGGGGACTCAACAATTGGAAAACAATTTTTATTTTCAGGTTCTTGACTTTGTTTTGTTTTTAAGTGGAAAATTTTCAAATTTTCCATGAAACATACTTATTTTCCAACCAGCTCCAGCTAAATACCAAATAGTGAAGTTTTACATCTTGTATTACAAGGAGGGCTGCAGTACAAAGTTTGCAGTTGCCATGCTTCCTTTTGACTCTCTCAGGGTATATCTACACTGCAATAACACACTTGTGGCAATGCTGACATAATAAAACCACCTAGATGAATGGCAAAGAGCTTTTTGTGACAAAGTTAGAGCAAGGCAGTGTCAGTGTAGACAGTGCGCTTACCTATGTCGCCCTAAGTGGCCTTCAGGAGGTGTCCCACAATGCCCATCATGACCACTCTGGTAAGCAGTTTCTACTCTGTTGCCCTGCAGCCAGGTACACAGGCATGCACCCCTTCCCCTTTAAAACCTGAGGAATTCTGGAAATTCCACTTCCTGTTTGCTCAGCATGGACAGCTCACATCGCATCTTCCCAGCTGACCACGCCGGCTTTCTGCAGCAAATGTGCTCCCGCCTGGAGTACACCAGAGTTGCTGGATTGGTTGGGTCTGTGGGGAGAGGAGGCTGTGCAGTCGCAGCTCTATTCCAGTTGTAGGAACTTTGATACCTACGAGAAGATTGCTCCTGGTATTGAAGAGAAGAGGCATGAAAGGGACACACAGAAGTGCCGTGCTAAGATCAAGGAACTGAGACAGGCGTACCAGAAGGCAAGGGAGGTCAATGGTCACTCTGGTGTGGCACCAAAAACATGCTGCTTCTACAAAGACATTGTTTTGAGAAGGGCCGAAATCATCTGATCAGGCCAATAGCGAGCACAGACCATGGAGACACACAATAAATGAAAAACTAGAAATGGATAGCCAGGAGAGGGGACAGGGGAAGGAGCGGATAACAGAGGGTCAGGAGTCAATGATAAAGCTCCTGGAGGACCAATCATAGATGCTCAGGTCCCTGATTGCGCTGCAGTTGGAACACATGCATGCTTGACTCCCCAGCAGCCCATACAGAACTGCATTCCATGCCCTACCCAAACTCCCCCCCACATTCCTTGCACATTCCTGGCCAATCACAGTATCCCTTGTACTCCAACCCTAGGAACATTTTCCATAACATCTGAACTTACACACAGCTGTGAGACTCATTTCAGAGAGTGTTGCTCACTGTCATGAACCTTGTAAGAAATGTCAATATGTGTATTACTATTTAATAAAAATTTAGTTTTACAAAGACAATGATGATTTGTCATCTGCATACGGGGTTGCAGCAGACATCCACACACAGTGGCAATCGGCACATTTGCAGATTACAATTAATTCTCAGGCAGGAATCGTTATTCTGTGTGGCAAGTAAATAATGCCTCTCTAAATGCATTACAGAAAGACACATGACTGGAGCTCATTGCCAAAATGCTGCTTCAAAGACTCCGATTCGAATAGCCCCCCCACCGCCCGTTGAGATCCTCTAATAGCCCTGGTATCTGGTTGCTCAAAATCAGCTGCCAGGTGATCCACCTCAATGCTCCACTCCTCGGGAAACATTTCCCCCTTGGCTTCACAGATGTTATGCAGAGCACAGCAGGCTGCTATGACCATGGGACTATTTTCCTCACTGAGGTTCAGCCTGCCAAAGAGGCAGCGCCAGAGATCATTTACATCGCCAAACACACGTTCTATGGTCATTCTGTACCTGCTGGGCCCGCTGCCGAAGTGCTCCTTGCTGCTGTTTCCGACGTAAGGCATCATGAGCCACAGAAGTAAAGGGTCGGCTGGGTCTCCCAGGATCACCATGGGCATTTCCACATCCCCTATTGGAATCTTCTGGTCCAGAAAGAAAGTCCCTGCATGCAGCTTTCTATACAGGCCAGTGTTCCTGAAGATGGATGCATCATGCACCTTCCCTGACCACCTGGCGCTGATGTCAGTGAAATGACCCTGGTGATCCACCAGCGCCTGTAATACCATAGAGAAGTAGCCCTTTCTGTTGGTATATTCCATCACAAGATGGTCTGGGGCCAAAATTGAGATATCTATGCCATCTATCACCCCGCCACTGTTAGGGAATCCCATTGCTGCAACACCATCCACTATTTCCCATACATTGCCCAGAGTCACAATCCTTTGTAGCAGGAGGCAATTAATGGCCCTGCATACTTGCATAAACACAACTCCAACAGTGGGCTACGGATCTTCAAACTGTTTTATGACTAACCAGTAGCAGACTGAAGTTGCCAGCTTCTACACAGCAATCGCCACATGCTTTTCCACTACTAAGGCAGCTCTCATTTTGGTGTCCTGACGCTGCAGGGCAGGGACGAGCTCCGCATGCAGTTCAAGGAAGGTGGCTTTGTGCATACAGAAGTTGTGCAGCCACTGCTCGACATCCCATGCCTGCATCACAATCTGATCCCATCATCCAGTGCTTGCTTCCCGAGCCCAATAACGACGGTCCACCATATGCAGCTGCTTCATGAATGTCAACATCAATCTTGAATTTTTTCTTTCCGTGGCACACGGCAGGGCAGGCAGCACAGATTCCTGTTCAGATTCGCAGCTCATGAAATAATGCAGGGTCAGCTACGTTGTATTCTTAATGCTCATCACAAGACTGGTGAGCAGTGCAGGATCTATGCTTTCAGGCAGAGATGGTGGACGGAAGTTTACAGGGGCAGTTGAAAAACAGCACAATGTAGTCAGAAGCCTTTGGAATTGTGGGACAAAGAAAATTGCATCATGGGGCAGTAATCCCATTCCCATGATGCAATTTGATCCATTCCCAGAACTCTTAGCAGAAGAAGGTGGCGATTTGCATAGGGGGATAGCTACCCATGGTCTACTGCTCTCTGTTGGTGCTAGAGCACCAACTGTGGATAAGCTCCGCCAGCACAAGGAGTATTGTGTGAACATGCATAAGCGATGTAATAACAGTAGTTTATGATCGTCAATGTAACTTAAGTCGACTTAACTCTGTAGTGTAGACATGGCCTAAGTGTCTCTCATGGAGTTTCCCTATGCTCTTCTCCCTATCACCATCACAAAGGAACCACACCATAAATTAGCTGTAAAAAGTCGCTTATATTGATTACACAAGAGAATCTAAAATTTAAGATGCACTCAACATTGCATATGCAAGTTTAGATTTGACACTTGAAATCTACTCACATCTGCAGTAAGTGCTTGATCTCTAAGATGATTTTTATTGAATAATTACCTAGGATTTAAACAGCACTCGCAGTATGGATTTAAAACGCTATTTATTTGTTGACATTTTTACCAAAGATTGCAATAAATTAGATGTGTTATTGAGTTTCATGACATTTCACAGCATGCTCAAACTGAGTTATTTTTACTAAGGAGATAAGATTAAAAGATCTTTATTCTAGCTGCATAATAATTTTAGTACAGGTTTATCAAACAACTAAGACTTATTCAGGTCAGACAAATATTCTGTCATTGAAAGTCTTCAAACAGTTTCTTCAACTGAGTTAAATCACTCAAAATGATGGCAAAACAAGGATTATCTACTTCTCACAAACTCCAATTACACTGCTCTACAATTTCAATAGGAGGTATCGAGCAATTCTATGTACCCTTCTAAACTAGAATTATTAAAATTGGTTGTGAATTAAAAGATTTACTACAAAACTGTTTGGCATAAATTGCTTAACAATCACATCTAGATTATCAGTAAGGAAATTTCAGCAACCTTCCCTGAACATACCCATAGCATTCAATATCATCAATACAAGAAAACCAAAACATATTACACAATGAAAGTTATGCCAATGTTAGGGTGACCCAGATTATTTTTTTCGTTTTTGTCTCCGCTTCTTAGTTATACTGTGATAACTAGATTTAGCAGAAGTCATTCATTCTCCTCCTCTTTTAAAAAATTCTTTGTGTGATTGTTCATCACTGCATCATTATTTCTATCTCAGACACATTCCCCACCACCTTCACAGTACTATCTGTAGGAGTGGCAATCCTAAATCTGATTGTGACTCTAGATATACTAAACTGGAAGCCAAAAAAAAAAAAAAGTCATCTGACAAAGAAGCCATAATTTGAGCTATTACGTGGGGATTCTCAGGTTTAGAACCAATCTTAAAATAGGACAAATTCATGTGAAGTATGTTATAGATCAGCATAAACTGATCTAATTTACATGCTGAGGAAGTGGAAAAGCAGGACTGTACCACAAAATGCAAACAAGGACAGATATAAGAAATAAAACTGAAGGAACTGCTCTCTTACACCCTCCTGTTGGTTGCTTTTTCTGCTTCTACAGAAGCACATATTTCTCCCCCCTCAGTCATATGAACTAGTTTACCAATGCGTAATTTGCACAATCATTTATATTGCTTCTGAATTTGGCCCAAGGTTTCCAGGTCCGTGGAAACACTGTTCCAATAGAAACTGCTGTGTTTTCCCTCTGCTGAATGAAGTGGGGAGAGCAAATAATGGATGTACCAACTGATGTAATTAATCAAGCATTATTGTCAATAGCTTCTAGAAGGAACCACATAGCTTAGCCTACTATCTCAAGAGAACAAGTCCTGAAAAGCACTGTGTAGTGCAGGGAGGGAAAATGATGTAAAGTTAGACAAAGAATAATAAAGCAGGTCCAAACATACTCGTTTTCAGGTGTCTTCTAGCAGATTATAATTCTCATGTCTGGGGAGCTCAACATTGAAAAACCTACCAGATATTTTCACAGCATAACTTTCTTCTGATGTTTTATTATGATATTTTAAAAAACTCTTTGAAACTAAATGCTATAAAGAGATTTGACAAATTAGTTGCCCAGTTTTCTTTATTCACATCTGAGAAGGCTAAAAAAAATCTGTTGTATAAATCTGTACCATTAATTAAATTAAAATGTCTGCCAGTACTATGTAATTCCAAAGAATCATGCCTACTCAGAAATATAGTAAAGTTCAAAAAATTTTCCAGCATTTAAACTGCCACTCATTAAATTGCTTTTCACTAAGAATATCTGTATTTCACAGTGAACCAGGTAGCTTTACTTGCCAAATTGCAAATGCACTTTAGCTGATCAGAATCTCCTTGAGGTATATGCTAATCAAACAATTGTACTATAACTGCTGAAACTGCTCCTGGAGAAGTAGGCAGCTAAGGAAATTGCTCACTATTGCAGGCTGCCAGAAGAAGCTGCTGGGGGGCAGGGAGGGGGGTGTTAATGCAAGGGAAGAGACTCTAAATCAGTGGTTCGGGGGTGGGGGGGGGTGGGAGAAGAGGTTACATCAACTCATCTAGATATTTGCTTAGTTTTACAATAGGCTACATAAAAAGTATTAGTGAAGTCAGTAAACTAAAATTTCATACAATTACTTGTTTATATTGCTCTATATACTATACCATATTTATATTTCAATTGATTTTATAATTGTATAGTAAAAATGAGGAAGTAATCAGTTTTTCAGTAATAGTGTGCTATGACACTCGTATTTTAGGTCTGATTTTGTAAGCAAGTAGTTTTTAAAGTGAGGTAAAACCTGGGGTACACAAGACAAATCAGACTCCTGAAAGGGGTACAGTAGTCTGGAAAGGCTGAGAACCGCTGCTCTAAATACATTAGCTCTTAGGAGAAACATAGGAGTTTAATTTTTCAGACATTCAAGCAAGACACACACTTGCTTGATTTGGCTAAAAACTAGCCATTAGTTGAAATATAGTAATATTTTTTTTAGCTAAAATAATGCTTCCTGATTTATACGATTGCAAAAATGTACCTATCAGCAACTCATCTTTCTTAAATTCTGGTGTGCATAGAAGTTAAAACAGCAAGAACTAAAAGCAATGTGAACATCTAAAACAGCATCTTAGTCAGCAAAATCTCAAGTCACTTAAAACATACATCTCTAAAGGGAAAGTCTTCATTCTTTTGTAAATGATGGACTTCAACCTAAAATGAAAAATTTGTTTGAGCGAAATAATAAACATTAATATTCCAGCTCCACCCCGCCAGACTAAATCATCATTTTTACTATTTGATAAGATTTCATCTTATTATTAATTATTTGAATGCCCAAGAGACTCAGTCTGGATCAGAACCCCATTATGCTAGGGGCTGTACACACAGAACAAAAAGATGGTCTCTATCTTTTGTGGAGTAAAGATTGGAAGGAAAGGAGGAGAAAGAACTTTCTATAAGAAATCCTGAAAACGAATTGTCCTAAATTTCAGAATCAATCAATTGCTTACATGTCAGTTAGTAGTTAGTTTTGGACCCTTATTAAATTATCACATTTTATTTTATAAGTAAACATGACACCGACCTTGTGTAGGTCATTTCAATTAAGTTACAGACCAGAATAAAAATTGGCTTGCCAAGACCTACTAGTGACAAACTGTTTGAATTTAGTTTTGTTATCCATATTAAAAGATATTTTAGAGCAGTGTTTGAAATAAGCCTTGGTGAAAATCTAAGATACACTTCTGTCAAATGCATCTGGCAAAGATCAACAAACAACACAAGTCAGATTCAAATTATACACTGAGAAACTGATTGAAGAAAAATCAGAAACTGTACCTGAAAGGAAGGCTAATTTTTTCTTCAGAATAGGTAATATTACGGTAGCTTCCATTCTACTTCAGTTAACTTTCACAGCTCTGAAACACAAGAAATTAAGAGTGTCAACTTTGGGAAATCAATTACCATGCTACACTAGAACAAGAGTTGGCTTGTGCCAGCACAGTTTTGTACTTACTTTTTAGAGAGCAGCACAGAATACTTTATAACCAAAACTGTGATATAACATTTCAATTGCATGATGTTGCAAAACTGAAAACCCCAAATCAACGTCAATAATTTTTCCATTGTAAAATCTTTTAAATCACTATTATTTCTCTCTATTATCTGAAAGCTAGTTTTTTTATTATTATTTTAGCCTTAAATTTCATAGACTCTTCAAAGTTAAATTCATTTTATTTTCAACACACTAAAGGCAAAATACAAACCCATAAGAATACATAGCTTCAGTTCCCTTACTCAAGATGGGGAAAAAATGTTAAAATGGAAGCAGTTTATAAGCAGATCATCTCTTATAATCTTGTCATTCTTGTGTAACGGAATAGGTGTGACTACACCTAGTGCTCCTGTTCACATTTGATAGGGTTTCTTTCAAAGTACCAGGATTACAATGATTAAAAGAGTAACTATCTTTATATTGTATGCAAGTTAATGCATTACCAAATTAAGATCTCAATGCAGTGGTCCCCAACGCGGTGCTTGCCGGGGCATTTATGTGCGCCTGCCTAGTGCCCAGCAGGGGAGAGAAGCCGCGGCCCCGCGCCTGCCGGGGACAGAGAACTCCAGGGCTGCAGGCTGTGGCTTCTCTCCAGCTTCTCTGGGGCTGCAGGCGCCGGTGTTCTCTGTCCCTGGCAGGCGTGGGGCTGCGGCTTAAGCCGGAGAGAAACCATGGCCCCGCGCCTGCCGGAGACAGAGAACTCTGGGGCTGCAGGTTGCAGGCGTTCTCTGTCCCTGGCAGGCATGGGGCTGCAGCTTCTCTCCGGCTTCTCTGTGGCTACAGGCTGTGGGCGCCGGTGTTCTCTGTCCCCAACAGGCTCCGGGCCATGGCTTCTCTCCGGCTTTTACATGGAAAATTACCCTTTTTATCTCATGGATTCATATATTGTGTATATTAAATATGATTTTTTTGTATTATTTAATGTACAAATACAAAATAAGCTTTGAAAAATTGTTGGCGCCCGCCACACTCTTCTGAAAACATGAATGTGCTACAGGCCACAAAAAGGTTGGGAACCACTGTCTCAATGCATTTATCACCAAACTCAGACTTAAGACACACTGTTTGCAAACAATCTAATTAATCCTTTCTGTTGCTTCATCATCTTTTAACCTTCTGTTTAATGTATAGGTGGAGATGTTCCTGCTTTTCTCCCCCTTCTTTCATGAATTCAGCCCAAATTCACAAAGAGCATCAGTGAACCAAAAACACATTGAAGGGGAGAATTCACCCAGCTCTGCAGCATAGCAAACGTCTCACAATCTTAATAATTTACACACAGTTTCTGCTGGGCCATGGGAGACACACTGTGGTGGTTTAACCGTCCAGTGCACCTGATGAATTTTCTTGTTAATAATTTGAATAGACATTTCATAATAAACTGAAATTAGGACATAATAATAAACAAACAAACTGAAATGTAGCTGGCAACAAACAGATAAAACCTAAATATTAATAGCTACCTCTGCAGAGACCTTTCACGTCTGCAAGAACGTTTTGACAATACATGTTGCTTACTAAGGAGTCTGTTATACACACAGACCATTTCCCTCTTCCTATCATGAAAACTGACATAAAAAACAAATGGAACTGCCTTAATGTGCCATGTTCATTAGCAGCTAAAATCCATTACATTATGAGAAATAAAGAGCCACCACTGGGATGGGTTATGGATACGTTAAGTCAGTTTACTTTCCTTCTCAACTGGGCTTCACAATATTGGGGATGTGGCTCAGGAAGGAGAAATAGAAGGCAAGGCAAGGGTAAAACTCCAACCACCAACTTCCATATGCACAGGGATTCTCCTGCTAAGACACATCCTGCAAAAGGCCAACGTTATTTTATGCCAACTTCCACTCTGTAACTCAAGACCTTCCTTCCACCAAGGGTGGGCTTTTTTGGTTTATGCATTTTCAAGGAACCAGAAAGAGCACAGCTCAAACATGTACAAAACTGGTTACTTAAAATCTCAACTTTTTAAAACGAATATGTTAATTTTCTTCTGATTTGAATGTTAAGCTTCAAGGAAAGCAACACATCAAGTTTGAATTTTCTAGCGTCATTCATTTTTAAGTTATCCAAGAGTGAAATATCTGAATGGAACATGAGGAAAAATTTTTCCATGCACGTGTAACTCAAAAAATGACGGAAATGGTTTGGCTCAGACTTTTTTAAAGTTATTGTTGAGCTAAGACAAATTTCAGCATAAAAAGATCTTATCTGAAAAAGCTATGAATGCATGACTTGTAATAAAATCTAGCCCTATAAGAAAATCAGCATCAGTGATAGCATGCACCACTTGAACACATTTTGTACATAGATCTATCACACACACACCTATACAAATCTGTGTGTGGGTGCGCGTGCACAAAACCAATCATGGCCATGTCCCATCGTCTGTGGGGATTGAATCCACAGCATCAAACAGCACCAAAAGTATCTGAGCTACCACCACCTGAGCTAAAGGAGAACTTATTTAGTTGTGGCAATATAAAGTTGTACAGTAAGCAGTGCCCGCAAGCAGAGGGAGCCACGATCACACCCACATCACTAGGTCAGTGTATTGTTTGTGTGTGCCTACATGCAGGAAAAAGGGAGAGAGAATACATGATGGTATAGTGTGGGATTATAAAGGTTTTGCTAGCATGAATTTGGTAGGGATGTGTTACAAGTGATAAACCCACACAAGTAAAGCAGATTATCCTAAAGAAGTGCAAATAAATTTCTACCACCACAGTACCATATATTCTGTACATGCCACATTTTACAGAAAATATTTTAGAAATGTTTTCAAAAACTTAAAATCCTCAATACAAAATACTTTGAATTATAGATCTTATGCTTTATCATCAAATTACTACTCTGATCTGGAGTACATTTTTAAATTCACATATAAATGCAGAACATGATGCTATAGTATATCTGACGTACACTGAGTAGGGGAAGCGGAGCAGAAGAGCTAAATTTCCTTGTGCAAAATTACAAACTCTTCCTCTCATTACAGCAAAAATGCTTCTTACTGCCAAATTAATTTAGTCATCAGGAACAAATGATCACACACCCAATAGAGGGTGGGGTGGTTTGATCACACCAGCAAGGAAAAGCAATCCCTGGGGTCCCGAGAGAAGGGAGGGGCAGGCTTGACTGCTCTGTGTCCTTCCCCTCTCCCACATCCAGAATGCAACTCACAAGTAGAGATCATTGTGGGGGTGGGGAGGGAAGACACTGAATTCTCCACCTCTCCCTTCTGCTGTTGGGAGGCTGGGGAAAGAGGGGAGAGTTGATTGTCTCACGCTCCTCCCCTTCCTGTGTATAAAGCCCTGGGGCCATGCAGCAGCCATTCTGCTCTGATTGCTGCTGATGAAACAGCAGCTGCCTGATAGAAGCCATATTGATAACACTTATTTATATTTGAGCCTTTACACTCATTTGCAAACAACACAAGCATGGTTAAGGTATGAAGCTGAGGGACCCAGTTTCCTACAGTGCAGAAGTAGACAGTTACTACGGAAATTAACTTGCACCAATTGGCTCACTCACTGGATGACATTTTTGGCAGAAAGATGCGATTTGGGTGAACTCACTCACCAATTAGGCACATTTCCATAGATGGCAGAATGCCTGGGGAGTCCTACTCACCCCCTGAAAAAAAGAGACAACCCAACGAATGACATACCTGGAAATCAAAATGGTAGGTAATGGTATCACACCTAAGGAAAATCTGGACAAATTAGGTATGTTAATACAAGTGATGAAGGGTTTTGGCAAAGTAACTCCAAAGCAGTTGCATGTAATTATGGGCTCTTTAAATTTTACCCCTAACTGTCCTGGTCCTGGTCAGGGCTTTTGTGTACACTTAGTAGCAACCACCTTGGCAATTAAGGAACCTCATTATTTTGACAAAGAAAAAGAGGAAATACTTGAGTGTGGGAGGCATTTTTAAAATAGTTTAAGGGAGTGATATGATTGGATGCCAGGCTGAAATTTACAGGTACAATTGGATGCTACAGTGGGTGTTGGATCAGCAGAGGCTTTGCCCCCAGAGCAAGGTTTTGCAGGGAAGAGGCAATGCTGTTTAAGGCAGAATTTGCTGTGGCTTTTCAGCACTTCTGGGGTCAGGCGACTCTAAGCACACACTAGAACTGGAAGAGGTGCAGGTTAAATAATAGTCAATAAGCAGAAGTTGAAGCCCAGAATAGAATTAAGAGAATGCCTAGATGAACAGTTATGCCCAATTAAATCCAAAAGAACGTTTTCTGACTTGGTGTTCATCAGAGCGAGCCTTTTATTGTATTATACTGGGATGCCAGTTACTTGACCAGAGATCCATTTGCTGCAGTATTAAGAAAGGTGTTAGCCTGCTTGGGGTACAATAAAGCAAAATTTGGTAAGTATCCCTTCAGGAATGATGTGGCAACATCTGCAGCTTTGAAGGCATTTGATTCATGGAGGGGTCCAGGTGACCAGGCTCTGGATAATATAATGTTATATAACCAATGCCCACTCTTCAGTGGAGACTAGCAGGTCAGGGGGAGAATACAAGCTAAACCTCTCTCTGCTTGCAATTTTCAGGAGACACTGGAAACAAGATGGATTTGCTGCACTTGATGATAATGCACTGAGCCCACAAGAGGGCAGGAGAACAGCAGGTGGATCAGAGCTGGGCTTCAGGCTGCAACAGTCAGCTTTGGATGGTTGCAGGGGAGGGGCGTGTTGTGGCACAAGCTAATGCCTTTCCTGCACTCCCTGATGGGAGAATCACATTCATCTAATGCAGGGGTCGGCAACCTTTCAGAAGTGGTGTGCCGAGTCTTCATTTATTCACTCTAAAGTTTCACATGCCACTAATATATTTTAACATTTTTAGAAGGTCTCTTTCTATAAATCTATAATATATAACTAAACTATTGTTCTATGTAAAGTAAACAAGGTTTTTAAAATGTTTAAGAAGCTTCACTTAAATTTAAAATTAAAATGCAGAGCCTCCCAGACCGGTGGCCAGGACCCGGGCAGTGTGAGTGCCACTGAAAATCAGCTTGTGTGCCGTCTTTGGCACACGTGCCATTGGTTGCCTACCCCTGACCTAATGTCTTGATTATTCATTTAATAGAGAACGATCTTGGGGTTTGTACCAGGATGAATTATAGTGTCAGAATTTAACAGGAACGTAGGCTGGATTATCCACTAATGGCAGGGCACCAAACGAGGTTTGGTTAGAGATGTTTGCAAAGCAGGTATTTCAACTCTGCTAGTGTGGCTTTTTTTTTTTTTTTAAACCAAACTTTCTCCTCTCCATTCCCCAAAGGACAATGTGTTTATCAATGCCCTTCTTTTGACGAACAAACCAACCCACATGCCAACAGCACACTTTTAGCAAAAGTGAACATGCACATTATTTTGAATTTCTGCAGATTATATTTAAATGTATTAGACAAATTAGGATTACCAAAACAGCATACACCTTAAATGCTGATCAATCAATTCAGCATCACACTAAATCTTCCTTATGCTTCAGACAAAAGTTTATTTTAAACAGCGCTCAGACCTTCATTCTTGTTTCTCCATTATAATTCATCTCATCCACTCCAATGCTAACTAGCTGACCTTAGTAAAAATCTTGTTTACAGCACATGTGCAAAGTTTCAAAAACTTTTTACTTCTCTCCTGATCAAGAAAGGTTATTGTGATATATACTAAACAGCCATTTATTCTGTAAACAAAGAGGAGAGCCTTTTATTTTGCCATACAGTGTCTGATTATATGTTTATAAACACTAACAAACACTGATACAGACTAGGCAATATTTATTCTTTTGAGGCTGCAAAACCTCTATTATTAAAATACTTACTGGCTTTCAGAGCTATAGTAGTATATTACTTTCCATAAGTTAAAATAGCTCCTTTGTTCAAGACGTCCTGAAGCCAAAGTAGTATTTCAGTTTATGAGAAAAACCTTTTCATCACTATTATTGACAATCCAAACCAACCATTCTTTGTTTGAAATGCTCCTGAAACTTTCAGTTACCTATTTAATAAAGGCTTGATTTAGGGTGCTCCCTAACTAACAGGAATAGTCTTACGGACAGATTATCAGGCTATTTCCTCCTTGCTCCCACCTCAGCAGGAATGATTATAGCATCTTCCACCAAACCTACACAGCTTTGGAAGATTATTGGGGCGGAATGAAGCTAAAGGTCTTTCCTTAACCCCAACCAGAAAAAATGTTTTTGGGGAGAGCAGGAGAGAGTCACTCTGCTCCCCACTGGGAGCTACAGAGACAGATGGCCCCACACACTCCACTTACAGAAGGCCTAGCAGCTGCCATGACAACAACTATGGGGCACTACATGTACCATTGCCTTGACAGCTCCCATTTGAGGGCAATTGTACACTAAGGAAATGCTAAGATATTTTGCCATGGGATGGGTTTTTTAAAAAGCTATATTAAATGCAAAGGAGCAAATATATGACTATAAATAAAAGTTACATTTGAATGAAGATTTAGCTACTGTAATACCCAACAAGTGGTTTAAGATAGCAATCTTGGTTTTTTTCCTGAACTTTCCTATTTCAGAATTGTTTTCTTCTCATGATTGTCATTTTCTTCTCATGATTGTCATTTTTCCGTCTATACTAGAGCAAATATAAATCCAATCATTTGTTAAGGAGAGAGATTAAGTTCAGTAATTCTTCTAAAATTGCTGCCCTACTGAACTCTTAAAGTTGTTCCCTATGTTGTAAGAAATTGGGCCTACAAATTTACGCTAGTGGTGAGTTCAACTGTAAAAAGTATGTAAAGATTCATAAGATATCACAATAACCTGTAACAAATGTTGATGTGCAAAGATATGAAAGGGAGACCCAAAGACTGAATTAGTCCAAACAAAAAAGCCTCCTAATATAAGCCAAGGACTGTATTCACATCCTGCATGGTAAACAAGAGAAGTGTGGAATCATAAATCAGTGCATCCAAACTGGTATGTCAGAAAGTAGGCCTAACTGGTGGACAAAATAGTGAGGGGATGGCCTATTCCACCCCCCACCATTCCCTTTGGGGGTCCTTAAAGAAAGAGACTTGGCGGTGGGGGGGAGAGGGAGGAATTAGCTACTGGAGCAAACTTCACCATCATTGCTACCACCCCCACAATCTCCTTGAACCCTGGGCCTTTTGTCACACTCATCCTGAGAGATGTCCTGACCAGACTGGGACCTAGATGACATCACCACCTCTACCCGGTCCTGCTGAATCCCAAATACCACCTGGGATGAAACAGGATTGGACTTAGACAGCAGCTCCAGCCCATTTCAGCTAACTTCTCTTTTCCCCAAAAGGACAATTACCATCTTTGATGCCACCCAAGAGACTGTCAAACAAGGTAGGGGGCAGAAAGGGTTTCCTTCTAAAACATCTCTCCAGCTAAAGGGAAAGGGAATACAGGATGGTGTTAAAATGAAAGCGTTATTTAATACTTTACATTGCAAATGCTTTAATTGTTTTTTCCTCCTTTTCTTTATCTTTAATAAAAGGTTAAAAACAATTTGTAATGGTGTTTTTGCCAGGGTAATAAGCAGGCTGAAGTCTCTGTAAACCAGGGGTAGGCAACCTATGGCACACGTGCCGAAGGTGGCACACAAGCTGATTTTCAGATGCACTCACACTGCCCAGATCCTGGCCACTGGTCCAGGGGGCTCTGCATTTGAATTTAATTTTAAATGAAGCTTCTTAAACATTTTAAAAACCTTATTTACTTTACATACAACAATAGTTTAGTTATATATTATAGACTTATAGAGAGAGACCTTCTAAAAACGTTAAAATGTATTACTGGCACGCGAAACCTTAAATTAGAGTGAATAAATGAAGACTCAGCACACCACTTCTGAAAGGTTGCTGATCCCTGCTGTAAACCAAACTCCAGTATTAAACAGTGTTAAGTAACTGTTTAATACTGGACAATAACTGGGTTATGTTAACACCGTTAGCCTCATACTCCATCTAAATTAATACAACATTCAATACAAAAAACAAAAGTAAGATGGATAATTTAAAAGTGCATCAATATAGCTTTTAATTAAAATCAGAAAAGGGAATACTTTAAGCATAGAATACATCATGCACACATGTCAGTAGTTCTGGATAACATTTATCCCAGAATCTTAAAGGAATTAGCTCTGACATGCTGACACATATTTCATAAGTGTTATGGAAAATTATAAAGAAACCATAGGACTGACGAAATTTATATATGGAGGTGGGGGAAGAACAATTCTGGCAATGACTGCATATTTTCTTCCCAACACCATCACCCCTGAGGACTGCAGGTTTGACACCCCTGAGGACTGCAGGTTTGACACCCCTTGACTAGTATAATAATCAAATTATAAAGTGACCCAAGATGCAGCTGCCACTATAAGAGACCCAATTGGTACAGGACAATTCACTCCTGCCCTCACTTTATTTAAGATGGTCAATATCCAGAAAGCAGGATGGGTGGAAAGCCATTGCTGGGGGAAAACAGCCTTGAAGAAAAAAAAGGGACTATGCAATAAACAGACAAGTAGATAAAAGGTCAATGGTGGTACATGGCAAGAATACCTCAGTGTTCAAGCATTCCCCCCAAACCTCCCTCCCAAAAAAAAGATTTTGTAGGGGGAAAAAACCTTAAAAAACAAGAACTGATAACAAGTATATCGATATTGTTTTCAGTATTCTGAATTTCACTTTCTTCACCACTTGTCTGCCTTGAAATAGGATCTTTATGTATTTTGATAAAGAGAGAGATTTGAAGTTTGTCTAGTTTTTCTATATCCTTTATTGACAAACTGCATTGTAATTTCTTACATGAATACTCTTGAATCAAAAGTCATCCCTCCATCTCTTAAATATGTTATGCAACCTTTAATATCTAGGGTGCTCTCTCTAACAAAGGAATTAACATATCATAAATATCTGATATTAAACTAGAAAGATGGAACACTACAACGAAAGCTCATTGTCCTCTCTCCCCTTCCTCTACCTCAGTGGTTCTCAACTAGTGGTGCACGTGCCCCTGGGGGTACACACAGGACTTCTGGGGGTACATCAACTCATCTAGATATTTCCCTAATTTTACAACAGGCTACATAAAAAGCACTAGCAAAGTCATTACAAACGAAAATTTCACAGATAATGACATGTTTATTACTGCTCTATAAATGATACACTGAAATGTAAGTATAATATTTATATTTCAATCTATTTATGTTATAATTACATGGTAAAAATTAGAAAATAAGCAATTTTTCCACTAATATGTGCTGTGACTTTTCATATTTTTATGTCTGATTTTGTAAGCAAGTAGTTTTAAGTGAGGTGAAACTTTGGGGTACACAAGACAAATCAGACTCCTGAAAACGGTACAGTAGTCCGGAAAGGTTGAGAGCCACTGCTCTACCTGATGAAGGTGGAAGTTGGGATTTCCTTATCTATATATCTCCCTCAGCTGGATGGGACCCCTATTCAACTATTCCTCCTCACTTAAAGTCCAGTAGCTTCTTTTCCTCTTTATCCGCTTCACCAGGGGGAGGAACTCTATGGTTCCTACAGCCCTCATGCAGTCCAATATACAAGCCCCAAATACCGCTATTATGATTGGTATCCCCCTTGCCTTGCTGGAGAGTCAGCTAGAGGACCACAGCACATGCCACATATACAGATCTTCCCAGACCCACATGCAGCTCCAGAGTCATGGGATGAATATCCATGAACTGTAGAGTAAGAGGCTAGATTCTCCTTCTAAGTATTTCTTCACACAACACACAGTCAACCTCTGGAATTCCTTGCCAGAGGATGTTGTGAAAGCCAAGACCATAACAGGGTTCAAAAAAGAAGTAGATACGTTCATGGGGGATAGGTCCATCAATGGCTACTAGCCAGGATGGGCAGGGATGGTGTCCCTAGCCTCTGTTTGTCAGAAGCTGGGAATGAGCAACAGGGAATGGATCACTTGATGATTACCTGTTCTATTCATTCCTTCTGGGGCACTTGGCACTGGCCACTGTTGGAAGACAGGATACTGGGCCAGATGGACCTTTGCTCTGACCCAGTAGGGCCATTCTTATATTTTCCCCACCAACCAACCAACCACAAAAGTGTGCTAAGATATGGCACTGGACTTCTAAATCCTTCAGGAGCAGATCTAAAACAAAGGCTATGATGAAAGAACAGACTATGATGAAGAGATAGCACCTAAACCTTTAATTTCCCTTCTTCTATGGCTGAGGGCAGTCAGGAAGTATTTTGTAAAGCTGCTGAATAACAATGGGCAGTGTGAGAGAAGAGACGGAGTAGATGATTCCAAACCATAAGCAGCTGGGGAAAAAAAAATACAACCAGAGAAACAGCTGTACTGATGGAGTACAACTGCTAGCAATGTGGAGAAACTTAAGTATAAACACTCTCTAGGGTTTGAGATTAGAACTTGGCATTCGTTTTGTGACAGTGATAGAGGAAAACAAGCTAGCTTTAAGACCGCATGATAATATACAAGACTGGCTTAGGTCTTAGGAAAATTAGTATGTTGGTCTCAACCAAGGCCCTGGAACATTTCAATATGATCTGTATGGCCCAGTGACACTACTGAAAATTATATTATTTTGTTCCCATATACTCTGCAGTGGTACTAGAGAAGGGTGTGTGTGTGTGTATATATATATAGTTAATTAATTTTCTAAACCAGAACTTATATATTTGGGTTCCTATTGTTACCATGATGTCCACATCAGAAATGCTTAACATTTAAAGATAATGAAGCCAAGCAGAAGCTAGAGAAGAGACAAAGAATGAAATTCTGCCTCCTTGACTAACAAAAAAAAAATCTCTTATCTAGACAACTGTATCTCTGATACCCTGTGAACAATCTTTCAACATGCAAAATTCAAGAGTAAGTTTTTGTCTGAGCTTTGTAATACCCTCAAGGACCTTCTGTACTTTTAAAATCTTTTTCTGGGAGTAGTCTGCTTTTGATGCATGAGATGGAAGATATGCATAATAATCCTCCACACACAAGAGAACAAAACTCTATTAATTATAAACACAGAGGAAGGATGGTCTAGCCATTAGGGCATTAGTCTAGGAACAGGAAGACAAGAGTTCAAGTCCCTGCTCTGCCAAAGACTTCCTGTGTGATCTTGGGCAAGTCAGTTAGTCTCTGTGCCTCAATTCCCCACATGTAAAATGGGAATAAGTAGTACTGCCCTTCCTCACAGAGGTGTTGAAAGCATAAATATATTGATGCTTGTGAGGTGCTCAGATGCTGTGGTGATGGGGACCATAGAAGTACCTTAGATTGACCTGGTTGAGGTGCAGTTTGTCCACACTAAACATGCAAATGACATATGAATCTTACAGTGTTTATGCACCAATGGCTTATACCTCTGATATAATTTGTAACTGAAAAAATGTTGAAAACAGAATGAAGTTCACTAGATCTTATGTTGCCACATAAAATAATGAGTATTTGGGCAGCTACTTAAAAAAAATAATCTTGTAAAATAGGTCACTTCTATAAACTGCATGATGTGCTTGTTTTCTTTAATTTTCTGTACCCTTCCTATGCCTCTGATCACACAACCAATCAATAAGCAGCAACAAACTGGCCAGAATAGGTAACACAAACCACACCCACCCTGTACAACCTCAACAGTCACCGCAGTAACGATCCAGTGTCAAAAAAAAAAAAATTACCAAAAATTATTTGCCTTGCTGCAGGCTTTGGAACTTAGTAAACTCAGGCCAAGAGGACTGCTATATTGAGCAAGTTCTACAGAGATAACACATCTTTCTACTGATAATATCCTGCCTCAAGCCCTCAAGGTGGTACATCTGAGAACTGTCAGCAAAATCATATCAGGGGACCTTAGCTATCAAGATGATGCATAGGGAAAGAGGCGGCTCTAGTGTAGCCATACCTCACAGCATAGGGCTCTGCTGATTAAAAATCAACATTTTCGAGAAAACCGGGGGGGGGGGGGCGAAAGAGAAAGCAGTGCATATCATCTCACCTGTGTGATGTGTTCATGCCAATTCATTCCACTAAGGAGGGCCACTTCTTTCCCAAATTCAACCTTGCATATCACTACTATGCCAAGAATACCCTAATCTATTGAGAGAAAATCCAACCACTCACTTCATTCCCCAAACATTTTCTCATTTTTTGCTTTATTTTCTCTGTTCAACCCTCAGTTCCACCGAGCCTTCAACTCAATACATTCAAAAGAGATCTCCACCACCTCTGGCTCAACACCAACTCCACATTCACCCTACTACCATGAACCCAAGAGTTTAACTCTGGTGGGCAACCTGCAGCCCATCAGGGTAATCTGCTGGTGGGCCAAATCTGGTATATTTTTGATATTAAAATACTCTCTGGGAGCCCTTTTCATTTGTTTACATTTGCATGGCCGCCCACAGCTCCCAATGGCTGCGGTTCACTGTTCCCAGCCAGTGGGAGCTGCGGGAAGCAGCACGGGCCGTAGGGACGTGCTGGCTGATGCTTCCCATGGCTCCCATTGGGAGGGAACCATGAACCGCAGCCACTGGGAGCTGTGGACAGCCATGCAAATGTAAACAAACTGTCTGGCAGCCTGCCAGCGGATTACTCTGATTGGCTGCATGCCGCCTATGGGCCACAGGTTACCCACCACTGGTTTAACTTGACTCTGATTTCTCATTTGCTTCCTACCTCTCCTAGGCCTATAAATCCACCTATCGCTTCTGCAGCACTCTCACATCAATCACTGTTTCAGCCACTCATCTACCAATTCATACCTTCATCTCCTCTTGTCTTAACTACTGTTATTTCCTTCTTTATGGATTCTTTAGGTCCCAATGTTCCAAATATCAAACTTGTCCATAATGCAGCAACTCATCTTCTCACCTAGAAACAGGAAAACAGCACCCCATATTCATCTGCTCTCACTTCCTTGTCCATTTTAGAATCCAGTATAAGTTTCTCCTCACTTCAAAGTCTTTCACAGACTTGCTTCTAATTTAGTCTATCGAGTGGACAGTTTCAACACCAGACTCTTATTTGCGGCTCCCTATCTCCATGTCTACGCACAGGTTAACCCACACCTTTCCCTACTGAAACAGTCTTCCTGCTTCTCTCCATGCATCTCCCTGATGCTTTTCAAATCCTCTCCCCTGCACTCACCATATCAACTTCCTCTCTCTAGTAAAATTCACAAACCTCCCATCCTATTTTCTCTGTATTCACCCTCTGTCCTAAAACATTTTAAGATACTTCAGTACCAGGATTAGATACTGTAACCATCATTGTATTCACATGTATTGTAGAGACTAATCACTAACAGCACCATTCTGGGAAACTTTTCTATGAAGGTCTATGAACTAAGATGTTGTACATTGTGTAGTTCAGTTTACTACATATCTGAAGTTTGGTTTTTAAAAATGCCACTATTTGAAAATATGTTCCACAAAACTCAAGAACCTGTAGACCCAATAAAACCTTTATAAGGAAGTTCTGAATTGCAGTTGAGATACCTTTCTTAACTCTCCGGCTACATCCATTGTCTGGATATATTCTGATGCCCTGTATTCTAACATGGGTGGGAACTACACAAGTTTTGAATGAAGATTTTAATTTTCAAATTTCTGAATCAAACTATGGATATTACATTACTACTTACCATATGTGCTGCAGTATCCAGGTACAATGGGATGTATTAAGGATGTAGGTTTGAGCTTTTACTCAGAGCTTCTGTGGATTTAAATGAAAAAATTTAATTTAAACATACTTTTAAAGTAGCTTTTAATATACATTATCATTTAGAAACCTTGTTACGAGGATTTATATAATGTCACAACTTACACAGTGGGAGGGGGCAAAGTTTCTATTATATATTCATACACATTTAAGTCAGGGATTTAAGTTGACTGTGGGATTGCAGGAATCACATGTTTTGTATCAAAACATATGGTAGAAATCAGCCTTGGTTACAGTTAGCAGGCTATGCTCCTGAGGCAGCACCGGAAGCAGTGGGAAAGCAATGAGAACCACTGTTCTTGTAGTATATTTTCAGCTAGAGGTGATCCACAGAGAGCATGAAATTTGATCGCCTCAAAGAAAGAAAATAGCAAAGCAAAGGGGGAACAGTGTGGGGAAGAAAAGAGAATAGATGTGACTATAAACTGGACCAGTCATTGCCTTAAAAGAAACTCGATTATTACAAATTCCACTCAAGATTTATGTTAGAACACGAGGCATCAGAAGATACTCCCTTCAAATAAAAAAATAAATCTTTGACAAATACTTCAATATAAGGGGTAGTGTCTTATGGTGGTGGTGGTGTACTCCCACATGCACAGAAAGAAAGAAAAAGCATGGATTTGTATTTGTCATACACACAAGGCCAGTGATTAATCTAAATAAGCTCCTTAAGTTTCTCACACACCCAAATACAACATCAACTTCTCTCATAGCAAGGCTTGAAAAGAAATTTACTGGACACTTTCTAGTCAGATGACTAAGGCAGATGCAGGGAACGCAAGTACACACTTCTACAGATCCAGGGGCAGCAGCAATGCCCCCCACCTTAGCTGCTCAAAATTAAAAAAAGGGTGGATGGTGGGATTCCTAGAACAGTGCTGGTTTGGGGCCCTGCTCAGAGGCTCTACCTAGTCTATCTGAATCTAGCTTATAAATGTTGTAGGTTTCCCCAGCATACTTTTTGCTGCTGGAAGGGAAAAGTTTTCCTCCTTCTCCCCTACCCTGAAGACTCCTGACTATTGTGTGAGGATTGTGTTGTGGTTCTCTACCACTGTTTTTTGGCTCCCCTTTCCAAATAATATCTCCAGTGCCCTCCCTGCTGCTCTCTCCATAGCTCTCCCAAGCAGTAGCTAGCTGAAATTGACCTGCTTCTTGTCTATTTCACTGAGACTCCCAAGAACTGAACAACAATTAAACTAGCTTTCACTCTACTTCCCCTATTTAGGAAAATTTTTCGCTGCAGCAAAGGCAGGTACTGGAACACCCTGTCTACAGACTCAGGAAGACAGCACCACCTTGGTTCATGCAATGAAGGTTATCTTCACAAATTTTTGGAATCAAAAGCTTCATTTTCTTAAATGAAACTTTTGATTCAGTAAGAAATGATGACTTAGGCCACCCCAGTCTTCAGGGAAAGCTTCCTACTTGTACTGTAACATATAGCCAGGATGTTCAGATTTCCAAGATTGTGATCAATATTTTTTTTTTTGCAAGCTAGCTGGCAAGGGCTGTTTTATGTGATTCTGCAGGAGGCAGTACATTGCAATGGAGATCCCCTCATTCTCTGTAGGATTCTGCAGACTCTGCACATCCATCACTGCAGAGAAATGTTATATTCCAGCCGTCTACAGTTCTTTTTTTCCCCTCTCATGGTTGGCACGTCCATTCCTGAATTAGGCCTCTCCAACCAAACTTCTGTCTGTTTCACCCTGAGGTCACCCTTCCCACCCCATTTCCCCTCCCTTTTTTCTTCTCACAATGGAGACTGCTCAGGGTTGACAATGCCAGCTGGGAACTAGAAAATAAATTATTCAGTTTAAAAGGAGAGTCCTCACTAGGGTGTCAGATGAGCAATATGGCTTTGCCTGTGGAGTTGCTGCTCTCATACACAATAATGGTATACATTGTTGCATTACATTTAAGATGTATAGCAAACAAGGGGGAAAAGGGAAATAAATATTCATTAAATCATAATGTTAATTTATTTAATTAATTTAGTCACATTTTAATGCGAACAAAGTCAACATTTCACCTTTGCAGGTATCATTAGGTAAAAGTACACTTGCATTTTTAGGACTGCAATCAGTGCAATGACCAATTATATTTTCTTAAGGGTTGGAGAGGAGAGATGACAAAAGAGCTGACAAAATTGCCCATTGACTCAGTCTTGTGCCATTTCGTGGGTCCACATGAGCAATACCAAATTTTTGCTCATTTAAAAAAAAGAGGGCTGTGCTTCAGTGATTGTCTCCATTCATAAGATTGCCACCAAAGCGCTTCCTCCGGGCACACACAATACTCGGAAGAGAGTGCTTCCCACACATTTCTGGCTAACAACCTCTCTATAAACCTCTCAATGGGCAGCACAATGCAGTACAATCAGAAGGGGGAAAAGGCAAAACTGCAAAACAATGGACCTGTCAAAACCAAAGAAATGGCAACCATAGCTCCTGGTTTAGCTTCCAGAAGCCAGCAGGATGGGATGCCAAGGCACTGACCCCACAGTGATTGTTCCAAGACCAGCCGAGCCTCCTCATTACACTTTTACCAACAGCTGTACAGATCAGGCACTGTGAAAAACCCCCATAATAAACCAAACATCTCTGCACCCCAGGATGCTGGCGCCTTCCCTCCGGAGCCTTGTCTCTCCCCAAAGACCCTTCCCTCTGCCCAGACCACCATCTTTTCCTCTTGCAAAGTCTACCCGGCAGTGGCGGGGTACAAAGCCGTGCGGCGCACACAGCAACATGGGCCGGGGAGGAGAAAGGCGCCGGGTGCTCGAGCAAAGCAGCGGGTGCCGCAGCGGGAAGGGCACCGGGGTCCCCCCGCAGCCGCCGCCGCCTCGGTGCGTGACACAACACAAAGGACGGCGGCCGCCGCCGCAGTGCCGGGGGAGCCCGCGCAGCTCAGGGCGCCTCCCCGAGCCCCCCAGTCCTCGAACCTGTTGCGGGGATTGAGCGCCCCGGGGGGGGGGGGCGCTGCTAGGGCTCGTCACCCCGGGGGCAGGGGGGGGGTTCAGCAAACACCCGGGTACCTGGGAGCCTCTCGGCGGCTCCCGAGAGAAGCGGCTGGGAGCCCGGGCAGGGGAGCCCGGAATCGCTGCTGCCGCCCGTAGCGAGCAGGGCTGCTCGGCTGCTGGAGCACGTCCCCCCCGGGAGAAGGGAGCCCAGCCCCGCCGCCTCCGCCCGGGGAACAAAGCCCAGTCAGGCCGCAGGGCCTGCTCTCCTCCCCGCCCCACCCCCGCCCGCCGCCCGGAGCCCGCGCCGCCAGCAGCCCGGGGACGAGCCCCACCACCCGGCCCGGCTACTCACCTGGCGAGGGGCGGCGGCCCCACTGCCCCGGGCCTGGCGGCAGAGCCCCGCGAGGCGAGCAGGCAGCGCCGAGCGATCGCTGCGGGAGGCAGCCGGCGAACCCAGCCCCAGCCCGGCTCTGCTGGCGGCTGCCCGAGGACCCGGCGTGCAGGGAAGGGCAGCAGGAGCTACATTATCCCCCCCTTAGCCGGTGCTGCAGCTGGTTTGGGGCAGGGTCAGCAGAGAGCCGGCAACAACAAGCCCCACCCCGAAGGAAAACAATGCACTAGCCAAGCCACCCCCGCCCCCTCCACTCAACCTTACCGGGTAGGAGCAGCAGGAACCCCCACTATCACCCTATTGCCCCCAGCTGGTAGCATCAGGCACCCAAATGCCCACATTAGCTGCCCCTACTAGGTAGCATGAGGCACTTACCCTGATTCTCTCCCTTCTCCATTACCTACCCCCACCGGGTAGGATCAACACTCACCAGATTTCCCCTACGTGGTACCATCAGGCACTCATCCACATTGCACTCTCCCTCTGCCCTCACGATGTAGGATCAGCATCAGATACAATATTCATCTGATTCTGGAAAGAGAGTGGCCTCCCCTGGGTGCTCTTACTGCCTTCTTCTTGTCCTTAACCTCTTAACCACCGGAGAAAGAAGAACAATGCTTGACCCTTTATTTTAAGGATAAAATAATATTAGTATTTTATGTATTAAGTGCCTGCCACTGGCTCTGGCAATCTGCAGGGTTACATTTATAATGACAACAAACAACAATTCAGTGTGACAGTTATGAAGATGGACACCTTAGAACTTCCTCAGAAAGGAAACAAATAACTAAATGCAAATCCCAAACACAATACTAAAAAGGCAACTAGGCCAACAAAAGGCCCTATCCTGTACTCCTTGCCTAGACAAAATACCAACCAAGGACAACAGTAAAGAGGTACATAAAACATAGGAGACTGGGCCCCAAGAACATTTCTACCTGGTCCTGCCACAGCATAAGGGGTTGGACTTACTACCTCTGGAGGTCCCTTCCAGTCCTACAGTTCTCTGATTTTGCTTTCGTGTGGGAAGGTATCACTGACACCCTTAAAATAAAACCTAGACTCCACTCCCAAAAGCATTGTGTATGTTACCTTGCAAGCTTCCTTCAGTGAGGACTGGTTATGATTTAAAATATTCACCAGCAAAACCCAGAGTATAAAAAAAGTCACAATAATAAATGTCAGTCAGTTTTTCCTAATGATTGAGATGGGGCCATTGTAAATTTCTGGTATATGGATGGACTGGAGGCAGAACAGACAATGGGCTAGGCTAGTGGTGCTGTTCATACTGTGTCAGCACTTCTCTTGTTCTCCCTGCTTTTCAAGAGCTTTATATTTATATTTTATATTATAAAAATTAACAAGGCTGAAACTTGTCATTCAGAATGTTACTCCTGAAGCAATTATTCTTATTTACAAATTTAAAAAAAATTCTTTCAGCCACTTTTTAAGCTGTGAGGCATGAGCTTCAGGACTCTTCAATCTGCACAAATGTAAGCATATGCTCACTTTATGCACATGAGTAGTCCCATTGGCTCAGATCCTGCAACTGACTGCTTGAGTGGACCTCTGAGTTTATGCAGAGTCAGTTGTAGGATTGGGGCCACTGAAGTCAATGGGACTATTCACATACTTAAAGTTAAACATGTTCGTAAATGTTTGCAGGATCAGGGCCTATATCTGATTATCATTTTTTTCAACCAAATGTCATATTTTTTAATTCACTATTTAAATTTACTTCTTCCATAGTACATAGAAATTTAGGTCATGGAGCTGCACCAGAAACTGCACAGGCAGATCCCTGCACCCATGTGGAGCCCCATTGATCACAACATGAATGAAGTCAATTGCAGGATTGAGGTTTTAGGGCTCAAATGGGCACATAGTATTTTTTAGTTACTAATTATTCCAATCCATGGAGCAGAAAGAAAAAAAGAGTCTATGCTAAAAAAGGGTCCTGAGATCTGGAGAAAAGACAGCTGGAATGGTCACCTCCTTCCTCTACCTAAGCCACTCTGAGACCACCAGCTGCAGAGTCAGGGAGCAAGGGGCTTTTCAAGAAACTCCAAATGTATACCCTGACCAAAAACCCATATTCTCCCAGCAGAAAAGTCAGAGAAATACCCAAAGAGCGAGTGAGCAGGAGCTCACGTCTCCAGCTGCCTTATAGTGGTGACCCATTGCTTCCTCTTTGCCACCCTTTCACCAGCAACAACAGCAGAACCTCAGCAGTAGGTGCAGAGTGTGGCGCCTTCACAGCTTTTTGTGCTAGGTTTTTGTTTTCTTTGCTTTTTTGTCTCATTCTCTTTGTGCAATCTCAAATTCAGTCTTGTCAAATTCTGGAGTCGGGAGCAGGTGGAGGCACCTAACTTGGATTATAATGCTTCATAGCCCAAATTACACATCATGCACCTTTTCTTAAGATTGTTTTTATTTTACTTGAAAGGGGGAAATAATTATTTGGCAAACGATATCCTATAATTGATATTGCCTTCCAACTATGGAGCTATCTGGTCACTATCTTAAGAAAAACATGCAAAAACATACCAAAGCTGTGTAGCACCTATAAGAAGAGTTAACAGGAGAGAAGGATCATGCAAGAAGCTGCAGTGGTTTAAAGATTTTATTTTGCAGCAATTAAATGAAATGACCATAAAATGACATCTGTCATTTCCTCTGCCTGACATTTTAAGATCATCATTTTCTTAGCTGTGGACGAGATAGCAGGAAACCCTAATAAATGAGTGGAGGAAGTGAAGTGACCAAAGGAAAGGTTTGCTAACATACAGGATGGAGACCATATCTTAGGGGCCTGTAATAGCACCAGGCAGAAGTAGTAAAAAAATACATACTTAAAAGGGAAAGTGCCTGCACAACAAAACTGAAAGAACAACTTTTGCAGCCTGGTTTTCCAGGAGGGAGTTAAAGGCCTCTTCCTTCCACAAACTTGTTTGTAACCTGGCTTTCAGAGATGTTAAATCGGGAATGCATACATAATCCCATTAAGAGCTACCATGACCACCACACTCACACCTTTCTTTTTTACCTCCAGGTAACAAAACAACAAGAGCTGTTATGCTTTTGGTCCACTTCACTGAGAAGGCAAAAAAATCTTAGCAAGTCTGCAGATGCAAGAGCAGGCGGGGGGTGGGGGGTGGGAGATATGGAGGGAGAAGATTTGTTGTATATTTCAAGTTTCTTCTGTTCTTTCACAGTAAAGACAGTATAGGCTGAAGCCAAGGCTTTCCCGAGAGTTAAAGGTTTTATGTATGCTGCCCTGTAACCAGCAGTGATAAGGGTTCTTGAAGGTGACATTGCACACCCTGTAAACCCAGTGAGGCACCAGCCATCATCTGACAGAAAAGAAGATATGGTCTGATGATGAGAAGAAGCCTGCCATTCATAAAACAGAAAGGGTCACTCCAATCAGGGGCGGCTCCAGATCCCAGCACGCCAAGCGCGTGCTTGGGGCAGCATGCTGCGGGGGGCGCTCTGCCAGTCGCTGGGAGGGCGGCAGGCAGGCAGCCTTCTGCAGCATGCCTGCGGAGGGTCCAGTGGTCCCACAGCTTCGGTGGAGCCGCGGGACCAGCGGACCCTCCGCAGGAACGCCTGCGGGAGGTCCACCGAAGCTGCGGGACCAGCGGACCCTCCACAGGCACACCTGCGGGATGTCCATCGAAGCCACGGGACCGCGACCGGCAGAGTGCCCCCCGCGGCATGCCACCGTGCTTGGGGCAGTGAAATGTCTCGAGCCGCCCCTGACTCCAATATTTGTATCAAAGAATGGCTGCCAAGTTTATTCTAGTTTAAAACTAGAATTCATGTCATGTAAGTTTCTTGTTCTTATTTAATTAAGGGGGTGAGGGAAGGATTGTGTTCCTTCCCCTTTCTTAATCTTTTTTTAAAAAAATACATAGATGGCAAAGAACTACGGTGACTCCATCTGCTCCTTTCCAACAGGACTCAGAGTCGTGGATGATATCTGCAGGGCTGGTGCAACCCATTAGGTGACCTAGCATTTGGGGGGTGGCATTTTGGGTCCTTCGGTGGCAACCGTGGCGGCCAGATCTTCGTCGTCAGCATTTAGGCGGAGGGACCTGAGGCGGGGGGGGGTGCGGGAAGGGCTGCCTGCAGCAAGTAAGGGGAGGCGTGGCACACAGGGGAACCACTCCCCGCCCCAGCTCACCTCTGCTCCGCCTCCTCCCCTGAGCACGCTGCCCCGCTCTGCTTCTCTCCCTCCCAGGCTTGCGGCACCAAACAGCTGATTGGCGCCACAAGCCTGGGAGGCAGGAGAAGTGGAGCAGCAACGGTGTGCTCGGAGAGGAGGCAGAGCAGAAGTGAGCTGAGGTGGGGAGCTGCTGCACAGCTCCCCAGGCTAGGGGGAGCTGCCGCGGGGGTGCCTCAGGATGGAGGGGGGGAGCGGAGAGCTGCCACAGGGCTGGGGGGGGGCGCAAGGTGGAAGTTTCGCGTAGGGGGTGAAACATCCTTTCACCCAGCCTGGATATCTGTTTCTGTTCCCTGCATTCCCACCTTGTCAGTGCCCTGTAGGCATCTATTTCGTCTCTCCTTTTCTTCATATATCTACGAAAGACAACTTGGAGAGTTAGTGGGATACCATAGGCTCCACTGGCAACAATACCACTGATGACACTCAGTTATGTATCTCATTTTCCATAGATTCCACCAGTGCCACTATAAGGTTGTTACAGTGCCTACGAGATTTCAGTTCCTGAAAGAACAGGGTGGCTTTAAATGCCATTGGGTAAAGACTGAGGTAATATTTGTCACAAGGGGAACTGGGGAGAAATGCTTTCAGGAAAACTAGCCAGGATATTGTCCTGTCCTTAAAGCCAGCTGCCCTTTGTCAAGGAAGTGACACATCTAAGGCTTATTTCTGAGGCTACATAATCAGGTAACTTTCATGGCAAAAAAAAAATGCCTTCTTCCACCTCCAGCTTGCTACGAAATGTTCCCCCTTCCACCCAAATGAGTACCTGGCTATAGTGACATTTATCACTTCCAGACTGTATTTATGTAATGCACTATATCTCATGCTGACTGTGAAACCCATATATTGTGCAGAATGTAGCAACCTGGCTCCTCACCAGGAAGGACCACTGTACAGTCTCTGGGCTCCAGTCCTTAGACCAGCTGCCAATATATTTCTATTTCTTCTGTTAGAATAAAAATCAGGTCCAAGCTATGTCACTGACTGCATCTCTAGCCATAATCTACCAAAAAAGTAACACACCTCTGGGACACTGAAGCTAGAGATAAATAATTCTTATTCAAAAGGATCTTCTGTGGGCAACTTTCAGAGGAGATTAAACTAATCGAAAGGCTAGCCAC
Source organism: Mauremys reevesii (assembly GCF_016161935.1). NCBI lineage: Eukaryota > Metazoa > Chordata > Testudines > Geoemydidae > Mauremys > Mauremys reevesii. Next base: position 33,996,221 of record NC_052633.1, on the reverse strand, counting down.
CTTTAGGATATGTTGTAAGACATTCCTCTTTGTGAAAGCTTTCCCCCATAACTGGAAGGATTTTTACAACCACCAGATTAACAACAAAACATTAAACAAAAAAAAGTCTCCTAACAGCCTGCTATAAATGGTGAAGGGAGAAGAGCCATCTATTTTTATCAATTTCAAATTGAAAATACTTGAATATGCAGGACCAGATATAACCATTTTATAGTTAATAAAGAGCAAGTATTTTAATAACACTGTATTTTTAATACTCTCCAAACCCAACCTTCATTAACTTTTCAACGTGCATGTACAGTCTACATACCTTCAGAGGTAAAGGGAGGAGCAGAGAGGTTTATTGGATTGGCTAATGTTTACTCAAGATTCCAAGTGCTGCTGGACTTTGCATTGTAGATTGAAGAATCACTTTGGAATGCTTGGTGGAAGAGGCAACTGCCATCAGAATCTGGAATGGGAAGTGCAAAGCCAGTGGAAACAACATATACTGATACTTATAATCATGGAAAGCAACAAAACTATCAATTAAAGAGAAAAATACCGATGACTTCAGTAACGACTATTTTACTTATTAATTCAAATTCACAAAAAGCCCTAAAAGTGCCCACATTGTGCTCTTGACACCTATCCTATAAATTAAGCTACACACTACCACAAATGTACTTTTCTTTTCTTTAAAATAAGACTTTGCTCATTTATGGCGCTTTCCAACTGAGGATCTCTAAGCTGTTTGGAAATATTAATGAATTAAGCTTAACAAAAACCCTTGCAGGTAGGTAGGTGTACATCATTGGTTAATAATGAAATTTAGGCAGAGAAAGATTACAGGCCAAATTCTCTTCCTCTTTGCCTCAGTCTTGGTGCTGGAGCTGGAACTGTTCTTCAATGGCCAGCAAAGAATTCCCCTAGCGTAGGCATAAAATGGTATGGCCAGCTCTTCTGCTAACTGACTCTTTGCCCAGGACATGTTGAGGTTGAAGTGTGCTTATGCTGTGCCAAATTTCAGCTTGTGTATGGTCCCTTGGAGCCATAATGAGGTGGTGAAAGTTACAGCAAACTAGGGACTACTCCAACTTTATACTGGGGCCACAGCTGAGAAATCTTGAGTATGAGGGAGTCAACGATGACTCCCTAATTGATCTTCTCCACATGTCCTGTGCTGTGCGATCTTGGCACAAGAGAGAATCTGAGCCTAAGTATTTTGCTCAAGGTTTCACAGGCAGTCTGTGTCACCGCCAGGAGTGCTGATGCTTTAATTACAGGGGTTCCCAATAGGAATCTATCCATAATTCCATCTGGTCATAATATATTTTTCTATCATTGATGCTGTTCATCATTTCTGCTAAAATTGTTTTTATTTTCCAAAAGTGATGCTAGAGCTACTAAATGTGAATTACAGGAAATAAGGAAAAACTGTCATGAGCTTTGTTAACTGTGCTGTGTGATGACACAAAAGAGCCTTTGTTATAGCCACAGCAACACTCATACTATGGCAATAACCTACATATTGCTTCCTTCCTCTCTTGATGTTCTTCCAAAAATACAGTTTATGCAATACAGTATTTGAAGTATTTTAACTTATGTCATCATGCAGTCATGAGTTTGGCCTCATCTTTACTTTCTAGATGCCTTGTCTTGTAATAAAAGGTTTTTTTGCTGCACTCTTCAGATTATCCATATCTGTTACTGACATTCACATAGCAACTCTTGAAGACGGGGTACTTTAGAAATTTTCTCTGGCTCCACCTACTGCTAAATAAAGGAACTGTGAATAGAGAGATGGACCTTTTGGACTCTTCTCAGACATCCCTTTCCTGATATTATTAATCTTATTTATTATTTGTTTGCTCAGATCTATGAAAGATGCAAAAGATGGGTGGTCATATTAATCATTATTCTAAAAATAGTGTAAATAGTTACATTATTGTAAGTTTAGACTCATGTTATAAGTGTATAGAAGATATAATTTGCATACTATTGTAATTCATTGATTGTGTATATCTTAAATGCATCTAGTCACTGAAGTGTGGCAGGATTAGAGCAGGCAGAAAATGGGGAGTGGTAACTGAAAATAGGGACATGTATTTGTGCATGGAGAATTGTAGTCATGACAAGGCAATATCATCATGTTTATGGGTAACTAGCCTCATGAACCTGGTGTTTTAATATCTTACCTACTGGTATTAGCCAGATTAGTGTTAGCAAAACAATGGAAAAAGAAAGCCATTCCTATGTTAATAAATTATATTAAAAGACTTGGAAAATTGTAGTGATGGGAAAATTAATGCACCAGATACACACCTGCTAAAGCAGCAGAAATAAAATCAATATTTAGAAATTTTGCTACTACTATTGAATTCTCAAGTAAGCTACATTCACCTACCATTTGCCAAAAATATCTGCAACTTTTTAGTGATTTCTGGTAAAGGTGGTACAAAAAGTGAACTAGCGGGGAGAACTATTAACAGCATAAAATCTTGGTAACTGAAAGAGAGAAAAAAGTTAGTAAAAATACTGAGCTAGATTGTCAAATACTATAAAAACATGTAGCTCCATTTATTTTAGTGGAGTTATGTTGGTTAACACTGGCTGAAGATCTGGCATGCAATGTAGAAAGTAAGTTTTCTTACATTGGTATGTATCTAATATGTACTCCAAATAATAATCTTATTTATATAATGTTGATAATGTTTGTATGTGTTTTTATAATTCATGATGAAAAAAATATAGCCCTCCTCCTGCAAAGGGTTTTGCATGAGTGACCCTTAACACTCATGTTGTGTCTGAGAGAAGTAAATGGCAATCTCTGTAAGTAAAAGGGACCCTTATAGGAGACTTAAACAGGTGTATACTTTTTTTTTTTTATGTTTCTTACTATTCAGGTACAAGCAACGAGAGTGTCCCATTCTTATCAGTTCCTTCCAAATGCTAGTGGCTGTTGGATTATATATCATGAGTCAAACTCTGCTATGATCCTGGCAAAGGTTTGGTTTAAACACGTTTTACTTTCTGTAAAATGCAGCTTCCACAAACTTTCCCTTTTATGTTGAGGAAACCAGGAAACTTAAATACAAAAACAAAGGCACTAAAAGCACCATGACTGCACAACAGGTAGGTGAAGGACTAAAAAAATGTCTGCTGTGTTCCATGGGAATTGAGGCCATTTGAAGGACAGAATGCTCCATTCTTTCTGGTACCATCAAACTGTCCTCCTTGCTTGGAGATGAAAGAGGTGGGCAGGGAAACCACAAAGAATTACAGGTTGATTGGTCTCAAAAGGGAACTGGCAAGGAGGCAGCAAATGCCTTTTCCTATCCACGCAGACACACCTTCCACACAACCTATTTCCAGCTTGGAGTTAGTGTGGTCTGGTGGTTAGAGCAGTGGCAACTAAGTCCTTGGATCAGAGGGGGACAGTATGTTCATGCCACACAAGAACTAACTCAGAAGTCTTGCCCCTCTGTCTCAGTGCTCTCCTCTAACAAGAGCTGGGCAAGGCTGCACAGGGGCTTTTGGGGACCCAGGGCAAATTCGGAGATGGGCCCACCACCCTTCCAAACAAATTATCACTGAAGGGATTCTCCTGGGAGGGGGTTGAAGAGCGAGCCTGCCCTGCACTCACCCCATGGCAGCAGCTCCTGTGCTGCAGGACTGTGTCCCACATACTCCTTTCTAAAAGACACAGCACAGCCTGACCCGTTGCTGGAAGGGATTTAAGGAATTAATATTGTACGTCTCACTACGCCCAGAAGTAATGCTGACTATTGATGGCATTTCTGGATTATTACTAATAAAACACTTGCCTCCCTGTGCTGCTTTCACCTGCCAGCACCACAACACAAAAGAACCAGGTTTTCCTCCTGAGGCTTGATTACTTATTGAGTCCTGGGGATATTCCCTTATATATCTGCTCAGTCCTTGGTCACCTATCTTTCCATGCTATGCACTAAGGACTAGGCTCTAAAGGAGACTACACTGAGGCTTGGTCTACACTGCATGGTTACGTTGATGTAAGCTGCCTTGCATCCACCTAGCTGTGGAAGTGTCCTCACTTAAATTTGGCTCCTAATGACTTAAGTGCCTCTCTAGGCCAGTTTAGTAACGCCAGCTCCCCGGGCAGCATGGAATCATGGTCCATTTAATTTGGTCAACACAGTATCAGTGTAGACACTGCATTGCTTACATAGACTGTTTCTGGCCACCAGGAGCCATCCCACAATGCCCCATACTGACAATACAATCAATACAAGTGCTCCAGATGAGGATGCACACCTCTGACACAAGGAGTGAAGTGTGCATGCACACAAGCGATTTAATAACTGCGGTGGCTGCTTGCTGACATTACTTAGGATGACATAATTTTGTAGGGTAGACATAGCTTCAGTGGCTGCTGTATGCAAATTTAGCACCACTCATTTTGGCTAGATCTGCACCTAATTAATATCCTCAAAAGCAAACATTACCTCTCAAGAGCCACACTCTCTCTGGAATCTAATTTACAGAGTGTGGCAAAGGAGGGACTGGGAGGAAGGTGCCCGACTTTGTGCCTCTTAAGAGGCACAGATGAAGAAAAGGGGGTGGGGGGCACAAAGAGGGTCTTGTATTACCTTTGCATCTCCCCAACTCCAGGCTATCCCAGAAGCTAGAGTGGCCCTGGCTTGGGGACATTCTAAATAATGACAGCATTCCCCAGTTTGCCTATGGGCTGCTCTGCAGCCCAGAATATCCAGAGTGTGGTGGTCACTCCCCCTTCATGGTGACTATGATGGGGACAGTGTAGGGTCACTTACACTGGCTATATACTGCTTCTGTGCCAGAGGAATTAACTCCGGAATTTCTGTGGCCCTTTCACACTGATTGAGTAATATAAAGTGGCTGCATTCAAGGTCCAGAATCTAAGCCAAAGGAGTAGTGTGCATGTGTGTGTGTGGGGGGGAGGGGGGTTGGGTTACCCTTTTCTTATTTGCTTCAAGTTTTCTGTTTGTGTGGAGGGAGGGTTGTTTGCAGAGGAGCAAGAGTGACAGAGGATTCTCAATGACATTTTCTCAGAGGCCTCTAAATCCCAAGGCTTCTTCTGTCACCTTGAACTTTTCCAGTCAAAATTCACCATTGTGCCTGCTAGGCCATGGATGTTCTGAAAGCTGCTTGACTCTACAGTTTGTTAAGTTTCTTTATCATTCTGGAGCCTTAAATTTACACTTGTATTTCAAGAAAAGAGAGCATCCTTATTTTATAGAAACTCTGCATTATTCATTGGAATTCACCCTGGAGGGCAAGAAATCCTCTGCAGGAAAGATGGAATTTTAAAGCTTCAAGAAATATTTTTTGTTAATTTACCTGTGAAAAGAATTACAGTTGATTAGCACCACTGTTTGACGTTTCTGAGTAATCAATCCCCTGGTATTCAGGAGTAGAGCTCAGAAGAGGGACTTAGGATAAAAAAAGCCAGTTGCTTGGCAAACTTGTAAGGTGCAAACGGGAGTTTCCAAGGGAGTGGGAGAGACTTTCCTTCAGGGTAGAATTCTACACTCAATATTGTGATGGCATGATGATCGACCAGTGGTTGTAACCTGCAACAGATGTGTCATATTCTCTTTCTTGTCTGAAGCCAAAGGGACTTCCTGTGTATGAAGTGCAAGTTGCTGGCTGTGCTGCAAGAAAAGATTCTTGGATTAGAAGGGCAAGTACAGATACTATGGAGTATCAGAGAAGCTGAGGAGATTTGGGAAACATCACTACACCAGATTAAAGGAAGAAAGGAACTGGCCCCCTCAAGAAATCAGAGAAATGGAAATCAGATAGGAGGCTTGGCAATTCTTAGCCACCAAAGCCAATAGAACAAGGCTGTATTCTGCACAACTGGAGGCAGACGCAGGTGGGCAGGCTGTGACCACCAGACAACAGGAAGAATTCTACACAGCCTGAAATTTCCAGTTAATACTGGGTCCTCAGTATCAGGCCCAGATTAACAAATGTGCACTCAGTGCACTTGCCCCAACCACCAGAACCCCGTTCCCACCCCTGCCCCCCCAAAAAATTGAGTGGCCCTGTGACTGTGTGCACCAGGTTCCAAAGCCACTCACTGTCTCATGACAGAGAGGTGGCTAGGCCAAACCTGAGTGAGTGGTGCTAAGAGCTGGCAGTTGGTCCTCCCCCACTTCTATCATAACCACTGAACCATTAGAAGGCTTGTCATGCCCTGCCCCCAGAAATTCCACCTGCCTATCCAGCAGGTGCACCCCCTGGTTGAGAACCTCTGATCTAGGGGGCTATGAAAGGGACTAAAGTTTTGCTCTGGACAGCAATTGTCTTGTATAACACATGCTCTGTCTAGTTTAAGAAAAACAATTTCCATAGTATATAGACTCCCAAAACTCTTTAGTCTGGGCCTGATCAGTATAGAGACTGAGGAAGATATCACTAAAAATCCAGTGGTCAAATGGTGTACAGGAAACACCTGTAGATGGATGCTCAGCCCAAACCATAAGAAAATCAAGCTTGCTCATAAAGAGCTCTTCAACCATCCAAGGAAGACTGAAAATCCTTGCTGGAGATTTTACACTAAGAAGAATGGAAAGAATGCAAAGGCTAAGCAGACCCTGGTGTGCTGTCTTTGAGAGCCAAGACATAAGACATCAGTAAGATTGGATAGGCTTCTGAAGTTGATGGGCAAGGATCCACTGATGTATATCAACACTAATGACATTGTATCTCGGAGTCTCTCACAGTAGATGACTTCAGGGAACTCAGAAGGAGAAGACTGTCCAAGTGATCTTCTTGGAGGCCCTTCCTGTCCCACGAGCAAAAGAAGGCAGAAGATTCTGGAAGTGAACCACCGGCTAGGTAAGTAGTGTAAAGTTTAGGGTTTGGGTTTTGTGGAACATTGGTTCATCTTCTGTGGGGAAAGAGGATGTACAGTTTGGATGACCTCAATCTTAGTGGGAGGGGAACTAGTCTTCTAGGCTCAGGAGGTTGTTAAGCAAATATCATTGTCATCGGTCATCCCTTGATTCAAGGATGATCTCTACCACAGATTTACATATGGGTCCTGAGATGACTCAGGATTCCGATCCGGGAACCACAGATTCGCCCGCAGACATTTCCTGGCGGGTCAGTTGCCTGCTGGAAGAAAGTTCTTTCTTTTTCCTTCCTTCTCTCTTTTTTGAGCTTTGAGGGCAATATGCTTCTCTTTAAAGCGGGCCACTGCCTGATGAAGGATGTGGCGCCATTGCACCTTACACTCTAGGCAAAATTTGTAAGTGCTCCACAATCGCAATCAGGGGCTGGCTTCACCTCTGTATTTGGTAGATTCCAGAGGTGGACAGTTTGTTTAAAATATGTTGTCCTGTGTTTAAAAGTAATAATTTAATGAGACTCTGGAGCAAAACAAAGGATCTAAAACAGGTAAGAGCTTTCAGGACAAGTTATGAAATATTTTGGTTATAAATATCTTGACATTTCCTCTTCATTCATATTTTTATGCTTCACAAAAACAAAACAAAAACAGAAAGCAAACAAACGATTTGTTTATGAGAAATGCAGACTGGATATTAAACAAAAAAACTCTTTATAACTTTGCTCCTACTCCCGCAAACCCTCATGCATATGAGTAGTCCCCATGTATTTATAATTCAAGGGCACTATTCACATGCATGATGTTACTCACTTGTGTAAGTGTTTGAAGATTTAGAGACGTAGTTTGCATTATTTTTAAATGCAAATCAGAAATTTAATGTAATTGAAAATCTTGAGTAATTGTACTTATGAATTCAAAACTATAAGTTGTGAATTGGAGCCCCAATCCTGCAATCAGATCTGCATGCAACAAATCTTTTCACTGGCAAGGAGACCCATTGGTTTCAATGGCCACTGTGCTGATCCACTAGTAAGACTGTAGTCTAGAACAGTGGTTCTCAACCAGGGGCTTGAGTCCTCCTGGGGACCCACAAGCAAGTTTTAGGGGGGGACTGCCAAGCAGGGCCAGCATTAGATTTGCTGGGGCACAGGGCAGAAAGCTGAAGCCCCACTGCATGGGGCTGAAACCCAGGGCTGACGCTAAAGCCTGAGCAACTTAGCTTCACGAGGCCACATATGGTGTGGGACCCTGGGTAACTGCCCTGTTTGCTAGCCCCTAACGCTGGCCCTGACTTTTATATGCAGAAAAACAGTTGGTGTGGCAGAGGAGGGGGCGTGGAGTTTTTAATAGCATGTTGGGGGGTGGGGGGCTCAGAGAGAAAAAGGTTAATAACCCCTGTTCTAGATCATGTTTATGATCCATATAGGTGGTTCTAAGGACTTTCAGTCAGGTTCCTACCCTTCTTTGGACCTATACAAATTGGCCTTTCAGCTTCATGAAGCACATTGAATTCAAATGGACAAAAATGCTGTAGGATTGCTCTGTTCTATAGTGCCTTGGAAAGCAGGTATTAGAGACCAGATTTAAATTAATAATAAGTATTTGCTTTACAGAGTAATTGTGCAGTAAGCACCTCCCAGATCATATCTCAAATGCATGGCACTTCACATCTTGCAGAGCAGTAGCAGATTTTTTAAGATATATTGCACACAACGTACATTGCTACACATCTGGAAAGAAGGAAAAAACCCGCAAACCAAACCCAACCAAATAAAACCCCTGATCCCTTGTCTGTTAAATCAAACCTTGGATTTTAGTTCAACCCAGATTAAGTTTCAAGTTTTCTATCCAGCCTTTCCTTCTGTAAATGATTTGAATCCTTATTTTATCTTTGGCCCCATGCTGCTTAAAGATATATTTTTCAATTATGCTTTTGGTCTTCACTAGCAGAACACGCTTCCAGAAATTATTAATAAAATGAAATCTCCTGTGAGGTAGTGAATTTATTGCAGTCTGTAAAATACTGTATCAAGCCACATTTGTAATTTCAGCTAAAGGCAGCCCCCCACTTCCCCAAATCCCAAAGGTTTATTTTTCCATTTAAAGGGAAAAAAATAGAATGTATATTATGTTTGTTGTTCAATGTAGCAGATTGTACTTAATGATTATATTCCAATTTTGTTATACTATTTTCTCAGTAATAGACACTAGATTTTATATATAGTAATTAGATATAATAAGGTTTCACCAAATCAGGGAATACAGAAAACCTAATTAAATCAAATGATTATTTTTACATTATTATAAGGATAAATAAACCTTCATATCAGTAATGGAGACAGGTCTTTGTACAATTATTTTACTAGCAATTGTAAGTTAAGAATCATACTTTTTTTAGTTCTATTTACACCTTTTCAAAGATAACGGAGAAAAGCATAACAAGTACTAGCTTGCCAAAGAACTTCATGTCTAGTTTTAAGGAGAAAATTATCCCCCCCCTTTTTTTTTAAATATGAGAGGGTTTCATCGTCTACTGAGGCTTATTGATCCTGTTAATAAGATGTTCCAATAAAAATTCATTTTCTTACATACAGATCTAATGATTTTCTATCGCTTTAAAAAAAAAGCGGAAGGGCAGAAGGCTACAAAAGCAGTTTGCAAGGGAAGGAAAGGGAAACAGGAGCTACACAGTCACAATGTAACTAAACCCTATAACAGAACTAGATTGATGTTAGCTCTGCCTTGATTTTAGCATCTCTTAAGAATAATTATAAGTGACAACAGTGCAGAAGCACCATGTAGGATGTTCTTTAAGACAGAAATAGTAATAAATCAAATGTAATTAATAAAATAAATGTAAGCTTTTCAGCGATATTATAAAGACTGAAAAATGGTAGCAAGCATTCACACAATGGAACCTTTTGCACTGGAAACAGCAAAACAAGATGCAGCTTTAGGCTGCACACACAGCTATCACAGAGCAGATAATCCTTTTCAGTACAGTTCAGGGGATATTGCTTTTAGTTCTGGATACCTCACTGTCAGGAAGATAATGACAATTCAGATGATGGCAGTGACAATTAGGGCGCTAAAGAGTAATGATAAAATTTTGCACTTACAACACCTATCAAGCAAGTATCACAAATGCGACAGTAACATTAAGGCCAACATTTTCAAAAGCAGCCACTAACACAAATAACTAGTTATTCATTCAAACAGGGGCTTGGAACACATTTGGGTACTTGGGATTTTCAGAACAGGTGTTTAGTCATGCCAAATCCCCCTGAACACACCGGGCACTGAACATTACATGGCCAGGATGTGGTTAAAGGAGCAGACACACTGTTTTCATTTGCAAAAGCACTCAGAACCTCCCCCGCACCCACTGTCTCCCCAGGCATCCAGACAGATGCTTGAGATTTAACCATGTCAGAGGCACAAATAAGAAGGTGGAAATTCAACCACTCAGATGCCAGTCATGTATTTGTGCCTCAGCCGAGCAAACACATGGGAACCCTACTCTAAACTGATTTAATTAAAAAACAAAACAAACAAAAAAAGCAGCCCTGGCAGAAAAGTGCATGGGTGAGAGAGAGAACAAGACCACATTACACCAGTCAAAGAGAGAAAGCAGTTGCTAAAGGGCTTCAGGAAGGCTGGAGCAGTGCAGGAGGCAATGTGTGGGAGGGTTCATATAGGGAATTGCAATTCAAGGGATGGAATTGCATCAGCACAATTTAACCATGCTAATGATGGTATAGCATGAGGCAACAGGGAGCAAAATACTAGGAGGATGAGGGCATTGCTAGCCCTGGCTCAGAGGTAAAATAGATGTCCAGACCCTTCAAAACAGAGTCTATGAGCCAAAAAGGCCTTATCTTGACCTCACCAGGGTGCAGATTATCCAGAGGGCACCTGTGTGATGAAATCGAGTGGGAGTTGGTGAAGAGAACCAACCAGACCCAGGCTTCATGAGGCCCAGTTAGGGTCACCACAGCACTGTACTTACTGGCCACTAGAACATTTCATAGTCCACTTTCCCACAATTACAGGGAAAGTAGATGGGGCACAAGTATCTCCACAGGCTCTTACAGTGAACAATGCTGCCATCATAAACAAGAAACACAGAATCTAGCAACATGGTGTGTTTGAGACCTAACCATCAGCCCAGTCAGCATTGCTCTAGAGTGAACTGTCACAGGATTGTCCTCTGTGACTTACTTCAGGCCTTAACCACAGACCACAGCCACTCAAGGTTGTGGTGTGTTTTATGGTCTTATATATTTAGTGAACTGCCAGTTTCCCCATTTGCTTAGGAGGTGGCAGCCACAGTGCTCCTACTTACTTTTATCTTCCTTCAGGCTCCCAGTGCTTCCAGCCCTTCCTTCTGTCAGTTTATATCAGGGGTCTCAAACTCAAATGACCATGAGGGCCACATGAGGACTAGTACGTTGGCCAGAGGGCCGCATTTACTGACACCTCCCCCCGCTGCCATCGGCCCTGCTCCCACTCCACCCCTTCCATGAGGCCCTGCCCCTGCCCTGCCTCTTCCCACCCCTTCCCTGCCCCCATTCTAACCCCTTCCCTGAAGGTTCCCCATACCCGGCCAACGGGAGCTGCTGGTGGCAGTATCTGAAGCAACAGCCACACACACCCCTGCGCCCCTCCTTCCGCAGGTTCCATCGGCTTCCCGGAGCGGTGTGGGGGCAGGGCAAGCAGGCAGGCAGGGAGCCTGCCCTGCCCCCGGTGCGCGTCGGGCCGGAGCCGCTCTAGGTAAACGCTGGGGGAGGATGGGGGCCACGAGGAGCTTGGTGGGCCACAGAAAATAACCCTGCGGGCCGTGTGTTTGAGACCCCTGGTTTATATAATCCCACCTGTGGGGGTTGCTTCCCCTTCAAAGAGCCCTTTCACTGTAGCTCTATTCAGTTAATTGACATGTTCTGTTAACTACCTGTCTTCCAATTAGGTCTCAATTAGCATATAGTGTGGGCATTAGAGGGACAGAGTGCTGAGTTAGCTCCTAACTCAGCACATCCTGTTACAGGAACCATCAACTCTGGATTCATCTTGCGCACGGAGGGACAGAATCTAAGGCCTTGTCTACACTTACAGTGCTGCACCAATGCAGTTGCGCTGCTGTAGTGCTTAGTGAAGAGGCTGTAGCTATGTTGACGGGAGAAGCCCTCCCATCGACGTAGTACTGTCTACACTGGGGATTAGGTCGGTATAACTACATTGCTCAGGGGTGTGGAAAATCCCTGAGTGATGTAGTTATACCGACATAAGCTGGTAGTGCAGACCGACCCTCAAATACACACCATACAGATGCTCACATGACCACTTGCTCGTTTTGATGTGGGAGGGGAGAGCACACATCGGTGAATCATTTCTCTCTTTCCTTTTCTCAGGACACCCTCAACCAAGAGCACAACAGAAACAGAACAGTGTCCTCAGGCTCACCAAAACAATTGTTGAAAGGGTATTTGGGCTTCTCAAAATAAATGCCGGTGTCCACATCAGGAGGCACATACTCCCCAAAGAGTTAACAGAACATCCCTGATACACAGTATTGGCATGAGATGTGGAATGCCCTGGTTTGAGAGGCAGACAGTGACGAAGTCATCAACCTGGAAAATGGGGATGCAGAGGAGAGGGCTGAAGAGGCTTAGGAGCAAAAAGAGGAGCAGGAATTTGATGGCAGAGCCTGAACCCCGTAAGTAGTAGAGACATAGTTGTCTGAACTGATAGACAGCTGTGTGTCCTCAATTCTCCAGCCTGGGATGTCTTTTAACCTGCTTCGCTGTGAGAGCAACCATTCCTGGCTTGCTCATACAGCCTCCAGCATGTAAATCACTCCCAGTTATACTGTATGAGTGCTATAGCCAGCCACTCATGAATTACACTGCAGGGCAACACCAGCAAACTCCAGTCCCAGACTGTGCATCTTGTACTGCCTGTTACCCCCAAAGCAGAATTTAGGTACCCCCAGAATAGCTTACCTATTGCCCCCTCCTGGGTTTACCAAGGTTTCCCGCAAAACAGCCCACCTGTTCACTTCAATCTATTCTCCTCAGGTATGGGTCTCCAGGGTGGCTAAGGTAAATGGTTGACATGAATAGTGTCTTTCCAAAACAAAGCACCTTTATTGGTGCAAACACAAATCCCTCATAAGAAGCTAACAAGTACCCCAAACCACATAGCATCACTTCAAACTGTAAGGCAAAGTGGCAGTGTCTGCTTCAGATGGCCAGTCCTCCACAGATCGATGACAGCTGCTGGTGACAGTTCTTAAATGTTCTTTAGATCAGGTCCCATCTCCCTCTAGTCTCAGGTTTTGGTCTTTTCTCCTTCTGCTCCAATGACAGGACTCTCTCTCCTGCTGTTCTTCAGAGTGTGTTTAAAGCGTGACTGACAAGTGCATTTCTGACACTCTCTTTATATACACTACTGACAGGCTTGATTGACAGTTATTTTGCTTACATTCGCTAGTATTTTCCTGTCAGAGCTCTGCAGAGTCCATGCCACGTCGCAACATTGTTGAACATGAGGTTAGGTACATTAGAGACAATTACCTCATTGCTTGACATTTTGCAACATAGTTTTTCATGTACCCAGTCTCATGATCAACAACGGTCTCTCCCCTGCCAATTTTTTCTCACCAATTTCAGTGTTACATGACCAGACAGCCATCAGCTAATGATGTACTTGCCAAATACAAGATGGAGGAAGAAAACAATTTGGAGTCACTCAAGATCTCCTGTATTATGCCTAGCACCCTCCTGGATGATACAAGCTCATATAAAGTCCATCATTTATTAATAGAAAATGATATGCACAAATCTTATCCTAAATACTTCACCACAAACACACTGGTTTAGATAACGAAAAACAAATTGATTAACTACAGAAATACTACAAGTAATGAGGCATACGAGTCAGAATTGGTTACAAAGAAATAAAAGGTAAAACACAACTAACACCTAGCTTAACAAAGCAAAGGCCTCTCTCACCACATGTTCCAGCAGCCTTACTGACTGAACCTGTTTCAGTCAGGATCTCCCCCTCAGTATAATGCTGCTTCCTTTGTTCTTCAGGGGTTGTTGATGCTGTGGGTAGAGAGCAAGGGAGGGATGGTTTGGGGTGTCTGCCCTTTCCTCTTATAGCCCTTTCTCTTGTGCAAGAATCATCTACCAGCTGATGTTCAGGAGACAGAAAGGAATTTTAAGCTGCTGCTTTGTCAAAATGTAGATCTTTTGCCCACATCCTCTCTGCTGTCAAGACAGTGGACACTTAATCAGGTCATGGTCCAGTTGATCTCGTTGACACCTGGCTGAGGTGTTGGCTAGCCTTTTGTCTTGGGAACTTCTTTTGACTGCCCTCCAGAACACGTCTTGGTAATTGTAATGGCATGGTACCCATCTCTCACGAGCGCTCCCTGGTTTAGTGTGGGTGCACCTCCAGTGTTCTCAATTTCCTCCACTCATGGTGCCCCATCAGTCACTGTACTAGTCAGGTGGGTCTTCGGTGACTCAGTCCTCTGGCTGAGTGACACTCTGTCCATGTGTGAAACAGAACAAAACAAACCCTTTCCAGGGTATACTATCCATCTGGGCCTATCTCAATGCCAGCCCTCCCCAGGCTCAGTCCTGTAACAGTCCAACAGGGTCCATCAGTTGGGCATGTCCCTTCAGTCCTCCCCAAGCTCAATCCTTAGTCTTGACCAACAGGGCCTATCTCAATACCCTAGTTGACCAGAGTACATGTGAAAGTTCCTGCTCTGGGATGGAGCAGCACCCCCAAGGTTTCCACTCTGGAAGCTCTTTGCCTGTCCTTTAGTTCTCTGACCTGGTATTCCAGCTGGGTCAGCCTCAGTTCAGCGCCCTTCCAGGGAGTAACAGTTCCACATACAGTCCCTTCTCCGGGCCTGTGTAAACTCCCTTCTCTCAGGGCACAGCCACTCTCCTATTGGCTGTTGTGGCAGATGACCCAGGCCCACCTACTATCCCAGGTCCCACCCCAGGAACTCTTTAAGTAGCAGCCACATGCCACATCCCTTTAACTACTGTGTTTCCCTGGGCCACTTCCCCAGGACCCTGACCTTGTTGAGTTCCAGCAGCCAGCCAGGAGCACTTTCCTTGATCCCCCAGTCTCTGCTAGCAACTACCTGCCTTGGCCCTTGCAGCTCCTGCAGCCAAACAAGAAGCCCCCTCCTTGCTCCCCTGGTCCCTGCCACCAGCTGCTCTGTCCAGCCTTTCAGCCCCTGCAGCTAGCCAGGAACACCACTTGCTCCCCTGATCCCTGACAGCAGACTAAACTCACTCTGGCCATGCAGCTCCTTTTATATGAGCCTGCTGGGCCCTGATTGGCTGCTCCCTGCAGTCTCTTTCCTGATTGGCTGCATCCCATGCAGCCGTTCTAGGGAGCTTGTAGGACACTCTCCACTGCCCTTTTCTGGAATGGGGTGTGGCGGAGCCACGAGGCCTCCAGCAGGGGGCCTTCGGGCCTAGTCCATACAGCACAGTAATATTATACAGTGGAATCTTATATCTTGACATACAATGTTGCCACACATTTTATCAGGACGATGATGATTGGCAAATCATGACTTTTCAAATGATACCTTACATAGTATGCTTTGTACAAAATTTAACTTGGTCTTATAAAAGAGTGAACCACAGGGCTACACAGACTGTCACAATAGTGATAGCCAACAACTTTGCAGAACAAAGCATTGAGAATATTTAATTTTTTATTTTATTTTTTAAAGTAGCCAACCACCCAGTTGTACTAAAAACCCAGAAAAATGTGGGAAAATATGGAAGTTTAGGACCAAATTCTTCAAAATGAGTTGTCAGTACTCAGCTCATCATAGGATTGGGCTCTTAAAGGAGGTTGGACTGTTGTGGATAGTTAAGAGACAGCTAGCTATTTTATTATGCATTGCATTGCATCGAGCCCCACTGCTTCTGCTCTGAAATAAATTGGTGCTTGTAGGTATTGCCTGCTTATTGACATCATAGTACTTGCAAAGGAAGTGTTACCTTGAATCGGTGTCCTCTGCTAACCCTTATGGAATAGGTAACTTGGGTTAGTGGAAATGGAGGCAACACAGGACACTATAAAAGGATCTTTGAGGAGAAGTGGAGTGAGAGGAATGCATACAATGCAGACAAGGAATCCCTTAGCAAACTGCAGTAAGAAGCTTGTACTTGGAATAGTGCTGTGCACTTGGTCTCACCCATACACAGGTACACAGACTGGTATGAACAATTAAGGAATGTCTTTGATCTTCACACACAAGCGGGTGGCTATAACTGTACTATAACTGTAAGAAATGATATATTGGAAATCTGTGCAAATGCTTTTGAATACACAATTTTTATTTTGAAAAGCATTCATAAATGCAGGATATATAGGTCACCACTTCAGTCAAATGTGTTATGTACTTTAATAATAATTTTCAAATGTCTCAGGTAGTAATCACTTTATCATTGTTAATTATTTGCTAATTATGCTGATGAAAGGTTAGAAATGATCACAGAGCCAGTGTAAGGAGGGATGGGTTAAAATTAAATAATTTCGTTTGGTGATGGATTTTAATGACATACTATTTTTAAATTATCTGAAATAACAGACTATCACTTAGTCAGAAAATGGGCTGGAAAAGGGTGGCAATCTGACTGACATGCATTCTCTACTGTGAAATCAGTACATGGGAAAATCCATTGCAGAAATAGAATTTTGATTTAGGTCCTGGTGAACACACAATGCCACCCTGAGGTTTGGACTTCCTCCACTGTCAGTGTCCAGGAGCAAAGCAGACATAGGTTTTGATAGCAGTGGTACAAAGATCCTTGTCTTTTTAGGAATAAGATTTTTTCTCACATATTACTATGCCAGATACAGATGAGTTAATTCCTGGATATTTTTAAAGTAAACATATATGTAAATGGGCCCCATGCTATTATCAATCAATAGCATGCTCAAATAATGACAACAACTTGGGTCCACTCTCACTTTCTGCCCCTATGTTTTTTATTTTATTTTTCTTTAGAATAAAGGCTGCTCAGCTACAGAGCCTGAGCACCATGCCAGTTATTTAACATTACAAAAACAATAATGTAGTCAGTTCAACCCCTCTACCAAGCAGCAGCTCAAAACCAAACAGTAATAGCCCCACACATCACCCTACACTTCAGTCCCCCCACTCTCTACAAGGCAAGGTGAAACAAATGGGCCCTGTTGAATGCCCTAAAAATATTTTAAAATGCAGGCTATTTCAAACCAGGAGCCAAAGGACATTCCAGAGGCCCCTTGGGGATAATGCCCTGCCACCCTCCCATCTGTATGATATCGAAGGGGCTCTGACAGTAACACCTCGGCCAGTCACAACTGTGACAGTGTCTCATGGGGAGAGAAGCAGTCTCTCAGTAGGCTCTCAGGCCATTTATGGCTTTTACTGTCTGTGTGTTGCATCATGTTGGAAATGAAAATGTAAGCTCTGACAGGCAGAGCCTTATATTTTATATATCACAGAGGCACTTAAGCACACTCTTGGATGCTGCAAACAAGTACTAAGAGTCAGCCCTGACCTTTTTGTTTAATAGAAACAGCCAGGAGACTCACTCAGGCTGCACTAGGAAGAAAAACACTGCCACTACACTGTGAACTTGAAGATTCTGCATGTTGCCCTGGCAATAACAAGCTTTAAGTCCTTATGCTTTTTGTGTATTTACAGAGGCTTAATCACCGAAACATCACATATAAAATATTTTAGTAGATATCATACTTAGAGACATTCGTGGATAAAATGTAGGAAAGTGGTAGTTTATATTTTGGCTTTTTTAGTTTGAAGAAGCAAAATACCTGGTAAATTAAGTCTGATTTGACTGAAATTTTACATGTATATTATAATTTATGTTCATCAGGGAATCGATGTTGTTGGAAATTAAATCAGTGTTTATCATTATGCTTTCTCTCTTGTAATACGCAATGTTGCATTTGTGGAAACTATAGAGGAGCTCTTCTTTAGCTAGTTTATAAATGTAAATTCTTCTGTGGTTCCACAGGGCCCTGGTTTCAGTGGTGATGCAGCATTTTGTGGCAAGCATGACTCAATGAAATGCATGCCATGCACTTCCTTTTCTACCCTTTGTTTCTGTCGTGACCAAACCGTGACATATCGCTGCTAGCCTGCTTTAAAGAAGCATGACCTGCCTTTTCACCTCACAAGACATACATTTCAGATGCTATAAAATTCTACAATTACTTCTCAGATCTTCAGGTTCTGCTTTATTCTCTCATATACAGTAGTCAAACTGTTTAAGAAAATGGTATCCCTTTCTCTCATCCCTAATACCAGTCCAAAGATTATGGCCTGCTCTACGCTACACAGTTAGGTCGATGTAAGCTGCCTTGCACCAAAACTAGCTTTGGAAGTGTCTTCACTTAAATTTGTCTCCCACCAATGTAAGTGCTTCTCTGGCCGACTAAAAAGAACCACCTCCCCGAGCAGCATAGCCTCATGGTCAATGTAATTAGGTCGATGCAGTGTCAGTATAGACATTGCGTTGCTTACATGGACCATTACTGACTTTCAGGAGCCGTGCCGCAATGTCCCACACTGACAATACAATCAATACAAGCACTTTTGGTGAGGACACGCACCTCCGACACAAGGAGCCAAGTGGGCACACAAGCAATTTAATAACTATGGTGGCTGTATGCCAACGTAAGTTAAGTTGACATAATTTTGACATGGCCTAAATCCAGGTTTGTTTCATATATACTTTGGAATTTATTCATGCTGAGGACTGATGTTTCTTATCTTTTGAGTTTTCACAGTGGTGGTTGAAGGTAAACAAGTACAGTTTCCCTTTACTAAGTATGAAACGTGCTGCATGTCTTACAAATGTGTATGTATATGTATGGTCTTATGTAACATATTTCCTCCAGGATCATTCAAAACACATGAGGGCCAGATCCACAAAAGAATTTAGGAGCCTAAGCCCCAGATGTAGGCCCATAAGTCCCAATTTTAGGTGTCCCTGCAACTCACACAACATCTGCTCAGCTGACAACTAACCAAATAGATGCCCAAACTTTCACTGTAAAAGTTCCCCGGATGCCTAAATTTCTGCGACTGGCCACGTGCACTGGTCAGCCATCTGGACTGGATGCTGAGCTAACACACAAAACAGGGGGTAAAACTTTCCATTAGTAAATATATTTGTACAAACACACTCTGGATGTCAGCTCCCAATTGGCTGCACACCAATGACAGCTTTAGAGGTTTGCCTTAGGGGTGGAATAACATACCTAAAAATGAACCTCATTCTCTCATTTTTGAGAGAACACCACATGAGCAGTATAATCCATGGAAAAGACCCCTTTAGAATCAAGCCACTTCCCTTTAGGGGCTCTACCATCTTAAATCTGGAATCCATAATAGCTCTGTAGAACAGCATACTTTTCAGACATGAAGTTCTCAAATGGAGAACAATCCTAAGAACAATCTGTTAAGTAGCTCAGGCCACAACATATCAACATATCACAACACATCACACTTAAGTGACTCTTCAGAGATAAGTAGGTGCAGTTCTGACAGTAGATCATGATGGTGGATGTCACAGTGCCCTTTGAGAACAGGACCCCTGCCTTCTGTGATGCCTGAACTCGAATGGTGGAGAAATACGCTCCTCTGGCCAAAACCTTGAGAGCTAAAGGTTACCAGGTTCAGACACACACTGATCGTCGGAGCCCTGGGTACATGGGACCCCAGTAACATGTGAGTGTTGAAAGAATGCGGAACTGGTCAGCGCTATGCTTGGCTGATACGGCAACACGTGGTGTCGGACGCCATCAGGCGGTCAAGGAATATCTATGTAGAACATATCACCGGACATCAGCAATACCAGGAGGGATGAGCTGTATAGCCGATGAGAAGCGCAGTTGGGAAAGTAATTGAAATACTGTCCTGATGGATTGTATTTTCTAGAGGGACAGCCTACGCTAAATTCTCAATTACTGAGGGACAATCTTTACTCATTGATATATTTTGCTTTCCATGACCAACTCCCTGTACAACTTTTTATGAGTGATATACCCAAATACTTGGATGCTAATATCTAAACTGTATTGTTAAATTTATTCACCTAAATTTGGGTTAGTGCTGATTATGTACAGTATGTATCTTATGACTTTTAAAACAAACTTGGTATTTGTGAATAATCTAAGCACTATACCCAGCTGTATAGACACTCTTTTCTTAACCAATGTATTATAACATTTTATTTTAATATTAGCTTTAATAAAATTTTACCCAACAGTGTTGTCAAACCCACAAATTGCTGGTCAGCCATTTGAAAAAAGTGCTTTGCATTGAAAGTAGCCTTTTAACCTATTCCCCCACACCCATCCCACCCCATTCAAATATTTTCCACTTCTCTTCTAAAGCCTGACAGCCTTCAGATCACAGAGCATCTCAAGTATTTGGAATGCCTATGGGAGGTCAATTATTCTCCTTACTCTTCCACAGTGATTAATGTTTTGAGAACAAACAGAGGCATATTGGTTCTGCTGAAAGCTGGCCTGTACATACCCAGCATGTCTGCAGACAGCTGTAACTGCGGGTAGGGGAGGATCACCAGTGCTGCCCTGATCACAGGGTCCAATCAATAAATCCATGACAAAGAATCACAGGCTATACAGTATATCAAGGAGTTTGACAGGTGGCAAATAGCATTTTATTGACAGCATGCCTCAATGTAATCCTGCCTTTAGCTAATTTTTCACAGGATTTTATTCCTTTAAAGGACATATTCTGTATCCATGTGATGGATAATAGAAGGAAGAATCATTAGGTGCAATCATTTAAATTAATCAAAATCTCTATTAAAATCTTACTTTCCTAATTGCTGAAGTTGTTGAAATTAAACTGACAAGGTGAGGTGATATCTTTCATTGGACCAACTTCTGTTGGTGAGGGAGAAACAAGCTTTCAAGGTACACAGAGCTCTTCTTCAGGTCTGGGAAAGGTACTCCCAGCATCACAGCTAAATGCAAGGTGGAACAGATTGTTTAGAATACATAGTTACCACATATTGTGGCCGTATGTTCACCAGTGGGTGAAAACTTCACAAAGCTGTCGTTCTATATCTGACCTATCAGTCTCCATCCTCAAAGGAGACCTGCACATCACTTTCAAAAGCCAAGTTTGGGAGCTTAAATTTGTTACTGTTAGACATTGAAAATCATGGACTGAACAGCCACTGGATTTATGGCTTATTACAATCTCTAACCCACTAACCCCCTCTTTTTGTCCCATGACTGCCAAGGTGTTAATGGACCATTCTACCTTGAATGGTCCTTTAGAATATGTTCCACCTTGCATTTTGCTGTGATGCTGAGAGAACCTTTTTTCCAGACCCAAAGAAGAGCTCTGTGTGGCTCGAAAGCTTGTCTCTCTCACCAACAGAAGTTGGTCCAATAAAAGATATTACCTCTGTCACCTTGTTGCTCTAAACAAACTGTGAACATTCATACTTTTCTCAGATGCCCAGTGGCTTATTTTTAGGCAAAGGTGGAAATCAGAGAGAGCAGAGAAAGTTTCTCCTGCAAACTGGAAAGATAATTTTGGGGGCCCTTAAATTGCGTTCTAGCTCTGCAACACATCACAGTTATTTTCACATTGCTGTGCGGTGATGGAATGTGAGGACATTTTGATGTTGTGCTGGTGATGTAACATCATAAGAAAAAAATATAAAAGCACATACAGAAATATAACATTTACTGAGCTGAAAGTTAAATGTTGTCTTTGCTCCTTTTCACATTCTGATTTTCTCATTTCTGTTCCTTGCTTCCTTTTATTATTCATCCTCTTCTGCCAAATCTTTCTCTATTTCCTCTCCCCACATTTATTTCTACCCCTCTGCTGCCACATCTTTTTTTCTCCCTGTTCCCTCTCAACCTGCCTTTTTTCCTCCCCTCTGCGTCAATCCTCATTCTCTCTTCATCCCTGTTTTTAAGTATCTACTCTTTCCTTTTGACCTCCGCCCCCCACACACTATGTCCCTCCATTCACTTTCCCTATCTTTTTATTCTTCTCAGAACTCACATTTTCCCCTCACCTGTTTCCCATTTCTCCCAATCGTTTCCCTTTCTTCAGGGCCTTCAAACTATGTCCTTACTCTGATGGCTGCCTCTCTACTGCCCCCTACATCCTTGGAAATGAGCCCCAGCCATCTTCAATTGCTTACTGGCTCTTAGGGATGGATTCCTGATGTGTGCAAGGGTATTCTGGAGACCGCTCACTGCTTGCTCACACAGATGGGCCATCTCAGAGCCTAGCTGCCTATACCAGGCTCTATGTGTTAACTAACTGCAACTGGGCTGCTTCTCTGCCAACATGCATCACCTCCCTTTGTGGTCAGATGGCAGACTGGCATTTCAGCAAATAAGTTTAGTTGTAGAAAAACAACCAAGCAGCGCGCACCTGAAGAGAATGCTCAATTAGCATGAGACTCTCAGTGCCAGCCCTGCTTCCTTTCTTTTAAACATTCAATAATTTCCAGGCCAGTGAATTTATTTTTCCCTCCTATACATTTCTGTGATTTGCATTTGCTAAATGAATTATAAAGCCCTATTTATCTTGGACTGCAGCTTCAAGATCTTTGTGTGCCTTCTCCCTCTAGGAATTTCCTAAACAAATCCTTGCATAGCTGCAGTACCAAATATTTCTCCACTATACCTATTCGTTAAATAAAGATAAATGATTTCTTTCATGTAAGAAAAAAAGCAGAGACGGTGGTCAGAGAGAGCCACAATTCTTCTGAAGAATAATTCATTCTTTGCATTCAATTCTCAGCAGAATGCAAACACATGCATGAGGCATGCATTAGAAAGAAGTAAAAGCATCAGATTATATAACGGTAACCCTTCTGCCAGGTGGCTAGCTGCAGCAAAAAAAGGCCGGATTCAACATATCTAAGGATTGCTTTTAAAACTAACAAACACCATAAACTTATGCCCCCCGCAGAATTTCTGGGATCACTAAATACCTTCCTCAGTGCCCTTAATAGGCAATGCTTTTCTACTCCTAAGAACTAAGTCTGTGTATGAAACCTCTATTAGGGCAAAAGGGAACACTGCATCAAGCTTGGGGAAACAGCACCAATATATCTGTATGAATGTTAAATAAAACACTTCCCCATGGTAACTTTGGCAGTCGTCCTTTAACTCAGTTCTGCACCCGCTGATGTGAATGTTCAATAGGCAAATGGCCCTAAACCACACTACTTCAGAATCCACTACATCAGAGCTTGTTAGTGGGTAGCCTAATCCCAGAGTCTGAGAGTACACTCAGTAAACCTCTTCCCATCCCAGGGGAAGTGCTGCCTGACCCTGTCTTGAGGCTCCAACTCTAATTCAGCTCTGGTGATTTCAGCTTCATTTAGTGGTTGGATTGGAGGGGCCTCACCAGAGTTTGCACAGCTCTTTTGCTGTCCCCTGTAGCTTCAGCAAAGAGCCCTCTCTGCATTGCACCATTGACCAATGAACTCTGCATCATCTCCTATCGAAGAGCCCTCCCAACAGAGAGGATCTTCAGTGGAAAGGAACAAGTCGTATCCTGGAGTAGAGTCCTTGCCACAAGATAGGAACTCTTTTCTCTCTCAGTTCAGTTCCACACTATCCACTCAATTCTGAGTGTGTGTACTGTTATGGTGGTTCCCAAAGTGTCACTAGGCAGAAAGATTATGCAGATGAAGGTGTTCTATGACCATTTTTCCCCCTCTTCACCAACAGATGGGAGCAGACTGCTCCTTACCCTCTAGACCTTCAGGGCTTATGTAATGCTTTTTTGAAATAATTAATGTTTCTCTATTTATAAAATTGAGTTAATAATACCTATCCGTGGCAAAATCCAAAACCACACAGATGTTAAGATGGCCACAGCCACATGTAGTTAGCTTATTAAGTCTTACTATCCCTGTAAACTTACCATGATATCCAGGATATTGTATAGGGATGCAGGGCTCATCTGTCAAATCATTCATTGTCAGTTGCTAGGACCTTCCATAAAGGGAGAGAATTTCTATTAAAAGCAAGTCGTTAGTTTGCAAGTTTCCTGGCTAGGATCAGCCCAGGGTGTGTCTCAGTGGAGTCTCACTGCACTTTCTACCTCCTGCTGTGGCAGAACATCCTGCACAGCTCCTAATAGGGGGTTGCTTCAGTAGGCTGAAAGGCCCCACATGGTTCCTGGCTGTATACAGCGGTTCTTTACAAGGACAGTAGACTCTCTTCTTAGGTCCAACCCTACCTATAACACACTGACTGCTTCCCAGGGCAATCCCCAGTGTCTTGAGCATTTTAACTGCAGCAGCTGTCGTCAGGCCCTGTCCCTTTGAAAGCCTGAGCTAGCCACTGGCTCTGTGTCCATGAGAGTTCTCCTGTGTGCTCAGCCTTTTGGCTACAGGGACCCAGTCCAGTTTCTGCTGCTTTCCCACAGGTTCTGCATAGACCTCAATCTGGTTGCAGTGTCGGCCTGTCACTGCCTCCTCCAGATGTGACTCTCCAGCTCCTGCTGCTCCTCATGCTAGCCACACAGCTCCTTAGTAGATTTCCCAGTAATCATCTTGCCAACTCTAGTCCCAGCTCACCATGAGGCTTCTGCTGATTTCCCCCAATGAGAGGTTATCAGCTGGTTAAGGGTAACCTTTCAAAGAGCTTCCTCCACCTTCCCTATTTGCCAGGGCTCCACCGTTGCCAACTGTTCACCATTTTTCCGCGAGTGATGGGATTTTGACAAGGGTTGGATCCTGCCTGGTGATGACAGGAGAAACTCCAGTCTTCTAGCCAATTTCAGCCCTGCCTGGGGGAATACCCCCTCTGCTTAGCTGCCTGGCCCACTTGCCACTCTGGGATAAACCAGCCACTCAGGGCTGCTGCCAGAAGTAGGCAGAGCTCTCCCATCAGGAGACAACACCATTCTGACAGGAAGGAAGCAGGGAGCGGGGAGCAGAAAGAGCCTTGCAGCTCAGGTCAGCTCCACTTTAGTCCTACTGGAGGCCAGCTGCACTCAGTAGGTTGCCTGCAGGTCCCTGACAAAAGCCAGACCAAAAAATACAGTATAAATGTAAAAAAACCCAAAATCTAATGATTCGTGGGGCAGGGTCTGAGTCATGATTTTTTAAACCTTTGGGGTTGGCAAGCCTGAGATACGACTGCGCATCAAACCTGGAGGGTCATAGCTCAGCAGGAAGGGGGTTTGTGGCAATGATAGTTTCGTGTTGAGCAGATCTAACACAATGGGAACAATTTTTAATCTGTACAGAGCTGGACTGAATTTAAACCGGTGACATACATGCAAAATGCTCTGTAGCTAATTAGCAATGCTTTGTGGAACCTAGTCCCTCAATAAGTATTAATTTTACACCTTCAACAATGAGGCTTATGTTCCTGAAAAATCCATTTATTAAGTCAAGTTTTCACCTTTTTGGAATTCACAGAGAGTCAGCATTCCCTCACACAGGCTAAATCTTCCACACACTGCTCTCAATCTCCAGCAAACATACTCTCCAATCAAGTGCCACATCCTGTACTTAAAGGGACATCTCCCATTAAATAAAACAAACAAAATCCCCACCACAACAATAACACAAAGATTAACACAATATCCAAATTTACTTCTACATACAACATACAAGAATTATAATGTACAATAATTTCAACAATTATTCCAGTGCTCTTGCACTAACTGAAGTGGGGATGCAAAGTCAAGCACTCAAAAGTTATGAAATACTAGAATTATGGTTATCAGTTCAACCTTAATCCTACCCCCTAGTATGCATTCTGTAAAATCTTTCTTTAGTTACATGATCAGTCATTAATTTAGTAGGGTTGAAAAGTGGACCATGTGAACCAGCTCCTAAAAGGAAACACCACACCCACTTTGCCAATAAATTACACAACTATTTGTGAGACAACATTTTAATGTTAAGTGTCAAGATTCCCAGGTTCTGATAAGGGAGGGTGTTGGCTAGTGTTTAGAGCACTGGTTACAGACAGGATAACCAAGCATGTGCATAAACTTGACACATTCATTCTGAAAGGCAGTATGACTGAATCAATGAGACTTGGGTTTGTCATATTAAAGACTTGGGTTATAGTTCCAGCTCTGGCCAACAAGATGCTGGGGAAACCTGTCAGTTACCTTATTTGTACAAACAGGGGGAAGACTGTGATACTTGCCTGCCTCCTGGGGTAGGGATATGAGAACTTAGTCAACAATAAGGGTTGTGAACTACACAGAAATATTAACAGCTATCAGTAGAAGAGGAGAAACTACAACCCATTTTCCCAGCCCTGTATATGTTCCCTAGTATAAATGGTATTCTGAGAAGCAGACAGTTTGACAGAGCTGCCACATGCATCATACTTTGCAGGTCTGCAATTTTCTGGGGGGAGGTTGTCCTATGTTAAATGATGGTTGATGTTACCCTATCTTGTTCTGTAATGAGAGTCATAAAAAGATTTAGAGTTTGCATAGTATTAGCTGAAGTATGGATGGGTAGAGACACTGGGGGTGACAGAAAGTATCTTGTTTCAGGCCTTAATTATTTTCAAAATGTATTTTAATTTTAAAAAATTACATAAAAACAACATGATAAGCACATATGCTTATTCCACATCTGCAGCAATACTGCTATAGTTACTTAGCAACCAGTAGGGTTGGGTTGTTTTTTTTAATAGAAGCAAAAAGGGATTCTTTAGGTGAAATATTGTAAGCAGACTGTACCAAATAAAAGAAAGCAAAGTACTGTATTAATACTCAATTTATACAGTGATATTGGCATGATAAAAAGTAATAATTAGTAGTGCATCCCGGAAAACATGCTCTCTCACAGCATGAGCACAGCCTTCCCTTAAAAGAAAAACTAATTAAAAATATAACCAACTCAGTCAAAATTAACCTGCAATAAAACTGTTTCCCCCCACACCACATCTTAGATTGATACCCTATTCTCTCTGTTCACCTAAAGAGTAGATGCAGCAAGAAGAAAACAGACTCTCTTGGGTTAGATTTTTGTAGCTGTACTCTGTTTTCTAAACTGAAAAGACAAAGCAATGCAAATCTGAATTGTTCATCAGAGTCCAAATTCTGCTTCCTACACACAGCATGAATAATAACCTGTTAATATGGGACCGCAGCAAGATCAGAATTTCAGCTCCTCTTTGGCTATGGAGCCACTTTGTAGGTACTGTGCCTCTCTATCCACCCTGCATGGGAGAAGAGGGGTTGGTCAGTGGATCCCAATAGTCTCTGTTGCCATCCACTGGCAGTGTCTCTGCTCTCTTGGGTTAGATCTCATGTCTTGCCTCTCATCCCCTACCCCTAGTAGCCAAGATGGAACTTAAAAAATTACTTTGATTCACTTTATAAGATCAAGGTTTAACATATCTGCACTGCATGTGTGAATGTAATGATTTATGCCCACTGAACTGTAATATTTAGGCCTTGTTTTTACCACTTAGGAAGGAATGAATCATATTCTACAGGAAGTTATAGACTTAATTACTAAGAGTAATGATGTCATGAACAAACATCTAGATTCTCAGCAGGAGGTAATTACCTCTATTAATGATAAAGTTGAAAATGTAGCACCCAAGCTTTGTATCTTAGACACAGGGGCGGCTCTAGGCACCAGCAAACCAAGCTGTTGCCTAGGGCGGCCAAATCTAGGGGGCGGCAGGCTGGGCCGGTGGACCTGCCGCAGTCATGCCTGCGGGAGGTCCACCGGAGCCGCGGACGACCGGACCTCCCGCAGGCATGACTGCGGCAGGTCCACCGGAGCCGCTGGACCCGCGAACCGTCCGCAGCCGTGCCCGCGGGAGGTCCGCTGTTCCCGGGGCTCCGGTGGACCTGCCGCGGGAGCTCAACCGGAGCCGCGGGAAGAGGGGACCCGCCGCGGGACCGAGGAAGGGCGGCGCAGCACACCGCGCTGCCTAGGGCAGCCTATTTTCTAGAGCCGCCCCTGCTTAGACAGCAGGATTTCAACACTAGAATCCGATTCAGAGTGTCAGGATGAGCTATTACCTTCCAAGGCACAATAGTTTGAAATGTAAAATATCACAGAGCAATATCTGTCTCCATGTTTAGTTATTATATTGTTTTAGTATTAAAGCTCTGTCTAGTTGGAAAGTGTTATGTATTTTCTATGAAATTTTTTGAAAGAAATGAAAAATGTTATTTTCCCCCCTAAATTTTCACACCATTTTCCATTTTTCAACAAAAATTGAAAACTTTATTGTTTAGTTTTAGATTTATTTTTTGTTGTTTTTACTAGAAAACCAGAAAGTTTCAGACCTCACGCTCAGTTAATAATCCACAAGCCTTTTAGTTTATTAAAAAAAGGCTATTTAGCATAAAAAAGAAAGTGCATGGAAATTTTAAACTAGCTCTGCTGAAAATGTTTCATATGGCACAATTCTGCAACCCTGAAATGTTGCTTTCCTTAAAAATGGTCATTTTTACATCAAAAGCAGGCAAAGCAGCAAATGTTCCTTTTTTTTTTTTAAATACAAAGCTACCGTTTCTCAAAAAGGGGTTGACAGCTGGCAGTATAAGAATCTGTGATTCCAAGTAAGCACCAGTTTATTATTAAACCGTTTTAAAAGGGAAAAAAGTCCCTGGAGAAAGATCATAGTTCTGCATTGTTGTTGCATCAAAGGCTGTGTGAGTGTGTGTGTTTACTGAGACCTGCCTTCCCTTTGTCTATTGTCCTTTCATATTCCGTTATTTATACAACCTAGGGTATTTTATTTTATTTTTATGATTTTTTTTCTTTTTACAGCTTTTGATCTTTCTGAAGGGGTCTAATTCCTTTGTAAAGCACAGTAATAATAATGTAATACTTATTAGTATCTCAAATACTGGAAATATAAATCACTTTCCAATCTGTATAAGGTAGGAACCCCAAAGAGGTAGTAATTCAGGTCTCAGGAAACCTATAAAAATCCTAGGCCCTGTAATGAGTGTGAAGGTATTGTTGAAAGGGAATCAAATAATTGGACCCACTTCCTTATTCCAAGTGATGAATGAATGGCTCTAATGTTCCTGAAGGGAACTGTAACTAAGATTCAAATTGAAACAGAGTCAATGATTTGTATAGTTTTGGGGAAAGTGTTTATTTAATTTGCTAGACTTGTTAAGGCAGCGCTAGGAAGGGAATGTGCAGGATAGCTATAGTTCTGCTTGTCACGGGTTATGGAGCAAGACAAGGTCACTCAAGCCTGCAATACTGTTAGGAAGGAATATCTTAGAACTAGCTTGATTCAGGCAGATCCCTTCACTGGCACTAATTAGATAACTGAGGGTTGTGTCTCTTGTTTGGACTCTCTAAAATAGATAGGAATCTGCACATGTGCACACTTAATCTTGCAGAGTCCCACTGAAATCAAGATCTTACTAAAGTTAGAGTGCAGAAGGTGACTGCGGTTTTCTCATGTGAGATGAAGAGTTTGGAAAGGAGCAGAGGTCTGGGGAAAAAATCAGATTTTTATTTAAAAATAAATAAAAAGAGAAGGTTGGGGACTGAAATGTAAACCTTTGGGAATTTTATCTATCTAGGTACTAGTATGGCCTTTTTTATTGTAGAATCTGAGCAAAAAGTTTGAAACGATACTAGGTTTACTTAAGAAGCATTTGATCTCAAAAAGTTTCCTCACTTAAATGCTTGCTGCCTGAGAGTGATATATTTCAACCTGTTTATAGGCTACAGGGAAGTTAGATTTCATACTAAGATAGATATGAGTGTATAAAGGAATTTTTTTCCATAACATAAATTATTAAATTCAAAAACATTTACCTTGCAATATACAATAGCTAATATAAATGCCCACAATATTTTCTATAGCAATCAGATTTCCATTTTTAGAAAACTGTTACATTGTGGTTTAAGGCATTCATAGATTCATAGACTCCAAGGCCAGAAGGGACCGCTGTGAACATCTAGTCTAATTTGAAATTTTATCCTCACAAAAGTCCATAATTTATCACACTGATGTATGGTCAAGATCAGAGGTCCCAAATTGTTAAACACAGGAGTCAAGACATGACCAGTTGTATTGTAGAAGAAGCCTGAACAGATTTACATAAATTACATACAATTTTAGCTCCTCAACAATTCATTAACATAAAGAAATATACATGAGAAACAAGAAAGATAACCTATCCCTTCTGCGTATTAGCAGCTTGTCACTCCTGACAACTTACATTCCTGAGGTTTATGAGCACCATAATATACAACCCATTATAAAATGTGGTTATTGATTTCAGTAGTGCTAGGATTTTACCAAATCTATTTGTAAAAACCCCAGACTAAAACAAATATTTTACATAGTCTGTCACAAAGCACTATAAGAGCTCTCTGTTAAGCTCTCTTTTTGGAACCAGTCTGATTTGCATGATTGTCACATTTGCATTTGGGAGAAGGAGTCACCAGCATAAAGATGTTACTGCTGTTGTCCCAGTCTTGGACCTTGCTCCTTGGCAAGCAAAGCCATCACTGTCCCTGAACTTTAATTATTTAAACACAACTCCCTTTCTCTACACAGATAGTTTTGAAAGGTAAGAAACTCCCATGCTGTTATAAACATTACAGTTAAATGGGGAGTTTTGTTTTACAGTAGGCATGGGTATAGCCCAAAAGAGCAGAAGTTCAGATGCAGATATGAACATTTCCAAGGTTTAGAGAGATCTAGATCAAGGATTTGAATTTAGGGTCATTCTATATTACAACATCGGAACCTTTTGAACACCATCAAGAGTTGCCTGTGTTACAGTATAGAGCTGAAAAGCTATTTGTTCGTTCTGTACAATTGGTAAATACGAAAGTACACCTGTCAAGCTGCAGAAAACAGATCAACCTTCTCAAAACAGAAGAATTACATAGACTAAAGACCAAAGGTGAACCTAGTCCATTAGATCTTTATTCATTTGAGACACGCATCTTTTTATGATCACGTACGCTGGTAGTAAAGAAATTTTGCAGTTCTTCCCTACATAATCATATGAATATATGTTTTTATTTTTTGTGGTTTTTCCCTTTCTTGATTAGCTGGATTAATCTGCTATATAAATCCTACATAGTCTGAAAATCAATTAAAAAATGCTATTCCAGGGAAAAAATATTCCTAAACATTTTACAGTCTGTTCTTTGGTACCTGCAGAATGAGAATAGGAGCAGCTAGTGCATACGCTTTTGCTTAATTATGTACTATAAGAAAATAAAACATTGTAATACTGGCGTCATTAAAACTTCAGGACTGGTCAAGAACTGATAAAGCTGTAGATAAGATAGCCTTTGTGTCTCAGATGCATTTTCATATTTTTAGAAAACAGGTACTGCACTTGAACACTAACACCAAGTTAGTTCAGATGTCATTTCTGTGCATTATACAGCAGTATACAAAGTATAAGCAAGCAAACTGGGTGCCAGCATACCAACGGGGAGCAGGTTTTCTCCAGAGACTTATAAAGCAGGCAGCATGGCATATTACTTTTCCAAGCAGAGAAGCTGCCAGCCCATTTTAGAGCTGAGACTAGCTGCCAGTTTGGATTTTTTACATGCAAGAATTTCTTTACCTCCTCTTCTCCTCTACACCCCTTTGCTCCAGCCCATTCACCCAGAAAAAGAATATGGATAGTCTTGAAAATCCTTTGTTTATCTGCCCTACTTCTGATTTGCTCTCTTCAACCTGCCTCTTCCACTCCAGGGGCTCATTGCCTTAGGAAGACATTCTCATGGAGCAAATGACACAAACTGCTGCTTTAGTACTGTGTTAAAAAGGCAGATTGACCTCTGTCACCAAGTGACTTTCTGCCCAGGGACCCTGTAGATAGCAGCTGTCTGCTGTGTCCCTTTATGTCACACGGCTTCTCTAATCCCTGGGCCACTTCCCCATGGCCAAGTACCATCCTCACTCTTATCTCAGGGCCTTGTCCTAATGGAGTCCCAGCAACCAGCTCAGGGCTCCTTCTCACTCTCCCCAGCTTCTGGAGGCACTGCCCTGTCTGGAGTTCTGCAGCTCCATCAGCCAGACACACCATCCATGCTTCTACAGCTCCAGCAAGTAACTGAACTTCCTCTGGCCCTGCAGCTCTTCTTATACTAGGCTGCTGGGCATTGATTGGCTGTGTCCCACACAGCCACTCTAGGCAGCTTGGAGGACCCTTTCCACTGCCCTTTTTTGGGGTGGGGTGTTGCAGTGCCATGAGTCCTCCAGCAGGGGGCCTCAGAGGGTCTGGTATACCCTGTCACAGTGCACAAGGGCATTCTGGAAGCAGAACTGAGCCAAAGAAGGGCTTGCGCCTCAACATTTCCTTACTGTCACAAATCCCATAAGGGCCATGGCATTGGGGAGTGCAAGTCAGGGGTGCTATAGCTCACTCCTATAGACCTGAAATAGGAGAAATGCAAGCCACTTTCCCCCACCCCTGCATAGGCCCTGCTGACAGAATAGGGATCAACCTCCCCCGCTTTATTTATAAAAGTGACAGCAGTGGTAAAGAGGGAAACTTATAGAGTGGGAAGAAAGGCAAATTGGTCAATTAACCAGTCAGCCTGGAACAATGCACCCTTTGAGTTTGGAAAGTACTTATTTCCAGCTCCCCCTGCAAAAAAACTTTTTTGTTGCCCATAGAAGGTGGGGACTATATATCATGCCTATCACCTGGACAAACATCTGCCATATAGGTGCCATCCAAAGCTAGTATCTAGCTTGCAACTAAAACAAACATTGTTCCTCTGTCATGCCAATTTGTATTTTGTTCTATTTGGTTCTGAAACCAAAAAAGCAACAAACAATGTTAGCTCCTGCTAACAAGTGCTATTTACTGCCTAAATGTATGGAAATCAAAGACTTTGCTCCACTGGAAATTGACATACTTATCAACAAAACAATGTCATCTTAGAAGCCTTTAAAACAAATTATTATAATTAAATATCCTGTGAATTAATGTGATTGAGACCTAAGTGAAACTAGAGACGGGTGCAAAACAAGCCTCTGCATCCAAATACCTTGCACTTTGGGGAAGTGTGGATCTGGATCCGGATGCAAATTTGTGGCCTGGGACATTAACTGAAATGGCACTGCTCTTCACCAGTCAAACAGCAGAACACATTGAATATCCAGTTGTTAAACCCCTGCTATCAAATGCTTCATTTTCTTTCTAATTAGGGCTCTGAGCCTCTGACCCTGTACTGAACGCTGCAAAGTAAACCCCTCAGCCAGCACAAAGTCTCACTGAAGTCAATGAAGGGACCTGCCTATGTGACTCTCAGGGCCTTAGATTGTATGCTTTGAATTTCTTACTCACGCAAGGTATCAGACTGAAAGCCCTGGTCCTAGAGACTGAAGTCTTCTCCTTAACCAAAGGATGGGAAAACCAGATGATAGCTCCCCAAACTGACTGATGTGTCTCAAAGTTAACCTGTGGGCAACACGACTTCTAAGGCTGAGAGTGTACTTCAGTCTCTCAGGACCTGGTGATTACTGCCCTACAGCAACACAGTGAACAAACAATTTCCTAGCAGGATAAACCCAGGTTTTCACAACTGCAACCAAAAGGAACTGAAGTTGTAATCCATAGCCTGGACATTGCTGTGTGTCACAATAAACACACATTTCCAAATAGGATGCCCGAGAGAGCAAAATTATATAATTTCACTGTCAATTATATAAATTCACGGGGAGAGGGACGAGAGGAGGGGAATAAGATTTTGCCCTGTATACCATCCAGGTTAGAGAGGTGCTCAGCAGGCAATACCCATGATTTTGACTTTTCTTTCAAACATGAGGATTAACCATTCTTGCTGCTGTGACTTTCCAGTAAAAGACGTCACAGTGAGCAGACCATTACTCTGCTGCTGGCATTGTGCATGGTCAAATGCTACAGGTTTTTAAGTCAGTTCAATGCAACGGAACTCTTCACTTAGCTTCTGATCAAATATGCATCGCATCAAAAGCAATTATTACAGGGTTTCTATGCAGCTTAGATCCTGGCCCTACATTAGATCTTTTCAAATTTGAACATCTTTTCATGTTCAAATCCTGAACATGATGCCTCATCACTCAGGCTGGCAATGCTGTGGAAGCAGTGCAGTCAACCTTTGGAGCAGGAGTGGGTAGCCCATATTTTGAGTGACCTCTTCTGGGGGACTGAACTAAAGGTAGACATGCCCCTGAGAGAACTCTGTCCAGCTCTAGGCACTAGAAGGAACATCATCTCAATATGGAGGCATATGAAGGAATAGCAAGGGCATTCTAGAGAATCCCGACAGTCCAAGAAATCAATGATTGTGAGCCATTAACATTATCCTAAAGCTTAATCCTAGTTTTAGAAGGAGAAAGAGCCACAGTAGTAGTGAAAATGAAAGAAACTTTTGGTAGGGCAACATGTATGTTTCAAACTGAGGAAGACACATCCCTATGAGTTCTGAGTTACCATTCATAAAGAAAAGTATTGGATGGAGAGAAAGGGAGATGCTGGTTTTGTATTTTCAAAGTATGATGCTGCAAAGTTTCGTACAGGAGGGTCTGTAAACCACCTGGCACTAGGGGAGATATCGGCTCAGATAGCTAACATATGCAGACCAGAGTATTAGGGTAAATTGAGCTAACAACAGAAAACACTAAAACTGAGCAACAATTATGAAGAGACGACACTTTCAACACAGTGATATCAAACCAAGTGATGAGGGTAGGAAGAACACTCATCCCCCCCAAACTAGTCAGGCAAAGTAGACCAAGGAGCCCCCAGTGAGGGAGGATGTGGTCATATTACAATAGATACCAGGGATGGATCAGGCTGCTAGAAAAATGCTGGTTGTATTAAACAAACTTCTTCTTGTTACCTTGTGTTGCTTCACCCCCACCCAGTCAGTTTTATGTATCCACTTGTCTCATTATATACCTCAATTATAAGCTCTTTGGGGCAAGGGCCATCTTTTCATTGGCTGTGTGTACAGCACCTACCAAATGAGGCCACGATCGGCATTACCCGTAATACAAACTAATAAATAATAGTAATGGGAAATGGAGAAAATAAGTGGCTGAACTGGGCCTGTAAGAGCTTTGAAACATCTACTTAAAACTTTACCTATCACACAAAAGAGGCTTTCTGCCTCCCTAACAACTTTTGTGGTAAAATATGTTTCTGTGTTAGAGGAAAAAAATCTATCTTGGGCAATGTTGCACTGTGTGATGGATCTTCTAAGCAGGGGAATAAAACTCTCATCAACCCCCCTCAGGCAAAGTCCTGAACCAGGAAGTAGCCGGGCTCTGTGGGGAAGCGGAGACTTCATGGCAAGCAGGGAAGCCAGATACAGACAAGACTACCCAGGAACCATGTGCAGAGGCATTGGTGGAACAGGCTGTGCTGCTGGATGTTACAGGTAGAGGCAGGTCTGCATGGGGCTTAGAGGCAGGGGCGGCTCTAGCCATTTCGCCGCCCCAAGCACGGCGGCACGCCGCGGGGGGCGCTCTGCCGGTCGCCGGTCCCGCGTGCCTGCGGATGCTCCACCGAAGCCACGGGACCAGACAGTGGACCCTCCGCAGACACACCTGTGGGAGGTCCACCGGAGCCGCCTGCCGCCCTCCCAGCGACCGGCAGAGCGCCCCCTGCGGCATGCCGCCCCAAGAACGCAGCAGTGGCTGGGGAGGGAGCTGCTGCAGACAGACCCCAATGAGAGACACTAACTAAGCCTGGCCTGGAACCCAGAAAACTCCTATTTGCTTGAATAGAGACTGGAATGGAGAGGGCACTGTGGGCATTAGGTCTAAAGAGCTCTGACTCTCAGCTGGACTGCTGCGGGGCCAGAGGTGAAAGTGGGCCAGTACAGGCTAGTACAGTGTACTGGTAAGTGGCGGCCGCCGGTACAGGCCCATACACAGCCGACATTAAAGCGCTGCTGTGGCAATGCTTAAACGTTGCTGCCCCTTTCTCCCCTCTGCCCCAGGCCACCAAGAGGGGAGGGCAAAAGGGGCAGCTGCCCTGGGGCCCGGCAATTTAAAAGGGCCCAGGGCTCCCAGACACTGCTACCGCTGCAGTGGCTGGAGCTCCAGGCGGCACGGGCCATGCAGCACTGAAGGGCTGGCTGGGGGAGGCTGACCCCATCCCCGCCCCCTCCGCGGGCCGAGAGCCGGGCCCCGTACCAATAAGACTTTAAAGTTACTTTCACCCCTGTCCAGGACCCAAACGTTTACTACTATTGCTCACTTTGAACTGTAACTATTTAAGCCTCTGTACTAGAGTATCTGCAACCTTTCCTTTTCCTGCTAGCCCTAGTAAAATATTCTTTCACTTAGCCCTATGTCTGAGTGGCCATTGGGACCCACCAGTGCTAGCACCTATAAGACCTAGAATGCTTGTCTCCAAGTCACGGTGTACCTGGCACAGTACTGGCACCGTAGGGGGTTGGTGTATGCCAGCACTGCGCAACCCCAGTAATTACAACTGAATGAAAAATGCCTCTGGGACTTCAAATCACAGAATGATGATGTGACTGGAATAGGATTTTGTTTTAAATTGATTGCCAATTCTCCCTCTATATTTGCTTAGCAACTTTGCAACTCAACCCTCATTCCCTGCATCTGTGACACACTATACATTATACAAGGCACAAATGACCCTTGGTAACATTTCAATAAATAGCTAGAAGAGCCGGGACAGCTGGTAAATCATATTTTCTTCTTGGAAAACTGTCCAAGCCAGTATTTTACCCTCCAAAATTCATCTATTCTGAGAGTCATTGCTCGAGTTCAAGATGTAATTAATAATCTGACAGCATCCAAGACAAGCTTCACCAGAGTTTGGTACTAAGCAAAAAATGCATAAATTCCTGTTTTTGCAAGATTGACATATGTAAACACCACATGATTTAGTTCAGAAACATTCCATTTAGTAGAAATTACCTCTAGTAATTTAAATCTCCACTGCAGAAGAATCATAAATGTTGAAATCTACCCAGAATTTCAGTTTTACTGTTGTGATAAAAATCTGCATTGACTGAGCAATAAGTAAAGGAACATGAGTGACTACATGTTATAAATATTTATTCTCTCATTCATGTTTCTCAGTCTGTCACACAGGCCTGTGACTGTGGCTAAAATACATATTTGTGACAAGCCCTTCTATCGGCTGTATGATGAGCAGCGGAGGCATCTTGGGGGTCTTTATTAATTTACAGGAGTGTGGAAGAGGGACAGCTTTTCCGAAAATTGTGCCCCAGTGGCTGACACATTTCACAACATGAACTAGACAGCTGTTCTCATCTGCTCAGAAGACACAATCAAGGTGACTTTTGGTATTAATGTAACTTTTGAGGGTGACTGCTGGTTTATGTACAATTGTTTCCCATGCTGACAAGCTGTCCTCCTAAACCAAGCGCTCCGGTGGATAGCCACAGTGACCGGGCTCATGTCAGTGACACACCATCAGTAGGTGGCAGGGTAAGTTTCAGAAAGCTTGCAGGGAGGCTAGCTACCCTGGCAGAATCCCCGACAGTCTGTCTGGGGAAAACTCTTCACAGCTGTCAATAGTTCTTAGGCACTTTGAAGGCTTGAACAACTTAGTTTTTTTTTTTTTTTTAAGTAAATGAATCTTACTTGGAAATGTGGTGATCCATCAGCAAGGCTTCATGTAGCTTTTACCTCTGTTCTTCCGGAACCTCCCAAGGAAAAGCTGCAGCAGGAATGCCATTCATGGTGCTGTCTTTTTGTGACTGTAGCTACAGTGTATTTTAACAGTTTTTAACTCTTGTTTAGTTATCCTGGCTAGAGTATTATTTCCTTGGGTCAACAGCTATATCTTCTCTGTGCTCTCCTGCTTGACACACTGTTGGCACTCGCTAAATAATAATAAAATAAAAACAGCCAATTGATAGAAAGGCTTGGAAGGTTTCTGAATACATGTGTATAAAATTAAATAGAATTAAATTGTAACCATTGAAACTTTGCTAGTGATTGGTGCAGGACAGATTAAATTTTGTCAAAGAAAGGAAAGGAAACTCATAAAACTAACTTGACAAATGACTACCTTAGATGGCATATGCATTATCTTGAAGCGTATATTCTCAGACCATACTCCATGAAAAGAAGTTGAAATGACTTGAATGATATCCAGGTAAACAATCTTATTGAGACAAGCAGCCTGCTGAGCATATCTTGTTGCTGTTTACCATTCTGCATCAATGGAAGATACATGATACTTTAGGGTCCAATAGGGTTCCTTCATGTGGGAATCTTTTAATATAATTGCCAGAGATGGTTCTGCAGGCACCATCATTTAAGTCATGTTCAGTGAAGCTTGACTATTCCACTCTGAACAGGTCAGTAGTTCCCACTGCTCAACCCCAGTCTGTAGCTCTCACTACATTATCTTTGATCCCGTTTGCCTTTTCTTCAGTATCACCACACACTGCTATTCACAGCCTTCTCCTGTATTACCTTATGCTTGCTCAGCTTTAGCCACTAGGCCCTAGATCCACAAAGGGGACTTGGGCTTAGCATTTCAGTGCCTAACTTTCGGCACCCGGCTGCCTGGTGAAACCCACAGCCCTGAGTTCGGCGGCCAGGCTCCCTAAACAATGCATGGGAGAGTTAGACGCTTAAGAGTGGGATTCACAGAAGCCAGCATGAAGAGTGGGGAGCCACCTAAGCTAACCCACAAAAATTTCAGAGGAGAGGGGCACGGCCTAACACCTGCCCCTCTCCTCAAAGGGACTTGATCCCTTAACTCTGGGCTAGGAGGAGCCTCACTCCACTTAGGATTTACAGCCATAAATCTTTTCCTGGAATTAGGCAACTAAGCCAGGTCAGTCCTTTCTCACAAATGAGATGATAATTATCATCCCCCCTTATACCCCAGTGGTTAGAGCACGCAGGGCCTTCCCTAGCCATTTTGTTGCCCTACACAGCACCCCAATGGGGGGGCAGGCTTTTGGGGGGGGGCAGG
This sequence comes from Mauremys reevesii, assembly GCF_016161935.1. Lineage (NCBI taxonomy): Eukaryota > Metazoa > Chordata > Testudines > Geoemydidae > Mauremys > Mauremys reevesii. Next base: position 33,957,348 of record NC_052633.1, on the reverse strand, counting down.
GGAGAACCACCCCCCAGCATGAGCCAGTGGAGCCGAGCAGGCTGGGGCCGGGTCACTCCACTTCCTGCCGCCCGCTGATTGCAGGGCGGGTCTGACCCCGCACTCACGGGGTGGCGGGAAGTGGAGTGACCTGGCTCCAGCCCACTCCACTCTGCTCCCCTGGCTCCCAGCCTTAGGGCTTGGGGGGAACCACCCCACAACATTCACCGGTGGCGCAGAGCAGGCTGGGGTTGGGTTGCTCCACTTCCCGCAGCCCAGTGGATGCAGGGCACCCAACCCCCACTGCAGTCCTCAGGGGAGTGGGGGCGGGGCTGGGGAAGAGCAGGGGTGGGACGTGGTGGCGGTGGATCAGGGTGAGGACGTTGGGGAGTGGGTGGAGTGGGGGAGGGGCCATGGGGAAGAGGCAGATCAGGGGCTGGAGCAGCATGCAGCTATTGCAGAGAACTTCAAAGGAATGGAAACAACAGAAATTACACAGAGGGACTCTCACTTGCACCACCTCCTAAATTTAAGGGACATTACAATTGGAAACTTAGGTGCCTGCAGGTGTAGGTGGCAGATAAGCAGGGGTTTTGCGGATCTAACTTTTAAATTTGGTGCCTAAAGTGGCAGTTGGGCACCTAAATCCCTTTTATGGATCTAAGCATCAGTGTCATCAAAACTCTGACTTGTGCATTCTCACTCTGCTCTTCTGAATTAAATAAATGGCTTTGGAGTTTTGGACAAATAAGGAATTTTCTATTAGCTGTCAGTGAAGTCAGACCCATGGCAAGAGAGCCTTGCCTCTGATTGCCCCTCATTTTTGTTTAGCAAGTCTATTGCATTATGCAACGATAAACACTCAGGAATGTACTGCCTGGAGTGTATTTACTGAACAGCTCAGGTGGTTAAAGTCCCTAAACCTTCAGTTTCATACTGGGGCTAATCCTAATGTAACTTTAGCATTCTTGTAGCCAAGATGGAGTCTGCTTTGCAGGCAGCTTTGGCCAAGAGAGAGCACGTGCAGGAATGCAGCAGGAAAAATCCCTTCCACCCCAAGGGCACCTGTTTTAACCCCCCCCCCCCCCGAGTGAACACCCACACCCACAGGAAAAGTACAATGGATATAAGAAAGGGAAATATTTATTTACAGAGGGATGAGAGGAGAAAAACAACAGAGGAAATATAGGGGGAGCGGTAAAACAGGGCTGCATTCAAACCAAGGCCCCACAGGCCCAGTGGTAGCACAGTCTGGAAGGACAGACGCCAAGCAATGTGTCTGCACACAGAGTTCAGGAGTCCTGAGCAAAGTTCCAGTCCAGTGGTGAGTCTTGGGTCCTCCTGGTCATCTTCGGCGCCAGTAAACTTTCCCCAGCAAACCCCTCTGGTGCCCTCTTCTGCTGCTCTCTGCAAAGCTATACAGAGCGACCACCTCCCCACTTACCTAGCTAGCAACCTCCCTCCTTGTTCCCACTGCAGAGTCACAAGCCCTAGTACTCACAGCCCCATGCAGCTCTAGGCAGCAGTGATACTGGGTCCAGATCCGGCCTGTCCTTCTCAGGCAATTCCTCCCTGGCACAGTGCTCCTTCTGGCTCCTGTCCTGGGGTGTCCCCAATCGGCCGCCCTGTCCTTCCCAGGGTTCAGGCAGGTTCTCTGCTGCTTCCTTTGCGAGGGCCTGCAGGCTGCAGCTCTTCTCTCTCTGGAGTTTCCCTCTTTTTTCTTACTGCTCCCTCTCCTCCTTAGGAAAAAGATTTAAAGTGGCCATGCTCTCTAAACCCCAAAGGGGTTACACTAATTTCTAGCCAAATATAGCATGCTCATTGACACAACGCTCCAAAAGAAACTATTTCTCCCCAATGGCTCAACATCTTGACAGTTTCTTGCTAGTCCCACAAGCCAATGTAGATGTGAAATAGATCTCCCAATTCCACCACACCCAGACTACTAAAATTTAGCAGTATGATGATGGAACACAGATTGACAACACAGTGGATGGGGCATTTCAACTTGTTCCGACAATACAATTGCAAATTCCAGCATTTTACTTTTCAAAACATAAATTTGACTTTGTAACTAGGGGGAGGAACAAAACCAAACCAAACCAAACCCGGAAACTGACTGTGCGTGTTTCAGCCAACGTTTTTTTAGCTACCCTTTAAAAAAAAAAAAACCTGGAAAAGGCTGTCTCTACCCATGAAGCCACTTTTATTAAATTTAAAATATCCATTTTCTAAAGCAATAATATATTCAGTTCTCAAGTTCAATGTTAAATTCACAGTGTTGAGGGTATTTTCACCATCTGGACCAGAAGCTTGATTAAGTTATCATAGTTTCTTTGTGTTATTAATCAGATCCTTGATACAATTAAGTTATCTGTCATGTACAGATTGAAACTTGGCCTGGATTCATAGCTGTGGCTGAGGACCGTAGGACTTTAGGGAAGGGGGGGAATGAGTATTCCACTGATTCTCGGTCAATTCTATGTCCGGGCAGTTCCCTGGCATAAATTAGAGCAGTCTGAAGGAAGACAGGTGGGGATTGCTGGGAAGCCTTGGCCATGCCCCCTACGGTGGCCACAAGGAATGTGGGGCAGCATAGAAATCATTATGCTGGCTCTATGCTTCTGAAGGATCCCCCCTAGCGGAGTGATTATCCATGGTTGTCTGTGCTGGGTTTCAGGATGCCTTGGACTGGTGGTATAACTCAAGGAGTGCAAATGGAGGGGAAGATTTGGGCCTTTATTTTCCTGGCTATGAAGCTATTTATAACAAATTATAAAGCACACAGTACTAAAAAAAAATGGTGAAAAACAGTTTGACCAAAGCATCCTCCAGAAATCATATAAAAAAAAAGAGAAAGAGCGCGCAAGTGTCATACTCCTGAGAGTGAAAGGCCCGGAAGACTGCCAGGGCTTGAACACCGCACTGTGGGGGGGCTTCAAACATAAAACGAACTGAAGTTTCCATGGCCCTGTATCAGCTCAGCCAGCCCAAAACACCTTCACCAAGTCACCAACCCTGCAGGCCCGGGACACCTGTCTTACCTTCTAACATTGGCTGGTGGGAGGAGATGAGGCACAGTAACTTTTCACCCAACTACCCCCTTCAGTTTTTTCAGCAGGGTTGGCCATCTTGCCTCTGGACCTTCAGGGACAGCCAATCAAACCTCTTCACTTATACTTCCTTTACTGGAGGGCCAGTCAGTAGGGCCCACCTACCCCCACACTTCTTAGTATTTTCTGTAGGGAGCCAGGAGAATTTCCTTTTCCCTCACCTCCCTCACTACAGAGAGTCTGAAGGAGGCTCCACTGGTCCCAGGGCTGCCACTCTACAGGCCTTTTACCCCTCTGTGAGGCTAAGACACCCCAGCAGGCCCCATGTCCATAGGCAGCCAAGACCTATAGCCAGAAAGGAAGAAAGCCAGGAGAGTTTTATCCATACGCAAAAGTGTGTGTAACTTTGGGTTTGGGATTTGAATGAGCTCAATGCTCTCATGAAACTCAAGGGTTTCAGAACTGTGTAAAATGAACTTACATTTCTATGAAAGCAGTGGCTTTCGCACAGCACTGGCAGGTGTTAATATTCTGTTTGACCTTCATTCAGTAGGCTGCAGGAAGCTACTTTTAAATTTAACTTTTAAAGTAAAAATAAATGATTTCTCAAATTTAATCAGCTGGTAATTTCAAATTCATGTCAGTTAGGGCCAGATTCTGGCTGCCCCCGAGCATGTAAGTTATAGCAGTTTAAATTCTCTTACTCAGTGGACAAAGTTCAGAAGTGATGTATAATTGGCTATAAATTACAGAAGCTCTCCCGCCAACATAGCGCTGTCTACACCAGTGCTTAAGTCGGCATAAGTTATGTCGCTCGAGGTGGGCGGAGGTGGCTAATTCGCATGCCTGAGCAACATGACTTATGTCGACTTAAGCTGCAGTGTAGCCATAGCCTCAGAGTTCCCATCCATTTTTGGAAGTGCAATATGTGAGTTCAGCACAGAACATTTTCAGTGTTTAATATTATATGCATAGCGCTATATTTGTGTTATATTGTGAGCTCAGCTGGATGCAGCAATTACTACACCTTTGTTCCTACTAGAGCTGAGCCCAACTGTAAAGTTTGTATCCAGATTCCTTGTTAAGTTCTGTGGTAAATAACTTCATTTACCTAGAACAGTAAATGCTAAAGTAATGTAATAATATCCTTTTTCCTTGTGACAGAAACTTTCTTTGCCCTGTGATTAATTAATCTTGGTAAACAAAACTAGAATTTTGGTGGAGTACAGAGCATTTATAAATGTTGCATGCGTTTTCCCTAGAAATGATGATGCGTTTTGTTGAAACTAGCGGTATGTGATTCCTTTAAACAAGAGTTGGAGACAATTGTTTTTGTAGTTGCATTGAATGGACTTCTGCAGTTTAAAAGCTGTGGTTTTAAAAATTGTTATTCCCTGTTCTTAGAGAGTTTGAATGTACACATCCAACATGACAGCGGCTGAGTCTGGATCACAAAATGGGCATCAGCAAACCTAGTCTAAAATCTTCCTTTACTGGCAACTGCAGTGTAAATGAAATATAGGACTAAGTTCATCCCAGTTGTATTTCCACTGACATCAGCTGGAGTTACATCAGGGATCAGTGTGGTCCCTAAAGTTTTGCAGCTGGAAAATATAGGCAGTGCCAAAAAGAATCAGTCACCTAGCAGAGATGACCTTTAATTATATATCAAACCAAATTTTATTGGGCAGCATGGGCCATATTTCTCCAGCCTATGGGAGAGGCATAGAAGGCAGGAAAACTGAGGTTCACTTCATGGAGTTCCTACAAGACTTCCCCTCAAAGGGATTTAGAGGCCTGAGATTTTAGAGGGTTGAATTCTCCCATCAGCATAGATGTCTCCATCCTCTGTACTGTTTTGCTGGATCCCCTCTCTCCTGAGCTCATGGGTCCAGCAGGAAATATGCAGCCATTGGCTGGGTCCCTGTGCTGGCCACATAGGGAAAAATGTGAATGTGGCCTTTTTAACACCTTTCAAAGAAGACAAAGAGCACAATGAGCCCTAGTGCCACTTTTCCTCTGCTCTCTAGGAAGGGCAGTGAGGTAGAAGAGGGGATTCCTCAGGGTGAATGCCCTCACTCAAAGAAACACAGCTCCCTATCTTCTGCACTTGAGTCCCACCTGCCTTTGCTTTCCTGGGTCAGTGTCAGTAGAGAACAACATCAGAGAACAGCTCCTCAGTTGCTGCAAATCTGCCTAGCTCCACTGCTAGGCTGATTTAGCTCAGCTGAGGATCTCTCTCTAGCCCCAGACATTTGAAAATGTTATAAAGAGAAAGGGTGGGCACTTTGAAAACGATAAAAATGTGAATTCTAATGGCCATTCTAACTCAGCTGGATAGCGAGAGCATTAAAGATTACTCTCAATGTCTTCCAACAAATTTTACAAAATAAGGGAAAATATCAAGCTTGGTCAATATGAACTTTTCAGCCAAAGCCAAATAGTTTATTTTATCAGCTTGAAAACTTCTCTTCAGAATTAAGCTATTTTACTACAACGCTGGCAAGGTTACATTCAGCTGCTGCAGGCCTGTTAAATTCCACTAAGCCCTGGCTGGAGTCTGATGCTGTCTTTGTGGTATGAACATTCTGTAGCAACATTAAAAATTCTTGGCAGCAGATATCAATTCCTGTACAATGACTAATGAGCTATTTCTTTGGGTACACATATCTAACCTCCATATTTTAAACTGGTGCCAAAGTGAACTACATTTCTACTTTGTCAGGTGTATGGGTTTTTACCCTGTCTGATATCCTAGGTCCACAGGCCCAGACAGACAAAGTTTGATCCAAATTTTAAGTTTTATAAAAAAATAAGTTACAGATCAATAGAAAAGTTTCAGTTTTTTAAAATGCCAGTGGAAATGGTATTTCTCTCACAAATAGAAAAAAATTCTCCTGGAAGGTTTGTAACCCAAATTTTGCACCATTGGGCCAGTGCATGAGAACTTGAAGATGAAACTGACGAACCTATCATCATCCAAGGCCACAGACATGCAATATACAGCAGAAGTAATGAAAAGTAAATTAGATTTCTGAAATACCTCCATTTTAAATAGTCTAAGGCAGCGGTTCCTAACCAGTGTGCAGTCACCCTCAGGGGCAGCCAAGTTGACTTTCTAGATTGGCTACAGCATCACAAATTGCATTTTAGCTCCCACAGCTCAGATTACCCAGGCCCCAGGAGTTTTCCAAATGACATTTCCAGTACACTGTGCTGATGGAAGAGAAACTAGTTCCTCTCCTTCCTTCTCATCATTATAAAGTGAAGGACAGTGGCATGGTGTGAGCTCAGTTTTGTCTGATCTTCTCTTCCTTTCAATAAGGGCTAAAGGAGTTACTGCTTGGGACTGGCCAGTTTCACAGCCAGCTTTACAGGCTACCAAGTCTGCAGTTAGCTCATTCCTTACAATGCTGCTCACGCTCTTCCCCTTTTAAGGAATTTCTACTTACCTGGAAGTTCATGAGCTTCCTTTCATAGGTTGACTATCAAAAGCCTCTCATCTCAATTACTGTACATTGGGGTCTAAAATGTCCCCCATTTTATATACGGAATAGAAAACAAGACAGTTACCTGTTGAAATTTATCACTGTGTTAACTTGCTCCTGAAAAATCGGCAGACAGTCTCTGGAGGAAGGGGGAATAATTGTATGCTCTCTGTACTGGAAATACCAAGCAAAAAGGGTTTGATCATTTTAATCTGCTCACTTTGTCATGATAAGAAAAGAACATACAGACGACTCTTTTGACAATGCTGTGAAATATATTTCTGTCATGAAATGGCATTCTCTTCATTTTCTGTTTTATATTTCCTTAAAAGAAATTTTACTTGCCTTCTGGGCCCTGCTTTTATTGACCTCTCCTGAAGTCCTTTTAAAAAGTCTATGTATATTCTGGAGGAGTCAGATAATTTAAGAGGTAGCCAGGCAGAGATAAATTTCCCATATGGGATGCTCTAAAGGACATCTGGTCTTGTTGATAAAAGTCTTGAGAGGACTTCAGTATCTGAGGTGCATATACAGTATTTAAATGATACTTTTCAACCTCAAATGTCATTCCACTTTAATGCTACATGTCTCTGATGCCACAAGTGAAACCACATGCAAAATAAAGGATTCCAAGATTTTAAAGGATTTCCTCCGCTTTCCATTGGAAATATTTGCAGTTACCCCCATTCAAAAGCTGTAGTCTGGCCCCTACATATTTACATTGGCCATGGACAGTGGTGAACGGTTTGGCTCCTGTCTCTGTTCCAGGAAGGGGGTGTCAAACCAAATGAAGACCATGAGGCCAAGGGCTGGGATTCCCATTATATGGTATGGGAAGGTGTTAATAAGCAACAGGGTCCTGCAGCTCACCATTGTTGCCTCCTCTATGGCAACTGGAATGGGACGTGCGGTCCCTGCCCTATTCTTGTGTCAGAGGACACTAAGGAATAGTGATGAGAAACAATGCCCAGAAATCCTGGTGCAGTTTATACCCTCTCAGAATATCATTGTTTTAAAGGTTTTTAAAAGCACCCCCTCGCTATTAACTTTTTAAATTGATTTTTCAGCAGATTTTTTTAATTGAAACTTCAAAATTTGGAAAGTTCCTTCTTTCATGTTAATTGTCAACCACCAAGACGTGGATTTGAATGCTACATGCAGTGCACTGAGCAACAAGAGGCAATAGTTAAGACTGGTCAAATTACCTCAGTTCTGTCTGGGACCTCCTTGCTTTGAAGATATTTCCAGATTTTAGTACATTGGCAGTGAGGCTGTGAATGATTTTGGCTTATTAAAAATGAATAGGTGACTGTTCTGCACTGATTTCTACTATACATGCCCAAGCTTTTCCAAAGCACAGAAGCAGACTTGGCAAAGAGAAGTATAGCTCAACCTATCGTCAGAAAATTGGAAGTCTGAAAAGAACTCAAGGCTTTTAGTATGCAAATGTGTTTATGGCTGTTCAGACAACAACACATGGAAAGAGAAAGGTGCCCACAGAGTTTGTTAGTGACCAGATGCAGCATATACGAACTAGGTTAGTATCCCATCCTCATTGTCAGTGGTTGTGTCTTTCGTTCTTCAGGTTGCCAGGTGCTAATTTTTCAATCAGCCGTTTGTTTCTTATCCCAAATTCCTTTAATTTTGGAATTGTTGCTAAATACATGTAACAGTTTAAAAACATACCTCCATACATGCAACGTCCTGGCTAAGTGAGTGTGATCATTACACCCTTCAGTGACTAACAGACCGGCACAGCATAAGAGCCTGAGTGCTTCTAACAGATAAGGAAGTTTCCCCTTTAGCACAATAGGAACATAGGATATAGAACTAGAAGGGATCACCCGGGTCGTCAAATGCAGCCTTTGACTATATAAATCCCAGTGTTTCAGGAGCAGAAATCCCTAGTTTCTGTCTCTAAAATTGTTTTGCAGGCTAGCTGGCAACCATTCTTTCTGTGTGTGGGCAGCACAGGACTTTGCTACATAAATATTCAAAAAGTACGTACTATAAACCAGAAGTAACTTGATACAAACAAACTATGCATGCCTTAAAAGGGTGTTTGAAATAAAGCTATTGTGGGGATCTTCCTGAAGACCCTGGGATCAACCAATATAGCCTAATGTGTACAATATGCTGTCAATCAGGGACTAAGAAGTAAAGCAATGTGGGAGAGGAGCACAGCTCCCCGTCCCTTGCTAAAAGCAGAGGAAGAGTTCTCCTCTTCTCCTTGGCTTGGGAAAGTGGTGCTTTCTCACCGCTCCCCACCTCCTTGGTCAGTGGGGTGAGAGAGCCCCATCCTGTTCCAACCTATGTTAATTTCTGATGTCATTGACAGTCAACGAGCTGTTATACAAACCAGCCACTCTCCTGAGGTGGGGAATCATTGTTCTGGAAACTGGTGAAGTCCCCACAAAATGGGAATTTTAAAAAAACCCACCAGCCCAACTCCCCACTCATTTTCTTAGAAATAGAAAGCAATAAAGATATGAAATACAAAATGTGAGTGAGAAAGAAGTGGTGATAGGAGGCAGGCTAGCATTGGTCTGTGGAACTCAAGGGGCAGGATAATGTACAGCCAAGCGGGTGTCACAGTTCAGAAGTGAGAAGCAGGAGAGTTACCTGAGCTCATTCTCAGGAATTGAACAATAAACCATAATTTTTAAAATAACTTTTGGACTGCAAATGCGGCTCTAATTTGTAGCACTCACTGCCTCTGAACATTTGTGGTGCCTTTGGTATCATTAATCAATTCCCCCCAATTTGCACTAAATCATTTACAGAGTGAGATCACGGACGTTGATTTATGATCCCAGTGCCAGGGCTAGCTGTGCAGAGGCTCAGTATGGTAGGAGGAATCATTGCCTGAATTTTTTTCTTACATAGTCCAAAGAGGGGCAGCAGTGTGGGGATGGAGGTATAACTGGATTCCATTTAGCACAGGCAAGAAACTCCAGTCTGGGATTTATGGACTAGTGACTGCCACCAGTTAGCTAACGCAGTCAGCTAAACATTGTGTTCCTTCTCTTCTCTCTCTCTTTCTGAATAATTCATCAGCAAACACTTTTCACCTGTGAAAGTCACAGTAAATCTCACACTGGAGTTTTTTGCATGCTCTAAATTGATGCTAATTACTTCCCTGAAGATACGAGAAAAGAAGAATGACACAGACATATGGAATGTGTCCCTGTTCTAGGAGAACAGGTGTGTGTGGTGACAGGAAGTGGATTCCAAGTTGCTCAGGAGATCTTTTAAAAGAAGAGAAAAGGGGATTGGTTACTAGTACTACAGCTTTGGAGTCAGTGGTATTGACAAAAAGGTGTAGCCAGTTGCTTGACTACATTTGTGGTTCATTCTTTAAAATGTTCAAGGGACCAAATAACTGAACTTAGCCAAACTTAGCATCTAAAGCCAAAGCAGTACATACCCTCCTTCCGGGCAGCAATTCTTATTTTGTAGCAACTATACTCATTTCAGCTAATAGTATTTATAGTAAAATTTTACAAGTTACAGAACTTGACATGTCACTAAAATCCAACACAACAGTTCATCACAGCTTCTTAACTTGTTGTTTTGTGCTGTACATTTCATATCCTTTTCCCTTTGGATATACATTCCAAACCAGTTGGGCGTGGAGGTCCAACCCAACCTGTGCTAGGAGGATACAGCATTCGCGTATCTTGGCTTTGACAGGCTTCCTATTTTTAATGACCAAGCTCAGATCAGCTTTGCAAAGCGTTGTGGGATCCTTGACATGGGTGAACACAATTGTGGGGAGAGCATAATATATTCAGTTAACATAACTTCAACTTTTTTTTAATATATATATATATATGCATACAAATACATATACATATATATATACACACACAGCCCATTAATGTGGTGTATAAAGGGACTGTAAACTGCTAGACAAAGTCATTCAAAAATTTCAACAGTACTTTGAATCCGACAAGAATCTTTTGAGCAAGACACATTTTCTTTACAAGGAACAAGGTGCTAGGTGTGACCACAGCCCATTATGTTCCTGGCCTGTAGAATAAACAAGTGTCACATGAATTTGAATTAGACTATTTAAAGACTGAATTATTTGTCGTACAACTGCTAACCTGGTCCAAGCAAGGCTAGTGTGAAAAATTGATGTAGCTTTGCAAAGAGCAGTAGCTGCTTGCCGGGCTAGTGAAAACCATGCTCCCCAAACAAAGTATTTATAAGAAGAGACAGAATTGAAATGCATCTACTTTAAAAGAGGCAAAAAGACAGAATACAAGAGTAAACAAACCCCACAGGCCAGATCAGAAATAAACACGGAGGCAGTCACAACACAAAACTGCCCATTACAGGGATGCAGTATCATGCACTCAATAAAAGCACCCATTTTGCAAGCATGACTTTCAGCACAAATTGCCAAGAAATAGGAAACCAAAACACATTCCTGAACATGCAGCTGAAAGAGAAACAATGCGCTGTGCTGGATCTCTTAATTAATTTACGATCAAAGTTACACCAGTGCAAAAGTAGTGTAACAGGAAATTCAGGACACTAGGGCTTGCTTTGTGCTCTTGGATAAACGCCATCTGGTTCCTGCTTTGTTATTGTTCTGATAGTGACTTAAGTTCCTCCCATGCAGAAATAGAAAGAGCTCCGCCTCGGCCACCATGATATACAGTATATTGTTACTATGATTAGGAGGCCAGATCAGCACTACACTTCCAACAGCTAGTGACCTTGGCTGAGCGGGCTGTTCAGTCTACCAGCCCATATCAGCTGACTGGTATTCAGGTCTAATTTTACAATATCTATAGCAAGGCAGCAGCCCACCTTCTCCTGGTGCAGGGAAAGTGCTTCAGACATCTGTACATGCCTGAGTGAGAAATGGATCTGTCAGAAGTTTTGCTTAGCATAGTGAAGGGTGGCAGAGCTCAGATCAACAGCAGCCTGAGGGAATGTTGTCTCCCATTCTTAAAGCCTTGCACCATTTTAAAATCTGTCACCACAGAAACTCCTCTTGCCGTTACTCAGTCACACTGCAGGTGCCATATTGTGCTGAAATGACCTTTTGGAGGTGGCCTGTCCGTCAGTGAAGCTAGGGCCAAGCTCAGCATACTGTGGGACTGGCAGAATGACTAGAGGTAGCAGCAGCTCTGACAGTTACTAGATTTTAAATCCGCTTTAAACTGACATGAAAGTAAAGAGGTAGGAAAAGAGAGTGAGGCTGAGACAATGGAAGGCGGCCTGGGTAGCAGAGGGAAAAGCCAATTGTTATTTATTTGTGTTGTGGCAATGGCTGGGGCTCCAGGCAGGGGTCAGGGCCTCGCAGTGCTAGACGCTGTACACAGCTAAGTCAGATGGTCCCTGCCCCAAGGAGCTTACAATCGAAGTTTAAGGTGAGAGTGAACAGATGGATACAAAGGAAACAAACATTAACAACGTTGATTATAATCAGCCTGAGAAGCAGTGATCCCAGCACACCAGTTGCCTGACGACTGTTGAGGTTTTGTGGATAACATGGCAGACATGAGTTTTAAGGAGGGTTTGGGAGGAAGAGGCAGAGCTCTTTCTATTTCTGCATGGGAGGAACTTAAGGGGGCAGGTGCACTGGTGCTTGTTGGATACTCTGACAACCGGGCAATGAAGACTGACATCAGTGGTGGAGCAGAGGCAGGGGCTGACATCTTCATAGCATATGAGAGGTAAGTGAAGTGGGGGTATACCATAAAGGGCCTTAAAAATGAAGACAAATAGTTTATACTTGATGTGGTGGTAACGGGGAGCCAGCGAAGGGACTCGAAGAGAGACGACATGCTTGAAGCACAAGCCAGGAAAATGATCATTGCAGTAGCATTGTGAATGGATATCAGCAGGGAAAGACGGCATGGGGACAAGAGCAGAGAGGAGGTGGTTGCCATGGTCAAGTCATGAGATGATGAGAGACTGGATGGGAGGTGTAGCTTGTGGGTGAAGGAGAAAGGCTGGATCTTAGTGCAGGAAAGTGCCAAGATTTAGACAGCGCCTGGATATACAGTTGAAGGGAGAAGGCTGAGTCAAAGAAGACACCCAGGTTCTGGGCCTAAGTGACAGTGAGGGAAAGGGGAAATCCCGATGAAAAGAAATAGGAATTTCTCATGCTAGTTAAGGACTAAACTCATATCCCAGGTCAGATGTGAGGTGCCCATTACCTTATATCTGCTGACAATCAAGGGAGGGGTTTAGCACACAATTGTTATAGTCTGAGCTTTGGTGATGAGTGACCGGCTGCTGTGTATGTCTGACATTTATACCTACCAGGATTACATGCTATATGTGAGGTTACAAGAAGCAGCCTGTGAACGAGAAGCCGTTCTGATGATTGTAACCTTGGTCCTGTCTAGCCCTGGGAAAGAGGACATGTTTAAAAACATTTTAATTAACACATTTTAAACACTTACATAAACAGAGTTTAACACCTTTTAGTTGAGGAGTCTAGGGTTCCCCACAACCAGCAAACGTATTTTTAAATACAATCTACTTTCCTAGGCTAGACAAGGCCATTGTTTGCACATTAACAGGTGAGGTCTGCAGGAACACACAGTTTGCCTTAATTTCACAGCCGTTACAAGTCCAGTTCTGCCTGTCCCTTCCTTAGTGCGCTGTGGTGGGAAAGGCCACCCCACACTCTTGCTGCAGCCATAGAAGATGAACCCATAAGGTGGCTGTAAGCACTCCCTAAGCACAAAGTGGAAAAACGGCATAGACCTAACCCCAACTGGCCCGGGGGGGGGGGAAGGGGGAGCGTGGGGGGAGGAGAATGACCAGGACCCTGTTTCCACATCTGCCACCTGACATACTAAACCGTTTATACAGGTGCAGGAAGTGCCACTGCTGAACGTGCTGCATCTCCCCTCTCCCAGCACCCCTAGAGGGACCATCCCTTGAAAAAGCATTATACTTCCTACCACCCCTTGGGAGCTACAGTTCCCACATCCCCCAGCCTTTCACACTCAGGGCTTATCCATAGACACTACAGGTGTGTGCACATTTTAAAACAATAATTGAAAAATAACTAGTTGCTATTATGTGAGCCAGCTTTGTTTGTTTGTTTGAACTGGTAATGACAACCAGGTGGTAACCACTTAATGATTTGTCTGAATTTATTTAAAAGAGAAACGAGGAGCTATTCCTGTTTGTAGAGATGCATAGATTTGGGTTTGTTCTCAGTGGGAGATGTTCTGTCAAGCAGATATAAGTGTGACAGCAGATCTGTATTAAGTAGATTTTTCCATACTGTTCCTTGTTCCAGTTCTCTGGAGAGACAAATCTCAGTGCCTAGTGTATCGCATGCAAACCTGCTATTGAATTTGTGTGTCAATTTTACTTTCCCCAGAGCAGTCAGTCACACAACCATGTTACTCAATATGCTTTCTTACTCCCAGTTAGGCTGCAGTTAGTACCTCTGCGCATGCTAGGTTGCATTCTCCCTCTGTTTCCTTTTACAGCCAAGACATTTGAGATATCCCCCAAATAGTCAGTCAGCACTGGTCTGAGCATTTCACTACCCTTTTCAGTCTGACAGTGCATAGTGTGTGGAAGAAATATGTACACAAATTCCCAAACTAAATGTTCTGCTGCACATACTTCTCTCCCGGGAGAGAGGAGGAGAAAACAAACACGTGACAGATCTTGGTCACATTGCTTAATGCACTACTGGAAAGCGTTCAGGCATTACCGCGATGGGTGTGGTATGAGAAGAGAATTAGTAAGAAAGCCCACTAGCGGGCCTGCAAACTATTTAAAGGGGTACAGTAGAACCTCCGAGTTACGAACACCTCTGGAATGGCGATTGTTTGTAGCTCTGAAATGTTTGTAACTGAACAAGACATTATGGTGGTTCTTTCAAAAGTTTACAACTGAACATTGACTTAATACAGCTTTGAAACTTCACTATGAGGAAGAAAAATGCTGCTTTTAACCAGCTTAATTTAAATGAAACAAGCACAGAAAGTTTCCTACCTTGTCAAAACTTTTTTTTTAAACTTTCCCTTTTTTAAAGTTTATGTTTAACACAGTACAGTACTGTACTGTATTTGGTTGGGTTTTTTTTGGTCTCTGCTGCTGCCGGATTGCATACTTCCAGTTCCAAATGGGTTGTGTGAAACTGGTCAGTTCAGAACTCTGGTGTTTGTAACTCTGATAGGTTCTACTTTATTATCAAATTCTTATACTTTACACGCTGAGATTATTTGTACTTCAAAATTCTTTGCTTGTCTGTCCTTTAACGTTATGATCTTCAGTGATAGGTTTACTCTTGAACCATATTTCCCCCGCTAGCTATAAGTTTTGGTATGGATTTAATTCATTTGTAGGGTCTTGTATAGCTCTACTGGCTGAATGATAGTATGAGTGCTGATACTGTAATTCAAACTTATAAAAAATATGCATCGCCAACATCATGGATTGAATGGTTTAAAGTTACCATAGGCTACTGTGTACATTTTTCATATTATGCTGCTTATTACTGGGTAGATGAATATGGTGAAATGATCTCTAGAGAGCATAGTCCACCCCACAGCCTAAAACAGTTGTGGTCTCTCTTTTGCACATAAGTGCGATGGGACTTCCCTTTGCAAAATCTTTGCTGGTCCAGGCTTGTAACATATTACTCAAGAGGATGGCAGGTCACAAAGACAGGGAATAAAATAAACCACATGCCGTCTGGTAGCGTGTGTGTGTCCCTTTTCCTTATTTATTTTTATGAGAGAATTAATCTCTCTTTGATGGCAAATGTCTAATGATCTTTAGTTTATCAGCCGATAGACTGATTCCCAGCATAATATTATCTGATAGGAACTGCAGTGGATGAAATTACCGTAATATGAGACTATATCCTCCACCCTACCAAAATCAGAGGAAAAAATTCTAATAAAAATTCCCACCTGTAGTAAGGGAAGACAAACCCACACCCTCTAGTGGTCAGAAAGGATCACATTTTTTCATTTGTCTGCTGAAAAACTGTATGGATCAGCTCCTCTAGCTAGGCTCTGGCCCCATTACACCACTCACACTAATCTGGACACAAATGTCCCGCAGAGAATTCCTGCTGGTATATCTGTGCCAGATCTAGGCCCTGTATCCCTTCAGATGTAGGTGGTGTGATGGAGCTCTGCTACAATTCTCTCTTGGTGTAGGATCCATTAAACACCTTACACAAGTGGCACAACTGAAAGCTGGCTTACACAACTCGAAGCAGCACTGGGCTGGGACCTTAGAATTGGTGCCAAGACACGCTATCCCATCTCCTGCACTGAACGGAGCCCTGGCGTAGGAAAGAATCTGGCTTTATTACTTTAAAAATAATCTGGTTGTTCAAACATTCAACATTCCCATTTAAAACACTAATGACATTGCCAATTGTAAAAGGTGTTTCAATGATAATACTTTGTTTTAGTGAATCTGTGAACTTTATAGCCAGCTGTCTGTAATGACTTTACATCCCAGGAGAGATGATCCTGGAAAATCCAAGTCAGCTGATAAAATGCAATGTTGTTCTGGGTGGATACATCAGATCCCTGTTATTGAGAGCTTGGCTATAAAACGCAAAATACTAGCAGCCTTAATGGGAGTGCTTACTATTTATCATGCAAATATTACCTCAGATGTTCAGTCCCATGTGTGCCATGGATTTGACTTCAGTTGAAAGTGGAGCACACAGTGTACATAAACAAAGAAAAGCGCACGAGTTCTGACATGAATTTGAATGGGAGCGTTAGTTTCTTGGCTCAGAGCCTGTTGTTTGAGCCCTTTGGGCTCTATGGGTTAAGTGATTTCACTCATTCATGGCTGCAATTACATATTCTTTCACTGTGGATGACATCTTATAGAGTATTACTTCTACCTAGGATGCCTTTGGAAAAAACCTCATCTTAAAACTGTCAATTGTCTATGAAATCTATTATTTGATAGCACCTCCTATGGTTAAGGGTTATATGCACCTCATATAGGTATTTCTTTGTGGTTATGGGTAACTGCACTAACCTGAAGCTATTTAATTTGAGCCCTATTCACACAATTGTACCTGAACAGTAAATAACACCCCCCAAAGTAGTGCTTTCAGGTGACAGCAAAAAGGTGAGTGTTTTACTCCAGAGAACACTGCCATTTCCCATACAACCAGCTGTAGTTCTGATTCAGCAGAACTAACTCGTGTTGAGTAACACTTCTTCATGCAGGTACTCACTGAGATTACTTGGGTGAGTAGACCTTACTCAGTATGAGTAAGAGTTACAGCATCAGGCCCAAATCAGTGTGCACGAAAGCACGTCTGTCTGTACACTGTAACCCTTACTCTCAATAGGATTATTACATAGTATGTAGAAATTCATATATATATAGAGAGAGAGAGAGAGAGAGAGCGCGAGCGAGAACACACATATATACAGCGAGAGAGCTCACGCGTATATACCAGAGACCATGTTCCACAACCTTAACTCCACCCCCTGAGGGCCATCAGCCTTCTATCATTTCCTCATCTTCACACAATGCTTTACCAAACTACCCTCCCACAACACCAAATATCCAAAACTAGTGTTGGGTGGGGTGGGGGCGGCAGAAATAATAAAGTAAAGGGTGTGAGCAGAAGGGTGACAAGGGGGCAGAGTTAAGGTAACGGTACATGGCCTGTGGTGTATGGTAATTGTAGTAGTAAGGTGTATGCTTGGGGATAGAGCAGTACAGAGTATGTACTGTTAGGTGGCTTAAGTTTTCATTTCCTTGCTTTTATGGATTTGCGTTAGACGTGTTTTGTGCCTGTAGTAACCCTAACTGCTTCACAATGACTTTTTTGTATTAATATAGAATAAATGTTTTCAAAATATCCTGCTTCCAGTCTAAACCACAATCAATCGTGTTTTTAATGATAATCCCATACATGGCCATTTGGGAGCATAGTAGAGTGGTGTTTCATTTCTGATCTTATACATTCATCTGGTTCAGCAGTTTTTCCTTGAGTTTGCCAAAAGGTTGAATATTTTAAGATGAGCTACAAAAACCACCAATAAAAAGCCTAAAAAATGTAGGAGAGAAATGTTGGCAGTTTTTAGGAAAGTATTACAGGTACTATAATTATATTCTGGGATATTGCTGTCTACTGGACTAGAGATTCCCTTAGCTCACTGGTTCTCCACCAGGGGTACACATACCCTTGGGGGTACGCAGAGGTGTCTTTCAGAGGGTACATCAACTCATTTAGATATTTGCCTACTTTTACAACAGGCTACATAAAAAGCACTAGCGAAGTCTGTACAACTTAAAATTTCATACAATGACTTTATACTGCTCTCTATACACGAGACACTGAAATGTAAGTACAATATTTCTATTTCAATTGATTTATTTTATAATGATATGGTAACAATGACAAAGTAGCAATTGTTCAGTAATAGGGTGCTGTGATATTTTTGTATTTTTAGGTCTGATTTTGTAAGCAAGTAGTTTTTAAGTGAGGTCAAACTTCGGGTACACAAGACAAATCAGACTCCTGAAAGGTGATCAGTAGTCTGGAAAGGTTGAGAACCACTGCCTTAGTGGCTCTATTTGTTCCATGCAATTTTTTTTGCCCATTAAAAAATACCCCAAACACAAGAAGTGCTTCTATTTTTTCATATTGTTTTATTGAAAAGATACATTTAAAAAAATACACAGACATTTTACTATTTACGGATTGCAGATAAAGATGTTCTAAAAGAGTTAACTCTATTTTATTCCTTTATTATACTTGTTGCCCTCAATATCGCACAAAGACTTCAGTCTGAGTACTGCATATTGATATTACCTTTATAAAAGGGGGTAGGGACAAGAGACGAGGGAGGGCAGAACTTCAATATAGTCAGTAAACAGAAAAGACAGTCAGTCAATTATAAATATTGTATGTTCTGTACATTATTGCATTAGGGAGCCACAACATTATGCAGCATTGTTACAAAGGAAACAAGTTTAGAAATGAAGAGAAAGGATATTTACGTATAAATACACGGCCCATTGTCTTCTTGAACAATGCATGTGAGCTGTGGTAATGTGCAATTAAAAAGCTTGCTTTTTCTTTAATGTTAAACATTGCTTAGCAACACCAGTGAGGAAACTACAAAATAAGTTAAAATGAAAATAGTAAACCAATAGTAATCTTTACTATATGTTATATGGCTTTCTATTTTTAATCTAACTAAAACATGAAACAAGAGAAATACATTAATAAAAAAAAGCTTCAAAGCTGCATTGCTTCCAAACATTTGCACAGCAACTAAAAATGTCTAACTAAGACAGGCAATACATCTCTAGTACTACACAAGATACACCAGTACTGCGGTCTAAAACAGTACACAATTCCTGTCAACAAGAGCACACTGAAAAGAAAAGGATGCAGTCAGTTATTAAGATGTTATCCACAATTAAGCACTTGGTTAATCTACCTTTTTTCACACTAGAATATACCCAGTTGGATTCCAGAGACCTATTTACATGTGTGAGCGAGGAAGACCCTAGTTTTCAAGTCAGTCAGGAAATATTCTGTGTTCCTTGTTTACAAGGTGCATGATATACATATTTAAAAAACCCCAACCAACAAACAGATGAATGAATCTTGATGCTAGCTTTTTATGAGCCATTAAGCTTTTGGTAAACCATTCTCAGACAAATTATTTGAATTTAAAGAGCGAGAGAGAGAGAGAGAGACACAGAGACGTTGTCTAGGCTTCTAGAATACAGTACCTGTCCATGAAAAATTCTGTGACTTGGAGTGTTGGGGTGCCATACTGCATGGCATTATAAAAGAGAAAGACATTTTAAAATAAAATCCTTGCTTGCTTTGCTTCCTTTCCCCCCCTTCTACTGGCCATAGTTATCTTATTATCACTACAAAATTAATATGGTGCAAAAAGGATCGATGCAGGAGTCGCACGTATGGGACCGTGGCCTGGCCTTAGGAGAGCTGGTGGGATTGCAGGTGCCTGGAACAAAGAGGCAGTTGGACGGGGAGGGAGGGACAGAGCAGATGACACAGCTGCAGCCGCAGCAAGAGAAGATGAAAGGAAAGCAGGTGCTAAGGGCTTAATCATATCTTTTTGGAATGCAAGTTTTGCCTGAAAAAAAGAAAAAAAAGAAATGTAAATACTGTTCCCGCCACCATTTTAAAAATGAATAAAAACATTAACCCTAGCAAAATATTCATTTTTAAGCTTTTTATCTGTCTGGATAGTATGAATAAAAGCTGTTTTCAATTGCTTCTTAGTACTTCACACCTGATTTATAATTACTGTATTTCCTTTGCTCCAATTTTAACCATTTCTAGTAGCAGCTGTTCGAGATGTTTGCTTGTAGCCAAAAGAGCAAATGAACATAGGCTGCTTTACAGAAGAGACATTAGACCACATGTTCAACTGCAAAATTTGCACTGGCATTTTCACACCTGCACCTGAACTGTGGGTGAAAATGTCAGTGCTTGTAATGTTAACTGCTTGACTACAGGAGCAAATCAGGAAAGTACAAGAACAAGTACTCCAACATCCACCTGCAATTAATTTTGCTGGTGTAAAAATGCAGGTGCAAATTGCATCTACTGAATGGGAAACCTTGTCTCAGCAATTTTGAAAATTGTATCCATGCTGTCTTCTTACACACAGGACAATTTAAACAAACGAACTGCACATTTAAGTACACACAAATCCACATGGAATAGATGTGGGTGCTCCAGTATGTGGGGGTTAGAGGTAATTTACTGGAGTGAATATCTGTAAATTATAATAACTACCATCAGGAAACTCAAGATTGGGAAAAAAGGGTCAAGATCATGACTTTGACAGGACTCTACAAAATAGAAAGGTACATTTTCCTCATTTCTTTTCACTTATAAAAATGAGCTGTAGAAAAATGCAAAAGTCAGAGATGGGAAACACCCATCAGTTCATCTAGTTCTTTCTCTGCTAATGCACACTTCTTCCCTTCAGCATATTTTCTAGTCTCCAAGACTAATTTTTTTTAAAAAAACCAATCATTAAAAAAAAAAAAAAAAAGACGGCTCAGTTCGAGATTCCCCAACCAATCTGCTGTGGGTACTGTAAAATTACCCATGAAATATTTACAGTATAACTCCACTTGTGGGTTGGTGTGTTTCAAGGTTAAGTATTTGTGGGTGGGAGGAGAGAGACTTATATCCTGGCTCTATTACCATCGGTATTAAACCCAAGAGATAAAAATATAATGCTTTCCAGAAGTGAGAAAGATTAGTGTGACCCAAAGCTAGTGAATGGGGAGTGTTAGAGAAAGTCTGAAGCATTTTCAGTAGACTATATGATTACAAAGAAACATTAATACTTCAACTTCTGCAGGGGTTTCCTATGCTTTTTGGATAGTGTCTCACTTTTGGACGTGAGTATTTGCATCTCTTTAGTTCCAACACATAAAAGCAATTTTGTTGTATGGGGTGTGCACACTGCTCTCTAATGAACCCAGTACAGTGACCATCGCAGGCTGACTGAACTAGTGAGCAGAGAGCATGCAACTCTTCCTGAGCCAGAATCAGGCTGCCTGGTGAGCGGCCTGCCCCAGGCTAAAGAAACCAGCAAGACAGTATTATGGGGGATGCTGGTGGGGAGGAACCCCAGAGAAAGGGGAAGAAAGGGCTGAGGATTTTTGGGGACCAAGGCAGGAAATGGTGATCTAGTAGCCCAGTAATAAATGCCTTGATGATAAGCAGTTAATGCTCCTAAACTCCTCACAACTCTCCCACACCAGCCTAATACAGCACACACTTTACTTTGCTGTTTGTGCAGGATAAGTCAGTATGTTTTTAGCTTTACACCTTAAGCCCTTCTCCCAGGCTACATCCCTCATAACATCATGTTTTCTTAAATGCTCACATAGGCAGTGTGTGCCCTTTAAAGAGAGGGAGTGTACTAAAAACAGAAGAGTTCACATCTTTCCACTAGATACACAATCCATTCCACAGCCCACTGTTTATTCTCTCCCTTCTAGCAGTAAATAACTCTGGAGTGCTATTTCGCCTTTGAGCAGGCAGACAGAATACATAACCATCTTCAAATCTGATGCTAATACAGATTCAGCCTGCAGGGGGAGATACTCACAAGCTTTCTACCCCTGTCAGACACCTAGTCTCTTTGCAGTGGGAGTCCCAAGGTCACAAGCTCACATATACAGCAGTGATGCTGCATAGTAACAGTACTTACTGCTAAAATACTTGGGCTGCGCTGAAGTTTGTTGTAAGGGCTATATTTAGGTTTCATAGGCTTCCCTGCCACTCTGTCCTTGTGCCTTCTGCTGGAAATGTGCTGAAATAAAAAAAGAACACATTAAGAAGCAGTTTAGCGATCTCATGGTTTTATTCTTTTTGGAATTGATTTTTCGGCTGCATGTACCAAGACCCCTATCGAAGACACTGGGAGACAATTAAGGCTTAAGGGATGCAGCAATGATCTAAGTAGTTGTGTCTTGCTAAATAAAGCCCAACAGTTTGGAGTAAATCACATGAACTAGAAATTAATCAAATACACAGGATACTGTGATCCAAGCCGCAAAGGCACAAAGCATTAGCACTCAGGCAAAAGCTTCCGAGGTATTTGAGGTACCTGTTTAAGCTGAATTTCTGAATTGACATGGACATCACAGATTTCACAATGAAATGTCTTGTTCTGCAGTCCTGAGCCCTTACTGCCATTCTGAATCTTCAGCCTGGATCCAAGTCTAGGATAAGATTTAATTGGACCTGCACCATTCCGAGCTTCCACCATTGTCTTGTGTTTGGAACCTAATGGACAATTAGATGCATAAGGATTAACAAAGATGGAATGCTTTTTCTTAAGCTACAAATCATAATAAACTTATTATAGAGAATTGCTGCAGTTTCCATCCCCTTTTAGATTTTCCATAACATGAAATGACTGTTTAGGAACTAGAATGGTCAAATACTCCACACACGTGTTTAGATTATGCATTATCTTGACTTTGATTACTATACTACACACTTCACCATTGCATGGTACAGAGGAGAGCAAACCATAAAGAAGTCTGAGGGTTTGTGCAGAAAAGAAAGAGGGACACATTGGAATATTTCCCTCTCCGTCTCATGATCCAGGTTATTGCCATTTTCCATTCTGCAAGTGGCTCATGTGGGAATAAGGGGGTTTGGCTAGGGCAGGGGTGAAGGTAACCTAAAGGACTTACCGGTACGTGGGAGTCCTGATCAGGGGGCGTGGCTTCAACCGGAAGAGGTGGGACCTTTCAAGATTTAAAGGCCTTGGGGCTCTGGCTGTGGCTGGGAGCTCCAAGGGCCTTTAAATCACCCCGGAGCTCCCAGCTGCAGAGGCGGTTGGGAGCCCCGGGGCGAATTAAAGGACCTGGGGCTCCGGCCGCCATGGCGCTCCAGGCCCTTTAATCATTGCGAGAGCCCTGCCGCTGCTACCCTGGGGCGGCAGGGCTCCAGTGGTGATTTAAAGGGCCCAGAGCTCCAACCGCTGCAGGGAGCCCCGGACCCTTTAAATCCCCTCTGGAGCCTGACTGCCGGGGCCCCGGGGCTCTGGCAGACGGGCTCAGGTGGGGATTTAAAGGGCCCGGTGCTCCAGCCACTGTGGGGAGCCCTGGGCCCTTTAAAGTGCCGCTGGAGCTCCGGCAGTGGGGCTTGGAGGCGCTTTAAAGGGCCTTGGGCTCCCCGCAGGGGCTGGAGCTCCAAGCCCTTTAAATCCTCGTCCAAACCCAGCTGCCAGAACTCCAGCGGTGATTTAAAGGGCCTGGGGCTCCCCGCAGCAGCTGGAACCCTGGGCCCTTTAAATCACCGCCGGAGAAGCTGGATCATACCGGCTTACTTTCACCTCTGGGCTAGGGTGACCAGACAGCAAGTGTGAAAAATCAGGACAGGGGTGGGGGGTAATAGGAGCGTATATAAGAAAAAGACCCCAAAATCAGGACTGTCCCTATAAAATCGGGACATCTGGTCACATTAGGTGTGGCCAAGGAGGATACTAAAATCTGCATATAAGCAGGAATTGGGTAATCCTGTTTAAAGCAGCACTAGCTACTTCTTCCTATTCAGTGGCTCCTCAGTGAAGGAGTTAGAGACCTGCGGCCTGTAAACCAAAAGAAAATATGGATGGAAGCTAATTGTGTTGCCTTTAGTGCAGCGTGAGGAGTATGGAGGAAGAGATCCTGGGTGAAATCTTGGTTCCACTAACTCAATGAAACTTTTGCCATTGACTTCAATGGGGCCAGGATTTCACCCCCTGGCTTTAAGTGTAGGAATCCATGAAGAATGAGGATCCACACGAAATCCTGGTCTTAATGATGTATGTCTCCGGAATAAACCAATGTGATTGTTGGGGTCCTGACCCTCCCGAGACCTGCAGTCCAGGAGAGAGGATGCCAAGCAAAGGTTGCACCACAAAAGTCTTATGGAGTTTGTTCCCATCCATCCAATTTTATGTGGGAAGAGGGAGGATAGATGTTCCTTCCTTCCTCTCTCAAAGAGCTACAAAGGAAGGGATTCCTGGACTTAATATTTCTCTTGAGGTAAGGAAAGATGGATTTAAAGGCAACATATACTTTATAAGCATCTTGTCTCAATTTTCAAAGCCTCTATGACATCAAATTTAAAAACTGAATCCTCAAGTTATTGCATAAAAACTATACTTTACCAACTTCAGCATTTATATTTATTCTTATCAGCTTCTCCGGCATGATAAGAATAAATATATTATATATTGGAACTTGAAGTACAGAATTTACAATGAAGTTGAAAACTTCATGTTAGTTGGAAGCACCTCTGGAGTCAGGACAAAGTACAGTTAGATATCATGGGCTGTAGGAAGTTTGGTGAAATCATTGGTCTAGACAACAGGGGATTGTGTAAAGGATATCTTCAAAAACAGGTATTTAAAAGCTCTTGTGCCTAAGAATATAAAGGATTTTAACTCTATAGTGTTTTGTTTTTTTAAAATGACACACAGTCACATACTTACGTGTTGTAGCAACTCACCTGTGTTGTGTGCTTCTAGCTGTGATAGGGAGTTCACAGCCACTTTGCATAGTGAACAGTAAAGTAGTTTTTTGGCTTTTTCCTCTTCGGATTCAGAAACTGTGCTTGTTGCTCCATTTGTGCTCTTAGAGGATGATGTCGATGTTATAGGTGCTAATGTTATAGCTCCAGGTTTGGGAAGGAACAGGCCCACTTCAGTATTTGAAGGCTGACTAGAAGCACTGGTTTTCGCTTTCCCTTTATCTTCTAAAAGAAACAAACATGTGTATTGTAAGGTTTTATACACATCAAATCACACAGGGAATATACACAGGGCAGTGATGTCCTAGAGGGGGAAATCTCAAGAACACTTGCAAAATTTTTGCCATCAAACTTAATTGATTTTGGGGGTGATTTCCTGGGCTCTTGGGAAACTGCTAAATTATCATTACCAGAGACTTAACCCTGAGATCATAAAAATATTTCTGAAGAGCACTTTGTTTGCCTTTGGAATGGCCCAAATTGCATCAAATAGGAGGGATTTTCAAAATAATTTCACTGGGGAGGATACCCCTGAAGTTCCGCCATAATCTTGAGATCCACTTCCCTCATTTCAGTTATACAAGTTGAATATAGTGCTTTACTCACTATAGGGGGTCAGTGCAGAGCTGCCAATATTTAGATAAGATTATTCAAGGCATAATTCCTGGTATAAACTGGAGGCCCTAAGGGTTTTAATTCAATTCTCTTATGTATCATTTTACACCCATTAATCAATCATCCAGGCCTCCTCTGAGACTGGTCAGTAGGTATTGTTGTTTCATTTTACAGGTAGGGGTCCCAAAGTAAAGAGCTCAAGTGAATTGACTGAAGATGCAGAGGGCGTTTGTGAGAGCCAGTTAGAATGTAGGAGTCTGCTGCAGGAGACTGTAGGAGGTCGCTGCATCATATGGTTAGTTTATTAGACTTTACTGCCGCTTGTGCTATTGAGCTGCTGAGCAGAGAAGAAAGCACACCTATAAGCACCATCCAGCCCCTTGGGGCGGGGTGGGGGACTGAGGTGGCCCTAATATCATCAGCAGTAGCCTAGGCAGCATAGGTGTCATAAGCTACCTCCAGGGTGTCAGAGCTACATGAATAAAACTGCGTTCATCGGGGGGGCGGGGGGGAACCACATTGAGAAACTTTCAACTCTATTGATCAGTTGACAGCAGTGTGACGGCCAGTTTGTATTTACAAGAATACTTTTGCATGGAAAAGAGTTAGATACTTAATTTTTTAAAATACGAGATTAGCCTTGACATTTCTAGGTCCCAAATATTAGCAGAGTCTCAAAGGCCAGCTCTGCATTTAGGATTAGTCATATTATGGCTTACCAGACAAGCACATAGAGAGGACTTGATACAAGACACAAAGACAAAAGCCCAGAGGAAGACTTGCATGAAAAGACACAGATTATAGGATCATATAAAAGCAGTTTTGTATATTACTTTGCCAGAAAAATTTAAAATTAAAACTGTTCAACTTAAGCTCAAAATACATTTCTTAAACATTTATATATTGTTTATCTTTATACTCAGTGCTGCTTTGGTACCTTCCCATCACAGTCAAGCAGGAATCAGCCAAACAGCAGAGAAGCTCTTAAAAGTAGCTTTAAAAATGTAATTTATATCACAAGGCCCACAGCTGTCCGCAGTGACACTGGGCGCAGTCTTTCAGAACATATCCAGCAAATCACTTAAGTGCAAGCTTAAGTCCATTCCTAGTCACAAAAGCAGTTAAGCACACACTTAAATTCTTTTATGTGTGTAAGTCCCATTGAATGCAATGGGATTTAGGTATTGCCTAAAGTTAATCCTATGTTTAAAATGCTTTGCTGTACACGAATGGACTACTAAATCACATCCTCAGGCTTACATAAGGCCTGCACCCAAGTCCATGGCTTTTTGGCTAAGAATGGACTGAAGGATATGGCCCAATACTCCCAAAGCAGTAAAATACAACAGGTTGATAGATGTTAGCTTAACTTAAATGAAAAAAGCATATGCCTCAAACTCTGAGAAATGCAGTGTATTCAGTGGATATTTTCTTCCTAGGTAAGTAGAGTTGGTTTCAGTTTCTAACAGACGTGCATCTGGGGCCAGATTTTCAAGTGCTCAGCACCCACAATTGGAATCAAATTTTTCAAGAGTCCAGTTCTCAATTAGGCACCTACATAAGGAGAAGAGGTTCAAAAGTGCTCAGCTCCCATTGGCCAGATTTTCAAGAAAAATCAGCACCCAATGTGCTGAGCTAATTTGAAAATCTGGCCATTTATTTGGATGGATGCTGAGCTCTTTTGAAAATCTGGGCCCAATTGCAGGTGCAGAATTATCTTCAAAATTTGGCCCTTGCAATTTACATATACAAAAACCAGGGTTTTGTTCTACCATCATTCTGTGTGTGGAGCTACCATTGACACTAAAGGGGTGCTGAGCACAGGATTGAACTCTTCATTGATGCATTGTATGTATAAGCATAACTCACAAACCTAAAAGCGTATACAAAATATGAACAGGCACTTGATACTAGAGAGCAGAGACAGTAATTGGCATAGTTCCCAGAAATGCAGGGCAGTAAATCTTTGAATTTTAGATCACTGAGATAAAGGGAAAAGAAATGTTAATAAATATTTGGTTATATACTTCAATATAACCATAAAAAACTATTTTAAAATTACACAACACACGTAAACTATATTTAACATTTAAATTGACCAAAAGTGAATCTCATTCAGAGGGCCAGGTTTATGAAAGGGGTACTCTAAACATGTTTGAATTTATAAAATATTACCAAAGGAAGTGATATTAGATCATTCGCCATCTACTTCAAAATTTTAATATGGCTGTAGTAATCATTCATATCTGCAGAAAGCCAATCCATGGAAATAACATCACAAATGAATATTTATAAAGTATACTCTCTCTCCCCCTGCCACACCCATAGACAAACAATAATAGGGAAAGCTAGTAGAGGTGCTAACAATGTACAAATGAAACATCTATCGGCTATCCATTCATGGACTCAGGCTATATAAGAATAGTTTATCACTTGCGTTATCTGTATGAAGAGTCCAGATGCTATGAGGTGTAGTGCATGTTCTGAAAGGTGCTGTGCTCTCGACTCCCATTAAAGAGAAGTCTTCAGTATGCTGTAGGCTCAGGCCTTTAAAAGCATGTGATAAGTGACAAAAATAGCATGAAATGTTTAAAAACAATATTTATAGAACTACCTGCTATAATCTTCACCCAAAACATTGATAATATTTCCATTGTGTTTTATCCATAGAAAATAGCTGATGCCTTATGTTTATACACCCTGATGCCGTTAGTGTGCATCTTAATATTTTACTTTCTAAATGTGTTCATGTAAATTTAGTGCTGGCAAAATGTGCCAATCCTGGAAACTCAAGTCTTCTGTTTCTCTAAAGAGACGGTATAGGACAAGCATCAGTAATGCAAGCTTCCCCACCCTGTCCTGAAGAGACTGACTGTCTTCTAGGAGCGAGTGGACTGTTCAGTCTCCGTGCCCATTCAATCCCTGGCTTCTCTGCTCAGACTTTCTATAACAGTGTCCACCTGTGAGGATATTTTTTGTGCTGCATCCCTGTGAACACTAGGCTGAGAACACAAAACCCATTTCACATAGGCCACCAATCACCATCAGACGACAGTTTTCCA
The DNA here is from genome assembly GCF_016161935.1 of Mauremys reevesii. Classification (NCBI taxonomy): domain Eukaryota; kingdom Metazoa; phylum Chordata; order Testudines; family Geoemydidae; genus Mauremys; species Mauremys reevesii. The sequence continues at coordinate 33,929,120 of NC_052633.1, read as the reverse complement.
TCGCTGGATTTAACAGATGACTGAAATGAAAGATTCCGTGTCCCATTGCCAAGCACCTCAGCCAACAAGAAGTAAATCCAGTGCCTCAAATGCTAACTGATGTACTGCTTTAACCAGGATTTAAAATATTCCCTAGATTTGTCATTTTCATTATTCTTAATAAGGAACAAAACTATATAACAAACTGACTGCAAACATCTAGGAAACTAGCAAGAGGCTATTAGCATGTTGTCAGGCAAGGTTCTGTCAGCTATTTAAATATTGGAAAGGTTCCCAATTCAAATAATCACTCCACCCAGAGAGAGCGCATAAGCATGTATTGTATATATACACACACACGCACCCTACCTCCCATCCCCATTTAGATTAATGTTTCCTTCCATCTTTCTAAATACTTAGAGAATGTGTTTAAAATCCTGATTGAACAGTTAATGCAACATTTTAGTTCCCATATCCACTAGAATAAGCTAGACACGTGTTTGGCTACCCAGTAGAGTAGAATCTGGCTCTTTTGGCTTCTAGAATCATTAAATTACATTTCTTCAAATGGGTTTTAGTTAACTACTTATTGTTTTCAATCCCTCGGAGCCACATCACCATTAACTACCACTTTTAGAAATGCCTTCTGAGTATTCATCTGTGCAACGCAGATAAACACAAATCATATTCACGTGCACAATATATACAGAAGATTATTTTATTTGTATTTATAGCATATATTTAATATTAAAGAAGAAACTGGTCACTTTCATACTGCTTAAGAGCCTAGATGATTTCATCATATATAAAATGTCGGCATATTTAGAAGTGTTTCATCCTAGATACTATTGGAATCATTATATAAAATCTAGATACAAGGTGAGATATGGCTGTAAAGCTACAGCCCCATTGTAAGACTGCCCTGCTGGCATTCCTGGAGGCATAATTCTTATATCTGGTCCAAGCCCACTGAAGCCAATGGACTTGGACAAGGGATAAATCAGTACAGAATTTAGTTCAACACCTCCAGGAGCATCCAGTACCTCAGGCCAGTGTGGCCTCTGCTATACCCGTAAGATTTAGAAGAATGCAACATATGCTCCCTCCACCCCCACGACAGCCCAATTCCACTAGCTGGAGCAGAAGGCTGCGACTCTGCCCAGGCCCTTCCTTTTCCCAGACCCTGTTGGAAAGGTTAGAGCTGCTGCTCATCCTTGTGGCTACAGGCAGCACAAGACACACTGAGAATACAAGAGCTGTAATTTGGCCTAGCCTCTGTGTGGTGCCGAAAATGATTGGGTAAGTCTTGTGTGTCCTTTTTTTTAAATTTACCCCTATGCGGGACTAGTCACAATCTACCCCATACTACTGGACAGTATATGACTGTGCTCTTTTCCTTGTACGGAGGATATTTTTGTCTGTTATATTCTTGTCTGCAATTAAGGATTAAATCTCCTTTTTTTCTTAAGCCCCAGGAGCAGTAAAATTGCTGGTTGAGTCCCAGCTCTTACTGAATCCTGCTTTTATTTTGAAATAAGATATGAGAAAAAACTAATTAAGTATCGCTTTGGGCTCAGTAATACAAATGCTGTTGTCTCTTACCTCCATTGTTTCAGTCTTGGCTTTGAAGTTGCTTTCATCTATGTATGAATGTTTGGCTTGTATTTAGTGTCAGAATTGGATTCTAGAATCGAAGGCATATTTAGCTAATTAGAACTATTTCTGTTTGGATTTGCATATCATACACATAGCAAATAGAGATGAAAACGATCTAGGCAGGTCAACTTGTCCATTTCCCTGCCAGTGCAGGTTTATTTGAAATGACTTACAATTTGCAGCTTCTGCTTCACTCCTGGGAAGTGCTATTGCACAGTCCAATAGATTTGACTGTTCAAGGTGAGTTTTGTCATTGACTTTGGCAGTGCCACGGATTTCACCCTAGGACTTTTTTCCCCTAACATTCAGGCTCTATTCACTGTACTCAGACTTACATTTTTTTGGCTCACCCTATACAATTGAGTTTGCACAATTTGGCCCCATTCACACACTGAGGATGTGCACTCAGAGGGAGCCGTCCATGCAGAATTCTTCTCCCTATGGTGCAGAAGGGAGAAGTGCTACCTTTCTGGCATCCTCCTCCTCCCACCTGCCTATGCTTTGTAGAGAGCTGTTTTGATTAGGGCACCAGGGAGCCAGTTGTCTTCCCAAAGGTGACTAGGGCATCAGCCCAGATGCTGTTAGAACCCAGGATCATACTTAGTCCTTAGAGCCCCCTCTTGTGAAATGTGGCTGTCCTGGCGCCCTCTTTGGATTCTGTTTTTTGTTAGAAAGTGGGACATTTTTGTAAAAAAATTAAATGTCACTTTCTAAAAAAAACAGCTCATTAAAGGCAAAGAACACAGACACCAAGAACGCATGGCAAGGGGTACAAAATTAGCAAAAGGAAGAAAAGACAGCTGAGAAGAATGGGAAAGTGAAATCTTAAGACCACCTCATTTGGAGACTCAGCTAAGCAGAGTAATTACCTTAGCTAGGTGAAGGCCTTCTTGGAGAGAAAGAGAGAAGCCGTGTTCAGATGTCTAAGGCCCTACTGATAAAAACAAAACACTGATGGATAATACTTCATTCTGGAAAGCCAGCTCCATAATTAGTTTTGTGCACTTAATAGCCGGATGCAGGACAATTCATTTTATTTGTTCTTTTGGGGGATCTTAAATACCAAGTTATAAGCGGAGGGTGAGGGGAAGAATCTCAGTTCATATTGAGAGATACATTTCTACCATGTCTTGGAAATTTTGTGATTAATCTCTCAACTGAGTAAACAAACATCTTGTCTCAAGTCATCACAAATAAAAATGTGACCATAATAGAGGCTGACATGATCTCCTGAATTTAATATGACATATTTAAGTAGAATTGTATTTAATTTTATGATGCTTTACATACTCAAGGTGCCCCAAAGCACTTTACAATTAAATGTACATCTTGCAAGTTACAGGCTAAAAGAGAGTGCCAGTGTAGACTAAAGTAATAGTTATTGTATACTCAGCAATAGTTACAGTGTTGGATGTTAAAATTGATTTGATTGAAGGAATTCTGATCAGTTATTTTTTACTCTAAAAAAAAGAAAAAGCCATTAAAAGAATACTTTGATTTAGCACATTAATGGAAAGGTGGCACTTCTCACAGTTCAGAATCTCTCTCTAGTAACTATTGGATACCTTTCTACAAAGCTTGATTTGTTATCAGAAGTCATGACCTGGTCCAAAGGTAGTCAACAAGAGTAGTTCATAAGAGGCAATTTGCACAACTTACAATAAAAATCTATAAAACAAAGCCATGAAAATGTTGATAAAAATAAAATAGAAATCCAGTATGAAATGTAACTCGCTGTTGAAATACTTTAGCAACGTTAGGAAAGTGAAAAAGCTCAACTTCATATTTCAGTGTCAAAGTATACAGAATTAATAAATAATGCATATATAGGACAGGTCTTACCCTGATATTGGCTAGTTGGGTCTTATATCTATATGCATGTCTTCTACCTAGTTATCTATGTAGGGTTTGTTAGTTAACTCTTTTTAGTCTTTGATAGTTACAGATAATTCTATAATGAATTTGTATATGAAATTTAGCCCTGGTGCAAATGAGTACAACTCCCATTAGTTTACTTCAGTGGGTCTGCCTCTGTTTATACCAGGGTTGAATTTATTAGCATCCTGAGTCCAATTCCAAATGGACTGGAACGATATTACTGGGTACTAACAAAAGTTAAAGAAATGGATAACAGATACATTAGATATGAATGAGGCATTGCAAATGCTTTTCTAACCTCTTATCTTAATACATTACAATGCGTTTGAGGGGCTACTTCGCAAACATTAACAAAGCTCACTATTAACCCAACAAGTAGGTAAACTGCCCCTTTTAAGATGGGTAAACCGAGGCAAATGAGTACATGAAAGAGTAAGTGACTTTGCTACAGTCCAACAGCAAGTCAATGTCAAAACTGGAGGTAGAAACCAGGAGTCCTTCCATCCAAGACTCCTTTTCTAGACACTAGAGGATCCTACAACTTGACATTTTGGAAAACATTTACCAATCCCCTCTCCTAACAATGGCTATACATTTTCAGAACTTCCTCTACCTACATCCTGGTTGATGAGAGAGGATAATGGAGAGACTATTCTTGAAAAGTTTGGGTGTTTATGGTCAGGAAGGCGAAAAAATAGCTTTTTTCCTTATGTATGGTTTCCTTTTGGTCCTATGCAAAAGTGAGTGACAAAACCCTACAGGATTGCTAATTCAACTTCTGTCTATAAAATGTTAAAGAACACGCCAGCAATGTTGCAGGGAAAAAGCCAGTAAAATAAAATAAAATAAAATAAAATAGTTAATATGCAATTAAACCACTGCATAGCTATCTCAGCTTCATTACTCCACGAATGGAGTGAATTTCCTTTGAATAGATTAATGTGTTTGAGAATATTGGAACTGATATACATGTATAGATGTAAACACTTAAAGTTTATAGACTTCAGTTGTGATAAGTGCTTCCCTGTGCCACAATGTTACTGCTGAAGAAATGACTTTTATAAATATGTATAATTTTTGATTACTCTGAAGACCCTTAATGAATTTGTTGCTAAGCCATTTCCCATAATATCCCTGAATTCTCATACAAATTGAGTTACAAGGCACTGACATGATATTCAAGTGTTGACTGCGGGTCAAATTCAGACCTGATGTAAAGTAGGCAGGACTCCTTTGAAGCCAGAGTCATGACCAGTTATACCAAGTCTGAATTTGGCCCTGTAATTGCAACAGTACCATACCTGTCCACGAAAATAACTAGGCTGCAGTAAGTGGCCTTTGGAGTGTGCAGTGGTGAAAGAGAGGCCCACAGTGGTTTATCACTTTTTTTATTCTTATTGTAAAAATACTCTTCCACTGTAGTGTGGAGCAACAGTGATGTTAATTAAATTAATTACAACTGTATACGATCCAAGGCTGTTCCCTGGAATGCATATGCATGTAATTAAATTGGCATAATTACAGACAGACTTAGGGCAGTTCTACACTTAAAATGTTGCAGCGGTGCGGCTGCACTGCTGTAGTGCTTTGTAAAGGCACTACTATGTCTATGGGAGAGCTTCTCCCGTAGAGAAACCCTCCTGCTGAGATAGCGCTATCTATACCGGCAGTTGGTGTAATTATATTGCTCAGGGTGGGGATTTTTCACGCCCCTGAGCGACATAGTTATACCGATGCAAGTTTATAGTTTAGACCTGGCCATAGTGAAAGTGCTCATCAAAGGATAAAAACTTTTACTACTGAAATTAGAAGTTTGGATTTAACATTTTCGATATTTGGCACATCTGAACTAAAACTGAAACTGACATTTATTTTGTATCTGTTAGTTACAGCACATTTCTTCCTCCCATACATTACAGAATATGGCAACCAAATATGTTGAAAAGAAGCCAGTTAGTTGATATTATTTATATTACTGTAGCACAGGGGTTCTCAAACTGGGGGTTGGGACCCCTCGGGGGTCCTGAGGTTATTACATGGGGGGGTCGTGAGCTCTCAACCTCTACCCCAAACCCTGCTTTGCCGCCAGCATTTATAAAGGTGTTAAATACATAAAAAAGTGTTTTTAATTTATAAGGGGGTGGTCGCACTCAGAGGCTTGCTGTTTGAAAGGGGTCACCAGTACAAAAGTCTGAGAGCCACTGCTGTAGCATCTAGGAGCCTTAGTCACGGATCAGGCCCCATTTTGCTAGGCATTGCACAAACACACAACTAAAAGATGGTTCCCTGCCCCAACCATCTTACAAGTGAAGTATAAGACAAGAGACAGTAGATGGACACAGCTGGATGGGGGAGTACAAGGAAATAGTGAGACGGTATTGGTCAGCATGACAGGCAGTGGCCTCAGCACACCAGTAGCCTAACCGTTGTCAAGTTGTTTTGTAGGCATCACAGAAAAGGAGAGTTTAAAGAGAGATGTGAAGACCAAGGGAGTGGCTTTGCAGATTGTTTATGTGGAATTCCTCCCATGCATGAGGGACAGCACGGGAGAAGGCACAAAGGTGACTGAAAATTTAGCAAGCAGGTGATGGAGGCTGGCATCATAGGCCAACTGGAGGAAGGAATCACCATCTTAATAGTAAATAAGAGATGATAGGTAGAGTGTGGAGACAGATCATAAAAATTGAAGAGAAGTAGCTTATGTTTGGTGCTATAAAGAAGGGGGAACCTGTGCAGCGATGCAAAAAGAGGGGTGACAGGGTTAAAGTGACAGGCTAGGAAAATTATCTTTCCCAGCAGCATTCTTAATGGCTATGGGGGTAAGACTGCATCTCTCAAGGTCAGAGGAAAGGATGTTGCAGTAATTGAGATGTAAGGTGAGAGCCTGGATGAGAGTTTTAGTGGTGAGGTTGGATAGGAAAGGGCGCATCTTAGAGATGTTATGCAGAAAGAATCTGAAAAATTTAGACACAGCCTAGAGAAAGGACTGAGTTGAAGGAGATGCCCAGAGGGCATTGAGTGACATGCAGGCTGGTGGTACTGTCACAATAATTGAGAAAGGAGTGGTGGGGGTTGGAATGCTGGCGAGGGGGAGGTAGATGAGGAGTTCTGTTTTAGCTATGTTGTGATGGAGATGATGGCCAGACATTCGCAAGGAGATGGCAGAGAGGCAGTCCAAGATTTTAGTTCAAACAGAAGGAGATAGGTCTGGAGCAGATATGTAAGTGAGTTTTTCAGCAAAAAGACGGTAGTAGAATTGTTTTTGTGGATGAGATGACCCAGAGATAAGGTGTAGAGGGAGAAATTAAGAGGACCAAGGACAGAGCTCTGTCCAAGAACTCTGTGGAAACTTGAAAGCTTGTCTCTTTCACCAACAGAAGTTAGTCCAATAAAAGATATTACCTCACTCACCTTGTCTCCATAATAAATTAGGCAGAAGTAAGAAAGCAATTAAGTCATTAATAGTTACATTCTTTACTGCATTCATAAGCACCCTTCCTACATCTCCATATCATTCAAAAACAAACCAAAAAAGGAACAAAAAAAGCATAACTACATTACTCTCCTTGGCACTCAGGAAGACACGAGTTAGCCAGTTTTGATAAGAGATTCTGAAGTAATTATTTTCTGCTCTCTCCATTTTCTCAATATGGAGAAACTAATGGGTGTAGTCAGCATACCTACAACCTAACCAGTTATGCAGTGTAGTGAGAAGTGAGTGAGAGGCCTGTAGGGCTCTGTACTGGAAAAATAACATTGCAAATCAGCACGGTGCAATGTTTTCTAGCATCTTGGCTACTTTTCATGTTTGTAAATATTTTTCTTCAACATACTACTTTGAAACAAACTGGCAGATTTTATTTAATTAAAAGGCTATTTTTGTCTGCAAAGTCTAAGGACAACAATTTTGCTTAAAAAAAAAAAGTATCAAATAGAAGCTAGAAAATGTATAGGATTAAATCTCAAAGATCTCCGTAGACTGAAATAAGCTAAATACTTATTTTAGAGATGTTGCGGCTACATCAGAGAATATTTCGACAGCTCTGAAAACTTGGGAGTGCTCTGTAACTACACTGATTATTTGATTAACCACACTACTACTCCTAAAGTTGCTGAGATGAACTGTCATTTCCAGAAGTATTATCTGTTTGGACTTGGTACAGTGGTGATGTTGACACTTGTTAATTTCTGAGACATTTTATTTTTGATTCTGCATTCCAAGGTCCTTGGGCTACTTTCTTATAAAGAATTTGGCTTGTTTTCAGGATTTCAAATGATTTTAACTAATCAAAATATATGTATGCCCTCAAATATTTTTGTTTGAAAGTTTGGGTGAGTTTTGTACCAATGGAAATGGACTGGCTAGAGAGTCAGGAAATGTACAAATAGTCACATGCAACTCTGCTACTGAACAATCTTGACCCACAATGTTCCCTTATATTTCAGTCCTGGGCTTCTCCTGAGCAGTGTGCCTATTGTGCTAAGTATTGTGGGGGTTTTGTGAGGAGTGTGAGTAGGACTAGGATGCAGCTATGTAACAATACAATTCTCTTATTCTGTTTGTTGAAGGCAGGCTACAGGCCTCACTTTCCCATCACACCTTTCCCTCTTCATCACCAAATAGATGCAATGCCTGGGTTTCAGACTTAGCACAATCTGCAAACCTCTGTGAGACTGTAAACTTTTCCTAGTTACTAGTATACTAAGGATTATTTGCCAAAGACTGAATCTCTGACAAAAAGCTACTGTTGTAGTTATAAGGATTTATTTTCAATGGAATCTAATCTCATACTTCATCTATCCACATGCAAATTTGCATACAGAGGGCCAGATTCTCAGTTGGTGTAAACTTACATTGCTCCATTGACTTCTATGGAGCTATGTCAATTCACACCAGAAAAGGAACCAGTTCACTTACTAAAACAAACACAAAATCAACAAGCCAACCTAAGAGCTTAATGCACACTCATAGGTCTCTGGCTTTCAAGTGACATACCTCATCCATAGCAAAATATGTTGGGAAGACCTTCAATAGAAATTAACACACATTAAGCCAGATTTATGTCCCTACTCTGCCAACACTTCAAAGCTGCAGAAAATATGGTGGATCTGCCCAAATGAGGGAATATCATGGCCACCATTGGTATAAGGCGCATTCCTGGGGTAAAGTATGAAGGTCAGCGGGTGTTTGTGTTCTAGGGATACTTTGCTGGTGTGGGGAGCTGGACAGAACTTAAAACCACCGTTGTCTCTCACCTTCCTTAGCTGTACTGATGTATACTGGCTGCAGCTGAAAACCTACGCCAGGCTTGGGAAATTATAATATAGAGTGGACAAGCTAGAAATACTGTACACAGTATTGTAGACTTTTTCATTGCAATATATGGCTCACATATGGGCAAAAGTAAAGGTATTGGTTTGTTTAATCTATCTTTTGCGGATACCAGATATTTATTATTTTGCAAATATTTTATATTCCTGTTGCAAACTTGGTCATATGCATTTTCTAGGTATTGGAGGGGAAATTTTTTGCAATACTGCATGTATCTGTTCAAGCATACAATGATGTAGGAATGCTTAGAAAAATATTAAAAGAATACAGCAAACTTTTTGTATTACATCCAGGTACCTTTCACTTGTGTTAAAAAAATGCTTTGGTTCATCTGCTAAACAACAAAAATAATGTTATCTGCATCTTTGAATCTGAAACATTTTACTGGAAAACATGTTTTACTTGCATTTGGGGCAAAACTAATCCTAAAATTCTAACCCACAGCTACTAAAATGATTGGAAACAATTAAAAAACCCCGGGTGTCTAAATAAATGCAAGAAAGATGATGAACTGGCATTTTGCATGCAAGTATATTCACATGGGGCTGTATCTGAGCTCCTTACTCAGTACTTGCTCAGGCAAAACCACCACTGAAGTCAGCTGTGAAACACCCATCTTCATTTCAGTTAAATGACACATGTAATTGTACATTCTCTTTGACTTCAGGGGCAGTTTTGCCTGAGTACTGTAAGTAATGAGTAAGGACATCAGGATTTGACCCACAAACTGCATTTCAAATAAGCTGATGGGCAGCAAATATATTTTCTTTATCTGGAAATAATGAGCAACTTTATTGCTTGTATTTACAGCTTTAAGGCTATAAGAAACAGAATACATTTCATACACTAATACTATAACTTAGTTTTACAAAAAAAACAGGAGTACTTGTGGCACCTTAAAGACTAACAAATTTATTTTAGCATGAGCTTTCGTGAGCTAAAGCTCACTTCTTCGGATGCATAGAATGGAACACACAGACAGGGGATATTTATACATACAGAGAACATGAAAAGGTGGAAGTATGCATACCAACAGGCAGAGTCTAATCAATTGAGATGAGCTATCGTTAGCAGGAGGAAAAAAAACTTTTTGAAGTGATAATTAAGATGGCCCATAGAAGGTGTGAGGAGAACTTAACATAGGGAAATAGATTCAATTGGTGTAATGACCCAACCATTCCCAGTCTTTGTTTAGACCACAGTTAATAGTATCTAGTTTGCATATTAATTCAAGTTCAGCAGTCTCTCTTTGGAGTCTGTTTTTGAAGTTTTTTTGTTGCAAAATTGCCACCTTCAAGTCTGTCACTGAGTGGTTAGAAAGGTTGAAGTGTTCTCCCACTGGTTTTTGAATGTTATGATTCCTGATGTCAGATTTGTGTCCATTTATTCTTTTGCGTAGAGATTGTCCGGTTTGGCCAATGTACATGGCAGAGGGGCATTGCTGGCACATGATGGCATATATCACGTTGGTAGATGTGCAGGTGTACGAGCCCCTGATGGTGTGTCTGATGTGATTAGGTCCTGTGATGGTGTCACTTGAATGGATATGTGGACAGAGCTGGCATCGGGCTTTATTGCAAGGATAGGTTCCTGGGTTAGTGTTTATGTTGTATGGTGTGCGATTGCTGGTGAGTATTTGCTTCAGGTTGGGAGGCTGTCTATAAGTTTTACAAGCAGTTGCAGAATTAAAACTGGAGTGATAACAAAAAGCTTTGCATGTGATGTGTTTGGATGCCAGACATCTAAACTGTACTTGTTTAATGGTCTCCACAGATTCCATATACAGCTGTGAATGCCCCCACTTCCTAAACCAGCTTTCCACCCCCCAGCAACTACTAACCCATAGATATAAATGGGTTTGTTTCAAATGTTTAAGTCATTAAAGATGGTAATAAAAATGAACATTGGCTAAAACAAACATAACCATGGTGTGTGCGTGCGGGGGTGGTTGTGGTGGTGTGGTATTTGGAGCGTAGTTGCTATACTGACTTCATGCAACTGTAGGATCCCCCTTTGCTAGGATAATACTTGTGTTGGCAGCTAAGTCACTTTTACAGCCAAAAATGTGTAGCACAAAGCACCCACACAGCACCTGGGCCGTTTGAAATTTGGAGACTAAATTCAATTAGTGAAGTGTGAAAGAGGAATTTTAAACCTGTTTCAAACGCACATCTCAGCACAGCCTTCACTATGGCAGAACTAATATTAGTCATGGGCAAAATTCTACTCAGTTTAGACTCCAAACTATTGGAGGTATTAGCAGTCTGGCATCTCTACTACTTACACTCTGGTGATGTGATGAAACTTACTGCCTTGGTACCAAGACTATAACCTTACTTCTCCTGCTACTAACTTTTCCCCCTCAACTTTGCCCAGACTGTCCTTATTAGGTATAGATGAAGTTAATCTTCTTCCAGGATTATTTTAGAAGACCAGTATTAGAAGCGCTAGTCCTATTCTAACAGAAAGACTCAAACCCTCCATTTCAAATGGCCAATTACAGCCCTGGTAGGAGCAGACTTGACTTGGATTTCTTAAATTTTAAAACTTGTATTGCTTATATAGGGGACTAAATTGATCCTGCCCAAACAGGAGCAAATGATATCCTCATTCATCACAGAGATTATCACCCTTTTAAGAAACAACAACCTGCATGAATTCTTTTCCTTTTGAGATCTTCCACAAGATCTTAGCCCATAAATTTCACCTTTCATGTTGTGTCTAGATCACCATTCTTCCCAGACATTTATCCTTTTACTTATCCACTATCCTCTTTTCTACACTCTTTCTTCTTACACACCTCTTTTCCCCATTTCTATTTTCCTTACTGCTTTCTTATTTAAAAATTCAAGCACTGTCATAAACAAACACCGCCCCCCAGCAATAATAAACAGATAAGTGTGGTATACAGACACCATGACTATTGTATCAATTAAAATTATTTCTCATGACTATGATATAGTTTACCATTTCAATACATTGTAAGTACATTTTTGGATTGTTTTCAATAAGTTTTTGTTATTCTTAGTGTATTTGCCTACAATAAAGTTGAGAAAATGGAATTTCTGGCAAACCCACAGAGAGGATATTTAACAAACACACCCACACCACTATGGATAAGAAAAGCTGCGTGGGCAGGCAACCCAACAAAGCTGTTGACAGATTCAATATATAAATAGTTCCTTTGAAAACGCCTACCAAATTTATGAAGTCTCTCCCTATGGGAGCAAAGTCTGTGCTGTACATGCCATCGATAATATCTTTTACTGTACACCATGAACACTGACATTGCTATTATGACCATGCACACCCATGCATGGCATTGATGCAACTATAAATCTACTGTATTCCATAAAATAACACCGTAGAGCCAACTGCAAGTCTGTTCTGCAGGAGCTGGGGAAAGATTGGCGCACACTCTTCCCATTTTGGTTAGGGCAGTCCCAGCTGAAGAAAGCATCTCTTCAGTGAGACTAATCATGTGCTTAAAGTTAAGCAAGTGCTTAAGGGCTGTTCTAGATTGTGGCCAAGCACTGTACCCAGACAGTTTCTCTTACGGTAAGGGATATATTATTTCCTGATTTTAAGACAAAAATATTTTATTTTTCAAATAGCAGACATGAGACTGGAGGCAGGAATGTGAGGCATGAAAATTTCAGGCTTTTCATCTTCCCACCGTTAAGAAGGCTATGTGTGTTGCTCTCCCCGGAAGTCATCTCAGTCTCCCCATCTGGTGCCCCTACCTTTCTTTGTCTTTTTCCTCTCAAATTACATTCCCCCTTTTGTGTTGTGGATGCTGCCAATGTTGTCCGCAAAGGCTAATGGTCAAGGAAGCAGGACATCAGTGGGACTATTCATACATCCAGTTAAACACAAGGTTAAGTTCTTTGCCTAAGAGCCTTAACATTCAACCTGTGCTATAGGGAATTTCCTGCTCCATGGGGTGAAACCCACCGAGTAACAATGAGTTTCTATTTTACAGAATCACACAACCCCACTTCCTGCAGGAGAGGTGGAGTTTAAGACTTCAGGACTGCAGAGATTTATTCTGCACGCAGCAGAACAGTACCTGAGCACAGCAGCAGGGCTCAAGAAAAGTCACTGTCGCTTGTCTACAGGATCTGCATAGCTAGGGCTATCACTCTTCTATTGGATTCACCACTTTCATGATACTACCTTGAATGGTCCCTTAGAATATGTTCTAACTACTTATGCTAAACAATCTGTTCCATCTTGCATTTTCTTGGAGTACCTTTCTCAGACCTGAAGAAGAGTTCTGGGTGGCTAGAAAGCTTGTTTCTCCCTCACCAACAGAAGTTGGTCCAATAAAAGATATGACCTCACCCATTTTGTTTCTCACATTGGTTTATAGGCACTTCTGCATGGCTAGTGCTGGGATTTCTGCACTTTTCACACAATGTTCCATCATCAACATTATTTATTATTTTTATTACTGTGGGGCCTAGGATTCTCAGTCAAAGACCAGGACTCCATTGCGCTAGGTTTTGTACACACACAGAACTAAGAGACATATCCAGATACTATATCACAATATCAGTGGCTTAAAATTTAACGTTTGGATGATGATTAATTAATAGGAGAGAAAATTCTTAAAGAATAAATACCCTGAAAACTGCCCGCACTTCAAGGCCCTGGTAACTAACAAGAAATATCCTTGAATTTACCAGAGCATATAGAATTATGTCCAACTGCAGAGGCCTTATTCACTGGGTTGTCTGGAGACTTATCACTGGCAAAAAAAGCCCCCTAAATATTGGCAATTATGCAGATACCCTCTTTAAAATGAGCGGGAAATTATGAATGGAGGTAAACACTCAGGTGAAATAAAAGGATTTGGTTTGGATAATCAATTTTAAAAGCACAAAGAGGCATATGGGAAGAGTTAAATGTTTACCTTTGGCAGAAAGATTATTTTTTAAGAAGCAACAGAAGTGACACTACTAGGGAGTGACTTGATGATGGACTTGTGAAATGTGAATTGAGGCCTGTCTCAGGACATCACACATCATTCTTAGTTGATGAAGAAATAGGATCAGTACTGAGAAACTGGAAAGATCCCGTCACATCATGATTTCTGGAGGAAATATGACTCAGCATAGTGAGTTCTACTACTTAGAAAAGTTCCTTGCTGGGTTTGAGCCCACAGGAATAGCAGCCTCAAAGAGAGTTGAGCATTAGCATTTTGGGGCAGGCCTGCAAAACAACTCTCCCCATAAATTTATCTGTTTCATGTCCAACCACTCAGCACAGATTCAGGCTGATGATTTTTAGATAGGGTTTGAGGTGATTCTGTGGGTTACACCTCACACTTACCTGTCTGCTTTTTCATAAAAAGTATGTGTGGCATGGCAGAATAGGGCAATTAGGTCTCCCGACCCTGCCGTCCCCAGCTTCCTTCAACAGAAGTGGAATCCAGTTGCTAGGTCTTTCAACCCTCACTATTTGTTGACATTGATTTATATTGGTTATTTCAGAAAAAGAGCTAGAAACTTACCTTACAAACAAAAATGACTTAGATTCATCTTCACAGGGCCACAGGTTTGAACAAGGGACCCGTGTGTGCCCCCTCCATCAGTGTCATTAAAAACTACCAGCCACGTGGCTCTTTCTCCAAACATGATATCTCAAACTCCTGCTAGTGTTCCTTAAAAGGACCAATTCTGCCACAAATTAAACCTAGCTGGGAAGAGGGAATTAACCAGAGGTTATACAGTGAATGACCCTAATGATCTAGAACATTTCTCAAATGTGGCCACAACAGCCTCCTGGGCAGCGATTGGGGAGGAGTGGGGGGAGAAAAGCATCAGCCCCTCCCACTTCCTCCTTTTTGCTCCTGGATGCGCCGCCCTGCACCACCTCTGGAGACAGGTGGGGCACAATGCTGCAGGAGCAAGGTGAGTTCTTGACCAACCTTGGGGAGAGGGGGTTTGGGTTGCAGGCTCCAAGTGGTGGGACTTCAGGAGCCTGGCCATGCGGCCCCAGATTCCAACCACGCATGGGGCAGCAGGTACTGACCCCCCACCCCCTGGCTCCGGCCACAAGAACCTGTCCTTCAGCTGCAGGGCTTCAGCCTCCGGCCCCTGGCTCCCAGCTCCAGTCCTGGACTCCAGCCACGCAGTGGTGGGCACTGGCCCCAGGTGCCGACGACCCGCAGCCCCAGCTGCATGGCAGTGGGCTCCAACCGCAGGGCTTTGGGCACCAACCCCTGGCTCTGGCTGCGGGGCAGCAGGTGCTGACCCCCAGCACCAGCTGTGGAGCTTTGGTCAGTGTCTGGCCCCCAGTTCTGGCCGGTGTGGCCCCAGCCCCTGCCCCAGCTGCTCAGCAGCAGGTGCCGACCCAAGCTCTGTTCACGTGGTGGCAGGAGCTGGCCCCGGGTGCCAAGCCCTGACCTTGCAGCAGCGAGTGCTGGCTCCAGTCATGCAGTGGTAGGTGCCGAGTCCTGGCTCCAGCCATGCAGCCCCGGGCTCTGGCCTTGCGGCAGCAGGCCCTGGCCCTGGTCACATGGCAGCAGACACCAGGCCCTAGCTCTGGCCATGCAACAGTGGGACTCATCACCCATCCCCATCTCTCATGGCCCACACTGCCTCCCATAGCCCCACATTGCCCAGGGCCCTCGCTGCATCCACCGGCCCTGAATCCATCCCACCATCACCTCTGTCCCCTACTGCTCCCCTCTTTGGTCGTCCCCCCCCTCCAGGGCATAATGGGTCTTGGGGCTTGCTGAGAAAAGTGATAACAACAAACATGCAAGTATCACTTTTCACAGCAGACTTACTAGCTATCTGTGAAAAGTGATACTTGTATATTTGTTAATATCACTTATCACTTTTCATAGACTCCCAGATAGCTACTAACTGCGCTGTGATACTAACAAATATACATATATTACTCCGGAAGGGGGAGGCAGCATTATTTTTATTGAGTCTGCCAAAAACCGTACAAATATAAATTACAGAGATTTGGATGTGTATCTGTACATACATAATTGTTTTTCCTAAAATTAATTAAATCTTTTAGGAAAAAAGTGTCAATGTGGCCACCAGTGAGTGTTGGTGGTCGCACTCTGAGGCCACCAAAAATTTTGTTGTGAGAACCCCTTACCAGAACAACAAAATTAACAGTAAAATTTCAACAGCTAAACATACAAAGGTCAAGAAAAACTGAAGCAGGCTAATAAGGACAAGATAATACAGGACAGAGAAAAGAACACACAAATGTTAGATATTCCTAAACAGAGGAGAGTTGGAGGCTCAAAAGTAAGTACCCCAGCAAAGTACGATTCAGCTAGAACTCCAAACCTGTGGAATATAATCCACCAATAACCACTGTTCTTGTATTCTGGCTACACAAAGCCAGATAAGCTCCACTGAAGCATAATATTGGCTTTTAATATCATAGTGATTAATGAACAGTGAATACAATAGCTTATTTTTGAGTCACACTATCCTATTAACACCACAAGAAGAGATTGTTGCTTCTCACAGCAATGGATTAAAAAAGTAGCATCTAGGTCCAAATTCAGCCCCCTACATCTGCCTGAAATCATATTTACCTGCAGTAACCAAGTTCTCCAAAGACTATTCAAAATGTTTGAACAATAAGGACTTAGGTGAATTTGTCTTTGGTCTTTGAGAGAGAGAGAGCACGTGCGCATACAAGCAGTGTTTACACTGAAATTTCTCCTATGGTTGCGGTCACACCATCGCAAACATAACCTACTGGTGAGTGAATGCTTCAGGTCCCTCCCAGTGCCCGATCCATGGAGGCTGAGAGTCTTCCTAGCTAGACTGTTTGGCTCTTTAGCTCAAGCTAGCTCTTTCAGCTCTGGAAGTCCCCAGTTCAATCTCCATTGTGTTGGCCAAGATGGTGACCATCTCATAAGCACTAATGTAAAACAGGTCATTGGCAATCTACTACCAAAGTTTCTAACCCTGTTCAGAGCACATGTAGATGACAGTGGTAAAAGCCAGTGGTCAGTCTACATAAACACTCCCCATCCATGCTATGCTACCATAAGCAGAACTGCACTGATACAGCAATGGTAGAAAAATTACAAAAAAGGGTCCAAAAAAGAACAGAGAACCAAAGATGAGCAAAGAGAACTTAAAGCTTCACAAAACAAGAAAAACAGAGTTAAAGAGAAACAAAAATACAGATGCAAGCTAAGGGTCCCACATTAGGAATCTTTAAGACCAACTAAAATAAATGTACCCATAATACAGATATTAAAAAGAACCCATCCCTCAGAGACAGAAAGATATGCTGAAATATTAAGAGTAAAAAAAAATCTATTATTCTCCAAATTCCCAAAGGCAACATAAATGATGCTCTGTCTCCTCCATAGGGACCTGCACCTTTTGGGCTCATTTGTTCTTAGCTGCTAAGGCAGCAGTTCACTGATCTGCCATTGTGATTTATTCTGAATGCTAGAAAAACCTGCATTAGTGTGAAGCTGAAAGGTACCCAGGATACTTTTTTTAGTTCACGTTAACAAATAAATAATGATATGGTAACAACTTTGTAGGCTGGAGTCCCTTGTAGTGGAATTAGTGGTCTTAAGCCCTTTCTAAAATTAGGCATGGATTAGAGAGCAAGTGGGTAAAGGCACATGGCATGAGGCAAGTATGCCTGGGACAGGCTTGTGGTCTGGCTCAAGCACTATACAAAACATCTCTCTACTGGTGGGCCCCATCTGCCAGAAGGAGGATAGTGAAGGAGATTCCAACTCCCATTATTTGGACCCTTGTTTTGACCAAATCTACTCTTTGATTTAATTGTCATTGCTGGGATTAAAATTTGCTGGGTAGCCCCAGGTTTTTGTCAAGTTTAATAAAGTTGCAACCACAGGCTTCTACAATGAAACACATATGACAGTAAAACCCGAACAAGTAGCAGGCTATTTTAACTTGACATTTTCAAGTTAAACAGAAGATTCAGTTTTAGGGGTTTGTTTGTTTTTTAGTTTTACATTCAAGGAAAGAACATGAGATATTTTCCATTGCAAGATCCACAAAGTTAGAGTGCTTTAAAATATCTTAGCATTTGCACATACCTTTCACAATTAAATTCTCTTTCATTGTCTAATTTTAGAACATGACCTGAACCTCCCTCTCTATTCACTCACTCTTCTCTTATTTCAATTATATTGACCATTACTGTGTGCCCGCCGTCTGTTTTATTGTTTTATAAAATCTTGGGTTTATTTATTGGAAAGTGCTACCTGGGTTTATATTGTTTCACACAAAACTAAAATGTAGGTGGATTAGGTAAACCAAACTGAACCTCAACCTTTTTAGGCTAAAGGCCCAATCCATGAGTTTTGCCTGTGTAAAGAGTGCAGGATTGAGTCCTAAACAGCAATTAGCATGGGAATAAGTCACTTCCACATCAAAACATTTTCTAATGTCATTCTCCTAATGGCATTTGTGTCAAAGCTCAGCTCCTGGGAAAAGGGTGATAAACAGTGGTCATGAAGGAAGCAGCAAACCTCTCAGACAAAGTCTATTGCATTTCATAGCCTGGAAAACCCATAGTGGCTGCTTTCTACTGGATAAGGATTATAGTAGTATTTTACACTGTGCCAGAAAGTTCAGGAAACATTTCTGCTTTATTCAGCAACATATCACAGAGGGAACACAGCAAAACTGAAACAGTAACTCACACACACTAGGGTCAACAATATTTCTGAAATTACCAGAAGAAACAGCAGAATAAACAACATGAAAGCTTATGTGAGGTTGTGGAAGCCATAAAAAAAAAGAAAAGAAAAAAAAATCTATGCTAAAAGGCTCCCATGTGTTTGTTGAAGGAGATTTTTGTAGCCATAACTATCCTCATTGGTTTGAGCAGGCTTCCCCTATTCAGAAAGGGAGTTTCGTGGAGACAACTTTTGCCCTCAAGACACACACAATGACTTCAATGGAAGCTGAATAGAGCAATTCTAATCTATTCACAATCACAAGTTTAGATGGCATTGGGACAACATGTTGCATATTTTGTAAATATAAATTTCACAGGAGAGTCTTATAAACGTTCTATGAAATTAAGCCTCAGCACTGTGATATAGGGAATGTTTCATGTGTGTTAAAGATGTTTTGGTACTGAATATCAAATACAATCATTCCTGTATAGCAAAACATATTAGCAGTTTACAAAAACAAGTCACAGACCACTAACACTCAGTCAGACTCTCACACAAACACATAAAAGGACAAGCAAAGAATGTAGAGAACAAAAATTGTCATTGACCTGATTTGTCAGAGATGGCTGTGACTGGCGTGGTAGAGCAGCTTGTGTTAGCCTTTGCGCTGTCCTTGGAAGAACCAGCTTTTGGTTTATTTTTCGTTGCCTCTAGTGCTTTGACCTTCTTGGCATGTTTACTTCCTTTGTAGTGGGCCTCGGCCTGGCTCTACAAAGGAGAACAAATCAGGCTCATTTTTTGTACTTCCATATAACACAATGGATGATAATGTAGAAAAAATGATACTTTCAATAATAGGCACCATATTATTCCACCTGACAAACTTTAGTAGCACCTTGTTAATTATTTTCCAAAGGTTAATGCGTTTTATATATTCAGAGGGGAAGACTTGCATTTTGACAGAAATTTTAATGACGAGTATGTTCTTTCAGCACCTTGGAACATGAGGTTTCAAGTGTATATTAACATTGACAGCCGCTTATCTAATTCCTTACTGTCATACCCACGAAAGATTTAAATCTCTGTGTAAATATAAACACATCCAATATAGAAAACGTCTATTTAATTTTCAGGCGCTATTCCCTAATCTTTATTGCTTATAGTTAGTAAGATGTACTCTATGCTGTAACATGATTAAATAATCAATTTTTCTCCTTAACCTAGTACAAGAGTTATAAAGTATTTGCATTATTACACTAATAGCAATTGAAATGGGCATTAATAAGATTATGACTTCACTATTAGATCAAGGGGGAAGGGAAGAAAAAAAGAAACATAATTGCTATTAACTTTAATAGCCCCAAATGAAACATATCAAATGCATAAAATGGTTACCAATTTATGTTATATTTTATCAATAGTCCTGTAGAACTCTTTCCAAATCCTTAAAATGTTGGACTATGAAGGACAGGACACCCTGGAAAAGGTTGTACTTCTTATTAGCTTCTTTTCTAAAATGTTATAAAATTTATAGTACACAGTTCTGCACAAAATTAGTAGTGTAAAATAACGTTTGGTGTATGTTAGACTTTTGTAACAAAGTTATTCATGGAAGCTAAGGGTGAAGTTTTCAAAGTTGCATGCCTAAGGTTAGGCACCTACATAAGTGTACTGATTTTCAGACGTTCTGAACACCCGTTGCTCCCATTGATTGTACATACCAACCACCTATAAAAATCAGGCCACTTATTTAGACCCCCAAGTTTGAAAATTTTAAGCTATGTTTTTTTTAAACACAAAGCTGACTTCCAAAAAACTAATTTCATTAACAGCCTTTATAGAATAGAAAATTGCTGAAATATCTTATATTTATACACAATCCAGAAGATGTTTTAACATACATTTAAACATTATTTTTAGCAATAGCTTTGCATTACTAATGAGAGTATCTATTTGTAAAAATCATCCTTTTAAAGATTTTAAACTTCTGTTAAATAGGTGCCACTATTGAAGGACATATATTAACTATGTAAGTTAATATTGTGATTTAAATCAAACTAAAACGTTGAGAGCAATCATGTTTTTCATACTGACACAGATGATCATATCTCAGTGCCCCACATGTAAATATCAGCACAAGAAACATTTATTGTGTTCATGCAAATGTACATTGTTAACATCTCTCTATCATTCGATTAGGACTACTGCATTTTGCTCACTATGTTAAACGAAGCAAACCATGAAACGAACTACACATGCTTTATGAACATTGACTTTGGGATCCAAACACTTTATGTGTTATAAAGCAGTGTTGCTATAAAGAGGGCAATTGTCTGAGGGCTCAATTTAACTAGGCACCACAGTACAGTCACCATTGGCAAAGCATGTAATCACAGAGCCTTACCATGAGGGTGGTATGTAAGCAAACAGCAGGAACAAGTGAAACACACAAGAGAATGCACACAAATCTGTGTTCACTAATGTCTTCATGAAAATTAAGGACACCATTAAAATCACCAAGGCATGCAGCTAAAATAGCCACTTAGGTGAGATGAAGTACTTATACTAGTGTATATTGCAGCTTCATACGTGAGCACATGTACTGTAAAATAAAAGTAAATGATTTCTGCTCTAAAGGAACAGAAAAGACCACATGTTCTACCAGACTGTATACTTCTGAAAAAGTTTTGCTAAGCAAGTGTTCAGCAATAAGAAATACGAGGTTAACTGTACTCTGCAAACCTTTCCAAGAAACGAACAACCTAATATTAAAAAACTGGGTACAATATTTACAGTACAGATTCTAACAATTAGTTGTGATGAAACTACTCTAGACTTCAAAACCTCTGCAGTATTAACGTATAATAAAACACAATGCAAGGATTATAGAGCAGCAGCTAACTGTACAGCATAATCACTACTGTACATACAGTATTTAAAGGGACACAACTTGAATTTTTTGAAACTAATGTCAAAAAATTCAGCTTTCTGATAAAGCACCCTCTAAAGAGTATGTCCTGATTTAAAAAAAAAAATCTTAATTTTTAAAGGGTTTTTCTACTCCCCTATTTAGGTTTAGAAAGGGTCTTTAGGGCTAGCTGAGGGAAAACCACCACCAAATTTTCAGATTCAAATATGATTTTCAAGTTGATGGTGTCCCCTTAAATATTTTAACTACAATTATGCTCAATGCATACATGTTTTGGTGACAAGATCATGTGCTACCTGAGGCCAAAATCTACAACATAAAAAACATAGGGGCACCAAAGAGAAAGTCTTACTACATCAGTACATTGCTAATGAGCCTTTCTGCTGATATTTGCAATGAAAGTACCTGCTACATCATACTACTGTTTTTGATTCACTTCATTCAATCATCATCTATTGTACAAGAGATCTGTTGAAAACAAACAAGTCCAGATAGAATTAAAACTAATGTACGCTTTTTATAAATATATGCAAAGCCTTCACTGAATTCTGCTGGGTAGCTGAGCCATAGTATTTCATTTTTGATTTCCACTAGATGGTAATTATATCTACGTATTATCACACAATCACAAATTCATAGTTTATAAGCCCAGATGGAACCACTGTGATCATCTACTCTAATCTCTTACATAACTCATGCCATAGGACTTCCAAAAATTAATTTCTGCTTGATTTAGAACATATATTTTAGTAAAGCATCGGATCTGGATTTAAAAGTTACACACAATGCTGGGTAAATTGTACCAATGATTAATTTACACCTTATATCCAATGAGAATTTGTCTAGCTTCAGTTACTGGCTATTGGATTTTAGTATACCTTTGTCCACCAGATTGAAGAGTCCTCTACTATCACGTTTCTATTCCCAATGTAGGTACGTAAGACTGATCAAGACGCCCCTTAACCTTCACTTTGTTAAGCTAAATAAGCTGAACTGGAATCTGTCTCTCATTTTCATGGCTTATCTCTGAACTCTCTCCAATTTTTCAACATCCTTCTTGAAGCATGGACACCACAAATAGACACAGTATTCCAGTAATGATCACACTAGTGCCAAATACAAATATATTTATATTCCTACTCAATATTCCCTTGTTTATGTATCCAGGGCCATATTTATTCTTTTGACCACAGCATCACACAGACCCCACGTACAGCCAATTATCCACTGTAGCGGAGTGGCTATCTGCTCCCGCCTGGTGGGGCTTTAAAACAGTCCTGGGAAGGGGCTTTTGGCTGAGCTGACTAGGAAAGTGGCTGCAGCTGGAGGCCACGCCCCAAACTGAAGCCCTGGGGCTTATAAGAAGCAGGGAAGCCAGAACCCAGACAGTCTCTCTCTCTGCTTCCAGAGAGAGATGGGCCTGGCTGCTTAGGGCTTGAGAATAGATACCCGAGTGGAGCAGGGCTGGGGGACAGGCTGAGGAGCTAGGGAAGCTCCAGCCTGGAAAGCCCCAGGCTGCGGCCTAGCAAAGGGCCAAGGGTACTGGGGGTTGCAGAGGGCAACCCAGGGGTAGGAACAGCAGCAGGTCCAAACCCCTATTGCCTGTGATGAGTGGGCTGATACTGCAGTCTGCCCCAGGGTGTGGGGCTAGACCATGACTGTCAGTGGCCACTACTGAGGCAAAGTGGGGATAGTAGGGTGGGGGTTCCCCTGGGAGGGGGAGACCCAGTTATAGGAAAACGGGCACCGGGTCCAGGGAGGGACACGGGGCCTGCGAGCAGGGGGATCACCAGCCTGCCGGGGGTGCTCCAGGGCTGGACTGAGTGAAATTCTGGGACCAACCAGCAGGAGGCGCGGCAGGGGTGAGTACCACCCGTTTACAGTGGCACCTGACCAGGGACCAAGAACCGCCCCTGATACAAAGGGCCAGGGCAAGGACTGTGGGATAGTTGCCCCGACGTAGAGACTTGAAAAGAAGGTGGAGAAACTGAGGCAGGGAGAAATGGATCCCTGTTATACTAGGGTCTTCTTGGCAGAGACTCCAGGTGTTGTCCCAGGGTGGGGTTTTGAGGCAGCGCCCCAGTGGAAGGGGGCTGGAGACCCACAGGGACTGCAGGAGGTGCAATGGGCCCTCCAAAGACAGATGGCCCCGCTGGTGGAGGAACAGCGGGCCGTGAGGAAGCTCCTACGACGGATGGTCAGGAGGCATCGAAAAGGGCCGAGGGGGAAACCCAGCTCTAGGGCCAAGAGGCCCAGGGAGGAACAAAGGACTTGTTTTGTCTGTGCCAGGAGAGGGCACGTAAAACGGGACTGTCCCTATGGGGCTGGGGGCAGGGTGCCTCACCCCAGATTGGGACGGTGCCAAATCCCTTGGGCAGTCTGCCGGGTGAGGGAACCCAGGCAGCTGCCTGTATGTTGGGCCTGTGGGCAGATGGGCCACGTTTGCAGGGATTGTCCAGGCCCAGAGAACATGGTGTCGAGCAGCCCAGGAAGGCTAGGCCCATGAAGGGTCAGAGAGGGCCCAAAGCAGCAAGGAGACAAGAAACCTGCTGGGGCTGTCAGAAGCCGGGCCACCGGAGGAGGCACTGCCCCCTCAAGAAAGTTGAGGATTGGCCAAGGGAGGTGCCTGGAGGTCCAGAAGGGGCCCTGCTGAATGTAGAGAAGGTGACACCCGCGGAGGGGGCCATCGTGGGGACCCCGCAGGAGGCTGGGACCCAGATCATCCCCCCGCCTGTCATAGACCGAGAAACCCAAACGGAGTGGGCCCAACAAGAGGCTGGGGCCCAGGAGCAACGTGTCCAGGGGACAAAATGGACACAGGTGGTGCTGGGACAGGCCACTAAGGGAACCCAGACCCTGAGGGAAGAAGGCCTGGGGGACTCAAATTTACGGGCACGGCTCGAAGCTACAGAGCGGGCCCTCCGCGAGTCTAAAGTGAGTGGTGTGGAGCTCGCTAAGGAATATGCGGCCGTTGTGGATGAGGAGGTCCGCCTGAGGAAGCTGCTGCAGGACTCGGAGAAGAAGCGAGTGGCCCTGGAGGCATCTGGTCACCTGAGCCAGGCCAAGAAAACTCCCTATCCCCAAGGGTGGGGGTTTTAAGGGGGGAGGTATGTAGCGGAGTGGCTATCCGCTCCCGCCTGGTGGGGCTTTAAAACAGCCCTGGGAAGGGGCTTTTGGCTGAGCTGACTAGGAAAGTGGCTGCAGCTGGAGGCCACGCCCCAAACTGAAGCCCTGGGGCTTATAAGAAGCAGGGAAGCCAGAGCCCAGACAGTCTCTCTCTCTGCTTCCAGAGAGAGATGGGCCTGGCTGCTTAGGGCTTGAGAATAGATACCCGAGTGGAGCAGGGCTGGGGGACAGGCTGAGGAGCTAGGGAAGCTCCAGCCTGGAAAGCCCCAGGCTGCGGCCTAGCAAAGGGCCAAGGGTACTGGGGGTTGCAGAGGGCAACCCAGGGGTAGGAACAGCAGCAGGTCCAAACCCCTATTGCCTGTGATGAGTGGGCTGATACTGCAGTCTGCCCCAGGGTGTGGGGCTAGACCATGACTGTCAGTGGCCACTACTGAGGCAAAGTGGGGATAGTAGGGTGGGGGTTCCCCTGGGAGGGGGAGACCCAGTTATAGGAAAACGGGCACCGGGTCCAGGGAGGGACACGGGGCCTGCGAGCAGGGGGATCACCAGCCTGCCGGGGGTGCTCCAGGGCTGGACTGAGTGAAATTCTGGGACCAACCAGCAGGAGGCGCGGCAGGGGTGAGTACCACCCGTTTACAGTGGCACCTGACCAGGGACCAAGAACCGCCCCTGATACAAAGGGCCAGGGCAAGGACTGTGGGATAGTTGCCCCGACGTAGAGACTTGAAAAGAAGGTGGAGAAACTGAGGCAGGGAGAAATGGATCCCTGTTATACTAGGGTCTTCTTGGCAGAGACTCCAGGTGTTGTCCCAGGGTGGGGTTTTGAGGCAGCGCCCCAGTGGAAGGGGGCTGGAGACCCACAGGGACTGCAGGAGGTGCAATGGGCCCTCCAAAGACAGATGGCCCCGCTGGTGGAGGAACAGCGGGCCGTGAGGAAGCTCCTACGACGGATGGTCAGGAGGCATCGAAAAGGGCCGAGGGGGAAACCCAGCTCTAGGGCCAAGAGGCCCAGGGAGGAACAAAGGACTTGTTTTGTCTGTGCCAGGAGAGGGCAC
This sequence comes from Mauremys reevesii, assembly GCF_016161935.1. Lineage (NCBI taxonomy): Eukaryota > Metazoa > Chordata > Testudines > Geoemydidae > Mauremys > Mauremys reevesii. Next base: position 33,903,504 of record NC_052633.1, on the reverse strand, counting down.
GTAAAACGGGACTGTCCCTATGGGGCTGGGGGCAGGGTGCCTCACCCCAGATTGGGACGGTGCCAAATCCCTTGGGCAGTCTGCCGGGTGAGGGAACCCAGGCAGCTGCCTGTATGTTGGGCCTGTGGGCAGATGGGCCACGTTTGCAGGGATTGTCCAGGCCCAGAGAACATGGTGTCGAGCAGCCCAGGGAAGGCTAGGCCCATGAAGGGTCAGAGAGGGCCCAAAGCAGCAAGGAGACAAGAAACCTGCTGGGGCTGTCAGAAGCCGGGCCACCGGAGGAGGCACTGCCCCCTCAAGAAAGTTGAGGATTGGCCAAGGGAGGTGCCTGGAGGTCCAGAAGGGGCCCTGCTGAATGTAGAGAAGGTGACACCCGCGGAGGGGGCCATCGTGGGGACCCCGCAGGAGGCTGGGACCCAGATCATCCCCCCGCCTGTCATAGACCGAGAAACCCAAACGGAGTGGGCCCAACAAGAGGCTGGGGCCCAGGAGCAACGTGTCCAGGGGACAAAATGGACACAGGTGGTGCTGGGACAGGCCACTAAGGGAACCCAGACCCTGAGGGAAGAAGGCCTGGGGGACTCAAATTTACGGGCACGGCTCGAAGCTACAGAGCGGGCCCTCCGCGAGTCTAAAGTGAGTGGTGTGGAGCTCGCTAAGGAATATGCGGCCGTTGTGGATGAGGAGGTCCGCCTGAGGAAGCTGCTGCAGGACTCGGAGAAGAAGCGAGTGGCCCTGGAGGCATCTGGTCACCTGAGCCAGGCCAAGAAAACTCCCTATCCCCAAGGGTGGGGGTTTTAAGGGGGGAGGTATGTAGCGGAGTGGCTATCCGCTCCCGCCTGGTGGGGCTTTAAAACAGCCCTGGGAAGGGGCTTTTGGCTGAGCTGACTAGGAAAGTGGCTGCAGCTGGAGGCCACGCCCCAAACTGAAGCCCTGGGGCTTATAAGAAGCAGGGAAGCCAGAGCCCAGAGAGTCTCTCTCTGCATCAGAGAGAGATGGGCCTGGCTGCTTAGGGCTTGAGAATAGATACCCGAGTGGAGCAGGGCTGGGGGACAGGCTGAGGAGCTAGGGAAGCTCCAGCCTGGAAAGCCCCAGGCTGCGGCCTAGCAAAGGGCCAAGGGTACTGGGGGTTGCAGAGGGCAACCCAGGGGTAGGAACAGCAGCAGGTCCAAACCGCTATTGCCTGTGATGAGTGGGCTGATACTGCAGTCTGCCCCAGGGTGTGGGGCTAGACCATGACTGTCAGTGGCCACTACTGAGGCAAAGTGGGGATAGTAGCGTGGGGGTTCCCCTGGGAGGGGGAGACCCAGTTATAGGAAAACGGGCACCGGGTCCAGGGAGGGACACGGGGCCTGCGAGCAGGGGGATCACCAGCCTGCCGGGGGCGCTCCAGGGCTGGACTGAGTGAAATTCTGGGACCAACCAGCAGGAGGCGCGGCAGGGGTGAGTACCACCCGTTTACATCCACCATTCCCTCAAGTTTTCTTCAGAATCACTGCTTCCCAAGATAGAGAGTTCCCTATCCTGTAAATATGGCCAGCACTTTTTGTTCCTGGATGCATGGCTCTACATTTGGCTGTACTGAAATGCATTTGGTTGGCTTGTGCCCAGTTTACCAAGTGATCCAGATTGATTTGTATCAGTGACTTTTACTATTTACTCTTCACTATTTACCACTCAATCTTTGTGTCATCTGTAAACTTCATCAATAATGATTTTAAGTGTTCTTCCAGGTCATTGATTAAAAAAAAGTTAGCTAGTGTAAGGCCAAGGACCAATAATAACACTTCTAAATCTTGAAGTCTTCATATCAGTAAAGATTGTACTAGTTCAGCAATAGCTTATAAGACATTATTTTGTCCCTTGCAAACATATTACTAATATTTGGTATTATTTATCTTACGGAGAAAATATACAAAATATAGACTCAATCACACAACCTTTATGCCAGAAAAACTCCCAACAGGCTGCATACAGAATACAAGAACTAGCCTTATGTGAAACAGATTAACTTTCACAGGATTAAATTAGACTGCATCAGAATTTTAAGGGAAAAATCATAACGAACATTCTTATATTTCAACATTTTCACAATTGTGCCATCCTGGAATAAAAAACACTTAATGATAATCAAAAGTAGGCAACATAGTACAATTTTTAAAGGTAAAGGTCATTTGTAGTTTTAAGTATATACTTTTCGCTGAAAAGTTGTATTACAGCTAACTAGCAATCTTGTTTTTCATTTCCATAGCATATATTTCAATGCTGAAACTACTCTACAGAGTCAAAAACTTGGCAAAAGGAGACAATTGCTTGTAGCGTGCAAAAGCTGCCACAGATCATTATATTTAGAAAAAGCACTAGAAATTATATGATTGTTTAAGCATATAGAATTTAATAGTTTTGCAAATTATTTGCCAACTGCAATTTGAAGCTGGGCTTTTCTAAGAAGCCTAAAGGAACCTAATTCCATTATACTCTTTTGAAAATCCCAGCCTGAGTGTCAAGTGGGGGGTTAATTTATGGAATCTAGGTAATCAAAACCAGTATTTCTTACTAATATTTATTTTGAACCACTGTTTTCTACTGGGAGTAATTATTAGCAAGGATTTATAATACAAGATATCATTTATAATATCTTTGTTTTATATTTCATTTTTGTTTGAAACTCATTGTAAAATCACTGGAGATGCATAACACATAAAACATTGCAAACTTTAGTTACAGTTTTAGATGACCTTATATTTTGAAAACTACATATCCTTTTACATTATTGGCATATACCAGTAGCAGTACCAGATGAAAAAGAAAAATCCATACAGTGTTTATAATTACTAGGATACTGATAGGAAATTGTTAACTGTTCACATTTTACCCAAGGATTATCCTACATAATGACAGAATTAAAAACAGGCATTAATTTTTTAACACAATTTTTTTTTTTATTGTCACTAAGACAGTTTCACTGCCACTAGGGACAGCAATTCCAAAGGAAATGCACAGGTGCAGTGGGAGGCAGAATTTGATCCACTATCCTTTAAACAAGTCTTTAAAACATTTCTGCTTCCATGCCTGCATGGTTCACTTACTTCTACTTTTCTTTGGTAGCTGGGCAGTAACATTGTTACATTACAAGAAGCAGTACTTTGTGGATTTTCCTTGAGCCCTGCAAGCAGGAGGAAATGATGGCTGTTTTGCAACTTCAGGTCCAACAAGGGGTAATTGATTTGTTTTTGTTTATTACCCAGTTGCCTCCTACTTTGATAAGATCTTTAGTACAGAAGTCAAACTTCTTTGTATTGTATCTTTTCATAATCTCAATTCTAATTAACAGTAAGATGTAATACAGGCCTGCTAGCAGTGACTACATACATAATTCTAACATTCTGAGTGTCTTTTAAATTAGCCCACTAGACTTCCAAGTATTAATTTTTAATTAAGTTAGGAGATATTACATTTACTTCCATTTTTGCAGAAAATATAAAATAAATTTGCATATAAGGTTAAAAAAGACAAATGTGAAATTAGCCTATGTTTTATTAGATACATAATTTGCTACTTAGAGATTAAAACCCAATAGAAAATAAAACAATACCAAAAGTTAATATATTAGCGCTACAATATTTCAAGGGCAAACTGAAGGGACATGTTTCACAATAGTTAATTTGGGCTTAATTAATTTAATTCATGCAAATTCTACACCAGAAATATCAATATTACACATAAAAAAGCAAGGTTAAACACACACACACACAACTAGGGATTTCCCTACACGCCCCCTGAATTCCTCCAACACCCCTCCCCACCCCAACAGTCAATTAGTTACATGCAGTGTTGCCAGTTTAGTCACTGGTTGGAAATTTGAATTGAAACTGAAACATTAATACACATTTTAAAAGGATATACAGTGTATGATAAAATACTTGTACCCGAAAAAGTATAATAGGCTTGAAAAGTATGAACAAAGACTAGCTTCTTTACACAGCTGCTATTTTTTCTGACAAAGTTGGCACATTTGTTTCAGCAATTATTTTCAAATCATGATTTGTGAGCAAGGTCTGAATGAGCTCTCCCCTGACAGCTAGTGATGAACAGGGGTGGGGGAAAGGCTTCAGGACCAGATTGTATTTACATGAACTCACCTACTCTGCCTATGTATCCAGCAGACAGAGCTGTGTTGCCCAAGTGATCAATTTTGGCTCATGTTGGGAGTTTCTGTATTAAACATTTTGATAATTAATTTTTACATAAGAACATAAGAACAGCCATATTGGGTCAGACCAATGGTCCATCTAGCCCACTACTCTGTCTTCCAACATTGGCCACTGCCAGGTGCTTCAAAGGGAATTAACAGAATAGGGCAATTATCGAATGATCCATCCCCCATCGTCCACTCTCAGCTTCTGGCTCTTAGAGCATGGTGTTGCATCCCTGCCTATGCTAGCTAATAGCCGTTGATGGACATATCTTCCAGGAACGTATCTAGTTCTTTTTTGAACCCCATGATAGTTTTGGCTTTCACAACATCCCCTGACAAAGAGTTCCACAGGCTGACTGTGCATTGTGTGAAGAAGTATTTCCTTTTGTTTGTTTTAAACCTGCTACCTATTAATTTCATTGAGTGATCCCTAGTTCTTGTGTTATGTGAAGGAAATGATTCACTTTCTCCACACGAGTCAAGATTTTATAGACCTCTATCATATCCCTCCTTAGTAGTTGCTTTTCCAAGCTGGAAAGTCCCAGTCTTTTTAATCTCTCCTCATATGGAAGCTGTTCCATACCCCTAATCGTTTTAGTCGCCCTTCTCTGTACCTTTTCCAACTCCAATTTATCTTTTTTGAGATGGGGTGACCAGAATTGAATTCAGTATTTAAGATGTGAGCATAGCAAGGATATATATAGTAAAAGTGGAGGAGCTTGGTTTGACAGACTGAGCAGCAAAGCCAATGCTGACAAACGATGTGAAAAGGCTGCAAAACACCAATCCTGTGGACTGCATCAACATGCAGAAAGCCTTATAAGCCAGTCATTGTTAAAGCCAATTTTAGAAGTACTTAATGAGGCTGTTAAAAATGCTGGAGTCACAACACAGTTTATGCGAACAAACATGGCTGTCACAACATACTTTCTCTTTAAGTAAGAGATACCACACACTACAAACTGGAGGCCATTGTTAAGTGCATTCTCATTTGTTAACCCTGAAGTTGGACACTGGTTCTGACCAAGACCAGCAAATGTTCACTATCTTTCTGCAAGGAATTGAACTGACTGGTTAGAAGCATGCAGTGCAACATGAAAGACTTAGCAGTTGAAAAAGTGAAGAACTCTCTCACCGCATTCAGAAAGTGTGCATACATGGCTGAAGAATGCACCGCTGCAAATGGGTGTCTAGTATTAAGTCACTGCATACATTATCTTGATGTCAGTTGTAGGCCAGTAGATGAATTTCTAGATGTTCAGTTTCTAGAAGACACATCGGCTGTATCTCTGACAACCCACAACTTAGAAAAGTTAAATGCTTGTAAATTGAACCCCAAAGAATTGGCTGCTTGTGCATTTGATGGAGCTGCAAAACTTCTCTGGAAGACATAGTTGAGTACATGCTTTGCTCAGAGAAAAGTGTAACTCTAATCTCTCCAAAACACACTGCAGAGGCCATCTGCTCCAACTAGCACTAGTACGAGCTGCAGAATCTTCAAAGGGCATTTTAAAAGCTATAAATTTAATGTCTTCATTATACTCTTTTTTCAGCAAGAGTCCAAAAGGACTGAATGTCTTGGAAAATATAGAAGATACACAGACTGACGTTCAAATTAGTCCAACCTGGGCAAACACACTGGTTTTCTCATGAGCGATCCTTGGCTGTTGTCTTAAAATTACTGCAACCATTATTATTGGCTTTGGAAAGTAGCTACCGAGATAGGACAGATCTAAGTAGTGAGGCTGGTGGCCTACTTTTGCTACTAAGTTTGGAGAAGACAATCACCATTATCTCTTGTAAGTCTACTGTTGAAACCACTTGGGTCATTAAACAATGCCACCCAGGCATCTGCTACAATAGTAGTAGATCTCTGTCCAGCAATGTAAGCTACACTTGAATCAGTCAGAGAGATATCGATTGAAAATGACCTGGAAGAAGCAAATACTTCAGTTCAGAAGTTGACTAATTAGGGCACTTATATTAACTCCTTAAATGAAGAGGACAAGAAGTGTTTGTTAAGCCAGCTGAAAAAGTAAAGTACAGACTTGATTCTTACATCTCTACAACAACAGCTTTTGGACTCTATCAACCTCTACATAGTTTTTACTGATGCCCATCTTCTAAAACATGAACAGTTGAGTGGAGTGAGGCCCTACCTGCAATGGGGCTGCTATGTGATCAGGACAGAATAGAGAATTTGAACACAAAGTGGAATACCATACAATGAACGAATGAAGATTTGACTTCAACTTTTTCTTCATCATCACTAGCAGTTTGACCCAATTTTTGTGCTGTTTCCTGGGATGAAAGAAGTAGGAATTCATCTCTTTCTACCCCCAGTCACAACAGCTACAGTTGAGCGTTATTTTTCCTCATTGAATAGAATTTTGTGTTCTGAAGGAAGTCACCTTCTGCCTGACCCTGAGCATATCATGAAGGACTGGAAATACCGGACCCATGAGAAGCCACCAAAAATGAATGCACTGCATTCAAGAAGTTGATGAACAGAATTGTGCAAAATTACAATAAGAAACCACGAAGGATGTAGATATAGTGCTTCATAGTAGGTTTGTGTGACCAACTTTAATTGGTGTGATGATTTAAAAACATGAGTTAAACCTAATAAAATGGTCATGAAACATTTTTCAGTTGTTACTATGGTGCCATATAGCCCACCTTCGCCCTAGTAGTCTCACCCCTTGTCGGTCCTCACCCCCACCCCGTGTCTTTTGAACACCCCTCCCCATTTCAATTTCTGGGGAAAACACTGAACGCTACCATTGTTAAGGTTGCAAAGTCAAGCAGTAAACAGTTAGGAAATGCCATAATTAAGGCTGGCTGTGCAACCTTAATTTGGCCCCTATGTGCATATGGAATATGATACAGTCTTCAATTATGTGATCACATACTGTTTTTTCCACAGAACCCCTGCTCACTCAGTGCAGACAATAGACCTGCTCTGTGGATTAATTTTAGGACTGTGAAGTGAAAGAGGCTGTTTTCTATGGGGCCCTGCCTCATGTGCTGCAGAAGTTGGAAGGTGTGTAGGTGAATGAGGCAGGGGATGCAGGAAGAGAAAGGTCTGTCTTATGGTTAAGGTAGTTGAATGCTGCCCTGGAGAACTGGATCCTATCCCTGACACTGACAGCAAGCATTCTATGGAATGATGGGCATGTCACTTAAACCAGACTTTTCCTAGGTTCCATTCCAGGCTCTTGAGGGGAGTGTACTCTAGGGGACACAAACACTTCAGCACATTCCCCCCCAAACTTGACCCCTGTTTGCAGGCTGCCTGTCCAGGTCCCAGTCTATCCCCAAATCCCCTTCTCCATGCCCTGTCCTGAACTCCTTATTGAATCTCCTCTCTAACTCCAACTTCTTGTCTCCCAGTCTTCTTGTCCAGACAGTCCTAGTTCCCCACTCCCACCTCCAAGCTCTCTCCCCATCCCCCGCACTGGTTCCCAGACCTAGTCCTCCCCCCACCCCCACAGGCTGCTCACTGAATCTGTTTCCTGCCCCAGTTCCTTTTCCCAGTCTTTTTAGCCCAGCCAGTTCCAGTTCTTCCCCTGTATCCCAGCTCTTTGTCTGTCTGGTCTCCCCTCCCCCACGCCATTCCCATTTCTACACCCACTGCTTCTCAATCCCACTCTCACCCCCACCCCTGAACTCCTGTCTGATCTCAGGGTTATCCCCCCACCCAACTTGAGCCCAGTCACCACCATTTCCCTCAACTCCCAGTTTCCTCATCCAACTAGTTCCAGCCTTCTTCCCTGACCCAAAGTTCCCAGGCCAAATCTGCTTGCTCAATCAGTTCTGGCCTCCCATCATCCCCCACAGCTCCCCATTCCTGCCACCCCAGCTCTATCATCCCCAGTATTTTCCCAGTCACTCCCCCATCCCATCACAGTCCCAGACTCCTTGTTACCCCATGCATTCAAATCAGAGAGCTTCTTCCTTCAAACTGCCTTGGTACCTGCTTGGGGGGTGGGGGAGGGATATCTTTCAAAGCACAGGACAGGCAGGCTCCCTGCTCCCAGTTTTAGTGCTTGGCACCTCCCTTGGCCTGAGCAGCTGGGAGAAGAAATTACACAGAAAATCCAGCTTTGCCCCTTGTAGTCTTGGGCTGGCACACATTCATTCACTTATTGGTGATGGCCATGTGCAGTCTGATCAGCACTAGGAGCTATGAGTGGCTTGTGCATGCTCAGGGAGAATGGAAATTCAAATCTGTTACTTGCTAAAAGTGAAGCTTGCCTGACCCATGATTTTTCAAATGCTTATAACTTGCCCAAATTTGGGGAGATTTTCATGGGGACAGCAAAAGTCACATCCCTAACACAAAGTTCACATCTCTAGCAAATTTCAAGTCCCAACACCATGCATCAAGGTGCAAGACCTGTTTAAAGAAAAGATCACCAGCATTTTTAACTTGGGTAAAACAATATATTTTCCTCTATTATTGTTCTCAGAATCAGCTGAAATTTAAAAACAATTATACATTCCCAGACTGGCATGGAAATTTCCACTTGAAATTGTTAAAGTTCGGCAAAGTTTAAGCAACTGAAAACAAGGTCTTATAATGGGACATGTCAGGCAACCTTAATCATAGGCAGTGCTACCAGCAAATTTTTCATAAAAGTCATATGGACAAATCTTGGGCCCAAGTGAATCTTTGGAAGGCCATTAACATGGGGAAACTTGTAAGTTGGGGAGGTGTCTGGGAGTTGGAGTGGAGGACTGGCTCCTCCTTTCCTTGCTACTTGGTAGTTGCTCCTTCATGTTTCTCATGACTGCTGCATCCCCACCTCTGGGGGAAGGAGCATATGGAAAGTGAAGTGGTTTTCAACCAAGGATCTGGGTCACCCTGGGGGGCTGCGAGCAGGTTTCAGGGGGTCCGCCAAGCAGGGCCGACATTAGACTTCTTGGGCTCAGGGCAGAAAGCTGAAGCTCCACTACCTGGGGCTCCAAGCCCCGCCACCCAAGGCTGAAGCAGAAGCCTGCGTAACTTAGCTTCGCAAGGCCCCCTGTGGTGTGTGGCCCCAGGCAATTGCTCTGCTTGCTAGCCCCTAATGCTGGCCCTGGCTTTTATATGCATAAAAACAGTTGTTGATGCACAGGTGGGCTGTGGAGTTTTTATAGCTTGCGAGGAGCGGGCGGGTGGGAGGAAGAGGGCAGGCTCAGAAAGAAAAAGGTTGAGAATCCCTGGGATAGTAGATCCACTTAATCTCAGAGCAATCACCCCATCACTCTTCTCTTCTGCCCTTCTTGCCACATACTGGGGCACAGGGGAAGTTCCACAGCACACAAGGAGTGCAGACGCCTTCGTGAGCTGTCTGTAACACATCCCACAACCCTCCAGAATAAAATGGAACACAGTGCTTTGATTGCATTGAAGAGTTCTTCGTAACCATGACTTGGGCTCCAGGACTCGGCTCTACGTATTTAATGAGCAATTTATATTCGTATTTTAGCATGAACGTTTCACCTGAAAACAGGTATAACTGGAAAACTACAAATACAGTAGACACTGCATTGTGTACTGTAAAGTGAGATCAATATTTGTCACAGTTATTGTTAATAAAACATCTTGTCCTGCACTTTAAATTTGAGACCTGATTGCTTTTCTTACTCATGCAAAATTTCCATTGACTCCAGTGGAAACTGTGTGCGTAAGGACTGGGCTATATACTGGTAGGGAGAGCTTGGGTAAGTAAATGATAAACTCAAAATATACAGCAATGTTGAAAAGATGCTTAATAGATATGTTACTTCACTCTCCGAATGAAACCAAGAAAACAATGTGCTAAAATTCATTATCCAATGCCATATATCAAGCTATAAATATACCTCATACTTTAAAATCCCTTCTCAAAAAAGAAAAGTATGGAGAAGGTTCTACTCCCTTATCTATAAGTAGAGTATTTTATATACTTAATTCCGATGTTCCAGATTCTACTCGAGTGTATGCAGGCAGCTCTCGTTAAAGTCAATGAGAGCCATGCGTATGATTGAGGGCAGATTTTGGTCCCAAGAATGCAACAGTGAACATCTTAGGAGGAGAAATTATATGATTTTAGGAAGATAAAAATATAGTTTTAAATGCAATTGTAAAATGTGGTTAAAAGTGGCAAGTTTACATTGGTCACTATAAGCACTTTTTAATGTTCATTTAAAAAGCAGAATGCCGTACCTAGTATACTAGGATAAGAGAAAATATTATTTCAAAAGCTTAACTCAGATTTTAGTAGTTAGTTAATGGATAGGACCTTTTGTATTCCTAGAAAGGGGAAATACGGTCTGATTGGTGCTTAAAATGCTACTTAAAAGCAGTGTACTGGGGAGCTGAAATAGTACCAATTTGAATGAGAAAATTACTGTTTCCAGTAATCTAGAATCAGCCACTTTAAAATGTAGGAAGGGAGCTTACAAGTATATGAATATCATATCTTCAAGTTCAAGTTGCCTGTTCAGCAGGCTGACAGACTTAAAGAAAATGCTCGACTTGCTACTCATCTTTTTTTTTTTTATTCTGAAGAATCTGAATTAGTGATGTTCTTATTTGTTAAAATTCCAGAGAGTGGAAATAAATAGTTCAAAGAGTAATGACTTAGTACTCAACCTTTTCTATTTAAATCAAAGGCAGCTGTGGCTGCTCCACACCTATAAAAATCATGGTAAATAATTAGGTGCCCAAATAAATTAGATGCCTAACTTTATGCACCCAAGTTTGAAAATTTTGGCCAACTGTCTTCAGAAGGCCAGCCCTATATTCTATATTTCTATAAAAATGCACTTGATATAAAAATGTACTCTACATAGAGCTGATCAGAAAACTTTACACTGAAACATTTTTGACAAATATTTTCAGCAAAATGAAAACATAAGAACATAAGAACGGCCGTACTGGGTCATACCAAAGGTCCATCTAGCCCAGTATCCTGTCTACCGACAGTGGCCGATGCCAAGTGCTCCAGAGGGAGTGAACCTAACTTCCTTTTATTTGTTTTAAACCTGCTGCCCATTAATTTCATTTGGTGGCCCCTAGTTCTTGTATTATGGGAATAAGTAAAATAACTTTTCCTTATCTACTTTCTCCACGTCACTCATGATCTTATATACACCTCTATCATATCCTCCCTTAGTCTCCTCTTTTCCAAGCTGAAAAGTCCTAGCCTCTTTAATCTCTCCTCATATGGGACCCGTTCCAAACCCCTAATCATTTCAGTTGCCCTTCTCTGAACTTTTTCAGGTGCCAGTATATCTTTTTTGAGACGAGGAGACCACATCTGTACGCAGTATTCAAGATGTGGGCGTACCATCGATTTATATAAGGGCAATAATATATTCTTCATCTTATTCTCTATCCCCTTTTTAAATAAATAAATTAAATGGGTGAGTATTTAAAGGTTTCAATATGTGCCAATTTCAATGAAATCTTGTGAAAAAACAAAACAAAGTGTTTGGATAATAGCAAAAGTCCCATTTTAACAAATTTTGAATGAAACATTTTGATTTCTCATTTCAAAATGACTTTTCAAAATGAAATTAATTGTTTTATATAAAAACATTTTAAAAGTTTTAAAATGTGGAAATTGGAACAAAGTATTTTCATTTTATCAAAATGAGACGTTTTGACTTACCTGAAATGATTTTTTTAAATTTTGTTTTGTGGGATTTTGTTTTGTTTTGAATCTGTTTCTGAATGGGAAAAAAAAATCTAAACAGCAAAATTCCCTGTGAAATAGGAAATCCAGTTCCTGACTTGTTCTATTGCCAACATCTAATTCACATTTGTTTAATTTAGAAGTTCAATGTTTCTCTATAAATGATGGAAACAATAATTAGTGACTTAAAAGTTTAATGAACAGGAACAACTCTAAAACAAAATAGATTTGGAGGCTAACAGTGGGGAAAACCTTTCATAGATTGCCAAAAAGAACTGGAAACACTTATAGACTTGGGTCAGATCCTTCAAAGACTTACATATGTGCTTAACTTTACACACTGCAAGCCACACTGAATTCCATGGGATTCAGTGCATAAATTAGGCATGCGTGTAAGTCTTTATAGGATTTGGACTTAGTGAAAAATTTGTTTGTCTCTTCAGACACCAACATTGCTATGAAATAACCCAGAATGTTCTGGGTACTGAAATGCCAATATGCATGCCAGACATACCCCATTGTTCTTCAAATCTGTACCCCATAAAGTATCTGCTCATTATCCTTTTGATGAATCTGACCTTTTAGTGCCATTCAACATCTCTGAATAGTAAGTAAAAGACAAAACAAGCAATGAAAGCTTTATAATACAACAACAACAAAAATCCACCAGCCTTCTAATCTATAAGTATACTGGATTTTAATGAACAGTTTATGATAGGCTATTTCTTTTGAAAACATTTCCCATGGAGAAACACAAACTCCCAGATGTTAAGTTTTATTTAAAACCTGAAGTTGATTGTTAATTGAGATCAACATATTCATTTCCCAATTATGAAGACATCCAGTTTGAAATGTAAACACCAGGATGTTAAAATTCTGGAATTAAATATGCATACATTAAAAATGTAATCTATTGGTTGGCATGCTGGGTTGCATCCAATACATCATCTGTACTACAAATCTTCCTGTTTTATACAAGGAATACATGTACACATTCTTTCCATGACAGCATGAATGCTATCTTATATTATATTGTAACCCCATTAATTGCAAAATATTTTGCTTTACATAGAACTTTTTCATTTTATTTGTTAAAATAATAAGGATACATCACAGATATTCCTTTGTAATGGCATGACCTTAAAGAAACATTATAAATCTAAGTAAGACTGTAGAACAAAGGATAATTTATGGGAAACTATGTCATGACTGAAGTCTGACAATAAATTGTAAATAGTCAGCTATTCATTTCACAGTTTATAGGTAAATGAGTTTGAGAATCTCTAGCTGATATATGAAAGAGTAATTAAATGAATTTCTCTCAGTAGGGTCAGCCAGTCATATGTATTCTAAATAAATGACATACTAGCCTTCCAGTTCTTTTCAATGACAACCTGCAGCAAAATTTCCCTAAACTGAAGGTTCTTGTTTCTGCAGGAACATGTATTGCTCTGCTTCATCAGGTTCAATTTAAGTGGAAGTCCCCTAGCAATTAAACACTCTAAGATGATTTTGGATGTTCTGGGTCTGTTCCTGGTTAGAAACTTGAAGGCACAATTAAAAACCAAAATGACCTTAACTCTGCCCTATAGTGTCACCATGAGGGTGAACGAAACCTTGTGTGTCTTAAAAAGCCATGTCAACATCTAATGTAAACACTGAAATGCCTTAATCATAATTTTATGGTAATTGCATGGTATCACTGCAGAGTACAGTTAAGGTTGCTCTGACACCTTCAGTGAATATTTCAATACTTTAACTTGTTTGGATTTCCTGTAAGTGTAACCTTAATACTGAATTTCCTGAGTTCACAGTGCTTGGTTTTGGAATAATTATAGTATTCCTGTAATTTTTTTTACCCCTAATTATTGAGATATACTCTCATGCCTTATTCCACCTTGATGTAGTTTTTGTCTGAGAATTAACAAATAAAGCTTCAGAACCCCCCTAACAATGATGTAGTTATTTTCATTTTAAGTGTGAAACTAAGCAAATTAAGGGCATGATTTTCAGAAGTGCTGAGCACTCACAATGTCAGTTTAAATCAATGGGAGCAGTGGGTTCTCAGCACCTCCCAAAATCAACCTGGAGTGACTGGGAAGAGAATTCAGATCTTCTGACTCCAGGGTTTGTGCTTTAACCACAAGAAAGATGGATTATAGCCCACCAAAGAAATTGGCACCTTCTTTGTGAGCTTTTAATTGTTCTGACTTATAATTGTTGAAGTCATTTATACTGGATGCACACACAGAAGCACACAGAGATTGCAAATGTTCTCACACAGTGTCATGGGGTATCCAACCCATACAAGCACTGAGCAAATTAATGTGGGCCCAAGGGGGCAAATTTACCTTGTATGCTGCACCTGGAAGGAAGTCAGGGCTTGATAAGGCCCAATTGCAGACAAACCCCAGCTGGTGAGGAACTGGGATTGGAGTGTAAAGCCAGGAAATGAAAGCAGGAGAGGGCTGTGCGGAGGAGGTCTGCTGCCATTTCCCAGAGTGAAAGGGATTTGGCCAAGGACAAGGAGGAAATCCAGGGGAAGAGATAGCACTGGGGTCCTGCGCTGTACTAGAGAGTCTGGCAAGAGGCTGAGAGGGGTGAAGAAGCCGTGGAAAGCAGAGGACTCTCCAGCAGTAAACCCAGAGATAAGCAAGGAGATAGAGATGTGAGGTAGGAAGGAGCCCAGGGAAACAACAGGATTTTAGACGCGGGGGGAAGAGGTAGGTTGCTAATCAAAGGGTCTCTGGGCTCGAACCCAGAACAGTAGGCAGGTCTGGGTTCCTCTACCCATCACTAGAAAGTGGCACAGGACCTGGAGACTTGGAATGGAAGACGGTATGAGAGAGTCTGGACATTTGTGTGACAGGACATTATTACTCCAAAAGCAGGAGGACTATATAGTAACCTGGCCAGAGAGTTGAGTCACACAATGGGAGCGTGCCAAGTCATTGAGGGGAGGGAGGGCACAATGCGAGCAACCGATGGAAGGGTGTACTGGATACAGCAAAAGCTAATTCCCAGACCCAGCTACAAGGAGGCGAACCTGCCATGAGTAGAACCCCTTCACACATGGACACACATCTTGCTTTTTTACATAAAGCAGGAAATCCAGTATTACACAAACACAGATTGTTAGATACTTTTTTTTTTTGGCATCATGACAGCAAAATATGCAGATATTTCAGGCCAAACACTGCCCTGGTGCAAGTGCAATGCCTTTAATCACATTTATGTATGAAGACTGGATTAAGTTTTTTTAGGTTCTGATCCTGCAACTGCTTACTCATGTGCTTAACTTCAAACGTGCAAGTATTCCCACTAAAGTCATTGAGACTAGTCACACACTTACACATGTGCTTAATTTTATAGGCTGAGAGTTGTAGTGAAGCATTAACATCCCACATGAATTCACGTTTTAATTCACTCCACATCATGAGCTATCAAATTTGCTTCCATAAAATAGTAAATTGCCCACCAAATTTTTGATAACATAGAAAGTTTCATAAAATATAAAAACTATCACTTTATAGCAGCATGTACATTTAAGTGTTCATATATTATTGGGGATTTCAGAATAAAACTATTTTCTATATAATCTCTACTAAAATTTGTTTGTCAAACAGCAAAATAGAATTTAAAAAGACTCTTTCAGATTAAGTAATTTCCCTGAAATTAATTAAAGGCTGAGTTGAGGAAAAATTCAAAGTTAAAGTGTAACTTTAGTTACAATGCAGCTATACATTAAATATTTTTAAATCCTGGTTCCACAGTGTTAATTGTTGGAAAATAAAGCAATTCTATTTAAAGTCTGGTTCCCCCAAATATTAACTTAAAATAGGGTATTATTGAAAGGACATGGAAAAAACAGAGAAATACAGTGCAAATCAGACCCTTAATAAGTAAGTGCTACATTTTAAAAATCCGACTGAACTTAGTTAGAAGCTTTATTCAATAGCTGCTATTGAACAGAACTTTCAGCACATTATGTCCCTGCACCCTGTAATCACGCAATATTTCTGTCATGTTGAAGCTAAAAATGTTCATCATTTTGTCAGTTCTGTCTACAAAGCCGAGAATTACCTTCACAAAGCTCCTGAGATTTATGCTTTTAATTACCTCCTATCTGCTCCACTGCCTCCAAACCCAAAGAATCAATATAAATAGTCTTATTTATATAGAAAATGTAAAATGTTTGACAAAAGCAGGCTAGAGTTTTGTAGATTTCTATTTGATGTTATTGATTCTCTTCTGTGTTATTTTTTTTGACAGCACCAGCTAGTCATTCAAACTTACCAAGTTACCATTTATCCAGTAACCTTTATTTAAACTTCAAAAACTTGCCTTTTGGCTACTTATACTTAAAAAAAAACCAAAACAACTATCATCATGGTATCTTTTTAATTAATCAGCTATTACTGAATTCAATTCTAATGTGGCCTTCAGCATCTCTGAGGGCCTGGATTTGTCGCCCTGCAATAAAATCTGCCTTCTCTGAGTTGCTTGTAAAATTTGTTTTCTTTCCTGAATTGAGTCCCTCTTAGTTGACACCACAAAGTGCTACTGAGCTATCCTGATACTCATTATACTGCCATATTTCTCAGAAATCGAGTTAGCTTTTAATTGTGAAATTATTACTCTCTCTAAAGACTCAAACTGGAGCTAGCGCTTGTTGAGCAGCCAAAGACCTTTCCCCAGGAAATGGTGTGTGTGTGTGTGTGTGTGTGTGTGTGTGTGTGTGTGTGTGTGTGTGTGTGTGTGTGTGTGTAGGAAGCAAATACACACATCTTTGCTTTATAAGTGATCAATAACTGGTAATGTTCAGATTTTAAAAGGAAGATGATTGGACACATGTACATAAAGAATGGACTCATGAGCCTGTTTGTTGTATGGGGGGCTAGTGGGGCACGGGGAGGAAGGAGAATTGACCAAGGCAATGCAAGAGAATAGATCTTGCACTCAGTGCTTTCACAGTGCCCTGGCTCCAACACTTCCAGTGAAGAATCAACATAAAGTGAAGAGGACAAGAGAGCAGAAAAATTATTTGACCATAAACCGAAGACTCTTATGTAAGAAGAAAAGGAAGCATGATGCTTTGCAGAAGCCAAACAGATGCCTCTGCAGCTGTGACTCTCTCTTCTGTTGTGGCTGCATGTTGAATTTTCAGACACTTCTAATAGCGTAGCTGTCTCAGGGACAATCTGGCTAAGGTTCTACAGCTGCTACGGGGACTAGTGCCACATGACAGCTGGTGGGAGAAGCTGTAGATTGGTCTGGTGGCCAGAATGAAGAAGAAGAATCAGCCAAGAGCAGACAGAAAGCAAGTCCGGGTGGGATAGGAAGTTGTGATTTTTTTCTCCCTTTCCCCATTGCTACTTGGCCCTCTGCTGGATGACACAGAGGATCCAGCCAATTTGAGCAGCCTGCTGGCTTGACTGAGAGCTACTGTAATGCAACTGATTAATAACAACAAACCAGACAATATATACTAAATATCAAAGCATTATTTATGAAAGCCTATCTATCCATCCAGGCATACTATAATATGAGAGCACTATTAGAATTTTGAGAGAGGAAAAATAGCACTTTCAAAACACACACATGCTGGCTCTATATCAATTTTAGGTGGGTTCTCGTTTCTGGCTTCCAGGTCTCCCAATGCAATCCCGTTGCTTGCTTTGGCCACCTCTACTGGAGCATGCACAATCAAGTCTGGGGCACTATAGCAGCTGTGCCACGTGCATCCCTTATTTGTAAAAACTGTTTTTCTGTGAGAAGCTGAGAATGGTGCATAAAACTGAAAGAACAGTAAATGAATTTTACTTTAAATTTACGATTTCATTTTTCTGAGGAGGCGATTGTGCCATGTGCTCCAGTGTGGAGTCTCCACACCATTTTCCCATTGGCCTTTCGTGTGCTGAGATAATGTCCATTTGGAAGGCTTAACTTAGTAATGTATTGTTTGCTATCTTGAAGAATTTAATGTGGGAAGACTAAGCTCTATTAAGAGATGAGTTTACATTTTGATTTGATGATGAAGAGGTCTGTGGTTATTCTAATATTCCGTAGAAGCAAATCCCATAGCTGCAGAGATGGCTTGATCCCCTTCATGTACATGTTCCATACTAGGCACTAACAACAAGAGTTCCTGAGGAATGCAGCTCTCCAGACTGGCTTTGGTCACAGAGAAAATGATGCTCTCAAAGATATTTGGCACTCAATCCATTTAGGGTTTTAATAACTAAGAGCAGGGCTTTATATTGCATCCAGAATTTCACAACAAGGATACTGTAGTGTGGGGAACACTAAGTGATGGGTTATGATGCCCCAGAGTTGTTATAAAAAGGGCTGCTGCATTTTGTTCCACCTGGAGTTTCTTTGAGTTATTCACTTTCGGTCCCAGCCACTGCATGTTGCAGAAGCTGAGCCTGGAAATGATAAAATCATACATCAGGATATCCAGGTCAAGATCAGACAGGAAGGTATTTTTGACCCATGAGACTTTGGTGCTCAGCCTCAGTGAGGGGCTGAGAATGAATCACAGACCACATATATCACCTTGATGATCAGAGGGTTGATGCCCTCAAAGCACGGATAGATGTTCTCAGAATATTTCATTTTACAGATTGCATAAACTTTATCTTGGCTAAAATAACTTTCAGCCAGTGTCCTTTCACCCATACTAATATTGTTCAGATACCTGAAGAGTTAGGAGACTTGGTGCTCCGTGAAGGAAATGCAGAAGTGGGCATAAGCTACATATTTCTGGTATTAAATCCATGGCATCCTACAATCTCCTCAAGAGATTTAGAGTTGGATTTTCAAAGCCACCAAGGAGATTTGAATGTCCAGTTCCTATTAACTGCCTCAGACCATTTACTTGTGGAGTTCTATCCTATTCAAAATATAGCCTAAAAGTAGGGAATAGGATTGACCATTATGTGACCCCTCAGGTAAGGCATTTAAGGCAGAGAAGTACGCATTACATACCTGAGATCAATCCAAGGGAAAGGATTGGAGTCAGCACAATGCAAGTTAATCCACCTCTGTAAGGTTGATTTAGTAATGCCTTTTGATCACCTGTGTTAAATGCTTCTGATAAATCTAGCAGTGTGTGGATGGCCATCCACAAAACTGACCACTGTCAGTAATAATCTCTTCCCAGCTATAAAGGGATGCGTCTCTATTCTTATTGTTCTTGATGTCTCTACAAGTTTCCACTATTGATCATCTTTCATTCTCCGATTCCTCTCCTCTCTTATTTCCCATGACTGTTGGTTCTTTTCCTACATTGCAGCTCAATCATCCAACATCTCCTTCAGTGGCTCCTCATCTTTCTCTTCCCAGATCTGTCCCCATACCTCAGCCCCTTCTCTCTCTCTGTACTTTCCCTTGGAAATCTTACCTACTCCATGTGCTCAACCATCTCATCAGCTACCACCTCCATCCACATGATTCCCAGATCTCTCTCCCCATCTCTGAAACCTCCATCTATGTCCAGTGTAGCATCAACTGTCTCTCTGACATCTCTCTAGATTGCCTCATCATCATCTCAGATGCAGATTCTCCTAAACTGAATTTCTTATCTTCCCTCTAGTCCCTCTTCACCACCTCCCTTTTCTGTCACCATTGACAACTCTACTGACCTTCCTGTCTCCCAGGCTCATAATCTTGGTGTCATCTTCCATTCTTCTCTCTCCTCTTACCCCCATTTGCAGTCTTCTCACTAAATCCTGCCAATTCTTCCTCTTTAATAGCACCAAAATCCACCCTTTAAAAAAAGCAAAGATAATTAGTTGCCCATTGGACTTTAGCCTCTTCCATGCTAGCTACTATCACAGGGGAAAATAGGCTGAATTTGTTCATTTTCCAGATATCTGGACATACTGTTATATACTACCCTGTATGTCTATGGAACAGCTGAGATTCATTGACACAGTGATAGGGATTGAAATAAAGTTGACATTCAGCTAAACATTTACTGATGCAATTATATTGTTAAACCATCACTCTTTCCCTATTTGATGAATGATCACAACCATCACCATCACTATAAAGCCCCACACTGTCAGACTAAAGCAGGTGCCAAGGCACTAGAAATTTTGGCATTGATACTCTAACTGAGCTGGTTTACAGCTCATTGCAATGCACTTCAACAAGAGGGCAAATCAAAATGTGGCAGAAGTATAAATCGGGATGAATTTGAGGGGCCTGCAAAGAGCACTAACAGCATTCAGAGCAGATTTCTTGCCTGCAGAAACATCCAGATGAGGGCTAACCACACATACAGAATCATGTACTAAGATTTCCACTTAGCTACAGGATACATGGTAACTAAAAGCCTGAGAACACCAGTAGTTAACTACAAGAAGTTAAAAATGTCATTTGATTGCACTCCACCTCTGTATATTCTCTCTTGAGCATTCCACAGAAAGTTCTGGGATTTATAATTTAGTTAGTCAGGGATCATACTGTGCATGTATGCATAGCTAGATGAGCCCCCAGTCCTGCAAACACTTATCCCATGCTAAACTTTGCTACCAGTGACAGGAAAGTAGTGGAAATAATCACATCTGTGAGTGTGTGCAGGAAAGACGTCCAAAACAGCTTAAGAAGCAGAAAAGGGTCTTTTTCTGGCTGCTCTAACCTGTGCCTTCCTATCCCCTAGTCAGCTGATTTACTTTCTGTGTCCACCATGTGAAGGTAGCTCAAACTAAGAATGAATCTACACTTTGAGCTGGAAGTGTAATTTCTACCTTGTTTGTATATCCACACAGTTACTTTGATCAAACTAGCATGCTAAAAATAGAAGTGTTGCTGTGGTGGTGTGGGTGGGCAGGACAGGCTAGCCACCCTGAGTACAATCCCACCCAGGACTCTAAGGGTATGTTTACATCATAATTAAACACCCATGGCTGGCCTGTGTCAGCTGACTTGGGCTCGCAGGGCCCAGGCTCTGGGGCTGTAAAATGGTGGGGTAGATGTTCGGGTGCAGGCTGGATCCTGGGCTCTGGGACCTCATGTTGGGGGCTGCACTGCAATGTAAGCTGTGGGTTAGTAGAACTTGAGTTAGCAGACCCTGGGTTTGTTAATTTAGGAGCATCAATGCGCATTTGCAATCCCAGATTAGGAATTGTGGAATCCTAGGTCCCAATCTGGGGCTCCAGCATCTACACTGCATTATGTGGGTTTGAGTCCAACCACCTGTGATCCAGACTTCCTAGCATCCTTCCCAAATGTGGCCACTCTAGCCCTTTGTTAATGGTGCAGTGTGAGAAAACTTGACTGTCCAGAGCACAAAAAGTCGAGCCATGGGATTGTGGAATACTTTTGGAGGATTCCCAGAGCACTAGTCCTGTGGGCCTGCAAAGTGATAGGGCTTGAACTCTGGGTGCAGGCTTGATACAGACTCAGACACTCTATCCCCAGGGGTACCTGGGGTCTAAGCACTGGGTTAGTGTGGTTTGTGTGTAGACAGAAGGGGGGTTAGGCTTGAACCTGAGTTTGAACCCTGGGCTTACCGAGCATTATAGACATATCCTAAGTATTTACTTGGGCAATCAGCCTGCTTTACCATCCATGCTGCTGCACCTATGTTTCTGTCTTTAGCTCGCTAGCTCAGTCAAACTAGCACATGTATGTCTACCTGAGCTGGAAATTGCACCTCCAGCTTGAAGTGCAGATGCACCCTTAGAACCAGGTCTTAAAGCATCTTCATTAGGTTATTTGATCTCTACTGTCAGTAATCAGAGCTAAGGAAACTAATGTTATTTTGACATTAGCACTGCACAGTTAAACTTCAAGTCAAGAAACCTGAAAGATAAGATTCTTACAGCAACATTAACTTGGTCATACTGAACATACATAACATTTCATCCTTCTATTTTATTTGCTAAAGGCCTGGTTTTATTTTACAGATGCTGAGCAACTATAGTGCGCAGCTGAGTGTGCAGCACTTTTGAAAATCAATTTCCCAATGCATAATTTAATAGATTACTTTGTATATTTTAAAATATCTACCAAAAATACACAGAATGGGGGGAGACGGTTGGGAGAGGTCCAGGTACTCTCCACGCCAAATTTATACATTGAGAGGGAGAACAACAGGATAACAACTGATATAGCCAGAGGGGGAGGGTTAGGTATAAGGAAGAGGGGGGGACGGATACTAGACCGACAGGTCATACTGGTAGTACTGTGTCCCTACCAAGTTGGGTGAAAAGGGTGAGAGGAGCCAAACAGCAAAAATTAGGATGTTTATTCACCAATGCGAGAAGCTTAGGTAACAAAATGGAGGAACTGGAGCTCCTGGTCCGGGAATTGAAACCGGATATCGTAGGAATAACCGAAACATGGTGGAACGGTAGCCATGACTAGAGTACAGGTATGGAAGGGTATGTGCTGTTTAGGAAAGACCGAAACAAAGGTAAAGGTGGGGGAGTAGCATTGTATGTCAATAATGAGGTGAAATGTAACAAAATAACTAGCAATGCAATTGATAATACGGAGTCTGTTTGGGCAATGGTGACATTGGGGAAGAAAACTACTAGAGCGTCCCCTGGGATAGTGATTGGGGTGTGCTATAGACCACCTGGATCTAGCCTGGATATGGATAGAGAGCTCTTTAATGTTTTTAAGGAGGTAAATACTAATAGGAACTGTGTGATCATGGGAGACTTTAACTTCCCGGATATAGATTGGGAAACAAATGCTAGTACTAATAATAGGGCTCAGCTTTTCCTAGACGTGATAGCTGATGAATTCCTTCATCAAGTAGTCGCTGAACCGACGAGGGGGGATGCCATTTTAGATCTGATTTTGGTGAGTAACGAGGACCTTGTTGAGGAAATAGTTGTAGGGGACAACCTTGGCTCGAGTGATCATGAGCTAATTCGGTTCAAAATAAATGGAAGGATAAACAAAATTGCATCTGAGACTAAGGTTTACGATTTCAAAAAGGCTAACTTTACTAAATTAAGGCGACTAGTTAGGGAAGTGGACTGGACTAACATATTTAGGGATCTAAAGGCGGAAGATGCCTGGAGTTACTTCAGGTTGAAGTTGCAGGAGCTGTCAGAGGCCTGTATCCCGAGAAAGGGAAAACGGTTCGTAGGTAGCAGTTTTAGACCGAGCTGGATGAGCAAGCGTCTCAGAGGGGTGATTAAGAAAAAACAGAAAGCGTACAAGGACTGGAAAATGGGAGGGATCAGCAAAGAAACCTACCTTATTGAGGTCAGAGGGTGTAGGGAAGCAGTGAGAAAGGCAAAGAGCCGGGTGGAGATGGACCTAGCGAAGGGGATTAAAACCAATAGCAAAAGGTTTTTTAGCCATATAAATAGGAAGAAAACCAAGAAGGAAGAAGTGGGACCGCTTAAAACTTTAGACGGAGTGGAGATTAGGGATAATCTTGGCATGGCACAATATCTAAACGAATATTTTGCCTCAGTCTTTAATGAGGCTAATGAAGGGCTAAGGAAAAGTGGTAGAGGGACTGATGGGAATGAAGATATGGGGGGTAGACATTACGGTATCTGAGGTAGAAGCCAAACTTGAACAGCTTAACGGAAGTAAATTGGGGGGCCCGGATAATCTTCATCCTAGAATATTAAGGGAATTGGTGAGTGAAATTGCAAGCCCGTTAGCGATGACTTTTAATAAATCTCTAAACTCGGGGGTGGTACCGTTCGACTGGAGATTAGCTAATGTAGCTCCTATATTCAAGAAGGGGAAAAAAAGTGACCCAGGTAACTACAGGCCTGTTAGTTTAACATCTGTAGCATGCAAAGTCATGGAAAAAATTATAAAGGAGAGAGTGGTTACGGACCTTGAGGCCGATGGCAACTGGGACAAATTACAGCATGGTTTTACGAAAGGTAGATCGTGTCAAACCAACCTGATCTCCTTCTTTGAGAAAGTAACAGATTTTTTAGACAAGGGAAATGCGGTGGATCCAATATATCTTGATTTCAGTAAGGCGTTTGATACGGTACCGCATGAGGAATTACTGGTTAAATTGGAAAAGATGGGGATCAAAATGAAAATCCAGCGGTGGATAAGGAGCTGGTTAAAGGGGAGACTGCAGAGGGTCGTATTGAAGGGTGATCTGTCGGGTTGGAGGGGGGTTACCAGTGGAGTTCCTCAAGGTTCGGTTTTGGGTCTGATTTTATTTAATCTATTTATCGCTGACCTCGGAACCAAAAGTAGGAGCGGGCTGATAAAGTTTGCGGATGACACCAAGTTGGGAGGTATTGCCAATTCGGAAAAGGATCGGGATATCCTCCAGGGAGATTTGGATGACCTTGTAAACTGGAGTATTAGTAAGAGGATGAAATTCAATAATGAGAAGTGTAAGGTTATGAATTTAGGGATGACTAACAAGAATTTTAGTTATAAGCTGGGGACGCACCAGTTGGAAGTAACAGAGGAGGAGAAGGACCTAGGAGTCCTAGTTGATCGCAGGATGACTATGAGTAGGCAATGTGATGTGGCCGTTAAAAAAGCTAATGCGGTCTTGGGATGCATTAGGCGAGGTATTTCTAGTAGAGATAAGGAGGTGCTAGTCCCGTTATATAAGGCGTTGGTAAGACCTCATTTGGAGTATTGTGTGCAATTTTGGTCTCCCATGTTTAAGAAGGATGAATTCAAACTGGAATGAGTACAAAGAAGGGCCACTAGAATGATCCGAGGAATGGAAGGCCTGTCGTATGAAAGGAGACTTGAGGAGCTCGGTTTGTTTTCCTTAACCAAAAGAAGGATAAGAGGAGATATGATTGCACTCTTTAAATATATCAGAGGGATAAATACCAGTGAAGGAGAGGAATTATTTCAGCTCAGTGCTAATGTGGACACGAGGACAAATGGATATAAATTGTCAGTTAGGAAATTTAGGCTTGAAATTAGACGAAGGTTTCTAACCATCAGAGGAGTGCAATTCTGGAACAGCCTACCGAGGGAAACAGTGGGGGCGAAGGACCTCCATGACTTTAAGATTAAGCTCGATAAGTTTATGGAGGGGATGGTATGATAGGATAATGGGTTTAGTCAATAGGTCAATAAAGTGCCACACTGGTAATTAGTACAAAGGGTCAATGTTGGGATATTGTTAGCCTTTTCCAGAGGGTCTGGCTGGAGAGTCTTGCCCGCATGCTCGGAGTTCAGCTGATCGCCATATTTGGGGTCGGGAAGGAATTTTCCTCCAGGGTAGATTGGCAGTGGCCCTGGAGGTTTTTCGCCTTCCTCCGAAGCATGGGGCAGGGGTCGCTTGCTGGTGGATTATCTGCTACTTGAAGTCTTTAAAGCACGATTTGGAGCATTCAACAGCAGAGTCAAGGGAAAGAATTAGTTCATGAGTGGGTGGATCAGCTTATGTGGCCTGCATCTTGCAGGAGGTCAGACTAGATGATCATAATGGTCCCTTCTGATCTTGAATTCTATGATTCTATGATTTACTACAGCATCTCTCACATTTTATGCTGGTGTAGCTCTGTGGCAATCTGTCAGTGTTAACTGGACTAACACATGGTGAATCAGACCCATTGGGCAATGTGACTGAGTTAACATTTTGGTGGAAACGTTAATTTTTGCATCTTGAGATTTCTTTAAAAAAAATTAAACAGTGCAACTTTACTAATGTGCGAAGATATTTTTGTAATATGCACACATCACTGCATATAAAATATGAAATGACAAAACTATGAATGAATTTGGTACTATTCAGATGGAAAAGACATGTTGTTCCTAAAGTGAACTGCTTTGCCCACTGGCAAGCTGACTAGCAGGGCTGTCCCTGGGGGGGTGCGGGGCCTGGGGTGGAAGTGACTGATTTGTCTCTTCTGGAACCGACCGCGACAGCCAATTGTACTGGCCCACGGGTATAATTGTACTGGGCCACCCAAAGTGCGGGGCCTGGAACGGTTGCCCAATTTGCCCTACCCAAGGGACAGCTCTGCTGACTAGTGTTAATTTATAAAAGTTCATTTGGGAATTGTTTATTATCAGTGCTTCTATATTTGCATATATTTGTGTTGTGTAAATAAAACTGTAGCTTTTTGCCTTCCAACATTGTGTACTGCTGAGAGTATGGAGAGAAAGACAAAGGAGGCTATTTAAAATTGGGCACAATCACATTGAATTGTGATGCACAGCGTCTTCTCCAATATATTTTACTTGTTGAGATACATCAGCAATGGCGTTCAGCTGCTTACATTTCAACTCTGCCTTCCATATTTGCTACACCACCCTCTGTAGATACTCACCCCTTCTTGTCAACTGCTGGGAATGGGCCACACCCACTTTGATTGAATTGACCTCATTAGCACTGACTCCCCCACTCAGTAAGGCAACTCCCATCTTTTCATGTGCTGTGTATTTATTCCTGTTTACTGTATTTTTCACTCCATGCATCTGATGAAGTGGATTATAGCCCATGAAAGCTTATGCCCAAATAAATTTGTTAGTCTCTAAGGTGCCACAAAGACTCCTCATTGTTTTTATATCAGCTCAGTCTCTTTCCGATTTAGAAATGTTATTGAAGAACGTGTCGATCTTTATCATTTAAGTTCTTACATTAAAATGTAAATTAGTGCAATTATAAGAAATTAGCATTTAGTAATACCAAAGGGAACGTTATATACAATTCTTTTACTATTATTATATATACTCTGACTATAAGCAGTATCTGGTGCACTTGTGGATTTCCCACAGACACTTGTGTGGGCTTCTGTGAATCTAAATATGATTCATTCAGAAATGTAATTTTTCTCTCCACTGTGTCACGGAGCTCTTTGAGCTTTTCCTGTGATCCCTTAGGCATATACTCACACATCTGCCTATTCTCAGATTTGAAAGATGGCCAACAATGACGACTTATTAAAATCTAAATGAACGTGCATGAAATTCATGCTCTGCTAATAGAAATTCATGGGCTTTTGCATATGATGGTCAAAATTAACCATAAAGATCAATTTTTAAACCATCTCTGTGTTGAAAGAAGTGAAGTGATCTTTTATGCTTTCAGTGCAGCATTTAATAAAAATCAATTTGTAAGTGCAACATCTGTCTTTTGACTTGGCTCTATGTTTAAGGGTATCGGACATTCTATTACTAACTAGTTAGGACTGGGTACCTTTGATTGGCTGTCCACTTCTCTGAGCGAATGAATAATATCATTATTTAGGTTCTGTCAACTTGACTACTTTATAAGTTATCTTTTCACCGGTGCTTCCACCTACCATATGTTTGGTATCAGAAACCCTAATATTGTATACACAAGAGAGGTTAACTACCTGATTGTTTCTGCAGAGTCTATATGCACAACTGATGGGGGGGGGGGCCCACAAAGTTAGAAGCTGTGATATTAGTTAGTTTTCCACCATAACCTGACTTGCCAGTAGCATGTAACTCTAAATCTACTATCTGCTAGTCAAGTATTACCTTTTTGGAACAAATGCAAACAGGTTTGATTGAGCAGAACAAGGCATGTGGCATTAATGTGGATTTACTATAGTGAAGCAGGGACTTCTACAGAAAAAAATGCCACTTTGTGCAGTATGGATTCTATTACTTATACCACCAGTTGTCACCATTGGCATGGTTAAACTGGTATACCTGAAGTATTAGACTTTAATAGAAAAAACTTAACATGTATTTTCATTAAAATTTTCATTTGATAGTGAGTTTTTGAAAGAGAGAACAAATAAAAGCCAAATACAATGTGTGCATCATGTTAAGGCTCAATTTGCCTGACTTCTTACAAGTCAGATTCAGAATAAGAGGACAGGCTATCTTGAAGATGTATATTTTTCCACACATGCTGACAGACTAATCTGTAACTGACAAGAAGAGGTTTGCTCTAAATGTTTGTTAGGATCCAGCAGTCTCTTTTCAAGAAGTTAGAAAGAAAAAAAAATCAAGACAAAACCAGGTGGGTCTTAAGTCCATAAATACATCTTTTCTTGACATTATACTAAACATTTCTTTTTTAAACTACAGAAAAGAATCCGAAGCTTGGGCACAGTAGAATATTTCAGTCAGGAAACTGCATCTCTCTAAATCATGATAAATATAGTAAAAGAGAAAATGAATGTCTTTAACCTGCCATTTTTATTTCTCATAAAAAAGGGCACCCAGATGTTTGGACATGATTCATGCACTAAATATGCTCATTCTACCACAATGGAGATGGTTCAGACTTTAAAAAATCCTTCCTCGTTTAACTTCAGACTCGTTTTGCTAGACAGCTGCAACACCATACGCTGATGTCAGGAGACTACATTTAAAGCTGAAATTGTGTAAACTGGTAGAAAACATTGCTGAAACCACTGTAGGGTATATGATTAATTGAATGGAAGATTTGACATCTACTAATTGAATTTTAATCAGGAATATTCTGATCTACTGGTCCAGAGCAGTGGGTGCCCTTCATATGCGAGAGAAAATTAGTTACACCTTATGTGTAATTTTTATTTTTCTCATACATGAGCATCCACTGGTCTAAATATTACTCATGGAAAGGTAAGAAGCACTAAGATCCAGGGAAGAAACTTCAACTGGAGAACTACTGAAATTCTTTTAGGAGAAACAGAAATAGAAAATTTAATCATTTTTTTGTCATTTTCATTTTAATAGCTTGCATAGTTTCAGTTGAGGGAAATTGGAATGACCAAAGCCTTTGCCAGCCAAGGAAAGAATGCCAGTTGTGCAGACTTTGGAAAAGGAATTGCAAATCCAACATGGCTTTATTATAAACCTCATTGTACAAAGCTCTGTGCTTCTCAGCCCAACAGTTTGAATGCAAACTTTTACTGAATGTAATCTGATGATCCTAGGAAGGGTCTGACTAGATGCATCTAATGGCTACCATGTTAGATCTGAGCCATAATTGAAGTGCTTCATACATTTTTTAGGATTCCCCCCTGAAGGAAGAACTCTCTCTACTCTAGTCCAATGGAGATGAACTTTAAAGAACATTTCACATGGTAAGTATTAAGGTATTTTTCTAATATTTGGGCTGACGACAAAAATGTGAAACACATTAATTTGAACTCTGTTCTTTTTCACTTTGAACAAAGTCCAGATGAGGATTAAGTGCCATCTTTTCATGGAAGAATTGAAGACAGGGTTCTTTAATTGACCATGTTCATATTTCACTTATTCTTCCACTTTCCATAATTGCTATAAGGAAAAAAAACATACGGGGAGGTCTCCACTAGAGGATTGATAAGGAGTTTTCTTATGCCAATGCAATTTATGAAGATATAGGAGCTGTCAAGAGAAGGCTGACACCAGAAATCCATGGGCAGAATATTGAATCTGTAGGTAACTGGAAATCTCTTATAAAGGACCCAATGCCATATGTTTGGAGTGGATTTAAGCTGAAACCTCTATACCTGGTGAACAAATCTTCCAAAAATAGTCTTGTATGCTGTGATTATGGAATGTTTCAGAGACTTTCTATTAAAGTTAGCCAGTTCCCAGGAGTAGCCATGTTGTTGAAAGCTCAGACTCTCAGGTTCTGTGCTGTAAAATCAAATCTGCAAAGATTAGACTGAGGCCAATACAGTCAGGGTCACTGATGCTTTATCTAGTCTTATTTTTTCCAAATAAATTTGGTGATTAGAAGGAAATTGGAAGGGCATATGAATACATCTGCCCACTAGAAGGAAAAGGTGTCCCTCTTCCATGCCAAGAGATGCCATCGATGAGACCAAAATACTCATACTTTTCCAGTTGTTCTAAATTGTGGGTAAGTCTAGATATGGGAAGGAGTGGGGGGAATCACTTGTTTCACAGAGCCAAGGATGTCCTTGTTCAGCTTCTGCTTGTTTTCTACTAACAAATGACAACTGAGCATGTTAGCTTTGAAGTTTTGTCTTGTTCTGCGGGATGCCATGGTAACAGACAGGTGTGCTTCTCATGGAATGAAAGGAGTTTGGTGATCTGTGGTTCAGATTTGTATTCTGTTCCTCCTCGGCCATTCACATATGCCACCATGGTCTAATTGTCCCTCTTGATGTAGAATGTGAAGGTATTCCTTGAGAATTTTGTGAAGCAGGGCTTCTAATCATTGTCAGCTGCTTTGGAGGTACTATGAGTGTCCAATAGTAGAGCTAATTGTGCAGGCCGAAGAACTGGAGGGATTGGGGATCGTGGCTTGTATGTGCAGAACAGCAACATGAGCACGAACCACAAACACTGGGAAGCAAACTACTTGAGAACAGTAAAGAGAAGAATTAAAACTAGAAAACTGGGATAATTACCATTTGAGCTTCAAGAAAAACAAGACCCTGATATAATAGCAAGGAAGGTTTACATTTTAGTGGGTTTTGTTAATTAGGAATTGTGGCTGGTGCACTGGGCTATGTGGAAAGAGTTTTCCTTTTATGAACATTTTTAGCAGTAAGTCATTCAGCTAACGTAGGGGTAAATGCTTTAGGGAATCTCACCTTAGTCAACACTACTGAAACTCCTTATTTGTCCTCTCCCCAAAATGGGAGAGACTGCAAGGGAAGGTGGTGGTAATACTCCAGGTCCCCATTTGACTCTAATGTTCATGGGTATTCTATACATCAGGAGTCATAATGCTTTACAGGGGTTGCAAAACTGCCATTTTTACAACTATTCACTTTTGACCCCTTCTGTGGTTGCCTTGAAGTGACAGCAGAAAGTCTTCTGACAAAGTGGAGATTGAAATTGTGGGAGTAAAGAGCTGACAGGTTTGCCGATGTTTGAGAACCTTCCCTCTCTCTAAAATGGTGTAGAGATAGACCCAGCTGCAGTAGCTTTGTCACATATGAGCACTTTCTCTTACTGCCAGATTACAGGCACATGGATTGTGCATTGCACTAGGTCCAATCCTACTAGACTCTCTGCTGCTAGCTTCTGCTATATTGCTGTGTACAGAATGAATGGCAGGCCCTGTAAAGTGGCAGCTTAGAGTAGGCTGCTCTGGCATGCATACTGAGGAACCTAAGAGGAGAAAAAAAATCAGGCTGTTATCCTGCAGATTTCAACTCTTGGAATGGTCTGCTGGTACAGGCAGATTGGCAATATGGGATAGACCACTCTGGTGCACTGCTGAGGGAAAACAGTGAAAAGTGTGGTTCTGATGACTGACAATCCCATAAATAAGAAGGTCCCCGCAGACCGATTAAAGGAAATGTTGCTACTACTGTACTGCTATATGCTGTGGAGAACAAAACTGCTCTCTCAGAGTCTGAATAAAGGGCTCAAAGTGCAGTGATACAGCAGCCCACCAGAGGGAGCCTGAGTTCAAAAGGTGAAAGGAAGAAAAAGGGCTGTGGTGCCCTTTGGTGCTGAGGTGGCAGGAGTAGGTCTAACCCAGAAGTGACATCCAGTCCAGCAAATAGCCATGTATGAGAAATGTATTGTTTCATTTGTAAGGTAATAAAGGAAAATCTATTGATCTGTAATGGAATAACTGTTCTCTTTCAGAGGGGAAAATAAGGGAACTACATTTAAAAGGGAGGAGAGTATAATCTGATGAATCCATTCTGAGGCCAGCTATTGACACAGGATGGCAGTGCTACAAACCTCGGCCAGAAAAGAAAAGAAGGCCAAACAGAACAGACCCCATCTCAGGAGACTTTCCTAGATGTAATTGTGGGGGCAGTCTTGTGGTCTCCGTAAGACAGCTGAGAAGCAATAAATCAAGGAAGAGCATGGTCAAAGCAGTACCAGAAAGGGGTAGAATGGAAAAAAACTAGGGCTCTGGGGAGCAGCTTTCAAAAACTTTTGAAAAGTATTTCTTATGAGGAGATAAAAATAGCAAATATTTTAATACTTCAGTATCATTTAGCGACAGCACACGCTTCTTATAAATGTTATGTTTGCTCGGAGATGTTTTCATTTGTGTTAATGATCGCTTAATAGCATTAAAAGCCATTCTTCATGATTGGGTATGGTATGTCTTAAGAGTCTTGCACATGGAAATTAGTTCTCTTGACATTAACTACTCAGGGAAAAATCTTAATCTGCTCATATGCATTCATTCAATGAGCTCTTTTTAGAGCACATTTTGACCTGAATTGCATTGCAGTAGACAGAGCTTCACAGAACTTGACCAGACTAAAGGGACAACAGGAAGTCAAAATCCCCACTTATCTGAACTGCAAATATTTACTATTGGAAGGGTATAATTGGAGGGATCTTAGGTGAGGTTATCAGTAAAGCATGCAGGTACACAGGAGGAAGTAGAGATTTCTTCTAAAAAGGAAACGAATATAAAGGACACATACACTTGGAGGAAGTCTGTCTGCCTCCATTTCTCTTGAATTCTTTGTGCTGTTCACTTAGAACACAAGAATGGCTGTACTGGGTCAGACCAAAGGTCCATCCAGCCCAGTATCCTATCTACCAACAGTGGCTAATGCCAGGTGCCCCAGAGGGAGTGAACCTAACAGGTGGTGATCAAGTGATCTCTCTCGTGCCGTCCATCACCACTCACTGATAGACAGAGGCTAGGGACACCATTCCTTACCCATCCTGGCTAATAGCCATTAATGGACTTAACTGCCACAAATTTATCCAGTTCTCTTTTAAATGCTGTTATAGTCCTAGCCTTCACAACCTCCTCAGGCAAGGAGTTCCACAAGTTGACTGCATGCTGTGTGAAGAAGAACTTCCTTTTATTTGTTTTAAACCTGCTGACCATTAATTTCATTTGGTGGCCCCTAGTTCTTATATTGTGGGAACAAGTAAATAACTTTTCCTTATTCACTTTCTCCACATCACGCATGATTTTATATACCTCTATCATATCCCCCCTTAGTCTCCTCTTTTCCAAGCTGAAAAGTCCTAGCCTCTTTAATCTCTCCTCGTATGGGACCTATTCCAAACCCCTAATCATTTTAGTTGCCCTTCTCTGAACCTTTTCTAATGCCAGTATATCTTTTTTGAGATGAGATGACCACATCTGTATGCAGTATTCAAGATGTGGGCATACCATGGATTTATATAAGGGCATTAAGATATTTTCTGTCTTATTCTCTATCCCCTTTTTAATTATTCCTAATATCCTGTTTGATTTTTTGACCGCCTCTGCACACTGCGGGAATGTCTTCAGAGAACTATCAACAATGACTCCAAGATCTTTTTCCTGATTTGTTGTAGCTAAATTAGCCCCCATCATATTGTATGTATAGTTGGGGTTATTTTTTCCAATGTGCATTACTTTACATCTATCCATATTAAATTTCATTTGCCATTTTGTTGCCCAATCACTTAGTTTTGTGAGATCTTTTTCAAGTTCTTCGCAGTCTGCTTTGATCTTAACTATCCTGAGCAATGTAGTATCCTCTGCGAACTTTGCCACCTCACTTTTTATCCCTTTCTCCAGATCATTTATAAATAAGTTGAATAGGATTGGTCCTAGGACTGATCCTTGGGGAACACCACTAGTTACCCCTCTCCATTCTGAAAATTTACCATTTATTCCTACCCTTTGTCCCCTGTCTTTTAACCAGTTCTTAATCCATGAGAGGATCTTCCCTCTTATCCCATGACAACTTAATTTACGTAAGAGCCTTTGGTGAGGGACCTTGTCAAAGGCTTTCTGAAAATCTTAGATATTAGTTTGTTGGCAAATAAAGTATAATTAACTCGTAGGACACTGGATTGTGATCTGGTCTTTTCTGTAGTTCACCAGTGTACCTGAACCCAAAGTACTTAGGCCCTGATTCAGGAAAAGCACTTACACATGTGCTTAAGTGTTGTACTGAAGAGGGATGCTTTCCAAAACTGGGACTTTAGAAAAACAACACTATCTAGCCTCAAACTACAGAAAGAAGGAGCAAGTTACTAGTCAGGTCTTTCTGCTCTTTTGGTAGTTTTCCCCTGGTGGGGGCAGTCATGGTCAGGCAACTAAGTCTAAGCCAAGTACCAGAAAAAGTTAAAAATCACAGTGTGGGATGCCATTACAAGCTCACTTGCGAGTGGGCAAAATGTCATCCTAAATGGCTGGCATAAGTGTGGGCAGAACTGTAAAGGATTTAATTGAGAAAAGATGTTTGGATTAATTAGACGCTCTGCTAGAAAAAATATAATGATACTCACATCAGAGTTAAAGCGAAGCTGACAGACATTACAGGAAATAACTTGTTTCTTCTTTGGGGGAATGGATACTCCAAATGTGTGGTTTATGACTGCTTTTTGCACAGGATCCATCTGGAGAGCAAACAATAAAATATTCAATTTACAACTTCACAGGACAATAAACAGTGCAGAAAAGGCTCAAAATAACATTTTCCCCCTGCAAGTTCCATTTTTTTAATAAAACAGGAGGAAATAGTATTTCAAACCTCATAATAAAAATGATTAGATTTATCTGAAGATAGGGAATTGGTATAATGCCAGAGTTTACAAAAAAGCAACTCAGCCACCCCCATCACAAACCACTGGATGGTCCACCTCCCTTATCACTCAGAGCACCACTATCACATCAAGAGGCAAGGAGTCCATAAATCTCTCCTGCACCATATGCTGCTTCGATAGCCACACCACTAAGCACCCTGTCTCCCCCAGAAGCACTAAACTTTTGTTTGTCTCTTTCTTTGCAAGGAAAAGTGTCAGTACTCTGGAAAGAGGGGAGATAAGTGTCTTTGGTTTTTGTGGCACAAGTAAGCTCCAGAATCATCTTATATGGTATATGTAGCTAAGCTGGCTTTGGGATGTAAAACTAGAGATAGGAGTTTGGGGGCATTAGAGGGAGCAGGGGACAATTTTAAATCTAGATTTCTCCCCTCCCCCACACACACATTCTTCTTTGGTAATAAATTCCCATTTCTTTCCTTTTGGTGGGTTGGTAGCTATTAACATAAGAACATAAGAAAGGCCGTACCGGGTCAGACCAAA
Source organism: Mauremys reevesii (assembly GCF_016161935.1). Classification (NCBI taxonomy): domain Eukaryota; kingdom Metazoa; phylum Chordata; order Testudines; family Geoemydidae; genus Mauremys; species Mauremys reevesii. The sequence goes on along the minus strand of NC_052633.1, from coordinate 33,868,770 downwards.
GGTCCATCTAGCCCAGTATCTGTCTACCGACAGTGGCCAATGCCAGGTGCCCCAGAGGGAGTGAACCTAACAGGCAATGATCAAGTGATCTCTCTCCTGCCATCCATCTCCATCCTCTGACGAACAGAGGCTAGGGACACCATTCTTACCCATCCTGGCTAATAGCCATTTATGGACTTAGCCATCATGAATTTATCCAGTCCCCTTTTAAACACTGTTATAGTCCTAGCCTTCACAACCTCCTCAGGTAAGGAGTTCCACAAGTTGACTGTGCGCTGCGTGAAGAAGAACTTCCTTTTATTTGTTTTAAACCTGCTGCCTATTAATTTCATTTGGTGACCCCTAGTTCTTGTATTATGGGAATAAGTAAATAACTTTTCCTTATCCACTTTCTCAACATCACTCATGATTTTATATCCCCCCTTAGTCTTCTCTTTTCCAAACTGAAGAGTCCTAGCCTCTTTAATCTTTCCTCATATGGGACCCTCTCTAAACCCCTAATCATTTTAGTTGCTCTTTTCTGAACCTTTTCTAGTGCTAGAATATCTTTTTTGAGGTGAGGAGACCACATCTGTACACAGTATTCGAGATGTGGGCGTACCATGGATTTATATAAGGGCAATAATATATTCTCAGTCTTATTCTCTATCCCCTTTTTAATGATTCCTAACATCGTGTTTGCTTTTTTGACCGCCTCTGCACACTGCGTGGACATCTTCAGAGAACTATCCACGATAACTCCAAGATCTTTTTCCTGACTCGTTGTAGCTAAATTAGCCCCCATCATGTTGTATGTATAGTTGGGGTTATTCAAAACAGGCTACCCAGTAAGCAACAGTTACTAGAGAAATCCACATCAGCGACAATGCTCCTGAGTGCCTTTTTTCTCAAGTCCAATTCCAAGGGCATATGGAAGGGGCTGCAAGTAGCTGCAGACCTGTAGCAGCTTCCCACTCACCTCACACACACAAATTAATTGGGAAAATCTTCTCTCATGGAGACATCTTTGTGAGAGGAGTTTCTTTACAGACTCTTTACAACACTTACTTGCCTGGAAAAATTGACTCATTCCTCAAGGATTTCAAAAATAGAATTGATGAGTGATACAATCCAAGAGAATATTCAAGTAATGAGTACTACCCAGGAAGTGTTTAAAAATGACTTTGCACCAATTAAAGATGTAGCAGTTACCATACCAGAGAAAATGCTTTGCCATTGAAAAAATAAGACACGCTTGAGACAAACTGAAAACACAAAGTGTCTGAATCCTGAGCTTGAAAGAGAATTCTCAGGAACTGGGAACTAAAGAAGCCTTTCCTAAGTATCAAAACTCCTGCTGGATAGCAAGCTTGCCTCCATTGGCAACTGAGAAGCCTGAAGGATTCCAGACAGCTCTATTAGTACCTCTGCTAACTCTGAGGGTATTGAGGGGAAAAAATTATAATTGTCATCTCACATTTGTATCACGGTAGCAGCCCTAAGCACCGGTTAAAAATAAGGCCCTATTGTGTGAGCCACTGTACAAATACAAAGAAAAATGTAGTCCCCACCCCAAACAGTTTAATGTATTTTACTTCTATATCTATATGTGTTTATATGTGATTAATTTATTTAAAGATAAGCATAGGTCTGGCAAAAATGGGGAGGAAATATAGTAGTCTACAATGAAGAAAGAGTTTACATTTCCTAACTTTGTTTAGGGTTCCTACTCTTGGGGGAATTTTGTGCCACTGCACGTGTGCACAATTCATGTGATGCACATAATTTTTTTTTCCTGCAGAAAATACATTCTTCTGGAAATATGCTGCGGTTACTCTTTTTTCCCACCAGGGGCTGCTGTGGCACCAGAACAGCCCCAGCAACGGATAGGGAAGAGACAGAGGCTGCTTTCCTCACAGCGCCCTATGGTGGGGCCAGGTCAGGACAGAGGCACAGGATATGGGGGGGCGGGGTGGACATCATGGGGGACATGGGGCTGCTGTCGGGTCACAGACTGGAGTTCAGAAGTGTGGAGGGACAGACTGGGGTAGGGGCTGAAAGGGATTGGGGGTGCAGGGACTCATGGAGAATGGGGTGGCTGAGTAGCAGCACAGGGACAGATGGGGAGGGGGTGCAGGGACACATAGGGGAGGGGTGTCTGAGTGGGGTTGCAGGACCACATGGGGATGGAGGGAGAGGGATGCAGGGATACATAGGGATGGGGAAGGAAGGGGGTGGCTGAATGGGGGTGAAAGGACACAGTGGGATGGAGGGGTGCAGAGACACATGGGGACAGGGGCAGATATGCCTGACTGAATGAAAGAAGTTAAGGGTCAGCCAGGGTCTGCATAATGAAAGCTCCCTAACAATCCCTCCCTGCCCCCCCAAAACCTGTTCCATACATCTCCCACCCACATCCAACATCCCTCCAAGTTCACACCCTGGCTCTTTGCCAGCAATTACTTCCTTCTCCCTCATCTCCTCTGTTACCCCTGACTCTCCCAAGTCTTTGCACTACTTCTGAGGGGTGTGGGAAATAAAGTTTCTGTATTGAATTATTACTCAGAGTTCTGTATTGATATGCCTAGTAAGGAATGTATTTGTCAAAAAACATTTCCTGAATCTTTTTTGTTGTCTGCATTGTTCCAGACATCGTTGCTGACAAGTGTTTTGAAATAAATTACCAAAATAATTGAAACTGGTGTGATTATGCAGTTAAATAAAATCTGCAGAATTTTGCAGAATTTTAAAATATTATACGCAGAATTTTTATTTTTAGAATTCCCTGAAGAGTAATTTCCCATCACAGGAGGGAGTAGTTTGATTTTTGCTAAAAGGTTATATTTTTCTTGCGGATTATTTTTCAGTCTCAGCAGTGATTTTCTTGCTACAATAATATACAAAAGAGTCATATGACTAGGATGACGCAAAGCTTGCATTTGACACTAAAATTAATTTGATAAAGAGATGGGGGAAGAAAGTTGACGTTAATTATTCTTTAGATCAGGTTTTTGCAGTGAATTAGCTACTTCCAGATTTTCTGAAGCTGATGGCTAAATATTCTAGTTGTCCCCCTTAAAACATTTTTGATGCTTCCCGAGAAAGAAAACTGCATTAGTGAGGATTTTCTTAATACAAACACATAGATACATACATTCAAGAAATATCTTTTGTAGCATAGCTAGGAGGTTTTCTATTACGTAACACTTAACTGATGAATAACTTTTTGGAGTATAGTGAGATGATGTCCCCATTACCTCCAATCCAAAAAAAGAGGGTTTTCTAAAGTTCATAGCTAGCATTTATCCTTTTTGGAACTGTGATGTAATGTTTACCTGCTTTTGATAGTAAATACTGTATTTCACTGCCTTAAGAGTCATAAAAAACAAAAATTAAACAAATGCAGCTCAACTACAGCGGATTACTTTGTTATAAACTGATACTACAACATTGTCAAAGAAGAGCAACAAGAAAAATAATAAACGATAAAGCTTGAATAAAACATCATTGAAACATAGGGCTGGAGGGGACTGTGAGAGATCATTTAGTACAGCTCCCTGCACTGAGGCAGGACCAAGCTAACCTAGATCATCTCTGGCAGGTGTTTGTCTAACCTGTTCTTAAAAACCATCAGAGATTCCACCACCTCTCTTGGTAAATTGTTCCAGTACTTAGTTATCCTGACAGGAGGTTTAACCTAAATCTACCTTGCTACAGATTAAGCCTATTACTTCTTGCTTACCATTTCTTCTCTCTAACAGCCCTTAACATATTTGAAGATTTATCAAGTCCCTCCCCACCCCCCAGTCTTCTTTTCTCAAGACTAAACATGCCCAGATTTTTTCAACATTTCCTCATAGGTCAGGTTTTCTAAAACTTATTTTTGTTGTTCTCCTCTGGACCCTCCAATTTATTCCTAAAACGTGGCATCCAAACTGGACACAATACTTCAGCTGAGGCCTCACCATGCCGAGTGGGTCAATTACCTCTTGTGTCTTACATAAAACACTTCAGTTACACCCCAGAATATTAGCCTTTTACAACTGCATCACATTGTTCGGTCATATTCAATTTATGATCCACTATAGCCCCTGCCTGCCTAGCCATTTAATACCCATTTTGTATACGTGCATCTGATTTTTTCCTTACTCAGTGTAGTGCTTCTTTATTGAACTTCATGTTGTTGATTTCAAACCAATTCTGTAATTGGTCAAGATCATTTTTTAATTCTAATCCTGTCCTCCAAAATGCTTATCCTGCCCTTGAATGGTGGTAGACTCTGGACTGACCCCTGGAGACCCCACTTGATATGCCCTTCCCAGTTTGACAGCAAACAATTGCTAGCTACTCTGAGTATGTTCTTTCAACTAGCTGCATACCCACCTTAAGAAATTTCATCTAGACAACATTTCCCTAGTTTGGTTACGACAATGTCATGTGGGACTGTATCAAAATGATTAGAATGGAATAACCTCCTAGTGTTTCCAGAATACAGTGACAATGCTTAAGAATAACTCCAAAACTAGAAATTAAGTAAAATTAAATACATTAAGCAAATTAAATAAAAATTAGTAAAACAATTTCTATTTCTGAACTCTACCCCTTATTCTATCACTCTACAAAATAAGCACAATGTAGCAGAATGCTGATCTAAAGTACAGGTTATGGAACTTCTGCTTGCAAACTTTTTGATCATACATTGTATAATATTAATCTAGCAGAAACATATATGAGATCATATTTAGAATTTGCACCTGTATCAAATTTGTTGGGATGTAACTGACATTTAAATGTTTGTACCTAATGCAGTAGTATTTTAGCACAACGTATGTTTTGCTTTTTCAGTTAGACTTGCTAATCTAGAACAGAATAGTTTAGTGATGAAAAGTACCTCAACCCATCTGAAGTGTCTGAGATCAGTAAAAAGGAACAGCGAAGAAAACACTTATCTGCAGAACTACTAAAAAAAAGTAAAACCAGCAGCGATTCTCCTATGTACTCCAGATAATAATCCACAGCGTTAATATTAGGCAATTAGCAGTTTAGAAACGACAACATAGACTATACATAAAGTCTCAAATTCAAACAGACACAGCAGCACAAGGACAAACTCTCATGAACAATACAGAGCACCCAGCCTCCAGAAGCTACAGCTCAAGATTCCCAAGGGAGTAGTTGATGATCTTTCCCAAAGAGAAGAACTGAATGCAGTCTGGTCATGATTAGAATTCAAGAAGGTGCAACATTAACAATTAATAGGTTTTAAATATGTCAGAAACTAGGCTGGATTACAGCATGTTTGAATAGTAACATAGTATCTGTCTGCCAGAAGGTTAATGCTGTGGGGTAAACTGATCTGGGATCACCAAATAAAATTAGATACATGTCGTTTTGAGTACAATCTAGCATCTGGATGCTTATTATTTTGACTATAATATGAGCTACAGGCATAGTAAAGAGTTAATACATTTGCACTGAAGGTGGGTGGTAATGATATTGAAGATTAAAAACCTTTTCTATTTCATTCTCTTATTGCAAATACATATATGAAATAAAGGGAAAACCAGTTGAGTTAAATAAAACTAAGCAGAAATAATGCCAAAAGCTTAAACCCATACTGCAAACCCATATTAACCTGAGTAATCCTTACTCACGCTATTAGTTGCAATGAAATCACCGTGACTACCTCTTGAGAGCATAGATTATTAGATTTCAGGGGATTGCAACACTGGTCGCTCATTTTTTTCCCCTCTACACTTCCTGATTTCAGCCGGGACCAGAATCAGGAATATCCTCCTGATATTTATCTTACATTTATATAACTCCTTTCATTTCAAAGGCTCCCAAGGTGCTTCACAAAGTACATGGATAGCTGTCAGAAATGCAGTCATTTCTGGGGTGGAGGGAAGCAACAAAAACGTTATGGTAAATTACAGAAGAGTCAGAAGGAGGAAAGGAAATGTTTGGCCCATAACACCAAAACAAACCCTACTATTATAAAATATATCAGGATCTTTGTTATTCATATATAGCAAAGAGAACTTTTTGCGCAATATTCACACAGAACCCTGTTTACTTACCTCAAAGGTGAAGAGCCTGCCAAGATGTGACCCACTTTTGTTCCAAGAAAGCTAGGTGTTTCCAAACCTTTTGCTTCAGCTAAACTACCAAATACTACAAGATTAGCTATTCTTGCCACATTACAAATCTACCTGTTCTTATGGATTTAAACTCTCTGGCGATTTGTAGTTCTGAAGCTTGGATAAGTATCTGGATGCCTCTCTGAAAAGAAACTTTTGATTTTTGCCTATTACTAGAGAGGTATTGGTAATAAAACAAATTTGGCAGTCATCCAGCTCTGGGTGTATATTAACCTAGAGATGTGGCTGCCATTTTTCTCCACTGACTAACTCTGGCACAGGTCTGGCCTAAGAACTCTCCTTTTCCTCCCATCATTTATATCCATACCTCTGTAAGGCATCCATGTATTCTGCTGCCACTACTCCAAACTGATGAAATTTTCACCCAACCCTTTTCTCCTCTCACCACAATGATTACAATTTCCACATTGATGCCTCTACAAGTCCTGACTCTTCTGCCTCCATCTGATGCCTGTCTTCTCCCACATCAGAAATACTGCAATTCATACTCTAACAACTCCATAGGCTCTCCATTCAATTCAAAATTGCCATCTGGTTTTTAAACACTCCTTGGAGTTGCTACAAATTGTGAGAGAGACCCTGAGCGACATTTTGAAATTGTGTGCAAGGAAACTGGTTGTAAACTATATGTTGATAAGCGGGTATAAAAGTTTAAATTGGTATAACTTCTGACTCAGTATGTGTTCAAAATCTGGGAGTCACCAATCAAGGTGCCTTTTCTCCCATCCTGATCTCCTAAAATCCTTTAAAAAAATCTACAGCTAGAGAAACTAATAATTGATTTGCTAGCACAATCAGCTCTACTGCTTTATAAATGCAATCTTGCAATTTTTCCATTTGTGAACGGAGACAAAGTGTCAAGTATCAGAGGGGTAGCCGTGTTAGTCTGGATCTGTAAAAGCAGCAAAGAGTCCTGTGGCACCTTATAGACTAACAGACGTACTGGAGCATGAGCTTTCGTGGGTGAATACCCACTTTGTCGGAGACAAAGTTTCACACACATAATTACCATCAGTATGGCAAGGGTTAACATTTTAAATGCTGATATTTATACAAATCCATTAGACAACTCTTCCATTTTTTTCTTTTATTATTTAAAATAAATAGTTCGGCAACCAGTAACAAGCAAACCCATAGGGTGAGATCCAGTCTATTTTTCAACTTCTCTCTAGCGCACTAGGCTTGATGCCAACATGATTTCATTCTGCATTTCAACTTTAAACCTCCTCAGGAGAGGTGGGCATGCTGCCATTATGAAGAACCACTATATATTGGAGCTTAATTCAGATTCTGTCATTAACACCATCTCTCTCTCCAGTACGCTACATATTTTAATGACTGATAAGAGTTATGAAGACAGACACATTTATTCAAAACAGAGCACACATTTAAAATGCACACTGTAAAAATCACAGATTGACAGTAGAAAAAGTTGAATGTGAAAAAAATTAAAATATTAGGTAAATAAATACTATTCCATCCCAGTCCTCTGCTCAATGATAAATTATGCACTTCAGCAAGAATCATTTACAATTCTCTACTACTACTACATTTGTCACAATACACAGTATATAACACACACACACTTAGAGAAATGTTGCTATAACCCTTGTCACTGGGTCAAAGCCAAGTGTAATTTAAGATTCAACTGAATAGTGTATTATATTTTTTTCTTGCTCACTTTACACCCCGGAGTCAGCCCTGACGACACTCTTTTTTTTTAATTTTGAAAACCGTCAATGTTCGCTGCTGTAGTATGCTCTGCTGGTGTATTGTAAAATGTTTTGGGGTTGGAAAAGTCACACACACACACACACACACACACACACACCCTCTGGTGGGGATTTGAGGCAAGAGACAGCTTCTTCAAAATCCCTAGCAGTTGACTCCAAGAACATGAGAATGGCTAATTCTAAAAGAAAGAATAGTAACTCCTAGTTGTGGTAATCTGTGATAATCTTGTCACCGCATTGAGGGGTGCTCCTAACACCATCACCTTTATATAGCTATTATGTGCTTTGATTCCTTAATTACACATAATATCAGCACAGAGGGTGAAACCCTAGTTTCACTGAAGTCAATGGCAAAACTCCCATTGATTTCAGTGGAGCCAGGATTTCATTGGGAGATTTCTCTCTGCCATCATTATTGTTTTTCAGTACTGGCATCGCTTTTCCTGTGTGAGCACAGGTAGGGTGCAGTTTGCAACCCTTGCCCTGACAGGGGCAGAAGTGCCTGAGGTAGAAATCAGAGCTAAGGGATGGTTTTATCAATATCAATGTATGTCTTCCTCACCCCTCAGTGGTTCCCATGATGGGAGAAACTCTGAACTCTGTCTGTGAACCCCATAGCATTTGCCCCAAATCAGCACTGATCACTTTGTGAACTGTGCCAGCAAGTTCCAGGTGTGGAACAACACGTGTGCCTGGGGATTGTAAACTGGGCTCTATCAGTGAAACTGAGCCCAAAATAGTCTAATAAAATGACAAATTTAAAAAACATGTAGTAATTCATTATTCCCCATTCGCTGATGTGCCAGACAGTACAGAAATACACCAAAAACTATGTTAAAATTATGTGCAGTGCCCAGACAGAGAAAATTCAGAGTTCAGGTTTCTGCTCCATCCTAACAGTCCCTGGTTTGTTACTGTCCTGCAGTGTTCCCAAAGCTGGGAGTGTCTGTGCCCCAAATGTTACACAGTAATGTTAACTGAGGCTAGATTAGTAATTTCAATTCTTTACCTTCTCCCTTCCGGCAGTGTAAATGAGGCTTTTATAATTTGTTTTGAATTCTGCATTATTTTTATTAGCAGCCATGAGTACTAGGCTGAGTATTTTGGCATTGATTTTCTGTCTCTTGACTGTAACATGTAGGCTCCCCTTCCTTCCCTTTGCCTTTATGGAGAGGGGAGGCTGTGCCCACAGAAGTGGGGAGTACTGCCTCTGTAGCATGTTTTCCTACGAAAACCCCTTTTTGGTGGATTGATGGGAAACCAGCAGGCTTGGATGGAGCAAGACAAAAACTGTTTCTACTCCACCAGATTTTCCTTCTACCTGCTTAAATCCACAGGGTGCAGCAATGGAGGTTACTGTAAGCAAACTCTTCAGTAATGTATGGGTTCATGGATTTTAAGGCCAGAAGGGACCACTATGATCATTTTGTCTGACTTCCTGAGTAGCACAAGCCTTTGACCCACACCCAGTGGAGAGCTACCCTTCCCTACTATGAAATCCCATAACTTGTGGTTAGCCAGAGCATTGTTTTTTCAGAAAGACATCCAATCTCCATTTAAAAGTTCCAAGTGATGATGAATTTACCACCTCCCTCGGGAAACCATTCCAATGACTAATTACCCTCACAATTTAAAAGTTGAGTCTTATTGTTAGTATGAAGTTTTCCTACTTCAATTTCTAGCTAGTGAAACTGTCTCTCTTAGATTAGAAGGGCAGCCTGAGTATGACACCTTCTCCATGCGTAGGTACTTATAGATTGTAATCGCATCACTTCTTAACCCTCTCTTTGTTAGGCTAAATAGATTAAGCTGCTTAAGTGTCTCATGATAAGGCATCTTTTCCAGACCTCAGATCATTTTGTAGCTTTTCTCTAATACTTCTCCAGTTTTTCCATCATCTTTTGTGAAGTGTGGACACCAGAACTAGACAGTATCCCAGTAGCAGTTTAACCAATACTGTAATATTTTCCTGGTCCTAATCAATATGCCCCTGTATCTTCATCCAAGGATTGCGTTAACCCTTTTGTCAACAGCATTGCACTGGGAACTAATGTTCTCCATCACCATCATGGTCACTAATTCTTCTCTGCCACCCTGTGCTGAGACCTAGGGATTTACTATCATTCACACTGTTAGATCTTCCTTTACCTGACCCTGAAAGATGTTATGAACAGATCATACAAAGAGAAAATAACCAGATGAGATCGCCATCTCTATGGGGTGCCTTGAAAACCTCTTGAGATGTTATTCTAAGATGCCTACTATTCTCCATCTCATGTGTTAATTTCCACCTCACTCCTACCTCTCTCTCTCTCTCTCTCCTTCTAATAAGAGTCTGACTCAGACAAATATAATCTTGCAATGCTCTGCTACCCAGTTTGGCAGCCTAAGCGTAAGGCCCAACAGCCGGACGTCAGTAAAACTTTGCATCTCAGAAATCAGCCAAGAAAAAGGTTTTCAGAGCAAGGGATGTCAAATTCCCTACCGAAGGAGTGGTTAGTTGAGTAGTGCACCACTTTCTCTACCTGTGGTCTTTCAAGAATTGAACAACAATCAGACACAAAAGTTACATTTTCTGATCTTTTGCTATTCTTTTTCTTTTCTCCCTTCGTGTGTGTGTCTGTCTTGTTTTGTCTGAAAAATAAACAAGTTCAGACTTTAATAAAAAACTTTCATCTAAAACTAGATCTCCTTCCCGCTCCCTCCAGCAACAAGAGTTAAGAAACATTCAAGCAAGGGATTAGGCCTTTAAAAAACTCTACAGAGACAGATTCAGAAACTCAGAAAAATGCACATTTATGGGATTTTTTTTAAATTACTATGTTGGGGGTTTTGACTGTTCTCTCTGCCCCCCCCCTTCATTATTTTTGTATGTGTTTAATAAAGGCTAAAAATAATTTCTTGTTTGGTGCTTTCAGTGTGCGAAACTGAGCCCCTGGAAATAATCTGCTCTGCACACATACTGCTGGTGCTGTAAAAAATAGAAAGTAATGAAGAGGATAATTTTAAAAACTATAATAGAGTAAACCCCTTATCTGTTCTTTACAAAGATCCTGGCTCAAACTATTAAGAATCAGAAGGACACTCTACAGGAAAAGTACTGACAGAGGGCCCAGACCCCTATGCAGGGTATTCTCAGGAAGGGAGCACTGTTCTCTAAAAAAAAACCTGGGTTTATAATGTCACTGACAACTGATCCTTAACTGGAGGATGGTATTCAGGATACCATCCTGAACTGTTTACAAGACAGGTTCCCCTTATGACAGGAAATGTTACACTTCAGATAAGACTGCTGGTTTGAAGCCGATTTAAACAACCTAAAAGATGCTGAAGACACTTTAGGATAAGTACACTGACAAAAGAGATTTCAGAGAGAGAGAAATTGGTGAATTTGAGACTGAAGGTTTCCTTTTTATTGGAAATGGAATCCAGCTTGAGAGTATTAAGTTAACAGTTTCTCTTTTAGCTCAGCCAGCGTACACCACTATTACATTAGTGTCTGTATGGAAAATATATAGGACTGTGAAATGCAAACTAGTAAAGACAAGTCAGAAATTCAAGGGAGGAAGCTCAAATAGTGAGCATAAGTTTGGGAATATGGAAATCTGGGATCTACTAGGGGCTGTACTGACTCACCATTTAACCTTAGGCAAGTCACTTAAACTCTATGCTTTGTATTACTCATCCATACAGTGATGGTTGTAGTATTTACAACCTCACAGAGATGTTGAGAAGGCTATTTAAAGTGTTTAAAGCACTTTATGAGCCTCTGACGAAGAGGTTATGTAACTTATTTATTATTAATGATGCAGTTACTCAATATCTGATTCTCATTTGGAAAAAACATACCTATTTTTGTCTCCAAATCGGGTGGGGGGGGAGTGGAGGGAGAATGAAATCATGTTACTGTTTCTAAGACGTGCAAGAAGTCAAATCCTTACTCAAAATGTGTCTCTTTATATTAAATGTTTAACATACACTGAAAGCAGGGTTATTCTGGTTACAGTGGGTCTGTTAGAATGAGACAAGAAAATCTATATGAAAAAATGCTGATGTGAGGGGAAGCAAATGTGACTCTAAGCCCCCTTTTCATCTCCCCTGAACTTGAAACTGGCTGGGGATTGAACAATCCCTTTCCCTAGAAGAGGGCTGCTCTAAATTGTGCTAACTGGAGGAATCCCCTCTCACCCCCAGAATGCTCATGCTATGAAGGATAGAGGGTGTGGGAAGTACAGACTTTATGCCATCTCTGGATGATATGGAAATTCCCAGCATCCCCACAAAGGCAGCTGTAAGTCCCCTTTGTGATGCTGAGCCGTACAAAGGGAACTTGGGCTGGGCCAAGTATGTGGGGAACAAAAAAGACATGAGAAGCCTAATCTTTACTGGCCAGTTCTAACACTGGCACTTTCCATATACATATAAAATACAATAGCTAGAGAGAGGAAACAAGTAGGGCTGTCAAGTGATTAAAAAAATTAATTGTGATTAATCGCACTGTTAAACAATAGAATACCATTTATTTTAAATATTTTCAGATGTTTGCTACATTTTAAAATGTTAATTCCAATAACAATACAGAATATGAAGTGTACAGTACTCACTTTATATTTATATTTTATTACAAATATTGGCACTGTAAAAACTAAAAAATTGTATTTTTCAATTCTCCTCATACAAGTACTGTAGTGCAGTGCTTCTCAAAGTCGAGCCACCACTTATTCAGGGAAAGCCCCTGGCGGTCCGGGCTGGTTTGTTTACCTGCTGCCTCCACAGTTTCGGCTGATCGCGGCTCCAACTGGCCGTGGTTTGCCGCTTCAGGCCAATGGGGGCTGCAGGAAGTGGCGCGGGCCGAGTGATGTGCTGGCTGCCCTTCTCGCCACTTTATTGCCTACAAGTCCACTCAGTCTTACTTCTTAGTCAGCCAATCACTCAGACAAACAAGGTTAGTTACAATTTGCAGGAGATAATGCTGCTTGCTTCTTGTTTACAATGTCACCTGAAAGTGAGAACAGGCATTCGCATGGCACTGTTGTAACTGGCATTGCAAGATATTTACGGGCCAGATGTGCTAAAGATTTATATGTCCCTTCATCCTACAACCACCATTCCAGAGGACATGCTTCCATGCTGATGGTGGGTTTTGCTTGATAATGATCCAAAGCAGTGCAGACTGACGCATGTTCATTTTCATCATCTGAGTCAGATGCCACCAGCAGAAGATTGATTTTCTTTTTTGGTGGTTTGGGTTCTGTAGTTTCTGCATCAGAGTGTTGCTCTTTTAAGACTTCTAAAAGCATGCTCCACACCTCGTCCCTCTCAGATTTTGGATGGCACTTCAGATTCTTAAACCTTGGGTTGAGTGCTGTAGCTATTTTTAGAAATCTCACATGGCTACCTTCTTTGCGTTTTGTCAAATCTGCAGTGAAAGTGTTCTTAAAACGAGTACGTGCTGGGTCATCATCTGAGACTGCTACAACATGAAATATATGCAGAATGTGGGTAAAACAGAACAGGAGACATACAATTCTCTCCACAAGGAGTACAGTCACAAATTTAATTGATGCATTATTTTTTAATGAGCATCATCAGCATGGAAGCATGTCCTCTGGAATGGTGCCCAAAGCATGAAGAGGCACATGAGTGTTTAGCATATCTGGCATGTAAATACCTTGCAATGCTGGCTACAAAAGTTCCATGTGAATGCCTGTTCTCACTTTCAGGTGACATTGTAAATAAGAAACAGACAGCAGTATCTCGTCAATGTAAACAAACTTGTTTGTCTTAGCGATTGGCAAAATAAGAAGTAGGACTGAGTGGACTTGCAGGCTCTAAAGTTTTACACTGTTTTGTTTTTGAGTAGTTATGTAACCAAAAAAAATCTGCATTTGTAAGTTGCACTTTCATGATAAAAAGATTGCACTTCAGTACTTGTATGAGCTTAATTGAAAAATACTATTTCTTTTATCATTTTTACAGTGTGTATATTTGTAATAAAAAATAATAATATAAAGTGAGCACTGTGCACTTTGTATTCTGTGTTGTAATTGAAATCAATATTGAAAATGTAGAAAAACATCCAAAAATATGTAATACATTTTAATTGGTATTCTATTGCTATAAATGCAATTATTCATAATTAATTTTTTGAGTTAATTGCGTGAGTTAACTGTGATTAATTGACAGCCCTAGAAACAATATGCTGACTAGAGCACATTTTTATTATAGCCATGTTGCAAAATCCCAAATATAAAGATGAAAGGCAGACCAGGGCTGAGTCTGCCATTGGCATACCAGTTGATAACTGTCATCCACTCCTTGTAATCAACTAAGGGAGCAATGTGTTTTCTTGACTTAAAAATCAATAGTCTTTTGATCAGCAAAACACATTAACCAATATCCTTTGAAGAACTTCTGGTAAAAGTAAAGTGTGGAAGGGAATCAATGAAGGATTTCTTCATGATTAATCAGATCTAACCTGAAACTTAAAGAAAGAATATGTCTTGAACATGAATTGAGACAATAAGGACAAAAGTCTCAATAGAAAAGTAGAAGCTTCTCCTTACCAGCTGCAATTTGTGTGTGACTGTAACAGGGTCAGCACCTGCCTCACGAGCGCCACCTCCTGGTTGATGTGAGCCTGCAATCTCTCTGCTTTGGAATGGGGCAGCACCTGCCTCACCAGAGCACCCCCCGTTCTGGTCAGGTGTAAGCCTGCTATTTCTTAGTTCTTGGTTGGAACAGGGTGGCACTTGCCTCTTGCGAGTGCCCCAATGGTTTCTTCGGCAGGTCTTCAGTGACCGGAGCTGTCCGCAGGTGGAACAAACAAACAAACCCCTTCCAGGGTATACAGTCTTTACATTCCTGCCAAGGCTTCCTCCCTAGAGAAACTGCTCTCCTGTAACAGTCCAACAGGGATCCACCATGGTATCCTCAGTTGTGTGTGTCCTTTTCAGCAGCCCTAAATGGGCTCAGCCTTTAACCAGACCAGCAGGGTCCATCCTGGTACCCTCACTTGGTCTGGCTAGGCTCTGGGCTCAGTCTTTGCTCAGCCCCACAGCTAGCCAGGAGCTCCTTCTTAGCTCCCCTGGTCTTCATCAGCCCTCTCTGGGCACAGTCCAGCCGCCTGCATGTTAACTCTGGATGGTGCCCTTCGTAACCTGAGTACCAGGAGGGGGATGCAGCCAGGTGACACTTTGCCCAGAAAAGCGACCCAAAGACTGGAGGAGGAGCAATGGGCATGTCGGAGTCGAGGCAGCAGGGTCAAGTTTAGTCTGCTGTGGGGGACTCCAGGGTGTGTGGGCCAGGGTTCCCCCAAGATGGACTTGGCTGAAAGTCACTGATTTCTATGCTAACAAGTTCTGTTCTACCTTGTGTTCCTGTCAACTAATAAACCTTCTGTTTCACACACTGGCTGAAAGTCACGTCTGACTGCGGAGTTGAGTTGCAGGACTGTTTGCTTCCCCAGGAGCCCTGCCCAGGCAGACTCATTGCAGGAAGCGCACGGTGTGAAAACGGATGCTGAATGCTCCAAGGTCAGATCCAGGAAGGCCGAAGCTGTGTAAGCTTCTTGCCCTAGAGACTGCATGCTCAGAGAGAGGAGGCATGCTGCACCAGAGTCCTGACTGGCTTCATACAGATCAGTTCCAGAGCATCGGCCTGGTGACTCCATGACATGTCTGGAGTGAGTGGCTCTGAGCTGCCTGCCCAGGACTAGAGCAGAGGCAGTGGCTTCTGACAGTAAGTTATCAGGCAGCTATTCCCTCCCACCAATCTGGCTCATCTGGACTGACAGCTCTGGATGCCTCTGTCCAGTTTGTGAGAGGGGACCCATATATGAGTACAGAATCAGCCTATGTGCCCTGCTTGAAGAGGAATAGGCACTGCAGCAATAACTAGACCACGGTACCCTCCCAGTTTTCCAAAATGTGAAGGTGCGAGTTGGCATTTAGAAATCCATCAGGATCTAGTTAGATGTGGAATATTTCACTAATATGAAAGCTGCCACTGAGATTATAATGCTTGATTATCCCCGAGGCCAAGGCAAACTCGGAAGGAAAGCATATGAATTGCTGATTATTTTCTATTATGATACTCAGAAACTGTTTGATATTGCTTTTACACAGTAACAGAATGACAGTTCGCTTGTATTACTTTGAAGAAATTTACATCATGGAATGCTGCTCTCTTCCAAAATCCACTCTTTTGAGGAGACAGTAGAAATCTTCTTGTCTTTTGGAAAACATACACCTCTCATTGTAGACGGCACAGCTAGCAACAAGGTAGGCTACTCAACACTTTCTAATAAAAGATCCTATTTTCAGTTGCTTGTCACTAGAGCTGGTTGAAAACTCTGACTGAAAATTCACTTTCTGCAAAATCATAATTTTTGTGGTAAAATTACAATTTCCAAGAACAGAATTTTATTGTATGAATATTTCTATTCTAAATAATTCTATTTCCCAGCTAGTTATAACGTTGTGCATATGCACTGTGCTATACTTTTTGCTACCTGATCACAAACTATTTTTTCTGCAAGACCACAGCCTCATTCAGTACACAGAATGGATGGTGATCAGGCAATTAATCATAGCTGGGTGCTGAAAGAGGCTGTTGTCTGTAGGCTCCTTGCCTTATTTGTTGCAGGAGCTAGAAGTTGTGTGGTGAATGAGGCAGTGATTATATAATTAAAGACTGTATTATAATGCATATGCATAAGGGGCCAAATTAAGGTTGCACAGGCATCCTTACTTATGACATTTCCTAACTTTTGAGTGCTTGTCTTTGCAACCTTAATGTTTTTATCTTAGTTTTGTTTTTTTATGTAACAATACATTTCCTTCAGAGATAACTTCAGCTGACATGCTTGTAGGTGATGGGTGAGCTAACCTATTGTTTTAACAATAGATGTCTAAAAATATACTTGTCTAGAATCAATTACTTAACCAATTTTCGAAGGTTTTAATAATTTCTAAACATACAATTTTTTGCAGGCTAAAAATGAACTCAGATTAATAAGCACATTTTTGTACAGTATGTTACCTGTAAATTGGGTATACAACTCATAAAATGCCATATCTTACATAGAAAGGGCTAGATCCTCAGATCCATGTGTCAATTTACACCAGCTGAGGATCCAGCACAAGTTGTACATATAGGATTCTGCTGTGGATGAGTTAGAGCTGTGTAGGACAGGGAAGATCAGTAAAAGACCTTTGCTCAGCGAAGTCATTATTTCTATTCAGTAGGAGGGCAAACAATATCTGAAGGCTGATTGGGGAAGCGCACTTGAGGTGACAGTTGCTACACTTCTGTTAAAGGGGTACTCTGCAATCAAGGTCCAGTTCCTGGCAGGGCCACGCCTACTCTGACACATATTTTCTGGCCTTGTTAGTGCTGTCTGCATTGGCTTCCCCCTTAGCACCCTGAACAGCAGCAACCAAACTAAAGCTCCTCCTTAAATAAATACCATGGGAGGGAGATCCGTTCATTTTTGTCCCCCATTTACTGCACCCACACAGGGAGGCAGCAATTTGATTTAAATTACATTTTAAATATAAGGCCAATGGTAGGCTGAATATACACGTAATTAAAATCCAGAGCCACCACATATTCTAAAGCTTCTTACTGAGCCACACAATCAATTCAGTCAGGAAAATAAACACACACACAAAATCAAATCAGTGCAGAAAATGTATATTACACTTAAAAATAACCCATGCAGGCAGAGAAACAACTAATCAGAAAACAGCATATTTTAGCAAATGAAGTGAGAATACTTACGTTACATCTGTAGTATCACAGATGTTTTCAGTATTAAAAACTGTCAAGATTAACTATTTACAAAAGAGTCTAACCTAGTTTTATATATACTTCCATAAATAAAGGAGAGAATTCTTCTGGAAATACCATGCTCTTCAGGAAAGAACGTGCTGTCTCAGGGATGTTCCTTTTAAGACATTTTCCATTTACTACCATTTATCATCCTTGTATTTTCTTGCCCTGATACTTGCTGCATCATCCAATGTAAAGCAGAAGCTCTTTTCTTGTTGAGTCATTACAATTAACAAGCCAGAAATCGTCTCCACCTATGTCGAGTTTTAGAAAACATTTAGCGAGCTGACAGTTCAATACAAACAGAGACAATTATATTCCATGATGTTTCATTTTCAGGAGTTCTTTTCCAAACCTCAAAAAGGTATGGAGACATAAATGAAGGCTCTGATCCAGCCTTTGTATCTAGCCCATCGAAGTTAATTGGACTTCACAATGGTTAATGCTAATTCATTATGAGATCAGGGCCTAAATTTCTTTTAATTACTCTCATGGGTGAAATCTGTAGGTTTCTAGGCCTGGAAACTCACAGGGTCCTACAATATCTAATGCATACTGTTAATCCATGATGTGCTATTGGCACTTGGGAAGATGATGCAAAGCCCTTTTAATTGTATGGCTTCCTTCAGGCCCAGACATAGGTGACCTAGATCTTACATACATTATGTATTCATTTGGGTTCCCTTTTGTCTACCTAAATTTTGCAACGTTTAAGCGATCAGATTTCACATACACCCTCTCTCCCACCCTGCCCTACACACCGTTTGCTCAGGCTTACAATGACAGAGAAAAACCACAGGGTTTGGTCCTAAAGCCATCACTCATATTATCATGATGTAAAATATATATTTTCAGTGCATATGTTTAGTTATTAAGAATGAATACAAGACAGTCAGGGATGATTGTGCTCATTAGCAAATGACAAAGCCCATCATAAAAGGCTATTAAGGAAAATAAATAATGGGGGCGGAAGGGGCAAATTCTTGTGAATTAAAAAGGGAGTAAAAGTAAACTACTGCTTCTCAGAGAATGGAGGTTAAAACGTGGTGTGTCTGTGACACGTACCAGTGCTGTTTAATATAGTTATCAATGATTTCAAGGGAGAAAGTAGACAGCAAGTAGCTGAAGTTTGCTGCTCTTTTGGATACTAAATACCACAGAATTGTGAGTGGCTCCAGGTGGGTTTAAACACTGGATCGGGGACGAGGCAGATGGAAGTTAGCTTGGGTAAGTGTAAAGAAATACGTGTAGGCAAAAACAGTCAACATGTCCAGTCAGACTGGCCGCCAGATACTACTGCAATTTAAACGGTCAATAATAACGGTAACAAATAATGCATACTGATAGGCTTGACATTTGCAGGTTCCTCAGAGAAAAAGTTCAGTTAAAGAGTCTGACTAACGTACAGCAGCATTAAACAAAGAAAAACAAATAAGATGCTTAAGTACCTTAGAACAGAACATATCACAATGATTGTGTATTGGAGAATGGTATGCCCTCATTTGCAGTACCATTTTTGGTTCCAGCTCCCTCACACCTTAAGCACATCTGGAATGCTTTTTTGCATATGCACACATACATCTTGTGTGTATTTTCCAATGAATACATTAATATTCAAAATGTCTTATAATGGTCTTTGAAAGAAGTTGCTGGGATACTACTCCATAATCACCCTCCAGCACTATGTACCACAACACAAGACCTCTCTGCAGAATATATTTACAAGTCATGAGGAAAAATCCTCTTGCTGTTTTCACGTCATACAGAAGATAAGTTTGCAAAAGGAAACATTTGGCAGTGGTTCAAATAAGCACTGTCTGGTGGTGCTGATAATGCAATTTTTTTCTGACTACAGTGACAACATGTAATCCTTATGTATGAACAAACTACATTTACTGCCTGGACAGAATTTATTCACACAATGACCTGAACCATTCTCCTTCTGTTGCTATTAACTTGTTATTTACAGACTGATTCCCTGAGGAATTATCTGAACATGGAAAAAAAACAAGCTCAGCAAACATACAAAATATTAATTTTAAGTTGTATGCAATAAGCATATGGGAATAATTTAATGAACTGTAAAGGATATTAACAATAGAGATTTTAATAATATTTAGAATCTATTATGGGGCAACTAAGGAAGAAAGAGCAATTAAAAATAAAGATTAGACTGGAAAACAATTATTTTTACTCAAAAAAATTGGGCAGCAGCTTTGTCAATGATTTAACTGCACGTTGCCGTCATTTTACTGAAAATGCATTGCAAAAATAGAGGTGCAATTCTTCAGAAGAAAAACACAGTAAACAGAAAATGAATCAAAAGTAAACATGAGTTAATGAGAAATTGTTTTTCATCTTGGCTGATTAAACATCAATTTCAGTTTCACTTCTCTTCATTTAGTGATAGGCCAGATATTCAATTAGCAAAAGTCTGAGTAACTCCATTGGTTACAATGGTTTTAGGCTGATTTGTATCAGCTGAAGGCTTGCCTATTATCTTTAATATGAAAATGATCTATTTTTTTTGAAAATCGTCTTTAGTCTTTCTATTTCATAATATATGCGTGCATGTTCACATGCACACACGGCTCACACCAGACCGCTATTGCTTGCTAACTGTACATTGTGTTGTTCTTTTTACATGCCAACCACATCCCCAAAAGTAAGTAGTTTGTATTTGTTGGAACCTCGACAGTAACCGTGAATCAGGAACCATGCAACAGGATGGGCTAAAAGGGAAGGTATATACAAATGAATACTGAATTTCATTCTGTCACTGTTCCATATGTCAGAAATTAGCTATCATAAGGGTTGAAAAGGGTTATCTAACGTTTGATGTAACTAACACACAGTGTTGTAAGACAAGCTTCATGTACTGATTATTAGAATCTGCAGAGAAAGCATAGACTGAGGAGGGGGCTAATAACATCAACACAAATTTACTTACTGTGTTAAAATTCGGGAAGAGTCCAACAGCAGAACTACTGTCCACAGGAAAGGACATAAAGGGCTTGATATCCAGTGAAGGCTGCATCATCAGAGTCGGTGTGCGCACAAGGGCAGGAAGTGTAGTAGTATGGCATGTACTGCCTGCCAAGAACAAACCAAAAATAGGAATTCATCATTCCCTCTTAGACAAAAATGCCCTTTCTTTATGCACATACACTCTGTAAAGGTAGAGAAATATCACCTCTGGCTAACAACCTGTAAGAAATAAACATGACACACATTTGATAAAGTGGTTCAGTAGGAGTTAATACAATTAAAACATGCCTACTTCTTCCCAGTCTAGATGAGGCAGAACACTTCCCCATGCCCATAGTTGCTCAGATTCTGAAGAGGAGACATATGGTGCATAAATCACATTGGACAGGCAGAATAAAAACACTTCTAAGGCTCAGAAATTCTGATGAGCCAGAAAGGCAGGGCTGGCACCTATTACAAACGGATGCTTTTGCAATTCAGGGTTGCCTATGAGATCAGTGAGAGTGGACATTTATGCAAGCTGGGATACAGAGGTATTTTAACATGTGTTGTGCATTCATTTTTCTCCCTTATAATGGCATCTGTAATGTGCTTAATGCTGCACAAGAATGACTCAAAGATTTTTTTTAATCTAAAAAAAGGCCTACTGATTAAAAATGTAAGAAATCAAGAAATAAGTAGTAAGCCCACAACATATGTTTATACTAAATAACCATACAGCATAAATATAAACCAAATTTCCTACTTTGCCTCAACATCACCCTTCAACAATATTTTCTTAATTTAACCCTACATCTTTCTTTCCAAACTAAGGCTTTCCAAATATTCAGTCAATGGGAACCTTTGTTATAAATACGCACAACGAAAATGTGGCCTCAAACAGGTGGAATCTTTCCTAATTGATGACTGCCTAAAACTGAACAGATTAATATTTAATACAAAAGCAGGCCTATATCCTTTCTTTCTGCACAGCTCCTGACTCCCTCATCTCACAGGGGGAGGGGAGCAAAGGGGTTTGCACCAGCAGCAAGTGTAGGAGATTTGTCCATCTAATGGCACAGGTGTCCCAATAGCCACAAAGAAATTGCTTGTCAGTTATCTGTAGAGAGTCATGCTCTCCCTCTTCGCAGGATTGTTCACAGCAAAGCCACATTTTGCTGGTTCCCTGGCTGTACACTTCCCTTCTCCTCACCCTCTCCTGAGGGCAGGAGAAGGCAACTCTCAGCCTAATCTCTGGCTGGATTTTCCAGCGGGAATTCTGTATATTTGCCAGGGAGCTTCATTCACCAAAGATGTCTCTTTCTCCCCCTGCTCCCTTCCCTTGCTCTTCTTCTGAAACAGAGGGCATTCACATCCCAGATTAGACTTTTTTTTCATTATATACCTTACTTTAAAAATGTTATTTCTGGAGCTCCAAATGCAAATCTGTAATAACTGGATTTACATTCTGCTATTTGGGGTTGCAAAATATTCTTCAATTCATGTGCCAAGTGACTTCTAGATACTGTAAATTAAACATTTAATACAAACAATGCACTGACCTTCCAAGGCTTTCCAAGTCCCTACCCATCATTACTCCTCAGCGCTGCCAATCCAGTGTCTGCCCAAACCCACCCTTTTCCCCCTGAAACTGCCCAACTCATCACCTTTGCTGCACAGCCCCTGCAGCTTCTCAGCTCATCAGGTCAATCAAAAGTATCACACCCTTCCATGCAATCCTACTGATCACATCCTCAGCTCCACATACATCTTTAACCAAGCAACTGATCCTCTCACATCAGGAATCCATCCTCTTCCCCACAACAACTCAACTGATCCTTTTACCACACAGCCAACCCCAGTCAATTCGTCCATTGCCCTGCAATCAGCACAGCCAGTTGATCATCTGCCTTCTCCACCTGCTAGCTTACTTTTCCCCCATCTAACAGATTCTTTGCCTCTCCATTAATACTGTTCCTACCACTAGCCCTCCAGTTACCTTCTTCCTCCTTTCCCCATTGAGAGATGCCAGGCAGTCTGTAGGAGCTGGCTAAGTAGATCTGGCCCAGTGCATTTAGAATCTCTGAGTGGGACACTGAGTGAAACTTCACTCGGAAAAGGCAATACATTTGTTCCCTCTTCTTTTGATCTCACCAGCATAGGTTCATACACACTATTTAAAATCTATCTACTATATTTGAGAATCAGACTGAGTGTTGTGATGCTGTGGCTACCTGGATTGATTAGCTAGTCTGCCATTCAAGACAGGTCCTTTGTAGATATTACTGAATAGGAGAGGGTAAATACATTAGTTTCAGCCACTGCATAAGAATGTAATGTTATAGTTTATTAGATTCATTACAGACCACAATCCTCCCCTCTTCGCACATTGGTAAATCCTGGGGTCACAGAAGAGATGGACAGAAGATTGCAGCAGTGCCCCACCAGGCTGGTTACATTCCTTCTTGAGAGGAAGATTAATCCTGATAAAATGTTCCTACATTTTCTCCTTTCCCAACCCCATCATTTGCAAAATTTAAAATATTATTTGAAATCTTTAAGTAAATTAGATTTTATATTTTGCATAGACTTGTGAAACTCATCAAGAATTGTGCTTAATTAACTGTAGGTCAGAGCTTATTCGTGTGAATTCATAAATGCTAAAAAACTAATGGCAGTCTAATGCACATACAGCCTCTTCCTCAGACCTGCAATGAAAAAATAGATCAACAGGATAATAATGCATCAAGAGATTTACCAAAGGAATTGTCCTCAGCTGCAAAAAGATGACTGTATTGTATTTTTACTAGCTGATTCTAATATATTAGATACACAGAATGCAGTATTGTATTCACACTGCTACAATGTATTTAATTACACACTGTGCTTCTAATTAGGTAATGTTCCAGCCATTGTCAGTTTAATTCTTCAGTAAACCAATATTTACATATTTTGATTTAGCCAAACTTATAAATATTCCTTCAATTACAACTGAGCTATAATTTCAGTTTAAAATTAAAATTAACGCTGAGTTTTTGTAATGACTGACCTCCCATCCCTTTTAACCAGGCTGTGGTGAGTATTCATCATAGAAATAAGAACATGAGTACTTGTGGCACCTTAGAGACTAATGTTAGTCTCTAAGGTGCCACAAGTACTCCTGTTCTTTTTGCAGATACAGACTAACACGGCTGCTACTCTGAAACCTGTCATAGAAATAAGTTTTCACTATTTTTTCCATATCTCTGTGCACTCTTCTTGGTACATCCTGGCTGACTACTGATATATCAAATTTAACACAACATATACCAGAAGTCTCACTGCAATTTGTGCAGTCCATGATGTGGGATGTCAGAGTAATTAAATCTGGAATATCTTCAGGATACCAGGATAGATTCAGAGATTCTACAGAACTTACATAAAACATGCACCCCACAGTTTGATTAGCGAAGGCAGTTCACACATAAACCTGTGTTCAACTATTTTCACTCTCCTCCCACCCCAGTTGACTTTAAAAATTCCTCTCCTCTACTACCCCTGCCAGTCAAGTCACAGAGGCCCATTGACTCTCCTCATTCCCCTCAACCTCCCTGTAAAAATCCCTGGCAATGTAAGCAGGAAGAGATGACCAAAAGTGACAAAGCTAGAACCTCTACACTTGAGAGTCATCCGATCAAGCAGGATGGAACACCAAGTTGCACCAAAATTCCCCCTAAAGGTCAAACACAATCCCACTATCACCCAATCAAATTTGTATGCAAATATGAACCAAGCAGGAATACTGGCACAACAAAGATGTAGCTGACAATGTTTATTATCATTATAAATTTAGCAGATGTTTACCATTTCATTAGCATTTTAATGATGCAGACATTTTACTGTGTCAGATTGTTTTAAAATATTAGTAAATCTTGGGCATAAATATAAGTGATCTTTCTTGCAAATTCATTCATACACCTCAACCTGCTAGTTTTTAGTTTAAATACTGTTTTAACATTTTTTTTTATTGTAATGCCTTCAAGAAATAAGAAAATTCTTTCCACATGTACTATTAGGATATATTCTACAAAGAAATATCTGGTGTTTGGATTAAAATAATAATTTAAAAACCTCAAAAGATTTCCTACAAGCTTGTT
Source organism: Mauremys reevesii (assembly GCF_016161935.1). Classification (NCBI taxonomy): domain Eukaryota; kingdom Metazoa; phylum Chordata; order Testudines; family Geoemydidae; genus Mauremys; species Mauremys reevesii. The sequence goes on along the minus strand of NC_052633.1, from coordinate 33,843,960 downwards.
TCCTGGTGTTCTATCACGTGACTTATTTTTTCTAGTTCATCTGCTGCTGCATCTGCTCTGACTCCAGCTGCATGAATTATCTACAGTTACATCATCAGGTTCAAGAAACAGGCAGAGACTTTGCCAAAAAAAATATTAGTCCTCAGCAGAACCACTCTGACAAGCTAAAGGACGAAATCAGTTTCTTAAATCCTAGCTGAAGATCCAGAGTGCTTCCCATTTTATTAGAATAAATTCACCTTTCACTTCCTGTACAAAGATGTCTCAGAACAATGTAACAAATACTGTCTCTCTTAGATAGCATCTGCTATCATCCAGGTATGGCTTTAAACTACCTGAAAATCAGAGACAGATTTTTTTTCCACTGATTATCAAAAGCTGTCAGGGTTAACTACTGTAGTTTGATTTGTTTGACAGCAAATAACTATGTATAGTTAATAGATTAGATGGTGAAAGTACTGCTGTTGTACTGTTAGTAATGGTGGGAAGCAATACTTCAGTCAATCTCCTGTATAACACAAGACTTCTCTCATGGTTCCAATGCAAGGTTACCTGTCCCAACAAAATTTGCTATGTGAGAATGGGGAGGAGGTTAGATAACACTGACTTGGGTGACAGTCTTTCACCTCTAAAAATCTACACTCAAATCGCAAGTACATCTCATCCAGTACCAGATGGGTATGCTTCACAAAGCTACCATGCAGGACAGGAAAGACCAGTTATTCTAAAGAGTATTTGCAGAGAGCTGATAGTTTACATATTGTCATGCACACTGCTAATCCCTATTTAGAAAGGGCTCTTTTTTTAAATCTAAATTTACCATCTGCTCAGTTTAGTAGCAGCCCATCCTCCTCTCCCTATCTTCAAATCCTTCCACTAGTTCCAACCATGCTGAATCACTAAAGGCATGTCTTCATTAGCAACATTAAAGCACTGCTGCGGCAGTGCTTCAACATGGCTGTGCAGTTGTGGCACCAGTGCTGGGAGAGAGCTCTCCCAGCACTATAAAAAACCCACCTTCACAAGGGGAATAGCTCCCAGCGGTGCAAGCCATGCACTGTCTACACTGCCACTTTACAGCACTGAAACTTGCAGCGCTCAGCGGGGTGTTTTTTCACACCCCTGCAGTGCTGTAAAGTGCTAGTGTAGACAAGCCCTTAGGGTTGCTTTGCATAGTAACAACAACCACCCAAGGCAAGAAGAAGGTGCAAATGAGTGGGATGGTAGCAGAATAAGAACCTCTGAAGGAATGGGTGGGGTTTTGTGTTTTCTTTTCTCTCTTTAGTGCTGCATTTTCAAAACATCAGGCCAGATCATCAAATCAACTGCTGGAACTTGGAACACACCTTCAAGATGGACAACAGTCATCCCCTTGGTTCTGCAGACACTGGCTGAATTCATTCATAGGCTGCAATCACAGTGCACTCAGTCATCCTCACCTTAGATTGTCATCCAATGTACCTGATTTTTCTTTTAAAGGTTTGGAACCCTGAGGAGCAGACATGAGATGTTTAAAATGGTTTAAATCTCACACTCTATGAAAATTCTATGTGCACTAATCTGTGACCCTTTTCAGGGCTGTAAAGCTTTCAGTACCATTTACTCATTTGTACTAGAACTTTTGAACATTGTCAAAAATATTTTTGAACAACACGCTGAAGTAAAGTGTTTTTTAAATATAAACAATTCTGAGCCAGAGGCAAAACTGAGGCTTTCAACCTGAATAAAGTTTGCTTCAGCTCCACTGCCTCTATCCTGAAAAGGATCACTGCACTCAAAAAAGAAAGTCTTGTATGAGTCCTTACCTTAAACTTGAGTTCCTCTTGTGTTGCTGACACATCAGGCAGTCTAGTTCCTCCAATGATCACAGTTATTCACTAGTTGTAGTACTTCTTCCTAGATGATGCCAGCTTATTCAGTATCCTCTCACTCTCTTCTGCCAGCTCTTCTTTGGCCTTCCTCACTTTCTTTTCTCTTCCTTAGGTATGCAATTTATTGCTTGCTCAGCAAGTCTCCCATCTTCCATACAATGTACATGTCCCAACCATCTGAGCCCTCTTTGTTTGATAAATTTTTTTAGCATGTCCAGTTCTGTCAGTGCCCCTATTCTCACATTTGTTATTTTGTCTTTCCATGAAAAGCACAGTATCTTCTTCAGCCATCTGTGATGAGCAGCTTCTGGTCTCATCCTGTCAGTCACCACCATCAGCCAAATCTCTGCTCTGTACAGTAGCATGCTCAATACAATCACAGGGTATAGTCTTCAGTTTAGTGGGGAGACCTCTCTTTGATCAGATGGTGTTCACACTTCCAAAAGTGCTGTTTGCTTTTCCTAATCTTGTATGAATCGCTTTATTGCAGCCATCTTCAAATGTCATCACACTCCCCATATAGCAGAACTTTTCCACCCTGTTCCATTTCTTTTCTATCCACCTGCACCTTTGCATCTGTTGTTCCATTTCCTACCTTCCTAATCTTTGTTTTCTCTGCATTTACTTTCAGTCCAATTTCTGCTGTTTCTTGTTGTACCTCTGATGTAAGAGCAATCATTCTGTTCCATGCTTAGTAAAGCAATATTGTCAGCAAAGTCATGGTCTTTTAATTCATCCCTGCTAACCCATTTTACACCATTTACTATGCATCTTGTTGACCACTTTATCACCCAATCTATTGCTAATGCAAGGAGAATTGGTGATAAACATTCTTGTCTAACTCCAGTCATAATATCAAACCACTCACCCAGGCCTGTATCCAACCTTACTGTACATCTACTTCTATTATATAGAAGTATTATGTTGAGCAGCTTGTCTGATATCTCATAGCTTCTAGCAAAATTCCATAGGGTGTCTCTGTAGAGACTATGGAATGCTTTCTTAAAGTCAATAGAATTGATGAAAATGAGGCTTTGCTAAGCAGTAGCTTTTTCAGTGATCTGCCGAAGAGTGAATATCTGTTCAAAACACGCTCTACCTAGATGGAACTCAACCTGTTTTTCATTTAAATCAGCTTCTGTACCAGATGACTGGAGGATAGCTAATGTGACGCCAATTTTTAAAAAGGGCTCCAGAGGTGATTCTGGCAATTACAGGCCTGTGAGCCTGACTTCAGTACCAGGCAAACTGGCTGAAACTATAATAAAGAACAATACTGTCAAACATATAGATGAACATAATTTGTTGAGGAAGAATCAACATGATTTTAGTAAAGGGAAATCATACCTCACCAATCTACTAGAATTCTTTGAGGGGGCCAACAAGCATGTGGACCAAGGAGATCCAATAGATATAATGTACTTAGATTTTCAGAAAGCCTTTGACAAGGTCCCTCACCAAAGGCTCTTATGCAAAGTTACCTGCCATGGGATAAGAGGGAAGGTGCTCTCATGGATTGGTAACTGGTTAAAAGATAGGAAATAAAGGGTAAGTATAAATGGTCAGTTTTCAGAATGGAGAGAGGTAAATAGCGGTGTCCCCCAGGGGTCTGTTCTGGGACCAGTCCTATTCAACATATTCATAGATGATCTGGAAAAAGGGGTAAACAGTGAGATGGCAAAATTTGCAGATGATACAAAATTACTAAATATAGTTAAGACCCAGGCAGACTGTGAAGAGCAAAAGGATCTTTCAAAACTGAGTGACTGGGCAACAAAATGGCAGATAAAATTTAATGTTGATAAATGCAAAGTAATACACATTGGAAAGCATAACCCAAACTATACATATAAAATGATGGGGTCTGTTATCACTCAAGAGAGAGATCTTCGAGTCATTGTTGATAGTTCTCTGAAAACTTCCACTCAATGTGCAGCGGGAGTCAAAAAAGCAAACAGAATGCTGGGAATAATTAAGAAGGGGATAGATAATAGGACAGAAAATACGTTGCCTCTATATAAATCCATGGTACTCCCACATCTTGAATACTGAGTGCAGATGTGGTCGCCCCATCTCAAAAAAGATATATTGGAATTGGAAAAGGTTCAGAAAAGGGCAACAAAAATGATTAGGGGTATGGAACAGGTTCCACATGAGGAGAGATAAATAAGACTGGGACTTTTCAGCTTGGAAAAGAGACGGCTAAGGGGAGATATGATAGAGGTCTATAAAATCATGACTGGTGTAGAGAAAGTAGATAAGGAAGTGTTTACTACTTCTCATAACACAAGAATTAGGGGTCACCAAATCAAATTAATAGGCAGCAGGTTTAAAACAAATAAAAGGAAGTATTTCTTCACAGAACTCACAGTCAACCTGTGGAACTCCTTGCCAGAGGATGTTGTGAAGGCCAAGACCATAACGGGGTTCAAAAAAGAACTAGATAAATTCATGGAGGATAGGTCCATCAATGGCTATTAGCCAGGATGGGCAGGAATGGTGTCCCTAGCCTCTGTTTGCCAGAAGTTGGGAATGAGCGATAGGGGATGGATCATTTGATGATTACCTGTTCTGCTCATTCCCTCAGGGTGGGGGTGAAACTAACTTAAAGGACTTGCCGGTACACTGGAGTCCTGAGCGGGTGGGGGGGGCCTTCAACCAGAAGGGTCGTGACCTCAGCTGGAAGAGGCGGGGTCTTTAGAGCCACAGGCCCTTAAATCTCAATTTAAAGGGCCCGGGGCTCTGGCTGTGGTAGTGGTGGAGGCTGCTGGGAGCCCCAGGATTTGGGGGCCATTTAAAGGGCCTGGGGCTCCAGCTGCCGCTACCGCAGCGCAGCCCCAGGTGCTTTAAATTGCCGACAGAGCCCTGGGGGCTCCTGGCTGCTGCCGCCACCCCAGGGCTCTGGCAGTGAGGCTCGGGTGGTGATTTAAAGGGCTCCGGCCACCGCTACCGCCCTAGGCCCTTTAAATTGCCACTGGAGCCCCGCTGCCGAAGCCGCTGGCCATTTAAAGGGTCATGGGCCTGCCGCGGTAGTGGCGGCCAGGAGTCCCCGGCCCTTTAAATCACCGCTGGAGCCCCGTCGCCGCTACTCCGCCGCCGCTGCTACCCCAGGGTTCCAGCAGCGGGGCTCGGGGCTCTGGCTGCTGATACTGCCCCAGGCCCTTTAAATTGCCGCCAGAGCCCTGCTGCCGGAGCCAGTGGAGATTTAAAGGGCCTGGGGTGGTAGCAGCAGCCAGAGCCCCGGGCCCTTTAAATCGCTGCCTGAGGACTGCTGCCTGGGGAAGTCGGTCCAGGCTCTTTCTTTCGTACCATACTGGCTTACTTTCACCTCTGCCTCTGGGGCACCTGGCACTGGCCACTGTCCAAAGACAGGATACTGGGCTAGATGGACCTGGGGTCTAACCCAGTAGGGCCATTCTTATGTTCTTATCTCCAGTGAGAGTCTGGTTCTTCCTGAGAGGTCTTTCACTGTTTTATGAAGCTTCTTCAAGTCTCCCCGCTGTGCTGCTTCTTCTGTGTCTGCAGTTTTCTCCTGGTACCATGCATTTCTATCTTCCCTGAAACTCTTCTTTATCCTTTTCTTTGTATTTTGCATCCACCTTTAAGAGTTGGGCATGTGTCTTGCACTGTTCCTTTTTTACATTCGTAACTTTCTGCTAGTCAGTAACTGCCCATGTTCCAGACGCAATTCATGAATCTTTCTTCTGCCATCTTTGGCAGCCCACTTCTTTCTTGGATGTCTTGACTACCATCTTCCTCCAGTTTGACCATATGTCTTCCTGCCTTTCAACAGCTCAGTCCTGCTAAACACTGGTATGGTTGTGAATTGCAATCTGGAATCTGACCTGTTTCTTTGTCCTTGAACTTCTCTATTGCTGTAACACTCTTTTTGGTCCATCTTTGTGATCTTTTTGAGTTTAACTTGTAAGGTGGCCACTAAAAAACAATGATCTGAGCCAACATCTACTCCTCTAAGGACTCTGACATCCCTCGAATAAGTCATAGAATCATAGAATATTAGGGTCGGAAGGGACCTCAGAAGGTCATCTAGTCCAATCCCCTGCTCCAAGCAGGACCAATCCCCAGACAGATTTTTACCCCAGTTTGCTAAATGGCCCCCTCAAGTATTGAACTCACAACCCTGGGTTTAGCAGGCCAATGCTCAAACCACTGAGCTATCCCTCCCTTTGAGTCCTTAGTACATTTATTTATAGACAACTATATGGAAAGAGTGATGTGTTCAAGTAAATCATGTTTTTAATGATCTAATGAAATATGTATTAAAAATAATCAATTAGGGTTCTCCCTTCAGAGCAGAATCACTATTAAAATGATGCTCTGTTATCTGGATCCCTGCTGCAATATGACCCATTACTATCTACTTTCATTAGGAGCTGATATTTCCAGAAATGACATACAAATATAGTGGACCCTTGCAGGTCACTAAATCTAAGTATTTATATGACTCATCCCCACAATATCTGAATTACATGCATTTAAAAACAGAAATAATCTCTCTCGCTCCCCTGATTAGTTTATAGGCTTTGAGGATTTTCTGTTTATTTTTTTGCTTAGTTGTGTGAGTGAAAGTGTTGTATGTCTCTGAGTATATCAGAGAGAGAGAGAGAGATTACTAAGAGAAGGCTAAGTCAAATAAATGAATTTTGTATTTAGTTCTGAAAATGGTGAGGTGCAGGTATCATAATATTGAAGCAAAGCCATATTTTAGAAGTAGTGCATTAAGCATTTTCAGGAAGGTGAACTTTGAGATTCTCTCCCACTACCACCCTGAAAACAAAATGCTATGTGAATAAATCTATCAGATTTTCTTCCATTTTCCCCCCTAAAACACAGTCAGCAGAATAAAAGCTAGTGCTTGCCATTTGCTACCACTAGGCTCCCATGGATTGTCAGAACTAAAGGAGAGAGAGAGAGTGACTTTCAAGACCAATTCTTTATCTGAATTTCCCAAATGGCAAATTAACATGATCCTGAGAGAGCAGCACTGCCCAGGCAACGTAACTTATTTTTAAAAATAACTTGTGAATCAAAACAGCAGCGTGTATGAGACACTTCCATTGCTTTCCACTGACAACGGGAAAAATACTAAGCAGTTTATATCCCCAAAGCACTGTACTAATTAATGAATGAGTTCCTTCAAGAGTCAATATGATTACCACTAAAACCTTTGTGATGCATACATAATCTGAAATATAGAAGTTGTATTGACTTCATTCCTCTCAAACCTTATTCAAACATAAAATGGAACAGTCAATTCTTTCACTGACCTATGAAGTCATCTAAAGAATATGAAGCACTTGCATCAACATACATGGCTACCTATTTAAAACCTGTAGAATTGTCAAAGGTGGTATTTCAAAAGGCAGTAGGAATGACGAGTCATCCAGACCGGTTACTAATGGCTATTGGGTAAGATATGATTAGTAGAAAGTCCACTTGCCCAAAAATCAGGAGGCAAGGCAATCCACAGAAAGACTTTATTTTAGTCCGTGTCTGACCTTGCATAGGAACAAAACTAGAGAAACGGACACACCAAACATTTTGGATCTCATTAGGTTCTGAAAGGTTTTGCCTTTTTGACATAACTGCTGCAACAAACTGCATTCAATATGGCATGACCATATTGTATAAAACTGTAGGAACTATATAGATAAGTTATAGCACTATTATAGATAACTAACTCAACTTCACATAATAAACAAGCCAGACTATGAAAATCATTCTGTCCTTCGAAATGAAAATGTGGACTGTAACACTAATACTTCCATTATCAATCATCCACAACGAAATATCTTATGATTATATGTATTAACAGGATTCTACATGCATGCTCTCTCACACTCTGAGTTGTAGAAAAGCAGATACTTTGAAATAAAAGTGTTTCTACATGTCAAATGTATTTAGGATTTCTCCTAAACATGCCATACAGTATACCAACCTGGAATGAAATCCCTGACCCTTTTGCAGTTAATTGGAGTTTTGACTTAACATGCCAGGATTTCACAGCCCTGCTTACCTATTTCCCCCCCACACAGTATTAGGAGTTATAAACAGATTGAAAAAAATGTAAATGTACAATAAAAAAGTTTACAGTAGATATATAGGCTTTATTTACATATTGATTATGCAGTTGAGAGATATACAGCAAAAATATCTGAAGAGCTCCCAGAATAACTAGCTTAGATAAAAAGGATTGTAAGTAAATAACTAGGTAAATAATTTACATGACAGGACAATACATTTTCATTCACTTCACATCTATGGAAATTTTTATGAGGTTTTCGTCCTGGAATGTTGTAGCTACAAAATACAGAGTATAATGATTTACCCATAATCCCTTTCCCAATATCAGCCTCACAATGTCAACAGCACGAGTTATCAACGTAAAACATGCCACCGATAAAACCGTTCTGAGCTACTGACTTCAGCAGGGGCAGGATGAAGCCCGACATCTTAACTTGTTTAAATATAACGGTTAATACTATAACTAGACTCTTTAATGACCTCACTAGCCTAACTATAAATGCACTGCATGCTGTGAAAGAGGCTCCATTCTCAGGCCCTGACCCAACAAGCATTATATACATGCTTCACTTTAAACATGTGAGTAGTCCCACTGACATCAATGGGAATAGTCACCATCCTTGAAATTAAGTGTATGCACAAGGCTGAGAGAGACTGGGGCCTTCCTCGCTAGAACAGTGAGCTGTTTGTAGTGTTGTGGCAGTCATGTTAATCCCAGGATATGATCGAGAAAAGGCAAGTCAGGTAATATCTTTTACTGGACCAATTTCTAGTATAGTAAAATATATTATCTTGCCTAACTTGTGTACTCTGGAATACTGAGGATTGTGCACCATTTTCATTTCCATGAATTAAGATGTTTTTTCCTCAGTAGAATTTTCTCCCTCAATTCCCTCATGTTTAAAACAGATTGTGAATACTATGCATGCCGTTCACATGTGTGGAGCTTATCACAAAAAGTTGATGTTTTCAATCAGTTATAATATTTATAATTAATAATATATGAAAAAGGCACTCTAGGAATTTGTTCTCCAATCTCTAGAATTAGTACATGTATCAAAAATTAGAAACAGAAAAAAAAAGATGTGAATCTTAAAGCTTTTTGTTGTTAAAGAAAAACAATACTTTCAATATTTCACAGGAAAATGAATCAATTAATCAAGAAAAGCTTAATTTACACCTGTAACTCTTCTGGATGTTAAACAGCTTAAAATCAACAACAAATCATCCTGGACTTTGTATTGTAAATACCAAAAAGCGTCCAAACAAGTAGAATTGAGAAAGGTATTTTTACCTCTTCACCTGAAATAATCATGTTAAAATTGTTAGGTCAGAGCTGTTTGAATTAACCTTCATAGTGCCTATATCTTTATGATAATCTGTTCAAATTTTAACCTGCAGATTTTGTGACCTGTACAGTATTTCTCTCTCTCCAACTTTTGTCCTGCATGTGCTCCTGAACAATACAAATTTCAGAAGAGGAAATACTCATGCCATATACAATTTCATTTTGGCAGCCACTGTGCTGTACTGTTCCACTTGTTTCTTCTTCAATATTTATATTTCCAAGTCAAACGAAATCGAAAAACAACATACTAATATCAGTGCATATTTATTAGCATTGGCTGTTTGTCAAGCTTAAGCAATTAAATAAATTAAGACGCATCCTTCATACATTTAGAAGCAATGTGCTGGCTGCAGTACAACTGTGATTTGCTTTTATCTGTAGGTAGCATGGAAATATTTGTCATTTGTTTCTCTACAAAGCTAATTTTGCAGACTTCTAAAACCAAAAAAGCCATTTGTTCAATTAGAAAGCTGCGTGGCATGTCATAACCTAGCATATTCTACTCTGCTGCACTGGATTGCACCATTCTAAATAAACACGGTTGGCTATTAATACATGCAGTACTCTTAGGTACTATGAGCAAAATCTTGACCCTACTGAAGATAATTGGAGTTTCGCCATGGACCACAATAGGTCAGGATTTCACCCTATATATTTGTGACACTTCAGCTTATTCCTAAACAAAGATTATCACATACAGAACTGGCTAGATCTTTGATCTCAGTATGGCTGCTTTGAATTGTTACAGGGCATAAAGCCAGAAAGGCAGTCAAACCAGTCAATGGAGGATTCACTCACAGTAGAGGAATTCACAGGTGGTGCAACACCACCTCAATCCCAGAAAAGGGGATGAGCCAAAGAAAGGAAGTGTAGCCAGGGTGTCCCTATGCTGTTGCAATTGCCCACTGCTGAAACAGCCTTTTGGGACCATAGGTAGCGGGGTTTAAATTAAACCTTCCCTGAGGCTGCACTAGCATGAGCTTGGGACCAGCAACTCTGGCCCTCCTGCTTTTCTCTCCCATGCTGCAAGTTCTCCCACTCTAGACTCCTCTGGTTCAGGAAACTCCATCTCAACAGGGTCCAGTTGCTACATGCAATGTCTGAGACCCCACTGTCCTCCTCATAATGTCCCGGTTTGTTCAAGCCTGTCTTCCTTAACATCTACGGGTGCCCTGAACAAACTAGGTCATCCTCCCCAATCCTCATCTGGTTCTGGGATGCCATTTCTTTTCTGGTCATCAGATCATAGCAGGCTAACCAGCTGTGTCTTTTTCAGCTCTCTACAGTTCAGGTTCCTTTCTTTGCACAATTCTACTAGCTGACTTTTCCCGAGCTGTAGATGCTCTTTATTTCTGTCTTTTCCTATTCCCCAAAAGAAGACAGGAAAATAAATGTTCTTATTTTTTCCTTCTACTATATATTGCTTATCACCGTCACAATCCCACCAATGTATCATAATTACAGGGCTGCCTGAACCTCTGTCCCCTTTCTGGTCTCTCTGAGTGTACCCCATTAGGTGTCAGGCTTCTGCCTTTACTTGTCTGGGTAGGTGTGCTGGAACAATTTGTATAGAGCGGGTGCTGAAAGCCATTAAACCCAACTGTAAGCCCTGTATATTATAGAAACTACTTCAAGCCAGGAGGTGCTGCCGCACCCCCAGCCCCCCTAGTTCCAGCACCTATGTGTCTGGGCTGGAATTTTACAATTCTCACACACTTAGACCGGACTCTGCGCTCAACACCCCATCTTTGCCAACCATTTATTGTTATGCAGGTCTGAATGGATACCTACATCTCTTCCCTTTGGCAGTGTGTGACCAGGGCTATACAGAGATGAACAGCCTTCTTCAAAGTAGTAGGTTTATTTAGTAAATGGAAAAAAACATACAAGAAAATGATTTTAAAACAAGAAACAGGCTACTTGCATGCTTAGACTCATCCAATCATACACTTCACTACAAACTAAGTTATATGGGCTTCCTGCTTGAGTTATAAGTGCAGAACAAATCCAACTTACATTCTTTTAGCAAACTCTAGAGTTCTTGGGACCCATCCTGGTCTCAGTTTGCCTTCACAGAAAGTCTGTTTCCCTCTCTCATGGAACAACCTTTTTTCAGAGCCCCAATCTCTTTTTGAATGCCTGATCACCCTTTACCCTATTGTTCAATGGCTTTTTCTTAGAATAGTGGCTCTCAACCTTTTCAGACTACTGTTCCCCTTTCAGGAGCCTGATTTGTCTTGAGTACTCCCAAGTTTCATCTCACTTAAAATCTTCTTGCTTACAAAAATCAGGCATAAAAATACAAGTGTCACAGCACACTATTACTGAAAAAATGGCTTACTTCCTCATTTTTACCCTATAATTATAAAACAATCAGTTGGAATGCAAAAATTGTACTTAAATTTCAGTATATAGAGCAGTGTAAACAAGTATTGTCTGTACAAAATTTTAGTTTGTACTGACTTTGCTAGTGCTTTTTATGTAGCCTGTTGTAAAACTAGGCAAATATCTAGATGAGTTGATGTACCCCCTGCAAGACCTTTGCGTACCCCCAGGGATGTGTGTACCCCTAGTTGAGAACCACTGTCTTAGAGGGCCTAGGTGGGAAGTCCTTCTTTTGCCTGAGACTGTTTTTTCCCCAGTTGGCCAGCCAGCCCCTCTGAGGGTACACCTTCACTGCAAATAGAAAAAGGAGTGTTCTTAACTCCAGTTACCTAACCCAAGTTCAAATCGCAGTGAAGACACAGCAATGCTGCTTTTAACTGAGGCTAGCGGCTGGTATTAATGACTATAGAGGGGGACTTGGAGTTAAACTCAACCTTATCTCTACCAAGAGTGTGCTGAAATACATTGTGGCTCCAGATGCATATTCACGACCAAGCAACAACTCATACATCACACTAGCCACTTCTCTGAAGACAGTCAGTTTTATCCAAAAGAACTTTGAGGCTTATCCAAATTAGACAGAACTTCCAAACCCTTTGGGATTCAGCCACAGACCTATGAATTTGATATTTTCCCCTTGCCTTTTGTTTATTTAATCATCTCAGAGTAGTGTGGCCACCCGGCTGCGGACTTCACAAAACACTTCACTTTTCCCTCTATCTAGGTTCTTATATGGCACCCATCACCCTAGTATTTGAGTACCTTTTAGAAAAATAATCTTTGTGGCAGTTTGGCACAGAGAATTGGATTTTCAACTAAATGACTATTTACACAGAATATATTTCTGATAAAAAAAATCTTCAATTTTTGTCAGAAAAGCCAAAAATCTGAAAACTGAAAACTTTAATTTTTTTCAATGGAAAGTCAAATTTTTTTCTGAAAAAAAATTCTGACAAGCTCTACAGATAGGTTCTTTCTTACAAAAGAGGTGTTTTACTCAAGGCATAAGCAGTCTTTTGGAGGCTGGATAAAGGGGTGTCAATGCAAACCAAATAAAAGTATCCTTTACTGTGTTGAAAAAAATTTTAAGATTCAGGTTCTGACAAACTTTCAAAGGGAAAATATTTTGCAGCTGGGAGCCTTAAACTGGCTGTGGACAGGAAGTGCCTCCAAGCTGAGTTTAACCCAAGTGTTATGTTTTCGCAGCACCTTGCCCCACTCAGGAGAGCAGCACCCACATTCTGCACTTACTGGCGTTTCCAGGGACACATCAAGTATAGATCTGAGTACAGTAGAGTATTTTAGCCTGGAGGTAAAAAAAAAAAAATACATGGAGGACTATTGTGAGGTCAGTATTTACAAGCAATGTCAAAGCCATTGCTACATCTTATCTGAGATGAACTACTTCTCATCAGTCAGTTACTTTTTTCCAGATCCCTACCTCATTCAGGTGGTAGGAGAATGATTCAAATCTGAAATGTAAAGACGTTGAGTCGAGTATCAGCTGCGTACTGATGATAATGCAGCCCAAATAACTTTGTGGGTAAAGTGCAAGACTTGGGAGTCAGGATAACTAGATTATGTTCCTGGCTCTGACACATACTGTGTGGCCATCGACGAGGCCCTTAATCTCAGTTTTCCAATCTGTTAAATGGGATTCAAAATACTCACCTCACAGTAGTGTTCAGAGACTTAACTTATTAAGTCTGTAAAGTGCTCTGAGGTCCTCAGATAAGTCACTATAGAAACAAAAAATTATTATTGCTCTAATCTTCCTCCTCTCACTGTTACTCCTTTCCCCCATCTTCTGCATCCCCTCTCCTCCCTATGTTATTACTCTTCCTTCTCTCAGTGTTCGGGAACATTCTCTCACCACACTGTACGACTAGCCAAATCCCCCCACATCAACTGTGAGCTATCACAGCTCCTTCTCCTATCCCAATGCTTTGAGAGGGATCAGCAGGAGTGTGCGGAGACACAGAAAGCTTCTAATAATTGTTCCGACTTTTAACAAGTGCTGGTTGTAATGTGATAAAATCACTGGAACAAGAATGACAGCAAACCATACACAGGACTGTTAGGCTACACAACAACTAAGTTAGCAACTTTCTTTAACACAGAAGGGGAAAAAAAGGCAAAACTTGCTTTGATACTTCATAAATTCTGGTTCACATAACCCTTTTGTGATTCCATTGACGTCAATGGAGTTATATCAGGGATTACATTTTCCCTTGTATATTTACTGTATTTGCAGGAACATTTTTCCGGAAAAGATTGGATTAACCAATAAACAAAGCCCCCAACTTTCCAAAAACAACAAAAGACAGCTATTTTAACTAAATACTTCTTTACTTTATCGTAAATTAATTTCCGATGTGTTTTATTTATATTCATAGTGGGGGGAAAATCCCTCTATGTGCTAAACACAGAGTAATGCTTACCTTAGTGTGCAAGATCATAGCCTGTGACCACTTCAGCATTATATGTGGAATTAGATTTAGAGATAAATAATTCCTTCATTTCACCGGGGTGCTTTTGTGATGTTCGGTGTGAGGAGACAGCAGGCAAGTGATAAGTCTGAACAAATCATATGCGCTGTAATTGCTGCTTAGCTCTAATTACTGTTCAGGACCGTGTTTGCAACTTGATTCCAGAGGGAGGATAGCCTACCTAATGACATCATCAGACCAAATATAACCTAAAAGACTGACAATATATATTTTAATAGTGTTCTACAGACCGTTTTTAAGCTGTTGAAAAGTCAATTCTGTTCTTATATAGATTAAAACTTCAGCTGTGCATTTTTATGGCTTGTTTTTAAAGATTTTGAAAAAACAAATGGCATTAGCCCCTAATCATGGGCATTTTAGGTGAAGTGGGAGGGGAAATTCTCTGTAATTAACAAATTACAGTACTGTGTTCATCTAACATAAGAAACTGCTTCAAGTGTACAAACAAAGCACTTTTACAGCTGTAAAACAGTTCAAAACGAGTAATCAGTTGCAGTCACAGAGTTCCTGATTGAGGTACAAATCCTGCAATCAGCTCCAGGACTCTGTCTACACACAATTCATTGCAGGATCACGGCCCAAGTTATTTATAATCCTTTAGTCTCAGGATGCAGCATATTTTGTTCAAGTCTAACAAAAGGCTCCAATTTATTAGATGACAATATCATGCCTTCCTCTATGCATAGGTCTTGTTCACACCAGTTTTCACGAGAAAGTGTTCAGCTTGGACTAACATGTATGGAGTTACAGAGAGAGAGAGAGAGAGAGATGAATTTAGTTCATTGTATTTGTTCAGAGCCATGTCCCAAAATAACTTCTCTTGTTCATATTCTCAAATTGCACACTATCCTTAGTGATAAATCACTTTCATTCCAGCTCTGAATATAGCATACCTTATCCCATGGAGATAGAAGAGAGAATTCATTTGTTTTGATAGATCCTATAGCAAAGCATGGCTAATTCTACTCCTTTACTGCCAGGACAATTAATACTGGAGTACATGTTTAAAGTGCATTAATTGTAGCTCTTAAATGTGTAAAGAGCCAAATAGAGATTATCTATAAATATACCACATGGAAGCTCCACTAAAAAGGCCAGAGATTAATGGCTGGCATAAACGGACAACCAAGAGAGAGTAATTATTTATTTTTACTATGCTAGCATATAGATAACAGTCTACTGAAAGATGGAGGATTAAGGTGACAAACAGAATGGGAGTGAATGATCTATTAAGAGCTAAGCATCTGATCCTGAGAAATGCTGAGCCTGCAACTGCACCTGCAACTCCCTGAATTCAAGATGCATTGCAAATACTCAACACCTCTCAAGATCAGGCACTTAGGGCCTCTCTGCACTTGCAAGTTAGTTTGAATTAAGGTAGGTGTGAATTTAACCTGCAATAACTATTCCAGAATAACCCAACATGTGGATACTCTTATTCCTAAATAAGGAACCCTTGTCTGATTTATCTTCATCCACTTTATGGATTACTTACTTACTCAATGTATAATGGAGACAAAGCTTTCTAATGAAAATTCCAAGGAACTCATAAAATTCCATTTAAATAACTACTACTATTGCAACATTCAGATTAATAACTCAAACAGGAAATTCCAAATCTTAAAAGTCCAACCTGAACTCTGATTCCTTTGGCAGGTACTTTAAAACTTATTTCTCATATACCAGAGGTCTATTACAGGAGTGGATGGGAGAAGATTCTGTGGCCTGTAATAGGCAGGAGGTCAGACTAGATCATCATGACAGTCCCTTCTGACCTTCAAGTTTATGAGCATTACATCAGGACAGCCTCAATAGTGATATCCCTCCCACTGGGCTACAACATCAGGGTAAATCAGCCAAACACTCTAGGTCTCTTTATGCTGTAATCTTATGAGTTGAAATATTATTTCCCACCATCCTCTGCACCAAAACACACACAGGTGTTGGAGGTTAAATTGAAAAGTGCTTTTTGAGATTTTTGGATGAAAGATTCCATGTAAATACGATGTATTATTATTAAAATACCAGAGTATTCTTTTATTAAATTAAAAACTACATCATGGATGCACTTTTTTTTTGATAAGCAAGACTCCAATGACAATTTATGCTTCCATATCAGAAGCGATGTTAGCAGTTTACTGAACACAGATGCCAGCATGTTGTGAATATATAGGCAGACACATGAGTGTTGTTATAGAATAGCCTATACGTATACAAAATTCATAGGTTGGTAGAGTTCAACCTCTTCACTTTTCTCCCCACATCCTCCCTCACTTGTTGCCCTATGAATAGCACTGTGGGGTGACAGGACTGCGGCTGCAGAAGTATATGTATATCCATTGAGCTCTTTGTTGCTCCTAACACCTACATGCATTTTGACAGACAGTCCTTGTGAGGATCCACAGATCTTGAACCACAGGCTTCCAGGCAACCTTCACATCCCAGTCGCCTTCCAGCGACTTGCTAGTAACTAATGTGCTGAGTTCTAGTGCCCCACCAGAGAAGCCATAGGTGTGCTGATTGGAGAAGTGCCCAGCCCCACCAATTGGTCTGGCTGCACTATTTAAGCCAGAAGGCAGCACTCGAAGTTGTCTGTGCAACTGGGTGAATATCTGGCTGGCTGCAACATTGAACCCAGGCTTCTTGTCTGACTCCTGAGCACTGCTTTCCTGACCTGCCTTGTTTGATCCCTGCCCCTGGTCTCCAACGCCAACTCTGACCCCTAGCTTGACTTCTGACCCTGGCTCCAGCTTTGACCCCGGCTTGACTCCCGCCTCCAGCTCTGACTCCCAGTTTCTGGCCTCTGATCGCCACTGCAAGACTACTAGGCCTGACTTCCACTGCTCCAACCACTAGTCATGACTGCCCATGCCCCAGTCATGACAGTCCTCAAGAATAATTTTAATGTATGCCAATACATACTTCTGACTGATTGACAACAGCCTGCCATATCCTGGACAAATCTTATGGAATTATGACAAACTTTATTGAATAAATATAGCCTTATTGAATTGGATTTAACACCTTTGGGGTCCAGTGTATTACAAATAAAAGTTTATGTTGTTGTAGGATGATATGTATGATGTTGCACTCCATATATTTATGCTTATGAGTGTAAATATAATGTAACTGGAATATGCTTTATGCAAAAGGTCTCTTGTAAGGTATCATTACAAAGCTTATAAACTACTGAGTGTGTTCATCCTATTTGTATGAATATATCATTCTTGTATCTGAAGCTAGAAATATGAAGTATTACTCTGAAGTCCTATTGCAACTATGCAAAGTGTGGATCATTGATGGTGGCTTGGAATCTTGATGACTCCCATTAAACTAGGACAATTGGTTGTATATGGCTCTGTTTACTTGTAAGCCTTCCTGTATTCGTGGGTGCCAGGCAGTGAGTAATGAAGTCTCACAGGACATGTGAACATGTCATATGATACTGGAATCCATCTTAAACCTAGTGCTTTTCCATTTAGAAGGAAGGGTGGGAATCCAGAGAGAGACAAAGGATTTGCGCCTTGTGTGAAAGATATAAATGGGGGTGGAACAGAACAAAGAGGACTGCCAGTTGTGAGAAATCCCCTAGTTACCACCTGAGCTGGAACTAACAAGAACTGTACCAGGAGATAGGATTGGGCCCAAACTAAGAAGGAGTCTAGTCTGTGAAAGAAGCTTATTGGAACATCTCTGAGGATAAGATTTACCTATTCAGTTTCTTAAATGTAGTAGGCTGAGACATGCGTGTTTTGTTTTATTTTGCTTGGTAACTTACTTTGTTCTGTCTGTTAATACTTGAAACCACTTAAATCCTACTTTTTATACTTAATAAAATCACTTTTGTTTATTAGTAAACCCAGAGTAAGCGATTAATACCTGGGGGAGCAAACAGCTTTGCATATCTCGCTATCAGTGTTATAGAAGGTGGACAATTTATGAGTTTACCCTGTATAAGCTTTATACAGAGTAAAACAGATTTATTTGGGGTTTGGATCCCATTGGGAGCTGGGTGTCTGGGTGCTGAAGATAGGTGACTTGCTAAGCAGTTTTTGGTTAAAAAGTCTGCAGCTTTGGGGGCATGGACCAGACCTGGGTCTGTGTTGCAGCAGACTAGCATGTCTGGCTCAACAATGCAGGGTTATGGAGTCCTAAGCTGACAGGGAAAACAGGCTCAGAGGTAGTTCAGCACATCAGGGTAACAGTCCCCAGGGGGACTCTGTGACCGAACCCATCACAGTGGCATAGTCAAACAGGATCTGTGCACAGCTGATTGCTTTGAGACACTGGTAATGATTTTAAGTGAGTTCTGAGTGTGGTGGCTGGAGAACAGACAAAGTGGTTACTAGTTTGTTATTTTCTGTTTATTTCAGGTGAGGGAAATAACCACAAGAAAGCAGGAAAATGACTACCAGTAAGGCAGCTACAAAACTAGAGCTGGCCAGACTGGAAGCACAGGAGAAGGCAAAGGACTGCGAGTTTCAAATGAGGCTCTAAGAAGCAGAGGCAACCAGGGAGGAAGCTGCTCACAAAAGAGCCATGGACTTAAAAGCCAAAGAAATTGAGGCACAGAAAGCTGCCCAGGAGGAGAAGGAAAGGGAGAAGCAACATGCTCAGGAGGAGAAGGAAAGAGAGAGGCAGCTAGTCCTGGAGTTAAAAGACAGAGAAATATATGGCCCAAATTGAGACCCAGAAGCATGAACTGGCCGTAATGGAGTGGAAAAGACAGAACCTTCAGCAGCTGGCTCCACTTTCCCAAACATCCATCAATGGGAGCAATTATGCCCACAGTATGATGAATCCAGTGATATTGCCGAATATTTCATCACCTTTGAGAGACTGTGCACTCTCCACACGATTCCTGAAGATCAAAAGATGACCACTTTGGTTACAAAATTGACTGGGAGAGCTCTGGACATATTCTATAAGATGCCTATTGCTGATGCTTCAAACTATGGTAAATTTAAGGAACTGGTTTTGAAACAGTTCCAGATTACACCTGAAACCTACAGGGTAAAATCCAGTAGTCTTAAGAGGGGATCTGGATTGAGTAATGTGGCTTATGTAAATGAAATTAGTGATTTATCAGACAAGTGGGTGAGGAAAAAGTATAACAAGCTTGGAAGAAATGTGTGATTTAGTTACTCAGGAACAGTGATGATGTAAAACAGTATTTGTGGGGCAAAAAGGTGGGTGCAGTGGGTGAACTAGCTGAGTTTGCAGACTCTCGAGAAATCACAAACTGCAATTAAACAAACCACTGGCAGAGGGGTACAGGGTTGGTGGAAAGCAGAATCAGGAGGAGGCTGGGAGTTCACCTCTCCATTCCCCAATTACTCATCCCAAGTCTGCTGTACAAGCAGAGGAGCCCAAAAGGTGCTATCAGTAAATCCACTGAGCACCTGAGGAATAAACGTCCTTGGCTGAGTGGGAAAAGGCACCAGGTAACACATGAAGCTGCAGGGTATCTCAGGCTACTGCTTCTTACCACACAGAATTTGTAAAGGTTGCTTCTACACAACAAAGCAGTGAGCACATGCATGCTGTTAAGCTGAATGGCAGAGTGCTCCAAGGTTTAAGGGATACTGGTGCAGAGATCTCTGTGGTCAGGAGGGAGCTGATCCAGGAGAAGGATTTGTTACTAGGAAAAATGGCAGAATTAGAATTAGTGGGAGGTTACAAAGTCCTTGCACCTTTAGCCAAGGTACACATGGAAACCAGGGATTTGCAGGCTGAAATAACTGTTGCAGTGGTGGCACACAATTTTGCACCGTTTCTACTGGGGAATGGTTTTTTTGATATGGCAGAATCTGTCCCAGGATTTGTTAGTGGCAAGAAGGAATCTTGTGCTGAAATCCCCAGAGGGGAGGGTAAAGTCACAGGTGCTGCTGGGGAAATATGAGAGTCTCTCTAATTCCTCGGTAGCAGCAGGGATGGTTGTAACCAGTTCCTGTAGCCCCGGGGCTCAAGGCAGGTCCCTGCGGGAAGGGCTGGCTAGAGCCAGCTCCTGTCCTGGGATCCTCTCCCTGGGGAAGGGGGATGTTTCAACTTGTAACAGGGAGGCCTTCCCAGCTGCTGACTGCCAGGAAGTTGCAGGTCAACAGGGGATAGGTCCTGCCCTGGGGTGCACAGAGACATGTATCCCCGAGATGGAAGTTGGGGTCCTGACAACCGCTGCATGGTAACTTATGACTGGTGCCCATCACCCTGTTATTAGTCTCTGAAGAGAAAGCAAGAAAAGAGAAAGAGAAAGCATATGTTTAGGCAGCCTATCTTCTTCTGGGAACACCACAGTGAAGACAGGGAGCTGTTCAACCTTGAAATACCCTTGTCCAAGAGGAGAGATACGCAAGAGAGGTGACAGCCAGGGGAACCCTGCAAGTGGGTGCTTTTGCTGTACCATAGAGCAGGATTAAGTGCAGTTGCCCTGAATTGGGACAGTAGTAATAGTAGAAGTATACTTCTGAGACATACAGTACGTTGTACTGCCTTTAGTGAAAGAGTTGCTAGTGCTTAACTTATTGAGAGTCACAGTTGTTAGATGACCAAATTATTAATCTGCAAAACAAGTTGCTACCTATTGATTGTTAACAAACATTTGTCATGGTCAAATAGTCAGAGTCGATAGGTGGCCACTTTAATTTTGTATTTTTAGAAACTATAATTGCAAAAATATTGATTTCAATCATAAGTTCAGTTTTTGCAAAATATTCTCTGTAATTAACACATTACAGTACTGGGTTCATCTAACAAACTGCTTCAAGTGTACAAACAAAATTTCTGTTTGAAATATTGACATTCTCCTATAGCAGGACTGCTGGGCCCTACAATCCTAATGGATCAATAGTCCTTCATACCACTACACAGATAACTGACAAAATAATTTAACAACATACTTTTAGAAACATTTAAAAACCTATGTTAAGGACTCTTTCATTTGTGTTTTACTAATACACTAGACTATTAAAGCTCCTTCAAAGCTATTATAGTCTGTTATTTCACTGCCCAATTGAGGATTGTTTAATATATGAGCTATTAACATGATGGTGTAAAAATATACTTCAATGGTACATTTATGATACAAGTGGGGAATCTAACAATCAGATATTTAACTTCTCAGTACCTAGATTACTAACAATAGTATTAATGGTTCCTTGGGAATAATTGCAGTCATCATTAAATCTGTTTTAAATGAGTATTTTAAACTTTCATATGTATATTATCAAGCTGATATACCACCTGCTTCAGCCTTGCTGGAAACGGTAAGTTCAAGGTATTTAAAATCTTGGTGAATGGCCATTCACTTGGGGTTACACCTGGTCTGCTGGAGACCTGCTGGCTATTGGGAGCCTGGGCAGGTCAGGATACTTGAGAGGAAGTAGTAATGACCTGAAACTGCTCCCCTAGCCTGCCCTCCTGAATTGACCAGGAGTGAGGAAGATGGGTCACATAAGTAAGTCAGGCTGAGGAAGTTCACATTTCCCATTCAGGTTTTTTTCTCCCGAGACACAGATCTTTGAGCAGGTCTCCAGCAGACCAGGTTTAACCAGCAGCCCTGTCTCATTTGTTCCTCTAGGTGCACTCCCCACCCTATCAGGGAAGCGTCCATGGTGAGCACGAGCACTGGGGAGTGTTGATGAAATGGGACGCCTGTGCATAAGTTCTCTGGTTTTGTCCACCATTGCAGGGAGGCCAATACATTCGCTGGAGGAGTTAGCATCATGAAGAAGCTGTGTCTGCTGGGTTTGTAGTTGGAGTTGAGCCAACCCTGGAGATAGCTCATGTGTAGTCTGGCATATCTGACCATGAAGGTGATGGCTGCCATGTGACCAAGAAGCTGAAGGCAGGTTCGTGCCTGTATTCTGGGGCGAACAGAGAGCGTGCATATGAGATGTGTAATAGTGAGGAATCTCTTGTGTTGAAGCGAGGTTTGGTTCGAACTGAATCCAGGTGAGCTCCGATGAACTGCTGTGGGGGTATCGAGGTAGATTTTTGGAAGTTTATTTGCAGGCCTAAACTGTGGAAGAGGGAGATGGTAAAAAGCGTCACTTTTAATGTCTCATCATATGAGCCGTCCTTGATAAGGCAGTCGCCTAGGTAGGGGGAAATTATAATCCTGTGCTTGCGGAGGTGGGCCACGACTACGGCTAGGGTCTTGGAGAATACTCTCGGGGCTGTGGAGAGTCCAAATGGAAGTACTCTGTATTGAAAGTAGTTGTGTCCGAGTGTGCTGGATGAATGGATATGTGAAAATAGACATCTTGTAGGTCAAGGGCTGTGAACCAATTCCCTTGTTCCAGCGTGGGTATTATTGTGCCCAATGTGACCATCTTGAATTTCTGTACATGCACAAATTTGTTCAGTCGGTGTAGGTCTAATATAGGTCTCCTTCCCCCACCTTTCTTTTGGGTCAGAAAGTAGTGGAAGTAGAACCCTTTACCCCGATGTTGTGTTGTACAGGTTCCACTACACCTAGTTGCAGAAAATGAGCCATTTCTATGCAAAGTAGGTGTTTGTGAGAGGGGTCCCTGAAGGGGGACAGGGAAGGGTGGACGGGCAGGAAATAAAAGGGATGGAGTAACCTAACTGAACTATTTCCAGGACCCAGCAGCCCTGTGTGATCTGTTTTCAGACATGGTGGAAAGCCTGGAGGTGGTGGCCAAATGGGCAAATAGGCAGCAGAGTCAAGGAGTGGTTGTGCAGACCCCCGATCAACACTTCAAAATTGCTGTTTCCTGATGGGTGGAAGGTAGCTGGTTGTGCATGGTTTTGTCTGCGTCTAGGAGGTCTGTTGCGGTTCCTCCCAATATCAAATGGTCTGGGCTGGGGCCAGTGATGTTGTGCACTGTGCCTCTGATAAGGTTGATACTGTTGCCCCCTGGGGAAGGATGGGTATATGCCCAGTGTGCGCAGGGCGGCTCTAGAGTCTTTCATAGTGTGAAGGACTTTTTTTTTTTTTTTTTAAAGAGAAAGTTTACCTTTGTCAAAGGGAAGGTCCTCCACTTTGGTCTTCAGCTCTTTGGGGACACCAGACACAGAGAGCCAGGAAGACCTGAGCATGACCACCTCAGTCACGGTAGTGTGGCCCGCTGTGTCCGCCATGCCCAGGGATGCTTTTAACACTGTCCTGGACACCAATTGACCCTCAACAAGGACTGACTTAAAGTCCGCTCTCCTGTCCTCTGGGATATGGAAGGTAAAATCAAAGAGCTTGTTGTAGTTGTTGAAGTCATAGCTTGCGAGGAGGGCGAAGTAATTTTCAGTTCTGAATTGCAAAGTGGAGAAGGTATAAACCTTGTGGCCCAGGAGGTCAAGCCATTTGAAATTCTTGTCTTCCAGGATGGGGCGCTATTGTGGATGTTTTGTCCCATGTGTCGCTGCATCCACTACAAGAGAATTTGGTTGTGGGTGGGAAAATAAGAAATCTACATCTTTAGCGGGAACATAATATTTTCGTTCAGCCTTTTTGCATGTTGGTGGTATGGAGGCAGGAGTCTGCCAGAGTGTCAGCTGGTTCTAGGAGGGCTTCATTTATGGGTAGCGCGATCTTTGAGGGTGCAGAAGGTTGGAGGATTTTGAGGAGTCTGTTGTGTCTCCTGGACTTCTTCGAAAGGAATGTCCTGGCTGAGTGCCACCCCCTTGAAAAGTTCCTGGAATTGCTTAAAGTCATCCACATTTTGTGGAAGCAGGAGGGCTCCCTCTGCAGCTGATGGAGAGTTATGAGCCAGTGAGTCAGGGAAGGGTTCATAGCCCACCTCTTCAGGAGGGAGTTCAGGAGCTCTACATGTAGATGGAGCTAGAGATAGAGGCGCAGAGCAGACTTGCGATCTGGTGGAAGGGCCGCAAGGAGGAGTGGTAGAAGGAGCCGACCAAGGATACCACTGCTTTTGCTTTTGCGAGTGTCACAGACCATTTATAGGCACCCTGCATGGAGTCTGCATCTGCTGTGGGGGCATTGGGCAGGCTCGGTGCTGACAAGGGTGGAACGCGCTGCTGGTACCGGGTCTATCTTTGGTGCCAACGGGACCGGTGCTGAGGAGAGCTTCCCACTGTTGCACTCCGCATGAGCTGTGGCTGAGGTGCTGGTGTGGTTGGAGGTGCCTGCTTTTGGCGCTGTCAGCACCGAGGGTAAAGATCTCGCAGGAGACCCTTTACCCTTTTGAAAGTCTCTGTGCGGAGACACTGGGGCTTCCTGCCTCTTCACTCAAGAGGGTGAAGCCGCGCTCCCAATTGGTTCTGACCTGGCAGGGGAACTTGAGGGAGAAGGTTTACTTGTGCTCATCTCCATAGGTGGCTGCAGAGATTTCTCCATCAGGAGCATTTTTAGCCACAAGTCACTGTCACGATGAGCCCTGGTTTTCAGGCTGGTACAATGAATACACTCAGCAGGGATGTGTGTCTCACCGAGGCACTTCACACAGTGTGAGTGTCCGTCAGACCGTGGAATAGGCTCCTTACAGGAGTCGCATTTCTTAAAGCCTGGGGACCCCAGCATCATTGAAGTATGATTGCATGGGGAGAGCCTCTCAATGGGAGATGAACGTGAGGGAATTTTTGTTTTAAAACTAAAACTATTCTAAAGGATGGGAGAGAACTGGGATATTTCTGTCTAGGTGTATTTCTTTCTACTTATTTCCTTCAGTGACCAGGGAAGAGGTTCAGCACTGCCCCAAGTCCTGTCTTCAGCCAAGGACGGTTGAGAAGGAACTTGAGGGCAGTGCGGGATGCGCGCGCTCTGGCAGACCCTAACGATGCTGCGAGACAGCAGCTGAGTGCGTGCATCCCGACCAGGCCCTGCTATCAAAGATCTCTGATCAACAGCGCCAGGATGCACCATCACCTGCTGTGGAGCACCCACTGGGACAGCACTCGAAGAAGACGGATTACTTTGACATTCACAACCACTTCTATAAAGACTTCCTAAAGGTTGGGCACTTTGCTTTTATACTTCAAATTTGTCTTCTGTGTAACTTAGCAAGAAAACTGCTAGTTTCTTGTGAAGTCCAAAACCCAAGCAAATAAGCCAACTATACTACAAACACAGTTTACTCTATATTTAACTTTTTTCTTTTAAAATTTTGTTTCTCAAAGCTGTTCTGCTGAGAGATCCAACTCCAAGCTTTCCTCATTGCTGTTATTGTCCAAGAAAAGTGAGTCTAGAGGCCAACTGGTCAGGGCCCCACTAAGCTAGATACTGTACAGACATAGTAAATGACAATCCTTGCCCCAAATAGCTGGCAGTCTAAGAGCGAATTGAATACTAATGATTATGGGGGAAAATTCTACACACAAAAATCAATGTCAATAAGTGGGATTTAGCTTTTTTCCTTCTACAGTGGCACAAATGTTTCATTTTTCTTAAGTGCAACACCGTTTGACAGATGAAGACAGCTTTTCACTTATAATGAAAACTAATCAGACTTCGTTAATGAAAACAGTAATGTGACAGTTACTATGTGCCTTCATGAAATTCTGCAATGTGAGATTTGAGTAAGTGCACTGAGTATGCTTATATCAACTTTTTACACAAGAAAGAGATCACACATTCAATGTGCATACAAGATTACTGTACACATTCCCTTGTCTGACCAGCCAACATCTTGATAGATGAAAGGAAAAACAACAAAGTCCGTCAGTCAATGGTGCTTGACAGTAGTGTGGCAGAACAGCCCAATGCACAAGCAGCAGACATTCCCACAGTAGCTACAGGTTCACTTGCCAGATGGTGGCTGGAACACACATTGTTTCCTGGATCTCCTGTGGGCCTCAGCCTGGGCTCTCTGATGGCTCTCTGTGATGACTGCACCAGCCCTGACTGGACTTCTCCAGACTAAGTGGTTGTGGGCAGGGTTCTCCCAGTTGTCAGTGGCAATGCAGAATTTCCTGAGGCCTTGCCACTGTATCACAGCTTTGGCCTTCCTCTGCATCACAGGTAGTTCTTGAGTTGGCCATAGAGCACAGTCTTCGGCAGACAATCTTGAGGCATATGCTCCACTTGTCCCCGTCAGCGAAGCCTGCGAGTGTGCAGCACAGTCTGCAGAGACTGTAGGCTGGTTCTCTCAAGAAGCTTGTTGTTAGTGATCCATTAGTCCCAAGTGACTCTCAGGATTTTGCTGACACAGCAAAGGTGGAAGCTATTCAATCTCCACACCCGTTCGGCGTACGTGACCCAGTTTTCACAGCTGTAAAGGAGAATCCTGAGGACACAAGCCTGATAAACAGACACCTTTGTGTTCAGTGTTAGCAGCTTGTTGTTCCAGACCAGTGAGGTAAGTTTGCCAAAGGTGAAAGAGGCTTTGCTGATTCTCACGCCAAGTTCTCTATCAAGGCTAAGTCAGCTGGTTAACGTTAAGACAAGGCAGTCCAGAGCTTCATTACTGACTTAGATTTTAGGTGGGAGGTTGATGCCCTGTGACATGACAACTGTTTTCTTGATACTGATTACCATGGCGAACTTGATACATATATCGGAGAACTTATTCATCGTGATCTGCAATTCATCGGGTGAATTAGAGACATTAGTGGTGTGTGTTTTTGTCATGCTGTTACATGACACTGTACCCTTGGCATTGAGGGGCTCTAAGGGTCATACTTCCCCATTTAGTGCCTGCAAAATACCACTTTACATTTGTATAGAACATCTAGACTCCAACATGCTTTAGAGATTAGGATCATGATTTACTCCCGAGTTACCCAAGTTTCTTGCACAAAAAGCCAGAGCCCCTGGTAGTGGACACCCCACACAGCGGAGATCACAGTTGCACAAGTCCCTGTGGGCAGTGTTGGCCATAGAGAAGACATAGCCAGGATTCCAATGAGCTGTATTAATTCAGTACATACTTCAAGCAGCCTCCATCA
This sequence comes from Mauremys reevesii, assembly GCF_016161935.1. Lineage (NCBI taxonomy): Eukaryota > Metazoa > Chordata > Testudines > Geoemydidae > Mauremys > Mauremys reevesii. The sequence goes on along the minus strand of NC_052633.1, from coordinate 33,816,943 downwards.
GCAAGGATCCTAACGAGCGCCAGGCATTTTAAACCTGCTCATCCCGAATGTAAATATTATCTGTCCACCCCTGGAGTGATTCCTCACTGGAGTGCAGCAGGCCCTGGTGGCACAGAGGGGTGAAATTTGCACACACAAAACCCTCTGAGTCACTGTTGGCGAGTAGAGACCTATATGTTGTATATATTATTATAAGCTTGAAAGCTTGTCTTTTTCAGCAACAGAAGGTCCCATAAAAGATATTACCCACAACACTACACAACAGTTTAGGATGGGAAGTCAAATGTTATTTATTTAGCTATAGGAGGAATTTGGAAAAGCAGAACATAACTTGAGTTGAAATTTAACCAAGAGCCTGGGATTACCATCTTTTTGCAAAAAAAGAGTCTTTAATGACAACAAGAGATCAAGGCTTCAACTTTATATCTTATCTAAATTATAGCAAAAAAATTTATTGCCACACTGTGCACCAAAAGCCTTCCTTGGACAATGACTATATGTTCAACAGAGATAAAGCTTGGCAGAATGGAAGTGCAGGAGAACTGCCCCAGGACACAAGGAATTTCTTCTATTGATCATCACAGAGTATTCAGGTGAAAAAGATGTCCTGATAAGTGTCTTGAAGACAAGGTTACCTAATCATTTGTTCAAAATTACTTGTATTTCCAAGAGAATGTAAATTTAATGTCTGGTCACACAGTTTTATATAGTTTTGAATCCATTTTATCTTAAATAGGTATAGTGCTTCTCTTGCATTTAGATATGTTATTGAAAACAAAAGAAATGCACTGGGTACATGTATATTCTTATATTTGTAATAAAAAAAATTTAAATATTTAATTTTCATTTATATTACTTTTCATTTTCAAACTGAAGTTTGGTTCACAAATTGAAAAAAAGATTTCACCAACTGAAATAATATTATGAAATCATCATGCTATGCATGAGCAGTATGTTAGATTTAGTTACTTAGGTCCTAATTCAGGTAAGCATCCTCATTCATTAAAGCATTTAAATTGTGTTTACACTTAAGTGTTTTCCCTCACTGAAGCCTGTTGTGTGTCAAATATGTCAAAAAACCACAAATACATACCACTTATCCTCACTAGGTACTCAGATCATGGCAAAACTGAAGTTTAAAAATTAGACTGTTGCCACTTACCCAAGTGAAATATAATATTATTTAAAAAATAGGGACACTTTCTTGCTCCCCTATTTCAAATACGTCAATTAATTTTGTTGAAACCTTTCAAAAACTTTATCCTTTGGGATGAAATGAAGTATGAGAAAGTTCAGATGAAATAGGGTTCTCTCTGATTTTTTTTTGAACAAATTGATGGAAGAGTGAAATTAGGGTTTTACAAAGCAATTTTTTTTCAACACATAGTTCTTGTAGTTCTAATGCTACTCATGCCAACAGATTAAAAAGAAAACCTGCAGTTCAGATTCTCTGGATGTCTAGCAGGTAAATCTTTTCTCAAGTTTGTGAAATTACTATGTGGATAACTTTTAAAACAAATGTTGTATATTTTTTCAACATTCTGGGATCTCAGAAATGAGTTTAACTTTCACTTTAACTCTGTGTTTCATCTTTAACCTTCTCTTCTTACTATGGAAAAATATTTACACATTTTCTTTCAGTTAAATTATGCTCCATTTTAGACTTGCCATAAACCAAATACTCAGAGCTACAGCACACAGGTCCATGTGGACCAAATTCTGATCTGTTACCCTGGTGTGACTCTGCAACAATTCCATTGAAGTCAATGGAGTTACTTAGCTTTACACCACTGTGTGCACAAAATTTGGCCCATTGCATTAGAGCCATAATGATGGGTGTAGTTCTATGCAGATAAAACTGAAAAGGAAGACCAAGTACGTGGCTGGCATGTTTTCATCTATGTGCACAAGTATTTTGATCGAGATTAATGGGAATTTCATGCATAAGAGCACATGATCCTTTTCATACTACTACTACTTAGGCATTGCTGCAGTCAGTATAGCAATGTTTTATTGATTTAGGAGCCTAAGTCTCATTTTCAAAAGGGATTTAGGTACTTAATATTGAGTACCACAATGCCTAAATACCCTTTAAAATGGGCCTTAGTTCTTTCAATAGAAAAGAATGAAAAAGAGAAAGATCCACATTGTTATTCCCAAACTGAGCTACATACATTAATGTAAATAATGCTATCCAGCCAGAAGAAAAAACATTTCTAGTAACTGACAGCAAGAAAGAATAGAGATACCCACTGGAAGATGAACAAAAAATGGTGGTTACTTACCTGTAACTGGAGGTTCTTCAAGATGCGTAGTCCCTATATGTACTCGACACATGGCTACACGTGCCCAAAATGTGCCTAAGATAGCAGATTACCAGCAAGTAGTGTCTGTTGGTCCACACTTGCACAGTTGTTCTCCTCAAGCTCTGAACTGAGGGCAGAAGGGGTGGTGCAGACCAATGCCTCTCCAGTTCCTCTTCTTACTGTGAATCATATAAAATACAAAGCGCAGGGGAAGCAGGGAGAATAGTGCAATATAGATAGGGACCACACATCTAGTTACAGGTAAGTAACTCCATTTCTTCTTTGAGTGCTGATCCCTAAGTGTATCCCACATATGGGTGATTGATAATCGGTACTTATACATGGGGTGCAAAGATGCAGTTGGTATAGATGCTTGTAGTACCGCAGTCCTAACAGCTGCATCTGCAGAGGAGGCTCGTACTAATGCGTAATCCTTCATGAATGGATGGATGTAGCTGTAGGTAGGCACTCTACAGAGGTCCACTATAAGTACCTCTCCTAGAGATGACCTTGAGGTTGCTTATGCTCTAGTGGAATGGGCTCTTAGCCCATCCAGGGGCAGAATACATATCAATCTGTAACACAGAATGATCCAGCCAAAGATCCACTTAGAGAGTCTCTGAGCAGACGTTTGTCCTTGCGATCGTTCCGCTACAGAGATAAATAGTCTTGGAGATTTTTAATGGTTTTTGTCCTTTGCAGGTAGAGCTTGTCTGATATCTAAAGAGTGAAGTCTCCTCTCCTCATTGGAAGCATGAAGTTTTTGGAATAATACTGGTTAGTGAATACTTTGACGTGAAATCCAATTGTTGTGATTCCACCTGTACACACACACAGTTGTGGAAGAAGAGGGTGAGGAGGCAACCAAAGGTTGGATGTGCGGTAGTGGCTGGTATCAATAGGGTTAGGTGGTTCTCAGTCATCCAATCAAAAATGGCCCTTGGATGGTGATGGGGCTCAGTAGTAGCAGTTGTGGAAAGAGAACAGTATATCTGGGTCTTTGTATTCTCTGGCATTTGTACAGTGGTTTGCATGAGAGCTGGTGGTAGAAAAGTTGAGGAGCTGGTCTTGGCTTATACATCTGTTTACAGTGTTTTCTCTTTGGGGCCACAGTGTAGAGGCCTAGGGAGCAGAGGGATGTTCTAGAGTCTTTCAACAAGTGTAGGTACTCAGTCTTCTCATCAAAAGTTACGGTATTTTGAACCTCCCTGGGGAATCCTGAGGACTGCAGCCAAGACACTCACTTCATGACTATACCTGTGGCTATCCCTCTAGATGCAGTGTCAGTTTGACAGCAAATCATTGAAAAATACTATTGGAGTATGGCCTTATAACCAGATGAGCTGCCACCTTATACTAATTTCTAAGGCTGTCGATTAATCGCCGTTAACTCATGCGATTAACGCAGTGTACGCCAGTTTATCAGATTAGCCTTAAATCACCACTCTTCTGAGTGCTTACAATTAAACAAAAGAAGATTTATTTAACAAAGAATAAAGGTTCCACCAGCAACAAAAGTGGTCACAATACAAAACAAAATCACAAAAGGCGAACTGGGGCCTACTATTATTAACGTTACTTTTCTATCTAATAAAATGGGTTTCCCCACAAAGTTCAATCTATTGTAGTGCTGACTGGCTTCCCAGGACCCAGTCTTTCACAAAACACACCTGTTCAACAAGATGTCTCCTCAGTGAATTGATCCAGTGTCTTTCTCCACCCTATGACATACTGAATCTTTTGTCTCTATTCACAGATGGGGCAATACACTGTTCTAATGTTCCTTTTTACCTCCAAGTGGTTTGGATGTTTATAGTTTATCTTTGGTGTTTTCCATAGACTTTTCCATGTTGTTGCAGCTGGTGACAACTGAGCAATATATTACATAATCGGCTGGGCCAAGAGGACTGGCAACTCCCTCCCACTGGAATGTACTGTCACCCAATAATGATTCACTGGTGATTCACTTTCACTCCAAGATCATAAGGGCATAATTTTTAATAGTTACCATATTCCTTAAATATTACCCATACACACCTCACAATTATGGGTATTGATAAGCTAAGCTATGAGCTTTCAGTAGAGACCTCACATGCTACTCTTCATAGGTAAGTACCATGAAAACAATGTAGTGAGTTTGTCAGGTCTGAGAGAGAAATTCCTTGTAAAGAATGCTGAACCCTTTTCCAGGGTTGGCAATAATGGTGCCTATGCATCACAGGAGGTCCCTGCATTTCCTTAACCTGGCCTTGATTGTACTGTGGCTTCACACATACCCCTTCTTCAGTATGCATGTGTAGCTAGGGATTTAGGGATGTGAAAGAGGAGACGGGAGGGCTGGTGACTTGACTACTAGACAGAATCAATGGCCATTGTTCCCTTAGTGTGAGGGTGAGGAAGCAGAAGGGTCATGGGACAGAGCTGATACAGTAGCTGAGGAGTAGCCTAGGGGAGAAGGTAAACCAGCCTTATGCTCTAAATTTGATTGCTGATGCTTAGCAAAGGGGACAAGATTTAGCCCTAAGAATAAAGACACAACTGTCATGGGGCAGGGAAATATTAGACCCTCTCTTTGCAGCTCTGTCACCTAGACTATTGTGTTGAGCAATAGGCACTTCATTACCAGAAAGACACTGACAAATTGGAGAGTGATCAAAGAAAAGCAACAAATGGTTAGTGTTGAAAGGTCTGATTTATGAGGAAAGATTAAGAGTTAAATATGTATACCCTGGCTATGTGATGACTAAGTGGGGACATGATAACAGTCTACAAATATCTGATGGGTATGAACACCAATGGAGAGAATTATGTAGTATAATGGAAGAGGGGAGTGTGTGGAGAACTAGGAGTAACAAGATGTGTTTTAAAAAGGAAATATTTAGAGTGAGTATCAAGCAAAGCAATTTGACTGAGATTATTTGTATTTATTATATATTTATGGTAGCATCCTCTGGAGATTAATCCTTAGGCTCTTTGGATCTTCACAAAGAGAGGTGATGGGAGCCCCATTGACTGGCACATTTGTATCTAGACCGAACAATAGAAGCAGTAAATATACTGGGAGCATATAGGGAGCAATCCTGCACTGGTAGCAAGAGGGACTAGATGATCAGAAGTGGGCACTCTGATAACAGTAGTTAAAGGAAAAATGCGCAAAAGTGTTGTTTTTTGTTTTTTTGGATTGTGTTTTTTTTTGCTGCTGCTCTGTTATGATGTATAAAGATGGACTCACCCTATATGTGTTTGACCAGTAGACTTTCATAGCAAGCTCAATGTACTAGGTGTTTTGCTTTCCCAGAATTTATGCAACGATATTTTTATTCCCAGGAAAAGGAATTTTCCATCCTATAAATACTGATTTTTGTCAAAATAATCTCTCTGGTTCACTGATAACATGATATTTTCAGTTTGAAAAAACAACATTTTACTTTCATGGAGCTTCTGTTTCTTTCATAGCACATCTATCTCCCACTGATACCAAATTCTGCCCTTGATCAACAACAGGAATTCTTAACTGTGTGCTAAATTCTAAATTTGACAGTGACAATATTTTCAAATATAACTGGTATTTGGCTTTAATTAACTGCTAGTTTTCCCACTATATTTTAAATAAAGGTTAGGGTAAAATGCTGGCAACACAGCTGTTAGTCACAATTCTATTATATATACCTACCTACTGTAATAGGTTTCCTAATAGAATGCAACATGCTGTGAGCTGAATCAATGAAAACAGAAAGGCAGCTTTTATTTGGTCACAACAGGACATTTACACGGAGCAATTAAAAAAATATCCACAAAGAAGAATTTATACTCACCTCTTCCAGTGTGACTACAGAACTTTCAAACATTTCTATTTAAGATGTTCTAAGGCATTCTGATTAAAGTAGATTATACCATAAAATTGTACATTTTTCCTGGTAATGCTTTTAGCTTAGTCTACTGGGTCAATCAAAATCCATATTAATTACAATCAGATTATTTCTACAATAAAGCCACCAAGAACGTGGGGTGGGGGAGGACATTAAATGAAAAGTTGGAGGCAGGCAAAAATAAGATCACAGTCACGGGAACTATACAATTTAGTGCCCTTTCTGTGTGTCAAGCTGTAGTGGAAGGTCAGTCTTCTAAGGCAGAGTTTATTGAGTTATAATCAGCCATTCATTATGGCCCACTAAGATGAATAATATACTTCACATTTAACGTAGGGATCAGCAGTCGTTTGTGATACTTGCAGAGTGCATGACAGACAGCTAAATTGAAACTTTAATTGCCAAATATATGGACCAAATTGTTAAATGATGTAAAGTTAGTAATTATGATTTTAATAAGACCTCCTCTGGATTAAATTGCATTGATATAATAGAAAATGTTTACACAGAAAAAAAAATCAAACAGTACGTAAGCCATTACAACAACTATTTAGGCATTTCAGGGTGCCTGTTAATGTAATATTCAGGTTGTACATGTCTAATACCAGTAACAGTTCACACGTTTTAGAGAGACACTTTCCTGAATAGAATGACTTTCAGAAAGATTCTACAAAGACAGAACAGGATGAGATTGGAAATGGGATATAAAACCTTTCACCTCTAGGGCACTGGTTGGAATCCAGTACAACTGGTAATGGTTTAAAGCTCTCTTACACATTGGTGGCCTTTGTAAAATGATCTAGTGGTCTCAGCCTAGTTCATAGTACACAGGTGTCCACATCACAAAATCATTGTCACATTTGGCACTAACAAATACCTAGGTTGGCAGTCTCAGCAGAGAAGCCAGGGACTGAATGGATATGCAGAATGAACCACCTTTTCTCTTCTCCATGAGCAATGCCTGTAGTTCAAAGTTAAGGGACAATGACAAGTCAGTTGAGGGAAGCTTCTACTGCTAGTGTTGTACCCATTCTCTAAATAAAAAGAGGCCTCCAGACTCCAAGGCTTTTGGTCTCACACTTATCAGAACAAAATTATTTCTAGAAGTTTAGCAAAGCCCCCTCTCCCCTTCAAGTTACACTGGTGACCGTTATCAATATCAGAACCAGTTTGCCTAAGCTTACCTGCTTCCCATGTAGGTTACTCCCACAGATGTCTGTTCCTTTCCCTTTACTTCATTACCATGTGAACCACTAGAACAGAGGTCAGCAACTTTTCAGAAGTGATGTGCCGAGTCTTCATTTATTCACTCTAATTTAAAGTTTCGCGTGCCAGTAATACATTAACGTTTTTTAGAAGGTCTCTATATAAGCCTATAATATATAACTAAACTTTTGTTGTATGTAAAGTAAATAAGGTTTCAAAATATTTAAGAAACTTCATTTAAAATTAAATTAAAATGCAGAGCTCCCCGGACTGGTGGCCAGGACCTGGGCAGTGAGAGTGCCACTGAAAATCAGCTCGTGTGCCGCCTTTGGCACGTGTGCCATAGGTTGCCTACCCCTGCGCTAGAATTTTCCAGACTGCCAGCCAAATGGATGAGTACGTAAAAGCCCTGTGTGGATGTACTGTACCATTCAGCCCCCAAAGGTTTAAACTAAAAACAACAGAAGCCTCATGAATTTTGGATTTTCTTGTCACTGCCCCTTTGGTACAAGCCCGATAGGAGTTTATATCTAATCCTTTTAAACAGTCATTTCCCAGTAATGCCCTACTGGACATGTGATGAGGCGTCAGGAAAATGGAAGATTATATTGCTCTGTCATGCCAGCTGGACTGGTACCATACACCAGCATGGTTTGGTATGGGAGGAGTTCACAAAAATGAGCAAAGAATGAAAGCGCACTCCCTCTCTCGTACACACTTTTCTAGGAAGCTATTGCTACTGTAAGTGGAGTCACTGGTCATTAACACCTCTCCTTTACCTTGACATAAAGCAGGTTAGAATCCTGACCTGACATATGTCCCCTGGTAAACACACTGCCCTTGTGGTGACTGAGGAGCTGCCACCTAAGTTGTTAGTTGCAAGAGAGGGGAGAAAGTTTCAGAGTAGAGGACTTCTAGTGATGAATATCCTAACAGCCTGTCTCTTTGAAACCCGAAGCAGTCATGCTAATTGCAGCAGAGACTGTCAGCAGTCTCTCAAGCACACTGGTCCCACACTATTTAGAATATTATAGGTCAAAATCAACACTTAAAATTCAAGAAACTGATCAACTGCCAAATACAGAGCATTGGTGTAATGTACTATTTAGGGAAATCACTGTTTAATAATCAGGCAGCAACTTTTGGAGTCCAAATTAGGGTGACACCTCTCCCGAATTGGGCAGAACAATCTCGAAATGCAGAGTTCAAGTCCCAATCCTGGACTGAAAGACTGTGGCACAAGCATTTGTCTTGGATTCCTTGCTGCACTGCTTTGTGCATGCCCGAGGCTCAGGAGCAGCACCAACCTCTTCCGGGGGTGGGGGCTGAGATGGGCCTTGGAGGGTGGGGACTTGAGGTGGGCAGGGCTCCTGCATGTGTCCTGCTTTTGCCTTTTGAAAAGGTGGTCACCCTCGTTCAAGTTAACTTCCCAAAGGGTGTCAAAGTGTTGTCCCACACAGAGTACATTGCTGAAGCTTAATCCTATATTAAAAGGTAGCATTTCTGCCACCGCACATGCCATCTCTGAATTCTAATTTGCAAAACTGGCAACTGGATTTTGAAAGTGTTGGACACAAATGATCAAACTCAATTATTCAAATTTCCTTTCACTAGTTCCTCTATCACTGATTTTGGTTAGGAATTTTTGTTCCAATTTGCCGGTACCTCAATTACATAAAACCTGCCCCTAATTCCAAATCTTTCTGGTTTAGCAAGAAACATTCACCATGAAAGGGCTCGTCTCATCGTAGGTTTCCACTGCTAGCCCAATGGCATTCACTGTCTGATTTTCTCAACGCTGCGTCCTGAAGCATTTGAATGGTTTGAGGCACTAGTTGTCAAGAAAGCATCCTAACTTCTGGAACCAATGGGTTAAAGTCAAAAGCTCATTGTAAAGTCACATTTTAAAAGGGAAAGTTTTTCTTTTTCTTTTTAAATGCTTTTTTTAAAACAACATTCCGCCTACATGTAAAGCTTTTACAATTTCTATTCTCCTTCTTTAGGAGCCAACCCTGCTTTCCTGAGTGTGGCCCTACTTTCTATCACATTAGAAAGCTGAGAGGGTAGCTTAAGATCTATTCTAGTGGTCTCATATAATGTGTGCACAAGGAGCTCTTCATTTTTGTATGTAATCTGTTCTATTACAGAAGCTGAATGGCAGCTTCCTGTTGAATAGAAAAAACAGTGCATCATAGATAATTTATAAAAACTGCCAATTGCATCAGCCTTATCCTGTGGCATGTATTCTACTTAAGAAATGTCACATATGATACCTCAGTGATAGGTGCGATGACTATTATTGTCTGTAAGTGACCCTGTCCTGGCATCCATTTCGTTGCTATCAACAATCACTTGAACATTTAAGATTTTTTAGCTGACAGCATCAGCGGTTATTCTTTTGTTGTTAGACTCTTACTGTTGTCATGGAGACAAAAGAACAGCTGAATAGTGATTTTCCTTCATAAGAAATGCTTCTTCTGTAATAGGGGATGCTAGTCACTGTGTCAGCGCACAGTCCAGATTGATCTGAAACTATAATATATTAAATTCTTGAAACAAAGCTTCACTTCACTTCTCTAATATTGGCTTGTGATTCCTCATATTGGCCATTCTGACACTGACCATAAAATAGTGAGGGCTAAATTGTGCCCTGTCCCTTTGCAAATGTAAAGGATGTGGGAGGACAGCCTTTGCCTTCCTTGTGCATTAGCAGTCTCTGCACTCAGGGGAGCACAGGTTATCTTCCCTCCTAATGCCCACAGGGTACAAATATCCTCAAATGAGGGACGGAGGAGGCAGGTCCATGGCTTCATCCTTCCAACAAATACAGTGTGCTGACCAATCAAAGAGAAGGGAGCATGCTGCATCATCCAAAGGAATGACACAAATTGCACTTCCCCCTCTTCAGGTGAGAGCCAGTGGAGACACTGTCCCTCTCTAAGCTCCCATTAGGGCAGTGCAGCTCCACACTGTCTTCAACACAAGCCTTTCTACAAAGTACATAATCTACTCACTACGGGCTCAGTCCTCCAAGGTGCTGAATGCCCTCAGTCAGCTCCCACTACAATCCGTTCACTCATATGCTCAAAGTTATGCACATGCATGTCCCTTGCAGTCAGTGAGAATGGAGGCATTCACACTTTTCAGGAAGCTCAGCACCTTGTAGCTTCAAGTCCAAAATGCGTAGAGCTGCCCCCCTCACCCCTAATAAGTCCTGAATAAACACAAAACTTCAAACCCTTGTAGCCACCTCAAAGAGTTGTATGAACAGGCTGATAAATGGGGCAAGCTTTAATAGAGCATAGGGCCTTTTCCCATCTTTAGCCTATATTGCTGGCAAATGTTAGAAGTCTAATGGAACAGGATTATTAATATTTGTATATTGTGCTAGCACCTAAAGGCCCTGTTTAGTCATCAGGACCCTATTGTGCTAAATGCTGTGCATGCACACAATGAAGTGACAGTGCCTGTCCCAAAGGTCTTGCAAGCCAGGTAAAAAGTTGCACTGCACCTGTCACAGTTTCAGGGTAAGTGCATCTGTATTCCTCCTTCTACGGTCCACTCCAGGAGTCTCAGGATTCCAGCTGCCACCTGTCTCTGGGCAGGGACCCTTATCCCACTCCCTTCTGACCGGGGGTTTTAAGGCTTTACACTGTGATATCCCCAGCAAGCCAGTTTGCCTAATGGCCAGGGTCTGGACTGTGCTCTCTCTAAGGGCTATGAACAGTGTATTGCCAGCAGTTACAAGTTACCACACAGGTCCTTCTAAGCAAGCACACTAATTCTTAAGATAAAAGCATTGCAGAAAAAATATAACAAAAATCAATAAACAGATTTAAACATACACTAAACAAAATCAGTTTTACGGAGCTCTGGTAGGCTAAAGTCTTTCCAAATCTGCTGCAAAGGTAGGGACCCCCCTTCAGACAGAAAGTACTGTCCATTTGCTGGATCTGAATAGTTTAAAATCAGCCTTTTTATATTAAAAGTTCTCTCTTTTTCTGTTTGTCTCCGGAATACCGAGTCTCAACCAGTATATGCAAATCTCTCTGGGGTGGTACCTCTCAGGCAGGATTTACAGCCTAAGTGATTTACCTTAATCACTCCACACTTTTTTGGTTCCTGGAGGAGTTGTGATAACGCTCCCCACTGGAGTTGCATACAGTTCCTGGCCCCCGGTGATACATAAACCATTCATAAACTTAGTACAATATGGTCCTCAATGACTGGGCCAATTTTTTTGTCGTCATCTTATGTTATATGCTGGGATTATTAGCACATAGCTGATGTCATGCAACAACCCATTCTGTAATGTCGGACTGCCATGGTGATAATAAAAAAAGCTAGGCGTATCTTTAAGAGAGGAAAACGTCAGTAATAAATCACAGACTCCATAAGACTAGAAGGGAACTTGAGAGGTCTTTAGTCTAGTCACCTGCACTCAAGGCAGGACTAAATATTATCTAGACCATCCCTGGCAGGTGTTTGTCTAACTTGTTCTTTAAAAACTCCAATGATGAAAATTCCACAACCTCGCTAGGCAATTTATTCCAGTGCTTAACCACCCTGACAGTTAAAGTTTTTCCTAATGCGCAACCTAAACCACCCTTGCTGCAATTTAAGCCCATTGCTTCTTGTCCTATCCTCAGAGTTTAAAGAGAACACATTGTTTTCCCTCCTCCTTGTAATCACCTTTTATGTACTTAAGACTGAAAGGGGACCTAACAGTTTTCTCTTCTCCAGACTACACAAACCCAATTTTTTTCCAATCTTCCCTCATAGGTTATGTTTTCTAGACCTTTAATCATTTTTGTTGCTCTCCTCTGAACTTTCTCCAATTTGTCCACATCTTTCCTGAAATGTGGCACATAGAACTGGACACAATACTCCAGCTGAGGCCTAATCAACGTGGAGTAGAGTGGAAGAATTACTTCTCATGTCTTGCTTACAACACTCCTGCTAATATATGCCAGAATGTTTGCCCTTTCTTTTTTTTTGGGGGGGGGGGGCAATATTGTTCCACTGTTGACTCATTTAGCTTGTGATCCACTATGATATGACCTGTAGGTCCCTTTCCATGGCACTCCTTCCTAGGCAGTCATTTCCCATTTTGTATGTGTGCAACTGATTGTTCCTTCCCAAGTGGAGTACTTTACACGTCCTTATTGAATTTCATCTTATTTACTTCAGATCATTTCTCCAGTTTGTCCAGATCATTTTAAATTTTAAACCTATTCTCCAAAGCACTTGCCACCCCTCCCAGCTTGGTATCGTCCACAAACTTTATAAGTGTGCTCTCTATGGCATTGTCTAAATCATTGATGAAGACAGTGAACAGAATCGGCTCCAGAACTGATGCCTGTGGGACACCATTTGATATGCCCTTCCAGTTTGATTGTGAGCCACTGATAACAGTTTTCCAACCAGTTATGCGCCATCTTATAGTAGCTCCATTTAGGTTGTATTTCCCTAATTTATGAGAAAGTCAGGCTTTCAGTATCATTTCAGTATAAGTAATATTAATATTATTGGTAGTTTAGCCACTTTGCTGCCAAACATTACAGGTATGTAACAGAGTCCACTCACCACTATACACCCCCCTTTGTGGCAAAGCACAGCACAGCAACTCCTCACTGGGCTAGTGCCCCCTGTTGACAGTCGCTCCAGCACCATGATGATTTCTCTGTTAGGTAACTTGGTCCTCTGGCCAGGTCAGTCTTTAGTCCATCCTTCCAGGAAAAGCAGCAAAGAGTCCTGTGGCACCTTATAGACTAACAGAAGTATTGGAGCATGAGCTTTCGTGGGTGAATAACCGCTGAAGTGGGTATTCACCCAAGAAAGTTCATGCTCCAATACTTCTGTTAGTTTTTAAGGTGCCACAGGACTCTTTGCTGCTTTTACAGATCCAGATTAACACGGCTACCCCTCTGATACTTGACATCCTTCCAGGGTTACACTTGTAGAAACTATAGTTCAAAACTGTCCAACAGAAACAAAAAGCTTCCATCCTCTCTGGAGCTCTTCAGCCAGGTTACATTCAGTCTGCAGCGACCTTGCTCGGCTTAACTACCCTCATGAAAGGCATGTATGCCCCTTCTTTAGGGACTGTAGGGGTAGCAGTCACACCCTCGACTCTGTGTTCCAGCCCAAGGCCCTGTACTGCACAATTAGGTCAAATCCTCTACCTGTACCGCAGTTTTTCCTGGGCCACTTCCTACCTCACCTCTTCTCTTCCTTTCTGGGTCTCCCAATTTCTTCCCTAGTTATTTAGGGTATGGCTACACTGGCGAGTTGCAGCACTGGAAAGCCTCCACCAGCGCTGCAATTAGTAAGTGGCCACACCTGCAGGGCACTTCCAGCGCTGCAACTCCCTAGCTGCAGCGCTGGCCGTACACCTCACTCAGCATGGGGAATAAGGAAGGATTCCAGCGCTGGTGCTGCAGCGCTGGTCATCAAGTGTGGCCACACACCAGTGCTGTGATTGGCCTCCAGGGTATAAGGATGTATCCCAGAATGCTTTTATAAATTACTCTCTTTGTTTTGTTATGCAGCCTCTCTTTGTTTTGTTGTGAACTCCGAGCTGAGCTCCGTAGCTCCGTTGATCCCGGAGCTGTTTATCTACAAACACAGCTCCTGTTTGCTGTGATCAATCTGTGAACAATCAAATGAGATAATGAGGCAGGCAGGGAGTGAGTGTTTGCTTGACAGAAACAGCGGGGGCAGAGGGGAGAAAGGGAGTTGTGTTGGCTGCAGGCTGTTTGCAATTAAGAGTTAAGGGTAAGGGATCGGGAACATGTTCTGATTTTTCAAGGCAGGAAGCTAACACACAGTGTTGGCTCAAAAAATCCACTCTCTCTCTCTCCCCCCGCTCCCTGTCACACTACACCCCACCCCACCCCACCCCCCTCTTTTGAAAAGCACCGTTGCTGCCACTTGAACGCTGGGATAGCTGCCCATAATGCATCACTCCCAACAGCGCTGCAAATGCTGCAAATGTGGCCACACACCAGCGCTGGTAGTTGTGAGTGTGGCCACACACCAGCGCTGGCCCTGCACAGCTGGACGACCAGCGCTGCAACTACCAGCGCTGCAGATTTGTAAGTGTAGCCATACCCTTAGTCTCTCTCTCAGGCCTCCCTTCCTGGACAGCTTTCATCCCTGCTCATTTAGGGCCCTGTAGGAGCCTTCTTGCTCCCTGCAGGCTCTTTCCCTCCAGCCTTTCCCCAGCTGGGCCCCCTCGGCACTTCAGCCTGTACAAGTTGCAAGAAAACAGCCTGGGTCTGCTGTCATCACACCAGGTACTGCAATATCTCCTCCATCTTGCTCTCTGCTGCTGTACTATTATCACTTCCCTTCTTGACGGGAAGAGGGTTCAGATGTCCTGCCAACTACGTCAGTGTAACAGGGTTGGCCACCACCCAAACACCCTTTTGTGGGCAGGGGTGCCTCTACAGTGCTCCAACACTATTATCTACTTAATAGAGTTCCTTAAACTCAAGACAATCCAAAAGATAATAAAACATTTCCCCACTTGGAGTCCAATTTATTCAGACTTTGAGTAAATTTGACCCACCAGGCCCCAAACCCAGTTAATTTTCATCTCCTCTTAGTTGGGGGGTGGGTGCCAGCCCTCTTTCTCAGAGCTAGGAACAGTTTAACATCTCAGCAAGAGCTAAATCCTACTCCTTACTTCTGCTGCTTTTTCAAGCCAGCTACTGCTCCTCAGGCTTCTGTTTGCTGAGTATCCCCCTCCTTACCTGCTGACCTTTATAGGGAATTTTCTGGTCCCACTTAGGTGGGATTCATCCTGTAATCCAGGCTGCTTTAGCCCCAGGCTCTCCAGGCCCTAGGGAAAGCCACCCTGTTACACAGTACATCCAGATAGGATGCACCCACTATGCTGCTAAAGCACTGCAGAAACTTCTCAGCAGAATGCATTCACTGGATGGTGCAGGTATACTCAGGAGGAACATGCCTGTTCCCCTGAATACTGCAGCATTTCCATGCATCTGCTCTGCTGCAGACTGGTACAGGTACATCTCTGAAGAATGCACCTGCTGTACTGCTGAATGGTCTTGGTGCATCTTGACATACTCTTTGGTAATGAAATGCTAATGATGAGATCAGCACACCAGGTGCAGGATAAAGACCAGCAGCAAAAGGCTGTCAAAACTAATTCTTATGGATTTACTCAGGTGTCTTCATATTGACACAGTACCTGCTCCTGTGTAATGTGTGTGTTTAATGGAACGGATCGTCTTGATGTAAGTCTAATAGACTTTGCTCCTTTATTATTTCAAGTGACAGCCCTGAAACAAACCCTCAAACACTTATCTCTACAGTACCACCAACTGTCCCCAATAAATCAATGGTTGGAAAATACAGAGATTCCTTTGGCCTGCTTCACTTAGTTCATGGTTTTTAACTGAATAATGTGAAGTGTTTGAACTGATGATACCATACACATGCAGAAGTTAAATATTATGAACAGAAGCCTCAGAATATTAACAGAAGAAGTCTGTCTGGTTCAGAGCTTTTCATAGTCTGCTTCTCATGTTTGAAGTCTTCTGTCGCCTTAGCTGGAGATCATTATATACCTATATTTTATTTTAAAAACACACAATGCCTATGGTTTCATACATTTGCTGTTCCATACAGAGGTATTTCTGTGTAGAAATAACTTTTTAAAAGAACGTCTTTTTGTTATTATGAACAAGTCCTTTCCCATTTTTTTCTTTACCTATTTTCTTTATTTCTTCGAGTAGGTGGGAGTGGGAGGGGAAGAAGGTGACTTCCTGAAGAGGCAGTGGAGAATTGCATCTTATCTTGAATTGTGATACCAAAATATTTTAATTACAGCATTTCAGAAACATACACCTATAGTTCTGCTGCTGAGGCATGAGGTACAGGATGCAGAGGACAGAAACAACAGCAAAATCATGATAGGGAAGATAAAAAAAGAGTAACTTGATCAAAAGAACAAAGATTCTATTCCAAATGAGCTCCCTAAGTACTTCTATTACTCCAATCACCATTCCTCTTAAGCAGGTCCTATTTTGGACCTATCCAACTAAAGAAAGCCTTTTTGGAGGTTCGCAGCCTATTCATTCTCCCCAGAAGATAATCAGCAGAAGAGAAAGCCAACTCTGTAAAGAGACGGGGGGTGCTGCAGAGACTCAGTGCATCTTCCGCATCATCGCTTAGGTCTATATGAAGCAAATTTATGGATTAGCCCTCAAGGTACTTTTTCCCATTCTCAAAACAAAGATGTAGCTTCTTATCTTCTATCTCCCCACTATCCAGTCTGAAGAAATACAAAGGGGATAGGAGGCAGGACAGCCCACCTACAACTACATGGGGTTGAAAGGAATGAGTTCATCTGGCTCAAGGCTTCAGCTGAATTCTGCTCATTTCCTTGGCCAGCTGGGTTTGGAATGCCTCCTATCCCAGCAGAGAAGAATCACTTTCTAACCACATTTTGTGAAAGTAAGCACAGGTTGGGAGGAAGTAAAATGGTCCAGCACTGAGGGAGGGTTGAGATTAAATTAATATCCACAAAGGGAGTACTGGACCAACAAGGAGGTGGGGTTATTTCACAAAAGGAATGACAGAGGAGAAGCAGTTGACACTGAAAAAAAATCCAGATGGTAACAAAAATAAAATAGCCAACGTTTTAATTTTAGGTTGGAGAGTATAATTGAAGGTCTTTCAACTGTCAGTCTAAGTGACTACCACTCTTAGTGAGACTTAGAGCTGAAAGGAATTCAAATAAAACAGGCCCAAATAAAAAAAGATGAGTATATACGGTATAGTGCAAATAAAGAACAAACATATAATTTGTTAGAATGGTCCAGATCAGGTTACAGAGGTGAAAACCATGCACAGAGAGAGAATCTAGCAATTCACAGCAACATGCAGGCACAAGTAGACTTCCTTATTATCTTGGCTACACTAGCTTAGCCAGTTGCACCTTAGTGAGTTACAGAGTACTGGAAGCGTTTCCCTTTAGAGATCTGTTAGCAAGCAGCTAGTCTGCAGTTCAGGGCAGAGGCTGTGTGTAGAGTATGGCAGAGTTGAGAACAGCTCTAACTATATGCTGTAGCAGCAACAGCTCTAACTCCACAACTCTGACTCTTCCTTGGATGGTTCCCACCATTCCTCACAGGTTTGTTGTCTGTTTGAATAATCACTTCAAGTGTTAGGTAACAAGAACTCATCTATTTCCCCAGTAATCAATGTTAGGTCCTTTATTATTTTCTTTATATAGTATCTTTCTTTTCTTGGTGAGCTAATTTGATCAAAAGATTCCAGTTCTGTCTGATTTGTCTTTCTATTATGCAATATTTACAAGATATTATATGTCAGAGGCCTCAAAAGATTCAGCTGTTAAACACTGAACAAAGGTTCTGTTGTAAACTCTACCCTTTCTTTGCTCTAAATTACTAGATTTCATCACTACCATTTGGACTTCCAGCAAAACCTAAAGAATTTTATCCTAGAAAGTTCTTTGGTTTTGTTTTATTTTTAAAAGCAAAGACAGTGGCCCAGATCTTAGTTTTAGTCAGACTGTATGTATTGCTGCAGCTCTCCAAGTATCCACTACAAATACATAATATGATTTCTGATTCTTATAACTGCCCCTCCAACTAAGGAAAATAGATCCCTAAGTTTGTTGACACAGCCGGGAACACATGCTTACATGAATCCTAGCTATGTAAATCAAATATTAGAAGTCTCTAATATTTGTATTTTGTCTATTCTTCTAGCAGCCCAGTCTTTCCTCACCTCTTCTCCAAAAGCTGCTCATTTTCTTTTAAGTCAAAGGGCTATTTAAACTCTGTAAAGTAACTAAATTTTTTAAGTCTATTGTCAGCTCTTTAAATCTAGAGTGAAACTGAGTCACTAGCATGGAATTTAACTAGTGGTTAGTTGGAATTTAACCAGATTCCTGGCTAGGAAAAAACCCTACTACTAAGAAATAAAAAGATCACATCTTTTGCTAACTGATACCACTATTAATGACTGTATTTAAATGTGGACTCAAAAAGTAAAATGATACTGTTATTAATGACCCCGCTGGAGCAGTCAGCTAAAACAGTAAACAGACACCCTTCTCAGATACTAAAAATAACCCTTCTGCTTCAAGAAAAACTTTATCATCATATAAAAGGTATTCTAAATCACCACATCTATTTACAAAGAAAAGTAAATCACTAAAAATAAATCTAAGCTTATTAAACATAAAAGAATAATTAACAACCAAATGGCAAAATGCCATCTGCACAACCTAGTAATACAGAATAGGATTCAGGGAGTATAGCTCAACTGTAGAGGGAAGCAGGGACACAAAAGTTGTTATAAGGTAAGTTCTAGTGTTTTTTTAAAAAATGTTTTATTTCAATGTTGTCTTAGTATTTGGTTAAACTCTTAAACCCAATACTAAAAACATTGACACAGTGCATACTACTGTGAGCAGTGCTAAGATACTCTTTGCTATACCCAGTGTAAAGGGATGAAACAAAGAAAAGGATAAATTAGGATGAATATTCGGAAAAATATCCCAACAGTAAGGGCTTATAGGCAATAGGATAGTCTCCCTAGTAAAGCCCCATGCCTTGGGGCTTTTAAAACAATATTGGCTAAAATACTTGACAGTTGCCCACAGTACATTTTCCCGTATTTTGCAAGCGGATGGCCCAGATGACAGAGGTAGAAAAAGACCTTTAACCTCTATGATTGTGATATAGTTTATATTTTCCTAGAACTTCAAAAACATTTATAGAAATATCCATTATTGTTTCATTTTCTCCATAATTATAAAGAGTGTGAATGGATACTTCTCAGCAGTCCCATTGTGCAATGCAGGACTCAAGATGAAACTCCCATTTAAATGTATGGGAAAATAGGGATGTGCAAAGTTATTGTGTATTTTCAAATGGTCTTAATTTAAAGCTGGTAAATGAACCAACTGCAGTTCATCCAGGGACATCCAATCTACTCTAAGTATTTCTCAGAGGTGTATTAAACAGAAGGCTATATACAGTACTACCTTTGATCAACACACAACTTCTACAGACATCCATTTCACTTCCATGGTGGATCAGACACTATTAATATTAATTATGATTCTATGCATTAATATTACAGTGATTGGCATATTATAAAAACTCTAAATATTTATCTCTAGGTGTTTAAGGAGTTCAGAGCCACCTTGAACAGTAATCTCTCATCCTCTAAGAGTGCTCATCTTGGAGGTTTATATACCCTCCACTTTTGTGTGGGTGGCCCTGAAAAGCTGATTTATTGTTGCACAATAGGAGTTCTTAATAAAAGTTTTGTATTAACTATATGCTACTGTCTGAAACAGATAGCTCTTGAACCAGTTTACTGAGCACAAATTGCAAATGACCCTGGAAAAATTAATGTATGCTCTTGAATCTCCTCACATGTAGAATCATGAGATTTTAAATATCTTTCAGGTAAATCAGAGATCTAAATCCTAAAACCAGTCCTCCAAGATCGCATATGGATTTCTGAAACATTCTGGAGACAGGTAACACTGTTGGTAAGTTTCCTCATGTTATTGTTTGAAAACACCATGAGCCTAATTCTCTTCTCACATTCATTAGTGTAAATCAGGATTAACTCTACTAACCTCAGCAGTGAGAGAAGAGAACAGAGCAAGTGACCAAGCTAGTCACATAACACTTTTCCAGCTGAGATACACTCTCACAGGTCTAATTGATTCCTTGCACAGCAGTGCATTAGGCTACTGATACAGAAGTACTGATTTATAGTGGGAATGCCAACTGGCCCTTAACTGGAGAGTCAGCAGTTACTGTACTCCTGAAATACATTTAAGCTAGCTTCTTTTCTCATGGAAATCAATATAAAAATTTTAAGTGGACTTGGTCCTAATAATTTAGAGTTAATAAAAATATCTAAATATTAAAGGAAATTAAATGTTAAGTATAAAGTATTGCAAATGACTCTCTTAAAAGTGTTTTAATATATCATCTTGCATAAATTATAGTAATACTAGTAAAAAGTTGTTGGCTAGGCTACCTTTCCTCTAACTCCTTGGTCCCCCACCAAGCTGATGTCTGCCCTGTCTACTCCATGAAAACCACCCGAATCCAGGATACAAAGGCTCATTTCCTAGCTCAATCAAAGGAGTAATTTTCTCTTTTTTGCCCCTTGTAATCTCTCTAATGTCTTAAAACACTGGTGATCATTCTCCCTGTCTTTCACTTGCTCAGTACTTATAGCTTTCATGGTTTTATGGTTTCATGACCAGGTTCTCCTCCTACCTTTACTGGCTTCTCATTCTCTTTTCTCCCATTATTTGTTGGCATGGGGAATCTATGTACAGCTTATGAATTCTGTTGGATACTGGGGACTCTCCATGTGTATCACTGTCAGAATGCAAACTTCATTTTGAATGAGGGTCTTGTTTGCCTTTTCTGCTATCTTTTGCCACCATATTGAGCTACAACCCACAACGTGGTAGCAAGAGATATTCCTTGCATGTCTAACAAGGGTAGGTTGTTAAAGTTTAATGATCATCCATTCAAATGGAAGCCCCCTTGGACAAAGAGTTGGTTGTCACCTAGAGGAAACCACTTTTTCCAGTTTGAACTCAAGGGAGGTGGTAACTAAGTAAAGGATCACATGGTGTGGGAACTGGATCACTTGATGAAGCTGATCCCCTTTGTCATCTGCCAAAGGAGCCTGGATGTTATGAGAGAAAGGGACTCTCACAGGACACTTTTAAAAGGACTCTCAGCTCCATGCAGCTCCCCACCAGGAGCCCAGCTGCTCCTCCCCCATGGCTCCTTCAGCTTCCCACTCCTAGCTGGGAGTGACGGGGAAGCCGGCTGGGGCTTCTCTCATCCAGTGGTGAGATCTGCGCCCGGACTCCGGTCAGCTGCCATGCTCTTAGTGGGCCACTCCAGGGAGCCAGCACAGGTGGTAGCCCGGCTTAGAACGGAGACTGGGCAGAAGCCCCGGTGTGGGATCCAGCAGAGCGATGAAATTGACAAGAATGGCAGTCAAAAGCCAATGTACGGAATGCAGTGTCTATACTGACGCTGTGTCACTCTAACTACACCAACATAAGTCCTACGCCTCTTGTTGAGGTAGTTTTATTATGTCAGCATAGGAGGGGAGTTACATCAGCAGGAGGAGCAATTTTATGTACACTTCCACCATTTTGTCAACAAAAGCTGACTTTTTCAACACACAAAACTGTGTAATGTAGACAAGGACTTAGTTATGGACATTAGTCCAAACAAAATATTTATAGATCTTTTTAGATTTTGTACATCTACCCAGAACTGTCTGGTTAGATTTTAAATAAATACATACATGGAGAGAGAGTTTACTTTTTTTATTATTATTATTAGATATTCTGTTGAGGCTTTCCTCCTTATATACTTTAAAAAAAAAAAAACCCTAACAGCCAGCCTCCAAAAAGAAAAAATAAGTTTCTTTTCCATTAGCTACCAATTTGTGAGAAATTTTGCTATGAGCATGACACTGTAATAAGAAGCTTATTAAGAGATCATAACTTTTGCCCATCAAACCCAGTTTGGAACATTTCTTATTTTTTCCATTATGTGGCCACCTGTCTAGGTTGGGAGTTGGCGGTGGATTTTTTCAGGAAATAGGACAACTATTTTTAGAAACAATATAGATATTTCTATCTACTTTTCAACTAAGACATGACTACATTTAGGCAGGAGTCTTACTCTGTGGTATCTGAAGCCACAATAGGGCTGCTAATGGTAGCAGCAGCAAGCTGACTGGGTTTTCTCCCATTTAAAATAAAATCAGAAAACAAAAAGCTATCCATTGTAAAGTCATTCCCAAATCCATGGCATCTGATTAAATCTCTAGCCCCAGCAAACCATGTGAACATAAAAAAAATGTACTGTTAAGTAATGCTGGAATTTCAAGCTGCTTTCAAATGTTTGCTTGTTAAGGCCAATATAGAAGAAAATCTAGGTTGAATGACGTTTTGAATAAAGTGTAAAACTATCTAAATGTCCTGGCTGAGTTGTGAAGTAAAGAAGGAAGCTGAGCTTTGCATTCAAATTTGGCAGGCATTTACACATATGGTACAGTACCATGAATTACAACGTAATGTTTGGTTTTTCTGCCTTACAGCAAAACAATACCATTAAAATACATTTTTTTAATTTTAATACAGTTTTCACAAGAAATTTAAAGTCTTATGGATGACTCTTTAGCCTATTGCTATGCAGGTGTTCCTGTGCTAACTTTTGAGTGTGGTCTCTTCCACCTGTGTAGTTCAATGGGAAGTCTTCTGGTTGATAAACAAGCAGTGTTAGATTGAAAAGCGGTCCCCTACGTAGTCCACAGCCAAACGAGTAGTAGCTACAGGATAGAACCTTGAAATCTGGAAGCGTATGCCACATAGGCATTGGTGGTCCCTAGTGTTCCATTACAGCTACAGTATATCCCCTCCCATGCCCAAAAGTAAATACGTGTATACTAAATGAGTGCTACACTACATTCTTTATGCTCAAAATATGACTCATTGGTTCATCACCCTTACTACTAGCACACTTAAGGTATTAAACCATTAACATTGGCCCAATTTTCACCCCAAAGGAATGTAGCTGCAGATTCAGTTGGTATTTTAAATTCCTGCTGAAGAGTAAGTATATAACTTGCCTTTTAGCTTCTTCTTGTTGACTTTGTTAAAGAAACATATAAATGGCAATACATAAATCAATACAAAATTCCTAACCATGGTATAACACTTCAGGTAAGGTTTTAAAGAAGTTGAGGGAATTAAGCACCCAAATTCCATTGATTTTTCAGTGCAAACCAGATGCCTAACTCCTTTAGGACCTTCTGCAAATCCCATCCTTTATGTTTCCAGTTTCCTTTTTAAAACTACAGTTAATATTCCCTTTCATAACTTCTTCCATTCTGACATCTGTTCATAATGATTACTTTGCAAGGGCATTTCACTGATATAAAGGCAGCCACACATCTTATGAAAAACTCATTGACATCATCAATGGATAATTAGTATTTTTCCAACAACATATTCTCCTTTGAAAATGTTTTTCTCACACACACAAAAACATCTGAGGAGAACCACGAGATTTCTTTTAAAAGAGCTGTAACAAGAATGGATCATACTTTACTATATCCTATTCATTACAGTTATTGTCATAAAAAGGGATTCATGTTGTGCTAGTTTCTTTTCTCATTATAATCCTTGTCAAAAGACTGAGGCATCAGAATTTTAATGTGCAGTCTATGATGCTAAATCCTCCCAATACTGACTCTTGCAGAAAGAGGCAGCTTGCAAGGGACCACTGAACATGGAAGTCCATTCTACATATCAGTACAACTATATCTTAGCCACAGGACTCCGCTGCTGCATGAAAGACATTAGCATGCTATAGCCTCAGCCTGAAAAGTCTGCCATGTTATTTGACTATCAAAGGGTCTAATAGCTAGTGTGGCAGACTTCCTTCAGACTTGCAATGGTGTCCCATAATGGCAGCTGGAATAACTTCAGGCACTGGCTGTGAGATTGTTTCCTCACACATCAGCTGGTAAACGATTGGAGTCTACTTCCAGAGGGACAATAAAGAACAGTTCCACCCCTGGGCAAGTTTCATTACCTACGTACATATCAGGAATCTTTCTAATCTTTTCAGAAACCAAAATATGGTTTGGATCTACATGAGGACAAAAAATTATGGAGGTAAGCAATCTGAAACCTTCAGATCAGTGACGCAATGAAGAATGGTGTGTGTAGTGAAATGTTCAGATACCATCTGTCAAAGTAATCATTTCTCGGGTTCTTTGTCTACTTTCTGCCAGTGTTCTACTGAAGTCACATATCCAAGAGTAAGCTGCTGACAACAGATGACAACAGCTATTTAAAAAAAAAATCTATTTGATCCAAATCTTTTACATGAAAGAAAAGTCAACTTAGAATGAGAATAATTCAGCCATGTAGAGATGTGGTACCTATACAAGCAGCTGTATTAGAAAAGGGTTAAATAATAGAGGCTTTCCCATTTTGAGGTCCCACATACAGCAACTCCAAATTGGGAAATGTTGACAAAATAAGACCCACCTTTGTCTTATTTATATTGTTTGTACATCAGACCTGTTTCAGTCATGGCTGCTTTTACTTAATAAACTGGTTCTAATAGACTGAGTAGTACAGAGCATAAGTCAGGAGAGGGGCTGCAAATGGGGGCTTAAACCACTTTGTTCCTATGCTGGCTGTACACTGGGCCTGACTGCTGGCATACGTTAAAGTAGCCTAAAGGTTGCTCTACATTACAATACCACTCATGGCAGCAGGGAACGCCAGTATACAAGAAAGTCTGAGCCACAACCCCTACTTGTCACAGAACAATGGTGAAGGAGCCAAAATGCTGACTTTGTGTCACCAGAGGATTACTCTACAAAGGGGATCCTTCCATGGTTGGCTACACCAGCTTTAGAACCACTTTGCACCTGTGATATAGCATAAAGCAGCTACAGGAGAATCAAAGACTAAAATCCCTATCTTTAGAAGGCTGAACTGGTTTCTTTAACTTCTCTATTTTATGTGCAGAATGATGGACATGGTTGTGTTTGGGGCTTTAGAAAGGTACTAAGAAAGAAGCTAGAGTTTAAGCAAGGTAAATTATGTAGAAATACATTTTACTGAACAATTTTATCAGGGTGTGAATTCTATTTGTCTGAAATATGAAGCAGTGACTGTATTTACTAAGTGACAAAATTGTTTAAATGTACACAAGAAATTAAAAGGAATTTTTAGCCACCATAGGACTTGCATATTTTTCTATTAAAATGCAATAGAAACATTTCAGAATGACCAAAAAAATTGTTTTATATTCAAAGTATAGATCCTACTTTCCTCTAACTTGTTATACATGCCTGTAAAATTTCATGAAAAAAATCAGAATGCATTTACTGTGATTTGATTCAACAGAAATATGAGCTGCAAAAAAGTTTATTTTCTCTATATAACTTTTCCTAGGAAACTTATTAAAATGTTAATGTGAACTCAGAGTGAGTAATCTACAGACAATGACATCTGTTTTAGTATTAGGACAACTCCATAAAGTTGAGTAAGATACATGGCTCAAGCCTGCAAAATATTACTAGGCACACTGTAGTGCTTGTTACCACAAGCAGTCTAATTAGAAGCTGGTCAATGAATAGCCTTCTTCCAGGAGCCCCCTTGCGGCCTCAGGGCAGGGGTCCCAACGATCCCTCACCTCAGTTTCCACTCTGTTACTCAAATTCCAAAAGAGACTTTTACAAGTCCAATAACTTCAGCTCTCCTTAGGGTCTAGTTTATTAGTAAAGTTGAAAAATAAACAAAATTCTTCCCTTTAGCCTTAATCTGGCCAGAGCCCCAAACTCCCCTGGTGTCTCAGGGTCTTACCTGCCTTCCTAGCTGAGGCAAATCCTCTGGTCTCAGGATCTTCCCTGCTCGGGCTTTTCACTTTCTAAAGTTTCCTAAATCTCTCCTCACCTCTCTGCAGCTTCCTGCTGTTCTCATAGGGGAATTAGCTCTTCCATACAAGTTGGTCCTCATTAAACTCATCCCAGGTGTGGCAGGCAGGCAGGCAGGACTAACTGTATGGGGCTGGTCAGCTACAGGCCTTAAAGGCTGTTACAGATATCCATAACTAATTTATGGAAATAAGCACTATAAATAAATAACAGGTAGTTGAAACACTGGACTTCTCCCAGACATCAGTAATGACAATGTTTTGAAGTCGTTCAAAAATAGCAATCCAAAGACATCTCAGGCATAAAGAAAAACGCAAAAAATGAGGCTACAATATGGGTTTTACACAGTCAGCATTTTAAATTAGTGAAGGGTACAATATCTTCCCAAAACAGAGGATCAAGTGGCTTGGTATATTATTCATAAAACAGAGCAAGGGTTGGACCAATATAAATCCAGTCCTTCAACCCTTACTGATGCATGTGAGTAAGGACTACTTACTTTGCAGCATCAGTCCCATTATTCATTTTTTGATAGCTCTCTGGGAATAATTTGATGGCCCAGAGCCTGGAATTGCTGTTGTAATTTTATTTGTTATGTCTCAGAAACAATCATTAAAACACAATTATATTAAATTAAAATACAGCCTGAGGTTTCTATTACATATTTGATGTATTCTAGCTTTTTCACAGTCCTGGAAGTTTCTGTGTAAAGGGGAGGGGAAGGAGAACAGCTGAACAGTACATCAGTTTAATATAGATTAACATATAGTTACTTGCCTGCTGCAATGTTGCTACGAATATGAAGCTGTAGCAAACAGAGATGAAGCAATGCAGCTGTGATGGGTTGGACTTTAGCACAAATATGTTGTTTTGAGTGCTTATCTATATATCTTGGCTTTTTATAATATGTATCAGTGTGGTTTCTATGCACCGAAGAGAATTACAAAATAGAAAAGTTCAGTGAAAAGCTCTGTCTCTCCAGTCTTACACATTTACATCCCTACTGAGCTAGAAAGAATAACATAACATGCCAGATTGATGAGTATTTAACAAAACATGTTTATCAAGGGTGATGGCTGAAATGTCTATTTGCTCAAAAAGAGCACGTTTTAATTACCATTTAAATACTTACAAGTCTATAAACAATCAAACACTTAAGATATTTAATTCACTTGAACAATAAAGCTTTGGAAGAACACTCATTTATTCCAAAACTCCACCCATATGACTTTACAAGAAGGATGTCAAGTGGAAACAATATAAAATAGAAGCACTGTAGCAGAAAAATCCTCACTGGCTGATTGTGCCTTGCCTTCAAGATCACCAGAGCATCTAGTAACTTCTGGTGAGATGCCGAATCATTTGTGGGTGTCACATAACCACATTTATCACTGGAATGCAGGACTCTATGTTTCTCAATCAGGGAAAGTCATGTTATATTAAAAAAAGTATCTGGAGCAAGGTGGATGTATGTTTGGGGCTGTGTTTATGGAGTGTGCTTGAAAGGTCTCGTAGTATCACCTTTGAAACAGGGTGTCAAAGACACACTTCTTATATGGTAATAACTGTAACCCTTCTGCCAGGCCGAAACAATAGCAGCAAGGGCCGGGTTCAATACATAGGGGTCCTTTCCCCACAACATAATGCAAAACCAGCTCGAGCCCCCACCCAGTGACCTGGGAAAATCTTACACACACCCCTGGGCGCCTCGAGGAGGCAATACTTCCCCTCTTGCAAGCACAGAGTCTTGGTGTAGCAGAAAAGGTTTAATTACATGAGATAAACCACAAGCATTAAATTGGGACAATACCTCAACTAGAGTTCATAGATCAAACCGTGAGCAAAGACCCACCCCAGGAAATTGGGCCGTGTCCTTCTCTCTGGTCTCTTGAGTCCAGCAACCCCTAAATCGCCCACAGTCCCAGAAGTCCCACAATCCAAAAGTCTCTGTCCCAGGTCAGTGCAGCCCCAGAGTTCGAGAGCCTACCTGCAGAGGTCCCCCTCCCCAGCCTGGGTAGAAAGGGGCACCTTACGTGGTTTGGGGCCAACTGCCCTGCCTCTTCAAGGGGTTCTGCTTCCACCAGCCATCCCCGCAAACTGCTCAGCTCCGCTTGCTCCATGGGCCACTCCACCCATCCCACAGCTGCTCCGCTCTGCCAGCTGCTCTGGTCCACCAGCTGTCCTGTGATCCGCTCCAGCCGTCCTCGGAAACTGCTCGGCTCCACTCTGCCCGTGGCTCCACAAACTGCTCCACTCCACTCTGCCAGCTGCTCTGTTCCACAGTATAGCTTCAGGCTCCCCCACTAGTTAGCACAGTACTCAGTGCTCTCAGCTCAGCAAGTCCAGCTCTTTAGTGATTTCAGCTATTAGTGATTTCAACTCACAGTAGGGGAGACCCAGTGCCAGTGCACCACTAGTCCAAAGTGAGTTCAGCTCAGTAACCTGTATCTAGATTCTTAAGGGAATCAAAAATTAACTCCGACATTCCACAGTGGAGAGAGGCATAGGTGGAACTGGTGCTTCTGGCTCACACAAGGAGCCTGCACCACCAAGTACAGATACCTGTCCCCAGCCTCTCTCAATTCACTGGGTTTTGGAACCCATATCCCTTGTCTAGCAAGTGCTATTTAGTTGACAATGAAACCCTTTATCATAAGACAGTTTTGTAGTTCCTCGTTTACTTAATCAGGGTGACAACATTTTATTTCTCCTGCCCCAACAACAAACAAATTGGGGATCCCACAGCTGTGAAAATAACCACCCCAGGCTGCTGTGTTCTATCCTAAGTGGGGTGGGAGTGCCAATGCAAATACTTGAGATTCTTTCCACACTCCCCACAATTTACCATCAGATGTCAGGGTAGAGCTCATCCTGACTCTGCTTACATCACTATTGACAAACACCATGATACAGTTGAGATTTCAGTCACCAAAAATAGGGAATTCAGTTAGGTTTCATTCAATCTCAATTTTGCTCATTTGCTTGTATCTTTATTACAGGTGGTGTATGTAACAATGCCTATATGGTTAAGGTTGTGCAATACTTTCCACTAGAAGATCTGGTTTTCAGTTGCTTATAACTTTGCAAAACAAAATTTGGGCTGAAACTTTCCATGTCTAATCCTAAAGCTGAATTTTATTTTATTTATTGATGTTTTCAGTTTAAATGGTTTAGGACATTTCTGAGAATGAGGTTTGACAAAAACGAGTTTTGTCCGTGTTCAAAAAATTCTTAGTCATTTAACTGAGCAGCACTAGTGCCTCCATTTACACACACACACACACACACACACACACACACACGCAGAGAAATAGTTACAGAATTAGTTTAAGAGAATATGCGGTACAATGAAGAGAAAATTATGGTAGCAACTCATATTTAGGTTGCCTAACACTTTCCATTAGAAAAGATTCTGGTCACTTTTTCCCTGGGAAGCTCTCAAATCTCCATTGTTCACATCAGGCCATTGATATTTGGCAGGGGAAAATCTGTTCAGGCTACAAGGGTGCTTTTACTTTGATTCATGAAATTGTATACAGCTAAAGTTGGAGAAGTTGTAAAAAGTGTTAAAAAATTGCCATTTCCCTTCTCTTGTTTTCTTTGGGAAAACGTTATGCCAAAATCACTGAACATTCCCTAGGTCAGGCTCATGCCACAGCCACCACACATGCTAACCCAACAAGCTGCCAGAGCAGCTGTAGTGAAGAGAGGCAGGCTGAACTGGACCAGGCCAGACTGGGCCCTCCACACCTCCCACAAGCTTTACGAGTCCACACAGAACGTAACATACTTATGAACAACACCTGGTTTTGATTCCGCAACTCAAAATCTCAGCCAACTAAGTTTGCAGAAACCATCCCCTGTTTTTACCCATCTCTAGCTAATATAAGAAAGTTGTTGTTTAAAAGAGATCCTACCTTCTTTTACCAGTTAAACCAAGTTTTCTAGAAGAGGTTACTACTTGTCTGTGTCCCTGGCCTTATTGATTATTGTGTAAATATTAGGCTTCCTGCTTGTGGAGAAGTTGCTGCAAGGTTCCATTCAGTTCTGTTTGCATATTTCAAGCTACTGCATGATTTAGAACAAGGGCGTTTATGTAATGTTCCAGAGAAACTGCAGTACATCATGTCTCATTTTAAACCAGGTATGAATACAAGACTCAGATGAACTCACAAACACTCCGTTCATCTGAAATTTAAGTAGTAACCTTTTTCCCCTCCAGAAGATTTAAGCCATTTTAACCTCCAAAATGATTACTTTTTGTTATTTCTTCATTACAGCATTGGATAGAAAGAGCTCAAGATGAATCTTTCCTGAATTTATTCAGAAGAGATTACACTTTGAAATATTAAGGTATTTTAATGTCATTTTCCAAATGTTTTGACTTTCACTAAAACTACAGCATTTGATGACCTTAAACTTTACTGGGAGAGTTTTAGTATTACAACAAATAAAAGTGAAAACATTTTTTGCCACCTAAGGCCAAATTTGCAGATGCTCATACAAACGTGAACACCTGTCACCAAAGGGACAGGAAATTTGTGCATGCGTAACACAGACAGAACCTGTTCATCAGGCGGGCAGGATTGAACCTGGGACCTCTAGAGCTAAATGCATGCCATTAGAGAGGACAGATCATCACACCCAGGTGGTGTGTGGATTACGCATGCAGTTGGGTAACTGCCTATTTACCAACATATTTATGAGTACAATTACCCAGTTTGCATAATGGGTGTATATATGAGTCTTTAAAAATCTGGCCCTGAAAATCTTGATTATCTAGGAAAATAACCAAGTAATTTGTTTCAGTAATTTTCTTGTACTATATATACACTGAGAAATCTTATGATCCTGAAGATATGAAATGCTATGATCTTTAGTGTATGTTAGGTGTCCAAGTTTTGTTGACTTCCTCATATGATAGCATAATTGAAACTATAACAGATGACAAGGGTGAAACTCCTTAAATTCCTTAAACTACTTATCACTTGAATCAAGCTCAGTAATTTTCAACATGCATGTATACACATACATGCATATTGTTTACTGTTACTACAACTGCAGTGCAAGAGAATTATGACTAGTGATATTGAACTGAACATCCTGAAGGTGGCATCCACACTAAAGGATGGCATATTTTAAATTCTGAAAGAGTCTAATGCATTTCTGTTAAACCTATCTAGAAATGAAAAAACTGACAAGATAGAAGCAGACTTTCCAGTGCTCCCTCTGTTCTCTCAGAATTTTGACAACTGTATTAAAATTTCCATAAAATATAT
The DNA here is from genome assembly GCF_016161935.1 of Mauremys reevesii. Classification (NCBI taxonomy): domain Eukaryota; kingdom Metazoa; phylum Chordata; order Testudines; family Geoemydidae; genus Mauremys; species Mauremys reevesii. The sequence goes on along the minus strand of NC_052633.1, from coordinate 33,785,755 downwards.
TTCCTTTCAATAATGTAAATATTGTGATGGAAGTGTTTGAATACACAGTAACACAGAAGCAAAGATCTGAAATGATCATTCAGTCACTGTATACAATCTTGGACAGTTTAGCGCAGAAGTCTGAGCATTATGAATGTCAAGGAAAACATAAGCACTGTTAAAGACAAACTGCAGTGATAAAAAAATGGGCACAAATGATTTTGAAATGGCAAGTCCTTTTAGTATGGTAGCAAGATCAAACCTATTTTGTTAAAATCTAAACGATTTAGCTACCCTGTCAGCAAAAAAATAAAAACCCATCACCCAGACACAGTTTTCTGCCTTTAAAAAGTTAAAACATGTTAATGTAAACCAAAAATGATGCAATAAATGATCTACAAATAGTTTTTAGTAAAAGAACAGATCTGAAAGAAAGAACAGTTTAAGCCAGGAAATCTTGTGGGGTATTTTAAACAAATTAAATCATGAGAATCTAAATTTGCCACAAACACATATGAAAAAATGCTTCTGGAGACCAGAGGCTGTTTTATAACATTCCCAATGAATGAAACATTTTATCAACATTTATTTAGATGTCTGGAAAAACTGCCAATAACATTCCTGCAGACAAGGTTGTCTTGTATGAAGTAAATCTGTCTCCTACAAATTAATCCTAACTGTAAAACAAACAAAGATTTACAGGTTGGAAGGAAAGCATTCATCTGTTTTCTACTCAGTAAGACATCCCACAGAAATTTCTGAAAGGCATCCTGCACATTTTTTTAACATTGCTGCCAAGCAGAACAGTGAAAACTGCAACACACTAACATTTCACTAGCTGAACTTAAAAATGTTTCCTAAAATATAGAGTGTAGACATTATTTATTTTAAATGCTCTTACCATTAATAGAATTATGTACCATACTATCATCATTCAATATGATTTTGCAGCAGAATTCTAAAGAGTTATTACTGATGTTCATTATTAAACAATCAAGTAATAGGGTTTTTTTAAATTACCCATTAGCACACTTTACATACAGAAACACACGTGTGTTAATATCTGAGATATAAAATACTTACAGCTGGCTCACTAACAAGAACTTTTACTTATAGCATCCTTCAGAAAATGTTATAATTACCATCTAAACAAGAGTAAAGTTCAGATTGTGATTCTGGCATTTTTATCTCTCTATGGCATACATTAGCCAAAGATAAAAAGCATCCGAAAGAAATACACCACAGACAACTAAATAATCAGAGACTAAAATTTCCTAAACTGATACTTCAGTACCTGAACCACAGCAAATGAGTACAATTTATGTTAATGGACTGCTCTTCAAAATAAATTAGCAAATTATAGCATACATTTCTCTTCCTATAGAGCTGGAAAAAGCATAGTTAGTTGAAACAGAGAAGTAACAACTTCCCACATGGCTTTACTTACCCAGAAGCATGTTTCTCGTCTACAGTTAGTTCAGCAGAATGGCAAATTCTACACAGCAGATTTAGCAAAGGGAACGTTCCTTAAAAACTCCTTTTTTTTGACTTGACTAAAGATTTGAGCAAGATTTGAGCATGGGCTGTTGAGAAACATGCCTTGTACCCTAGGGCAGCTGAGGTATGATACTTCACTCCCATTGGTGAACAGTACTTCTCAAACAATAGAGAGACTGTCAGTAGCTGTTGCCACCTCAGACTGTGAAGCACCAAAATCATGAAAAACTAGGTCACTTCTCTGAAGCTTTTTAAGTGGTATATATTAAATGTGTCTGTCCAGAACTTGGTTTGAAAATAATCTTCTCTCTCATATTAAGGAATAAAACTCCCCCACCCTCCACCCCACATACCTACATATGCACAAAGCCCAGAATATTTTACTACACAGATATTTAAAGCAAAAATATTAAGAAAAAGATCAGTGATGAGCCAAAATCAGCCCTTGTGTAAGTGGGTTCAACTTCACCGATTTCAGTGAAATCGTGACTGCTTACATGAGTACTGTATTGGTTTCATTATATGTAACATACTTCCTTTCAAGTAATATAAGTGAGGAGATTTTATTTTATTTTTTTTAACCTGCAGTTAAAATGTTTGCTTATTTTTGAATGTTTGGCAACTTCTGCAAAGGAATAAGATTAGCTCAAACATACATGCAATAAAAAAAATATTGACTGTTTTCTGCAGGCATCATTATTGAATATTGAAATCCATGATGGACTATTTGTGCATAGACTGTACAATAATAATTAGCTCTAATTACCACACTACAAGAAGGATGTGGAAAAACTGGAAATAGTCCAGCGTAGGGCAACAAAAATGATTAAGGGGCTGGAGCACATGACTTATGAGGCGATGCTGATGGAACTGGGATTGTTTAGTCTGCAGAAGAGAAGAATATGGGGGGATTCTATAGCTGCTTTCAACTACCTGAAAGGGGGTTCCAAAGAGGATGGATCTAGACTGTTCTCAGTGGTACCCGATGACAGAACAAGGAGTAATGGTGTCAAGTTGCAGTGGGGGAGGCTTAGGTTGGATATTAGGAAAAACTTTTTCACTAGGAGGGTGGCGAATCACTGGAATGGGTTACCTAGGGAGGTGGTGGAATCTCCTTCCTTAGGAGTTTTTAAGGTCGGGCTTGACAAAGCCCTGGCTGGAATGATTTAGTTGGGAATTGGTCCTGCTTTGAGCGGGGGGTTGGACTAGATCCTGAGGTCCCTTCCAACCCTGATATTCTATGATTCTATGATGGAGAGAAAGATCTTAGAGAAATAGAAAGCCAAAAATCTGTATAGAAAGTATAGATTATATAAAGAAAAGACTTAAGGCTCCCAATCCCTTAAATCCTCTCCCTGTGCTCCATTGCACCAGTATAAATTCAGAGTAGTCCACTGAAGCCAAGTGAGGTCAATCCAAAGGTGACAATTTGGAAAGCCTATGTACAGGTTGTTTGTATGAAATTGATATATAATTGAAAGCTTATGTGCCTGTGGAATTGGCCATTGGCTGTCAGGGCTGGTGTCACATCTCTCCCAGACCAGAGACAGGGGAGTCATTAACCTGAATACCCTCCATTCACATGGAAGCACCTTAGAAAAATGCAACAGCTGAAGGTTAGGAGAACCAATTCCACCCCACTTGCAACAGATAGGGGGCAAAAGGAAATCTCCCCAAAAGGGCAACAAAGAGTGAGGTGTTGAGACAACCCTTTAAAAACACAGAAGGAATCAGAGGAACAAAGGGACAGGATTTTGGAGGGAACAGGGACCTTTTTGACTGCCAGATGAGCCAGAATTGGAGAACAATGACAGCTTGGGTCACAGAATGAGACTCCAGGCTTCAAAAGAGAAGCCTGACCTGGGAGAATGAAGTCCAGGAGAGGGGATCTACAACTCTCAAAGGACACAGACTCAAATCCCAAAGACTACCAAGAGTGGTGGGGAAACAGACAGGGATTCACATACAGGTGTTCCTTAATTTGCCTAGATCTGCATATCTTCTGTGCTGTCTAATAAATAAATAGCAATTGTTTCAGAAATCCTTTTGCAAAGTCTGTGTTTATTTGGGTCAGCTATTCCATGTCCCCTGAAAACTCAAGCTGTAGACCCAGCAAGCCCGCAAGGTGCAGAACTGGTCAAGGGTGTGCTTCAGCTAATGGAGTTCCCACAGAACAGTCTAAAGCAGCTGGGCTGCAGGCTCCCGCCTCCACTTGTCTGTGGGTATCAGATTGTCCAAAGAAATGTTCCAGTGAGACTACAGTCAGTGGCTGGAGCCTATCCAGTTAAGAAGGGGAGCTTAAAAAACACATAGGCCCAGTGTGTGGGTCCAGACACAGCAACCTGGTGGATGTCCAAAAAGGGGATGCTTGACCGGGGCTGTGACACCAAGGTACACCAAAGCAAGTGAGGTCCAAACATGGCCCTACATTTATTAAGCTCTACTAAAAGCTTACTATGGGAATTGTTCCCTCAGCTATCCATCAGTCTGAGTCCTGTTGACAGATACACCTCCTCAGCTCCATCTGAATAGGGAAGATTTCATATTTTTAAAAACAAAACTCTCTCACCTGGTTATAACTGAGTACAAGCCACATATTGTTGTTTTGATGTTTACATTTGTTCTTGGACTAGACTGGCATAAAGTATGGGGGGGGGGGGGAAGAGGATGTGGCAGTCAATGCCCACTAGTACTGCTTCTCCAAGTCCCTTTGGAAATGATGTGGCAGTCACACACACGTACAGTGTTTATACATTTCCTGGTCAGTTTGGGGTTTGTGGATGGAACTTTTGCCTGAGCAGACACCACTCCCAATTTTTTCTGCTTCAAAACATTCTTTTTAAAGCTACCAAGTCAGAAAGGTTCTCAGAAAAATAAAATTGTTTTATTTTAAAAAATCCATCAAGAAAATCAATAGTCTTAGGACCAGATCCTCATCTGGTATAAATCAGCATGCCTCCATTAAAGTCAGCTTGTCCCTTATAGGACAGCTATGGGGAAAATGTACAAACCTCTGTATGTGCAACTATTCACATCAGCTCTCAGTATTGGTGACCGGGGCAGGGAGGAGGGGGGAGAGGGAGGGAGTATATTTATTTATTTTAATTACATGCTCTATTGTCCTGGCCTTTTCTGGTAATTTTATTTTTAAAAATCAAACTTTCCAGCTGTAAACCACAGCCAACACTGATACAAACCCAGACATAGTTTTGGACAGGCTAAATCCAAACCCAATCCTCAACAGAACACTTACATTTAAGTTTTGAGCCCAGATGGTTGCAGAGAAGAGCTAGAAAACGTGAACCTACAGTGCTCCAACCCCAGAAGGTAAATAAAAAGAATACTATTTTTAAGATTCTCATGATTTTTAAGCTAGTCTCATGATTTTGGGGGACCTGCCTCCTGATTTTTTAATAGTAGTAGTTGGCAACACTGATATAGGAAATCTTTATGTAGCCTCAGATGACTCAGCACAGGGGACCTGCATTCCTATAAAAAAATTTACAAGTTGCCACCCTGTTAATGATTTTCTCTTGTATTTACTGTGAAGATTTGAGTTGTTTGTTTAATGGCGCAATACACCTGCAGTTTATTTGTAACACCACTTCATATATTTTATACCTTTTTAAATAGTTTGCATTACAGCAAAACACAGTGGAAAGGATGACAGCACTCAAATTTGGCATAATTTGTTACATTTGTTCAGTGAATGTCCTTACATTCTCTCTGTTTGCCAAGCTTTGATGTTTCCTTACCTGTGAAAGCTACTAGACTGATGGCACTGGAATTCAGCATCCTCTGTTTTAACTACACAGCAGGTAAGTGCAGAGGACAGCTTGACACCGTTCCCCACACTGCCCCCTCCCTCCGCCCACCAGCAGTATACATCAACCCCACTCAGGGGTGATCCGATCCGTGTGAGAGGATAGTTCAGCTTCCAAATACCTCTGTGGGGAGGGGGCAGAGCAAGCCTTCGGGGCTTGCAAAGTTCACTGCAAATCTCACCTTTCATTTTTAACCTTTTGCGTGCTGGAGCCTGCATTCAAAACGTAAAACTGATTTCAGGTTAAGAGTTTTGTGGTGGGAATACTCAACGTTAATTAGGAAAAGTTCCAAACTCCCCTTTTTAGGACCTGCCCAGAAGCTTACAGGCCCATGGTTTTTGAGCACCCATGAGCATTTCTTACCTGAGAAGAATCTTGTGGGGATATATCACCAGCACTAAACTCACAGCAAATGTTCTCCCAGCCACCAGCTGTAGCTGTCTTCCTCCAAATTGTCACTCTGGCCTCCAGAAGCCAGGGGGAAGAGACTGCCAGCCAGCAGCCGCCTATGACTGAGCAGTGGGCAGAATAAGAAGTACCCACTCTTCCTTTCAACAATGGCTGAGGCAGCAGCAGTCCTCAGAAAACAGAGAAGGGAAGTATATAGAGGACAGAGGAAGAGAGGGAGCTCACCACTTGTCTCATCCTTGGCAGTAACATCTTCCTAAGAGGAGCAGGGAATTAGAGAGAGGGTGAACTGCAATGAGTCAGGAAAAGAAGGGACCATGGAGTGGGGATGGGGAGGACTTGATAAGCGAGAGAGTAATAAGAAAGAGGTGGCTATGCCAAGAGGAGAGCAAACGAAGGATAAACAATGAAATACAGAAGGGATAAGAGGACAGAGAGAACAGAAGAAGGGATCTAAGTGGGACTATACAATGTAATGTGAGAGAGGAAGTAGGTAGACAGCATAAGAATAAGGCCAATGGGATACAGAAAAAATAGGAGGAAATGTGACCCTATTTTTCAAAGAAAGCAAAGAGCAGTGAAGAAAGTGAGAAAGGAAGGAGAGCAGAAGCAAAGGGTAAGATGAAAGTACATGAATCAAAGATGGGAGGGGAGAAAAAATGGAAGATGACAAAATAAGCCATACACAACTTAAAGTAGGTGATCAGTGCTGGATTAGCAGGCTTAGCACCAGCCTGGGTCAAATCTTTTAAAGCAACCCTCAAAAGTTTACATCATCAAGCTGTTTAAAATATAAGATATCTACACATACATGATTTCTATCAAATTCTTCTGCTTTCCTTTCTCCGGTGCGCACCTCTCCTCCCCAGCAAACATTCATCTTCCTTCACACACTGCTATGAAACTCCATCTCCTCTCCCCTCAAAAGTCCATCTGTCCTCCCACCCCACAATTTCCTTTCAATAAATAAATCCATTTGCTTCCACTCTGAGATTGTCTCAGCTCTGGTAAGTGTGTACAATAAGTAGGTCTGTGGGTCTCGTGGAGTGGGGTGGGGGAATTGCTGGTAAGACAGAGTGCCTGTTCAGCTGAGTTCCATCCCGGCCAAAATTCAAGCAGCAGCCGCTAGGAGGGAAGGTTCTGGTTTTCTTGCAGAAGGTGTCTGAAGGTGCTTGCAGGGCATGCGCTCAGCACAGTCATGTAGGAGTAGAGCAGCTTAAGGGTCTAACAGACGAAGCAGCCACCAGGCAAATACTCAGCTGCACCCCAGCCCAGTCTGTGCCTGTAAGGGAATTTTATTTATGTTTATAGAATAGAATCATAGAATATCAGGGTTGGAAGGAACCTCAAGAGGTCATATAATCCAACCTCCTGCTCAAAGCAGGACCAATTCCCAACTAAATCATCCCAGCCAGGGCTTTGTCAAGCCTGATCTTAAAAACGTCTAAGGAGGCAGATTCCACCACTTCCCTAGGTAACCCATTCCAGTGCTTCACCACCCTCCTAGTGAAAAAGTTTTCCCCTAATATCCATCCTAAACCTCCCCCACTGCAACTTGAGACCCCTTGTTCTGTCATCGGGTACCACTGAGAACAGTCTAGATCCATCCTCTTTGGAACCCCCTTTCAGGTAGTTGAAAGCAGCTATCGAATCCCCCCTCATTCTTCTCTTCTGCAGACTAAACAATCCCAGTTCCGTCAGCATCGCCTCATAAGTCATGTGCTCCAGCCCCCTAATCATTTTTGTTGCCCTATGCTGGATTATTTCCAATTTTTCCACATCCTTCTTGTAGTGGGGGGTCCAAAACTGGACACAGTTCTCCAGATGAGGCCTCATCAATGTCGAATAGAGGGGAATGATCATGTCACTCGATCTGCTTGAAATGCCCCTATTTATACAGCCCAAAATGCCATTAGCCTTCTTGGCAACAAGGGCACACTGTTGACTCGTATCCAGCTTCTCGTCCACTGTAACCCCTAGGTCCTTTTCTGCAGAACTGCTGCCTAGCCACCCAGTCCCTAGTCTGTAGCAGTACATGGGATTCTTCCATCCTAAGTGCAGGACTCTGCACTTGTCCTTCTTGAACCTCATCAGGTTTCTTTTGGCCCAATCCTTTAATTTATCTAGGTCCCTCTGTATCCTATCCTACCCTCCAGCATATCTACCACTCCTCCCAGTTTAGAGTCATTTGCAAATTTGCTGAGAGTGCAGTCCACACCATCCTTCAGATCATTAATGAAAATATTGAACAAAACTGGCCCCAGGACTGACCCTTGGGGAACTCCGCTTGAAACCAGCTGCCAACTAGACACGGAGCCACTGATCACTACCCATTGAGCCCGATGATCTAGCCAGCTTTCTATCCACTTTATAGTCCATTCATCCAGCCCATACTACTTTAACTTGCCGGCAAGAATACTGTGGGAGACTGTATCAAAAGCTTTGCTAAAGTCAAGGAATAACACGTCCACTGCTTTCCCCTCATCCACAGACCCAGTTATCTCCTCATAGAAGGCAATTAGGTTAGTCAGGCATGACTTGCCCTTGGTGAATCCATGCTGACTGTTCTTGATCACTATCCTCTCCTCGAAGTGCTTCAGAATTGATTCCTTGAAGGCCTGCTCCATGATTTTTCCAGGGACTGAGGCGAGGCTGACTGGCCTGTAGTTACCCGGATCCTCCTCCTTCCCTTTTTTAAAGATGGGAACTACATTAGCCTTTTTCCAGTCATCTGGGTCCTTCCCTGATCACCATGAGTTTTCAAAGATAACGGCCAATGGCTCTGCAATCACATCCGCCAACTCCTTTAGCACCCTCAGATGCAGTGCATCCAGCCCCATGAACTTGTGCTCATCCAGTTTTTCTAAATAGTCCCGAACCACTTCTTTCTCCAGAGAGGGCTGGTCACCTCCTCCCCATACTCTGCTGCCCAGTGCAGCAGTCTGGGAGCTGACCTTGTTCGTTATGCTCTGTTATTGTACTGCACTCTAATATCAGGCACATATCCAATATCTGTGTAGGTTTGAGAAGTGCTATTTTGAACATTGGTAATAGTGCATTAATATTGCTGGCTGTTATGGTTTCTCTAATAGAGGCAAGAAAGAAAATAACCTAAAATTCACCAAAATGTACACAAAAATCCACAGTAGTGGGTTGGAAAGCATGCTCTCCTCTCCAGAAAAAAAATTCCCTTTGCTATAGCAGCTTCCCAATAGGGGGTGGTGTTGTCAGAGTGCTACCGGTGTGGTGCTCTGCTTTCTCCAATGTTGATATCACTCGGCTGCGTGCGTGTGTTCCCTCTGTGTGCTGCCCCAGCTCTGTGCAGATAGCTGACACAGCAGACCTGACGAGAACCCCCAATAACCACAGAGTCCAGTAAGATGCAAAGTCACGTCGACTAGGTTTATTGCGACCTTGGACACAATGGCAGTTCCCTGTAGGTTTCTTAGCCTAATTCAGGGCATACTATGAGAAAGTGCCTCTTGGCAATGGACTCAGCTCAGTCAGTGGCGGGACTTTCCACTGCCCCCTCGGCTGGACAAAGACACCACCCCAGGGATGTATTCTTATACACAGGTACAAACAAGTTACACATCACTTCTGATGTATTGAGGTGCAACCCTTCCATGTAGCAAGGTACAACCCCTCTAAGTATTAAGGTGCCGCCTCTCACCTTGTACATGTTGGTTCGATCAAAACAACTCTATCCATCATATTACCCTTTTGCCCCTGTCATTGGGATGGGCCAGCCTGTTCCTTGTTATCTGTGTGGAATGTGCAAGTATGTGAATGTTCAGTACCTCTTAGGTACGTATCTTCTTGCAGCATTAGCCCTTTCCTTGCCAGCTTCTGTGAGCAGGGCCTACCTCTGGCTCACAGTTTAACTTTGCTTTATGTTAGCAAAGTCTTGACCATTACTTTAGTTCAGGCCTTAGGCCTCATACCGGGCCTCTGATACCAAGGTTTATATCCCAGGGCCTCCTCTTACTACAGGTGGTATAGTGTGATAAATTGTGTATAGGGTAACGTCTAGGTCAGGGGTAGGCAACCTATGGCATGCGTGCCGAAGGCGGCACGCAAGCTGATTTTCAATGGCACTCACGCGGCCCAGGTCCTGGCCATCGGTCCGAGGGGCTCTGCATTTTCATTCAATTTTAAATGAAGCTTTTTAAACATTTTAAAAACCTTATTTACTTTACATACAACAACAGTTTAGTTATATATTATAGAGACTTATAGAAAGAGACCTTCTAAAAATGTTAAAATGTATTACTGGCATGTGAAACCTTAAATTAGAGTGAATAAATGAAGACTCAGCACATCACTTCTGAAAGGTTGCCAACCCGTGGTCTAGGTGGAACTTCGAGAACTCTACTTTCAGGAAAGCTTGATGACAGAGCAGGAAGGAATAAAGCATGAATGTTGTACTATCATGGCACTCGCTCTCTCTGCATGCTTGAACACTGAATAACTTTCCCTCCATAAATCTAGTCCTTGGGATTTACACTGAATTCAATGGAAAATAATTATAATATTACAGTGTCACACTGATAAGATTCTTTTCCTAATGGCCAGCCACACACACATCTGGGTCTTCCTATCTCATGCATCATCATGGCACCAGAGGATCTGCAGGCCTCACCTACACTGCACTCAGATTATATTCTCTCTGCCAACCTATACAAACTCACAGCATGCAAACAGGATGCATAGGTTCTCAGGGAATGTACAATGTGAAAATAATAGGGATATATATATATAGCAGAGGATATAATCTGGCCTGCTCTGCCTCTATCCAGGGCCATCCTTACCTATACGCAAAGTATGCAGCTGCATAGGGCACCAGGGAATTTGGGCACCACATTTCCTGATGCCCTGCACAGCTACATGCTGCTCCACCTCTTCCCCAGGCCCCAGCCATGTCCCCACTCCACCCCTTCCCCAAAGCCCCCACCCTGATCTCCCCCTGCTCCGCCTCCACTCCCCCAAGGACTGCTGCAGGGGACAGGCCTGCACTCACCGCATGGTAAGTGGAGTGACCCAGCCCCAGCCTGCTCTGCTCCCCTGGCATCCAGCCGCGCCCCTGGCAAGTGCTGGAGGGTGGTTCCCCCTCCTCCCAAGGCTGTGAGCCAGGGGAGCAGAGCGGAGCTGCATATGGCACCAAAACGGCTAGGGTCGGCCCTGCCTCTATCTAGTGATGAAACATGAGCTGGAGAGAATCAAAGTTAACTGTTTGAGGCTTGACTGTAATGCTATAATATATATTCAGCCTTTCTGCCTCAGAATCTTCATTATCGTTTCACCACAAGAATTCCACCTTTATGATCTGTAGCTGAAGTACAGGGCTTTGATCCATATTTGGGGCTCAAACACTACAGTGATGAGTCATAAATGCCTAGGTAGATAAATGAGTGTATGCTTTACTGTACAATATGTTTATGCATATGCAATCAAGAACAATAACTATTTTGGAAGATAGGATCATTGCTCATCTTCAGAGACATCCTCTTAAGCCAGTGGTCATGTCTTCTAGTGCAAAAGTTATATTATATCAATGAGCAGTAAATCTTTTTGATGACAGACAATTTTAACCTGGGAAATCCCTTTATTCCACTTGTGGTGATAAAGAATTTCCTTTTAAATGACTCAGGAAATGAGATTCTCCTAGGTGGATCAATTTGGCAGATGTTGCATGTCTAGTGCCAAGTAATATTCTGTTTTGTGCTAAGAGTTCAAGGTAAAGAAATAACATCAAGCCTTTTCACTCCAAATGTGTCTAAATGGAAGATACAGCATTTTCAGGGAACAAACAGAGGGCTGCAACAGAGTTGCAACCACTTACTGCAACAGACTCATAGAATAAAATTAAAGCTCACACACAGACTATCAGTTTGTGATTATCTTTACAGTCTGAAACATTTTTCAGGAATAAATATTTAAACAATCTTTCCTAGTTGAACATAATTTGTAACAAGTTATTTTGTTTACACTTTCGAATTGATGTTTTTCCCTTAGGTAAAAGGGAAAATGGTGTGCAGAAAGGAAATTGAACAATACTGGACAACTATAATGCACGTGATATACAGTAGTTGTGTCAAATTTTGTTTCTAATATGAGAGCATACAGTAAAATACTTGTTATTCCTTTTTAAATAGTGCCTCGTGTAATATTTCAGGAGGAAACCTGAGCCCCAGTCCTCCTCTATACAGTATATTCATGATTAACCGAATAGCATGGGGGAGACACATTTTATTTGGATAATCAAGAGGGAAGAGAAGTTCAGCAGTGGAGCAGCCTGCCCCATGGCCAGGAGCTCGTCATCCTTCTCCTCACAGCTCTGGCCAGTGGGGTTTCTGTTCTGCCCTTCTCACTCACTCCTGAAAGAGCAGAGCTGCAGAGGGCTCCCTGCACTGCCATAGGGCCGGTGACACCCTAGCCCTGCCGACACATAGCACAGGGCAGAGCAGAGCCCCCTGGCCAGGACTCTGCTCTGCCCCAGAAAGAACTGGAGCCTTCTCTGCACCTTGTGCCTGCAAGGATCAGGTGTCAATGGTCCTGCTGCAGGGAGCCTTCTGTAGCTTTAGTGTCATGGTCCTGCTAACTCCCGTGACAGCAGGGTTGTAGAGGATTCCCTGCACTGCCACAGGAGCCATTAAGAAGCAGGGTGGCCTCTTCCATAGCTAGGGGTCAGCCTCCTCGCAGTCATGTCTAAGGGTCTCTACTCTATCATCTGAACCTCCATATTATCCAAAGCCCTTCCTTGTCCCCCAGCATGGGATACATGGGGGACAGGAAAAGGATTCAGATATGTGGAGGTTCAGATAATAGGGTTTTGGATAAACACAAGTATACTGTACTGTCCACGCAACCATGTTCATAGGGAAATGTCCTGTGCAATTTCAGCTGGATAGTGGGCCTTCTGCAATGTGATTCCTTGGGATGAATTAGATAAGTAAGACATATTATAGAGCAGGTGCAATCTAATACATGAGTGCACAATACAGCCCATAGGAGAATGTGACCTTTTAGTAACAAACCCAAAAAATTACAGACTATACTACTCAGGTTTGTGGTGTGGATGGCAAGACCTTTCTTGGGAATATAGTCAGACAAGCCATAAATCTGATCAGGATGGAATATCAGAATTGTACAGATGCAGTGCAAGAAACAAAAGGGGAAGTCTCCTGGACAGTGAAACATCATATGGGGATGTTTTCAAAGGAGACAGGTGCTTCAAAGGAAAGCTGTGACTGGACATAGACTCCACAGTGGAACCTGTGTGCTTACCATGAAGGAAAATTCCAGTGCCACTACCTAACCCAGTATGCAAGGAACTTGAAAGTCAGCAGAACAGAGATATCATAGTATCTACAGAGGCCAGTATAGCCTGGATAAGCAGCATGGTGGTGGTAAAGAAGCAATCTGATAAATTATACATCTGCATAACCTCAAAGCCTTTGACCACCAGAGATGGCTATGGAGCCCATACAATCATGGGGAAAGGTGCAAGTGGACTTATTGACCTACAAGGAAAAAACAATACTGTACTTGATTACAGTGGACTATTATTCAATTTTTTGGAATGTCTATGTCTGCCTTATACCAGAACTGAGTCAGTGATTAGGAAATTGAAGGCCCACTTTCTAAGACAGTGGATTCCACATGCTGTATTCACCTATAATGAACCCCAAAGGAACAATAGTCATTTATAAGCCCACAGACCAACACCCAGAGACCCTACCGAGAGGATCAGAATGAGAAGAGAGAGAGAGAGAGAGAACCATCCAGAGGCCAACTCGACGGCAGGGAGAAGACTCCACAGAGATAGTTTGCCAGACTTGGAAACCAGAGATAGAGCACTCCTGGTCTGGTTGCCTGCTCTCAAAGACTTCACAACCAGCCGAGTCTGTGGTAAAGAAGCGACGCCAACTCAGCTGTATGCTAGCAACCTCTGATCTAAGTAATATAGGGTGGGGGTCTGGATGTCAATTATTTGTTTTTAATATGTATATTAAAATGTTTGTAAAATAGGGAAAATGTATCATGATCATGGAACTGGAGTCAGAGAGCCCATGTTCCATGGAGAAATTATTATTGACAGTGCTCCATGGAAGCGAGCTGGAAACAACTCAGCCACCTGGACAGAGCAATCTAAAAGGTTTAATAAAGTTCCATTTGTTCAACTTGCAGTGCTTTCAGCATCTCTTTGTAAATGAAACCTGGCTGGAACATGCTGCACTCTGTCGATCACCATCATGTTAGCAACCTCCAGATGTCATTTTAAGACAGTGCAATTTAGAGCAGTGTTGAGATTACTCTAAATTATGGCCCAGGATTGGAGGAAGATGGGAAGACAGAAAGCAACCCAGCCCTCAGATGTACCAAATATTGGTTCTGTGCATATGAGTATTCTGACTATGTGTCTCCACTGTCAGACACAGAACTAGGGCAAGGGAACATTACAGTCAAATGGCTTTCATGGTAATCACTGCTATATCCATTTCTCTCTCAGCAAATCCCAGAAGATATCTACAAAGACCCGCCAAAGGAACTATATTTCTCTACATAGAAAGTGAGTGGCTCAAACAAAGGTGGGGAGTATGCAAAAGGGACAACCACATCTAGCCACTGTCATTCTTCTACCAAACTCCTGTGTTTTGTTTGTTGCTGTTCCTTTGTATATCTACTTTATGTGGGTTTGCCAGAAACATTTCAGATACATTTTATTAATCTTTAGACTTGTTTGTAGCTTGCTGCATGCTAACAAATATAAATAGAATATTCCTGTTTCCCTTTATGGCTTTTATCATAGGAAAATAGACTTGTATCATTATTAAATTGACTCCTGTGTGCTTAATTTTGACTTTAAAGCACAGTCCTGCATTAGGGGAAGTGCAGAACAGCCCTGCACCAAAGAGGGTATCACGAGGAATTTTGCCTCAAAATGCCTCCCCGCAGCGCATAGGGAGAACTCATCTATTGCTACACCCTTTAGGAGGTGCAACATGCTCCCCTTTCCTATACACACCAGTGTAATGGCCTGGCACAGTGTGGCCCTATGCAATTCATCTCACTTAAGCGGACTTCATCCCAATCCTGCAAAGGAATCCTCACACACAAACTCTTACATGTGCATGGAGTACCAATGACTACAGTGCAACTCAGTCTCTTCAGATCACTTGCTGTTTTGACCCAGGCTATGAACTTATCTTCAGCAGCTCTAGATAACAAATGTTGGAAACCATTGCAATTACTCCTTGCTTTGCAGTTGTGTAAGAAAAGCAACAAATTTATTTTCTACTTTGGATCTTATGCTACAAATTATATGAAGATATAGTATCTCAATGACTGTAGAAGGCATTTATGATGGAAAGTGCTATAGCCATACCAGGTATCACTGAGAAGTGCAGGGAATGGTTTGCAAATTCAGAGAATGAAAGATTAAGAAAAGGCTTTTATGCCCCCCGCTCCCTCCAACTCAAATTGGTACATGCTGATCACTAGTGTTACTCTAACCCACAATAAATGAATCAAAATCTAAGTAATCTGTATACAGATAAGCAAGGGGGCATTACAAAACATCAATTTCATATATTAGGGACTTGATTATCACTAGTTAATGGAGTTATACTAGTGCTTAACTGCAATGGAATTACTCCCACTAATGAAAGACTACACACGAGTCTTATACACTAGTTTAAGACTATATAATAGGGAAGTATAATACAGGAACACCTGGTTTCTAGTGACAATCCAATGCAGTTTGGATCCTGGAACTGCAGGGTACTTAATCACTGTAAGGTATGAAACCCAACTGTTATTCTCCAGTGATTCCCAAAGGTAGGTGTAAAGAGTTGCAAGGTCAGACTAAGGAGAAGGACCTATCCAGCTCTTTTGTCATAGGGCACTGTGGGCTGAGGAAGACAAAGAGTGTAGATAGGAGGAGGAAAAAAGGGGGAATTCTTGGCATGACAAGAGAAGGTCCTTGAACCCTTGGGAGACAAAACATAACCTGGTATGCATGTGTGGGACTCCCACTTATTTCAGTGAGAGCTGCACACACATTTCTAAGGGAAGACTTTGGCTTCACAATTGTGAATATCTTGAAAAGAATTCTGACTAATTTTGAAGTTCACCCCCTTGACATCAGAAATATGGAAATAATACAGTGACTGCTTTGGCAGAATAGAAACAATAAATTACATGCTGATAAATTGTTATTGTATCAGCATGTTCCTCTCACTGTTAAGAGGAAATACAAATTAGCAAACTGATCATGACTAAGCTGTCATGGGATAAAAGGGAAGGTCCTTTCATGGATTGAGAACTGGTTAAAGGACAGGGAACAAAGGGTAGGAATTAATGGTAAATTCTCAGAATGGAGAGGGGTAACTAGTGGTGTTCCCCAAGGGTCAGTCCTCGGACCAATCCTATTCAATTTATTCATAAATGATCTGGAGAAAGGGGTAAACAGTGAGGTGGCTAAGTTTGCAGATGATACTAAACTACTCAAGATAGTTAAGACCAAAGCAGATTGTGAAGAACTTCAAAAAGATCTCACAAAACTAAGTGATTGGGCAACAAAATGGCAAATGAAATTTAATGTGGATAAATGTAAAGTAATGCATGTTGGAAAAAATAACCCCAACTATACATACAACATGATGGGGGCTAATTTAGCTACAATGAGTCAGGAAAAAGATCTTGGAGTCATCGTGGATAGCTCTCTGAAGATGTCCACGCAGTGTGCAGAGGCGGTCAAAAAAGCAAACAGGATGTTAGGAATCATTAAAAAGGGGATAGAAAATAAGACTGAGAATATATTATTGCCCTTATATAAATCCATGGTACGCCCACATCTCGAATACTGTGTACAGATGTGGTCTCCTCATCTCAAAAAAGATATTCTAGCACTAGAAAAGGTTCAGAAAAGGGCAACTAAAATGATTAGGGGTTTAGAGAGGGTCCCATACGAGGAAAGATTAAAGAGGCTAGGACTCTTCAGCTTGGAAAAGAGAAGACTAAGGGGGGATATGATAGAGGTATATAAAATCATGAGTGATGTTGAGAAAGTGGATAAGGAAAAGTTATTTACTTATTCCCATAATACAAGAACTAGGGGTCACCAAATGAAATTAATAGGCAGCAGGTTTAAAACAAATAAAAGGAAGTTCTTCTTCACGCAGCGCACAGTCAACTTGTGGAACTCCTTACCTGTGGGAGGTTGTGAAGGCTAGGACTATAACAATGTTTAAAAGGGGACTGGATAAATTCATGATGGCTAAGTCCATAAATGGCTATTAGCCAGGATGGGTAAGAATGGTGTCCCTAGCCTCTGTTCGTCAGAGGATGGAGATGGATGGCAGGAGAGAGATCACTTGATTGTTGCCTGTTAGGTTCACTCCCTCTGGGGCACCTGGCATTGGCCACTGTCGGTAGACAGATACTGGGCTAGATGGAGCTTTGGTCTGACCCGGTACAGCCTTTCTTATGTTCTTATCATGAATTCACATGACAAATAGAAGCAGAGTAGGTTACAGTCACCAAAAAGTGTCAGATTGACGACAAAAAAAATTGAAAGGCATCCACACTAACATGAAAAAAGCAAGTTTATGAGGTGACTCCTGAATGGTAATGTACCATGAAACTTCATTCAAATCCTCCCAAAAACCATAAGAGGCTTATGCATGAGAGAAACAAAGGCACTAGCATGCCAAAAAGTTCTATGCATGAAGGAAATATCAGCACATAATGTCAGTTATACTGAGGAAAAGAATCCATAAGAAACAAAATGACATATCCAGGTACTCTATAAGAGCAGCTAAGAGAAGCTTATATCACGCTAATCCCCTGGTTTACGGACAAACTCATTAAAAACATTCCTAGTATTCTTTCGCCTTTCCCTTGGGAGTTTTAAAATGAAGTTTTACATTAAAAATAGAAAGAAGCATCTGGACACAGCAAAGAATCAGATAAAAATGTATGTGAAGCAAATCAATGCAAGTAGATTAATGTCAGGGTGATACATCTAAATAAGCAGGAATAGGTCTTTCTGGGAGACTCAAACAATGGACGATATAATAGAACCTTTGGCGTTTTCAAATGCGGCTCATGCTGGTAGTAACCAAAAGTTATCTTCTGGCGGCTGGTTAGTGGGCTATGTGAAAGAATCAATATCCTCGTTTCAGTTTCCAATGCACACGTATTCACACCACAGTAGGTAATGTTGTTGGTAGTCTTAGCTGAAAGGTTAAGGTTTTAATGGGCAAAGACATTAAAAATTATTCTATTCTAGGTATTCCCTCCAGAACAGGAGGGCACAATGGCGGGTTGTGACAGAAGTAGGAATTTTCCTTAATATTTTTATGAATGATATGCAAGATAGTGACTTACTTAACTTGTTATTGTGACCTGATAGGTGCAGAAGGGTTAAAATGCTGCTCTTGCGACACAGCAGGAGACATGAGGAGTTTGTGCAACATAACTGTCTGGGGTAACGTGAATGGCTCATAAAAGCCTGCCTAGAACCTGCCTTTATATCAATCAAGGATCTGGAAAGACAATGAGAACCCCAGTGACTTAACAACTGACACCTAACAACAGGGAACTCCAACAGGAAGAACCATGAACTCAGCCTAGCTTTGGAGGAGGTAGACAATGGACAGAGGTGACAGGAGGCAAAGCTAAGAACTGGGCCCACAGAGAGAGAACAGCTTTCACCTGGAACTGACAGAAAAAGAGATATCCAAGATGGATTCTACAGCAGCTTAGCCCGATGGAGCTCTGTGCCAAGGGCTGAAGACCCATCATTGGCAGACTCCCTAAAACCTGCTCACGGCCCCCTGGGTTGAGAACCAGTGGTTTAGATAATACTTAGTCCTGCCCCAGTGCAGGAGACTGGACTAAATGACGTGCCAGGTCCCTTCCAGTCCTACATTTCAATGATTTCTATAGCAACAGCTAGCAGTTCATTTTTTTAACCTTGTGTAATAAAGCCAAAATAATTAATTTATTTACAATTCTAATTAAACCATTAATTAATTGACATTGGTCTCCTTTAAAATGAGATAAAATTAATTTTTTGGCAGCTAGCACAAAATTGTACAGGTGGACTTTACAAATGCAAATAGCTGCAAACATCAGAATTAATGTCTGAATTTGCACCTATAAAATGTAACCTAATGGAGTAGTAGGTACAGATGTGCACACAGTTAGAAATTTTAGTGGGGGTGCATGTGTGTATACACCTGCAATGAACACACAAATGTACTCCCCAAAGTGTGCATGAATAACTGTAGAGTGGATAGAACTCTGGCTGATAATTTGGCCCTTAATAGAATAGCACAGACTCAATAATACAAAGCAATTTATTTTCAGCCCACTCTCTCTAAACTTGCAGGAAAAACTATATATTAGTTGGCTCTGTAGCTTCTAAAACTGATAGAATACTATCACATCAAATGAATTTCATGCAGGGTATACTACTGCAGCTCTAAATCAAAGCGACACCTCATATGATGATTATTTCACCTTGAAATACTATGTTTAAGTTCATGTTATGTTCAATAAGCCCCCTGCCTGAAAGATTATTTGCAATATATATGATGTAATTTTTTTCCCAGTCTGGGAAAAATTTGAGTTTGACCTCTAAGTTTCTGACCGAGACCCCAAGTGGCCTTTGTGTCATACACATTTATGCCTGATAGTTCTTCTTACATCTTCTAGACCAACAGCTATATTCCTACAGGACAGTTTATGCTCAAGGGATCTTTAATTGTTTGTAAGGCTATTCACCCAATGAATCCAAACCCCCTAGAGGCAATTAATCACTAGTAGCAGTGAATAAGGTCATTCCAGATGTATTTTATGAATTTTAAGCAATCTAATTTTATTAATCATGAATTTCAGTCATCTAGAATTGCCCAATTAGAATGGCATCTGTTCACACATTTTCTTGCAAGATTTTATTTGCCTGTTTTGTCTCCCAAGGGTTCAAGGACCTTCTCTTGTCATGCCAAGAATAGTGATTTATTTGCCTGAATAGAATCATAGCTCTGCAGTCCTCTGCCTCCTTCTGCAAAGGGCCAACATAGGTATGTGAAGTAGGGGGGAGGAGGAAGAGGAGACAGGAGGGAGGTTGGATTTGCACTTTTTCTGTAATTTTAAACCATTGCATACAGGAGTTGGAAAATAGATATGCAACTTAAATGCCAGTTTTTAGCCACACAACAGGCACACATTTTGAATATCTGAGCCAAAAAACCTCATTTAACATGGCTATTTCAATTATTTAGCCCTATTCCAATTTCAGTACCACACCCTTTATGTGACTGATCTTTCTTTTCCCTAATTTAGGGACCAATTTTGTAAAGTGTTAAGTGTTCTCAGCTGCCATTGGGCCTGATTTTCAGAAGTGCTAAATACCCACAACTCCACCTGAAGTTAATGAGTGCAGTCTCAGTCCCTTTGAGAATCAAGCACTCTGTCTTTATTGGAGCTTGCAGGCACAAGGGACTGGTCTACACTTAAAAAGAGACAGCAATACAGCTGTGCCACTGTAGCACTTTCAGTGTAGACACCAGAAAGAGGGCAGCTTGAGCTGGGGAGGGGGCTTGGAGTCCACCCAAAAGGGGACAGTTGGAAAAGGCTGTTAGAGAAGATGGAGGGAAAGAGAAGAATCATGATGCTGAGCTAGAAGATGAACCCAGCTAGGGTGGGAGGTGAGATGATAAAACACAAGAACAGGACATAAAAACAAGGGACTGGGAAGTGAAGAGGAGGAAAGAAGGAAAACAAGAAAGATTTCAAGTCAAGAAAAGCAGAAAAAATAGACCTGGGTATGTGAGCAGAGGCTATTAAGAGAAGGGAAGCAGAGAGAAAAAGTCTACAGATATATCAGAGAGAGATAAAGGGAGAGAGTGAATCAAGGGGGAAAAACTGGAAGGAAATATAACAGGCAAAAAAGGGACGTGATCAAAAAGTTGTGTTCGATGAAAAAAGAGCCTAAAAACAGTAAACAGGAAGCCCACCTACAAAGAATCTAAAGTATATGAACAGAGAGAATGACTGCGTGAACATCTATTGGAGGAATACATTTCAAAAGTGTCTAATGGACAAGTGAGGGCCCACTAGGTGAAAAAAAAACCATTTGTGCATAAAATCTGTACAAAGAGGTACAGCCACAGCAGGGGTAGGCAACCTATGACACACATGCTGCAGGCAACACATAAGTTGATTTTCAGTGGCACTCACACTGCCTGGGTCCTGGCCACAGGTCTGGGGGGCTCTGCATTTTAATTTTAAATGAAGCTTCTTAAACATTAAAAAAACCTTATTTACTTTACATACAACCATAGTTTAGTTATATATTATAGACTTATAGAAAGAGACCTTCTAAAAACATTAAACTGTATTACTGGCACATGAAACCTTAAATTCGAGTGAATAAATGAAGACTCAGCACACCACTTCTGAAAGGTTGCCGACCCCTGAGCCACAGGAACATCGAATCTGAAGCCATGTCTATGCTAGCACTTATGTCGGCAAAACTTATGTCACTCAGCGGTGTGACTACTCCACCCCCCTGAGCAACACAAGATACTCTGGCATAAGTGGCAGTGTGCACAGTGCTAAGTGGTTGGCAGAACTTCTCCCACTGACATAGCTACCACTGCTCATTGGGGGTGGTTTAATTATGCCGATGGGAGAGAGTTCTCCCGTTGGCATTGAGCGACTAGACGAGAGACCTTACAGCAGCACAGCTGCATCGGTACAGCTAAGCCACTATAAGCTCTCTAGGGCCTGGTCTACACTAGGACTTTAATTCGAATTTATCAGCGTTAATTCGAACTAACCGCTCAACCGTCCACACCAGGAAGCCATTTAATTCGAACTAGAGGGCTCTTTAGTTCGAATTTGGTACTCCACCCCGGCAGGTGGAGTAACGCTAAATTCGCACTTGCTAGCTCGAATTAGGCTTGGTGTGGATGCTAATCGAACTTAGCAGCTCCGGGAGCTATCCCACAGTGCACCACTCTGTTGACGCTCTGGACAGCAGTCCGAGCTTGGATTCTCTGGCCAGCCACACAGGAAATGACCCGCGAAAATTTGAATTCATTTTCCTGTCTGGGCGGTTTGAATCTGACGTTCTGGTTGCACATCGGGGCGAGCTCCGCAGCACCTGCAACGATGCAGAGCTCTCCAGCAGAGGAGTCCGGCCAATCCCAGAATAGAAAGAGGTCCCCAGCATGGAGTGACCGGGAAGTCCAGGATCTGATCGCTGTGTGGGGCGAGGAGTCTGTGCTCTCGCAGCTGCGCTCCAACAAGCGGAACGCGAAGACGTTCGAGAAGGTTTCTAAAGCCATGAAAGACAAAGGATACAGCCGGGATGCGATGCAGTGCCGCGTGAAAGTGAAGGACCTAAGACAAGGGTATCAAAAAGTCAGAGCGGCAAACGGACGCTCCGGAGCCCAGCCCCAGACATGCCGCTTCTACGAGGCACTGCATGCCATTCTAGGTGGCTCTGCCACCAGTGCCCCACCAGTGACGGTGGACTCCGAGGACGGAATAGTGTACCGGGACAGTTCCCCCTCCCTGTTCGCCGATGGGGAAGATGAGGAAGGGTCTTTAGAGGACGGCGCAGGCGACATCGAACCCACTCCCGCTTTCCCTGACAGCCAGGATCTCTTCATCACCCTCACAGAGATCCCCTACCAACCGTCCCTGCCCGTTAACCAGGACTCGGACTCAGGGGAAGGATCAGGCGGTAAGTGCAACACACGTATAAACATTTATTTTTTATAACATTGTTATAGAAAAAATAGAAACAGTATTTACAAAATTCTAAATATTAAACTATAATATATATTAAATTATATGAAGAGAAGGTCCACACAAATGGACTTTAAAAAATTCTAAATATTTACAATTTAAAACATTCTAAATATTAAACTATAATATATATTAAACTATATAAAGAGAAGGTCCACACAAATGGGGATAGAAAAATAGTCCTCTAGCGACATTTCTACGAAGGTGTCATTCAGTTCCTCGCAAAGCCTCCGCATGAGGTTCGTCGGAAGAGGTCGCTTGTTGGGCGCTCCGTGGAAGCAGACTCTTCCACGCCAGGACATCCGAATATAGAGTGGAACCATCGCCTCTACTAGCATTGCTGCATATGGTCCTGGTCTGTGCAGTGCGTCCCGTAACATGCGGTCTTTCTGGGCACGAGTGACCCGCCTCAGGGTGATCTCGGTCTGCAAATACTGCATCTAAGTAGGGCAATTAGTGTAGTGTTACTATTGTTAATGGTTTACAATTAGGTTGCATAACAATGACCCTCGCCTAACAGCCACGTGCGAGGCCACAGAGAACAAGCATGCATTGATCGTTCCCGTGCGCTGGCGGGAGGGGCTGCAAAAGGATTATCCTTTCTGCTTTGCACATTGCCTTTAGCAGGAGAGCACAGCTAACCAGTAACTGATAAGCAGTATGTACTGTAAGGCTTACCAGGACTTTGTGCAAGAGGGATGCAGCTATCTTTCCTCGCTTGTGCGCTCTCCAGTGCAATGGCGCCGCCAATGAGAGCGTATTCCGAAATCTCGGACTAGTTCTGAGATCTCCTGAGACTTGGTTCCCTCTTTGGTCTTGTTCACTGAAACTGACTAGACTGTGTTTACTGTTGGCAAACATGTATGTGTTCAAGGAAATCACCTACTTTTTCACATCACACAGCTTCGCTCCTTCCCGGACTGCCCCGCCATCCCCTGCAGAGGCTGGCTCGGATTAGACGCCGAAAGAAACAGACAAGGGACGACATGTTCCAGGAACTGATGGCCAGCTCCAGAGCGGAGGCGGCAGAGCAGAGACAGTCGAGGGAGAGCCTGTGTCAGCAGCATCGCACACACCTGGAACGGGAGGATAGGTGGCGGCAGGAAGACCAGCAGGCGACTCAAACGCTGCTTGGTCTAATGAGGAGCAAGCGGAGACGCTCCGGCGCCTTGTAGATGTTCTGCAAGACCGCAGTCAGGAGGAGAGAGCCCCTGCAGTGCATCTGCAACCGCCTCCAACGCCAAGAAGTCCTGTCCCCCTCACCCAAAGTGACAAGACGGAGGCGGTAGGGGCCGTGAGAACTGTCCCTGCACCGCAGCACACCGATAATGTTAGAGACAACTGTCGCTGTAAATTTGTACAAGCTCTTTCTTTACAGCATCAACCAGTCCCAACTCCAAGTTCAAACCCCCCACTGTGTATTACATTATTAAAAGCGGTTTGGTGTTACTGACTGTTTCCGTCACGTTTCTGGTGTCAGAAGACTTTCTGTTGTTCTGTGGGGGGGGGGGGAATTGTAATGTCACAGCATAGCCCAAATAGCCAAGCAACAGACTTTGCTGCAGGGTCAACTGCAGGGCACACACAGACTGCAGTCACAAGGCACCAGGGACAGTCTGTGTGGTGTATGCTGCCCGGGTCTTTCCTTGATGTGTATGCTTGTGCAGGGTCCTGGTGCCTGACATCCCGAATGTAAAGGCAGGCTTCCCTTCACATGCATTTGGACCGTAGTCACAATCCTCCCGGTGCCCGAGCCCCAAAAATAGACCTCATCCAGGGGCAGATACTCACCCTTCCCCACACCCCTCACCTTCCAACGCCCAAACCCACAGCCGTCATGGTAACCCCTATCCAAGGACGGCACCCTCGCCTTCCTGCCAACCCCCCCCTCAGTGCACACCTTAACCAGCACAGAATGCTTCCATGTTTCAACGAATAAACAGAAATGCAAAGTCAACGAAAGATTTATTATTAATTACTAAAACATGTCCTTAGTTTTAAAACGTCCTTGGGAAGTGGGGAAAACTTGGTTTATGATCAGGCTCTCTTAAAATCAAGTGGACAGTCACAGGTTACCCTGCTCTGCGAGGAAACTCGCTTTCAAAGCCTCCTGATGCATATCGCTTCCCGCTGGGATATTCTCTCAGCACGGGTGTCTGGCTGATCGTAAACAGCAGCCAGGCGATTTGCCTCAACCTCCCAAGCGGCCAAAAGGTCTCGCCCTTGCTCTCACAGAGATTGTGGAGCACACAGCAAGCAGCAATAACTACGGGATATTCTTTTCGCTGATGTCCGAGCGAGTCAGTAAGGTCCGCCATCTCCCTTGAGACGTCCGAAAGCACACTCCACCACCATTCTGCACTTGCTCAGCCGGTAGTTGAAGAGTTCCTTTTCAGTGTCCAAGGCGCCTGTATAGGGCTTCATGAGCCAGGGCATTAGCGGGTAGGCCGGGTCCCGAGGATCACTGTAGGCATCTGCACATCCCCAACCGTTATTTTGTGGTCCGGGAAGAAAGTGCCTGCCTGAGGCGTCTAAACAGACCAGAGTTCCTGAACACACGCGCGTCATGAACCTTGCCCGCCCACCCGACGTTGATGTTGGTAAAACGTCCCCTATGGTCCACCACAGCTTGCAGCACCATTGAAAAGTAGCCCTTTCGGTTAATGTACTCGCTGGCCTGGTGGGCTGGTGCCAGGATAGGGATGTGAGTCCCATCTATAGCCCCACCGCAGTTTGGGAATCCCATCGCGCGAAGCCATCTATGATGGCCTGGACATTTCCGACAGTCACTACCTTTGAGAGCAGTTGCTCAACGATTGCGTGGGCTACTTGAATGACAGCAATCCCCACGGTAGATTTGCCCACGCCAAAGTGGTTCGCTACTGACCGGTAGCTGTCTGGCGTGGCAAGTTTCCAGAGGGCTATGGCCACTCGCTTCTGCACAGTCAGGGCTGCTCGCATCCTTGTGTCCTGGCGCTTCAGGGCAGGGGACAGCAAGTCACACAGTTCAAGGAAAGTGCCCTTACGCATCCTGAAGTTTCGCAGCCACTCTGTGTCATCCCAGACCTGCAGCACTATGCGGTCCCACCAGTCTGTGCTTGTTTCCGGGCCCAGAATCGCCGTTCCACACCATGAACTTGTCCCCGTGCCACCCTGATCTCCACTGCCCGGCGTACCCTGCTTTGTGAGAGGTCTGCGCCACTCTCCTCACCGTGCTGCGGAGCCTCCTCGCCCGGTTTCTCAGCATCTGACTGTGGAAGAGGTGGACGATAATGTGCGAGGAGTTGACAATGGCCATAAGTGCAGCGATGATCGCAGCGGGCTCCATGCTCGCAGTGCTGTGGCGTCCACGCTGTAACCGACCAGAGAAGGGCGCGAACAGATTTCCCGCCGGCGCTTTCAAGGAAGACAGGGAGGGCGGGATTGACGGTTCAATGACGACACATTTTTCCCCCCAATTCAAATGGGCAGCGGGGAGTGCGGGAACTGTGGGATAGGTTCCCACAGTGCACCGCTTCCAAAGTCGAAGCTGGCCCTGTGAATGTGGACTAAGAAGTTCGAATTTGTGTATTTAGTATGGATACACAAATTCGACTTATTAAGGTCGAATCCACAAATTCGACTTAAGTAGATTCGAAATAGTCCTGTAGTGTAGACAAGCCCTAGTGTAGACATAGCCTAAGGAGAACTTCGAGATGAAGGAAAGCAATGAACAGCACTGCAAGAGCAGAGCTGGACTTATAGCCAAGGAGAAGAAAAGTTGATTCTTTTCTGAAGTGACAAGGTATATTGTTTGGTAATGCCTTTTGTTTTTGTTTATCATGTGTTCGGTATTAAACTGCACAGAGTAAGGAGTAGCAAGTTCAAGTTCACAAAGGTTAGTATGTTGGTATTATTGTAAATAGTCTTGGGAAATGTTCTCTGGTACTTATCCTTCTGATACAATGTTTGGGTTTTCCCTTTTAGAATTCTAAAAATGTTAAGTTAAACCCTTTGTCTTTGTTTGCCTCTGCCTCTCCTTACAGTTAGCAAAGCCTAGCCTGGTCGGGTCACTGCATCAGCACCATGCAAGTCAGGCCCTTAAATTAGGAGCTTAGGCCTGGTATACACTTAAGTTAAACTGGTATCGCTACGTTGCTTAGGGCTCTGATTTTTTACTGACATAGCTATGAGCCCTGTTGTGGATGCAATGACACCACTGTAACTATGGTTAACCAATATAGCTACCCTGGCAAAGCCCTCTTAGTGAAGACAAGGCCCTACATTTTTGCACTTGTAAAAGAAACATTATGAAACATGTTTTCTGATTGCTTAGAAACGGGGCGGCTCTAGCTTTTTTGCCGCCCCACGCACGGCAGGCAGGCTGCCTTTGGTCCCACAGATTCAGCGGCTTACCTGCAGGAGGTCCACTGGTCCTGCGACTTCGGTGTACCCACCGCCGAATTGCCACCAAATCCGTGGGACCGGCGGACCTCCCACAGGCAAGCTGCTGAAGGCTGCCTGACTGCTGCTTTCTCAGGGACCGGCAGGGCACCCCCGGCAGCTTGCTGCCTCAGGCACGTGCTTGGAGCGCTGGTGCCTGGAGCTGCCGCTGCTTAGAAAAATAATGAGGATTTATTTTACTCTATTCTAGTGGAATAAAACAGAAAACAGTTTTGTTAATTAAAACACTTCTCTGAGGTTTGACTTTGGCATTCTGGATTCAGCCACAGAGTGCTGGCGTTCAGGGGCTGCAGTTAGGGATCTCCGGTGATTTGTGATCCCGGAAATCTCAAAACAACCTCAATTTTCACACAGAACAATCTGAAGAACCCTAGACTAATTTCCAGTTGTGGAGGTTATTGCGGTAGCTGTAAAACTACTGCCGACTTCCACCCAGCTGACTTTATGCAGCTGAACCAGTTTTCTCTGCTGAGCATCAGTGTGTCCTCCTCTGGCCCCAACAGGCAGCTCAATAGCCTGAGAGGGAGCTTGGTCTATTAGACTAAGGCCTTCTCTCCACTGGAGGCTTTATCCTCCTGTAGTCATGCTGCACCAGTGTAAAGCATGAGTTGTGGTGGTGCAGCTTACCCCGGTTTCCAAGTTTTGGTTTACACTGTGGAGCACACCATCTCTATGCTGGGGATTTGCATTGGTACATCTACATTAATAAAAAGGCCAGTGTGCACAAAGTTTAAGTTCAGAGCAAGAAACTCCACATGGTAATTATGGTTACACACTGACTGTCTCTATGGCTCCAGCCAAGTCACATACTTTCTTGGTTTCACCATTTATAAGATGGAGATATTTACCAACCTCAGAGAAGTACCATGATTAAGGTTTGTAACATGCTAAAACGTACATAAAATCCTCCAATGGACAAAGGCCTAGCAGTTCCCATTCCCTTGTCTTATTTCCAAGGATTAAAAATAATGTACTAACCGCCTACTAAGCAGAAAATGAAGCCTACTAAACACAGCCAAAGAAACCTGCACACCTCACTGATCCTATTTACAGGAGTAAAGCGACTGTGCTGGTTGTACGGTGTAATTAACTGTAACAGAGCACTGTCTGTTCCACCACTTCCACCCCAAAGCATCTTAGCTGCGGAGTGTGTTTGGAGTAGCGGTGCTTCTTTACTACTTTAATCCCCAACCTTCTGGCTGCTTCCCCAAGCAGCAGAATTTCAACTGATCTGATGCTTGTCATATTGACTCTTTCCTGCAGGGTTCTGAATCATGGCAGTAGTCACAGAGAAGACACTAGTCAGTATTTCATTCTGCTGCAACTTGGGTGCAGCAGCAGCACGGGAGCTGAACGGCTGGAGACTTAAAACAGAACTGCATCAGTTTACACTGAGTCCATATTTTTAAGGTTTTCTTTACAAACATCAAGGGGGTGGATTTTTATTACACACACACACACACACACACACACACACACACACACACAAACTTAAGTTGTGCAAAAGAGAGTGATGGCCCTTGCCTTGGAAAGATCTCTGTTCATCCTGGGTGAGTGGATTTTTCAAGACTGGACAACTGTAAAACTGTTATAAATGTTGGCAATTAATTACACATGGAGCAGCTAGACTCCCCATCTCCTGCAGCAGCCTGGTGCTGATATGTATTTTTTATTAAATGGCAGATAAATTAGGGGTGCCCAAACTCATCTTGCATGCTATCACCAAATATCCTTTGGGAAGCCCTGTGCATAGTGGCACAGAGAATAGTGAAGAGGAATTGGTTATGGGGGGGATGACTGGGTGAAAAACTGTATCACAAGTTCACAAAAAACACTAAGGGCTTGGCTACACTTGCAAGTTGCAGCGCTGGTAGAGGCTTTCCAGCGCTGCAATTACACCCCGTCCACACCTGCAGGGCACAACCAGCGCTGCAACTCCCTGGCTGCAGCGCTGGCTGTACACCTGGCCAGGTTGGGGTGTAGCGATTGCAGCGCTGGTGATCCAGCGCTGCTCATCAAGTGTGGACACACACCAGCGCTTTTATTGGCCTCCGGGGAATAAGGAGATATCCCAGAATGCTTTTAACTAAAATTACTCCCTTTGTTTTGTTATGCAGCCTGTCTTTGTTTTGTTGTGAACCTCCAGAGCTCCGTTTCTACCGGAGCTGCTAATCAGCTCCTGTTTGCTGTGATCAATCTGTGAACAATCAAATGAGATCCTCCTCCCTGTTGTGAACAGCTCTGTGGAGCTCCTCCGTTGCCGCTGCTGCTATCTAAAAAACAAACATAGCTCCTGTTTGCTGTGATCATCTGTACCTGGCTGTAAACAATCAAATGAGAGGCAGGCAGGGAAACAGCGGGGAGTCGTGCAGGCTGTTTGCAATTAAGAGTTAAGACTAAGGGGTCAGAAAAATGTTCTGATTTTTCAAGTCAGGAAGCTAAACACACAGTGTTGGCTCCAAAAATCCCCTCTCTCTTTCCCCCCCGCTCCCTGTCACACTAGACCCCACTCCACCCCCCTCTTTTGAAAAGCACGTTGTGGCCACTTGAATGCTGGGATAGCTGCCCATAATGCATCACTCCCAACAGCGCTGGAAATGTTGCAAATGTGGCCACACACCAGCGCTGGTAGCTGTGAGTGTGGCCACACACCAGCGCTGCTCCTACACAGCTGGATGACCAGCGCTGCAAACTACCAGCGCTGCAAACCGTAAGTGTAGCCAAGCCCTCAGGCTAATCCTGGCTGAAAGGACAGACCAAGGTTTTAATCAAGAGGAGAAAATACACTGCCAGGGGCTTCAGATTGGCCACCAGATGGAGCTCATGCAGACTTATGATAGCAGCACATTAAAAACAGACCAAAAAAAGGGGTCACTGCCTAATACCAAGGGATTTTAAACAAAGTGCATTCCCTAATTTATACTAGTCTCCATGTTTCTAAAATCTCTATATGTATTGCTGCCTGAAGTGGAATTAAAATAGACAACTCACAGTTTGGGGCTATATAGTTTTCTTTTAAAACTCATCTCTCGCTCTCTCACACACGATAGTGAGCACATTACAAAACTTTTCAGCAAGTGAACATGCCCTGGGAAAGTCTAGGATTTTGACAGGAAGCTTTTCAGGGCAAGGACTGTCTATCACTGTGTGTTTGTACACAGTCTAGCACAGGGGTGGACAGACTACAGCCCTCAGGCCGAATACGGCCCTGTGGGATTGCCACCCCTGTGGCACCACGTCCCTCCGGCCCCAGGAATGGGAGCTTTGAGAGAGGTACCCACAGGCGAGGGCGGCGCACAGAGCCCTCTGCCCCCCTCTCTCAGGGACCACAGGGACGTGGTGCTGGCCACTTCGGGGAGTGGTGCAGGGCCAGGCAGGGAGCCCGTCTTAGCCCCGCTGCATGCAACTGCCACCCCGGAGCTGCTCCAGGTAAGTGGTGCCAGGCCCGAGGTCACACCCCAAACTCCTCCTGCACCCTAACCCCTGCCCTCAGCCCCCTCCTACACCCCAACCCCCTGCCCTGAGCCCCCTGGTACATCCTGCACCTCTCCTGCACCCCAACCCATTGCCCTGAGACCCTTCCTGCACACCACACCCCCTCCCGCACCCTCCTCCTACACCCCAACCCCCTGCCCCAGCCCTACATTCATGGCCCTGCACGCTATTTTCCCACCCAGATGCAGCCCTCCAACCAAAAAGTTTGCCCACCCCTGGTCTAGCACAAGAGGCCTGGTTTTTGGATGGGCCCTGTACACATTATTGGGATACAATAATAGTAATTAAATATTTGGTTTATGTATAGGGGAAATTTTCAAAAGCAGTTAAGTGAGTTAGAAACACGAGTGCTATTAATGTCCAATAAGATTTTTGCAAAAATGTCTTTAGGTAGCAGCATAACTGAGAAGAGCATGAGTTTAATAGCAGTGCTAATTAATCCCCTCCTACAGCCTCCTAGCTGCTCCAGTGGAGTTTTTGTGTCTGCTATGCTACCTTTATGCATGACTGTATAGATTGTTTTTGGTTATATGGATTAAGACCCAAGTCCTGGAAGCTTTTTTGTATTGTTGGCCCCCTATACCACAAGACATTCCAATGATATCATCTGTGCACCCCTCTGCCCGATGCAGTTAGCAGCACCATGCCATACTCACTAACATCAAATGCAGTTTAATGTAGCAAAACAGTAGTGGTCCATCTTTTTATTTTTTAAATACACAGGTGTTTGTATCTTCAACAGACTGACAATATTTTACACTTCTTTATTGTACTATAGTATTACCAGTTAAAATAAATACCTTCATTTACTTTAAAAAAACATATTTCTTCTTGAAACTAGCTGCAATTATTTAAAAGTAGGGCACTATTTTTACTGCTTCCACATGTTCCAGGTATTTCTAGGTCAAGTGCACCTGCTGTTCTATTGAACACATTAGGTATTCTATTATTTCATTGATTTTAATGGAAAGATGGCACCACAGTAGGTGCAGTGGAGGACTGGCAACAAAAGGGTTAAACTTAAGAGTCAGAGTTGCATGTAATTCCCCCCCTCCCAGTTTGATAGTCTAAATTATGAAAATAAATTGATATATTAATTACTATTTTTTTCCTAAACATTCTTTTCCAAGTCCATCAGAAACCAGATGTGAAAACTGCAGAGTTGCCCATTTTAAAGTTATAGCAGGCCTGCACAACATGCAGCCTGGGGGCCACATGCGGCCCGCATGGGCTCACTGTGCGGCCCGCGAGGGATGAGTAGGTGGGCTCACTGTGAGGCCTGTGGGGGGTGAGTAGGCAAGCAGCAGGTGAGGGGGGGTGGCTGAAGAGGCGGGTGGGCAGTGGCAGGGGGTGAGGAGGCGAGCCGGGGGTGGGGAGGGGGCTGAGAAGGCGAGCAGGGGGGCAGGTGAGCCGGCAGCGAGGGAGGGGGGCTGCGGAGGCGAGCAGGGGGGTGGGGGACTGAGGAGGCGAGTGGGGAGTCAGTGGCTGACCTGTTCTACTGATCTGGTCTGGCTCCCACCCCCTCACCAAGGGTTGCAGCTGTCTGGAGGTGCTGCCTTCCATGCCTTCCTCAGTCACACCTCATTCATTCAACAGGGCAACTGATTACAAAGTTGGGGGAAGATCTTATTCTACTTCTAGCAAAAAGACATTTTTCTTTTACCTTAATTATACTATCTTAGGGGCCCACTATAACATATTACCAAGGTTCAATACCGCTGTTTCAGTGGGGCAGCACTGGGAAAGGAGGGTTTGTTTCCGCGGGGTGGGCGGTGCTGGGGTGGGGGAGTATTTCAGGGGTTGGGCGGTGCTGGGGGGGGTGTTGTGTTTCAGGGGGGCTTGGTGGTGCTGGGGGGGAGGGGTCGGCAGGGTTCTGCCCTCTGCTGTTTTCTTTGGAGTAATATGGCCCTCGCCACTTTACAAGTTGTGCAGGCCTGAGTTATAGGTTCATTTAATAAAATCTAAACAGTTCATATACATAGAGCCAAATCAAAGGTATGTTTCAATTGTAGTTTTAAGACTATTGATTGACCAGATGAAGTAAAGAGAATAAAAGGATAGAAGAACTCCGAGTAGCTATAGGAGGCTGATAACATTTCTATTGAAAAGGAAAATATACATAGAAGTAACAATTTATATCATCTAGGTGGGGAAAAGTCTGTGTAAATAACTAGGTCTTGCAGTGTACCCTGAAAGTCAAAGAACTTGGGCTCTCTCATACCAACTGGAGGAACGAGGGCCTGCACAGCAGCTTGTTACACAATATTTCCTCCCCCAAGATGCGTAATTCTGGAACCTGTTAGC
This sequence comes from Mauremys reevesii, assembly GCF_016161935.1. Taxonomy (NCBI): domain Eukaryota; kingdom Metazoa; phylum Chordata; order Testudines; family Geoemydidae; genus Mauremys; species Mauremys reevesii. The sequence goes on along the minus strand of NC_052633.1, from coordinate 33,752,975 downwards.
TTGAATGATTCAGTTAAAATAAATTGTGAAGATGCAACATAAAGACTCTCTCTAAGACAGGACGAAGACTGTACGGAGCTTTATTTCTCAAAATTAACACCTTGAGTTGTACATGGAAACAAACTGGAAGTCAGTATAGACTACAGAGCTCAGTAGCTATTGGCTACTAGTGAGAAACTTGTCTAATTAAGTGAGCAGCTTCATTCTGCACTAACTGAAGGCTTCCAGGTGGTCTTCAGGGGAAGCCTCACGTACAGTGCATTGCAATAATCCAATATGTAGCTGGTAAATCATAAAAGACTACATCTGAAATGAAAGGCTGCATCCTCTTTACTAAACCCTCTTGATTACTTCTTTAAAAAGAACCCAGAAAACCAAGAGGATTTTTAGATTGTACACCTTGTACAGGCAAATGGCAGGAGAACCCTCTCAATCAAGGGGGCAGATATTAGCTCTGCCATCTCCTCCCAGTGCTTCTCCCAGCCAATCAGTATCAATTTTATTTTCTCTGGTTTGAGTTTCAGTCAGCTACCCCTCATCTAAGCCCCAGAATGAGTCAGACTTTGACTTTAAAGCCAAAAGACTGCATTATCTCTATCTACAATACATTGATGCCACTGCAGCCCAAATCACACTACTGGAGGCTTCAAATAGACACAGCATAGGAGGGATGACAGAAGAGAACCTTGCAAGGTCCCATGTGAGATAATTTTCAGGGCAGATAAGCAATAGCCCAACAATTTCCTCTTAGCCATCTCAGAGGTAATAACGGAGAAACACACACTTACCAGGGGCGGCTCCAGGCCCCAGCACACCAAGTGCGTTCTTGGGGCGGCGAGCCACGGGGGGCACTCTGCTGGCGTCACGAGGGCGGCAGGCAGGCTGCCTTCAGTGGCTTGCCTGTGAAGGGTCCGCTGGCACACCTGCGGGAGGTCCGCCAAAGCCGCAGGACCAGTGGACCCTGCGCAGGCAAGCCACCGGAGGCAGCCTGCCTGCCATGCTGGGGGCGGCAAAATCCCTGGAGCCGCCCCTGACACTTACTACTTGGTTGCAAACTTCAGCAGGGATAGACAAAGTCAACAACTCACATTCATTTGCATCAAAGAATCAACACAAGCACTTAGTGTTTGACCTTTGCCAAGAGAAGATGATTGACCAGTGAGATAAGTGCTGCCTTTGTACCACAGCCAGCTTTAAAAAACAGATTGAAATCTGAGGCCTCTAGCTCTAGGTAATGCCAGAGCTGCTTTGCCACAACCTCTCATCAACCTTGCACACAAAAATAGCATGTTATACAAAGCCAGGGTTATAAAAAGGTTGGCAATGTTATTAGCATCAAAATATTGCTTCTGAAGCATGACCTCACAACTGTTCTTTTGGCAGAGCCTAACACCTTGCCTTCTCTTAGGGAGACATGGACAATTTCCCATGGTAAGAAACCCCGTGTTCCTCTTTGAGCATTAGCTGGCGATATACCTAAACTGATGGTTCCCAAGAACTCCCAAACAAAATTTAGCAAGAGAAAATGTGCTTAATATCAGCCATTTTTGCAACAACTACTATCATGGAAAATGCTGTATATTTTGTGCTACTGTATGTACATCTGCTACTGAAAGCTATCAGACCTCTTTATGGCAACTAATAATGTCAGCTGTATATGACATGATATTAATATACTCTTTCCAGTTGTTGTAAACATATTTCATTCCAGTTGAGAGCTCAGCTTTCCTATGAATGACAGTAATAACACATTCAATTGTCTAGTTAAATAGGCATCCTGGGCCAAACTCATCCCTAGTGCAACTCAATTGGTTTCAATAGAATTACACCAGGGATGCATTTGGCCCTACCTCCCAAGCTAAACTGAAAAAGAAAGCCTTATATCATAAACAACTGAGATTAAAAAAAATGTCACGGGAATGTTAAATTAACACTTGTCATCAAATACAGTAAAGGCCTTATCCTGTAGCCTTTACTCTTGAAAAACACTCACTGAATTGTCTTGGGATTTGTAGCCTTGTATGTGTGGAGTTACTTGTTTAAACAAGTGGACAATGCAAGTTGCACTGTTTGACAGAAATATAGCGTCTAAATCTACCACAATCTGTAGAAGTGGAGCAGTTATCTCCAGTAATAGAAGATCTAAATTTAGCATACAGTACTAGTGCATTAAAATAGCATCAAGAAATCTCATGAAGTCTATAGCTATCAACCTGTAAGGGAAAATTGCCATCTATTTTGTTATTAGCTACTTGCAACGAGCTCTGCAGGCTGTGTGAAGTGATTATAACCTATTAAGAATATGGCCTGTGTAAAGATCCCTGAGCAAAAGAAAACGGAGTTAAACCCATCATCCCTATGACTAAACTATCATAAGTTGAAATATGACTTGGCATATGCACAATATTAAAATTTAACTTATAGTTGAGAGGCATTTTAAAACATCTACACTTTAAAATAAAATATTTTTTCTGAAGATCCAGTATGACAATAAATTAAAGCAAATCAATTTTTGCCTGATTTTTAAAAATATGACTATAGTCAAACATAACCGGCTGGTGTAAAAACGAACAGGAATACTTGTGGCACCTTAGAGACTAACAAATTTATTTCAGCATAAGCTTCCGTGGGCTACAGCCCACTTCTTCAGATGCATAGAGTGGAACACACAGACAGAAGATATTTATACATACAGAGAACATGAAAAGGTGGAAGTACCCATACCAACTGTAAGAATCCAATCAATTGAGATGAGCTATCAGCAGGAGAAAAAAACCCTTTGAAGTGATAATCGAGATGATCCATAGAAGGTGTGAGGAGAACTTACCATGGGGAAATAGATTCAATTAGTGTAATGACCCAACCATTCCCAGTCTCTGTTTAAACCCAAGTTAATTTATCTAATTTGCATATTAATTTGAGTTCAGCAGTCTCTTTGGAGTCTGTTTTTGACTTTTTTGGTTGCAAAATTGCTACCTTCAAGTCTGTCACTGAGTGGTTAGAGAGGTTGAAGTGTTCTCCCACTGGTTTTTGAATGTTATGATTCCTGATGTCAGATTTGTGTCCATTTATTCTTTTGCGTAGAGACTGTCCAGTTTGGCCAATGTACATGGCAGAGGGGCATTGCTGGCACATGATGGCATATATCACATTGGTAGATGTGCAGGTGAACGAGCCCCTGATGGTGTGGCTGATGTGATTAGGTCCTATGATGGTGTCACTTGAATAGATATGTGGACAGAGCTGGCATCGGGCTCTGTTGCAAGGATAGGTTTCTTAGTTAGTGTTTATGTTGCATGATGTGCGGTTGCTGGTGAGTATTTGCTTCAGGTTGGGAGGCTGTCTAAGTGAGGACTGGCCTGTCTCCCAAGATCTGTGAGAGTTCAGCAAGGAGAGAAAGATGTCAACTTACTTTAGCAACAAAGATTCAGGACTGTAAGGAGACAACCAACAGAAACCACCACTATGCTTTTATTTTCTCTCCTTTTTATAACTGCCCTGACAAAAATGTCACCCCCAACATTGCCTTGTGAATTACAATCGGCATGTAACATTGCATACCCCATACTACTCCTCCCCCACACTCAGAAATCAGGCATTTTCTCCAGCAAACAGTTAATCAATTCAGACTTGTAAATGTACTCATCAACATTCCAGACTCCTATCTCACTAGGAACTGTACTCCTTCCATTCATAAAATTCAGGGTCAATTCCTAAAGTTCTTAAACGTCCTATATCCGATATTTTCAGGATTTGGCCCATTGTTTGCAATGTAAGAAAGATTTTTTTTTGTATGAAACTATATTGAACCTGATGCGAGTTTTACCAGGATAACTCCCACCCATCCCCACATATTCCAGTATAAGAGTTACTTTTGGCAGTTTAGGTTCTGTTGCTTGGGAAGGGATTTAAGCTAAAAAAACCCAAGATTATCTTATATTTGAATAAAAGTGTCCACATTGGGGGGCTATACTTGTATAACTGGTAACACTTTCCTATGTAGATAGGACCTTATTTTTGCAGGGGACTGAAAATACAATCTTTACAATTTAAGAACCATTGACACTCGAACAGACCAGAAAAAAAAACTAATATCACCACAGGCAAACCGGTAATTATGTGAACTGGGAGGGAACTAGTACATATAATTCAAACTTACAAGGGAAAAAATCAACTTCAAAAATGAATTCTGGTGTACCTTGGATCTAGTGTAGTGCGCAATTGTTATTCGCAAAGTGGCAACTAATCAAGCTAACTCAGGCAAACACACAGAAGTACAGTTCCTGCCCTGAAGTGTTTACAATAAAAATTAAGACAGGCCACTACAAGTGAGTGTAACAAACAGATGTACAAAGTGAACAGTGACAGGAATATGTGCTTACATAAACCAGCTGTGTGAACATAGATAAACATGAGATATTTTAATATCAGTAATTATAGACCTCAGTTATTTAATTACTGCGGTTTATAGCACAACAGAAACAGGAACCCATTTGCTACTCTGGGTGCCTTTGAAATATTTTAAATACAACAAAAAAACAAAACCATCAGATAAACCCCTCCCATCCTACCCCCCCTCCACACACAATTGGGAATTTATCATAGATATTATGGTAGAAGACCTCCACTTGGCCACTAAAGACACTATTGCTTGGTTGGCAAATATGTAAATGCTAAATAAATAAATGGTAGAAGCGAGTCTTGTGGCATATTTGAGGTAGGACATGGTAGTGATATATTTTATCATACAGAGAGCATTCAGTTCAAAAAATTAAAAATATTTTTATCTCTGTGGCAGTCTCCCATTGATTCGCAATTAAGCTGAACAAAATATCAATATGTACTTGATATACATGCCAACACATGTTAGTTGGTATTATCTGAAAGTATTCAGCTGTGAAAGAGTTAATAAAGATGATGCAGCCACTGCACCTATCAAGGCATTTAGATAAATATGATCAGATCAATCCAGCCATCCTTTGGTAAGCAATATTGATGAAAATGGCCTGTAATGTTGAGAAGTGCCTTAAACAACCATACCTACCCCTCCACTCCTTAAAACACACTGCATTATCTCTAATATCCAAATGAAAAGCAGAAAGGTAGTTTCATCCAATTATACTAGCTCATGAATCTAGAGATCAACCATTGATACAGCAAATAAATCTAAGGTGATCAGATGTCCCGATTTTATAGGGACAGTCCCGATTTTGGGGTCTTTTTCTTATATAGGCTCCTATTACCCCCCACCCTGTCCCGATTTTTCACACTTGCTGTCTGGTCACCCTAAACTAATCTGAAAAATCTACTAGATTTACTGTCTCAGTTCACTGTGCAGAACATCAGAGAATTAAGCGACAAGGGTGATAAGAGATTTTTAAACCTCACTATGTGTATGTTGTATGAGAGTAACAATTTGTGCACACTGTTGAAATGAAAATCAATTTGCATTGGAAAGAATTTTAATAAAATAATCACTTACGGTTATTATTAGGTACATTGGTTCTGCTTTTGTTATAATACAACAATGCCCTTAGCATGGTAGAAACAAGATTGTATACATTTGGGGGGGGGTTGTTTTGTTTTTCTGTTTTACTTTTCTTTAAAGCCAAAAGGGACTATTCACTGGCAAAGTTACAGACATCCTAAAGCATAAATTAGAGCCTTAGTGCTTAACTCCTCTAAGAAAAATACCCAAAGTAATTTAAAGTCTTGAAAGATAAAGACAAAGGTGAGTCTGAGTTGTTAGAATTCTATCTTCTTCTTATGTAGTTTCAATTTTCCTTCAGCTCTTTAGTAAGGAAAAAACACCCCCCCCCTTTAACATGATTTACCCCTTATCTGCACTTAACTGAAGAGCTTTCCATCAGGAAATTTTTTTAAAAAATTGATAATTACTATGCTCCTGGCTGCACATTTTGGAATTAGGGCTTCTGGTCTTGGTTAATAAAAAGTGGCTGAATTAAATCTTGTTCAACTAACATCAAATCTTTTGAAGGGGCAAGGGTAAAGTACTTCTTAAGAGAATATCCCTTAATAGCCACTAGCAAAGCCCACAATTATGCTCAATGAGATCTATTTTTTTTCATTTTCAAGACAGATACAATTGTTTGAAGAATTGCAATTATTTTATTCCTTGGTGCCTCTTGATCTTCCACTTCTGACTCCTTCCACAGTTAACAATAAATAGGTAATGAATTGAGAACATCGTCATCTCCAACTAACAGAAGTCATGGTACCAAATTTCTTGGTATCCGTATTATGCATAAAGACAGAAAAGGAGAAATTCACTTCACTGTGCAAGGGGTGGGTGGGTATTAAGATTAACCTTGAAATTTCATCAGCTGAGGATCTCCCCAAAGAATCATCATCTTGTACTCTCCAAGCTGGGGTGAGATCTTCTGTCCCTTCACTCTCTGGATTCCAGGGACGGCTCCAGTCTTGTACATGTTTGCACACATGTTTGCAGAATACACACACACACACAGACATATATTCTTGCTTAACAGGATATCAGGAATGCCACAATAAGTAACAGCCTGGCTTTTTTGATCAATAAGATCCTATTTTTTTCAGAGAACAGTAACCAATTTTATCAAGGATTTATATTAGCTACAAATAAATGATGCTTATTACCGTATCAGAGGACTTCCCAGCTATGTAATTAAAAAGGAAAAAATATTTAATACAACTGAACTCTGTCAGGCTCATAGCTACAAACTCTGAACACATCACAATCCCCTCTAAACATGGGGAAATTCAATTTTGTATTAATGCTTTATATAATGGAAAAAATACTGGGTTTATGTTTCTGTTCTAAATAACCCTTTCTCCTTGACTGGAGACTTGTCCTGTAACTTTTCAGTCTAGCTTAGAAACCATTAACTCAAACTACAAGGTCATCAAGATAAGAATAAAATCAATAGATTGTCCTTGGGTTCTTTTCTGATATTGCTAGTGTCTCTCTCAGGCACATTCTTTTCAACACTGAATCCAGTTTATTCAAATATTTACACTGGCTCCACAGTTAACTTATGCTTTGCCTTGTTACTTATCAATGTGTTTCTCTTTGCTTCTTTAAGTATTTTGGGTTAGATTCTGACCCAAACACACATTTTGGGTCATCGTTTTATAATCCACATAATCCCATCGGTTTCAAAGGCATTACTAATTGTTTATACTGGTGTAAGTGACATCAGAACTTGTCCAGTTAATTTAAAGCAGAAGGGAATAAACTGTAAAAAAAAATTATGGTCAAACTAATGGAAACCAGTACTTAAATACTATTATATGATTTTATGAAAATATGCTAATGTAACTGGAATATGCTTCATGCAAAAGGTCTCTTGTAAGGTATCATTACAAAGCCTATAATCTACTGAGTGTGATCATCCTATTTGTATAAATGTAACACTAGTATCTGAGACTAGAAATATGAAATATAACTCTGAGGGCCTATTGTAATTATGCAAAGTGTGGGCCATTCATGGTGGTTTGGAATCTTGATGATTCCCATTAACCAGGACAACTGACTGCAGATGGCTCTGTTTTACCGGCAAGTCTTCCTGTATACATGTGTGCTGGCAAGCGGATAATGAAGTCTTACAGTGACATGTGATCATGCCACCTGAACTGGAATCCATCTTTAACCTGGTGCTTTTCCATTGAGAAGAGGGGGAGTGGAAACCCAGAGAGACAAAGGATTCCCACCTTATGCAAAAGATATATAAGTGGGTGGAAGAAAGAAAAGGAGGAGCCACCATGAAGAATCCCCTAGCTACCACCTGAGCTGGAACAAGGACTGGGGAAAGGATTGTGCCCAGACTAGGGAGGCATCCAGTCTTTGAAAGAAATGTATTGAAACATCTCTGAGGGTAAGATTTTATCTGTATTCAGTTTCATACTGTATTAGAGACTTGCACGTTTTATTTTATTTTGCTTGGTAATTCACTTTGTTCTGTCTGTTACTACTTGGAACTACTTAAATCCTACTTTCTGTATTTAATAAAATCTCTTTTTACTTATTAATTAACCCACAGTATGTATTAATACCTGGGGGTGGGCTGGCAAACAGCTGTGCATCTCTATCATTGTTATAGATGGCAAACAATTGATGAGTTTACCCTGTATAAAAGTTATACAGGGTAAAGTGGATTTATTTTGGTTTAGACCCCATTGGGAGTTGAGCATCTGAGTGTTAAAGGCAGGAACACTTCTGTAAGCTGCTTTCAGTTAGTCTGCAGCTTTGGGGCAAGTAATTCAGACCCTGGGTCTGTGTTGGAGCAGACAGGCGTGTCTGGCTCAGCAAGACAGGGCGCTGGGGTCCTGAGCTGGCAGGGAAAGCAGGAGCAGAGGCACATCAGGTGGCAGCTCCCAAGGAGGGTTCTGTGATTCAACCTGTCACAGACACCATTATAAAAAAATAAATGGATGCATGCATTGAGCAGTCTACTAACTGGTATAAACAATTGTAGAGACTGCACTCTATTAAAAAGTAACTAACAATGGGCCAAAACTGAACCAATCTCCCATCCTCTAAACTGAAGCAATGACTGGATACAGAAATTACATGCCCCAGAACACTCTTTACTTTTAACTATTACCTAGACTTTCATTATGAGAGTTGCGTGGTTGAAGAGCTCCGACCTGATGATGGTAAACATTGATACTGTGGCTGCTTTGGTGTCCAGTGGAACCCTTACAGTCCTTCACAAAGTATCTTCTCTCTTCAGTTATGCTACTAATACCAGTCTCCATCACCAGCTAGTGTGTTTCTCCTGTAAGTGTGCTTATTTATGCTGAATCTTATGCATGGCACACCCTCCTAGAACAAGTCTGCATAGCTGCTACCCACCCATCCCCTTCAAAATCTTCAAGTCCAACCTCTACTGTGATGTCTACAAAGAAGTGACAACTCAGAATGGCTAGACAGCCAATGGTAGCTTCTGATATTTCTCCAATCAATTTACTTTATAAAGAAATTAGAGCAAACTGGAAGCCATATAGCTGGGCAAATACCTAGCCTATGGCCAATGCTTGTTATTTTCTTATTACTATTTACTTGTCCTATCCTCCCCTGTTCCTTCAAACTATTTGTAAGCACAGACTGACTGAATATGGTTTCAAATCACATTTTAAACTCTAAGGCAGAGACTATCTTACTCTGTGTTTTTACAGTGCCTAGTACCATTGGACCCTGATCTCAGCTGATCTGGGGCCTCTAGGCATTACCAAAACACCAAATAATCACAACACAAGCCCCACATCAGTATAAGGAAGTTAGAGCCATCATTATGGCCACTATAGTAAAATAGACTTAGGTTATGTTGACAATCAAAGCGCTGTAATTACATCACTTGTGCATGTTCACACAACATTCCTTGTGTCAGCAGAGCTCATCCATAGTTGGCGCTCTGGCACCGACAGAGATAGCAGTGCACCACGGGTAGCTATCCCACTGTGCAAATCGCCAGCTTCCCCAACTAGGAGTTCTGGGAATGGATCACAGTGCATCATATGGGCAGGATCACCATCCGCATTATACAGTTCTCTCTGTCCCATAATTCCAAGGGCTTCTGACTGCACTTTGCACCAATTTCCAATTGCCCCTGTAAACTTTGTGCCCATCATCTCTGCCTGAAAGCATAGATCCTGCACTGCTCACCAGTCTTGAGATAAGCGTTATGAACACAATGTAGCTGATTCTGCAGTATTTCATGAGCTGTGAATTTGAACAGGAATCCATGCTACTTGTCTTGCTCAGTGCCATGGAAAGAAAATTCAAGATTTATGTTGACATTCACAGAGCAGCTGCACATGGTGAACTGTTGCTATTGAGCTCAGGAAACAAGCACCGAGTGGTGGGATCAGATTATGATGCAGGTATGAGATGATGAGTAGTGGCTGCACAATCTTTATATATGCAAAGCCACCTTCCTTGAACCGTGCATGACCGTTCACCTGTGCCCTAAGGCACAAGGACACTAAAATGAGAGATGCCTTAATGGTGGAAAAGCAAGTGGTGATTGCTGTGTGGTAACTGGCAACTTCAGCTACCAGGCAGTCATGAATCATTTTGAGGTTGGGAAGTCCACCATGGGGGATGCGATGATGCAAGTGTGCAGGGCCATTAATCACCTCCTGCTACTAAGGACTGTGACTCTGGATAATGTGCAGGAAATAATGGATTGCTTTGTGGCAAAGGAATTTCCTAGCTGCAGTGGGGTGATATCCCAATTCTGGCCCCAGACCATCTTGCAACGGAGTATATCATTAGAAAGGGATATTTCTCTATGGTATTGCAGGTGCTGGAGGATAACGGGAATTGTTTCACTGACATCTATGCAGGGTGGTCAGGGAAGGTGCATGACACAGGAATCTTCAGTTTCTGGCCTATACAGAAGGCTGCATGCAGGGACTTTCTTTCCAGATCTGAAGATTCCAACTGGGGATATGGAAATGTGATTCTGTGAGACCCAGCCTACCTTCACTCCTGTAGCTCATGAAACCATACATGAGAAACCTGGACAGAAGCAAGGAGTGCTTCAACAACAGGCTCAGTAGGTGAAGAATGACTATAGAATGGGTGTTTGGCAGATTGAAAGGTTGTTGGCGCTGCCTTTTTGGCAGGTTAGGCCTCAATGAGGAAAATATTCCCATGGTCATAGAAGCTTCCTGTGCTCCGCATAACATTCGTGAAGCCAAGGGGAAAAGTTTCCCCAGGAATGTTGAGGTGGAATGCCTGGTGTCTGATTTTGAGCAGCCAGACACCAGGGATATTAGAGGGGTATAACGGGGGCTATTCAAATCAGGGAGGCTTTGAAGCAGCATTTTGACAATGAGCCCCAGTAATGTGTCTCTGTAATGAATTGAGCCTTGCATTGTTCAGTTGCCACCTTGAATGACCCTTGTAATGATTCCTGCTGAGCGTTAATTGTAGTCTGCAAATGTGGCGATTGCCACAGTGTTTGAGTTTCTGTTCCAACCACCCTGTGTAGGTCACAAATAAAATCAGGGTGGCAAAACCATTATGATATAACACAGTAAATATTATCAATGCCACATAATGGCATAGCTCTCACTGTTGATGACACTTCACAAAAAGCCTTCAAGAAATAGCCAGAAGTGGCAGCTATCAATGCCAAATTAGATCAAGTTACTTCCAGTTTCAACAGAACACTGTTTAACTGCTACATACATAAGGAACACCATGAGAAATCAAGGTCTTTATTTTCAAGCTGAGCATCCATTTTTGCTCCCCTTCAGCCCCTCAATTCAATTATGCTTTTTCCCCAGAAATATACTGCAGCTATAAAAATGTGATTTCACACACAAAAAGGAGTCCTGTTTTGAAAGCTCAGGCTTTAAAAGAGTAAATCCCATTGAAATATTAGGGAATAGATGCTACCATTTTCCACACTGCTAAACTGAAGTATAATGCTATAGCCTAAAGCATTTGGGGAACCATGGTAGCCCAACACTCAGTGAAGAACAATGATCAAGAAGCTCGCTACAAGAGAACCAGAAAAAAAAGATCTTGGTAAAGCATATGTACAAAATATCTTTGTAAATTGTAAATTCTGTGTGGTTTTAAATTGCTAATCCAAAAAAAGGCATTTGCACACAAAATTAGGTCAGGGTTGCTGTGAAATATATGGGTAGGTTATATTGGGCAGTATGGAGAAAAGTGAAGTTATCTAAATGAATGGACAGCAGAAGGAGATAGGTCTCCTTGCATGTGAAGGGAGATGGCTGAAGGCAAGGGAATGGGCTAACTGATTGGCTCTTGTGGTTTTCTCCCTCAATAGGTTCACAACCTATTTAAACTGGCCTGGACTTTTCAAAAGCCTCTTGTTCTGACCGGCTACCTACCTCCCCCCAGCCCCCACACACCTCCCCGGACACTTTAGTGTAGCATTGGAACTGTGTTATTTATTATACTGCAGGTCTGACCAATTGCCTGCTTCAGGCTGACAAAACATCTGATGGATTTTTTCACCTTCCTCCCAGTATCATGAAAGCAGTTAGTTTACAGCCTAAAGATTTTTAAAGGATTAAATTAGGGAAAAGGAACTGATTTAACTTGTCTCAACTTGTGGCAGACGTCCAGTGCAAGTAAAGATAAAAAAGGACTAGCTCCCATGGTAAATGAGACTTGGATTGCTTTTGCCTATAGGAAAAGAGAAGACCTTAAGTCTTGCAGACTGTGGTCCTCCCTTCGGAACGTTTACTCCCTTCCCTCCCCCCCCACCAACCCACACATCCCTTACAGAGGAAATAAAGAGAATTCACAAGTGAAGTAGTCCTAGGGGTGGGCCCAGGCAAATTGGCTCCAAGTTACTGGCTGCACAGTAGGAGTCCTGAATGCCACACTGGACCCAATTTAATGCCCAGTAGGAGAGAACAGGAGGCAGGCTACCTAACACCCATCCCAGTATTAAATAAAATTGCAGCCTGTCGCTTAAATACATCCTACATATCTGTTGTTCATTTGCCTCCATGTACTGATCTATGTGACTGCCTGCAATCCACAGCAAAACCCCACATCAAGCAGTGCTAAGATGTATCTTCCTACCTTGCTGAAAAGATGACCCACCTCTGGGAAGGTGTCTCAAACTGCCAAGATCCAGTTTCCTTATGCCAACCAACAAACAGCCTACTTCCATACTGAGTTCAGACTACTCACTCCATAAGAAGTACTGGGCACAAAGAAAGACTCAAAAGACCTATATATCTGACCTAGGCCCTTTCTGGCTGTTGAAAGAGTCACCAGCAATTGGTGTTACTGACTGAACTTCCCACTACCTCATTCAGGGAAGAAATCTCTCTCTTCTTCCTTCAAACATGCAATAATCCAATCAACATGGAAGAAACCCAGCCTGGATATATTGGTGCTAACTACTGCCAAATATCAGGGGCACTTTAAACTAACAACAAAAGGGGAGAATAAAGAGAGTGGGAAGATATGAGGACTCATTTAGCACAAAATCAAAATGTTGAGAACAAAATTAACCAAGGAACCAAAGGACATGAAGAAAATAAATTATTTAATTGCCTACACACCACTGCTAGGAGCCCGGGTAACAAATCAGAGGGAAAGGAATTGTTCCTTTATGAGCATAATACCAACTACATCAAAATTACTGAAACCTGGTGCTATGATTCACATCCCTGGAATGGTCAAATCAATGGTTAGAATCTATTTAGGAAGGATCGAATGAGCAAAAGGGGAGAAAGAGCAGTAATCTGTCAAAAGTGACATTACTTGTTTTTGGGTCACTGAATACTCAACAGAAGATCATCTTGAATACTTATAGATCAATGTCCTAAAAGACAAAGCACAAAATGGGGCACTAGTTCGTGTTGCTACAGACCACCAAATCATACTAAAGAACAGGATGACCAGCTCTTTAAACAGAATAAGGTCCAAACCAGGGCCAGTTTCACAAAGCTGAAAACAATTGAGAGTCAAATCAGCTGGGATGAATAATTTATTTAAAAAATTAATAATCATTTGGAATCTTTAAGAACACTTTACTAGATGCCCAAAAAAGCCACACCCCACAATTGAGGAAGAAGGCGGCATTATTTTTTTTTTAAAATGATCTGGTTTAAGGGGAAGTGAAAGCAGCTATAAAAATTAAAATAGAAGAAATAGAATAAAGGGGAAATCAACAGTAATTCATATAAATCAGAAGGTAGGAATTATAGAAAATTGATAAGGAAAGCAAAGGGAGACAAGCAGAAATCTATGGCCAGCAGAGTTAAGGACAATAAAGTGGCTTTTAAAAAAAAAGTATATTAAGAACTAAAAATAATCCTAATAATGGTATTGGTCCATTACAAAATAGAAATGATAGAATTATCAATAATAATGCAGAAAATAAAGAAGTGTTAAATATTTCTTTCTGTAATTGGGAAAAACAGATATAGTCATATCCTATGACGACACTCTTTCCATTCCACTAGAATGTTAAACAGTATTTACTAAAGCTAAACATTTTTAAAATCAGCAGGTCCAGATAACTTGCATGCAAGAATTTTAAAAGAGGTAGCTGAGGAGCTCACTAGAGAAGGCTGGACATTTCAGGGCAGTTTTAAGGAAATTCAGGACTGGGGCATGGTGGGGTTACTTGGCTAGTAGTAAACAAGGCTGGTAGAGACCAGAGTGTGGCTTTGATGTAACAAGGAGGCTGTTGGAGTCAGAGTTACTCAACCAGGGCTGCTGAACACTGATAACGCAGGCTTGTATGCTGGTTGGGAGCGTCTAGACCAGGAACTATGGCAGCAAAGCATTAAGGTACTCAGGATTACAGATCAAGTATTGACAACCTCTCACTGATGTGAGTTGCACCCCAAAATATAACTAAAGACTTGTCGGTCTGACATCGATGCCAGGCAAGATAATGGAGCAACTGATACAGAACTTCATTAATAAAAAGCCAAGGAGGGTAATGTAATTAATGCAAATGAGCATGGGTTTATGGAAAATACATCTTGTCAGACTAACTTGATATTTTGTTTAATGAGATTGCAAGTAACAGTCTTGATGCAACATACGTACACTTTTGTAAGGCTTTTGACTTGGTACTGCATGACATTTTGATTTTAAAAACTAGAATGACATAAAATTAACATGGCACACATTAAATGGATTAAAACTGGCTAACTAATGGGCCTTAACATGCAACTGTAAATAGAGTATTGTCATTGAGTTGGTCTGTTTCTAGAGAGTCCAGCAGATATCTGTTCTTGGCCCTAAGCTATTTAACATTTTTATTCAGTCACCTGGAAGAAAACAAAATTGTCATTGCTAAAGTTTGCTGAGGACATGAGAATTGGTCCAGAGAGATCTGGATAGCTTGGTAAACTGGGTGCAAGCAAACAATATATGTTTTAATACAGCTAAATGTAAATGTATACATCTAGGAACAAAGAATGCCGGCCACACTTACAGGATGGGGACTCCATTCTAGGAAGCAGTGACTATGGGAAAAAAATTGGGGGACATGGTGGACAATCAGCTGAATGTGAGCTCCCAATGATGCTGTAGCCCAGGGGTAGGCAACCTATGGCACGTGCGCCGAAGGCGGCACGCGAGCTGGTTTTCAGTGGCACTCACACTGCCCGGGTTCTGGGCACCGGTCCGGGGGGCTCTGCATTTTAATTTAATTTTAAATGAAGTTTCTTAAACATTTAAAAAAACCTTATTTATTTTACATACAACAATAGTTTAGTTATATATTATAGACTTATAGAAAGATCTTCTAAAAGCATTAAAATGTATTACTGGCATGCGAAACCTTAAATTAGAGTGATTAAATGAAGACTCGGCACACCACTTCTGAAGGGTTGCCGACCCCTGCTGTAGCCAAATGAGTTAATGCAATCCGTAAACAGGAATCTCAAGTAGGAGCAGAGTAGTTATTTTACCTCTATATTTGGCACTGGCGTGACTGCTGCTGGAATATTCTATCCAATTCTGGTGCCCTACCTTCAAGAAGGATGCTGATAAACTGGAGAGGATTCAGAGAAGAGCCACGAGAATGATTAAAGGATTAGAAAACCTGCCTTACAGACATGTATCAGAGGGGTAGCCGTGTTAGTCTGGTTCTGTAAAAGCAGCAAAGAATCCTGTGGCACCTTATAGACTAACAGACGTTTTGCAGCATGAGCTTTCGTGGGTGAATACCCACTTCTTCGGATGCAAGTGGTGGAAATTTACTGGGGCAGGTATATATAAGCAAGCAAGAAGCAAGCTAGAGATAACGAGGTCAGATCAATCAGGGAGGATGAGGCCCTGTTCTAGCAGTTGAAGTGTGAAAACCAAGGGAGGAGAAACTGGTTCTGTAATTGGCAAGCCATTCACAGTCTTTGTTTAGTCCTGAGCTGATGGTGTCAAATTTGCAGATGAACTGGAGCTCAGCAGTTTCTCTTTGAAGTCTGGTCCTAAAGTTTTTTTGCTGTAGGATGGCCACCTTAAGATCTGCTATAGTGTGGCCAGGGAGGTTGAAGTGTTCTCCTACAGGTTTTTGTATATTGCCATTCCTAATGTCTGATTTGTGTCCATTTATCCTTTTCCTTAGAGACTGTCCAGTTTGGCCGATGTACATAGCAGAAGGGCATTGCTGGCATATGATGGCTCAGCAACCAGTTGTGCTGTGGCATCATCAGGGATACTGTTCCTGACAGCTTGTATTCCCGGACACACCACAAGATCCATTGTCTACAGCCAAGCACTGAGGTACAACCGTATCTGCTCTAACCCCGCCGACAGAGACCAACACCTAGAAAATCTCCACCAAGCATTCTCAAGACTACAGTACCCACACGAGGAAATAAGGAAACAGATCAACAGAGCCAGATGTGTACCCAGAAGCCTCCTACTGGAAGACAAACCCAAGAAAGAAACCAACAGGACTCCACTGGCCATCACATACAGTCCCCAGCTAAAACCCCTACAACGAATCATCAGGGATCTACAACCCATCCTGGACAATGATCCCACACTTTCACAGGCCTTGGGTGGCAGACCAGTCCTCGCCCACAGACAACCTACCAACCTGAAACATATTCTCACCAGCAACTGCACACCGCACCATAGTAACTCTAGCTCAGGAACTAATCCATGCAACAAACCTCGATGCCAACTCTGCCCACATATCTACACCAGCAACACCATCACAGGACCAAACCAGATCAGCCACAACATCACCGGTTCATTCACCTGCACTTCCACCAATGTAATATATGCCACCTTATGCCAGCAATGCCCCTCTGCTATGTACATCGGTCAAACTGGACAGTCTCTAAGGAAAAGGATAAATGGACACAAATCAGACATTAGGAATGGCAATATACAAAAACCTGTAGGAGAACACTTCAACCTCCCTGGCCACACTATAGCAGATCTTAAGGTGGCCATCCTACAGCAAAAAAACTTTAGGACCAGACTTCAAAGAGAAACTGCTGAGCTCCAGTTCATCTGCAAATTTGACACCATCAGCTCAGGACTAAACAAAGACTGTGAATGGCTTGCCAATTACAGAACCAGTTTCTCCTCCCTTGGTTTTCACACTTCAACTGCTAGAACAGGGCCTCATCCTCCCTGATTGATCTGACCTCGTTATCTCTAGCTTGCTTCTTGCTTGCTTATATATACCTGCCCCAGTAAATTTCCACCACTTGCATCCGAAGAAGTGGGTATTCACCCACGAAAGCTCATGCTGCAAAACGTCTGTTAGTCTATAAGGTGCCACAGGATTCTTTGCTGCTGCCTTACAGAGATAGGCTTAAAGAGTTCAATCTACTCAGCTTAACAAAGGAAAGGTAAGGAGTGACTTGATTACAATGTATAAGTATCTACATAGGGAACAAATATTTAATAATGGTCTCTTCAATCTAGCAAACAAAGGTATAATACGATTCAATAGCTGGAAGTTGCAGTTGGACAAATTCAGACTGAAATAAGGCATACATTTTTGAGAAAGACAAAGAAGGTGAGGTAATATCTTTTACTGAACCAACTTCTGTTGGTGGAAAGTACAAGCTTTTGAGATCCCACAGAGCTCTTCTTCATGTCTGGGTAAAGAAGCAGAGTGTCTGAGCTAAAAACAAGTTGGGACACTATCAATTTCCAATGTATGTTGAATTCAAGTTCTGAACCTTCAGCTTCAAATTACACAATGGTTTGGACCCAGGATAATTCAACCATCACCTACAGCTCTGGGATGAGGACCTCTGCCAACAACTCTACCCCTCAGGAACAATGGAGCTGTCCATCACAAGACTAAAACTTTCTCATGGGCTGGTCCAAGACTGGAATGAACTGCAGAATCTAAGAACCACCCTAAACCTGAAAATAGGAAGGATGGTCTTATGGACAAGGTACTGGACCAAGACCAGAATAATACTTCTCTACCTCACAGGGGTGTTGTGAGAGTAAAATCCATTAATGATTGTGACATGCTCATACTACAGTGATGAGAGTCAAAGTGTCTAGATAGACAGAAACCTCACCACCTTGTGCTCCACGGGCAAGGTATACTTCTTCAACATTGCCTTTTTTAATTAAAAAACACACATAGCACAATGTACATATTTTTTAAATCCCTACATAGTTTCCTCCAGGGAACAGGAGCAGAAAAAGAACCACATCCAACAGATGCTAGTCACGTCTCTTAATGCACTTCTGGAAGGTGTTCAGAAACTACAATGATAAGGATTATATATGGACTATGAATAGAACAGATTAGAATTTGGCAGCAAGTGTGCCTTTTACAATGGAAAGGAAAACTGTTAGCTAGGTGTGTTTGAAAGGATTGTGGTTACCTAGCCAGCAGTGCTTCTAGATTGGTAGAAGATGAATAAATCTGTTTTGCTTTCACAGATAAAGCACAAAATTGAGATGAATATATGAATATTTAGGAATATTTTCTAAAACTTTACACTGGAAAATAATTGTCATCAGGATTAGAACTGACTGAAGATTTCTGAATTGTAAATTTGACAAAATCCGTGTCACATTTTGGACGTTCCCTCAAAATTTTCAGGTCTAAGTTGCAGTTTCTGCTGATTCTAGTAGAAGATATTTGCACACTATACAAGACCACCACAGTAGATCATCAATCATTAGGAACACCTGCATTAGTCTCATAGTGGTTTACTTGTTTAAAGCTTGTATTACCACTTAGAGGTAGAGATTACTTTGCTATACCTCACCCCCCCCCGACACATGCACACCCACCCTTAATGCACAAATTGGAAAAATATCTTAATTTTTTTTGCCAATTTTTGCATGTGTATCATGTAGATGCATGTATATGTATAAAGTAATAGTATTAATCACTACACAACTAATTTAACTCATAGTAAAAGATTAGAGAAATAAGTCATTCTGAAAATTGAATCATTATTTCAACAATGAAGAATCCTGTGGCACCTTATAGACTAACAGACGTTTTGCAGCATGAGCTTTCGTGGGTGAATACCCACTTCTTCGGATGCAAGAAGTGGGTATTCGTCGTGCATTCGAAGAAGTGGGTATTCACCCACGAAAGCTCATGCTGCAAAACGTCTGTTAGTCTATAAGGTGCCACAGGATTCTTTGTTGCTTTTACAGATCCAGACTAACACGGCTACCCCTCTGATATTTCAACAATGGTTTTAATAATATAGTAGATCATGCCTTAGCCTTGAAAGCCCAGTTATGAAGAAATATGCCTTCAATCAATTTCACATGCCCATAAAACTATGTGCAGCATTTTGTTTCTTATTTTTATGTTTAAATTCTATCACGCTATACTCTGCTCATTTCCAACATTTCCTTGGGATGCGTTCTTACATTCAGGTATTTCCTTGAATTATGTTCATGTACTTTAAGTTTCTTCACTTTCAGACATTGCCTAGAACTTGATTTCCCTTCTCTGTGATCTCCTGCCTCCACGCAGTTAGTGGCCTGTGCTCTCCACTGCCATGCTGGATACTCCACATTTATTTATTGATGAAATTTGCAAAATTGTAATATATTTTACACAGAATTTTTATTTTTGGCACAGAATTCCCTCAAGAGTAATTGTTACATTTTGGTTTCCTCTTATGTTATCCTGGTCTTCTATCAGTTACCAGCATTTGAGAGAAGTGTGTTCTTTTGTGGTTATCTGTGAAATATCCTATTATGTTATTTACTGGCTTCATCCGCATGCTCTGGTACATGATGCAGATAAGATAACAGTTACCCATATAGACAAAGATGCTAGTGACTCCAGTTGATATTCCTGCTTTTCAAGCCAATGGAAACATGAGTTTTTGTTTCTGGTAGGGGTATGTCTCCTGAAGCATTGCCCTAGCTCTCTCTCAAAGTAAAG
The DNA here is from genome assembly GCF_016161935.1 of Mauremys reevesii. Lineage (NCBI taxonomy): Eukaryota > Metazoa > Chordata > Testudines > Geoemydidae > Mauremys > Mauremys reevesii. Next base: position 33,733,110 of record NC_052633.1, on the reverse strand, counting down.
CTTTCATTACCCGTAGTAGTTCCAAAACATATTCACTGAATTGCTTCACAAAACCAAATTCAGCTGGCTAACAAAGCAAGAGCAAAGACATTTATACTCTCCATTCACTTGGCTGCATAAGACAGCCAGGTGTGAGATGAAGTGGGGAAAATAAACGGAACTCAGCTGCTCCTTACTAAAGAAGTGGCCCAATCCACCCACAATTCAATGAGTGGAACAATATATAAAAACACAAAGTACTCTTATTTTTTAGCTTTTCAGAGTGCTTTAAAGACATTAATTAATCTAGCCTTGCAATACGCCTTATTTATTCACATTGCTTCAAAGAGCCCCAATCTGGAAGCCCTTATACACAAATTTCAAGTATGCAGAGATATGAAAAGATTTTTTTAAAATCTTATAACTTGTTCAGATGAACCAACTCCAAACCATAAATCACCCAACAAAACCACAGCCCCCTCATGAACCTGCACAGTATCCCTCAACCCAATCATTTTACCTATAGACCACGAAATAGATAATTCATGCAGCATACTTCAAACTTAGTCTCTGCCAGTGCAATGAGAAAGCAACCCCTAAAACTGGAAGAACCCCTGTTCAAAAGCATCCTGCTACCAGCTTCCTCTAGGTAGCCAGGTACCCAAGACCAGAATATTTTATGGCATCAAACCAAAACCAGCTCCTTACACTCTGGAAACTAATCAGAAGCCAATGGCAAATACAGACCAGAAGTATAATGACAAACTCATAATCAAGAGGTATCAAAAGATAGCTGACATATTTAAAAGAATGAACACAGACAATGGATCTGCTCCTAGCAACGAATGAGGATAACTGACCAATACAACCTGAGCGGTTTCTACCCCATACCTAGGCCTGAAACCAGAGCATGAAAGCTCTAGTTTTCTGGAACTGTAGCCTTAACAGCTGCCCACCTAAAGCTGAGATCCACAAATCCATTTGAACTTAATGGCTGAGATACTGAAACTCACCACCTGTCAAAAATCAGAACCTAGCTGTATAAAATAGAGCACCTAGAAGTTAGGGTGCCCAAAATCTGGGCCTACGCAGCATGCCCATGATGTCACTGCAAGTCTGTGGGGATAGACCCAGAGGTGAAAGAAAGCCTGTACGCCCTGGTACAGTGTACCAGCAAGAGCCGGTGCGCCGTACCCGGGCAGCCCAGCTTCCCCAGCACTGGCTGGAGCCCCAGACCCTTTAAATTGCCACCAGAGCCCTGGGGTAGTGGCAGCAGAGCTCCGGGGGCTATTTAAAGGGCCGGGGCTCCCACTGCCTCTACTGCCCTGGGCCCTTTAAATAGCCACTGGAGCCCCGCTGCCGCTACCCCAGCGCTTCAGGGGCTATTTAAAGGGCCGGGGCACTAGAGCAGGGGAGTCCTGTGCCCTTTAAATAGCCCCCAGAGCCCTGGAGTAATGGCGGGGCTATTTAAAGGGCCCGGGGCTCCTGCTGCCTCTATGGCCCTTTAAATAGCCCCCAGAGTCCCCCAGAGTCCCACTGCCAGAGCCCTGCGGTAGCAGCGGCAGCTGGGGGCTCTGGCAGTGGTGTAAAGGGGCTGGGGTGATAGCAGCAGCTGGGCCCTGGGCCCTTTAAACTGCTGCCAGAGCCCCTGGCTGCCACTGTTACCCCGGCGGGGGAGGGGGAGGGCACTTACCAGTACAGGGCAGGCCAGGGCTGTGTACCAGTAAGTCCCTATTTCTACTTGCACCCCTGGATAGACCCCATGTTTCTTGGTTTCTAATCCTTTGTTTTTTACCCAACAGACCAAGCTTCCTTTTTTCCTGGGTGGGAGGAAGGGGGTGGGGGAGAGAGTATTTTATTGTTTCTTCCCTTTCAAGAGCAAATGCTAAAACATTCAAGTTTCACATAAAATAGACAAAGAAAAATGGCCTGCAGTCTGTATAAGAGAAAATAGCGTTACCCCTTTTTTTACTTGAGCAGTTAGTCAAAGTTTGGGGCACTGCGGATGTTCCCACTGGGAGCAGAAATTGGCAAAGGAGTCTGATATTTTCTTTGATACAATCTTTTTTATTTACTAAGAATAGACAAAGTCCTATTATTTCAAATGCTGGAGGAACCAAAAGCAGGTGATAGCTTCTTTGCTTGTATCACCAAACCTCTAACTAGCACCAGAGTCAAAAATACTCTCTAGCTTCTTTCAGGGCCATACTACAAGGCTTATGCTTGGATTTCTTCAGTCTGTCTCTCTCTAGTTCTGTGTTGTGTCTTCCTTCACATACACATCCTAACAAAAAGCAAAAACACCTCTGCCTACAAAGTGCAAAACTCCTCTTGTCTGAGGTGCAGGAACAGGGCTTGTGATTTACCTTTATAATTATGTTATTTGAAGTGTGTGTTCACATCCATCAATCTCAGTAAGGTTTTAACTCAACCCATAACAAAATTTCTGTCTTAAAACATTTATCCATGGGAACTGACTCACTGGAGAATAAAATGCAACTAGATTATTCTTTAATAAGCCAGTGTCCTATCTTCTGCCCAATCTTCTTTTTTTTAATACACAATGGCAGATATTTTAAATGTAGTCACACAACCCATATGCTCATTTTCATGGCACTCACATCAAGAAACCACCTAACAGTGTAGTTGCCTTTTGATCCATTTATAGTATTTCAATTATTTCTTAAAAAACAGAAGCCCACACTTGGGTAAAAACATTTCTCAGACAAAATGGAAGCTTATAGAAAATGAAGCATGCCTCACTCTGAAGTTGGCAAGGAACAAGGAGAGCAACTTTAGCCCCACTAATAGTTTTAATTATGCCAGCAATGGATTTTTCACATATGAGAACTGGAAACGCAAGTCGTCTTCTAAAAGTAAGATTTCCATAAGGTGAAATTCACACTCAAAATAGGGCTTAAGGGGTGTATAGGCTTTGTGGCAGCCTTCTGGCATGGGGATAAATTAAAACTATTATCTACCTGCCTATGATTTATACTTTGTCATTACTCTTCTACAGATTGGATATATGGTAGGATAAAAAGCACACACCTGTCCTCAGTTACGGTATTCCTTTGGATATCAACCAAGCACAGTGTCAAGTCTAATGTTAAATCTTTATTACCACTAGAACATAACTGAGTATCTTGAATGTATGGGATGAGATTCTGTGGTGCACCTCTAAGAGGTGCAACACAGATCTCTCAGCCTGGGGGGGGGGGAGGGGAGGCCGGGGAGGGGCTAAACTAAGGGTACGTCCATACTACCCGCCCGGGTCGGCGGGTAGCGATCGACTTCTCGAAGTTCAGTATATCGCATCTCATCTAGATGCGATATATCGAACTCCGAACGCGCTCCCGTCGACTCCGGAACTCCACCACCGCGAACGGCGGTGGCGGAGTCGACGGGGAAGCCACGGACTTCGATCCCGCGCCGTGAGGACGGGTAAGTACTTCGAACTAAGGTACTTTGAGTTCAGCAACGCTATTCGCGTAGCTGAACTTGCGTACCTTAGTTCGAACCCCTCACCCCCAGTGTAGACCAGGCCTAAGGTGGTTTTAAGCCACTTTTGCACACTCCTACTGCTAGGCTGCTCCTGGGACTGGAGAGGCCCCTAGAACAAGTTAGAAAATCCTGGGGCCTGTCTATGTTACAGCAGTCTATTAGGGCTGCCCTATAATCTGCAGCATTAGTCAAACTCTACAGCACTATGTAGAACTGCTCAGGAATTTTTCATTTATACTGTTTGTCAAAACCAGAACACCTTATGATGTGCTGTATTTATTACTTCAGTTACGTTCACAAGCTTACTAAAATATTTCTATATAACAAGTCAATTAAAAACATTGCTAGAAACTGGAAAGTAGACACAAACACTGCTTGACACCAAAACCTTGAATTAACAAGATCTGTTAAACAACATATAGTCTGACTCATCACAATGTGAATATTTTACAGAACATGTATATTAATTATTAATAATTCAACATTAGATCCATTTGAACAAATGCTCAGTTATAAAAAAGATAAGTAGTTTCAATGCATTAGAAGATAATTTATTCAACCAAAATCTGATTCTAACAGTTATAGTCCTTGACTTTAAACGTTCCCTATTTCTGCAAACTATATGACCCAGGTTGTGAATAGGCTTTTGGCAGGAGAGATGGAGTGGGAGGAGCTTCCATCTTTGCATGCTCAAGGCCAGGGCCAGCTCTGGCTTTTTTGCCACCCCAAGGAAAAAAAAATCCTGCAGCACGGCCTGAGCCAGGTGGACTCCCTGAGCTGCAGACGTGCCCCGGCTAGCAGAGGGGAGGGGAAGGGAGCGGTGGGGGGGAGAGAGAGAAGGGGGGCGGCCAGGACTTCAGCAGGGCACTTGCCACACAGACTCGACTGCTTTGCCGCCTGCCGGGTGGGCTCCGCACCGCTCTGGTCGGTGGGAAGTCAAGGACACGGGCTGCCGGGCTTGCTGCGGACCTGGCACTGGCTGGGGTAAATGGAGCGCGCAGCCCGCTCCCAGCAGGGCGCTCCCCTCCTCCGCGCCGCCACCCTCTACAGGGCGGCCGGATCGGCGAACCAAAAAAACCCCAAAACGGCCGTGCCACCCTAGGATTGGGCGGAAGGCCGCCCTGTAGCATCTGCCACCCCAAGCACGAGCTTGCTCAGCTGGTGCCTAGAGCCGGCCCTGCTCAAGGCAAGGGGCAGTCACAATAATAGACTCTGCACTCAAGGGAGTACAAGGGACCTTTGCCTCCTATGAGCCTCATGAGAGACCATCTCCCAAAGCAGGTGGTGAGAAGGCAGGTTTATTGTGCTACCATTCCCCCCTCCACCACCACCTACAGAGCAGAAAGCTCAGGAAGGGAATTTTGCCTGTCACAATATAGCCCTACATTATTTGTACTGAGTTTAGCATCTCCAGATTTGACTTTATTTGCCTTGTTAACATTTCACTTAAGAGTAAATATATTTATTCACCTGCAATATCTGCTATTTCAGTCCTCTTCCTACCTATTTTGGAGTAATGTTTGGGGAGTGAGTTTAATACTATGTTGCACAACAACAATACTGTTGTCACAGTTCAGAGCAACTGCATCTGTATTCCCCTCTCTGGTCCACCGGGGCACCCACTTTCAGGCTTCCAGCTCCCTGGTCATTACCTCTTGTGCAGACACTCCTCTCCCCTCATCCTGGCTTGGTTTTTCCAGGCTGTGCAGTTCTCGGTCTACACTGTGAGCTCCCAAGCAAGTCAGACTGCCTAAGCAGGCCTGTTTTACCTTCTTCTCAGAAGCTATAGGCAGTGTAATTGCCCAAAGGTATGTGTTACCACACAGCCCCTTTCTAAGCAAGCATCTTGATTCTTAAATTGAAAGCACTACTGAGAAACCATTAAAACAATAAAAGAACCTACATGCATGCTAATCGATCACCAGTGATCATCCCAATTCCAACAGTCTCTGGCAGGTGATCAGTCCTTCAAACCCCACCAATGGGTTTTTCAGTGGTCACAAGTTCATAACAGCTGTTAGCTAAGAACAAGCACCCCCACAGATCAGAGAGTCACTCCTTTACAGAGGTTGGGGTCTTTGATTTGCAGAGACCAATTACAGGTAATCAGCCAGAAAATGACCCCTCCTGGCATAACCAAAGGTGGTGATTTGCATTCACCTGCAACCGGATATTTCCTAGAAACACCCCTTAACTTTCTTTGTCTGGTGCGTTCTTTAAAATAGTGCTTTGAAGCTCGTAATACTTCCCAAGGTTTACACTGGCCATGTCCCCCGTACCCCACCTCAGAGAAATTACATACAATCCCACAATAATATAAACTTTGCATTTCTAATAAAATGAACTAAGATACTTAGATAAACCTTATTGAATTAGGTTTATTTCAATGAGTTTGTCCAGGATATTGTAGGGAAATGCCATATCTGTCACAATTGTATTTAACAATGTTCTGGTTTCTTACTTTTCAAGTTCTGAGTTCAGCAGTGCCTACACTATTGGTGTGACTGCCTTCATGTCCTCTTACTAGGACAAAATGTGTTATCAACTTGTCCACACAGCTAGACTATGTAACATCTTGATCTTGTTGCCTTCATATTCCTTCTCTTCTTCCTGTTCGTTCCATTCATTTGTTCATTTAATTTCACATTAGATTGAAAGTAATTTTTTTGAGGTAAGTACTAGGTCTTCCTAAGTGTTTGTAAAGGCCTGGCATAATGGGACACTGATCCTGAGCCACTGGGCGCTATTGCAGTACCAACAAATAATAATTGTCTTTTGATAGAGAACACCAAAATCTGAGCAAAATCCACTTATTTTAAAATACCTACTCATTTGAAGATGTCACCATGTATAGCTCTAAGCCAAGACAAGGCTGTAGATTTGTTGATGAAAATAATGAAATTATTATGTAATGAATTATATATGTTTCTTTTTGACAGATTAAGCTGAATAATTATAGGATTTGTTCATCTTGAAGTCAAGATATGATAGAGATTCCCTGTTTGGACACCCAAAAGGCAGACATTTTTCAGTGCTTTTAAATGGATGCCATAAAATAAATTTAAAATTTAAGGCGTTTCATTAAGCACTCGTGTCTCTCTCAAACGGAAATTACCATTTTCATACCCTTCGGTGAAATTGACAAGTGGTGGTACAAATTTGACAACCGGAAGCGGAGACATCTAATAAGAAATTACTATGCAAGTGTGTGTGGGGGGGAAGATAACATTAGTAAATATTTGCTGGTGAGCCATTTTCTGTAGTGGGTGGAACTTCTGTAGGAAATTAACAGAAATTTAAATGTAAAACCAGAACCATCAGATGTATACATGGGGCTGGCTGATGGCAAAAAGAATGAAAACTCATATTAGTAATGATTTGGGAAGGAGGAAGGGCAAGTTAAAAACTCTTTCCCACCTTTTGAAATTATATTACAAACTATTTAGCACAATCTAAGCACATGCCTTAGAAAGAAAGATGTATTGCATGCATCAGTTACTAGTCCCTTACACATTCTGTATGTGGCACAATAGGCATGTGCTATCGAAGTTCAAGGCTGAAGGAGTAAAGGCAGCACGGTGATAAAGAAAGAAAGAAAATCACCCATAAATGTTAGTTCTAGAACTCAGGTTAATTCTGCTGTTAAAGGAATATAAACAACATTCAATGAAATTCTGACTTCTTTGGCGGTAAGTCAGCACAGTATTTGATCCTCACAAAAAGCAGCAGGGGAAAGAAAAACACTAAAACTCCATTACTTACACATAAAACTATTCACTATTCAACTATTCAATTAACTTTATAGGAACTTAAAATAGTCTTAGGCCAGGGTTGAGTGAAACCTTGTTCAAGCTGGTGGGCATAATTAATTGCTCTTTGTAGCAAAGTCAAAGACTCACCAGTGCGGTGCCTCCTGCTGGTCGTCTTGGGAATTAGCGTGATTCCAGCCTCGAGTGCCCACTGCAGGCTGGTGGCCTCACCTGCCTCAGGCCCCGTGTCCCTCCCAGACCCTGGAGCCCCTTTACCTCGTGGTTCTGCCCCAGCAGTACCCCCGCACTTTGTGTCTCCCCTCCCAGGGGAACCCCCAGCCCGCTAAACCCACCTTGCCTCAGTGGCTACTACCAGTCATCATCTAGCCCCCACCCACTGGGGCAGACTACAAGGGGTTAGGAGCAGCTGCCTTTGCCTATTCCCAGGCTGCACCTCTGTAGCCCCAGGACCTTCACAGGCCTTCAACACGTCCTGCGGCCTGGGGTTTTACCAGGCTGAAGCTCCCTAGCTCTTTTGCCCTATTCCCCAGCACTGCTCCAGTTCAGGTACCTTCCTCTCAGGCAACTAGCCCTTCTCCCTCCAGGGCTGGAGAGAGACTGTTCCGTCTCCTGGCCCCACAGCCCTTTTATCAGGGCCAGATGGGCCCCGATTGGCATGGCCCCAGCTGTGGCTGCTTCCCCAATCAGCCTAGCTTGGCTGCTTTTAACCCATTATCCAGGAGTGGGGCAGCCGCCCCACTACACTCTTCATTCAGGATAATTTTAAGTATCAGTTAAACTCCCTCTGGAATGAGATAGCAAAAAACCATAGCCTCCACTCTCCAAAACACTAGCCACATAGAATGCTGCTCATGAGCTGAGCTATGTGAGAGAAGAGTTCCACAGGAGACAACGGCAAACGAAGAGGGATGGGTATTGTTTTGTGGGAGGTGTATGACAGTGTAGAAGCAGCCAGAAACACCAAAGCAGCAAACCAAGAAGTTAGAAAACCAGAGAACCACTTGTAAGTTGACCATTAGAGAAATCTCAGAGAGCGGTCTTGTTAGAGGTGCTGGCTGGAAAGAGAGGAGACATGGAATATGGAACAGGGAAACTGCCTCCTGTTTGATGCCTGCTGTGTTCACGGAAACAGGACTGTATGTACATTCTTCGTAAACAAATGAAATTGCATCAAAAAAAAAACCTGGACTCCATCATTTGTTCCTTCTAATAGAAATAACCTGCAAGACCCTGGATAAGATACTGGCTAAGTTTAAGTCAAAAGGGGTAACAATAGCTACCACCTTCTTTTCACTAATTAGAGCCAAGTTTTAAAGGCTACACTGCTCCAGCATTTTCCTGTAGGAATTGCACTTATTAGATGCGTAGCTAGTGTGATTGCAAACTCATGCTCTCAGAATTTTTTTTATTTTAGTCTGTTCAGAATTGTGGGAAGTTTACCTCAGGGAAATTGGTGAGATTCTTAGATCAAAGGAAGCATAAGAGATACTAAAAGACAATACAAAGTGCATAATGTCCTCCTACAAAGTACACTGAGTAACCAATATGAGAAAGCATACAAAAGCCGTGTATTTAAGCTGCAAAAAGTATGCAACAACCACAAAAAATGTTGCTAGGAAGGTTTATTTATAATAGCACAGAAGTCTTCTCTACAAGCATAAGCCTAGAAACAAACACTAAACAAGCAGCAGGTTGTTCCTGGGATGACTAATCATATTTGTTTGCTGTTATTGTGAAGATAAGATAGATATTTGTTATCTAAAGATTTATTTTCTTCAAGCAGTCTCACCATTCCTGACAGAAGGTTACCTTGCAGGCAGGCAGGACCAGACCTGACAATCTGGGGAAAGGTTTGGCTGCACCCCTTGCACGTCATGTAAAACTGAAATCCTTGTTAAACAAAATAAAAACAAAAACAAAAAAAGAGCATGCAACTACACCTGGCCTTACCAGTCTCTTCATAATCTTCACCTACCTACATAATCATTTACGAAGCAATTAGTCCAAAGATGTTAGCATTAAGCTCCAAAAATCAGTCCATCTTGTAATGACTCTGAGGTAACCAGGGAGAATGTGTATTTAATCTAGCAGACAAAAACACAAGAAGATCCATTGGCTGGAAGCTGGAAAAATGCAAATTGGAAATAACATGTCGTTCTTAACTGAGGGTAATTCATCACTGGAACAACTTTCAAAAGGAAAGTGGGAAATTCATGAAAACTTGAAATCTTTAAATTGAGATTGGATATCAAAGATATGCTTTAGTTCAACCACAAGTTATTGGGCTCAACAGTGTGCACCTACATAGTAGGAAAGAATACCTTTCACTACAGGAATTATTAGGTGAAATTCTATTACCTGTGCTATACAGGAGGTCAGTCTGGGTGATCATAGTGGTACCTGTTGGCCTTAAAAATATATTCATTATAGTTGATGGATGTTTGATTTCTTTTGCTTGCAACAGGAGAAGAATTTGCACCAAATTTTCATCTATTCCAACTCTGACTACTTTCAGGACAAGAAGATTTTGATTGCTATAGTGAGCCTTTGGTCCTATTTTCTTTTGTTGATTCAGCTTAATTTATGGATTGTCAGACCTTTCCTGGTTGGAGGCCTGCTCATTGAGTCAGACGTTTGTCCCATATTGGAAGAAGGAAGTGACCCTGCATTGACACAGAAAATTAGAGAATTCTGGCATTACGCTCCAGAATAAGGTTGCAGGTTCTTCAATACATAAAGTCTTTAAACCAAGATTAGACGTCTTTCTAAAGATATATTTTAGTTCAATGAGAAGTTATGGTCCATGTTATAGAGAAGTCAGACTAGATTATTGTAATGTCCCGTTCTGGCCTTAAGAATCTATGAACCTATGAAAGACTGGTGCTACCAAGTCTTGTTTTTGTCAATTTTTTCTGATTCTCTTTCAATTCCTGTTCAGAACAAAATATAAGCAGAACAACTCTCCAGGGATCGAAAAGATCACTCCCTTCTGAGAGAGTGGAAAAAACGTTTATCATTGATAATTGCTCAAAGGTGTAAAATGGTCTGCAACAGAGCTAGTAGTCTTTGGTGGCTGTGTCCAGGGACACCTTTATTCAGGTGGCAGACCTGAGTAATGAGTTATGAAAGGACAGAGTTGTGTTTCTTTCTGCTATGACCACAGGTATCTTTGAGTGAATGCTCATGGTGATGAGACCAGACCAAAAAAGTGCTCAATACTGAAAGTGATTTTGATCAAAAGTGAACCCAAAGCATCTTCAGTGAGAGGGCTTGATTAGTATATGAAGGTATGCACCCCCTTAGGTCCCCGGGACATTAGGAATTTATCTTTGCAAGCAGATATTAGAATGGATCTCACTGTTTGTATTTTGAATTTCAATTTCTTAACCAACCTGTTTAGAGATTTCAGTTCCAGAATTCCTTAAACGGTCAGACTAGCATGTAGCCACTGAAGAGCTTCTACTCCTATTCTGTAAGAAAATAAGGAAGCCACAATCAAAGGGACTTATTGCTGCCTGGTTCAATGCCAGGGCAGCTCCTATAGATTACTTGCCATCAACAGCTCTGGTGGCTGAAACCTGTGAGGAACCTGCAATTGTGGGAATGAAGGCGTGCATGGCAGCTCTGATGTAGTGAGTTGATCAAAGGCTGCAGCCTATGGCTGTAGATGGTGTTGGAGACATTTGAAGGGCTGCTTGCAGTCCCTTGGAGCCACAGGAATAGCTCACTCAACACTCTTTTCCTTTCCCTCTTCTGAAGCCTCCAAGGCAGCTGAGGCAGAAATCAGGAACCACCTAGCAAGGATGGGAAGGGTAGAGGACACTACCATCACTCCCACTTTGAGATGGACAGTCACTACTACAACTGAGTGAATAATTGATTTTTTCCAGTTTGGTGGCTGAACCAAGAAATCTGGTGGGTGGGGGAGAATAGTTTTGTATTCAATGGGGTCTATCTCAGTCACGCCTGTTGAAGTGGTCCCACTTCGTATAAGCTATTTAAATATTCTGTGGCACAGAGGGAGTGAAAATGACACTACAGCCTAGTGGTCAGTGCACTCACGTGGGACATTCAGGTTTATTCGCTGCAAATGCCTAATTTGGGGATCCTGCTGGCACTTAAACTCCGAGCTGCCTGGGGGCATCGGGACTTAGGCTGCTCTGGGCAGGGGTAGGCAGGAGGTGAGGTGGCATTAGACAGCAGCTGAACTGGAGTTTAGAGAGTCTAAATTTTGGAATTAGGCTAATAAAGTGGCAGTTAGGTGAGGAGGATATTCAAATTCATCAATCCATCTCTGTTGCCTCTGTTCCTGATTCTCATATTCAGCCATCAGCTTCTCCCTCATCTATCACTAAAACCCTTACCCCAATCCCCTCAGAGGCAGTGACCCTCTTTTTCATTTATAAATGTGATCACCTTTACGGGGGGAGCAGAAATAGAGGCACAATGGGGGGAGGAGAGAGATTCCTGTACCTACAACATATCCCCCTTATTTTGGCTCTGGCTGCCCCAGTTATAAATTGATAAGATATTTTAAAACTGTAGTTGCTTTTAAACAACAAAAAGATGAATACTTTACAGAGCTAAGAGAAGCCAAGCCAACACATCTTTAAATCTTGAGGACATCTTCAGATGGAAAAGTTAATTTAGAAGCATAGTCAGGGAAGACAGGAGAAAAGGCAACACAATTCACAGCTATAACAGAATAATCATACAAATATCAACAGAATTTTTTTAAGAGATTAAGCCCAGTTTAGGTGGACCTAATCAGACAGATTCCATGGGAACAGAAAACTGTGTGAAAAATGATCTGTTAGAACTGAATTTAATAACAGAGGCAGCAAATACAGTACATTGTTAGGACTCTATAGAACAGCTTTTGAACAGACTGATGAGAGAAGTAGTTATGCAAAAGCCTAGATTTTTTCAGATATCTTTGCAATTCATGCAATTAATTTATTTAACAGTATAGTGTTGCTTCCCTACCAGCCACCAATTGTTTTTCTTTGTCTAAACCAATGTTCCTCAGTCTCTTGATTATCTTTTTCAGATTCAAAGGTGCATATGGGTGGACATGCACAAAACAGAGACCAGCTGTGCACAGGCCCTAAAGTTTACGTTCTGTGTCCATTATATTTATTGACAGCTGCCAAAAGTGTTCTGTTTTCTACAGAATCTTTGGCTGCAGCCTCAAAAGACAAGAATATGAGAACTGGGATCCAGCAGAGGTTAGTGTTGTTTGCTATTCCATGTGTGTTAATAAAGGAGATCAGAATACAATTCCTAAATTCCAAGTTGATTTGATGTGAAAGTGCAGAGATACTACAATAAAATATCTGGGCTGCCAAAGGCAGATAGAGGGAATTACAGATGTGATATTCCTAACTCCCCACATTGTGTGGTGCTGAAATATCATTTTAGCCCTTTATTAAGGTGCCTCTGAATAGTGGATCTTCATACACAGTTGAGGTTAAATTAAAGTCCTTCATTAAATTTTGAATTAAGTGAGTGGGAGCGTTGTCCAAGTAAAGATTATGGATTCAGGCATGCTAAGTACAGTTTCTAGTAAAACCCTACCAAAGCAGAAATCTAAGAACATATTTTCATAAAAGATAGTGAAAATACACCAAACTTAAGTTTTCTGCATTATTTGTTTTAGAAATGAAGGAAACCTTGGGGCACTTCTAGAGTCATTGGATCCTTGTCTATACTACAGACAGTAGCAACAGGGTATGTACTAGTGAAGGCATGGTTCAGGTAGATTTTCATGAAACAGTGATAAAAAGTCCAGCTTACACTAGCGGCTTTTCACCAGTGTAACCACACTGTTGTTGTCTATCGCTGTACCATGGGTACTGAATTTCTAGAGTAGATGCACCCTGGGAGTTCAGACATTAGGGCTTTCAGATATAATCCCCCTAGGGTTAAGAGAGAACAGCCCCTTTAAAATCTCATCCTGAGGCAGAGGAAGTACTGGTTGTTTCAAGGAGAGGGGAATCAAAGTGGGGAGAGCAACAGGGGCATATGCATGTCTGTAGCTCCCATAGCAAAGCAATCAAAACCAGCCCAAAGCTTGGGAGGGATAGAGCAGACAATCAGGAATGTCCCAGGACAAGGATCATGTCAGGAAGGAATCACCTGAGAAGGACAAACCAAAGCCAGACCCAGTATCACTGTCGCCCAGAACTGTATGGAACCATGAGTTCTGGGGCTTGTGCCTTGGTACTGGGAATAAGGAGGGAGGTTGTCATGCTGTGGGTTTGCAGAGAGCAGCAGAAGAGGGCACCAGAGGGTTTGTTCGGGAAAGTTTACTGACACCAAAGACAACCAGGAGCACAGGAGACTCACTGCCAGACTGGAACTCTGCCCACGATTCCTGAACTCTGAGTCTAGATGCATGGCTTGGCATCAATCCTTTTATATTATAGTTCCACTAGGCCCATGTGTCCTGATGTTAGATGTAACCCTGTTTTACCACTCCACCAATATTCTTCTCCTTTTGTTTTACTCCCTTCATTTCTCTCTGTAAATAAATATTTTCCCCTCCCATATTCACTGTACTATTCCAGTGTGTTTTTACTCCAGCGGGGTGGGAGGGGGGCGTGGTTTGGAACAAGAGCCACTGTGGTGAAAGGGAGTTTCCCTGTCATTTTCCTGGGTACCCTTTTTTTTTTTAGCCGGAGCTATCCCGCAGAGCAGACTCCACCTTGGCCAGGAGGGCGCACGCGCACACACACACTATATATATATATATATACACACACACACACTTTTAAAAACGATTAAAAACTAATTTTACATCTAAAATGCGAGATTGCTTTTCCTAAAAGCACAAAAAAATCCATAATAAAATAAAAGAATACACACCACAAACTGGGTAACCTCTACAAAGCGAGTGCCATTAAAGAAATAAACAAAACTTTTCTTTGTCTGTAAATAAGTTGGCCCATTTTAACTCCACCGAATGTGTGCTCATACTAGTAATATGTTGTCTACCAGTAAAACGATAAAAGAAAACTTACCTAACCAAATGTAAAAGATGTTCTACTTAGAAAAAACAAGTTTAAAAATGATGGATTTTAGACATAGTAAATAAGACTGGTTGGAAAAAACTGAGGGAACCATATTATATGCAAATATGCAGTTCTGTCAAAATTGAAAATTTCTGTTTCAAAAATTTCAGAACAAAATGTTTTAATTTTTTCATGCAAAATGACTGGTTTGAACTTTTTACATTTTGTATTATATTATATTATGTATAATATAATATAAAGTCTAAATTGAAGAAAAAATGAGTTTGTTGAATAAAATGTTTTAATTCCCCCCCCCTCTTCTTTCGCAAAGGGTTTAGAAGTTTTCAAGTTTCACCCTTAATTGTAATAAACATGACTTTGAAGTCTCAAAATCCTTTGCAAAACAGAATTTCTGTTCTCCACACAGCTCCAACAGTAAAACTGCGGACATTCAAAGAAACAACAAAACAGTGAGAGCATCTTTATGAGTAATGGAAGAAAAAAAGTTACTCACCTGTGCAGTAACCGAGGTTCTTTGGTATATTCCCCTTCACATGTGTTTTTAGGCACCACGTTCTTCAAACTTTCATTCTTCTGAAATCTTTTGGAAACAGTCAGTGCTGTTCATTAACAGCTGGAGCGATTGCTGTTGAGTAAGTGAGGCATGCATATCCCCACAGGGGCTGAATTTGTTGCCTTCACTGCACTCAGTCCCTGCTGGTTCTGGGAACGAAGAGCACTACCACACCAGGCCAACCCATAGAGAGATGGATTAGATTAAACTCCTGGACAAATTCACAGTTAATCAGCAACCAGCAAGCCATAATGAATTCAGGTAACCCTTAGTCAATCTGTATGTTGGAATACAAAACGAAATGAGATTTTGATCTTAATAAGTGAAAAGAATACGTTCAATTAACATTCTGGCTCTGTACTAATTCTATAGAACCAAAGCTGCATTTTCATTCTCATCTCATTATGGATTGGAATTGCAGACCCAAATGTAAGTTCACCCATTGGCATGGGGTGTACTCTATCAGTCTGAACAGAACTGGCAGGCAGGAACTCCCGAGTTCCAGCCCTGGCTCTGATACTGATGCCTTCTGCGGCCTTACCACCTCTGTTCACTTCCTTCACCCTTATGAAAAAAATCTTGTAAAATTTAATAAGTGATAAATGTTCTTTGGGATTTAAAAAAAAAATCCTACATTTTATTCCTAAATGTGGTGCTTAAATTGACCTGACACAGTCCCACTAATTCTGAATGTTCTTGTTTATACTGATGTAAGTCAGGCCTTCAAGTAATTTTGACATAGTACTTTCACTCATCTTAATTTTCCATCTGAAAGTCACCATCTTCCAGGGTTCTTATATGAGATTATAATGGCAACAAAGTGTAAGGCAAATGAAAATATAGTCTGATTTCCTCAAATTGAGCATGCACTTTAAGTCTGGCTAACTTTAATGGGAGCATTTCTCAATACAGGCATCAGGAATGGACCCCAAAAGATGGAAAATGAAGTGTGTTCTGTCCAAAGCAGAAAATAAATGGGTCATTCCAGCACGTGCTCAGGTTTTAACCACATACAAGAGCATCTTGCTATAAACATGGCCCTTTTTTGCTGGAGAAGACACTCCGGGGAATAAAGTGCAACAGACTGAATCATTATCCAATAAAGCAGTGTGAGAGCAGAAAGATAGAGCTGTCGCCATTATGATGTTGGACATATTAAGTGTGGTAAAATCCATAAACTCAACTTCAAGTTAAGTCCATGACTTTTATGGTGAAGCTGGCCTTCAAATCAACTTACAATCTCGCAAATGTATTTCTTGTATATACACAAGATCACTAGACAGAGAAACTTGAATTAAGCAACTCAAGGGACTGACAAAAGCTTCTCTTTTAAGGAACATGGCCTTTCAATAAAGGTGGCTGAAAGTTTCTTGAAAGAGTAGGGAATCATAATAAAGCTAAGTCATACTAGACACCAAAAATTGTACTGCTTATAAAGCACTTAAACTAAAGATTTTGAATTATAATAAAATATTTATAATACAAATGCTCAGCATAAAACAGACATTTAAAGTATAAAAGGTCCTGTGCAGCTAAAACATTGATCTGTGCGCCAGATACCTCAGACATACGAGAAATAAAAATCTGAGGTTTATTATACTGAGTCATCATCTAGTATTTCACTATAGAAACAAAACAACCGACAGAAGTAGGCAGGGGCGCTGGAACAATTTTTATAGTGGGGATGCTGAGAGCTATTGAACCAAACCGTAAACCCTGTATATAATGGAAACTACTTCAAGCCAGGGGCTGCTGCAGCACCCCCAGCACCCCTAGTTCCAGCACTTATGGTACTAGGTAAAGTTCAGAATCTCCTGTGCATGAACTGTGTCTCGGATCCCGCAAACAGTTACACATGGGCTTAACCAAAAGTGGATTACCCATTTTCCCAGAAGGTGTGTTTTATCTGAGACTAGTTCTGTGAAGTCACTGGTTGACTTCGGCTACAACTACACTGAGTATTTTAGGGAAATCGCCCAAAGGCCTAACACTGGATGACCATGCAAAGGTGATTTATAATCTTGTCTTACCCTGTTCCAAGGTGATTCATTTAACATTTTTGGAGATACCTTTGCTGTTGTTGTCTATGACAGGTGGTCACTTAGAAAAGGTGTGATGTTTATACACAGGTTTTACTGCCCTTGTAACTCAAGCAAAATTGATGTTTTCAGATTAAATGCACACTTACGGAAAGAAAATTCTACTGCTGCTGTTAATGGTTATAATGCTAATTATTCTAGGAATAAATATCTCCTGATTTCAAATATAGGATATTAGATTTCAAATGCAAAATATCTGCTAAAAGCATTAGTAAAACATGAGGTTATTGTTTGAACTGAAAGTGAACAATGTTGCATAACTTGACATGCTTTTGAAAGCAGGG
Organism: Mauremys reevesii; assembly: GCF_016161935.1. Lineage (NCBI taxonomy): Eukaryota > Metazoa > Chordata > Testudines > Geoemydidae > Mauremys > Mauremys reevesii. Next base: position 33,715,887 of record NC_052633.1, on the reverse strand, counting down.
TTAAAAATAAAACATTGCTGATACTTAAGGCTGCGAGTTTCTCACAGAGGTCATGGATTCTGCAGCAGCCAGTGCACCTGGCTGACGCAGTCCAGCCAATGAGAGCTGTGGGGGCGGTGCCCTGGGCAGAGGCAGTACGCAGAGCTCCCTGGCCACACCTCCACCTAGCAGCTGAGTGAGGGGGACATTGCTGCTTCTAGGGAGCCCCATGTAAGTGCTGCCCAGAGCCCAGGTCATGGGCCGTGAATTTTTGTTTCCTGTCCGTGACCTGCCCATGACTTTTACTAAGAATACCCATGACTAAAACGTAGCCTTACTTTTATTATGTGGTAAGTAAGAAATTGACATTTTGATATCTACTGAAACTATATAGTAAGTAAGAAAAAATATCACTACATTAAAACATGCTGTTACCAAAATCCCCCTCCCCCGTCCCCCACAAACATTAGCTTGAACTACTGTTCGCCATTAAACTGATTCAGAATTGCTTCAGCCCATCAGAATACAGGATATTTACAGTCATTGATATGGTAGTTTTTGATAAAAGCAGGTCAAACTATTTGTTACAGGCAACATTTAAGAACCTGATGCTTTTTTTTTGCGCTTAGCAAGCGATTTGCATAATGATCCCAGTTGTCTTTTAGTTAGTCTTAAATATTCGCTGGTAGTCATCCAAAAATTCATGAAGCAATAATATGCATCCTCAAAGCATAACAAACCAAACTAGGTACTTCTATTCATGAAGATGTTAGTGACTAAAGGTTTTTAGTTTTACTACTTACTAGCTCTAGAAATTATAGTAGTATCCAGCACTAGCTACACAGTAACTAGGCAATTACCTTAATGATGCCAAGATACGGACTTTTTATACAATTAAGGGCAATGTCAACTGGATTGTTTTTAAAAAGCTAATAAAACAAAATATCTTTTAATAACAGTCTCTTAATAATATGTCCTGATTATTATTGTTTTTAATTCCTTAAAGATAAATGTTTTCCTGATCCCTAACTGATAAGGGGCTTTTCTGTAGGGAAGAAACATTATAGAGTAACAAAAGTGAAAATGAGTAGACCAAGTGCTGTCACATGAAGTAAATAAACTGAAAAAAAAAAGAGAAAATATTTCCTACTAACTTGTCCAGCCAATAATGCTTAAAGTTACCATAACCATAGTAGTAAATTTTCAGACAGAAAGGTTAGTTTTTAGTTCTCTCTCTAATAAGAGCAACTTATGGATGCTTCTGTAATAACTGTGCCTTCAGCTGACCGTCGTTCCAAGGTAAAATTTTATCCTGCAGAGTGAAGTTTTTAAAAGGGCCCCTTAGTGGTTCAAAAGCAACTTAGGCATTTAGGAGCCAAATCTCATTAAAGTCAATGGGACTCAGGCTCCTAGGTGACTGAAAATTTTAACCAAAGTAATTACCTCAAAACACCCTTATTCATTAATAGAGCCTCATTATCAGGCTATGATAATACCACTAGCAAAGCTGGCCACTGTACACCGACTGCTATTTCTAACAATAAATATTAACTCTTTCCACCAAGCCTGCTTTTCCTTGAAGTGATTTCTTTGACTTTACACACATGTGCCACATTAACGCCTGGAAGCCTACCTCACCTCTATTTTCTCCATGCTCTACTACTGTATTTAATTGTGCTCCACTGATAAAGTCTTTACTTTTGCTTACATTTAAATGGTTATTCCTAAACTATAGATTTATACCTTTACACAGTGAATCAAAACATATTTTACCATCTTGTCACTGCAATCATACACACTATTCATGCACACTGGTGAAAATCCATAACCCAATTTTGAGCTAGCATGTCTTGAAAGTAATTTAAAAATATCCCGATAAAACTGTTTCCTAGCATGAAGGACTCCAAACAAAAAGAAGAGTTTTTTGGAGGAAGTGGCATGGCCTTAGTTCTAAATAATATATTACTTATTTTAGGGAATTACTATTAGAGACTACTAGAAAAAAAATCTATGGAGAGGCAGGCACCACTGGCATGATGACAAGATTAAATGAAAAGCAAGTTAGGATAGTGAGACTTTTTTAGTTATTTTTAAACTATTTAATTCTTTTAATTTATCACACAATTTCTTAACCACAGTTACTTTACTGTTAAAGCACTCAAACGTTCAAAGTTCTTTGCAACTGAAAGGCTGCACAATTTACAGACCACTTATGGAGTTCCAAAAGTAAAAACATCAGGATGGTGGAATTCTCTCAAAAAAAATTTCCTGCACACAACTGAAAACACAGGGCCATGTCTCAGCTCCACCAACGTAACAAAGAACTTACTCTGGATTTTCAGTGTAATTGAGACCAGAATCAGGGACACTGTTTTACTTATTAGCTTGACTAGTGTGTCACAACTGCACAACCTATAGTATTCCTGAAAGGGAACTGAGAGAAATAAATATTTTTTGTATTAGAATAGCATATACAGGCTCCAGTCAAGGATCAGAGTTCCGCTGTGGTAGGATTGTCCAAACAAGTAATAAATAAGACCACCTCTGCCCTGAAGAGCTTATCTAGGTCATAAATGAAGTTCAGATAGGGATTTCACTTAAAGTTTTACCTAACAGACATCGTAAAAGGTGCTTCTACTCAGCTTGTAAAAATATAAACATTTTTCAACCTCCTCATTTTTGGTCATGTAAAAAAAACCTGTTACTAACCTTTCATGACTGTTGTTCTAAGAGAGGTGTTGCTCATGGCCATTCCATGCTACATGTATGCGCGCCGGGTGCACACTTGCCAGAGATTTTTCCCTCAGTGGTGTGCACTGGGCCAGCTCTAGCACCCTCTGGAGTCACACACACATGAGCCTGTATAAAGGGTGCCACCGGCTCCCTGCCCTACCAGTTCCTTCTTGCCAGTAATTCTGACAGAAAGGTAGGAGAGCAGATCATGGAATGGACATGAGCAACACATCTTGAAGAACAACAGTTACGAAAGGTTAGTAACTTCGCCCCTCCCCCCGCCCCGAGTGCTTGCTTATATCAATTCCATGCTAGGTGACTCACAAGCAGTACCCTCTGAGGAAGGCTCAGAGTTCATGGACGTGCTGACTACAACACTGCTCTCCAACACCGGCATCATCACGGGCCTGTTGGGTGATTGTGTAGTGGGAAGGAAAGGTATGAACTGACCACCAGGTTGCAGCTCTGCAGATGTCCTGGATTGATACCTGTGTGAGGAACACTGCTGATGAAGCCTGGGCTCTTGTGCAATGAGAGGTCATGATGGTCGGAGGCAGAACTTTCGCCTACTCATAGCAAGCTCGTATACAGGCGATTATCCAGGATGAGATTCATTGGGATACGACAGATAGCCCTCTCATCCTTTCTGCTACTGCTACAAAGAGTTGTGTGGTCTTGCGGAAGGGCTTAGTTCTCTCAACATAAGAGACAAGGTCCACATAACAGGGAGTCTTTAAATTTGGATTAGTCCCACAGATTAAAGTCGTACCTCCCCAGCAAAGCCTGCTAGTTGGAGATACGTAGTTGGAAACCTTGCATCCAAACAGGTCCAGTCTCTTTGCTTCTTTATTTTAGAGGGATAGCACTCGACTACCCCTGTCTGTCCTGTTCATTTGCCTCTGACAATACCAGGGATCCCAGGAGAAGAGAGTTGCGAGTAAAGGTATTTGAACCTGCTTGCTGGGACATAGTATTTCTTCTCTAGCCTCTTTGAGGTGGGGAACAGAGAAGAAGTGGTCTGTCACAGTGTCTTAACGGGGACCAATACTGCTTTGTTTATGGGCAAGACCACTTTGGAGAAAGTAGCTGCAGCCAGGATGTCGATCAGGCTGTGTGCCAATTCTATAAGTTCCTCCACCTCCAGGCCCAAGTTTACCACAACCTTTTTCAGGAGGTCCTGGTGAAGTCATCTTAAGGGAGCATCTTAACTGCTTCTTGCCCAATACTACCAGTGTTCTGGAAGGTGATTCTCTCCCTACCCATCAGTATGAACTGGCAGAAGGAGAGCTATGTGGTGATCTAAACATTTAAGAGGATGCAAGATCTTTGAAGTTGAAAGCCGCTTACTCACAACGTAAAGTTGTGGAATAAAGAACTAGCCTGCCTGTAATTTGGCAAGCATGTAATTTATAGCAATAAAAATACTTGATAAAAGTCCAAAAAAGAACAGAGCAAGAAAAATGCACTGTACTTACAAAAGAGAGGGTTTTTTTATAGCTTGTGCTACTGGTATATACAGCACACCTTTTTCTAAATGCAAGCACCAACTTTTTTTGCTTAGTATGCTTTGAGCATTTACAGAAAAATGATGGAGCAATGAATTTAAAGGTCTGAAAATGACAGCAACCATATTTTTAAAACTACATAAAACTCAACTGTGTCAGTTTGTATCTATGCCTCAATTCTTAGGGCCAACCCAAACACACAGGTTTGGTGCAGGGAGCTCTATGGCTGCCAGGTATGGACAGAATCCTTTTCCTAGACTAAAATGGTGTTTTGACACTCCTCCCAGTGTCCAGTTGTCTTCACAACTTCTGCACCCTTCCCTTTTCCATGAGGCAGAAGGGGCGTACAGTTGGGGTACCATCTTACTTGTACAGCCACCAGCTTGTACCTCCACCACTTCCTCAGCCCACACAGGTATAGAAGGAGCTCCTCATATTTTACCTTTGCCACCTGCACAGAGGAAATGCAGTAGTTCCATTGCCTATCGGGTCTTCCAAGGTGCAAGAGGCAGGGCAGGATTTGCCAGTTGGAAAGAAAACTACAGCACAGAAGTATATACTGTACTGTAAAAGCTGATCTTATTGCAAGATTTATTCCAAAGCATTGAGGGAGACCTATATTAAATAGGCACAGAACTGAGAGCCTAGCTTTCAAAAGGAATCAACAGCAAAAACTGGCCAAACTAACCTAAGAAAGCAGCCTAGTACCAAATAAATCAACATTTGTCAACATCTTTAGCTTCTTAACCTCTAGCTGACAGTATCTGCAATTATGGAAACAGTGCATAATTTAGCATAGTGAAAATTTCACTTTCAAAGGAAAAGTGCTAACCAGAAATAAACATTTATAAAAAGTAGTTTCACCAGGTTAAGAGTAAAATGCATTTCGGGTTGAATCGAGGGCAGAATACCTAACTATTTACAGCCATTTTCCTGTATTCCTGTAATTTAACCAACACCAATTATATCAGATTTAAAACTCCAGTCTGGAGTCTCAAGAACTACATAGCAACATTCAACAAAAACATACACACCTTGCACCACCTATTTTACATTCAACATATTGTACTCCTGATACATTAAGAAATAGACAAAAGGATATAATATTGCCAACCTCATGAAGGCAGCCTATTACAAACTGATTACAAAACTATGCACAAAGTAACAAGACAATGTGTTAATTTTTGCATTTCCAGAACTGGCTATGGCAGGAAAATGTATTTTGATGGGTATTATCAGAAAGATTATCATAAAATAACTGTGAAATAAGAATAAGAATAATAAATTGGGTCAATGGGGAGAATTCTCCCCTATTTAGGATCTAATTGGGTTTTCTTTTTTATCTCCAAAGGACACCTTAGCAGAAGCTATCAGCTTTGAGAGAACACCGAAATCCTGGCAGCAAACTATAAATTGACCATTACCATAAAAAGAACTGCTAAATGAGAAACCATGTGCTCAGTATAAAACTAATTTCATGCTTTCAAAAGCACACAGTGGCTTCTAGCAAGATAGTGGCCCTGGGACTTGCAAAGACAGATTGGCTAATACAAATGGTGTGCTCCTGATGCAGTCTGCTTAGCCAAGCTTTACATGTACTGGCAGTAAATGGAAATTCTCGAATCTTCTGTCAAACAAACACACACTTATCTATAACTTTAGAGCTGAAAGCTATAAAACAGCTGCCTCGTAAATAAATTTAGCAGGAAGACGCATGAGCTGTGCTAGTTCCTCATAAAAAAAATCTGTAGTCTACATAAACAGACATTATTTTAGCAAGCAAAATACCATTTTGAATACATCATAATAATTTTAAACTCTTTTTCTGTATTAAACAAGTTAATACCACCAGATCGGAACATAATTAAAGATGGTTTCAACATAGACTAAGCACATCAGTAGCACTGTGATGCTTAATAAGTAACTTGCAGATTAAATAAATTTAGTATGTTTTGCAATAGGTAAAATTTCTGGTCCAAGCTTTTTATATAGCTACATGCTATTTATTGCTCTGTAAGATCTTTTTCAACTTTAAGATTTACTAATATACATTTCATATAGTAGCTTCAGCACCCTATTTTTAAATAAAACTTGCTGGACTTAATGTCAAATTTAATTAAAGCATGGTTAGACACAAGTGACAGTAATTTTATACCTCTCTCATGAAACAAGTTGTCAGAGGAAATGAATTATTGGAGGCTGTTCTGTACATAAGATGTCATAACTTTTAACATTAATAATGTCAGGTTTATATAAGAAGTCAACTCCAGCACGCAGTTTATTTCATTCACTTTCTTAGTTTATCTTATGAATACCATTGGTCTCTTATGTATTGTTCATATCATCATGACTCAAAATTGGATTTAACGTATATAGTAACAGCTTTCTTTGTGACCAGTGGTGTACAAATCATACTATTAATTAGCTTACTTCTATAATGATCAACAAATCATATAGTATCACTGACACGTTCTGAAATATTTAAAATGCATAGGAAGTCACCTACTAGATATCCTCTGCAAACAGCAAGCAAAGAAAGAAGGAGGTTTACCACATATATTTACTGAGTTACTTTTACATTAAAAAAAAAACCATTACATATACCTTGTCTTTTTGTTATCCCATCTGCTATTTCCACTGTAATAACTAGAATACAAATGACATACCCACAGAAATAGTGCCAAACATGTAAGCATCTAGTAGTGATATCTCAAAGCTAACCAGAAAAGTTTAATAATAAAATCATGCTCACCTCTACTAGGAAGTCCACTCCACATTATGACAATACTATTTAACCAGCTTAAATAGCAACCAAGTTAGATAAACAAAACTTCCAGTATGTGACCAATATGATCTACGGTGCTACAGAGACTTGGCTCCAGCCCTGATCATCTGTGTGACAGTACACTGTTATACCAATGCAGCTTCAAACCTTCCCAGATGCTGGCTTATTGCATTGCTCATTGAAAATCCTTTACACGCTGGCAACATTTTAGGGAAGGAGGACAAGCACACTGAGTCATTTGTAAAGAAAGCAAAGCAATTTCAGTTCTATATCTTCATGCGTACTGAACACAGAGCACTATCAAAGTAGAAGTCTGAGATGGATTTATGCTTAGAAACAGGCAACCTAAGCCTTCATTATCAATGCATGAAATCAGCAACTGTGATCAAATTCAAGCAAACCATAAAAAGGATATGATTATGAAAGGCTCTACAGATTTAGCTCAAAACCACACAGAATGAAGAATCATCTATCTAAATTGTGTAAATGTTAAAAATAGCTCTGCCTTTTCCACAGTGAATAGGAGACAGAGGAGAATCAGCAGCCTGTATTCAGAGGAGATTTATTATTGGAAAAGCCTGAAATAAATAAACAAACAATAATAAAAATAAATTAAAAAATAAAAGTCATTCCTGGACTCTTTTGCATATGAATAGAAGCACTCACTTATACAATTATGTAAAGGATACAAAAATCAGCATAAGAGAGCAAGAATATTCACAGCTATGTCCATCTCTAATATAAAGAGTAATGTAAATATTTGCAGGGGGGAAGGGAAATGGAGTATTGGCCTAGACTAGATCTTCTGTACAGTAGAACATAGTAAATATTTTCAGAGATAATTCAACAGCTAAGTGCATGCCAGCATATGACAAAGCACTTTTCTTTTTCACTTTGATTACTTACTAAAGGACATTTTCCCATTCGCCCCCTGACTTCCCAATATGTAAACCTTGCTGTCTTTTAGTCTGCTTCATACAGGTTATCTTTCCCCACAAAGAAGTAAGAGGGGCATATGTACAAGATACAAAATTTATAGATACACAACACTGTTGCAACAAGAATAAACTGAAGATCAGGGAGAGATTAAGTTTGCAAAGCAAAAAGGCACATGAGTTTCTGTTAAACAATTACACGAATATCTAAACATATTAGGGTACTAGCAGTTGGTGTAAGGGAAAGTATCTCAGATCAAGATACATGCTGTATGTTAATATCGATTTACTTGTTTAGTTAAGTCAGAAGTGTCGGGGAACAGGTGTTTTTAAACAGCTAAATGACTGTCTAAAATCATCATCATCATCATCATCATCTTGCATTTATATAGCACCTTTCATCCCACAGGACTATAAACACTATACCGCAGCATTTCTCAAACTGGGGTCCACTCCAGGGGGTCCACAGGCCTTGCTAATCAACTCCTCCCACTCCCTCCCAGCACCTCCTGCACACCAGGGAACAGCTGTTCAGTGGCATGCAGGAGGCACTGGGAGGGAGGGGGAAGAGTGGGGATGGGATGCATTCAGGAGATAGGACGGAAAAAGGCAGGGAAGAGGAGGGGCAGGAAGTGATGGAGCAAGGGTGGGTCCTTGGGGGAAGGGTTGGAGTGGGGAGGGTGGGGCTTGGGGCTGAGAAGCAGTCTTGGGGGATGGGTGTCCATGAAAAATTTTAAATCAAAATGGGGGTCATCGAGTTGCTAAAAGTTTGAGAACCGCTGCTGTACAGACATAGCAATCATATATAAACAGAGGACCCAGATTTGCAATAAGACCTGTGTGGGAACACCCTCATACCTATGTAGAGCCTTCTCTGACTGCAGTGGGTCTCTATGGAGGTATAAGTGTCCACCCCTGCAGGCCCACAGCCTGACTAGTGATTATGTCACGCACCACTATGCAGAAATGTGGCCAGGTTTAACAGCAAACCACAATGTCAGACAATTTAGGACAGGAAGTGAACATATCCTTATCGAAAGGAGGGCCCAATTATAAATTCTTCACCAAGACATGACTCCGACTGGGGAGAATTTACTGAACAATTGAGGAACACCCACATTTGCAACATGTATAATATATTCAATCTACACATAGCCTGTGAATAATGTAAAAAGAGCCCCGCCCCCAGAATGTTTTGTCCAATTCTTTCAGCTACAGTCCCCAATTTTGCATGTACAAATACATACCAAAATGATTTTGCATGTACAAATATCCCAGGCATCTACCAATCTGTGCGCCCAAAACAACTGCATGCCCAGTCCTATAAAGCACAAAATTAAGAGTATGCTGGTGGATAATTAGCACTAAAATTCCTAGTTAGTCAAAGGGATGTTCTCCCCGCTCCTTCTGGGGGATTTTTGTATGTTCTGCCTCAATACTTCACCAACTGCTAAAAATGAACCTTAACTAACCAATAATGGAGAAGTAAAAAATCCCAAGAGGTAACCTGTAGGTGCAATTTATGCACCAGCCCATACCTGGAACTGGGGCAATGTGCACTATATACAGAAGGATTCATAGCTCCCCCACAGCGGACCTCCCCCAGGTATTTGTATACTTTCTGGGCACTGGATCTACCTTGCACAGACCTGCTGGCTGCAGCAAGCTGCAGGAAAAAAGCAATGTTTTTCAACTACCACATATTTTCTAATATAGTCACCAGTAGATTTACACTACACCTTTTCCATCTTTGAACGAGGAATTACAAACATTATTCATAGCTATTAGTCTCTCAGTTAACACCTGTTATGTAAATAATAATATGTCAATCATTTATCACCACAAAACACGTTTTGCTGATAAATGAAAGTACACCAAAACAATACAGTGAGGTCCCTTCTTAGTTTCAAAATGGTTGATTGTTTTGATATGACAGAAAACAGCAATGTATATATCATATATACATACACACACGAATGAATTAATGGCTAGAAAATACATTGATTTAGGCTATATTTCATTTTTTCAGAAAAAAATAAATTTTGAAGATACTTAAGGAGCAGAAATAAAATGCTGCCCTCTACTCAACAAAAGTCTACAATAGTTACGAGTAAGAAACGAACACGGCCTCTAGACCTCATTTAATACTCATCTAAATTACATTAATGGAATTATTAATTTTGGCTTTTAGTGAAAGATATGAACTAATCATTTATGTAAAGGCCAGACTATCCCCTTCTGCTATCCTAATCCAGTAACACTCTCTCGCATACACTGAAATGGGGACAGAGTGCCAGCCATACAGCATCATGCGTCCTACTTAAAGCCTATGGAGCTCCTTTTTTTGAGCTATTGTGCATGGAGTTTGGGCTTACAAAGAAGAGGAAGAAGAGTTAGAAGTAGCATTGACAGGCTCTGTATCCTACCTCCGGTACATCCCTCCCTCTTTCTCAGAGCAAGCTTTGAAAATAAAATAGTTTTAACCCTTGCTAACTAAACGGAACAGGCAAAATTGACATTGAGAAAATTTACTATACTAGGGGTACCACAGCACCTAATAGCAAAAACCCCTTTCCCCAAAAAACACAAGATGTGTGCAGTGAAACTGTGCTAACTCATGCTCCTGTTCTTGTAATCCTTGTTCTCCATTTTCCTGTCTTCTCCCTCCCATCTCTCTATTTAGGGATATTCCAGTCCTGCAAACACTTATGCACATAAGTAATTTTGCCCTCGAGAGTAGACTTTATTAGCATTTAAGCTCTTCAGGGCCAGGGCTGTTTGTCTGGTGCCTAGCATGCTTTTCAATGCTCACTAAAATACACTGACAGACATTTTTCTTCAAAGAGAAAACTAGAAAGGAGTTCAAGGCCTAGTTCAATAAGATTACTGAGAGTCAGATTCTGATCTCCAACAAGGCAGTGCAAATAGCCCAAAGTGGGACAGAGACAAAGCTCTGGCACAGCTGAGGACTTGGGGCTGTATATCCAGATTCCAATTTAGGGTCAGATTCTGCTCACAATTAAAACATGGAAAGTAACTCCACTGCAGTCAATAGTGTTACTCACTCCAGATTTATGCTGTTGTAACAGAGCATAGTCTATCCCTTATTCAGCCTTTCTGTATTGACGTGACAAAATTCTGCTCACCTATTCACCAGAGACAAGTAATTTCTTTACAGCCAAGACTAAATACCTACCGCCTCCCAGATTGCCCTCCAGCATCATCATGGCAAAGGTGGATGAGTAGATATTGTGGCTGGGCTAGTACATTTTTAGAGCAATCTTCCAAGGTTTCCTTATAGTAATTTTAAATGTTTCACTGATAGCCTCAGAGAGTCATCTTAACTATAGGCAGGATTTACTAAGATGATACTTTTCATTTTATAGAATTCTTACATTTTATTACTATATTAGATCCTGCAACTGTCACAAATATAGCTGATGTTATAGGGTTAGATCCTGCTACTTGATCTGCCTATATGCTCCCCTGGGCTTTCACGGGGCACCACTCACGAGAAAGGGATTGCTGCATAGATGCAGAATGCCCCTGGGCAAACAGCTATAGGATCTAGCCCTACAGCGTGACAGCATTCTGCCAGGATAGAAACCTGTGAGCAAACAGATGTGCATGCCAGCGTAACAGCTTACGTACCCATGCTGCTGAAGGAGCATACTGTGGCAAATGGACACCCAATCTCTGTTCCCCAGCAAACTCACAGAGAGGCCACTCCACAGCCTTCAGTTACGCAAGGACTGCAAAATGGCATCACTGAGCATAATCTGCAAGTTAATTCACATTTGCTCCCTAAAGCAGCCCAGAACCCAAAAGAAAATTATTCCATTTCTCAGAAACGGGTGGGGCATAGAGAACAAAGAGCACTTCCAGAATCTGTGATGTACATGGGTACAGAGAAGGGCAACAAAAAATGTTAGGGGTATGGAACAACTTCCATATGAGGCAAGATTAAAAAGACTAGGACTGTTCATCTTATAAAAGAGATAACTAAAGGGGGATATGATGGAGGTCTATAAAATCATGAACTGTGTGGAGAACGTGAATAGGAGAGTGTTATTTATCACTTCTCATAACACAAAAACCAGGGGTAACCCAATTCATTTAACAGGCAGCAGGTTTAACACAAACAAAAGGAAGTACTTCACACAACTGTAAGCCCGGCTTGATATGAGCAATTGTACAGGCCAAGAGGATAAGTTCTCAGAGGCTACAGAGTGGATGAGGTCTCAGGCTACCTCAAAAACTACACACAGTCAGCCTGTGAAACTTGTTGCCAGGGAACGTTGTGAAGGCCAAAAATATAACTGGGTTCAAAAAAGAACTAGATAAGTTCACGTAAGATAGGTCAATCATTGGCTATTTGCCAACATGGTCAGGGATGCAACCCTGTGCTCTGGGTGTCTCTAAACCTTCAACTGCCAGAAGCTGGGACTGCATGACAGGGGATTGCCCTGTTCTGTTCATTCCCTCTGAAGCATCAGGCACTGGTCACTGTCAGAAAACAGGATACTGGGCTGGATGGACCACGTAGTTGACCCAGTATGGCCGTTCTTATGTTCTTAATTCATTGTAAAAGGTATTTTGCCTTTTTCCAGGCATTTTTTCCAGTTTTAATACAACCAAGGCAGAAACCACAAGCAGACTCCCCCAAGCCCAATATCCTAAGAGGCTGATAAGCATTTTCGGTAGTGACAGCACTGCTGGGTAAACTACCTGTCCAAAAGGGAATGAAGTGGAGTAGGAAGAGGCCATTCATAAAACCAGCAACAGTACGTATAACATGTATCCTGCAAAGGGATTCATTAAAAAGAAGTTTTGTTTAAAAATTCACTACATAGAGCAACAGAACTTAGCAAAAAATTAGCAGAATTGTAGATGAAGTAACGTATCTGTTCCAAGCTTGCAGCACCATCTTGTGGGAACTTTGCATTGCTACACTATTGTTTTTCAGAAACACTGAGCATTGCATTCCAGTAAATGTACTGGCTCTTAGACCAAAGGTATATTTTATTACAGTCTATGTAAGGCATTATGTTTAAAGATTTTTTTTCTTTTACCAATAATGAAGTTAATATAATTCAACTACACAAATAAAATGCCTAACCCTTATAGCAGCAAGCACTATACAGATCAGTAAAATTAGTAAATATATTTCTGGAGGATACAAGTTGATTAACAAAAGAAATATTAATTTCAAGTAATGTGTAGTTTAATAAAGCAACCAATCCTGATTTTTACAGGCAGATGTGGATAAAGGTACACATTCAAGGCACACACCCAAAGGAGCTGCAGGCATTCTCCATCCCAACTGCTTAAGGACAAAAGAGCATAGGAGACGGGACCAAGAGTTACAGTTTTAGGTTACTTAAATTGCTAACAAAGCAGCGTAAGTACACAGCTCAAAGAAATCAAAATATACAGTGCAAACAAATACTATGGGGTTGCATTTTCCAGCAACACAGAGATAATTTTATTTCATTAAATGATGGTGTCTCACTCATTCAGAATACTTTTGAAAAAATTCACAATGAAACCAGCAGGGTATTTACACATTAATTTGAATTTCGTCATTTTCCAACACAGGCCTGGTTGCCAGCAATATATCCAAGTGATACACATTCCATCCTTAGATTCAAAATAAATCAAAACATAAGAACCAACACCAAACCAAGGAAAGAGAAAAAAATCAAGCATCCAGAAAAAAGAACTCAAATGGAAGAGAAACAAAGAATTTAAAATAGCAATGGCTTATCTCTTCAATCCAGTATTCCAAAGTTTTTAATTTAACCTTTAATGTAGCTCTGGTGTTTCTATAATACAATGAATAAATCCTTTCTATGAAGATCTGGAAGCTGTCACTTGATCAATACTTTTATATACTAAACATTAAAAACAGCTATCTCTGCCTTCTCTAGATAGTAATTCTTCTCAACAATGGTATCTTGTCAGGGAGGGATCTCTTAGTGGTTTGAGCATTGGCCTCCTAAACCCGGGGTTGTAAGTTCAACCCTTTAGGGGGCCATTTAGGGATGTGGGGGACTGTCAGGAAAAGTACTTGGTCCTGCTAGTGAAGGTAGAGGACTAGACTCAATGACTTTTCAAGGTCCCTTCTAGTTCTATGAGATAATATATGGAGATATGCATATTATCATCTTTTTGCATCTTGGAATAAGAATGAATTATGTTTACCCCTCTTTCAAAGGTGACTTGCAAAGGATGTTTTTAAAATTTTGGACTTGAAGCCTTTTTGCTTCTTAGGAGGTAGAAAGGCAGCCTGATTTACTTTTCCTTTTAATAAAATAAAGAGCGAGAAGGAGGTGGTATGCTTTAAACAAAAAAAACTGATGCACCCAAACTATAATCTGGTAAAAATTCCAGATATTTTCACAATTACACTTGCAACTTCTTTCCAGAATTTAGAATTCTTGGAACAAAAACAAAACAAAACTAAACAAAATTAAAAGAATACAGGAGTGGTTACTATTAAGGTCTGTTTAAAACCTACATATCAGAGAATAGAATGCTACATCTTTAAATACAGACATTTTTTAATATTCCATACCTTAAATACATACTGTCCAATCCTGTAGTCCTTAAGCTACACAACATTGCCTGAATAAAAGCTGGACGAACATGAAGGAATCAACATGTTCAATGCTACAACTAGAATTGTTGCAATACATTTGTATTAGTGCTTTGTAAAATGAAAGACTTTGAATAATTTCCTTTCACAGAAATGAAGACCTAGGTCCATTTTTTTTTTAAGGAAATAAATGTAACAGTGGCTATGATAGTATAAAGGGTAATAATAATAACAACAACAACAACAACAACAACAACAACCAGTAATATTCTGTATTACCAATCAATATTGTATATGGAGTATTAAAAGAGCTTTACTATCTCTGCAAGCTTAGTTTTTTTCTAACCAGAAATCAGCATCTCTCCCATATATTAATCAAGTACCTGTGCTTGTGCTTGCAAACAAAGTGCCTGTAGTTGTGTTTGTAGGTAGTTTCCCATTATTCAACTGCTTCACTCTTTTCAGGTGAGATTTCCCATTGTAATGAACCTGAGCCTGTGCTGCAGAGTTCAGCTGTATATTGCACACTTCACAGAAGGAAAATAGTATCTTCTTTTTTTCTTTACTTAATTGATAGTCTGGTCTATCATTCCTCAGTCCTTTCTCTTCAAAGCCCCGTAGAAAAGTCGATGGATTCATAATTCCATCTTCAAAGATTTGGTCAGGACTTATTGGGTGCTTCATACCTATAAAATGAACACAGTGTTGATGCCAGAAACCAAATAATAATACTCCGAAATAAGGATCTTATATACTTAATAAGTTTTAAAAGTATCAAGCATTGAGGACCAGGTTCATCCAAAAAAAAAAGTTTCCAAACTGTGCAAGATGGTGCATTTTTTGTATTTGTGTCACTTCGGTGAGTTCAGCAATAATAAAATGGTAATATGCAAATCTCAATGAACAATAGTACTCGTTATCTTGTTCCACCAATTCTCTTAACAAAAACTGAGTTTTTCTTCCCGGCAGAGGTTAAGATTACTTGAGGTCCACCCCCCTTCACTACAAATAAGTTCTGAAGCTTTTTGCTCACTGATACATAGAATACTGCACAAATTCCTAAAGAAGTATTAGACCAAGAGGATGAAGAACAAAAAATGATAATGAAATTTTGGGGACAATAGCATATTTAAATAGATAAGGATAATGAATACTTTGCAATTATAGTACCCAACGATCTCCAAGCTTTGCAACATCATCAATTATGCCTTACAACAGACCTGTGAGGTAGATATTTTATTATTAAACAATTATATTGTAGTATCAGCTAGAGGCTAACTAGGTGGGGGGAGGCACTATACAAATGAACATGACCGATTCTGTCCCCAAAAGCTTACAATTCTCATTATTTCCATAGGGCTTAAAAATGCACTTGCCTCTAGTGAGTAGGAACGTTGCCCTGGCAAATAAGGAAACCTACACTAGACAGTTTTATGAACGTGTAATTTCAGAAATTTTTTTTTTTAAAAATTGGGTAGTGGGAGAGTTTCTAGTCCTTGTGGTTGTGAAGATAACCTCCCAAATGCAGCCCAAGCATAAAACAGACCGACTTGTTTCCTTCCTGAGCCTGTAAACATCCAAGTTCTATGCCTCTGCTACTCACAGCTTTGCCAAAGTAAAAAACAACGTTGGTTAGTTCCATTGCTGTTATTCACCACTTTGTGGTAAGCAGTTAAACTATCAAGAATCATGTCAGTTTCATGCTGCTGTTTGGGAAACATATGGATATGTCTGTCATTTGTTTACACAGGAATAAAAAAAAATCCAGGCTGGCCCAAGTCAACTGACTCAGGCTTGTGGGGCTCACTCCGACTCTGGGGCTAAAAAACGGTGGAATGTCCCAGAGCTTGGGCTCCAGCATGAGCCCGAACCTCTATACAGCAATTTTTCAGCCCCAGAGCCCAAGCCCTATGAGGCCAAGTCAGCTGACCCAGCTGCAGCCATTCTATGAATCTTTTATCCCTGTGTAAATGTAACCTACGCTGCAAACCCAGGGTTTGAACTCAGGCTTAAGACTAACCCCACTTCCATCTACACACAAATCACACTAACCTAAGACTTATTCCCAGGACTCCAAAGGGGTGGAGGGTGTCTCAGCCTGAGTCAAGCCAGGACCCAGCGTTCAAGTCTTTTGCTTTGCAGCAAGATGCAGCCCAGCTGGACTTGTGCTCTGGGAATCCTCCAAAAGTATCCCATAGGCCCACAGGCTAACTTTCTTTGTCCTCTGGACAGTCAAGTTTAGTGGACAATCAAGTTCTCTCACACTGCACCATGAACAAAGGGCTATAGCAGCCACATTTTGGATGGGTGCTAGTAAGTCTGATATATGGGTGGTTGGACTCAGGCCCACATAATGCAGTGCAGATACTGGAGCCAGAGACTGGGACCCAGGGTTCAACAATTCCTAACCTGGGATTACAATGAACGTAAACACTCAACCTCTAAGTTAAACCCAGGGTCTGCTAACTTGAGTTCTATTAACATGGAGCTTACATTGCAGTGTAGAAATACCCTACGAGATCAGCAGAGTTAGGCATTGGATTCATTCATGAGAAGACAAAAAAATGACTAGAGGAGGAACTTACATCAGCCAAAAGGATCTGGATGCTAGGAGAAGAGCTAGAGTATTATACTGATCAATACTGAGACTGATATAAGATGGAGAATCCAGCCTGTCCCAACAGCATCATACTATTCCTTTCCAAGTACTACTGTGCTACCCTGAACCTCACAAATGAGCGCTTTTCCTCTCCCCACCCAGTCTTCCATACTTAGCTGGGATTAGGTTTGGTTCTTTGGTTACTATGCCTGGTAAATATTTCAAGCCACCATCTTAGGAAGAAAGAAAGTGAGGCAAAAAGAGGCTTACTTTCTCTAAGTTAAACAGCAAGTCATTTGCTGGGATGGAAATATTTCATCTCTTCCCCAAACCTTGCTTTAACCACTAGAGAATGGTATCCTCTCTTACATACATTTTAACACTTGTTGAATTTCTCTAAGGCATGATTTTATTGATAAAAACTATTCTTAAAAATACATCTATTTCTTATGCAGAATATTATGTTAAAGATTATATATAATCACATTCCTCTCCCCAAAAAACAGTCAAGAAAATTAACTGTATCATAGCTGTCAGTAAAATTTATGCATATTGAATAATCAATGCTCAAAGAGCCTTATTAAAAATCATTTTAGTTTCTGGGCATCTAACTACTTTTCAGACTAAGAAACACCTATCGCTTGTGATCTTTGAACCTAGGCTAGATACTGTCACACTAAATCATTTAAGCATACGTATCATATTTCAATGCAAGCAACCAAGATCCCTGACTCAGCTGAGTTTACATGACGTTTTCATCTGAAAATTTAATCTGTTTGCAGCTTCAGTATTTGTAACTTTTCAATTTTTCATACAATTACTCTCTTTTACTCTCTCTCTCCTATGTAAAAAGATTGCTAATGTACGAGAATGTTGAATTTTTGGTTTCCTGAATTATCACTTTTATTGACATATGATATTCATTTGTATATTCCATTTGTTCGGAAGTATGCAAAATGCACAACTGTATTCATCTCATGATATACTAGAGAACAGATAAAGCATAAAGTAGAGCTGGTTGGATAATTTTCAACGAAACTGTTTTCTGCTGGAAGACATTGCTTACTTGAAACCAAAATGCTTCCCCAAAAGGTGTTAATGGCCACTCTACCTTGAATATGTGCTAACTACTTTCCCAGACCTAAAGAGCACCTGTGTGTGGCTGGAAAGCTTGTCTCTCTCTGGAAAAAAAAGGTTGGTCCAGTAAAAAGACATTATCTCTCCCACCTTGTCTCTCTAATATCCTGGGATCAACATGACAACAACTACACTATGTACATCAGGGAACTAGCTCAGTTTTTATTACATTTTCAAGACACACACTAATTAGGCATAGCAAGGACTTAAACCTTATGCTCCCATGTCCCAGGCCAGTGTCCTAACCAGAAGGCTATAGAGGGAGTCAATCTGTCTTGCCCTCTCCATCAGAGCAAAAACATTTGAAACCTCATTTATTTATTTGCAAAACAATTGTTATTTCCCAGACAGCCTTAATAAAAAAAGTACTGTCTTGATTGGCATTAGTACAGATCAAATAATTACATACTAGAGCAATTTTCCACATTCTACAAGGCTGAATTCTAGAAATTGTTAAGCCAATTTCTTCAAATCTGTGTGCTTAAGTTAGATTTCTAAATAAAAGTGCTGAGCACCCAACAAACCCAGCAGAGCCCCTAGGAACTACAGGTGCTAAACATCTCTCAAAAGGTGCCTAAAAATGGCTTTAGGAGCCTTTCTACACTGGCAGAGTTACAGCGCTGGCAGTTACAGCACTGCTCAGAGTGCGCTGAAGGGAAACTGCTGTTGTGTTCACACTGTCTGCTGCCTGCACAATAGCATGTTCACACTTGCAGCAGTATTCGCAGTGGTGCACTCTGGGCAGCTATCCCACAGAGCATGTTTTCCTCTTTTGCTGCTAGGAATTGTGGGAAGGCGGAGGAGGTCACGGGGCATCCTGGGTCCTGTCCCGTGATGCATTGCTTCGCATTCCAGCAATCCCTGTGCTTCCATTCACATTTGGCGCCATCTTTCAATGGTTTGCGTACTGGGCACTCTGCCTCTTCGGTCGCAGGAATGGAGCCCGTACTGTTCACCAATATGCAGCTCGCTCAAACACGTCACGAGTGGCAGTGGAGTTATTCCTTAAACTACAAAGGCAAGAGGAGTGAGACATTGAGCTCGCCACGCATAGTAGCTATGACACGAGATTGCTTGTGGCATTCACGGAGGTGCTGACCACAGTGGAACACTACTTTTTGGCTCTGGAAACAAGCACTGAATAGTGGGATCACATCTTCGTGCACATCTGGGATGACGAGCAGTGGCTGCAGAACTTTCGAATGAGGAAAGCCACATTCATGCACTGACTGTGTGATGAGCTTGCCCCAGCCCTGCGGTGCAAGGACAAGAGAATGAGAGCTGCTCTGTTGCTGGAGAAGCGTGAGGCGATTGCACTGTGGAAGCTGGCTACTACAGACTGCTACCAATTGGTCGCTAACCAGTTCGTAGTGGGAAAGTTGATGGAGGCGTGCAGGGCCATTAATCGCATCCTGCTCCAAAAGACCGTGACTCTGGGCAACGTGCGTGACATTGTGGATGGCTTTGCACAAATGGGCTTCCCTAATTGAGGAGGGGTGATAGATGGCACGCATATTCCAATTGGGGCACCAGACCACCGAGCACATTAATTAGAAGGGGTATTTCTCAATGGTTCTCTGGGTGCTTGTGGATCACTATGGGCATTTCACAGACATTAACACAGGCTGGTCCGGAAAGGTGCATGACACATGCATCTTTCGGAACACTGGCCTGTTCAGGAAGCTGCAAAAAGGGATTTTCTTCCCGGACAAGAAGATCACCGTAGGGGAAGACAAAATGCACATTGTGATCCCGGGAGACCCTGCCTACCCCTTAATGCCGTGGCTTATGAAGCCATACACGGGGCACCTTGACAGCAGCAAGGAGTGGTTCAACAACAGGCTGAGCAAGTGCAGAATGACTCGAGTGTACTTTTGGCTGTTTAAAGGCCCATTGGCATGGCCTATATGGGATACTGGACCTGGCCGATGACAATATTCCTATGCTTATAGCCGTGTGCTGTACACTCCATAATATTTGTGAAGGGAAGGGTGAAAGCTTCACTTGGGGCTGGACTGCTGAGGCTCAATGCCTGGAGGCTGAATTTGAACAGCCAGAGACCAGGGCTATTAGAGGGGCCATAAGGATCCGGCATGCCTTGAGGGAGCAATTTGAAGCTGAAAACCACTAATATTTATAGCTATGCTCAGGTATGCAGTGCTTGTAATGCTAGGAGGTGATTGTGATTGGTGCAGGCGATGAACTATGAAGATGCAAGAAAATTGCCTGTTGCTTTGCAGGGCTCTGTTTGATTTCAATTAGTGGAATAAAGATTTCTTTCAAACCAAAACAATTATTTTATTTAAAAACAACAACCAGAGGAGAGAGACTGGCAAAAAAAAAAAACCCACATCAGCACTGAGCAGGATGGAAGAGAGGGTCCCAAGAGGTGGAATCCAGGGATGGTTAAAGATTTGTGTATGTCCAGGTATTATATCCAACCTTCTCCAGTGCAGCAAGTACTGTACTTCAACAGGGCTAAAATGCAGAAGGACATGCGTTGAGTGAAGTGAGTACTGGGAGTCCGCAGGGCTGGACTGTGGTGGGGCAGGAATGCAACAGGTACAGACTGGAGCCAGGAGATTGATAAGAGCATGTTGGCAGTGTCTGGGGGGCGCATGGGAAAGAGTTTTGAGACAGGGGCTATAGAAGAAGACAGGAGCGGAGCTGCTTGGCTTACAGTGCTAGTAGCACCTGGAGCATGTCCGCTTGGCGCTCCATAACCTTTAAGAGGTGCTCCATGGTTTCGTTCTGGTGCGCCGCATTCTCCTTTCGGTCCCTCTTCGTGTTGTCCCACCACTCCTTCTATTCTTGTTTTTCGGCCACGGAGTGCATCGTGACATCACACAGCAAGTCCTCTTAAGTTCTTTGTGGCTGCTTTCTAATTCTGAGCAGCTGTTCAACTGGCGATAAAGAGAGAGGCTGGTCTCCCAAGGTCATATCTGTGAAGCCAAAATGCAACATTTTACAGAGCAGTATTGTTGCCAAAACACATCACTGATTTAAAACACAGCCACTATTCACATACCTGTCACTAACTGGCTGACCCCAGGCAAGCACACGAGCCACAAGACCCCCAAAATGATGAGTAACCACAGGGGCAGGGGAAATCATTGTTCCAGAACCGCACTGTACACTGGGCACGTGGCTCTTGGGGAGAGCCAGCACTGGGGCAGGGGGGAGCTTATAATCATTCTTGTCCCCACATTTTCCACAGGCTGTGATCGTTAGGGAAGATCTCGCTGCTGAGTGTGAGCAGGGAATCAAGGGAGGGTCTTCTCCAAGGCGGCAGCTTCTGCCCTGGCCCTGACATAGCTCACCTGCGTGCAGCAATGGTTTCCCTCCGAGTGACAGTAGAGTGGCGTGGAAAAGTTACCCTTAATGGGGCAAGAAACAAAGCAGCTCTGCCAAAGAACCTGCGGCAGTGGATTGCCCAGTATCTCCATGAGAGTTTCCTGAAGATCTGAGGCAAATCCCTGGGAAGTGAGGGAGCCAATCAACACCCTGTTCCACCGCTCAGACTAGGCATGTGGCGGTACGCGCATCATAGAGACACAAGCCTGCTTTCTGCAACTCTCCTGCCCCCAACAACTTGCTTCAGTGATTCCCAAAATCAAAGCCACTTACCGGGGTCTCCCCTTTCCTGTTTGCATTTCACCAATCTCCGACAGCAGTGACTTGGCTAGCCTCCTCTGTGGGAGAGGATAGCTCTGGGCTGCATGCATCTCTGACCTCCGAGTCGTCCTCGGCCTCTGAGCCCTCCTCTCCCTCCACATCCTCGTCCAAGATTTCCTCCTCTTGGCTTGGTCCGCTCTTGACTGGCACACCAGCCACCGAAGTATCCACAGTGGCCTTCGCAGTGGAGGTGGGGTCGCCACCAAGTATCGCATCCAGCTCTTGGTAGAACCAGCAGTTCATGGGCGCAGCACCAGAGCGGCAGTTTGCTTCCCATGCCTTATAGTAGGCATTCCACAACTCCTTCACTTTGACCCTGAATTGCAGTGTATCCTGGTCATGGTCCCTTTCTGTCATACATCGTGAAATCTGTCCATAGGTATCATAATTCTTACGGCTGGAGCGCAGCTGGGACTGGACAGTGCCCTCTCCCCAAATGCTGATCAAGTCCAGCAGCTTGGCATTGCTCCAAGTGGGGGATTGCCGGGTGTGTCAAGGAGGAATTGTCACTTGGAAAGATGCGCTGAGACCACTGCACTGAGCAAACAGGAATGGGACTTTTCAAAATTCCCAAGGAATTTAAGGGCTGGGGATGATGGTTGGTCACCTGACGGCAGAGCAGTAGAGTTCAAACCAATGACCAGAGAGGTGAGAACAGGCATTGTGGGACACCTCCCGGAGGCCAATCACAGTGCTGTAATCGACTCGGGTGTCTACACTGGCACCGCGGTGCTGTACCCCCAGCACAGAAAGCTGTACGCCTCTCATCATGGTGGTTTTTTTACAGTGCTGCAACTATGCAGTTTCTGTGCACTAAGTGGCTTGGCAGTGTGTACACCTCAGGAGTTACAATGCAGAAAGTTGCTTTACTGTGCAGAAACTTGCCAGTGTAGACAAGGCCTAGCAGTCACCTAGGTTTGAAAATTCTGGCTTTAGTGTCAAACCTATTGTCAGCTTTTACAGAGATCATGAAACAGCCATCAATGTTGTCCAATCCACATACTGCTCCTTGATAACATACCCTCACGGTGCACTGACTCCTGCAGGGATATAACACCAGCTAATGATGCTAACCCTGCAAAGACTGCCATATATTCAAGTAATTATGGACCAGACTGTGCTGACCTTGAGAAATCTCCCACTCCTGTGCAGAAAGCAGTGACAATCCTGCCCTTTTGCTTCTTGTGCTCTAGGACAGAGAGTTGAGTAGTGCTAGATACTATAAATCAAGCATGGGATGAAGGGCAAGTTCACAGCTCCATTCTCCTCCTGTACCATCTGATCATGACAAGCAAGGAGGTAAAAGGAGAATGAAGGGTACATCTACTCAAGAGGATAACAGTGGTTGTTGCTGCATGCACTTCACCAACCCCCATGAAGACATTCTGTCTTGGGCACAATGTCTCAAAGTATGTTCATTTAAAAAATGTTATATCCTTTGAAGCAGATTTAGTTTTTTCCTTCACTCAGGTCTATTGCTTAAGATTCTTAAATCTGAGGACATTTAACGCATTATGGTTTCCATATACTTACCTTCAGATTAACAACTCTGGAAATGATCTTTATTACATTTTCCAAAGTATCTTTAAGACTATATTTTCTTATGCTGAGAATGGTTTCAAAACCAGTTACAAGCTATATATAAAGGGTTATATTTTTGTCTATAAAGTTAACATTTAAATGGAGCACCTAGTAATGAATAAGGATCCTACCCTACACTCAGCTCCACCCAAGTGTCAGCTCTGGAAAGTAACTAAGCGAGATTTGTCTTCAGCCAAATTTATTTTCTTTTGCTCCCTTGACTTGTGAAAAATACACACCTATGCATGCATGGGGAGAACTAAATCTTAAAGTTAAAATCTTCCACAGAGTTCAAAGAGAAGAAATAAGACCTAATTTAGGATCCATGGGAGCTGGCTATCTATTCAAAACAACTCCAGAGCTACGTGTAATGTTTCAGCTACTGGTTGGACAAAAGGGGTCTCTTTCAGACCTATAGCACAGGCCAACGATCAGGGCCGGCTCCAGGCAGCAGCTTATCAAGCAGGTGCTTGGGGCGGCCACTCTGGAGCAGGGCGGCACTTTCAGGTATTCGGTGGCAATTCAGCGGAGGGTCCCTCACTCCCACTTGGAGCGAAGGCCCTCCTGCTGAATTGCCACAGATTGCCAGCGCGATCGCGGCTTTTTTTTTTTTTCCCTTTGGCTACTTGGGGTGGCAAAGCCCCTGGAGCCATCCCTGCCAATGATATACTACTGGCTGAACTTGAGGACCCTAAACTAGTCTACTTAAAGTCAGAAATAACATTTTCTACAGCTTCCCCAACCAGACACAAAACCAGACTGGCAATAAGCCTTTAAAGTTTAATTTAATGATGCAGGCACTGTTCACCTGGGCTCCTGAAAAACCCACGACTGCTTCAGTGTCTCACTCAGATCTGCTTCTCCACCCCATTTGCTGAATTTTCCTTTTGGCTGCAAATGGGTCTCTCCCATTCCCTGCCCCAAGTGGGGAGCAGGACACCCTGGTCAAAGCAGCAACAGACTGTGGAACAGAAGCTAAGAATGAAAAAGTCTCTGAATATTTTGGTCTTTATTATCTATTTTTATGATTAATTAAAATTCCTCTCTCAAAAAGTAACACTTGGTGTCAGCTTTTGATTCTGTAGGAATTGGCAGTGGCACAGTGTACTGCCCAAGCCTCAGTAACAGCAAGTATAATCCCAAATATAATCCCATAGGCAAAGATAATCTGCCCAGAGGGACTATGCAACCACTATGAGGCCATTGTCAATCATAATAGAAGGATACATATTAATGCTGCTGCTTTTGCAGCATATGTGAATCTGAGCACCTATACTTCAGCTATTTACCCAATGAGCTAGGATTTGACTAAAGGTGACCAGAAAATGATACGTATTTTCTGGGTAATTTTTTTTCTCCAATTCCTGAAATTACTGGGTTTTGGGATGAAAAATCAAAAACCGACATTTTCTTGCTCATTTTGTCCATTTCAGCTTACTAAATTTTTAAATGTATTATGCGGAGCATACCTCTTCCATCTGGAAGCGCCAATGCTGCCATCTCAGTTCGCCTCCCTTGTCTCTTAAATAAGGAAGTTTTGCTTCTAACAGGCTAAAATCCTTTATTTCTCTTGATCACAAATGACCAGTAGAATGAAACAGCCATAGAATCTTTTTTTGGAATAGATTCCTTAATGTACACAATTACCAGACTGAGAAAAACCAAAGTCGTGATCTGTCTGACTCGATTCTGCAGATAATATGGGAGCAAAAATAAATTAGAAATGTATGCCACTACTTTAAAATTCTTAGATGTCATGAGATACCCTGTTTGGATTTCTGAAACCACATCTCAGCCTCTCACAGTTGACAAAGAAATCCAAGCATGGACTGCCTTTGTACTTCATACTCAAGGCAATTGGCCTTTCAATTTAGCTAATTTACTTTTTTAAACAGAGTTATGCTTTCAGAGGAGCTACAAATAAAGGACTATGTACAGTGCACTCTTGTAGGTGAGAATATGCAAATCTTCATTCAAAGGAAATAAGCTTTTGGTTCCCCTAATGAATTAGTGATGGTTATATAAAGCATTCTTTTCCTGTGTATTGGCCAAACTTTTGTAATGCCCATTCCTAATTAGCTGATACTTCAAAAGAATACTACTCTAGAAATGTAATTAGAATAGCATCCTTCTGGAGTCATGCCAGCAAAGCAATACAGAAAAAGATATATTGTAACAACTTATAAGCAAACCGAATTCTCTCTCATAGCCTTAGGTTATAGTCAAGTGAATTGTGGGAGACACAGGCATGAAAAGTATCAAATGAAATCGATTTTCTGCATACTTGTGTTTTCAAAATGGTTTGTTCAGCCAACAGCAACAAATTTAGGATTGAAGTTTGTATTGTACATCTCATACATTTATTATGGGTGAAACCTCTTTCTGTGCAGACAGCCCACAGAAGTCTATGAATAAAAAAAGCATAAGAGAGGCCTTGTGCTGGGTACCTGCAGTGCAGTGATTTTCATTCTATAGTTTAAATAGTTCACAGGGGCTTGGGAATTTCATACTAAGGACAGGATTCTAGAGCATTATTCTATAAACCTTTGCTATAGCAGGCTTTGGAAAACGCTTTTGACCTTTTCCATTCTCCTCTACAGTATTTCCTAAATATACCTACAAATATATGAAAACATTTGGTTTGCACCATCTGGGCAACAAGTTCCATTGGGATACTGTGGTGAACAGCATATGCATAGTGTCTTGTGCTTGGTATCCGACAGTGTTAAAAGAAGCACAAGAGAATTTTCAAGCCAACTCTGAAAGATCTCCCATATGTCTGAGGGACCATTTCCCTTTCTACAGATCTGTTGCTCTTTCCTTTAGTCCAAATTAAAGGCATCCAGAATTCCTACATTAAAATCTCAATTTTGTTCCTAAAATCCTCAAAGAGACAGTGTCTTTTGTCAGGCTTCCAGCTCTCCAGTAGTCTACTGCCCACAGATACATCCAGTCAAGACTGGCTTATTTCTCCCCCACTGTTCCCTGAGCACGTAGCACAGCTCCTAAAATACTATAGTTTAAAATTACATCAGAAGTTGAATGGTTACGAGTTGTATGTGTGACTGAAAGAATAAATGGTTAATGATGCATACTTTCATGACATAATGGCCATGTCGGGTCAGAATACAACTCACTAGCAAATATTGTTTTTGGCACCTTCATATTTTGATTTTACATATCTAAAAATAGAAGGGATAATCCACATGAGCAGAAAGTCATCTTGCTATTCTTGTACAGAGAAAACTATTTTGAATGGTATAGGGTGACAACCTGCTGACAGCATCTTCACTAACACATTTGAAGATATTTAACATTTGAACAAGATTCTCTTTATACTGCAAAAACAGATGGTTGTTTCTCAACACAAACATTAGCTGTTCAGAAAAAGGTAATTCAGAAAATTGAAATCATTTGTGCAGCAAGTGTTTTGCTTTGTTTTCCTTAAAAAGGGAAAACTTGAATGCTGGTTAACCTAAAATTAGAGGTTTTGGAACAGATTGTTATTTTACCTGGCCTGGAGTAAATTGTAGAGTAATTCCATTAAAGGAAGTGGAGTTATTCTGGATTTAAATGGCATAAATGAGACCAGAATTCAGCTGGTTTTGTTCTAGTTTGTAGTTGCATGTGCGCATGCATAGTATTTTGTGTCAGCTCCACTTTTGTAGCTAACCTCCCATCTACCTACCCTCAAACCTCCTTAAACACTTGCAAGAAAAGATGGGCTTACAGAGTCTCCAAAAGGTTAATAGAGTCTGGCTCTGGTGGCCACCTTGGACTCCACTGGAAAATTATCTCCACCTTTTTGAGCAGCATAGTTATATGTTCCTGCATGATGCATCATTTGACAAGCTAGTGGCTGCTTCTTAGACACGTCTCTCATTGTACATGCTGCTATTTATCATTAACCATAATTAATGGTCCTCCATTCTTCCCTCTCTCTAATACAAGTGACTGTACTCACACCCAAGGCAGAATTAAGTTATTCCAAGTAAGATTTCATACAAATGCTGAACAGATAGCTAAAACTGAAACAAACAAGAGGGTGACTTTTAGAATAAGTCAAAGTCAACCCTTTTAAGAACAAACACTGAAAAAAAGAAAAAACACCCTCTATAAAATTGATTAAAACACATTAAATCAAAATATAAATACTAATTACTTTCATGTTTTCCAAATTGATCTTTAACAAAGTCCCAAATAGTGTTAAAACTTGAAGTGAATAATATCGTCACAAAAACCTCTGCTCCACTTTCCAAAATTGCTTATTTGAAACCAGGAACTTGTATGGCTCAACCTCTCATGAAATTTTGGGAGGAAAATGGTACCTTACCTATCACAGCCCTCTTCCATAAATACTGGATTTTCTCTAACAAGTGAGTTTTGAAGGATTGTTTTCTTTGTTTGTTTTTAATCCTCTCACCAACATCCACTTTTGTTATTCCCCTTAACCTCCTCTTTGCCTCTCTCTTTAAGATAGTGTGCATCTCAAAGCTCTTTTAGGCCACAGAAGCTCTTTTATATCCTTCCTTACATACAACATGTCCATTGAAGAGTATAAGATGTCAATTAGATTTGTTTTCACCAGTATTTACAAACTTAACAAGGAACAGGAACTGTATACAAGGGGAAAAAAATCACATACATACAGTGAAATCTGTCTCAACTACTTAAGGGAACCACAAAAGAAACTCCAAAACCTTAGTTTATTAACTGAGGTATTTTCAAGCAGACATAGATCAGAACTGTACCATTATATCTGGAGATGGTCTCTTAAAACAGGAAATTGCTTAGTAACAGTCTCTTTTACAAGTTCCACTGTAAAGCGAATGCCAACTTTACTCTTTAAGTGGAGAATTGAGAGCAGTTTCTCTAAGATTTACAGACAAATGCTTGCGTTTAAAATATCTAGGAAATTCCAACAGAAGGAAAACATGTGTGGAGCTTTTTTGTTGGTGGTGGTTTTCTTAAAAAAAAAAAAATCTTTCACATGTACCAGAACAGCCCAGTAGCTAATGCAGACACGAGGAGGCAGAACAGCCCAGTAGCTAATGCAGACACGAGGAGGCACTGCCCCCATGGAAATTTCTTTTCTCCCTCTATAGAAATAAGATAAGTTCCAGCTTCCCCCCCAGTTCCTTAGTCTGAGTTTCCTCACACAAGTGACTGTAGTCCTAAAGCCACAGAACAGTAGTCTCAATTCCAGTAGCCTGTGGTGGTGGGGGGGGTGTATGTTATAGATCCTATTTCAGCTAAATGAAGTACGGTGACTGCATTACATTCCTGCTACAACAAAAGAGGTGTTGTCGGCAATCCATCGTGGTCGAGGATAATCTCTTTCATGGGTCTTATTTTTCATGGGTCCTTAGGTGACTGACGAGTCTGATTCTTGAGCCACAGGCTTCTTGGCAGATGTTGCAGGTTGTGTTGGAAGACAAAGTTGGGTTGCGATTGCTGCATGACTGTTGTCTTTCCTTTCTTTTCTGGCATTTTTCTGTGACCAGGGCAAGGCAATTTTCCTCAAAAGTGGACGTTCCATCTCTGACAAGTCTTTGCCAGTTATCCCTATCCTGGGCTGCTGTCTCCCAGTGTAAGGTGTCAATGCCACATCTCTTGATGTTTATCTTGAGGGTGTCTTTAAAGCGATTCTTTTGACCTCCCCATTTCCTCTCTCTTTTGGTGAGTTGGGCATACAGTACATCAGTAATGTGCACATAGTGCCTGCTTCACTTCAGCCAGTGTTGGGTAATCAGGGCCTCAACACTGAAGATGTTGGCCTCTGTGAGGACACTGACGTTAGTGCAATGATCCTCCCACTTCATGTTGAAGATCTTCCGAAGAAGTGCTGGTGCTGGCATCCCAGGTTTTTCAGGTGTTTTCTGTAGATCACCCAAGTCTCTCAGCTGTAGAGGAGAGTTGGGATTACCACCGCTTTATAAACTCAAAGTCTAGTATGTGTTCTGATGTTGTGATTGTTGAACACCCGGCGAGACAGTGTGCCAAAGGCAAGGCTGGCACAGCGAATTCTGTGCTGAATCTTGACTTCTATGTCTGCCCTCTGTGAGAGGTGGCTGCCAAGAGAGAAAGTATTCTACATTTTCCAGTTCTTCTTTGTCGATATAGATCTTCCTTGCTGGGTCTGATGATTGAACAGGGACTGGCTGGTGAAAAAACTTAGAGATGAACACATTTATTTGGACATAAGCTTTCATGGACTAAAACCCACTTCATCAGATACATGGAATGAAAAATACAGTAAGTAGTATATATATTACAACACATGAAAAGATGGGAGTTGCCTTACCAAGTGAGGGGTCAGTACTAATGAGGCAAATTCAATCAAGGTGGAAGTGGCCTACTCTCAACAGTTAGCACTACAAAAAGTAATTTTCCCTCCGTCGATATTCACCCCTTTTTGTCAACTGTAGAGAATAGGCCACTTCCACCTTGATTGAATTAGCCTCGTTAGCACTGACCCTCGACTTCGTAAGGCAACTCCCATCTTTTCCCATCTATATACACACACACACACACACACACACACACAGCTTACTGTATTTTTCACTCCATGCATCTGATGAAGTGGGTTTTAGTCGACGAAAGCTTATGCCCAAATAAATTTGTTAGTCTTTAAGGTGCCACAAGGACTCTGTTGTTTTTCCTGATACAGACTAACATGGCTACCACTCTAAAACAGTCAAGTTATTGCTCTAAAAACTTCAAGATTCCATAGTCACCGAGTACTTGCCAGGATTCCAAAGTGTAAACGAGCATCTGTGGTCCCAGAATTATCTTGAATTAATCAATAAAACCAGTGGGGAATTGCAAAGGAGATTTTCTGAAGAAAACTAAGTTATACAAAAGCTTGTCAGCAACCTATTCCACCAGCTCTCCTGACTTCTTGAAATTGGAATCCCTGTGTGCTTTGATTGACTTGCTTAGATTAGATATGGAGAAGGTGAAAGTTGAAAGGTTGTATTTAAACCATAGAGAAGAAGAGAAGAGAAATTGTAAAGAATTTGAAAAAGTTCTAGGTGCCATCAAGGAATTAAAGGAGGCTTTCCCATATATTTTTGAAATATCTGTTTTATTGCTTGGAACATCAGCTGCAGCTTGTCTTCCTTTTTTTTTCTTGTTTGGAGAGAATTTTATCACATCAGAGGAGGAGCATGACTCAGGAAAGAAAGAAAACCTAATTCCCCTGCCATATGAAAGCAATTTGACTTCAAAACTGAACCTGGATGGATTTGTGGAAGAATTCAGATGACGTTATGCAAGAAAACTTAATGAACAGTCTTTACATTACACAACACTTTCATGTTAGGAGCTACACTTCTATATTTTTGAATGTTTGAATATTTGTTAGACCAATTGTATTAATATGCATCTTTTTCTTATTTCAGAAAAATAAAGGAAAAAAGCTTCTGGCAGACTGTATTCTTCTGTAACTACATGAAGTTCTGAGGGCAAGTACAACTGCCCCTCTTGTCATGCAGTTCCCCCCTCCCCCCACCATGTCAATGTCCCAGCTACGGGGCAGTAGCAAAGAGAAGTAAAAAGGGGAAAATAGATGATGAAGGTTTCCAGAAAAGTATTTTCACCTGGTTGTTGCTCTCCCTTCACTCAAACATTTTGGGAGGACACAAAGCCAATTTACAGAAACAAGAGTGACCCCAAGTTTTCTTAATATGTAGAATTCACCTGAGCAGAAGAAAAATATGATGGGAAGCCAGACAAGAAAGGCAGCCTTCACTTTTATGCAACTAAAGCATCAGACAACAGGATGGAAAGAAGAATTTCAGCTGCAATGAAAGTAATTAAACAGAGGGGGCACCACAGACGGGCTCAGGGAACCAAACAAGAACTTTGAGAACCACATAATAAGATCTGGGCTGGGTAAACAAAGGATTAAGCTATCCTTTGTTTAGAGATAGCCACAATAGGGAAATCTAAGCAGCATGAGATTGCAGAGCTGAAAAATATCAGTCCTTGTGACACTATGGGAGATGTGGAAGAGAGACATTTTTGCTCAAATCTCCATATTACTGGAGTTTCTGAGGGAGTCAACAACAGCATCTTTGTACAAGCACTAAAGGGCTCTTGGAACAGATGCCGGAGGCTCCAGAACCCAGCTGAGGAACTTAAAAAAGAGGCTACCCCAGAGGCCCCAAAAGAAATAGGATAAATAAGTTGTTTGCATTTCCAGACAAACAGGTGCTAAATATACAATAATCACATAAATTCTGAAGATGGGGTTACTCCATTCTCCTCTCAGTTTAGCCACAGGTTGTCACTTTTGGGTACAATGTCTGAAAACCAAACTGGAGGACATGACTTGAAAAAAATTTCTGCCAAAATAAAAAGAAACTTACAGTTCAGAGGGACATGTGAACCCTAGTAAATTCTGAAAGATTATTACTGGGCTAGTCTCACTTGAGCAGCTATTTATTGGTGCACCTTTCAACTTGAAGCTCACTGGATAAAATCTTCATCAACTGCATTGTTACCAATCCACTGGAGCCCATAGAGATGCAGTGCATTTATACCTGTGTAGTGGCAAAATTTGGCCTAGAAAGTTTCCTAGCTTATTAAAATTAAATTGTTAATTATCTACCTGTGGACACTTTGGCAAAGCACTGACATACAAAAGACCTTACTACTAGCTTGATGGATTTTGAAATCTGATAACCAAGAGATCTGGAATTATCTTTTCTCATGCACAGAGCTCTGAAAGTTGGGCTGTGTTATTGAGCTGATCAAAAGGTTAAAGACATTGGCATGGTTACTATGTCACCACTATTTATTACTGTGTGTGTGTCACCACAACAGATCCAGGGAAGGCACTGCCATGTTTTCCAATATCTGCAGCTACATCGCCTCCCCACAGTGTTGATTCCATATGAAGTAATATCTGAAGGCAGTCCATATAAAAGTCTTGACAAATACATTTACAAAGATGTGGTGGCTTTATTCCACTGAAAGCAACAAAAAGTACATTGGTAGGCAGAAAAAACATAGTGCTGACTGAAAAGCAGTCAATATATAGGAGACCATGTGTACATGTACTGAACCCAGCATTTGAGAAACTCAGAATAAACTGACACAATATTCATGACTCTTTAAAAAAAAAAAAAAGATGTTCGGACAGTGCTTCCTCATAGTACTGGAGTGAATACAAAGGCAAAGAGAGATACCACCAATGTCTGGTGATAATGCTCATTGAGTCTTATTTTTGACTCACAATTCATCTTAAAGAAAAATCATATGATTGCAAAGCCATAAGAATTGGCAGGTGAACTCCAGACCAGCTGCAGCATCTGAACCTACTCAAATTTCTTGCTG
Organism: Mauremys reevesii; assembly: GCF_016161935.1. Lineage (NCBI taxonomy): Eukaryota > Metazoa > Chordata > Testudines > Geoemydidae > Mauremys > Mauremys reevesii. Next base: position 33,683,018 of record NC_052633.1, on the reverse strand, counting down.
AAGCAGACTAGATTTCAAGTTGACAGGGTCATTTCAACATAATTGCCTTGCACTCATCTATTTTCTTCTCCAATTTTTCTTGTTAAATGTGAACCATAGTTTAGTACATCATTGTTCATAGTAGAATATATACCTCAATATGTAAAGATGTATGTGACCATATTAATGTTTTGCTGGAAAATCTTAGATCTTGATAGGCATGTGCTTATCTTTATGTGCTGAAAGTAGTCCCATTGAGCTCAACAAGATTAAGCGGTACTCAGTGTATTAAACATGTCCACAAAATTTAGAAGGATGGAGGCCTTAATTTCTTCTGATTTTTATCTGTGCTACCACAAGGTTACACTAATGCAGTTCGGCATCCGACGAAGTGGGTATTCACCCACGAAAGCTCATGCTCCAAAACGTCTGTTAGTCTATAATGTGCCACAAGACTCTTCGCTGCTAATGCAGTTTTGGGGTTTAATAAGGATGAAGTCTTTCTAAAAAAAGAAATATAAATTCACTGACACTTTATCATTTTAGAAGCATTATTTGGTGGCATCTTTCCATACTCATGGCATTTCAGAACTGTAGTTTCTTCAATCTGAAGTTTGATAGGAAATAGCATGAAAAATTCCATGCAGTTTTGTTTTCAGTTTTGTTTTCAGATCTTATGCTCTTCCTTAGTAACAAAATCCCAGAAGCATATGAGATGCCTTTGGAGAGCCTACTGAAGAAACATACATATGAAGAGCCCCAGATGGCGTATTCCAGCCTTTTAAGTCTTCTCCAGAAAAGAACTGATAGTTCAAACAGCATACAACTTTATAGATTATTTTTTTAAAACCCAATGTTTAGATATTCTAAACTGGAGGCTTTATGCACTAATTATCCTGAAAGTATCAACAAAGAATCCAGTGTCAGGTAGAGCACATTTAGCTAATCTAATCACTGTATTAAACTGCTGTTTTGTTAAATGGCTACTTCATAAACTGAACAACTATGATGGAGTCTCATATCAACACTGAAAAACAAGGATTCAGCAAAAGCATACACGCAAGGTCAGACCAAAGACAGTGACATGACAAATCTGCCACCACCTTGCACTGTCATGAGCTATTGCTTCCCAGTTGCTGGGGTCACCTGACACTTTCAAATTTGACTTCAGTGTGCGTCTTTATATAAAACTTATATTGGCCACCATAGGAACAGGTATCTTGCTTGCACTGACTATCAAATATAGCCATGGGTATTCTCAAGTCAGCCACGGGAACAAGATGCCCAAACCAATACAGTGGAGCTTTTATGAGCTTGCTTTGAATCCCAGGCATCCAACAACAATTAAGGATACCAATATTGGGACCCCCATCCCACCACTTGATGCTTCAAACAGATTGAAGACAGTTCATATGGAACTGATTAAGTTTCCTAGTATGATGGTGATATGTTGTCCATGTCTCACAATCATATAGAAGTGTTGTAAGCATGACTGCCCAACAGATGTTTAGCTTAGCACTTATTTTGACTCCCCTACCATTCCGTAGGCAGCATGACAGTATTCCAGATGCAGAGCTGACCTTGGCTATGCGATGGGTAACCTCATCAATTGTGACATTCTGTGCCAGCGTACTCCTACGTAGCACAACTCCCCCACGGGCTTGAGGAGTGTTGATCTTAATATTTGGGCAGGCAAGCACTTCCCCTAGCACAGGTTTTACAGTATTTAAGTTTTCTTTAGGCTGATTGTAAAACCAAAACAACTGACTGCATGAATGAAGTGATCAGCTATACAGATCACATATACAGACCAGCTGAAGTCCAAATAAAGTTTCTGTTATAACACACACCAAAATAAAAAAAATTTAAAAAAAAACTTTGCTATAGCATAAAACAGAGTACAAGATGGAATCAAAGACTTCCTCCTTTCAAAGATGCTTACACTCAGCAAATTTTACCCCCGAGCATCGCACCTGACTAGCATCACTATCTAAAACAGCACTGTGTATTTGGTGAACTGCCCATATGAGCCACAAACCTGAGAAGACCCCTTGAACAAAAAAAGCATTTTAGAGCAAGTGATTTATTTGACAAACCATATACACTGAGAGGCAATGTAGTCTAATACATAGGGCACTAGACTGAGCATCAGTAGACCTGCATTCTGACTAACTGTGTGATATTAGACAACTCATTTTATCACCCTGTGCCCATTTCCCCTCACCCACCTTTTCTATCTTGTCTATTTAGACCGGAAAGACTTATGGGCAGGGACTGCCCCTTACAACGTGTATGTACAGTGCCACGCACAATGGGATCCCGATCTGAGTCAGGGCATCTAGACATAACTGCAGGACACCCATCAACAGTGTTATTTTTATCACGGAGGCACCAACCAAAATCATGGCCCCATTGTGCTAGGCAATGTACAGAGACAATCCCTGCCCCAAAGTTAGACCGCCAAGGATGGGAGAAAGGAAATCTCTTCCCATTACCAATGGGGAATTGAGGCATAGAAATGTAGTAGCTTGCTCAAGACTGTGTACACTGACTCCTCAGCAGTACAGACCGTGTGTTTACAGATTTCTTCCTTTGGACATCCACAAATGGTAGAGTGCTTACACATGACATGACAATCCCTGACATCATCTGTGCCTTGCCAGATGGTGACTGGTGGGATGCTGATTTTGTCCTGAGGCAGTTAACACAGACTAAGATATTATTACATGTAGGGCTAAACAAAGGCATGTGCCATCTGCTGTCAAGAGCAAGTATTTTAACCCATTCGTGTCAAGGTGAACCCTAAGTGTAAGTCACAGGGGCTATTCCCCCACTCACTGGTCCGAAACCAGCAAGGGGACCCCCTGCACAGGACACCAGGGCTTATGTACCCTGCCCACACAACCTCAACCACATGGGCTTGGCGAAAACGGTGGGGTGAAATTAGCTCCTTGAAGCAAAGAGACTCCCATGCCCTAACAGTAGCTCGAAGCAGTAGCTCCTTCAAAACACTGACAGACTTCTTCCATCCCATCTCTTCCCTTATATTTTGATTTTGGATTCTTTCCAACTGGTTGTTTTCTCCAGTTCCCTTCCACTCCTCTCTCAGATTCTCCTTACTCCAACTTGGCTATCTTCCCTTCACCCTGTCCTTCCCTTCCACCCTCCCTAAATAACATTGCCCTTCCTTTCCCTACTCTCATGTTCCTACTGACTCATCCCTTCTCTCTGCTCCCACCAGTTCCCACTGTACATAAAGTTAAATATGGAAAACAACTTAAAAAAACCAACATGGCATTTGCCATCCTCATCACTCTGCTTAGGTTACATCCTTCTCATGTCCATCTTGTGTTGTATCTGTTTGGATGTTATTTACTCTCTCATAACACAAGAACTAGGGGCCACCAAATGAAATTAGTAGGCAACAGGTTTAAAACAAATCAAAGGAAGTATTTTTTTCCCCACACAATGCATGGTCAACCTGGGGAACTCCTTGCAAGAGGATGTTGTGAAGGCCAAGACTATAACAGGGTTCAAAAAAGAACTAGATAAATTCATGGAGGATAGATTCATCAATGGCTATTAGCTAGGATGGGCAGGAATGGTGTCCCTAGCCTCTGTCTGTGAGAAGCTGGGAATGGGACACAGGGAATGGAACACTTGATCGTTACCTGTTCTGTTCATTCCCTCTGGGGCACCTGGCATTGGCTACTGTCAGAAGACAGGATACTGAGCTAGATGGACCTTTGGTCTGACCCAGTATGGCTGTTCTTATGTTAAGGATCAGTCTCTTATTACATGTTTGTAAAGAGCATACTGAAGACCCAATCCTGATTTTGGGCAATTAGGCACTTCCAGAATACACATGATAATCCTACAATTTGCCCACTGGTCACTCCAAGGGTCTGTTTTCTTCTTATCTGTTAAATGACTATCACTTTCCCAATGTTTAATTATTTGTGCTGACAGAAGCCATACACTAGAAGAATCAATCAAATCAAGATCTAAAGAAAATTTTGCAGAAAAAAAATGAAGCATACAGACACACCAGATGTATTGTTATCCATGTAATTCCATGGAAGAATACAAACACCACAAATGGGTAACACTTCCTGGGAGCACTGAAGAAAAGAAGTAAATTTAAATAGTAATAGGCATTTCATCAGCCCAACATGTTGCATCATTTTTTGGGCTGATGAAATGCCCATTACTATTTAAATTCTCTCCCTAAACACAGATTTCAGAAAGTGGGCCTGTCTTCAGAAGAGCTGAGCATACCAGGACACATTACATTAGTTAGTCAGGCTGTTAGAAGTAGTTGGGGGGTGGTGAACAGGATGCCATCTCAGTCAGCAATAAGATTCATTGTATACCCCTCAACATCTTTTAGTCAGGATCACTATTAGATGTTGTTTCCAAGCACAAGCAAGCAACTGACGAGCTCAAGTATCTAAATAGCTGGTCACTGGGGGGTTTTTGGTCACTGTTTTTTAAAAAATTACAGCCACCAGAGGCACAAAATTGTAATAAAGATAAGTCTGTGGAGGGGTCTCTGGAAAGAGCTTTAGTTTCCCCTCCCCCCCACCACCCTTTTACACAAACATCCAAATACAGTGAGAAATATATAGATGGATACTAGTGCAACTAATGGACTTCTGATTCTTCTTACATCATAGCAGAGAATTTATTCTGGCTGCTACAATAAAATCACAATTAATCTGTGTACACAGCTGTGGGTGAGAAGCGTAAAACAAACATGATGTATTCAAGCTGCCATGATGCAGTTCAAATTCAATACACCAATAAAGTTAATTTAGTGCAAAGAGACGTGATCATGAAAGATCTCACAAGTATGTACTAGTTATAGTTATTCTTACATTCTTTTCAAGATAACTGTATACCCCCACCACCTGTAGCTCATTTGTTATCTCCTTACAGGCACAAATATTTCTTCACATGTTATTTTCTGACTAAGAATCTGAAATCTAAACAGAAATTCAAGCACACAAATCCAATAAAAATAAAAATGTCATCTTAGTATAGAATAAACTCTTGATGATGACCACACTGACAAATTTGCTGTTAACCTCCTGTGAATATAGCCAAAGGCAAAAATGTGAACAGTCTTTTTTCCCCCACTTTAAAATACTGAGGTGTATAATGAGAAGCTTTTTCTTTCATGTTTATAGCTAAGGTTTTCCTTCAAAGGCAGATGTAATTCTCATGAGACAATTATCTTGGCCTGCTCGGTTTTCAAAGTTTCAGCTCTTTTCTATACTGGGCAGTAAAGTATGAAGCTGATTTTCACACCTCATTTTAATAGATTTTTCTCCTCTTTGTCTGAGTTGGCCAATCTATTTGTGATACAGGGTGTTTTCTCAGATCTCCAAGCACTTTGTCATAAGGGGGGAGGGGTGCACGGGGAAAGGATACCATCACTATATTTTGCAACGCTCCATCAGCTGTATAAATACCATGCCATGTAAATCAAAACAACCTTCTGACAAACTGCTCATCTATTCCATCTCAATAGTTCAGCTGGTTAATGAAACCTCCACACACATACAAACACACACACCCTGATACTGGCTCATCAGCTTGCAACATATATTCATATTACAACCTGCTGGATAGTGCATAAGAGGCAACTCGATAAAGATAACTGCTAACAGGAAGTTTCAGGGCTAAATGCCTAAAAACCCACAGACTTAAGAGATCATATGGACAATATTTGGCTCATTGTGTTGATGTCATGGCTATCACCTAGTGAAATATCACATACACTGAAAGGTTCAACTCCATTTTTTTTGCCTCGGTCTTCACAGACAAGGTCAGCTCCCAGACTGCTGCACTGGGCAACACAGTATGGGGAGGAGGTGAGCAGCCCTCAGTGGTGAAAGAACAGGTTAAGGACTATTTAGAAGAGCTGGACATGCACAAGTCCATGAGTCCAGATCTAATGCATCCAAGGGTGCTGAGGAGTTGGCTGATGTGATTGCACAGCCATGGTCTGAAAGTTCGTGACAATCAGGGGAAGTCCTGGACGACTGGAAAAAGGCAAATATAGTGCTCATATTTTAAAAAGGGAAGAAAGAGAACCTGGGAAACTATAGGCCGGTCAGCCTCACTTCAGTCCCCAGCAAAATCATGGATCAGGTCCTCAAGGAATCCATTTTGAAGCACTTGGAGGAGAGGAAGTTGATCAGGAACAGTCAACATGGATTCACCAAGGGCAATCATGCCTGACCAACCTGACTGCCTTCTATGATGAGATAACTGGCTCTGTTGATAGGGGGAAAGCGGTGGATGTGATGTATCTTGACTTTAGCAAAGCTTCTGATACGCTCTCCCACAGTATTCTTGCCAGCAAGTTAAAGAAGTATGGGCTGGATGAATGGATTATAAGGTGGATAGAAAGCAGGCTAGATTGTCAGGCTCAATGGGCAGTGATCAATGGCTCAATGTCTAGTTGGCATTTGGTATCAAGCAGAGTGCCCTAGGAGTCAGTCCTAGGGCTGGTTTTGTTCAACATCTTTATTAATGATCTGGATGATGGGATGAATTGCACCCTCAGCAAGTTCGCAGATGACACTAAGCTGAGGGGGAAGAGGTAGATATGCTGGAGGGTAGGGATAGGGTCCAGAGTGACCTAAACAAATGGCAGGATTGGGCCAAAAGAAATCTGATGAGGTTCAACAAGGACAAGTGCAGAGTCCTGCACTTAGGAAGGAAGAATCCCATTCACCGCTACAGGCTGGGGACCGACTGGTTAAGCAGCAGTTCTGCAGAAAAGGACCTGGGGATTACAATGGACGAGAAGCTGGATATGAGTCAACAATGTGCCCTTGCTGCCAAGAAGGTTAATGGCTCTTTGGGCTCCATTAGTAAGAGCATTGCCAGCAGATCATGGGGAGTGACTATTCCCCTCTATCCGAAACTGGTGAGGCCAGACCTGGAGTATTGTATCCAGTTTTGGTCCCCCCCACTACAGAAGCGATGTGGACAAATTGGAGAGAGTCCAGCGGAGGGCAACAAAATGATTAGGGAACTGGGGCACGACTTATGAGGAGAGGCTGAGGGAGTTGGGGTTATTTAGTCTGCAGAAGAGAAGAGTGAGGCGGGATTTGATAGCAGCCTTCAACTACCTGAAGGGGGGTTCCAAAGAGGATGGAGCTAGGCTGTTCTGTCATCTGCCACCACTGCGAACAAGCAGCAATGGTCTCAAGTTATAGTGAGGAAGGTTTAGGTTGGATATTAGGAAAAACTATTTCACTAGGAGGGTAGTGAAGCACTGGAATGTGTTACCTAGGGAGGTGGTGGAATTTCCATCCTTAGAGGATTTTAAGATCCGGCTTGACAGAGCCCTGGCTGGGATGATTTAGATGGTGTTGGTCCTGCTTTGAGCAGGGGTTTGGACTAGATGACCTCTTGAGGTCTCTTCCAAACCTAATATTCTATGATCCTATGATTCTATTAAGTGTAAAGCACCCCCTTGTCTACATTAAGTGTAAAGCACCCCCTGTGTGCCAACTGCCACAGGGCGCGTCCAGCAGTACCCAGTGTACTACTTTGCCTGGCCAGTTCGGGTTGTCCCATGGTCTAGCACACACCAGGTTGTTACCCCTTTCACAATTGTATATTTATTCTATCCTTACAAAGTATCACTGGCTTACAGCCAAGAGGAGGCTTCCCTGCAGCCTTCGCTCCTCAGCCCACACTCACTATCTGTGCCTTCTTTCCCTTGCTTCCTGTATATCCTCTTATATCCTCCCAATTACATCACTAGCCCAGTGATTACCAGCCAGGTGGCTAATCTCGCAACAGAAAGTGTTTAATTAATTACTCATAACTGAGCTCACAGCTTTATTCAAGCTGCAGCAATACCAGAGTGCTAGTAATAGTGCCCTGTCACACCAACTTTCACAAATTTATCGAGTCCCTCAATATTTGATGTTTTTCTTTTCTCCTGGAGTCATATCATCACCTGGCAATCTCAATTTATACTTTTAAAAGTACTGTAAAAATAATTTCTTGTCTTTGTGGATCAGAGCTTGAAAACAAACCCTAAAAACTCAAAACTGTAAGGCAATTAAGCACCCAATTTAAATAAAAATATCATGATTTTTCTGGGGCTTGACACTGGATTTTTGAGTGCTTGGGGGTTGCAATACTGTTGGTGGTGAAGTAAAAATAGGAGGACATTCTCTTTACCTAGAGACTTTGCTACCTGCTATCACAGATCTTATGCCCTACATCATTTCAAAAATGGGAATCAATTGCTCCTCCCTAAATCCTTTTAGAGTGAGGGTTAGTTTTCATTTAAGTTCCTTTAAAGCCTGAATTTTCCAATCATATAGACACATCTCAAATTAAGATTATTAACAGCTAAAGTTTAGGACCCAGTAATATGCTGCAATAACTTAATACAGATACAGAACACTCCGTACATTAGTTCTGAAAATGCAGAGTTTCCTACCCCTCCCTCCAGAACTAGGCCCCATTACTGGAGTCCCCATGTGCTGCTCAAGCTTGAGCAGTAGCACCTGTTCAAAGAGGCCTACCAGTGATAGATTTGCTGTATTAAAGGTGGATTTTCAGGAAATGGAAATTGTACCTTGTTTTGCTTCTCTTTGACATATGAAGAGGGCCCAAAAGTTATTTTACTTAAAAAGGTGCAATGTAAGAGGGGACTATCAGGAATGTAAAGTCTGATCTGTCCTAGTTTTGTCAGAGAACAGCTGGAGGTATAAAGTTGTTTACTCGTCAACCTACACAAACTGAAGTGGTAATGGTGTTGAATCTAACAGAGGTTCTCTTTGCTCATAGTGCTAGCCACTGAAGTTAAACAGATGTTAAAGCATAGAGAAAAGCCAAAAAGCTTTAAACAATCTGAGGAAAAGTCCCTTCTCTCAATAGCTCATCTTTCACCCTTTTGTGATGTCATAATTTACACTAGTTCACCAGACATCCAAGAGTCTTCTAGTCTAGACAGAACCTCAACTACTACTGTCTGGTCAGCTTTCCACATGAAAAGGCAGTTGGACTGCAGAAGATGGCACTATGGCACACAGCTGGTTCTGCCTAGTCCCTGCCCCAAAACTGTGCAGATCCCAGACATCACAGAGTCCCATCCCATCTTAAGTGACGTTGAGTTTCATCTTAAGCCTGGTCTACACTAGGCGTTTAAACCGGTTTTAGGAGCGTAAAACCGATTTAACGCCACAACCGTCCACACTAGGAGGCACCATATATCGATTTTAATGGCTCTTTAAACCGGTTTCTGTACTCCTCCCTAACGAGAGGAGTAACGCTAGTATCGGTATTAAAATATCGGATTAGGGTTAGTGTGGGCTGATCGACGATGGTATTGGCCTCCGGAGGTATCCACAGTGCACCAGTGACCGCTCTGGACAGCATTCTGAACTCGGATGCACTGGCCAGGTAGACAGGAAAAGCCCCGCGAACTTTTGAAATTCATTTCCTGCTTCCCCAGCGTGGAGATCTCATCTCATCAGCACAGGTGACCACGCACAGCTCATCAGCACAGTTAACAATGCAGTCTCCTGATAATCGTAAAAGAGCCCCAGCATGGACTGCACGGGAGGTACTGGATCTGATCGCTATCTGGGGAGAGGATTCAGTGCTAACAGAACTGCGTTCCAAAAGACGAAATGAAAAAGTATTTGAAAGAATTTCTAAGGCTATGACGGATAAAGGCCACAGCAGGGACTCAGTGCAGTGCAGAGTGAAAGTTAAGGAGCTCAGACAAGGCTACCAGAAAACCAAAGAAGCAAACGGAAGGTCCGGGGCAGGTCGAAAAACATGCCGCTTCTATGCTGAGCTGCATGCAATTTTAGGGGGCTGCGCCACAAGTACCCCACCCCTGATCGTGGATTCCGAGGTGGGGGTTGTAATCTCTGCCATGGCTGAGGATTATGCAGACGGGGAAGATGAAGATGAAGAAGAGGAGGAAGACCTAGCAGAGAGCACACAGCACTCCGTGAGCCCCAGCAGCCAGGAGCTTTTTATCACCCTGACGGAATTACTGTCCTCCCAGCCCTCACAAGCCACTATCCCAGACAATGATGCCATGGAAGGGAGCTCTGGTGAGTGTACCTTTGCAAATAGCAAACATTGTTTTTTAAGCAAGCCTTTTTTAATGATTGATTTGCCCTGAGGACTTGGGATGCATTCGCAGACAGTATAGTTACTTAGAAAAGTTTGTTAACATGTCCGGGGATTGAGAGGAAATCCTCCAGGGACATCTCGATGAAGCGCTCCTGTAGGTACTCCAGAAGCCTTTGCAGAAGGTTTCTGGGCAAGGCAGCCTTGTTCCGCCCACCGTGGTAGGACACTTTACCACGCCATGCATGTAGCAAGTAATCAGGTATCATTGCGTGGCAAAGCATAGCAGCGTATGGTCCTGGTGACTGCTGGCATTCAAGAAGCATCCGTTCTTTATCTTGTTCTGTTATCCTCAGCAAAGTGATATCGTTCAGGATAACCTGGTTAAAAATCAGGAATTTAAGTAAGGGGGGTGGCCATTTTTCTACTGGGTTTGTGGACTGCATCAGCTTAAAAAAAAAAACTTTCCTGCACGTAGCGAAGCGGGGGGAGGGGAGGAGTGAAATGCCGATGATCTTTTGTGTTTGGTCACCGGCGATCTTCCCCAAGCTACCAGACACGCAGTGGGTGGGGGGGAGGGGGAAGGTTGTTGATTAGCAGGGAGCTAGCATGGTATTAGCCATGCGTTGGGGGGGAGGGGTAAATCACTGAGACAGTGGCTTACCATGGCCGCATGCAAGCTGAATTCTGATGCCTGGACCTCTGTCTGTGAGATCTGTAACTCCAGAGCTGCAAGCACTCACTATTAAGATGAAAAATGCGACCTTGTAGGGAAATCACATGTGCTAGGTGAATAGTGATGTTCACTGTGAAAGAGTATAACCATTGTTCTATAAAATGTATCTTTCTAAATATTTATCTCCCTCATGCAGCTGCAAATTTTTCAACCATCCCTCCTCCATCCCAAAGGCTAGCACAGATAAGGCGGAGGAAAAAGAAGACGCGAGATGAGATGTTCTCAGATATTATGGAAGTTACACGCAATGAAAGAGCTCATCTGAATGAGTGGAAGGACGTGGTTTCAAATTACAGGAAAGAGGCCAGTGAACGTGAGGACAGGAGGGATGAACGTGAGGACAGGAGGGACAACCGAGATGAGAGGTGGTGGCAGGAAGACCGGCAGGAAAATCAGCGGTGGCGGCAGGAAGATCAGCGGTGGCGGGATGCAACTCTGGGGCTGCTGCGTGATCAAACTGACATGCTCCGGCGTCTTGTGGAGCTTCAGGAACGGCAGCAGGATCACAGAGTGCCACTGCAGCCCCTGTATAACCACCCTCAACCCTCACCATGTTCCACATCCTCCTCACCCAGGAGTGTAAAAACGCGTGGGGGGAGGCTCCATGCACCCGCCCACTCCACCCCCGTGGACAGCCCAACCAGAAGGATGTCGTTACTGTGAATTTTTTTTTAATGGCCTTCTCCATCCCTCCTATCCTCCTCCCAAACCACACCCTTACTTCTCTCCCTCTTTGTATAATGAATCAATAAAGAATTCATGCTTTTTAAATGAGAGTGACTTTATTTGCATAAGTAAGCTGTACTCGAAGGGGGTGGGGGAGTTGCTTACAGGGACTGAGTCAATCAAGGGGGTTGGGTGTTCATCAACACACACAGCAGTCACACTGTACCCTGGCCATTGATGAAGCTCGTTTTCAAAGCTTCTCTGATGCGCACTGCTTCCTGGTGTGCTCTTCTAATCTCCCTGGTGTCTGGCTGCGCGTAATCAGCGGCCAGGTGATTTGCCTCAGCCTCCCACCCCGCCATAAAGGTCTCCCCCTTACTCTCACACAGATTGTGGAGAATACAGCAAGCAGTAATAACATAGGGGACATTGGTTTGGCTGAGGTCTGAGCGAGTCAGTAATGTCCGCCAGCGCGCCTTTAAACAGCCAAATGCACATTCCACCACCATTCTGCACTTGCTCAGCCTGTAATTGAACAGATCCTGACCACTGTCCAGGCTGCCTGTGTATGGCTTCATGAGCCATGGTATCAAGGGGTAGGCTGGGTCCCCCAGGATAACGACAAGCATTTCAACATCCCCAACTGTTATTTTCTGGTCTGGGAAGTAATTCCCTTGCTGCAGCCGTTTAAACAGAGTAGTGCTTCTGAAGACGCGAGCGTCATGAACCCTCCCTGGCCATCCCACGTGGATGTTTGTGAAATGTCTGTGATCTACCAGTGCTTGCAGCACCATTGAAAAGTTCCCCTTTCGGTTTACGTACTGGGTGCCCTGGCGCTGCGGTGCCAAGATAGGAATATGGGTTCCATCTATCGCCCCCCCACAGTTAGGGAATCCCAGTGCAGCAAAGCCATCCACTATGGCCTGCACGTTTCCCAGAGTCACAACCTTTCATAGCAGCAGCTTAGTGATTGCTTTGGCTACTTGCATCACAGCAGCCCCCACAGTAGATTTGCCAACTCCAAATTGATTCCCGACTGACCGGTAGCTGTCTGGCATTGCAAGCTTCCACAGGGCTATCGCCACTCGCTTCTCTACTGTGAGGGCTGCTCTCATCTTGGTATTATGGCGTTTCAGGGCAAGGGCAAGCAAGTCACAAAGTTCCATGAAAGTGCCCTTACGCATGCGAAAGTTTCGCAGCCACTGGGAATCGTCCCACACCTGCAACACAATGCGGTCCCACCAGTCAGTGCTTGTTTCCCGGGCCCAAAATCGGCGTTCAATGGATAGAATCTGCCCCATTACCATCAGGATCTCCAAAGCGCAGGGGCCCGCGGTTTGAGAGAATTCTGTGTCCACGTCCTCATCACTGTCATCGCCGCGCTGCCGTATCCGCCTCTTACTCGCCTCGGTTCGAAGGTCCTGGTTCAGCATATACTGCACGAGAGTGCGCGAGGTGTTTAAAACATCCACGATTGCGGTATTGAGCTGAGCACGGTCCATGCTTGCTGTGCTTGCTGTGCTATGGCGTCTGCACAGTTTACCAAGCAAAAAACAGCGCGAAACGGTTGTCTGCTGCTCAGGGAGGGAGGGGTGAGGCTGTACCCAGAACCACACGCGACAATGATTTTTGCCCCATCAGGCACTGGGATCTCAACCCGGAAATGCCAAGGGGCGGGGGAGGCTGCGGGAACTATGGGATAGCTACGGGATAGCTACCCACAGTGCAACGCTCCAGAAATCGACGCTAGCCTCGGACCATGGACGCACACCACCGATTTAATGTGTTTAGTGTGGCCGCGCGCACTCGATTTTATAAAATCTGTTTTACAAAACCGGTTTATGCAAATTCGGAATAGTCCCGTAGTGTAGACGTACCCTTTGTCTCTTAGTGACCAGTGGAACTATCTGCAGAGCAAGAAGTTGATCTGTATGAATAAAGAGGGCAGAATCTGGCCCTCAGCAGATTGGGCTGCATTTCAGCTGGTTGTTGGGCTATGGTAAATTTTCTGGAGAAAATTATGGAATAGCCATGCTTTTTTCCATCATTCACATTTTATTATTATTATATTACATACTTGTAGCCCAAACCTGCAGTCCTTGAACAAACAAAAGTCCTACCAAAGACAATGGGGCTTTTGGGTGTGGGGCAGGCAGGCCAGCTGATGGACAAAGCCCACACACACACTTATCAGGTTCAATTCTGCCTTTAGAAACGCCTATTCAGAGAGTTGTACATGCCAAGGGCCCAAGAGTTTATAAAAATGTTCAAAAAGAGATGAACCATGTTTACATGTCAAAAACTTGTTTATTGTGTTGGCAAACTCATTTCACAATAATCTCTGCCAAACTATTCCACCCTATCTCAAGATAGATGACAAGGCTTCTAACACAACTACTTGAGTAAGTTACCCTATAACACACACTCCAATTACATTTCTGGCCAGATGCTTGCAATGGATGTAAAGGGGCCTTGACTGAGCCTCTCACTTTGCACCCCAGCGAATTATGGGCACAAGCGGTAGCTCCTAAACATTGAGCTACCTGATTTGAGTGTACAAGCCGATACTAAGATGTATACATTCTGTTATGTGTGTGTCCAATTTTGTGCCTGCAGTTTGTATGATCTTGCACGGGGATACAGTCTGCTTTATCATGCTTGTCAGTGAAGATAGTTCTTACTAAGCAGAAAAACTGAGTAGTTTCCATTACATGTGTGTATCAAAGGAACCCAGATTAAGCAACCTCACTAAACCTTTGAGCTCATGGTGCTCAAACATAAAAAGACTCAAGAAATAGAGGTTGATAGCAGGAATGCTTAGCTCACAGGTGTGTCTTCTTGCTAACCTGAAGCCACACAAGACGTGATCAATAGTCCACCACCTCATGTGCTGAACAATCTCTTTCCCCTTCTGCAGAAGAATTCAGTAATGACCGCTAAAAGATTTCTGTGTGACATCAGGGTTTTACTCTCACCAGTGCATTAGAAGAATCTAAACTGTTTTCTGTATCTGAATTAGATGGTAAGCCTTTTGGGGACAGTATCCATGTCATCTTATATACAATTGCACAGCATCAGACTGCTGATGCTCAATAAATCATAAATAATGTGAAAGAGGACTAAGAGCAAAACCTGGGTACACCTGAAGTCACAGGAATTTTGCCACTGACTTCAACAGGATGAAGCCCTTAAAAGAGTATAACATGCACATAGAACAGCATAACCAAATGGGCATTTTCCCCTCCAAATATTTTCCTTAATCCCTAGTAACACTCATTGAAGCATCTTATTTTGGCTGCCTGGCTGAATACAAATTCACCTGAGGAATGGATTAATTGTATACAAAATCACCTTCAGATATGATAAATGATGGATTAGCTGAAACTAATCCAAACCTTTCTAAAGAATCCCTCGTCCCCAAAGACCTACTGCCTTTTCCTGTATCAGTCTGACTGACTGCTTAGACAAGGGTTTACCAGCCCACACAGTTAGTATTCTTGGTGTTCTTAAAGCAAGCAAATAGGTGGGTGAGTGCCACCAAGTTAAAATGCTTTTCCTTTTGCATTCAACCTATCTGATCACTTTGGGGAATGGCCACATTCTTGGGTCAACACCGGTTTTCTTGAGAAGATTTAAGAGAGAAAGCAAGCCGCCCATGATCATTAAAGATCCTACAACTTGCTTAACAAAAAAAAAAAAAAAAAGGCAGCAGCACACATTAAACCCAATGTCCTGATCATTTTTAAGTGCATTCTGCCTAAGTGCAGTCAGTAGTTTCAACAGTTTCTTCACTTCATACCCTACATTTAGGCTTGGGAGAATTTATATATTTTATAATTCTGACAGATATCAATGTATATATTTAAACATTTTTATTATACTAATTTAAATATTCAGAAAACTATGGGAGGGTCAGGCAATGGGAGGAGGTCAGACTAATTATTTAATAACAGGAGACGTTGAGATTTAAAAAGTTAAAGCTGTATAAAGTTAAAACTCAAATTGTCGACATCACATCAAAACAAAGTAAATGTCGTTAAATCAAACTAAAATTCTCAAGCAGTATTTTTCTTACTTTACCTATCTGTAAACGTTGATCATCACTGATGGAAATAGTTTTTTCATTGGTTTGTGTGTGTATGGTGAAATTGACATTGCATCCGACAAAGCGGGTATTCACCCACGAAAGCTCATGCTCCAATACGTCTGTTAGTCTATAAGGTGCCACAGGACTCTCTGCTGCTTTTACAGATCCAGACTAACATGGCTACCCCTCTGATACTTGACATTTATTGACATTACCAATAAAAAACTAATCCTGACAAGCCTCCCTAAACTGTAACGTTGTAGTACAGTGTTAAACAGCTGTCACCTGTCACTTGTCACTCTGAAGATGGCTGCATTCTAGTGATAAGCATCAAGATTTCCGTTTATAAAGCATATTTGGATCATTTGTGGTGAAAGGTACTAGATAAAAGTAAGTTATATATTAATTTATCTAGCAACAGTGATAAGTACCTGTCTTGTCGTTTACAAGGCATCAGTGGTTTGCTTTATTTAAAATTCTGAAGCCATGGCCATAAAGGCTGTGAATGATTTTTTAAAAACCTTTAGCCCTATAATTTGAACAGTATCTGAATCCTTCCTGCACCACCAGACCTTCCTTAAGGCACAAACAAGGCTATACCATCCCTGTTTGATTACACTGTTTGGTGGAATAGCTACCTTGTTACATTTCTATAACATAAAAAGAAAAAGTTATGATAGCAGCTCATTGGTGCTATTTCTCAACCCCCAGTCTGAGGATGAGCAGACTGCCTTTCATCTGATCCCTGACCTATGACTTATCTGGCTTTGGGGGGTCCTATCAGGAGTTACAACTGCTGCCAGTATAGCCCTCAGGGTCATTCCCAGTGTGTCAAGGGAAGGATTTGAAGGATAGTTAACCGGAGTGGGGGGGGAGGGAAGTCAGCTGATTTTTAAAAAGCAATTCACACCAGACAAGAGTCACACCCCTGAGAACATTATGGTACATTTGAAAACAGGGTGACAAACTTCTTACAAGGGACTACTCCTGCTCCCATTGAAATAAGTCATAGCAAACTCCCACTGACTTCCATGGGAGCAAGATAGAGTCCTAATAAAATAAAATTAAATACAGTAGCTATGCTCACTACAGGGGTTCAGAATTATATTTCAAATTAATTCTTGTGTAAGAAAGAGTTAGGAATGAATAAATCAGTGCCCTAAAACTCAGCATGACAGTGAACTCATTTGAGAGCTACAGCTGTTGTGCTTTAGGGATTTGGATTGAAATCCATCATTATCTTACAGTTAATACTCTTTCATGGACCAATCAGTGGTCATATGGTGTTTACCAACCCTGATCACTTAACCCACTTGAATGGCCTTTGTGCTATAATTTGTACCTCAATACAATCAGATTACTTCTAATCTAAATGATTTGTGTCCTTTATGGGAGAGATAAACCCTAATCCCTATGTTCCTAAAGCATGGTAAACCTAAACACTGCTAGTGTGGGTTTTCAGTTTTTCTATTTTTATGACAGGTGCATAAAACATATTAAGATAGCAAATACTTTATGTTGATTGTACCAAGACTACTTTTAGTTTTAAAGATAGTCTGAGTTTCCTCCATACAGGGGAAAAAAGGAAAGGGTAAAGCATTTTGTTCTGCAATACTGAAGAAGCCATCACAAACATGCAAACAAAGCAGTAAGTACGTCTTCTTTAAAGATAGGTTTACACCATGTCTAAGACAAGTATTACTTATTAAGCAAGAAATGGCACTTTATTTTTAAATAATGTTTTTTGCTATGAAATGTAAAGTGGGGTGAGATGTGAAGGACATTTTTGTAGTGTTTATTGAACAAATGCATATGATATCTGATTATAGTCCCTGGTTTCCAATAACAAATCCGCCTTAGAATGAATGTGAAACATTGGGTAGACAGTTAATTCTTCATTGAAGCTTAACTGTAGAGCACAAATGAAAGATCACACTTAGAGAAACTGCATTGCAATATGAAAGTCTAATCACTACCTTTAATTACACTGAACAGTAATACATTTAGGGCTTGCCTACCCATGGAGCTATTCAGGAATAACTCCCTGATATGAGCACACTTATTCCAGAATAAGAGCACTTTGTGTTAATCTGAACAGGAACAAGGCTCTCTTATTCCAGAATAAGAGCATCCACACAGAGTTAATTAGGAATAGCTATTTTGCTTTAAAATTCATACCCTACCTTAAATCAGAAAACTTTCAAATGTAAACATGCACTCAGTTTCTAACCCTGCAAATGCATCTACATGGATGGATATGCGAACCCCTGCAGAACCCCACTAAATCACTGGGAATGTGTGTGCAATTGAATTCACAGGATTGGAGCCTTATATTCCCAAGAGTCTGTTCTTTAGAAACACCAGAGACAGAGAACTATAATAATTTGCTAATTTAATAGCTGCCTGATGATGACAAAGTTTAGGATGCTTGGCAACCATTTGAATGATAGAGGCTGCCAATTTTGTTCTGTTAGCTTTTGCGAGCGCACACACACACACACCCTATTTACCATAGAGAAATTGAGACAAATGTCTAACAATTGCCTGCAAAACATAGCACCTTATGATGTGATCTGATTGTATTTCGTAAGTACTTGGATAAAGATCTCCAAAGAAAACGCAAGGTGCTCCAGGAAGTTGTGTTGGTGACTGAGGTCCTCAAATTTGCACTGACTTATTTAAATGATTACAAACCCCTGCATGGATGCTCACATTTCATTTGAAGAGTGATCGTTAATTTAAATCTCTCCCTAGCTGACTTAACATGAACTGAAATAAGAGTATCATCCATCCTTTCAAGCTGTGCTGGCTTCACCAATAGAGCTTGTTAACAATGGTTCCCAAAAAATACAATCTCATAGAACTAATAAGCACCAGGTGCATCTGTAGGATTTCCATGAATGTTGGCTGTTTTTCTGTTAGAAACATGATCGGGGCAGCTCCAGGCCCCAGCACGCCAAGCACGTGCTTGGGGCGGCATGCCGCGGGGGGCGCTCTGCCAGTCGCTGGAAGGGCGGCAGGCAGGCAGCCTTCGGCGGCATGCCTGCGGAGGGTCTGCTGGTCCTGCAGCTTTGGTGGAGCTGCGGGACCAGCGGACCCTCCGCAGGCACGCCTGCGGGAGGCCCACCGGAGCCGTGGGACTGGCGTTCGGCAGAGCGCCCCCCCACCCCGCAGCATGCCGCCGTGCTTGGGGCGGCAAAATGTTTAGAGCCGCCCCTGAACATGATGGACAAAGGAGTCAGATACAGAAACTATGGCTCACGATGTCCTTTGGCACAGTGCACACATGAATTACAGAGATTACAAACTCTGCTGTGAATCTTACATACTTCAGGGCTCATAGAATTTGCATTTATTGATATTTTGAGTGACAGTTTAATGGAGTGGCCTGTAAATTCTGTGAGCCCTGAAATATTTATTAATGAAGTGATGGACTTGGCAATACTAAATACATTACCCAGAATCTTTTGAGAGTCCTGAAATGAACTCAAATGTCTATATTTGTAATCTATAAAGTTAATACATGGGTTGTATATAAGCTCCACGGGCACAACCAGCATATCTTCCAAGATCAACAGCAGTAAGCGCAAAACTTTACTAGGTTCACAGATTGGCCCTGCAGACCTTTTAAAGGAGGGGCCAAAACTTAGGTAGCAACAGCTGTAGACATCTTAAACTCCACAGCACTCACACTATAGACAACATACAAAATAGGCTATGCCTGTGTACTTTGAGAGCTCAGTAGGAAAGGCCAGCAAATCATGAATGTTATGTAGTCAAATGCTACACCACCCTTCCACCCTCAACAAGACCTATCTGACTCCCAGAACTTGGCATGTGTGCAGTGCTTCAGCTTCTGAAGCAAACTATACCTTGCAGAACTTCAGCTGTACAGATGTACTACAGAACAAATGGGATACTTCTCCCCCACCTCTAAACTTGCCCTCACTGCTACCTACCAAAGGTAATTGTCCCCACCACTTGTGTCAAAAATCCTAGAGAAGTATGAATTCAGTTTATTTCTATAGTATCCCAGGTTTTTTTTTCCAGAATTGTTGGCAAAGCTTTAACTAGAAATGGAACACATTGAGGGCCAGATTCTCCTCTCAGCCACACTCATGTAAATCCAGAGTTAACTGGACTGAATTCAATGAACTCTTTGGATTTACACTGGTGTAACTGAGACTTTGGATCTCAGTAATCACCGTGTTTTATATTTCACGAAGACACAAGTAGCCTGAGATTCCCCATTAACAAGTAAATATTATGATATATTTCAGGTGTAAAAGCAAACAGATTAAAATAAAGGGTAAATAATTTCTTTCTATACAAAAGCAACTGAAGTTATCTAAGTGGCTGTTTGAAAACATACCAAGAGAATCCACAATTGACAGAAGTTAAAACACAAACCTCTTGTGGTCAACATCAAGAAAGCTAAACTCATTAAAATACTATTTCTCTAATGAGAATTTAAACAAATTAAGTTACAACTAGATTTACAACTTGTGATCTGGCTGCATCGAAATTGATTAAATTTGAGCAAAATATAAATGAAAACGCACAACTTTTCACCTTAAATTTTTGCTTTATTGAAGAACTGTATTTTTTGTTTTCCAAAACAAGAAGCAGGTGAGTGACCAGGTAACAAACAATTACAAAATCACAGTAAGCTGTACCTTCCTATCCTTGCTATAATAAATTATGAGCCCATAGTTGCTGCTTCTTTCTTCTTCTCCAGAAGAGTAGTAACTAGCTAGAGAAAACCATTAAAAAATTGGAGATGTGAACACATTCTGGCTTTTCACTTCATTAAGTCATATATCA
The DNA here is from genome assembly GCF_016161935.1 of Mauremys reevesii. Classification (NCBI taxonomy): domain Eukaryota; kingdom Metazoa; phylum Chordata; order Testudines; family Geoemydidae; genus Mauremys; species Mauremys reevesii. The sequence goes on along the minus strand of NC_052633.1, from coordinate 33,662,601 downwards.
TTTCTACATAAGAGCCACAGAGCTATAAATCATAGGAGACAGAATGAGAGCTAATTAAAAAGTCAACTAAGCATATAATATTGAATTGTTATGCATCAGACACTAAAATTGACAACTGTATAGAAAATATTGCCAAATATTAACGAATTTTCAAGCAGATGCTTATTTTCTCCTCAGACAAAACTGTATATTAAAAAGCAGAAAGGTATGTGAAATACATCAACATTGAGATTTTAATTGCATAAGACCCCATAAATTTTAGAGTTTGTTTTCTCATAACCAACCAACTCACACATATACAGCATTTGGGGCCCAGTTCTACTTCCCTTGTGTACCCTAAACTCACATGGATATCAGGTCAATGGGAGGAGTTTGCAGTGGAAAGGAATACCTAGTTTGTCCTATACACATGGTGATACAAAGCTCTGATCACATGCAGCTAAGATTGGAAATAGATTAAGTTTAAACATAACAGCCCATAACTCAATTTATTTATAGGTTTCCTTGAGAAATAATATAAAATTCTTTTTAAAAACCTATTACATTTTACCAGAGGTTTTCAAACTGTGGGGCGCACCCACTTAGGGGTGCACACAGTTTGAAAACCTCTAGAAGCTGTTGCTAAATGAAAAGCAGAAATCGGCACAGGAGGGGCATGATCCTGCGTGCCCCTCCCCACATGTATCACATCTGACTGTAAGATGGAGGTATGTGGTAGACTACATTATTTTGAAAGGGGTCACAGCCTAAAAAGTTTGAAAATCACTGCATTATATTATATTTGTCCAGTGCTCTGTGATCAGGTGGTGAATGATCCTATTATATTCCAATGGACGGAGATGAAAGTGCTGTATGAATTTTGAATTTAGTGGCTTTGTATAACTAAAATCTCAATCTTAGTATTGCATTTAAGTATTATTATTTATGTAGCAGTGGTGCCTACGAGCCCTAATCACGGTCCAGGACCCCATTATGCTAGCTGCTTTACACAAACAGAACAAAAAGAGAATCCCCTACTCCAAAGCAATTACAATCTAAGTAATTTTAAGTCCATTTTTCTTTTAAATTCTTTTTTATTTAAATGCCCAGTTTCTATACAGCTGAACTTACTAAAGAAATTCACCTCTGACCTACAAAGCATGAACAGTTTCAGCTCAAAAAGGTAATTATTTGAGCATTCCAGTAGTCTGATTTGATACCTGCAGGTAACGGTTTGGTACAGCAAGTGTACATTATTCTCAGTGTTCATGCCTCAGATTTCCCAGCCAAATACCTTCAGATGAAGCAAAACATATATTCCTCATCCGGATCACATAGGATTCACAAGCCAAGTTTTAGTACATTTTATTTTAAGTGATTCTACTGGAAAAGACACATTTAAAACATCTCAGCTAATGAAAAATAAACAGTTTTATTTCATGTTTGGATGACTCAAAATCTATTTTATTTAAATACTGAGACAAGCTGAAGAGTCACATTTCCACTAAAACACTTTGTATGTTCCAAAGAGAAAGCCAAGTGAGATGGGGCCTCTCTCAGAGCATCCCCTTATGTCCTGTCATGGGATGAAGGTGGAGGCCCCGGAGACCAGACTTGTCCCTCTCCCTTCCCCCGGAATTAGGTTGCAGATCTGGCCTTTAAATCTGGAGGATCCCAAGGGATCTGCAGCCTTCAAATTTGTTCTATCATCCTCCTCTGCATTTGACACTACTTTTCACATAGTTTCACCATTTCTGTGTATACTCAGCAAGAAAACAAGCAAACAGAAAATATAGAACTAGGGAACAGATTATTTTTAATGAATAAAAAGAATAGGATATTGCTCATAAAAGATATTGCTTTTCTTATAATTAGTCCATTCAAAAATTTAAGTTGACAGAGTTCCTTTAAGTTAAACAACACAGAAGCACACCCTTTTGATATGATCGCAAGCATAAACAATTCAACCTCAAGAGTACTTTAAACCAGGGGTTCTCAAACTGGGGGTCGGGATCCCTCAGGGGGTCACAAGGTTATTACATAGAAGAAAGAATGAACCATACCTGACAGATGTTAGTCATGTTAATACATTACTAAAAGGCATTCAGTTATTATAGTTACACTGAATTATAACTCAGTTGACTACATGGGGGGGGGGTCACGAGTTGTCAACAATGGGTGCAGCTCCAAGAATCCAAAAACTTATCAGTTAAACCCTCAAAATAATGAGCTTTTAAAATCTCAATTTGGGGTTCTTTTTTATTTGCCTTCAGTTTTCCGAGTCTTTACGGTGCACTTGTGTTTTGTTCAAGCTTTTCCTCTACAACCTTGAGGGCTAGAAAATTTTTACAAAGGGTGTTGGGAGAGAAGGGAAGTAAACAAAATAAAGCTTAGATGCTCATGAAGTAACATGAATCCAGGAACAAGGGCTTTAAGAAGAAAAACACCACCAAATACGCAAGAGTTGGCAACACTGCAAGTGGAGAGAAAGATTGCGACTGAGAAAACAAGGGGAGTAAACACTGAAAATTATAATATATGCAAGGGGAGAGACTAAACTGACCAAAAAAATTCAAGAAATAAGAGCAGAGAGAGAGTGTTGTTGAGAAAAAAAATCAAAATCTAAAAGGATGAATTAATCTGAGAGAACACACAAACAGCAAGAGACATCAATGCAGGGCCAACTTATAGCTGTGCAACTATAAGCCAGCCTCTCCCTCACCCTGCCCCAAGTAAATTTGATACAAACGTTTTTCCATTGTTTGATCATTTTGCTTCTCCCCTCGCTCTACAGCAATTGCACTTTTTTGTGAAATTTCACATATAGAACATACCCCTTGTCCTAAAACTCTGAAAGAGCAAGAAAAGACATTCTATGCAAAGCATGATGATGATTAATATTTGGTTGTATCTAAAGTCCAAATGATCATGTTTCCCACAGAATGAGACAGTGGCCATCTTTGAAATTTCTCACGTGGGAAGGGCAGAGAAAATGTATTATATAGGTTTGTTTTTAAAATGAAAACATACAAAAATACACACACACTTTGTGATAGAGGAGGAAAATAATTTTAAATAAACCAAAAAATGTTTTGTTGAAAGAATGAAAAATTCAGCAAGTTTTTAAATAAAATGGCAAAGTATTCATTTTGTTTTAATTTTTCACAAAAAATATGGTATATAACTCTGGTTATGGAAGAAAAATTTGATCCATTAGGAATGTTTTGCAGGGTTTCCTAAAGATAGGAAGAGACTGGATTCCTTCAATATCTGGAAATCTGTTGCACACTCAGATACACTCAGCCAAGAATGCCTTGCTTCACTAGTTCCCTGCAGCATCTCAAGTGATTTCTCAGGGATTTGATCAAGCAAAGGTAAACAAGCTTTTATAAGTGGTAGGCTGCAAAGGAGATTTTTGGGGAATAGATTTCACTGTCAGAAAATTTCAGACCATCTTTTAAACTGCCAACACCAAACAATCATTATGTTACAGATTCAAAACATTGGCTAAAGCAAACAAGATTTAAGACAAGTTACTACAGCTTTCTTGTTTACTCCTCCTCTTGTTCTTCCCCCAATTTGAACTATGTAAGCAATTGTCATGTATTTCTTATGTGAAAATGATACTTGCCCTTAGCCAACAAACGCAGTTATTCCATGCAGCATTGCCTACATCATTGACTGTGTAATCAACCTTGGACATGTTTTTGTCAATATCTGAAAAAGTCAGTGTAGCTTTCTGTGGTGTATGTTTGAGTTTCTTCACATGGTATTTCTTCATGACTCCTCCCGGGGTGAGGCTACCCCATGTGCTCTTGGGAGAGTCAGCAGAAGTCAGACATATTTTACCTCTCCTCCAAACAGGAGAGGAAGAAAGAAGACACACCACCTTAGGGGAACCCAGGCCTGCCTCGCCTTTAGGGGTGACTGTTTGCCTCCCATCAGGAATAGCTTGGGCACCTGCCTCCAGTATGAAACAAAGGTCCACAGCCTGCTCTGACTGGGTCTTCTAGCTTTTCTTCCCACTCAAAACTAGATCAACACAGCCACAAAAACCTGATCATACTGGCCTATGAAAAGCATGCATTTCATCATTTAATATTAATTCATATACACTTTACAATAAACAAATGTATTTATAACATGTATAATTAGTGTATGTAGTTGTACAGCATACTTAGTAATAATAGTATACTTATTATAGGCAAGGCTGGTAGCATTGCTAGGTTTTCCAACACGTTCCATTGTAAGACCTAGTTGCTTGTAATTTTACCTAACTTTAACCATCTGAGCTGGAGTTTTCTCCTGCAGATGTCTGCCTAAGGCAGACTTTTTTTTTTTAAATCTCAGCTAGAACAGCTTTACTCTTTCCAAAAACTAGCCTTGGGAGAAATACATTGTTTTCCACGTTAAATTCTGGCAGCCATTTCTTCAAACAGCTCTAGTGCCTACAAGCTTTGGAGCAGGAATGTGAAATTTGGCAGGGGATTCACCCTGGTGTCAGGGATGTGCCCTTTGCCATCCCCATAAAAGCTTGCCCAAAGTTGCTATAAGATGGGGCGGGGGGAAATCAGTTCACACATGCTCAGTAGTGACTTCTGATTTTAACAGCTAAAACCTCTGAAGATTCCATCCCTACTGAACATGCTCCAGCCTCTCTCAGCTCCTAATACTGACCACGTTGTGCCTGCGCCATCCCCATGGCGTGAGTGAGCATGCATCAGACTAGGGATACAGCGGTGAAGCCGGACTTTCCCGGTAATGCCTGCTCCCAGTTGCTTGGGGCCAAGCACAAGAACAGAGCAGGTCTTCTCCTATGATCTCAGTGACCCCTCCCCCAGGTAGCATGGAGAAGAAAACCATCTGATTTGAATGCAGAGGGGACAAAAGCCCAATGGAGGGACAGAAAGGACTTGACTGGGACAAGGAGTCTCGTGAGACCTGGACCGGCTGGGCAAGGAGGGGAAGGAATGTAGAAACTAGTAGGGGAGATTAGGACTGGAAGCCAGTGAAGACAATATTGGGATAAGGAATTTGGCAGGAGAGGGGACAGGAGGGAGGGATTGGGAGTAGCTGTACAAGGAGACACGGACTAGAAACTAGTTAAGGGGCAATGGCAGGGAAGAGAGGCAGATCTGACAAAGAGCTAGGGTACAAAGGGGAGCTGGTGCTGGCTAGGCAAAAAATATGGGGACTAGGAGCCAGGGAGGAGAAAAACTGGGATAAGGAGTCAAAAAGGGGGTGGTGGTGGAAGAAATGAGATTGAATAAAGAGCCTGGGAAGGGAGACTAGGCCTGAGAGCCAGTGTTAGGGAGAAATTAAAATCAGATGAGAAGCCAGGAGCAGAGAAACAGGCTGGATGGGCAAGGAGACTGGACTGAGGAACCTCAGGTGTGGAGACTTGGACTGGGTAGGCAAGGAGAACAGGACTGGGGCAATGAGCCAGGGATAGAGAAGAGATAGGACTGGGACTGATTGGAGGTGAGGAGGCAGAAAGCATCAATGGGCAAAATGGGCAGATGAGTGTGCCCAGTAGAGAACACATTCCCCTCCACAGCCCGGAATGCAACCCAAGATTCCTGATTCTCACTATTCCTCTGCTGTCAGCAAATATCTGGGAAACCCACTGGCACAATGCAATGGTCCCCTAGCTGGTCCACATACCAGAAATAGGTTGTCTTCATCTATCAACTACTCAGTAAGCTCAAGTGGCAAAGGACTGTGCAGTGGATCTAAAGGTTCCAACCCTGCAGATGAATTATGTGGATGTCAATATGATGCCTCATGATGGAAATATTTTCAAAAAGCAAGGAAATTACATACAAAAATAGTACACATTAAAAGATTATTAAGGTTGTGAAGTCAAGCACTCAGAAGTTAAGAAATGCCAGAATTAAGGTTGCCTATGCAACTTTAATTCATCCCTCATGTGCATATGCATTATGATAGTCTTTAATTATATGATCACATATTCTTTTCCACAGAACCTCAGAATAATTCAGTGCACAAGATGGACCTGCTCTAGAGATGAATTGGGGCTGTGTCGTGAAGAAGGCTGTTGTCTGTAGGATCCCTGGCTTCTTTTCTAAACAAGTTGGAAAATGTGTGTGTGTGGGGATTGGACCCTGACTTCTAGATCTAAAAGCATCAGCCTGTAGTAAACAAAGCAAGGGATTCCAGGAAGAGAGGATGGCCTCACCATTAAAGCAGATGAATGCTGCCCTGGAGTATTGTATTCCATCCCTGCCTCCTTCACAAAGTTTCTGTGCGATCCTGGGAAAATCACTTAAACCAAAACTTTCCACAGATGGCCCATAATTCTGTGTTCCTCATTTTCATTTTAAGAGTTTCCAACTTGAAACTCTGAGGTCTTATTTGCAGACATGCTGAGCACTCACAGCTACAACTGTAGGCAATGGGAGTTGTGCATTACAACGTATCAAGTACATTGAACAAAATAGGTTATAAGTGTTCCAAACTGGGCACTCAATCACTGGAAACTTTTGACCTCTCTCTGTCTCTAAACCTCAGTTCCCTATCTGTAAAATGGTGGTATTGCCACCCCTCACCTCACAGGAGTATTGTGGAAAAAATTCATTGTTTATGAAGAACTCAGATACTATAGTGATGAACCCATGAGGAAAATTAAAATTTCTGTCTTCAGAGCAGGGTTTGAATAGCATGCAGAAATTAAAACTACATGATAGACAATGAGAATAAGATCAAAAATTGAATAGCTGCTTATTTAAGGAACACCATCCATCCTGTGCACGGAATGAGGCAGGGGTCCTGTAGGAAAAATATATTTGATCATGTAATTTAAGACTATCATAATGCATATGCTCAAGGGGGTTGTAATAAGGTTGTAGACAGGAAACCTGAACTCCGGCATTTTTTAAACTTTTGAATGCTTGACTTTGCAACCTTAATAGTGTTCTTTAATTTGTGTGTGTGTGTAATATGGGTTTCAGTTTAAGTTTTTTTCCTTATTAATAAAAGGAACAAACTAAAACCTTAAACCAGATATTGACTCCGTACAGCTCCCAAGGTCCACCCGGGTGCAACTAGTTACAGGATCAGGGCCTAAGATAATAGGCTGTATTTTTAGAAAAAAACAGGAGTGGAGTTATTACGTGCATGATTTTTTAAAATGTTTATGCACTCCATATTAAGGTTTGTTTTAAGTTAGTAGTATTCAATCATTTTAGCTTAACTTGAAAATTTACTGAATCAAGGCACTTACACAGGTGTTTATGTATAAATCAAACCTGATTCAAGGATTCATAATCATATTAGTAGGTGCTGGAAAGAAAGAGGATACAAAATCACTGGGAACTACTTCTGCTAACTGCAAAACCCTCTTTGGAGGTCTTTACTCTTCTCAGTCCTGTTGAAGAATACGGTACTTCCAAGGGCAAAGACTGCAGAGGAGGAAGTGTTTACAAAGTTTCTCAACAAAACACATTTTCTCTTGAATAAATCTGTTGACTTGGAGCAAACACTCAATTTCTCACTCTCCCCCCCCCAAAAAGTTTTGTACCTCTGAAACCTGACAAAATGTATACTATTCAAAAAACAATTTATTTGCTCTAATTTAAAAGTAGCAAAACATTAGAACCTAATTTCCTATTACGAACTAAGATTTTTTGAGTAAGCTACATTAGATGAGTAATGAGGGCTGCTATTTTGCATGTGCAATAAAAAGAACTCAGAAAAAACGTTATAACGGTGTCTCTTCTTTTAGCGTGCAGATTCGGTGTATACGCTCAATAAAGGCAGTAACACTGTCTATCACATGAATGAGCCTTAAACTAGTTAATTTCTGGGATTACATCATAAATTGTAACGGTTCCAAGGAGACCTGGAAGTCTATTGTGTTCAGAACGTATGTACTAAAAAGCGTCCAATTAGAACTTGACACCATGAACTACTAAGTAAAGTCCCCTTAACATATCTTTAACCTTTGGAAATCTGCACAAACAGATAAAGAAATATGGCCTGCAGCCATAACAGCTTGTTCTGTAAGCCCATTAGATCTCACAAGCTTAGTAGGTTTGAGTGGTGTTAAGGATTCAGGTCTGAACCAATGCTACAACCAATAAACCAATCAATAAGCAGCCAGCAGGGCATTAAGAGACACCAATTCTGGAGGTGCCACCTTTGGCTGTGATAAAACCAAGACCCAGAAGACTTACGGTCATTAAAAAAATACCATGGCATTTTTTCAAAAGAAAAGGAGTGTTAATACCAATGTCTAAGTCAAACTTCAACTTAAATAACTACATTCTATCTGAGCTTCCCCTACGGTTGCAATTATATACTGTATTCTTCCCTGTGTGTTCTGAACCATTTTGTAGTCTTGCTCTGTCGTCAAAGCTGTCCTCAATACTGGCTATTTAATCCTCTCAACCCACCAACCTCCCATTAGATAGGTAGGTAGGTATTAGCCCTATTTTACAGGTAAAACAAAGCTGACTAATGTAGAATGAGAAGCCAAATAATTCAGGAAGAAAGTGTGTGGATGCCAGACAATTTAATATGAAATAACTACAGTTGATCTGAAAAAAAATATTCCCATGTAGACAAGGGTAGAGAGGTAGAAAGGTCACCACCAAATACATATTTCAGCATGTAAACAGCCACCTGGATTTCCTGAGGTGCTGAGTACCTGCAACTCCCACTGACTCAATGCAGCCAGCTGAGAGCTTGCCTTTGTACGAGCAGGAAAAGACTAGGAAGTAATATTCTCTACAACTGGAAATTGGTCTCTGCTCCCCATCCAAACTCAAGAGACCAAACTGCCAAAGGCTTTGTGGGTCCTTGAAGCCACCCCATGGAGGGTGTGGACTATGAACAACTCAAGATATTTGAGAAAATAGATCACAACTTTCAACCATTGCCATCAGTTTACATTATCAAGGCTATCTTCACCAGCAGAAGGGCTAGAAACTTGTGTCAAAATGTAGTTATTTAAATATGGTATCAAAGTAAGTGATTTAATTGTCAAAGGTTCTGAGCACCTAAAGCTCCCACTGACTGAAAGATAACCAATAACATTCCTCCATTATCTAAATACCTAAATTCAGAAGTAGGACCCTAACTAAAATTTGAACGTTTGTGACATTACTATAATAAAAAAGAAAGCTGAGATCATTCTTTACACTTTGTTTTCCAAAATTTGGAAGCGTATGGGAGGTTGTGGGCCCACAAAACTAGCAGTCTAGCTATTGTTCTACAAATACTGTGTTCCACCACAGATGTAGTGAAACTCCAGGGGGAAAATGAACTCTCGAGAGGATGGTGAAGCTCAGTTACTGCCCGTAAAATGCTAGGAGATACTTAGTTGAAAGATACTAAGGGCAAAGTAGTTTTATAAACATGTGCATGTACACAAAGATTGTCCTCCAATCTGTTTGCCTGCAAGTCCAAAAAAGCCAACATTTTAAGTTTTAATAGAGTAATCAGACCAAAGAAAACATACCATAAATTTGTGCTGTTTCAACAAATAAAAGTAGTATTATTTCACTTTAAAACATTATCTAAAATATCAGTTTATTTCAGTCAACATAATACTAGTCCAATCAAAGAATCAAAAGAATATTAATACTTGCCATTTATAAAACCTGCCTGGCAATTAAACAATAATGTGGTAAATTAACAATAATGGTAAGTGAAGATTTGAACTGCACTGATATACTTAGATTAGCTCACCAGGCTTCTGTTTCTACAAACCTCAGCAGCTCAGGTTCTCTAATGCATTTTTAACATGTCAATTAATACGTTGTTTATAGAAGGTGATGTCAGTTTCAGCTAATACACTAGAAATATCACAGTTCTGTGCAGAATGTGTAACATCTGTGTTAAGACTGTATGCTATTACATTTTAGAGATTAAAAAGAATTATAGCAGAAAATCTGATGAGAAAGCTCATCTAAAGGGGCAATATGCAATAAAACTACAAAATTAATGGGCATGTTTCATCAATTCTTGGCATAGTATGTTAGACAATGAAATATGATGCATTGCAGGGTCAAGAAATAAGGTGTTTTCTGTGAACAGAGCATGACCATTAAAACTTCCTTAACATTAAGCAGCCTACAAAATTGACTGACTATTTTGTGATTAGGTAAATTGCTTAAATAATGTCAGCATTGTTGCTAAATAAGCATCAGGTATACTTTACTACAACACATCCCTGCACTGTAATGTTAACCATTATTTCTTAAGCACTTTCGGCAGTCAGAAAAGATACAGTGTAGCTATATGACTCGATTGTGTCTTTATAATTTACATTAGAAATTTACCCAATAATTTGCTACATATTCTGTAATGACAATCTTTTATATTCAGACTTTTAAAACAAATTAAAATGAAATAAATAGATCTTTCTTGGGAATCCAAACACACTGAGGACTTTATTTTGAAAGGAATTTCTTTGTTTTGTTACTGCTAAATATTTACCATGATGTTTTAAAAATAGAAACAAATTCATATTGAGAACCTATTACAGTTAGTTTAACCAGGCTTGTTTGAACAGCAAAAAATTTCAACAAAATATTCCACAGTTCATGAGAATCTCTGTACATTTTACATTTGCACAAAAAATAAGAACAAAACTTGTATGTCATTTGGCAAATATTTGATTTACATTCACAAGTTTAAGTAAGCAAAGTCTGTGATCAAAACCTATTTACGTGTACAGCTGGTGGAATACTTCCTTTATGACTGCACACAAGAACAAATTTATTATAATTCTTTCAACCCTCTGTGCATTCCGACAGCATGCTGAGAACATTAACTCAATAGTCATGGGTTCAACTGAAGAATCATAGGTTATTATAAAGGTAATATTTTGCTATTAAAATATCTACTGCCACTAGCTTTCTGCATGACTTGTGTCAAGTAAAATATCTATGTGCCTCGGCTTACAAAATAGGTACAATGCTCATAGTATTGTTATGGGTGAAGTATTGTTTAAATTTGATACTCTTGAATGAAGTGCAAAGTATTTGTTTCCATTTTGTAGCTTTCTCCACTGCTAGTTAAAAATCTATATATTTAAAGAAAAAACCACTGTTGTATCAAAAAAGTATTATAAAGGTAATTAATAAAGAGCAGAAGTTTAACACTCAAGCTACTCAGACTGTTTCTTCTGAATAAGTAAAGATGACCTGATCTTTGCAACTTGACTTCAGTATATCAGGAGGGACAACCTTCCAATGAACTTCTATACCCAGTTACATCCTGGCACAGATTGACAAGTTCTTCAGGATTCACAGCTCCATTCCAACTGGACTACATGTTAAGTAATACTAAGGTCTTTATTTCATAAGTTCTCCAACTCTAAGGACAACCAGGCTGTAACTCCAGTCCTCGAACCACTTGTAGTCCACGGCACTGCTTCTCTTACAATTGCCTGACAGATGTCAGACTTCATGCAGTTACACTTGCTGCTAACTGTAGCCCAGTCTTGGACTGAGGACTTCAAAAGGCATTAAAAAACCCCAAACAGATTAAACTCACTAAAATAAGCTCCTCTGTGAGGCTGCTTCATGACTGCAGTCCCTATCTTTGGTAGAAATTCAGCTGAGATCAAATTTGAAGACACAACCAAAATTAGAGAGGTAACAAATGGAATAGAACAAAACTAAAGGGAGAAAGCCCCTTGAAAAGATCAAAACATTGGGGCCTGCAGTGAGTAAGAGGAGAGTCTCTACTAGAGCATGTTCCTCCATCTGGGAGAGTAAGCATAGCACAGATGCAACAACAGGATAGAATCAAGCAGCTACTACCATCACATTACAGTTTGTCGTCATCATGTCTCTTTAATGCTATCCTATTTCTAATATTACTTTTCCATTTAACCAAGTATCATTTGCCACAGAAAAGATGTGGGGAAAGGATTAGGAAATACAATTTGGAGATAGTCCACAAAAGGACATTTATGTTATGTGGTCCATGATATGCAAGAAGTTAAAACAAGCAACAGTAGAGTGAAGTTGATAATATACATCAGAACTCCAGAATCCTGCAGACATAAATCAAACTAACAACTCTCTTAATCTCACTCCACAGCTGTTTGGCAAAGTAATGAGCATTATGTACTGGAGCTATTTGTGGGGAAGGAATCACGCAAAACAGAAAAACAACTGGACCATGGGTCAGATAGTCAGAAATCCTCCTCACCCCCCACCACAGCATAACCTCCTTCCCTTCCCTCAGTAGCCAACAGACTTGGTGAGGGGAAGAACAGCAAAGACACTGTTCTTTGGAAAGGGAAAGGGAGTGTAACAGACAGTCAGGAGACTGAAGGAGGGAGGGATAGTATAACAGACACCCCCCTCCAACAGCCCTGAGGTATGCAAGAAAAAGAGCACTTTTTCCACCTTTCAGCAGCCAAAGAGTTGAGATATGGAAGAGCTATCACCACATACTCACTAGATAAGAGACTGCCTTGAAAGGCAGAAACTCCAAGCAGGGATCTAGGAACAGCACCCTTTATCTTCCAAGCAATGTGGATTTCTCACCAGGGTGCTGCCCTTACTTCTCACTATAATTGCCACAGGGGGTGGCCCACACACCTCTCCTATGGTTAAAGTTTCTTTGTCAACCAGTAGTTTTAAATAAGAGCTAGAGGACCTTTTCATACTGTTATTCAATTGGATACTAAAACATGTATGTTCTTTTTAATGTTAGATCACTTATTTTGATCCATCTTTTGCTATTTGTAGAAATAAACCATTGATGCAGCATCAAAAAGAATAATAAAACATTATATATATATATGCCTACCAATAAAGCTTTCTAAATTTATCTAGTAGTTATTTTTAAAGAACTTCCTCACTAAATACCACTAGTATATTACCAGAATAAGACTCATCACAATAGGCAGTTTTCACCTCCCCACTTGTAATACAGTAAGTAGTGGTAACTGTTAGTTTTGAAGTCCTTTTATACAATTTTGACTGATCCCACATTTTTAAAGTACAATATTCTTTAACACAGACTAGCCATTCTATTGAAGCTTGATATTCAAGTGCTAATAGCTTACAGGTTCAAGAAGCATTTCTCTGGTATGATAGTAAACAAGGTCTCTTTTCCACAAAATGGGAGAAGTCAACAGAAAAAACAACACTTTTTCAAGTTCCTCAGACACTGATGCACAGAGTAACTACTGTCACACATATACACATGCACAGATACATGTGGATAGGAATGCCTCAAAGAAACAATTTTCAGGTATAAAAGTTTTATTAAAGCTAATAATATATGTGCTGCCAAAGCGCATATGTACACACTTAGTAATATTTTTTCAATGCATATGCTAGATTTCGGGCTGGTGGCCTTATAGTCTTAATTTTCAAAATTTATTTTCAGATGGGGTGGGGTGTAGAAATAGCTATGCATAACAAAGGAAAGCTTTGAAAACTAAGAACATAAGGCTCTCCAGGACCCAAAATCTAGCATTTTGCATAGCAAATTGATTGTTACCCATACCTACAGTATTCGGAGCCTTGTCCCCAAATAACCTACAATACCAAGCACTTATACCTATACTATGTAATTAGATCATCAAGGATGATTCCTTAAAGTAGGTTAATGCCTCTTTTGTTAGGGAAATTCACCTTTCCGAAAGCTTCCCTGATCTATAAGGAGAGCCAAGCTGTGCTAGTGTAATTATAACGAACTCCTACTCAAAAAGCAGGAAAAATAGAACTAATCTTAAAGCAAAGCAAAAAACCTCATGCCTTTTAGAGAAAAGAAACATTGCGATGCAAACCTTGTTCATGACTAAGGAGACTGACCTAGTTAGAGAAATGGGTTATACTTTCGAGCAATAAATTAGTGGCTACCGCATAAAATGAAAAACCCCAACACACGGGGAAGGAAATTTGATAAAGCACATGGGAAGCCCAGTATAAAACCGTTAAAAAGAGAAAAGGAGCCGGTGCGGATACACCATACGGCCACACACCTTGAGATGTCAGGAGACGCTTTTAATTTACGGTAGGGACCGCGCGCACCTGCAGCAGTGACCGCTGCAAAGGACCCGGGCAGCCGGTTCGCTCGGCGCGGGCTCGCTGGGGTACCCGAGCCCCGCGGCCGCTGCTAGCGAGGCACGCACCGGGTCTGTTCCCCCGGAGCTGCCGGGAACCCCGCTGCCTCCGCCGTGCGCCCCAGGAGCGCTCGCCCGAACCCCGGCAAGCCCCGTCCGCCCTGCTCCACGGGCACCTGGGGGCGAGCGAGCCGCTACCCGGGCGGGGGGCACCGTGCGGAAGCGGCGCTGCCCCCGGGGCTCTCCGCGCGGACCGGCGCCTGGCACAGCCCCGGGGCACGGCCAGCGCTGGCCCCCGCTCGCCCCCGGGGCAGACCCGCCCCAGCCGCAAGTTACAACAGCAGCAGCTCCCCGGGCCGGGAGCCCGCTCCCCTCTTACCCTGCCCGGGCGCCGGGCTCCGGCTCCGGCTCCGGCTGCTCCGGCGCGCGGGGATGGCAGGCGAGCGCGGCTCAGCCGCCGCCGCCACATCAGGCAGCGCGTCCCACTTACTCCGCGCTGGAGCAGCTACAGGCTGGCGCCGGGCGCATGCGTCGAGGCTGGCCCAGAGCCACCCCGCCGCCCAGGTGAGCGGGGCGTGGGCGCGCGAGCGCGACCCGCAGGTGAATGGGCGCGTGCCGGCGGGGCGCAGGGGAACCCCGCGCGGGAGCGCGGGCACACAGCGCCCTTGGGCATGCACGCGGGTGGGCGCGCCCCAACTCTGTGTGACCTACATATAGAGGGGTGTGGCTGCACCATTCCGTCGTGTGCACACACGTGTGGCTTCCCGGTCATGTGGACGCGCGCCTGAGTGTCTATGTAGGTGTTTGCAGCGGGTTTATGCTTGTGCATGTGTGGCCACTGGCTCACGTCCCGCCAGAACCCTTCCTGCAGTAGTTAGTGGGGAAGGCTTCATCCATCAAGTTTTGCCACAGTGCAGGCATTTTTGTTTGTGTCCTTTAAAGACAACCTTCCCAAGCTGAAGGAGCTGCGGTGCTCCAGACTCACAGCTTTAAGGGTTTCGGAGTTCTACATAACTTTCCCCAAGGCCAGAATGAAATTGGCAGGAGTGATCAGTTTCATTGCTGTATTTGGAGCTCTGTAGAACTGAAAACCATAAGAATCATGACAGTTTTGCTCAGCGGAGGCTACTGCAGCTATTCACAGAAACAGAGGAAGATGACCAGAAAGATAGCTGGTAGGAGACTAGTATAGTCAGAGTGAAATTAAGACAACCAGATGCCCAGAAAAACTGCAGGTAGAGTCTCTCAGGCTTTACCCACATTTCCTGACAACAAGTTTCAGACTTAAAATCAGGGCAATTCACACCACTAGGAACATTTGTTTCAGACTGTCTGCAAATTCAGGTAGGCATCAGGCACAGGTAGATTACATTATCAAGCTTTTCTTTGCATGCAGGCTAGAAAATTTTTGTAAAAACAAACAAAAAAAACCCTGAAATTCTGTTCTCCTCAGGTGACTCCAGCAGGTGACTCCAGTCTTAGGTGCAGCCCTATAGTGCCTAGTCTTTAGGTTGGCCCAGGATACAATTGTTGAGATCCTCTGTTTTGCCCAGTAGCAGGGCAGAATAGAAGAAATGTCTCCTCTCCACCCCTACCTTTGCCTAGACAAGAGAGTTTTGGGGTGGGGAAATAAGGCTCCTTATCCCATATATTTGTCTATTTCAGCAGGAATAGGAAGACACCTGTCTGCAGGGAGGCTGATATGAAAAATTGAGCCCTTCATGAAGGAACAGGGAGCATAGCCTTGTAGGAATCCCAGCAATTCAGAGGTAGAGGAGGATGGGCTTCTCACCCAGGCATTACCCCAGTGCTTTGCAGGTGGGCCTCTTTAGTCTTTCCTACCAGATTCCAGCTATGATAGATGTAGTAGTCTATCTCATAAACTGTATAAGTGCAGAGAGAGAAAGAGAGTGTGTGGTGTGCACATATATGGGTTTAAATTATTTCCCTCCTTAGCTCGAGTGAGAGTAGTTGAGGAATTTATACAGATCAGCCTCAGTTACATACACACAAAGCAAGAGGCACTCAAACAGATTAGTTTTGCAGTGTCTGAGTCCTCCATTACAAAACCAAAATACTGCTGTAAAACTAATCCAAAAACAACGAGAGAGTGGCTGGTCTGCCAAAGTATCCAAAAACATCCGTGGTAATGGCAAAGAGTTTCAAAAGGTACAGCAATGTGGCCCACATCCAAGACAAATCATGGAGCAGATGCTTCAAAGATTACTCAAACAGAAGGAGAGGAAAATCTGTATAGGAAATAATCTGTTGCACTATATTTTTTTTCCTTTGGCAAATTTAGAGGTTACAGACCATGGTGGCTAGCATCAATGTTTTCTGGTGTAGCTGCAAATTCCCATGCCAAAAGCACCAGAACTGTGTCTCAGAAATAAAAGAACTTTGAAGAAGACATGCAGAAATACCATATTTATTCCCCCCTCCCCCACCTTCCACTTTCACGTTGTTGGAGGGTTTTTTTATTATTACATTAAGTGTTCAGGGCTCACTAGTTTCTGGCTTTAGAAAACTACCTGTGAATTGTGCAAAATAACAAGGTTCTCTATTCAAATGGTGTTAGAGCAAAAATGGATGACAAATCTCAGAAAACAGCAATTTTACTTGTACTTCATAAAGAAGTCAGGGTGTTATAAATGACACAGATGTGTTAGAGTCTGAATACAAATTAAAGAACAAATATTTAGGCTACCTGCCTTCTGGAGGATGTGATTTTAAATGATGGAGGAAGCACTACAATGCTTAATCTATTTGTTTGCTATTTAGCAGAAAAGAAAAACAATTTAACACTGATTGGATAACACCTCACCATTCTTCAATCTGAGCTCTTGGAAAATTGTAATTCTAGTTCAACTTAATAAAATCAAGGATTGCAGCATACCTTGTTTACAGCTCACTTTGTTAGAAGATGTTTGACAGGCTCACTTATGGCACTCAACTCAGGTTTATGGCAGGTCATTTTCAAAGTTTGGGCTAAGCTTCCCTTCTAAGTATGAAGTCTAAAGTCATTTCCTTTTCAAAGTCCCATCTAAATAGTTTGGACAACTAAAGAATCACTGTGTTTTTTGAAAGAAAATCTGTATTCTACAGACAGGAAGGCAGAAGTAGTATAAATGAAGAAACAATTTCCTCAGAATGTCTGGGGGATTAGATGTCACAGTAGTAAAAATCCCAGAACCTGCTCTACACTACTGCTTCCACTGTTGAAACTTCAACCATGCTAGACCAATTATGAGGAAAATGCTAGTGTAGAGAATATCATCAGTCCTTCACTGTACAAAAGAGAAGCGCTGATCTGATGGCAGAATGCTGGACAAATCAGAATTAGAATTGATTCTCTTGAAAAAGAAGCATTCCATATGGTGCCAGACTAATTTTATGTTGGAAATGTCTAAGGCTTGGATTTTTGAGGGTCTTTTACCTTAAACCAAATTAATTAAAGTCACTAATTTCACCAGCTCTTTTAGTGGCAAAGATTTGCTAACGTCTAGAACAGCAGCTTCCAAGCTGTGATTCCCAGATCTTCCATGGTCTTTGGTGGTCTATGGAGAGCTGGCTTTCTCTTAATTTCCATATGCTAAATCACATTAAAAGGAGCTAAAATACATTATATACTTTCTTAACATTACTTTTCCATATAAGCAATTGTTGTATGTGCCATAGGGCTGTTATTCAATCTCCAAACTGATGATAGATGTCCCACAATAACCAGGAATGGGAGGGGAAGTAGTTCATGAGACATGAGACATTCTCTCTATTTGAGAACATCTGGTCTGGAATGTTGTGACATTCTTCAGAACAAATATATCTGTGTTTTGTAGAATTACCAATCACCTTTCATAAAATGACACTTCAATGGATGGTAACAATTAGCCTACTATAGAGAGATGTCATGACAAGTAGATAAATGTGTATGGTTCTGAATAGCTCACATGCATTATACAGGTGAAATGAAAACTCAAAGCCATTTCCTGGATCTGTCTTAAAAAGAGCTGCTCCGAATTTAGATGCTAATTTAGTCACTTAATCCATAATTTAGAGCTTCCTTGTAAAGCGTTCCCTTTAAATCCTCTCACCCTATAACTCACCTTCATATAAATCCTTGGGTCCAACTTCTTACTGAGATACCGTTCTTCAAAACATCTTGCAGATCAACTCAAGAAACAAAAATATCACTGACTAACCCAAGGATTTAGAAAAAACTCTAGGTAGGTAGGAAACCTTAATTAAACTGTCCAAGAGCAGCAGCTCACATCACATTTTAACTAGTTGTGCTGTGGCTAGTCACCACTGATGACTGCCTGATTCAAAGCCATTTTTAGGAGCTCACACATAGTCTATCCTGTCTTTCCAAACCTGGAAGCATTTAGCCATGACCTTTATTTTTGGGTCAGATCTTCAGCTGGAAAAAAAAATCAATGTAAATTCTGACTAAGGCACTGTGTTACCACAGACTATCCCTGACCTTGTGGCTGAGTGTTCACACTTCAATTTTTCTCTGTTGGCACCATAAAGTACACATACTCCATGTGTTGCAGTTAAGGTACCCTTCGTTGGGGCTGTTTATTGGAATATAACATAAATGGATTTCATCCTTACACCAGGGTTCCCCGGGTCCTTTTAGTGATTCCCAATTCCCCATGCCAGGGCTTCACCATCCATTTAGTTTTTTCCCTAGGGTTCCACAGCTATCCTTTATTTTCAGGGCTTCAGATACCAGTTGTCTCAGCTGCCAGCTGCAGTCTCACCCGCTGGTTCCCCTTGTCAGTGGACCCTCTTTACCTTTGTGTGGAGACACTAGAACAAGGGTCGGCAACCTTTTGGAAGTGGTGTGCCGAGTCTTCATTTATTCACTCTAATTTAAGGTTTCGCGTGCCAGTAATACATTTTAACATTTTTAGAAGGTCTCTTTCTATAAGTCTATAATATATAACTAAACTATTATTGTATGTAAAGTAAATAAGATTTTTTAAATGTTTAAGAAGCTTCATTTAAAACTAAATTAAAGTGCAGAGCCCCCCAGACCAGTGGCCAGGACCCTGGCAGTGTGAGTGCCACTGAAAATCAGCTTGCGTGCTGCCTTCGGCACCTGTGCCATAGGTTGCCTGCCCCTGCACTAGAATATCCTGCTGTAGGGTTCTCTTCAGAGCAGTGTAGCCTAGTGAACAGAGCACTAGAGGGGGACTCAAGAGACCTGGGTTCTATTTCTGACTATGCCACTTGCCTGCTACTCACGTCACCTCTCTGTGACTCAGTTCCCCATCTGTAAAATGAGGCTAATGATACTGACCTCCTTGGTAAAGCACTTTGAGTTCTGCTGATGAAACATGCTGCTCTACTGATGCTAAGAGCTAGGTAGTATTATTTGTGTGTTTCTCATGGGTCTCCCACTAATCCTAGTTCACAAAGACCTTCCTGGGCACCATGACTTATCCCCACACAAACTAGCCAAGGTGCTCTGCCAGTCCCATTCAAAGAATGGGTGCATTCAGTCCCACTTACAGGAGGGACCAGCTTTAGGTTGCTCTCACATGATTCTTGGTCATTTGACTCAGGCACAGACAAGAGCTTTAGGCCTTACCACTGACAGGTCTAATTCACCCTGTGACAGACACAATGGGAGGTAGATTTATTCAAGTGTTTATTTTAGCTCCCTTAAACAAGAGACTTGAAAGTTGCTGTGACTGAACCACTTAAAAATCTTAAGGGCCTGTTTCCCACTTAAAACCTCTTTACTCCACTTTGGCAGTATGCAGAGGCCTTACATTGGGAATAAACTATATTTATAAATGACAGCAGTGTAAAGTGGTCCTCAAAAATTTCAGATTACCATCCTCTTTTATCAACCTGTAATATGCTGATCCAAAGCAAAGCATCTGTATCAGGTTCTCTTCCCAGAACTGCCTGGGCGTGAGCATAGACTTTATTTTCTTGGAGTGATTAAATGTTGGGCTTCTGCTGATCTGTCTGTTCTTCTGAGAATGCAGGCAAAAAGCTTTTGCTTTTGAACTTGTAGCAAAGGTTTCCGGTATTTTTATGTAGCACACTAGCTATTCTGAAGACTTCTAGCTCTCTGTAGAAAGGAGTACCTAGCAAGCCTCCTAACTCTGTAGGCTGGATTCTGGCCCTATGGTCATCACATAAGATAAGACATTGTGGGACCAAGCGAATGCCTTCCTGGCTAACATCCATTGATTTTTCTAGCTATTGTAATACAACTGTACTGCTTTGTTTTCACCGTACTTCATCTGCAGAAATAAACGGTGTGTCTGGTGCTCATTTACTCTTTTCTTTAACTGCCTTCTCCAGTAACTTATTTAATATGTTTATTACCCCCGATAAATACTACAGCTAAGAGGGAGTTAAAAAAAAACAACCTCAAGGAAAATCTAAAATTAAGGAAATGAGAACTAAATGGAGAGTGCAGGCAGAATCAGTGTTGCTGTTTACTATCAATCCCCCTCAATTGTAAAAGCTTCTAAGAGTTCACTTTGAAGTTTCCTCTTTCTCACTGGGAATTTACCTAGATTCCATTACCTCATATTCTTGATTTTTTTAATTGATATTGGAGATCTTCTTTGCTGCTGTACATTGCAGCCTTTCAAAGATAATATCCTTTCTATAGTATAGTGATCTGTTTGGCATGTAACATTCCACATGGGTATGAAGAAATGCTTTGGACAGAGCTTTTGGCTTGCTATTTTATCCCTTTGCTACTGTTAGCTACCATGTTGTTTGCCTCTTTTAGTACTGCTGTGTACTGAGATGATGATTTTTCCATATTAGCCTCCACATCCTTTTCCTGATCAGTGTACTGGATGATTGTTCCATTTAACACATACTCCCTAGCTTGGTTTTTTGCTCCAAGACTAATTGATAGTATATTTGTTTGCATTAAACAGTATTTGCCATATACTGGTATCATTACTTAAGCAATACAAAGGCCTGGTCTACACTACGCATTTATACCAAATTTAGCAGCGTTAAACTGAAGTAACCCTGCACCCGTCCACACAACGAAGCCCTTTATTTCGATATAAAGGGCTCTTAATATCGATATCTGTACTCTTCCCCGATGAGGGGAGTAGTGCTCAAATCGGATTGCCATTTCGGATTAGGGTTAGTGTGGCCGCAATTCGATGGTATTGGCCTCCGGGAGCTATCCCACAGTGCACCATTGTGACCGCTCTGGACAGCAGTCTGGAGTCGGATGCACTGGCCAGGTAGACAGAAAAAGCCCCGCGAACTTTTGAATTTCATTTCCTGTTTGCCCAGCGTGGAGCGCTGATCAGCATGGACTGTACGGGAGATACTGGATCTGATTGCTTTATGGGGAGACAAATCTGTTCTATCAGAGCTCCGTTCCAGAAGACGAAATGCCAAAGCATTTGAAAAAATCTCCAGACAGAGGCCACAGCAGGGACTCAACACAGTGCTGCGTGACAAGTGTAACGGAAAGCCAAAGAATCAAATGGACGCTCATGGAGGGAGGGAGGAGGGACTGAGGACTCCAACTATCCCACAGTCCCCGAAAAGCATTTGCATTCTTGGCTGAGCTCCCAATGCCTGAAGGGTCAAAAGCATTGTCCCGGGTGGTTTAGGGTATATCTTGTCAATTTACCCCCTCCCCCCATGAAAGAAAAGAGAAAAAAATAATTTCTCGCCTTTTTTCAATGTCACCGTATGTCTACTGCATGGTGCTGGTAGACGCGGTGCTGCGGCGCTGAACAGCAGCATCCCCTCCCCTTCCTTTCCTGATGGCAGATGGTACAAAAGGCTTGGAAACCGTCCTCATCATCCCATGAGTGCTCCTGGCCGGCCTCGGTGAGGTCGGCCGGGGGCGCCTGGGCAAAAATGGGAATGACTCTCTGTCATTCCCGGCAGATGGTACAAAAGGATTGAAAACCATCCTCATCATAGCAGCTGGAGGCTGAGCGCTTCACCTCCCCCCCGCCCTTTCGTGTCTAATGAAGATTCTGTACTGCCTGGACTATCATAGCAGCGGGAGGCTGCCTCCCCCTCATTTTATCTTACTAAAAAGTCAGTGTTTCTTATTCCTGCATTCTTTATTACTTCATCACACAAATGGGGGGACACTGCCACGGTAGCCCAGGAGGGTGGGGAAGGAGGGAAGCAACGGGTGGGGTTGTTGCAGGGGCACCCACTAGAATGGCATGCCGCTCATCATTTCTGCGGGATATCTGGGGCTCTGACCCGGATCGGCTGTGCTTTCTGGTTCTCTAGTAGACTTGCCCCATATTCTAGGCAGGATTGACTATTTTTAGACAAAACATAAAGAAGGGAATGACCTGGTGAGTCATTCCCATTTTTGTCCATTCGCCCCCGGCCGACCTCAGGGAGGCCAGCCAGGAGCACCCATGACAGCAGCAGATGGTACAAAAGGATTGATAACTGTCATCGCCAATTTCCAATTGCAGACGGTGATATAGGGCTGGTAACTGCCTCTGCTACCTTGCAACGGCAAATGAATGCTGCTGTGTAGCACTGCAGTACCACGTCTGTCAGCAGCATCCAGTACACATACGGTGACAATGACAAAAGGCTAAACGCGCTCCATGGTTGCTATGCTATGGCATCTGCCAGGGCAATCCAGGGAAAAAGGATTGAAATGATTGTCTGCCGTTGCTTTCACGGAGGAAGGATTGAGTGACGACATTTACCCAGAATCACCCGTGACACTGTTTTGGCCCCATCATGCATTGGGATCTCAACCCAGAAATCCAATGGGCGGGGGAGACTGCAGGAACTATGGGATAGCTATGGGATAGCTACCCACAGTGCAATGCTCCGGAAATCGACACTAGCCTCAGTACATGGACACACACCGCCAAATTAATGTGCTTAGTGTGGCCGCGTGCACTTGACTTTATACAATCTTTTTTTAAAACGGTTTCTGTAAAATCAGAATAATCCCATACTGTAGACATACCTAAAGCCTATTCTACATCTAGTTGCATTGTGCTTCCTTATCTGCTATAATTCTACAATTTTAGTATAATTTACCTAATTTGAGATGTTGTTTCAGTACTTTCATCCACATCATTGATCATCTTCATGTTCTTTACACTTTGAAAAGCTTCCTTCTATGTATGGTTACCATATGTATTCTATGTATATATAGTAATCATTTACTGGTTGTTGGGTTTTTTTGTTTTGTTTTTAATCTAGCACCTTACTTTGACTCCTCTGTTAGATTGTAGAATTTTTTTCCAGCTCTCTCTCAAAATTTTTACTCATTTTTCATTGTAAAAGAAATAGTTTGATTTAAATTTTCTGACCATTTCTAGCTTAGTGATTAATGTCTGATACGGAGTGCTATAAAAAAACCTAAGTATCCGCAGACTTTCCCTTATGGAAGCAGTATGGTAAAAGAACTTCACCTGATTAATTACATATGATCCTTCATACTTGAATCCATGCTGGCTGTCCTTAACTAAACTGAGCTTTTCCAGGTGTTTTCTTACCACATTTCTTCAAAATAGTTTCTAAGTTTTCCCAACAGGCAACACTAAATATACTGGTGGCTAATTTTCTAGTTTCTCTCTTGATTCTTTTTTAAATAATTAAGTTATTATTGCTACATTTCAGTCAGCTAACATTTCTTCTGAATCTAGTAATTTTGTTTTAAATCTGTTGAAAGTTCATCCATGTTACTTATGTCATTTAACACTCACAGCTGTATGTCAGCTGAAACTAGAGTTCTGGATCTTTTAAGTGGAGCTAACTTTTTGTAATTAGTTATCTTATAGTTTCTAGTTTTCTTTTTGCAACCTCTAGTGAAACAGTCCCAGATTTAGTGTAAAAACTGTGTGCCTCCTATGTAAAAACAGGTAAAGTAACTATTTATCTGTTATGCTATTTCCTAAGAAATCAATCCTTATTTTGTTAAGCAGGCTATTATTTATTTTGGCTATTTTTCCTATTGCATTTATATTTGATGGGCCCCATGCTACTTGAGTTATTTTCTGCAATTTGCAAATTCTTTTTACTGCTCTATTTTATTCTTTCCTCAATTCTCCAACCTCTTAGTGCTTTAAAAATAGGTTTAAATGTCCCATTTGGCTCTTTAAGGGCTCAGGGATATCCCTTTCTAATGCCTTCATGTCTCCTAACTAGAGCTGGATTAACTATTCACAGTAAATAATTAATTTGATTAAATTAATTGCCTTTTGTGTGTAAATTATCTATAGATTTAAATTTTTACTAGTGTGTTCATTCTTCAAAAAAAATTGACAAATAATTTATGTTAATATACTTCGTCTTTGGATTACTTGCAAACTATTCAACATACTATCAATATACTGTTTGTACTGTGTGATGGGCCACTTAATTCCCATTATAATGTTTCCATATCCTGATTGGATATATGGGTTTAGATAGCTGGGTTTAGATTGTAAGCTTTCTTGGGCCAGGAGAGGTATTTATTACATTTTTACAATAGGGTCCTGAGCAACCCATCTAGGTGCATCTGCAATATAAATAATAAATATTAACACCCCAAAGAGTTTTCAAGATGGTGACGTGACCACTTCCAACACAAATATTATATATATATATTCATATTCACTTGGACACTTTGTGAACTTTCATGTGAACAAGTATTTGTTTATTAGCATGAATGTTCATGAAAAACAAATTTAAATAAGTTGCAAATATGTTCTAAACAAACTCACTGCTTTTATACAAACAAAATATTCGCACATCTTCGTTTGTCACATGTGCCAATTTCTGCTGCCAATCCTAATCTTAACTCTTCTATTATTCTGCTTACTATGAGTTGCTAAATTCATTTACCTTTAAGCCTGAATCTTGTTCCTTTAAAAGACTGAATAATATGAAGCAGAAAAAAATGGTCATAGCAGAAATTTATGCTGTAGTGCTAACCAAAAGGGAAGGCACAATAAACCTTTCCTTTTCAGTAGAATAGAAGTCAGTCTCAATCTTTCCTAAAGAATGAGAATGTACAGATATTCATTGAGACTCGTCCGTTCTATCCCTTCCCCTGAGAAATCAGCTTCCCAGCCTTTTTCTCTATATATATGCATTCCAGGTGTTTTAGGGCAAACACTGCAAGCACTTGAATTCCATAGAAGGAAAAACGGTTCCAGTAATAAATGGAAAAACTCTCCCCAAAAAGAAGCCTAGCCTTATATATAGGCAGAGATTGAGGAACAGTGTGATTCCTAGACAGGCATACTAGAGAACCATCAAGCAGAGACAGCACTTTACTAACGTCGCAAAAAATCTGAGAGCTTGAAAACTGGATGAACGACCTTCTGCTACCGTATGTAGGTAGGCTAGCAAGATGGCATAATATTTGTATTAGCTAATTCTTTAAATATGGAAACCAACTCTTCTGCTATTGAAGACGAGCTCTGCATAGTTGCTTTCACCAACAGAAGTTGGTCTAATAAAAGATATTACCTCACCCACATCATGTCTCTAATATTCTGGGACCAACACGGCAACAACAACACTGCAAACACTGAAGAACAAGAACAATTAGGATATTTCTTCCTCTTCAATTGCTTTACAGTAGTGTCTATTTAAAAGCATCAGGGATTTATGAACAGATGATAAGAACAAAGTAGTTTCCCATTTACAATAAAGGTGATGGGCCACAGCCACCACTGAGTTTCCACCTGTTTTTCTACCAATACTGCCTGTATGGAATTCATATAAGAGATTAGGAATTGGGAATGGGAACGGTATTAGGGATTCAGTGTAATACATTTTTCTTTGGTGCCATAGAGCCAAAACAATTATGTTATTCCACATAGTCCAATGTAATGAAAGCTTCTGTGTCATTATAATGACCCCACGACTGGGTTTAATCCCAGACCTACAGAACTAGCTCACTACTTGAGTTAAAGGACTAAAGCCATTAGCTGAAAGCAGACACACAGACCTCTTGGTTGGACCAGCCACTAGAGGGGAACAATGAGTCATGTGATCATAGCGTAGGTTTCATCACTCTGTAACATAATGAGAAAAAAGCTGTGATATAGCAAAACCATTGTAAAAACGTGATGGGTTTAGCTCAGCATAGAAATCAGTTACATTCAGTTTTAGGGTGTGAACTGAAAACAGGTTACAGACAATGGGACTAAACTTGCATTCCTTGCACACCCCAAACTGCCATTGCAAGTATGGTCTGACAGTTAAAACAGAGGACTTGGTGTCAGAAGATCTAGAATCTATTGCTGGCTCTACAGATTCGTTATGTGACCGTGGGCAAATCACTTAACTTCTCTATAAAATGGAGATAAAAATACTTAGCACTTTGTTAAAGTTCTTTGAAATCCTTGGATGAAAGTATTGATGATTATTATTAGGCCTTCAGGGAGATTTTTGGGTGCACAAGGTATACAGGATGTGAATCAGACTGTGTACCAGGGACTATAGACACTGAGTGAAGTCAGTTTTGTAGATATGCATCTAACTTAAAAATGTAATGATTTTCCATCACATAATGCAAATACCTTACTTTACTGGTTTTAAGAGATTTATTGCAATGAACTACTTCACTTAAAGACCTTCATCCAGTACCTGTACTATTTCATTCCATTATTACTAGTGGAAACCCCTGATGTATCTGGCAATGCGTTTTGCTAGATGTACGGTACCTAGCACATTCAAGAAGAGCAAAATGAATAAGGTCCTGGAGCTCAGGCCAGAAATAAATAGAACTGTAGATTGTCTGGAGAGGTTTCTGTATGGCTCATAGGAGTTGCTATCTTAATTAGCTTTAATTGTACCATGGCTTATTCCAAGGAGGTGGGTTATGTATAGCCCTTAAATATCCAGGGCTTGATCTGCTGTGAGCTATATTAGCTTTATACCTAATGGGTCGTAAGTATGTGAGAAGGGAAGATACAGATCTTGAGATTACAAGGCAATCCCGCCAAGCATACGTGTAATCAATTACTTGGTCTTACTTGCATTTGTGTGTGTCCAGGAATGATGGATTCTCAATTAATCTAAGGGCTTGTCTACACACCATGTTTGTGCAACCCCCGATGTGGAAACAGATATATGTACATAAAGATACTGGTATCACTTATTTCAGTAACTTGTGTGTAGAAAAGCCGTATGATTGGCTTGTCAGAGGATCTTATCCTCACCCTCTTTTGCTTCCCAGAATGACGCATAAGGCATGTGAAAAGGGAGAACAAAGACTACCACATGCATTTTAACACAGACCCTAACTGCCCACTAGTCCTGAGCAAAGCAGAAATTCAGGCAGGCAGAAAAGAATGGCATAATGCTTTCAAAACTGAACTTGAATTAGGTTTCTTAGCCTTCCTGTATTGCAGTGATATCCATCTGATCAAGTAAATCAGCCTAAGGACAATTTACTTTAACATTTCAATAGAATTCCAAAGTGTTTTCTGAAGTGAATTTGTTACTCGGTTAGTGTTCAATGAATGCTGTTGTTAAAGATCTTTGGTTGTCTAATTTAAAGGCAGATGCTCTCATTGCATATTTCAGAAACATGGAGGAAATAGGGGTACTGCTCAATAACAGCCCACATCTGTTCCCACTCAGTGAGAACAGGCTCTGTCCCTAATTGCAGATGTGGCTGTATCCTGACTGCAGCTACTAGTAAGGGTTTGTCTACACACAACATTTGTACTGCTTTAACTATAATTAAAATGGTACAAGCCTCTCTAATGTGGATGCAGTTATATCAGTATAAAGATGCTTTATATTGATATAGCTATTTCCATACATAGGGGAATGAGCTATAGTTGTATAACGTACCTTTATATGAACATAACTGTGTCCACACTATGAGCTGTACAGGCATAACTATTGGTAAAAAAAAACAAAACAAAAAAAAACCTCACTCCTAACTGAAAAAAAGTTATCCCAGTACAAAAACTGGTTTGTAGAGCCAGCCTAAGAAGATTTAGAATACAGCCTGCAGCTGTGCTTGTCTCATTTCAAGACAAGCTGAGGTGACCGCATCACAAGGGTGGTGTCCTTGAGAGAGTCAGGCTGAGTCATATGAATCAGAGCCTCTGGGGCATGGTAACTGGTCACATGTGAAAGAGGTTTGTAACATACACTAAGAACGCTGCACTGGATGCAGCATGAAAGTAAATCAAGAGCAAGTTTTATATGGACCTGATTCTCTTCAATTTCACTAATTTTACACCTGCATACATTCACTAAATTTAGTGAAGTTATTTCTGATTTATACCAGTGTGAGAGAGGTATCAGACATTATATATATATTTAAAATCCATGAAACTTTACTGTGTACTGCTCTAATCAGATTTTAATATTAACTAAAAGTCATATTTTAACTAATGAATTTCAGGCATATGTAGTAAAATCATGGAAAACATATAACCTTAGTGCACTGAAAAAGCATTCCTTGTTTTAAATGTTCATTTTAGTAGATATGCATGTAATCACCTTGTAAATTAAAAAACCTATACAACAATCTATGACAGAAATATTTATACAACTTCCTCCCCCCACCAAAAAAAAACATTATACCATTATAACTACATTATCACCTTGCCAATAAACCCCATCAACATTTTTATAAAAGATTAATTCCTTTGAAGGGTGTTAGTTTACTAGAGCTCTACTGTATTAATATTTGTACAGATTAAAAATAAAAACAATGTGTCAGCACTTCGATTTTAGAGCTTGTTTTTCCAGTGTTTATAACTTGGCCGAAAAAGTACATTTCCAAAAGAAAGTATGCATACTAAATCTCGCAGAGCCAGTTTTATTCTTTCATTCAGTTTTAGTGTAATTAATTAATGTAATTTATTTTTGTAACTCAGGTCAATGACAGAGACAACTTAAGCATACACTTCAGCATTATATAAATAAAAAAATTCCTACATGTGATGACTACTTTAGCAAAACAAAAACAGCCACCAAAATGGTATAAGATGAACCAAACAGCATCTGGTGTAACCACAAAAAAACAAAGCAAGTATCACATACAAGAGGCATAACATGAACAGAAGGTGTAGGCACACTCTGCACCCAGATGAGTTTTACCCAAAATAACTAAAGCAGGAGAATTTGAGGATCTGAAATAGCAGGGAGGAAGCCAGAACTGAACTGGCTAGTGCCAACATAGGGCCAATTTTCCACTTCCCCCAGGGTCTCCCAATGGAGTGGAGTATGTGTGTGTAGGGGGATTGTCAACACATGGGTATCCCCAAGCTAGCAAAGAAGTTGTGGGACCAGGAAGGAATGCTGTCTTTGTGACCCCATCCCTTCTGCTGCCCTGGACTTACTGCTGAGCCCTCCTTGGGGTCAGGGTCCTCTGCACGGGAAGTGGAAAGGCCAGAAGACCTTGTGTGCTACATGCATAGTTCTCTCTGGTAACTAGTGGGGAAATCTACTCTAGTATGAAGTTAATACCACCTGAAGCTGAATTAATTTTTGAGTGAAGCCTCTCTTGGCTCTGGAACAAATCCCTTTCATGGTGTTCAGGGAGCTGCTGACAGGGTACAGGGAAGTACAGCAGGGCACCAGGGAACAATAATGGCATACAGAGCCTCTGGTGGATCCTCAAGATCTGTTTGGGATTCATAGGGTCTGAGGGTTCTGCCACCAAACCTACTGCCCATGACATGGAGGGGAAACAAATTCCTTCTGGGCTCCCAAAACAATGGTTTGACAAAAACTCTGAGGGAACATTGCTGAATATTCTGTCCCCTACTTGTATTTCTCTGCATAAGGGAAAGCTCTGGCCCATGGTCATGAAATTATAATTTGTTATACCCTCTGTCAGGATTAGAAAACATGCTTTATAGTAATAGATTCAAGGCAATCGACCTATTTAGCTTAACAAAGAGAAGACGAGGGGGTGACTTGATTACAGTTTATAATGACCTACAGCAGGAACAAATATTGATAAAGGGCTCTTCAGTCTAGCAGAGGAAGATATAACATGGTTGAAATTGAATGTAGACAGATTCAGAGGGAAATAAGGCATACATTTGAAAAGAATTAAAGGAGGGTATTGTAATTAATGCAAATCAACCTGAGTTTATGGGAAATAGATCCTGTCTCAAAAACTTGGTATTTTGTATGAAGTTATAAGTTTGGTTGTTAATGGTAATTGTGTTGACATAATATACTTAGACTTCTGTAAGGCGTTTTGACTTGGTACCGCACATTTTGATTAAAAAACTAAAATGATATATAAATTAATATGGCACACATTAAATGGATTAAAAACTGGCCGACTGATAGGTCTCACAATGTAATTGTAAACAGCGAATCATCATCAAGCACATGTGTTTCCAGTGGGGTTGTGCAGGGATCGGTTCTTGGCCCTGTGCTATTTAACATTTTTATCAATGACCTGGAAGAACACAAAGTCATCATTGGTGAAGTTTATAGATGACACAAAAATTGAAGGAGTGGTAAATAATGAAGAGGGCAGGTCACTGATTCAGAGCAATACAGATTGCATGGTAAACTGGATGTAAGCAAACAATATGCATTTTAATATGGCTAAATGTAAACGTACACATCCGGGAACAAAGAATGTAGGCCATCCTTACAAGCCAGGGCGCTCTGTCCTGGGAAGCAGTGACTCTGATTAAGATTTGGGGGTCATGATGGGTAATCAGCTGAACATGAGCTCCCAGTGTGACACTGTGGCCATGTGATCCTGGGAAGCGTAAACAGGGGAATCTCAGGTAGGAGTAGAGATTTACCTCTGTATTTGGCACTGGTGCAACTGCTGCTGGAATAAAGTGTCTAGTTCTGTTGGCCACAATTCAAGAAGGATGCTGATAAGTTGAAGAGGGTTCAGAGAAGAGCCACAAGAAGGATTAAAGGATTAGAAAGCATACCTTATAGCAGTGGTTTTCAAGTGCAGGTTGTGACCCGGTACTGTGTTGCGGAATGTAAGGCACTGTGTCATGGTGGCTCTGGTCAGCACCGCCGACCGGGCCATTAAAAGTCCCATCAGCGGTACTGTCCGGCTAAGGCAGGCTAGTCCCTATCTGTTCTGACCAGCAGCAGGTCAGGCTCCTAGGCGGGGGGCCCTGGGCTCTGCGTGCTGCCCCCACACCGACAGGGCCGGCTCCAGGCACCAGCATTCCAAGCAGGTGCTTGGGGCGGCAATCTGGAAGGGGTGGCAGTCTGTGTGTTTTTGCCCCCAAGCAGCATGCTGAATTGCCGCTGCAGACGGCGGGGGCAGTCTGTGTGTCGTTAGGGCGGCTTGCACGTTACCACAGTGGCAGCAATTCGGCGACAGCTTCTATGTTCAGCTGTCCACAGCGGCACAGCTTCTGTCTTCCAGCTGAAAACAGAAGCTGCCGCCGAATTGTCGCTGATGCTGAAATGCACGTGCCGCCCTAACGGCACACGGACTGCCCCCGCCTTCCTCGGCGGCAATTCGGCATGCTGCTTGGGGCGGCGAAAACAGTAGAACTGGCCCTGCAAACTGAGCACCAGCTCTGCGCTCCCATTGGCCAATGGGAGCTGGGGGGGGGCAATACCCCCTAGAGCTGCACCCCAATCCCGTGCCCCAATTCCCTGGCCCAGCACTGAGGCCCCTTCCTGCTCCCCAAACCCCTCATCCCCCACCGCACCCCCAGCCCAGAGCTCTGACCCCTCCGGGAATGCTTTCCTGGCATAGTCCCTCTGCAACAGAAAATACAGGTCTGCCTCTCTCCACCCACCACCCTGCTGGGCTGAAAAGACTCCCTTCTAAGTCTCTCCTCCAACTGGAGCCTGCCTGGCAGACCTATGGGGGTGGGACTTCCCCCAGACCCAGAGTTGTTCCTGCACCCTTAACTCTCCAGTGTGGGGTTTATCCACCCTATCACAATGCCCTAGGAATTATTTTGGGAAGCTATATAGCCTGTACTATACAAGAGACCAAACTAGATGATCATAATGTTCCTCTCTGCCCTTGGAATCTATGAGTCATGTTTATGGGGCACACTGCACATTGGATCCCTTTAGTCCCTTCCTTTAGTGACAGGCCTGGCTCCCTGCTTCTCGCTCTGGGAGGAACCACACTGTCCAACCACTTTGGGACTGGGTCTCTGGGAACTTCCCAGCTGTGTTAATGCAACAGGCTTAACTACGTTTGGCCTTTATATGCAGGGACCTATGACAGCAGATGATTAAAGCAACTCAAAAACAGTGTTGTCAGAACAAAGCACTTTTTACTCATTCCCTGAAAGATACGAAGCTTAAAGGGTGTTCCCCAATAAAGAGCTTCCCCATTGTTTCCTCAAGGACTTATCTGTCTCACTGTTTTACTTTCCCTGCTTGGTTCCTTTAACAAACTCCATTTGCTCTAACTCCAAAGTAAAGCATCACAAACACAAAAAGGCATCGAATTCATAGAAATAGCTATTTCCCAGTTCATCACACCCTCTTTAAACTATTTCTAGGCTTGTGTGGGGTAGGTGAATTGCATGAAAGTTGGTCTTTCTGTCCATTACAAGAGGAAATACAATTTAATAATTTGTTTCCCCACTTGGGGGGTGACCATAAGTGAGTGGGCTTCCTACTAGCAATGCGGGATTTCTTATAAACTTCTCCCATGCTCTCTCTCCCTTCCCATAAAGGCAAAAGGACAGACATTACTGGTGAGGAAGCCAATCTCCTTTGCTGTAGTGTTCACTGCTGCTATCCTCAGCACAGAACAATCCCAGAACACATGCAATTAGGAGACTTGTGTCTCTGCACAGCAAAGATGGCTGGGGAGGAACCAACTACCATATCAGAAAATTTTGTCCTTACCTGTAAATTTGTCTTTCACAATAGGAAATCCATGGCTGCAGTGTACACTTCTTAGAGAATGAAGCTTTTTTATCAGCTTGAGGAAAAAGCCCAGCTGACAAATTCTGCTCTGATTTACATTCCTGCAAAGTCTCTGTCTAATGCCATTTTTAGATCCTTCAGCAACAGCTTTTCAGATTTATCTTTTCCCTTTAGGCATATTTTTCTCCTGAAAATATTTGACAGTTTAGCAGTGGCATGGCACAGACTGCTTGTCATGTCACAGCTGATGAGACAGTAAGTGACACGTCCATCACTTCACTGACATGCATCATGCAACATGCCACAACATGCTAAAAATCCTACTGATTTCTTTTGGAACTTAACCACTTGATGTCAGTAAACTGTACTTGATGACGGGCTAAGCATAGGAGCCTCAGTCCAGTCTATATTTGGCAAGTGGATCAAGGCATCTTAAATAACCAGGAAAAAATATATTTTACTTATCTCCAGAAGTAGGTTTGTAGCTGTTGATCTGACACTGACCATACATAGAAATTGCCATACTAGATGATAGTACAGCAATTCCTGCCTGTGATCTGTGTCAGATTTTCTTCTCACTTACACTTGTGAGAATCAGGCAGTAGACTCATTGAAGTCAGTGGAGTTTCACTTGTATAAGTGAGGCTAAAATCATGTAGCCCCATCTGCATGAACAGTGCATATCTGGAAAAATACTCGTTAGCCAGCACCACAGAGCAAGATGCAGGCAAAGGAAGATTCAGATTAATGTCCACTATCCTGCTTGTCTACAGAGAATCACCAACACTTGGGAAATTTGCCCACATAGCCTACTGAAAGTAGGATTTATTCCTTTGGCCCAGTACTTCTCTTTTGGGGTTATGGTTGTGTGTCCCTGAGTTAAACACAAATAATATCCCTCAGATCCCAGGCTGCTTAAGTTATACGGTATTTTCCTATATGGTGTAGTAAAGTGCAACCCAATTTAAGACCATATAGGAGGAGATTAGGTCAGGGAATATTTTAAGAAAAAACCTAAATATAGCCAAGGAGGAGTACCTGTTGTATATTGCATGGAGAGGGGTGAAAAATATCCCAGGGCTAGACCATGACCGTACAAACCACTCTGAGTGAGAGGCAGCTGGTGGAACAGCGTATTCTGTGCTAGGTGCAGACCCAACACAGTGTGCTCTCCTGTAGCAGGCCAGGAGGGAGACATCTAACCTCCCTGTTCCCCTGCTGCTTCCAGGAGGGTGTAAATTGTGGGGGGGTTCTACCTGATGTACAATAAACTGCCCAACACGCCGGCATGGTGATGGAACCGAGTGTTTTTCCCACCCACCTGCACACTGGCTTTGTGGAGCCTGCTTCTCTTCCCACACTTCTACTCAAGATTTGAGTAGCTGACTCAAGGAAGTAAGAGGGCACTTTGGGCCCCCTGACAGCCCTTTGCCATATGCCACAGTTTGGTCCCCCAGTAAGTACAATATTTTACTCAGATTTTTATTCTGCCTCTTGGTATGAAACAAAAATCAAACTTTGTTTCTCAAATGGTTTTAAAGGAAGTTTTTAAAACATGAAGGAGCCAAAGAAAGTGAGGAGATTTTTCTGGAGCCAATTTATTTTTAATTCATTTTTACTGCCTTGGCATTTGGGATTTTTTTAAAAAAAATCTATTTGAATGTAAAGTCCTTGAATTAACCCCTTGGAAACACTGGCATTTTGTTTCCAATATCTTTCAAGTTCTCAGTAGTTTAGATTGCATTCAATGGCTTTGGGGGGATTATAGTGCATATTCCTGATTATACAATATATGCATGTATCAAATACTAATTTAATTGTAATTAAAATGCAAGATCCTCCCAAAGATATACCAGTGCAAACTGTTCTGGATAATATTATTTATTTGAACTTTCAAAAAGCCTTTGACAAAGTCCCTCACAAAAGGCTATTAGAAAACTAAGCAGTCATGGTGTGAGAGAGAAAGTATTGTTGCGGATCAGAAACTGACAGAGGCAGAAAAACAGAGTAGGAATAAAGAGTCAATTTTCAGCATGGCAAAAGGTTAACAGGGGGATGTCTCCCAGGATCTGTATTAGTCCAGTACTGAGTAATAGGATTATTAATGATCCGGAAAGGGGTGAACTATGAGGTGCAAACATTTGTAGATAATTAAATAATTTAGGTTACTGAAGACTGAAACCCAGAGAAGACTACGAGGAACTTTCGAGAAACCTAACCAAGTTAGTTGAACAGGCAACACGATGGCAAATGAAATTCACTGTTGTCAAGTGCAAGGTAATGCACATTTGAAGAAATAATATGAACCACTCAGACACATTGCAGGGTTCTGTGTTAATGGTAACCACTGCATAAAAAAGATATACATCATTGTGGACAGCTCAGCAAAAACCTCTGCTCATTATGCCGTGGTAGACAAAAAAGCAAACCAATTATAAAGGAGAGAGAAAATAATACTGAAAGTAGTATGCCAGCCTATAAATCAATGGTATGCCATCAACTGAAAAAATGAGTTTAGTTCTGGTCACCCTATGTCTAAAAAATATACAGTAGAAATAGAAAGACCAGAGAGAGGTTGGGATGAGGGCCAATAAAAATGATATGGAAAGATTTTTCTCTGAAGAGAAATTGAAAAGATTGGAATTGTTTGGAGAAAAGATGAATAAGGAGGAACATGACAGGGATGTAAGCAACGATGAATGGTATAAAGAAGGTAAAACAGACATTCCTATTGATCCTCTATCATAATACAAGAAGACATTAAATGAAATTGAAAGGCAACAAATGTAATACAGATTTAGAAAAAAAATCCTCATTGTGTAGTTTATTTCATAATAGTCTACAAGATTTCTTGCACCTTTTTCTAAACATTTGGCTTTTTAACATTTAAGTAATTATTTAGAGATAATGTGGCTTTAAAAACAGAAAAAGAAGAGAATGAACTTGCCAGGAACAGGGGAGGAAGTGAATTTAAAAATCTAGGCCAGAGTTAAAGTGTAAATTAAATGTGTCGCCCAGATTGATAATTTCACAGATTGGTGACTACCATCATTCAACTGACCTTGAAAACTACTCTGTTTGAATTGGAATACAACTTACAGGACATTAAAATGTTTGTTTTTGTATTATATTTTCTATAGATAGTACAGTGACTGCAATTATGGAAATAAGCCCTCCTATAAATAGTGTGAAGTAGAAAAGGTTTTTGATTACATATGCAGCAAAAAGAAAGTAGACCTCAAGTTATGGTTTTCTGTTTTGTGCACTAAAACCAATCATTAACTCCCAGCACATTTGTAATCAAAGTAACGCAGATCACAGAGCGTGGCACCCATCCTCCACTAGCATACAGATGCAGAGTCTTATCTTGATGTGTACACATTTTCAATTAATGTTAACTCTAAATTATTCCTGGACAGCGAGTTACAAAATTGCACAAGTAAAAATGTCAGATGGCAACACCAAAACACAGCCATCCCAATGAACATTTCTCACAGTGCGGATATCTATTATTCTATCTTTATAGTACATTGCTCAATCTTTATAAAAAATGTGTAATTTTCCACTTTGATGGCACATGTATTATATCATACATCACAAAACACATTCTCTTATCTACCATGTACATGTTTTTTGTTTTGCTACTCAATATCCCAATAGTAAGAATATGAATATATTGTACTGCCTAAGTGTTGGGAGAAAAATTTATGTTTGAGGTGTTGAGATACCACGGTGATGATGAGCACCACAGAAAAGCTGGTATATAAATGAAATAAATATTTTTTAAAAAACTACCTGGTCCAATAACGAACACCTAACCCTAAATTATCAGATAAAAATAGAATGACAACTGAATAAAATATGTATGTAGAAGGAACTAAAATATGAAAAAACAGAGATGGAAGATCCACATTGCAAAACAAAAGGATAAAATTAATCTTTGGTGTAAACTTGGCCCAATGTTTTTAGGCCTTTGTCGGTACAAGAAAAGTGGCAATAGTGGAACTAAATTGATCTAGTTAAACCAGTGCAAGTTAAACTACATCAGTCTAAAAGATTTAAGTTAGTTTAGGAATATTTACATAACTCACTTGATTTTAAATCAGGTTAGCTAAACCGGTGTAACTTTGGGGTATAAACGAGGCCTCACTGAAAGAAGTGGGGAAAGCATAAAGCCAGACTATTTAACAAAACTCAGCCAATATTCAAATGAACACAGATGGAAACGAAGCAGAAAATCAGAAGCCTATTATGCCATCACTGACTTGGCTCCTCCTTTTTGTAGACTAAGGCCCCAATCCTGCAGCTTGTTTCAGGCCAGACCCTGAGTCCAGTGAAACGCCACCAATGTGAACAATGCTCTATGGAGTATGCTCATATTGAACAAATTGCAGGATTGGAGCCATTGTGCCTGCCACATTGGTTGCTTGCTTGGGAGGTGGAAGACCTGGGTGAAAATCTCTGCTCCACATCAGGCAGAATGGGGATCTGAACCCATCTTATAGCAGGCTGCTCTATCCACTGTCTACGAATCCCTTTTTCAGTCATCTAAACTCTCCACATGCACTGCACAGCAGCCTGTGCACCTAACGGGGGTTGTGAATACCACTAGATAGCAGGGCATCTAAAAGGCACTGCAATGTGTAGACAAAGCCTATGAGCCCCATTAAAGCTTCTTAGTGTCTTGTAACCCAACTAAAGTGTGTGTGGTGGTTGGGAAGTATGGCACTATAGGCCAAGTCTCCCTTATCCAAACTATTCTTAATATATACTTTTCAGCATGCATTTTGCTGGGTGTGCACACACCTAGGTGGAATACATGGCTGCATCTACTTGAAGAAGAATATACTTTTCAGGATGTATTTTGCAAGTGTATTTTTGGTATATGTTTTTCTTCCCCATCTTTTGAATGGTTAGCACACTGCATGTGGCAGAGAAAGAACAAAACAGTAGCTCTAAAAATAGGTCACTAAAATGACAGAATAAACTATAACTGGAGCAGGAGCAACAGTCTAATGAGAGTGGGAATTCTGAACAACCCAAATATAAGAGGCAGAAATAGCAAAGTGGGCATAACCACACAGATCAAAGACCTGATCCAGCTCCCATTTAACTCAATGGGAGACTTTTCAATTAAGGTTAGTGAGATTTGAATCAGGCTCCAAGGCAGAGAGGGAGGCAGTGCACATTTTCAGCTATGTGGGGCAGGGAAAAAGGCTTACCGTGGGTCTTAAAAGTAGGCAGATATTTTTCAAATTAAACCATGTTTTAGGAAAAACAGTAAAGGTTCTATTGCCCAAAAAGTTGAAGACCAGATTCTGGTTCTCTTAACTAGGATTGAAAAGTACCTTTCTCTGATTTCATTGCAATGACTCAAAATCAGATCATTCAGGAAGTAAAATACTACTCGGTGGAAGGATGGCAGAATTTGTCCTTAAATGTTTTATTTTTTTAAAAATATTGTAGTTATTTTGCTGATGCACATACACATCAAGAGCAGAAAAGATATTTTAATATGAAAATTACCAAACCAGAATGGTTCCTTTAAAATATAATACTGGGATTATTAATTTGGGTAATGGGTGCCCAATGTACAGGATGGGCACCTATTTAGACTTTTAGTTTTTTTCAGCTCTATAAAATATTTAATTTAAAATGGGTTTTTTAGGCCCAAATCTGTGTCTTCAACTGGGTATCTCAAAATGTCAATTGGCAGCTGTTTAAGTATTGATGCAAATAGAAGTAGTTTATAAGGCTATGTATCAAAAAACCTATCCTTTAGAATGGTAAGGTCTATTCTAAAACAAAAATAATTGCTAGTAATAATTCTACATAATAATTCAAAGTGAATGAGCTGTTGAAATCAACTAGCAAAAATCAAATAGGTGGTTGAGGCATAAAGCACCTCTACTGAAAAAAAGCCAAAGGCACAAAAATTATAAAGGAAAAATGCAATTTAAATTAAGCTAGTAAGCAGCAATTATAGCAGTCAAGTGAGCTAAAAACCTATAAGCATTTCACCTACATGCCTCTGTCAATGTGGGAAAAACTTGTGAGCGTTCACTTTGCTTACCTGCCACGTGCACTTCTTGATTAAAAGGTGAATTCTCTCTCTGTATTCTTGTGGTTTTGGTGTGGTTTTTTTTTTTTTAAATGTGGTGGTTTATTTTCTCCTCTCAGAGAGGTGGTTGATCATCAAATTTTTACAAAGACATTCAAAAGGAAAACAGATGAAATAGACAAAGCTTTTTAGAGTTAGACTCAAGATGTGGCAATTTTTGTAATGGCTTCAGTTATTTTAGCCTTTGAGAAACAGGTTTTACCAATGCATACCAAGGGTTCAATTTTTTTTTTTTTTTTTTTTTTAGCAGTTTGTAGAAAATGCATGATGATAGTCATAAGGAGCAAACAGGAAAATAAATTCCCTGACTCGACTCACAGCCAAATTATAGACTTGCTTAGGGAAAATATATAAAAGAAAACTAAATATAAAGGCAGAATACCTAGGAAGTTAATTTAACTTTTCTAGTTCACAAAGTAATAAATTGGTCATATCACTTTCAACCTAGTGAACAGTCCAAAGCATTTATTTAATCTAGAGTTAGTTTATATTACCATGATGCTTTTTCAAAGGTAATTTTTAACTATTAAGAATATATTTAAAAAAATCCTAGTTAACTTAGGGCTTGTCTACACTACAGGACTATTTCGAATCTACTTAAGTCGAATTTGTGGATTCGACCTTAATAAGTCGAATTTGTGTATCCATACTAAATACACAAATTCGAACTTCTGAGTCCACATTCATGGGGCCAGCTTCGACTTTGGAAGCGGTGCACTGTGGGAAGCTATCCCACAGTTCCCGCACTCCCTGCTGCCCATTGGAATTGTGGGATTTCCCCCCAATGCATGCTGGGGGGGAAAATGTGTCGTCATTGAACCGTCAATCCCGCCCTCCCTGTCTTCCTTGAAAGCGCCGGCGGGAAATCTGTTTGCGCCCTTGTCTGGTCGGTTACAGCGCGGACGCCACAGCACTGCGAGCATGGAGCCCGCTGCGATCATCGCTGCACTTATGGCCGTTGTCAACTCCTCGCACGTTATCGTCCACCTCTTCCACAGTCAGATGCTGAGAAACCGGGCGAGGAGGCTCCGGCAGCACGGTGAGGAGAGTGGCGCAGACCTCTCAGAAAGCAGGGTATGCCGGGCAGTGGAGATCATGGTGGCAATGGGTCAAGTTCATGGTGTGGAACGGCGATTCTGGGCCCGGGAAACAAGCACAGACTGGTGGGACCGCATAGTGCTGCAGGTCTGGGATGACACAGAGTGGCTGCGAAACTTCAGGATGCGTAAGGGCACTTTCCTTGAACTGTGTGACTTGCTGTCCCCTGCCCTGAAGCGCCAGGACACAAGGATGCGAGCAGCCCTGAGTGTGCAGAAGCGAGTGGCCATAGCCCTCTGGAAACTTGCCACGCCAGACAGCTACCGGTCAGTAGCGAACCACTTTGGCGTGGGCAAATCTACCGTGGGGATTGCTGTGATTCAAGTAGCCCACGCAATCGTTGAGCAACTGCTCTCAAAGGTAGTGACTCTCGGAAATGTCCAGGTCATCATAGATGGCTTCGCCACGATGGGATTCCCAAACTGCGGTGGGGCTATAGATGGGACTCACATCCCTATCCTGGCACCAGCCCACCAGGCCAGCGAGTACATTAACCGAAAGGGCTACTTTTCAATGGTGCTGCAAGCTGTGGTGGACCATAGGGGACGTTTTACCAACATCAACGTCGGGTGGGCGGGCAAGGTTCATGACGCGCGTGTGTTCAGGAACTCTGGTCTGTTTAGACGCCTCCAGGCAGGCACTTTGTTCCCGGACCACAAAATAATGGTTGGGGATGTGCAGATGCCTACAGTAATCCTCGGGGACCCGGCCTACCCGCTAATGCCCTGGCTCATGAAGCCCTATACAGGCGCCTTGGACAGTGAAAAGGAACTCTTCAACTACCGGCTGAGCAAGTGCAGAATGGTGGTGGAGTGTGCTTTCGGACGTCTCAAGGGGAGATGGCGGACCTTACTTACTCGCTCGGACATCAGCGAAAAGAATATCCCCGTAGTTATTGCTGCTTGCTGTGTGCTCCACAATCTCTGTGAGAGCAAGGGCGAGACCTTTTTGGCCGCTTGGGAGGTTGAGGCAAATCGGCTGGCTGCTGTTTACGATCAGCCAGACACCCATGCTGAGAGAATATCCCAGCGGGAAGCGATATGCATCAGGGAGGCTTTGAAAGCGAGTTTC
The DNA here is from genome assembly GCF_016161935.1 of Mauremys reevesii. Lineage (NCBI taxonomy): Eukaryota > Metazoa > Chordata > Testudines > Geoemydidae > Mauremys > Mauremys reevesii. Next base: position 33,621,469 of record NC_052633.1, on the reverse strand, counting down.
CTCACAGAGCAGGGTAACCTGTGACTGTTCACTTGATTTTAAGAGAGCCTGATCATAAACCAAGTTTCCCCCACTTCCGAAGGACGTTTTAAAACTAAGGACATGTTTTAGTAATTAATAATAAATCTTTCGTTGACTTTGCATTTGTCTTTCTTCGTTGAAACATGGAAGCATTCTGTGCTGGTTAAGGTGTGCACTGATGGGTGGGTTTGCAGGAAGGGGCGAGGGGTGCCGTCTTTGGATAGGGGTTAACATGACGGCTGTGGGTTTGGGCGTTGGAAGGGGTGAGGGGTGTGGGGGAAGGGTGAGTATCTGCCCCTGGATGAGGTCTCTTTTTGGGGCTCAGGGCACCGGGGAGGATCGTGACTACGGTCCAAGTGCATGTGAAGGGAAGCCTGCCTTTACATTCTGGGATGTCAGGCACCAGGACCCTGCACAAGCATACACATCAAGGAAAGACCTGGGGCAGCATACACCACACAGACTGTCCCTGGTGCCTAGTGACTGCAGTCTGTGTGTGCCCTGCAGTTGACCCTGCAGCCAAGTCTGTAGCATGGCACTGTGGGCTATGCAGTGAAATTACAATCCCCTCCCCCCACACACAGAACAACAGAAAGTCTTCTGACACCAGAAACGTGACGGAAACAGTCAGTAACACAAAACCGCTTTTAATAATGTAGTAAACAGTGGGGGGTTTGAACTTGGAGTTGGGACTGATTGATGCTTTAAGGAAAGAGCTTGTACAAATTTACAGCGCGACAGTTGTCTCGAACATTATCGGTGTGCTGCGGTGCAGGGACAGTTCTCACGGCCCCTACCGCCCCTCCGTCTTGTCACTTTGGGTGAGGGGGGGACAGGACTTCTTGGCGTTGGAGGGCGGTTGCAGATGCACTGCAGGGGGGCTCTGTCCTCCTGACTGCGGTCTTGCAGAACATCTACAAGGCGCCGGAGCGTGTCCGTTTGCTCCCTCATTAGACCAAGCAGCATTTGAGTCGCCTGCTGGTCTTCCTGCCGCCACCTATCCTCCCGTTCCATGTGTGTGCGATGCTGCTGACACAGGCTCTCCCTCGACTGTCTCTGCTCTGCCGCCTCCGCTCTGGAGCTGGCCATCAGTTCCTGGAACATGTCGTCCCTTGTCTTTTTCTTTCGGCGTCTAATCTGAGCCAGCCTCTGCGAGGGGGATGGCGGGGCAGTCCGGGAAGGAGCCGAAGCTGTGTGATGCGAAAAAGTAGGTGATTTCCTTGAACAAATACATGTTTGCCAACAGTAAACACAGTCTAGTCAGTTTCAGTTAAGAAGACCAAACACGGAACCAAGTCTCAGGAGATCTCGGAACTAGTCCGAGATTTTGGAATACGCTCTCATTGGCGGCGCGATTGCACTGGATAGCGCACAAGCGAGGAGAGACAGCTGCATCCCTCTTGCACAAAGTCCTGGTAAGCCTTACAGTACAGAGTGCTTATCAGTTAGTGCTTAGCTGTGCTCTCCTGCTGGAGGCAATGTGCAAAGCAGAAAAGATGAGCGTTATGCGGCACCTCCCGCCAGTGAACGGGAAAGACCCCTGTATGCTTTTCCTCTGTGGCCTGCAACACGTGGCTGTTAAGCGAGGGTCATTCTTATGCAAAGTAAAACTCTGTTAAGCGAGGGTCATTCTTATGCAAAGTAAAACTCTGTTAAGCTAGGGTCTTTCTTATGCAAAGTAAAAGTCTACCATGCACAATAGTAACAGTACACTAATTCCACTAATTAGATGCAGCACTTCCACAACGACATCACCCTGAGGCGTGTCAGGCGCACACAGAGAGAGCGGATGCTAACAGAAGCCCTGCACAGACCAGGACCATACGCTGCCATGCTCGTAGAGGCGATGGTCCCCCTGTACCTGAGGATGGCCTGGCGCGGAAGAGTGTGCTTCAACGGAGCACCCAATAAAGCACCTCTCCCAAGAAACCTCTTGCTGAGGCTTTTCCAGCTGCTCTCTGAGAGCTTTTTTGAACTGTCCCCAGAGGACTATTGCTCCATTCCTATCTGTGTAGACCTGCTGTTTGTATAGTTTCATATTTAAAAATTTTTATATAGTATTTCTATTTTTTATATATATCCCTGTTTCTTAAAAAAATAAATGTTTCCCTGTTTGTAGCACTTACCGCCTGATCCTTCCCCTGATTCCGAGTCCGGGTTAACGGCCGGGGACGGTTGGTAGGGGATCTCTGTGAGGGTGATGAAGAGATCCTGGCTGTCAGGGAAAGCGGGAGTGGGTTCGATGTCATCTGCGCCGTCCTCAAAAGACCCTTCCTCATCTTCCCCATCGGCGAACAGGGAGGGGGAACTGTCCCGGTACACTATTCCGTCCTCGGAGTCCACCGTCACTGGTGGGGCACTGGTGGCAGACCCACCTAGAATGGCATGCAGTGCCTCGTAGAAGTGGCATGTCTGGGGCTGGGCTCCGGAGCGTCCGTTTGCCGCTCTGACTTTTTGATACCCTTGTCTTAGGTCCTTCACTTTCACGCGGCACTGCATCACATCCCGGCTGTATCCTTTGTCTTTCATGGCTTTAGAGACCTTCTCGAAGGTCTTCGCGTTCCGCTTGTTGGAGCGCAGCTCCGAGAGCACAGACTCCTCGCCCCACACAGCGATCAGATCCTGGACTTCCCGGTCAGTCCATGCTGGGGACCTCTTTCTATTCTGGGATTGCCCAGACTCCTCTGCTGGAGAGCTCTGCATCGTTGCAGGTGCTGCGGAGCTCGCCCCGATGTGCAACCACAACGTCAGATTCAAACCGCCCAGACAGGAAAATGAATTCAAATTTTCGCGGGTCATTTCCTGTGTGGCTGGCCAGAGAATCCAAGCTCGGACTGCTGTCCAGAGCGTCAACAGAGTGGTGCACTGTGGGATAGCTCCCGGAGCTGCTAAGTTCGATTAGCATCCACACCAAGCCTAATTTGAGCTAGCAAGTTCGAATTTAGCGTTACTCCACCTGCCGGGGTGGAGTACCAAATTCGAACTAAAGAGCCCTCTAGTTCGAATTAAATGGCTTCCTGGTGTGGACGGTTGAGCGGTTAGTTCGAATTAACGCTGATAAATTCGAATTAAAGTCCTAGTGTAGACGAGGCCTTAATCCTCCAAAAGGAAAACTATAGTAATTGAAAATACGTAGAAAGAAAAGTTTCCCTGTTTTCTGTAAGTTACTAGACAATAACAGGAGTCAGTTACCTTTACTGATAAACCACTACCACTAAATAGCTTATATCAGATTTATGCTTTAAAATTCTTTGACACATTATGGTTTCAAATCTTTTTCTGTTCTAAGAAAATGTATCAGTTTGAGAGTTGTAAATAAAGTTCAAACTGTTGCCTTCCTTTATATTTATAAAGGTGCACAAGGAAACTTAATGATAGGGATGCACTTAAATCTTTTTTGGAGTTATGAAAAAATACTGCACCCTGACCAACATTTTTGTTTTGTTTTGGTGGTGGGGGGTCAGATGTATAATTAACTATTTTAGAAGGTTCGTTGCATTCAAATGTTGAGAAAGGGATCACTCTCAAAATCCAAAATGAATTAAATAGGACACTTTCAGGTTCAAAATCATACTTGGGCATATAGATCTCCTTACCTGTAATATTAACAATTCTTTGTTGCAAGAGAGACTTTTCAAAATCCAATTTACTTTGAAATACGTACGCAGTATGTTTATTTTATGCAATGCAGTGTAGTTATAGCTGTGCAAGTCCCAAGATATTAGAAAGACAAGGTGGATGAAGTAATATATTTTATTGGACCAACTTCTGTTAGTGAAAGAGACAAGCTTTCGAGACACACAGAACTTACTTGAAGAGCTGTGTGGCTCAAAAGCTTCCCTCTCTCACAAACAGAAGTTGGCCCAGTAAAAGATACTACCTCACCCACCTTGTTTCTCTATTTGCGCAATTTATTGAGCTTGGACTGGAACAAGGAAAGCCCTCTAGTCAATTTCACTTTTCCATGCAATAGCACAGTGCTGCAATGTTTGTTGTTCAAACAATACAGGAATTACTTCAATATTAACCTAAAGAGTTCTGAGTAAAATTAAAAAAAAAATATTGATACATATATATTAGGTTTTTTAATGAAGTCTAAAGTATGGGCCTAAATTACCAGTCAGTTAAGTACTCGGATACCTTGATTTGCACAGTATGATAGCCTAAATAGAATGGAAGTGTCCCAGTATTTCAACAATGGTTTTCAGACTTGAAGATGGGGATCAATAACAGTGCCAACAAGGCAGATTTACCCAAAACAGTGACAAAAATTATGTTTAGAGGGCAGAACAGTGGTCGTCATGGTAGCCATGAATTCCAGAGACAATCCAGGAAGAACTATCCTTTGTATGAACATTGAATTGATTGGGTACTTTAAACTGAGGCCCCTCTACTGTCACCACATTGAGCAATGGGAGAAACTCAGCAAGGGCTTTTGGAGTAAAGATGTGCAGTCTTGAACCCCAGTGTTGAACCCATGCACTATTCTGGGACAAGACATTCAATTACAACCATTCTTGGAAGGTAACTTATTGCATGTAAGTTCAGATACAAAAGAGATGGTCAACTCCTTCTACCTGATCCTCTTGGTTCATGCCCATTCAAAACCATCTGGGTCAGACTCAGTCCTGCAGCCTCATTCAAGTATTCTGTGCTTTGACGTATAAAGATTATCAGCCCTGATCCAGGCATGTGTAAAAATAATTAATGACCATGTATTAAATAGCATGAAGGATCATTGAGAGCAACATCCAGCATGCCTTATAATTTTGACAAACTATGCAGAAGACCTTCATGCAAAGGCTGATGGGATGGTTGAACAGGCATATACAAGTAGGTATCCAGGGCTGTATACAGGTAATCTTGGGAGTAGAGCTCCTGAATGAGAAAAGACACACATCATTCTGATGTGTCCATTGAAAGTGGAGAAATCCATTGTAATTAAGACTCCACTGCATCTTAATATCACTCCAAATACTTCAAGATGTCTATGTTCCATTCCATAACAGGAATTGGGGAATGAGCCTGGATAAGAAGTTGTGCATTGTTTCCACAAAAATGTTTTCTTTGGCTGGATGGAAAGGAGGGTAAATGGAGAGATCTGAGGGGAGAAGACAAATTGTATTGGCCCTAGATCCTCTAAGACTCATTGATGGGGGTGGGGGAAACAAAATACCCAAGTCCCACACTAAGGCCAAGATTGGGCTGAGATTTCATGGGTATTTGGAAAGCTAGGCAAATACCATTGACTTACCCATGGTTCTCTGAATGGATAAGTTGCTGCTGCCACAACAAATATATTGTTTGCATCTCCAAATCAAGTTAGCAGTGGTTGATGAAACTCCAGAATAACTTCTCTTTCTTCTGCCATTTGGGTTTCTGTACTTTCCTCTAGTTGGTGGCTTATTGATTGCTGTACTGAGTTCCACTGAGGAGCCAAAGGCTGCCAAAGTTATTGTTAGACCAGATGCTCAGTCTCCCCACCATGGAGCATAGGAGAATCAAGAGAAAATAGTCACAAGAATCATCATTTACAAATAATAATAAAAAAAAAAAAAACCCAAGAAAGCCATCAGTGTTCTGATATCCCGTTTGTTAGATGTGATCAGAGCAGCACGATAGCCTAGATGTTATTACCTGTTTCAACTCTCAGTGGCCTGTGTAAGTGTTGTGACATAGGCCAGAAAAACAGCCTGTTTCTTGCTGTGTTTGTCCTTCTGGAATTTTTATTATTTGTGGCCCATCCTGCTATTGGAATGTTCACACTAAGGGGTGATCCAGTTCGACTTGTGGGGAGGCAGATTCTCATTTGGATTTATGCATTTTGAGAGGATCCCTTTTCTAAACTGAAATATTTAGGATTAATAAGGAAATAAAAAGAGAATACAAAATGAGAGAGCAGAAGCTCTGCTGGATACAGAACATGGAGGAAAACAGGCACCAACTGTGACAGTGCCTAAAGAAAGAAATTCGCACGCATTAGCTCAAGCTGAAAGTGGGCCGACCCAATCAGCATGTGAATCAAATTGGCAGATGGATGCTCACCTGAGCAAGGCCTTGCTAAACAAATGTCATTGTTCTGAAAATGAACAGCTCCTTTGTTTACAGTTAAGCAAAGAACCAATACTGGCTGCATCTGAGCTAGAAAACTGGCCCACGAATACAGACCACTGGCTTTAGTGATACTGCAATAGAAGTAAATCAGTGTATACCATTGAATATTTAAATATTTGATTAACCTTTGCCTTTCTTTTTGTATCTTGCACATCACCCAATCACCACCATTATTATATCATTTGAATAAATCCTGATGCATAGGCAGAAATCATCATAACCTGTGTAAGGTGATCTGAAATTATACACTGAACACAAGTTTTATTAACATAGGCATTTCAGGTTCCCTGACAAAGAACCAGAACTATTGTACTATTACATAGGGTGTAATAGTTACAGTTAAATGCATGAACAAACACTTCTGTAAATGATCATTATTGTGATTTTAGGCCTAGAACTTCTAAGCCCACAGAAAATCACAAGAATAACTCTGTGAGCCACTAACAGGGCTGGATTAATGCACAACCCGGGCCCCACCTCCACAGCTGGAGCTGTACCACCTCCTGCACCCCAATCCCCTGCCCCAGCCCTGAGCCTACTCCCGCACATAACCCCCCCAGAGGCCCCACAAAATCTAATAGCCCCGGGCCCACAGGAGAGTAAATCTGGCCCTGTCCACAAAGCCTGAGTTAGGCACCTTGGCTCCCTAAACAATGAATGGGGAGGGACAGATGCCTCAGAGTGTGATCCACAAAAGCCAGCATACTAGGTGGGGAGCCGCCAAAGCTAGCCAATGGGAGATCTTGATAAAAGGAGTGAATCCTCAGCCCTGCCTCACCCATGAAGATGGGTGCCAAAGTCTAGGCTGTAGGGAGGCACCTAATAGCCTATCTCTGCTAGCGATCCACAACTGGAAACCTGTCTCCTGGAGTCAGGTTAGCTTAGGCACCTAAATTGTTTCCTGTGAGTATTAGTTGGATGCCTGATTCACTCCATACAAAGCGGGTGTGAGTGGGAGGATGGCCACCTTATTTTTTGTCCCAGTTAGAGCACTCACTTGGGATGTGGGAAAACCAGTTCAATTCCCCCCTCTGCTTGGGGAGCAGGGGGAGGAAGGATTTGAACAGGGGTCTCCACCTCTGACGAGGGTGCTCTAACCACTAAGCTAGGGGATACTCTGATGTTGGGCTCTCAATCTCTCCTGTTGATGGTATTCCTCTTTGGATAGAGTCCTTGGAGTTCAGGGACTCCCACCTCTGTGGGTGCCCTAACTACTGGACTAGACTCTTTTTCTCTGGTGCAATTATTCTCATTTTTTGTACACAGTGGAACAACTTCAATAGGAGACTGAGGCAGTCCCACATCTCATAGCTAAGAGATTAGAGCACGCTCCTGAGAGGTGGGAGACACCTATTCAAATCCTCTCCCCTTCTGTTCGAAAGGGTAATCGAACCTGCATCTCACATCACAGGTGAGTGCTCTAACCACGGGGCTAAAATTTATAAGGTAGGCCCCACCACCAGCCAGATTTTGAATGAGACCCAAAGCAGTAAGTAGCCTCTGAAGAGGCCCCATATGTAAGTAGGTGGACAAACCCCTACCTTCCCCAGGTTCCTGGATCACTCTGGGCTTCAGCAGGAGATATGTGCCCAGATACCTAAAGCAGAACAGCAGTTCACATGCCTACAGGCAGAAAACTTAGGTGCTCAAGAAACTTTTACCTCAAAAATTTAGACACTGAGTTAGTTTAGGCATCTAAAGGGTTTTACAGTTTTATGGATCACAGTAGACCCTAAAACTGGGAGTTTGGTGCCTAAGTACCATTATGGATCTGGGCCCTTGTGCCTAACAAGTGAAGCACTAAATACATATCTTACACTACCTTATTGGCAAAAACGTACGTAGCAAAAATGTCCATATTGTTCCTCTCCCTCCATGCATTATAATGTATTAATAAGTTTTCACCCCACTCCGCTTCAAGGTCTGGAAAATCAGCCATACTGTGAGAAAGCAAAAGAGCTCAATCTATTCAGTTTATTCAAGAGAAGGTTAATAGGTGATTTGATTATTGCCTATATGTACCTCCCTGGGGAGAAGATTTCTGATAGCAGAGGGCTCTTTAATTTAGCAGAGAAAGTCATAATCAGATCCAAGGGCAGGAAGCTGAAGCTAAACTAATTCCTTTCTTGTAATCTGGGCATATTTTAAGTCACCATAATTAACCATTGGAACAACTTACTTAGGGACATGAGTGGTACATTCTCTCTGTTACCTGAAGTCTTTAAAGCAAGATTGGATGTTTTTCTAAAAAATATGCTCAAGCTCAACCAGAAGTTATGGGCTTGGTGCAGGAATCACTTGATAAAATATTATATTGGAACAGACATGTATTGGTTATGTTTTATTGTTTTTAACAGTATTAACCTCTCAATAGTGAAATAAGGGCTTAATTTTAACAGTAAGATTAGTATCCTGCTTAAAGCTGCAGTTAACGCAATTCCTTATCTAGTGAAATGGAAATAGCCATCTTTGATTCATGGCTAGCAACAAAATGGTGACACCAAAGAGCTGACACATGAGTTACGCTCCATCTCTCCTGTGAACCAACTGCACTCCTCCACAAAATGGGAACACCTTTTTGTTTAATAAAAGCTGCTTGTTTTATTTTAAAAGTAGAGAGAAATTTATGAAAAACACTCCCATAAAAAGAAACTGGAACAAAATTGAAGCCAAAAGGTCTTCTTAAAAAAAATACATCTTTTGCGAGAGAGACTGTAAAATGTTCACATTTATGTTAAATAGCAATGAATTTCTCTTTGCAAAAGTCATCTTTATTTCAGATACAGACTGTATGTAACCACAACCATAGCTAATGTTACTCTAGCAAATTATTTTGCCGATAGCAAAAACAGTCAAAAAAAATTATAGCAATACCAGAATTTATGCTAGCACTTCTTGAAATATGCCAGAAATAGAGTTATTTAAAAAAAAAGTGAATTTGTTTTATGTATTAACCTTTATTCAAGTGCCTTTTGAAGGCTCTACTAACTGATACACAGTATGTAAAAAAGAGTTTATAATGTGCATGTTAGCAGACCCTTAACATAGTGGAGTAAGCGTTATTGCAAAATTTGGAAAAATATGGTGTGGTAGTAAACACAACTATTATCAAGAAAAGGCCATTATGACTCAACAGCATACTGTGGAGAGTTGATGATGTAAAGAAAATTAATGGACAACCACCAACTGGAATTCTTCTGTCACAAGCATTCTTTCAGAATTAACCTTTTCAGTGGGATTCTTAGTTCAAGGCATTACAGGGAATAAAATAGAAAGTGTTGAGACTGAATACTGAAAAACGAAAGTTTTCAGATTCACAGCAATTTGCATTTTAGTTCATTCTGTAAAAAAGTTCAGGGAGAAAAGTCAGTCTTATATAGCAGTGACGGCAAGCTATAGAACTGACTCAATAGTTACTTTTGTAAAAATCTCCCATTGTATATACCTACACTATTTCTTTATACACCCTATATCAAAGGGACCCTCTGTTTGTTTAGGTATTACTCATTACCCAGCCATATTCACCAGGTTATTTTGATTTCTCAGGTGACTAATAATATATATAACTAGTTTATATATATATAACTAGAACTGCCTCAGCTATTTTGGGTCTGTCAGATTTATACTGTTTCTACAACTACTTTTTCTGGTCCGGTATAACATTTTGTGAACTTAATTATTCTCCTGTTGGCACTTCTGGAAGGAATTTTGGAGCATCTTCTGTACCATAGCCCACTTCTTCAGATAGTCCCGTGCCTACTGAGTAAGGTCATGCTAAGGCATGGCAGTTATAGTGACAGAGATCAGAGCTGTATGACCCTCAATCAAACTCACTGGTTGAAAAAAATAATTGGGTGGGGATATCTTTATAAACAAGCTAAGACAGGCTGGTCCAAGAAACTAAAATCTTCCAGAAGTAAAAAGATTAAAAAGTAATATAACAACAAGTTTCTAAAACTTCAAACTGTGATGTTTACAGGTGCAATTTTTTTTATGTCTTAAGGGAAAAAAACCAATAATTTATATTTTATCAGATTACTCAGAGGTCTGTGCTCACATCTGCCTCCAAGTTTAACTGAGAATCTAAACTGAAGAACATGCTCTAAAGGTCTCTACTGTTGGTTGTGTACTTATTCAGTCTGCACTGTCTGTGCTGATATGTTTATAAAAAGACTGAAGAAAAAAGATTTTCACTTAACACTAATCTGAACCTTACGTCTTAGGTTTGAAGTTCACTGAGAAGACGCATCACCGAAATAGGAAGACATTACTCATAGTTCCAGTTGAGATTTTAAACTGTACTCATAGCATAACATTTTACAATATTTCAGCTCAGCTTTTTGAAAGTGTTATGTTTTTATACCGAATGGTGACCTGCAAATACTTGAGACTCCTTAATTTGTTTTGTCTGTTTTCATCTTAAGAGCATAAACTATGCAGGGTGTCCATATGTTATATATATAAAGGAATATGAAATTTCTCACCTCTGTACAATAATCTGACTGCTCTGCTTGTCAACTACTAAACAAAACTAAAAAGTAGCATTTTCAGATACTATAACTCAAACACAATATTTACGAAACATCTGAAGTTAAGTTGATAAAAACATTCATTTCAGTGAGATCTCAACTATTTTATTCACAAAATATAAGCAAGCTTCTGTTTTTCTCTCTCTCAAATGAAAATCGTCTTCGAAAGAAGAAATTTAACAGAAGGGTTCTTCACATACAGTGATTATAAAAGATTCAGTACTGAAAACCTTAAGAAGGCCAATGAACCTTACAAATACAAACTTGCACTTTGTACAAAAGCTCCTTTTTAAAAAGAAAGTTCAGTAATAGAGTTAAAAATACACAGTTTTAGCTGCACAGAAAAGCATTTATTTCAAACTCAGTGGCACAGTGTTATTTTCGCCTACGTGGAGAATTCTCCCTTCGTCTGTCCTCATTTTTCCTGGATTCTCTACATTGGTCAGAATATCTGCTATATTTCTCTGGGCATTTCTCTGCACCATTCCGATATCGATTCTCCTGCTCCTCTTCCTCTCTGGGACTTGAATTAATACGGTTTCTTTCTCTAGATTTTGACCTCTCTTTTCTCCTACTGTGATGTACACTGTCTTTAGTGCAGTGTTTGTCCTTTTCATTATCAGAAAAAGAAGTTCTTCTGTCTGCTTTCTTCTTTTTGGAATTACCGTGTTTATTTTCTAAATCTGTATTTCTTTCATGATACCTGTCCTTTCCACTCCGGTAACTGTTCCTGTCAGCGGCATCATCTCTGTCATAGGGATATTTAGATAGATCATCTCTCCTATTTGGATCTCTCAAATTTCTGTCAGCATTTCTTTCTGAATTTCTCTCAACGTCATATCTATCTTCCTGCTGTCTCCTTTCTATTTTCTTTTCAAGTAGTTTCTTTTTACTCCCTTGTTTTTTCCTGGCAACTTTATCCCGTGCTTTATTTTTCTTTTGCATCTTCTTCCTTTTTACTTTAGCAGCATCTGAAAGTACAGCATAGATGAGAGTTAACCGTTTTTTAATTTATTCAGTGTCATTAATTATGCAGAATTAAAATGTTATATTTATATAGAAAGTTTTGGGAGAAATGTTTTGCCAAAATTTTATATTCTTAAATGCTTATCTTGCCACAGGGTTCAAAATAATGAGCTTAGAGTTTTGTATTTCTTTCCCTCATGTGAGTCTCTCCAAAACATGTGGGAAAATCTACCCATGCTCTATTAATTGAAGAAAACTGACTTATTTTTAAATGGCAGTCTAAAACAGGTATTTTGTTTAAAAAAAAATAAAAAAATTCTCTAAAGGAAATCTAAGGAAAAGAAATTTGGTAAACTGGCTATCACTCCCAAGATTTCCCCATATTTTATTCCTCATTTTCTAGGTTTTGTTGCTGGCGTATACGTCCAGTTGTTTTATTAATACAAAAACAACAACTTCATTTAGTGACAATAAGGTTGCTTGTGGACACACTGTATCCACCCACAATTTTAAAAGCTTGGAAATAAAGGGAGTCTTCTGCATTCCTTCCCATTTTATATTGCCTAAGTGCTGTCAATACCACACTCCATCCAATAGAAGGCTTCCACTTGCATCTCCAACAGATAACAAAAATAAACACATATTCCAACTTCATGAAATCCTCACTCTAAACATAACCTTACAAGAAACCTCAGCATTGTTAAGGCAAAGTAACTTCCCAAATACAGGAAATTCAGATCTGCCTATCTGTTGATTCAAAAATTATAAGTGTCACCATTAGTTTCCCTTAGCATCATATTTCTCTTATTTTAAGTTTATGAGTGTGATGGGAATGTTCTGATTAAACCTTACCAATCATTAAACAAAATTATTGTGTGCATTAAATGGCTAAGGAACATAGGAGAAGCAACACTATGGAGTTACAGCCAAAACTGTGCAGATGTGGCTGCCACCCACAGAGAGGATAAAAGCCTTGATGACATACCATGATTCTCCTTCACCTCCCTGTATTAAAGACTTGCATTTTTGGAACTGACAGATCGGAGTTCCATCCCTGTTGGGGACCCTACTGTGCCCATACGTACAGCATGTGGATTTATTACAAAGGTTAGAGCAATGCAAGCTGTCAGGGTGACTGGAGAGAGCAGGACCATTGCACAGATCCTCAGGTTCATACACGGAGTCAGTGGCAGAGACAGATATAGAATACAGGAATCCTGACTCCCAGCTCACTATTCTAACATGCTAGATCACACTTCCTACCCAGAACTGGGAAGAGAACTCAGGAGGAGTCCCAACTCCCTATCCTTAATTAGATCATCCATCTTCCATAAGCATACTCCTCCCACAAAAGTGTCTCAGTCCAAAAGGGGCTGAGGTCCCTGCAGTAGTCTGCTCAAGTTATCCTGAGGGAAAGAGAAGGATATTGGAGAAAGTCATGACAGAACTATGGGATAGTACTGCAGCAACATGAGAGATACTCCCGAGACCCATTTCCACGATGTAACAGTGGTTGCAGCTGGTGAGCAACAGCACCTTGGCATAGGCTACAGCCACCAAATGACCGTAGGCACCAGCTTCAGCCTACCACAGAGAATGACCAGTCCCAGAAGCTTTTCCAGTGATTCCCCCAGTCCCTGCTCCTCCTCCATGCACAAGATAGGGCAAGTTCATCAAACTCTCACTTTCATGCAGAAAAGCTTAAGTGACCTCATATGCTCTTGTATCAACAGTTCAGCTCCCCTGCATATATTATTCTGTTATTCTTCATTTACATTGCTGAGGCTTTGCATCAGAGTGAGAGTTTGAAGAAGTGAGGATATAGCACTTTTAGTATCTGTTACAGAAGAAAGTAAAAACCTTATAGAGTGCTTGAAGTGTGTTATTGACAGCACCAACTTGAGGGTGGCAAGGAACACTGGAGACTTCCCCCTTATTTTCATGCTTTTAAGATTTTGGGTGAGGTATGTCCTGTGCAATCTTAACAGTCACTAAGCAGTTTTTATTTGTGCTATTACTACTTAAGGACAGCAAAGACAATACAGCTAAAAAAGTAAATTATGTTGCTAACTTAGAAGGGGTAGTTTTTTTCCTCTGCATGCCACCCAAAAAATAGGTATCCAGGTTCTACATTTACCTCACAGAGAAGCTAAGCTTTAAATAACATCTAGATTTCTGAACAGACTACTGTCTATCTCCATTGTGAAACAAGTTTTATTTTCCCAACCTACTAATATTTGTCAATACAGAACCTATTTAGTATTCAATTAAGGTAACCAGATAGCAAGTGTGAAAGATCAGGACGGGGGTGAGGAGGTAATAGGAGCCCATATTAAAAAAAAGCCCCAAATATCAGGACTGTCCCTATAAAAATCGGGACATCTGGTCACCCTATATTCAATGGAATGAAAAGACGTGGTAGATGTTTCCAAAATCATGGATAGTGTCATTATGATGCTTGGTCACTAAAAGAAGGGCTTAAAGGATGAGCTGCAAATAAAATACAAACATTACATCAACAATATGTGCTGAACATCCCCTAGAGTAAAAATCACCACAAGGAACACAACTAAAAAACAACCTTCATTTCTTTTTACTCTAAGCATTGCGATGTCACACTGGCCAGCTCTATCTCTGCTTAATTGCCTTTTGAAAGCATCCCAACTACCAAGGAGACAATAATACATTTTATTTTAGATCATATAACTGAATTTTAGAGCAGCTGCCTAACCTCTGATGTGGTGAGAGTGTTTGCTGGTGCTTCTCTGATGACATGTTTAAAACCAGCCCATAGGGAGTCACTTAAGTCAGATTTTACAATATGTTGGGGTTTTTTTAATACAGTTTCTTTTTCATTATTATAGCTCTATTGGAATGTAAAAAATAAGAGACTTTGTAAAGTAGTTTAATGGATAAAAAAACTAACTTATTTGACTATGAACAAGCTTAGTGCTCCAACAGACAACTGGAGTCACAGCTGAGCTGGCAGGGGAGACATTGGGACACACAGTAAAGACAAGTTCAGTATTTATGATGTGTGCAGTGCCTTCTTTCTCTGTTCCCTTTCGATGTTCAGAACAAATTTTTCTTTTAAAGTTCACCCTGGAAATTTACCTGAAGACCAAGAACACCCTTTCCAGAATAAATGTTTTTAAATCTGGTTCACTTCCTTTCTGTTCTAAGAAACATGGAATTTCTTTAATTCCTGGCCCATATCCCATTATATTTGCACAGAGCTTCCATCAGCACAGGAATCACAAATTCTTAGATTGTTCCTTAGCAAGAAATTTTCGCCTAGCAACATTTATGTGCCAGGTTTAATTGCTAGACCAGTACTACACTGGTAAGAGAGTTGACAATACATTCCTCTGGGAAATGCTTTTCAGAATACTACTAGGAAGTCCTCATTATAATCTATGGAAAGATGCAAAAATGTGAAGAACCTGAGTTACAACCAACAATTAGCCTTTGCTTTCTAGCAAAACTATGACGTTTAAACCACTAGGGAATACACAGTTACAAAAAAGAAATCCGATTATCTCTCAGAATTATTAGTTAACTCTGTATTTAATTATTTTTGCCACATTCCTGCTTCTAGTGTACATAATCAAAGAATACTGCAGAGATTATCAAAATGCACATATTTATCTGTTTCTGAATGGAGAAAGGACAAAATAGTACAAGAGTGTGTCCTTTTACAAAAAAGCATGCTCACATTGACAGACTGCAGAATCAGTTGTTTTTTCACTAAGGACTTACCTCTCTGGTTCCTATCAAGCAGCTCAGCCAAGCTGCAGCTGTCTATGCAGAAGCCATCTGGCTCTTTGCTGAACTTACGCCTCTCTGACCTGGTTAAACTGTGCCCTCCACTAGTGCTTTGTCGTCATTAATGCAATAGCTTTATAGTGATACACAATCAATTCAGACTTTGTAAAGTAAGCTTGCAACAGAAAACAAAAATGCATTTCTAATACATGTGTAATTCATACTGCTTATATACTTGTTTTATTAGTATTTTTGCTACTAAAATCATAATAAATCAAATTAAACTTTGAATCAGCAAGCTTCCTAACTACAGAAGTTCATGCTGTGCTATCATCTGCTCTCCCACCACACTATATAAGACTAAATGCTCTAAATTAGAATAGCAGATATATTTTAGCTTAACAATGTTTATTATACTTGATGTCAAAAAGCAGATTTTACATCAGCAAGATGATCTTATTAAAAATACTAATTATAATACATGAAATTCTTGCATAAATTGTCAGCCAAAGTTTCATCTTTCTTTGAGAATTCTCAAGGGACAGGAGCCTTGGTTATTATAACAGCGCACCATACTGCTTCTGAGCAATAGGAATGGGAAGTGGATTCAGAAACCCAGACCTGCATAAGAAGCTAAATGAATTGCAGAGAACTGAGCAATCCCTTGTTTGACACATGAAACAGCAAACTGTGGTTACAGGGAAGAAAGAAAGAAAGAAAAAAAAAAGGATTGGAATCCAATGGACAGAGCCATGAGACAGGCCTGTACTAAAATAATAATAAAAAAAAAAATCAGGTGTGTTAACCTTTACAGTTCACTGATAATCCTACCAAATAGACACTGGTGCTTGGCCATTATTTATAAACAAGTATCAGGAAGTCTTAGATTAAATTTGAATATTAACTTCATGCAATGGACATATCAGTTTAAGGAAACAGCACACAATACAATACGTTCCTCAAAAACACATTTTTCACTCTCTGGAAACAGACTCTCAACAGTTATAACTTCTATAATTAAAATGACTATGGATTAAAAAACAACGAGGAGTCCTTGTGGCACCTTAGAGACTAACCAGTTTATTTGGGCATAAGCTTTCATGGGCTAAAACCCACTTCATCAGGTTTTAGCCCACAAAAATCTTATGCCCAAATAAATTGGTTAGTCTCTAAGGTGCCACAAGGACTTCTTGTTGTTTTGGCTAATACAGACTATCAGGGCTACCCCTCTGAAACCTGTCACCTTGTATGGACTGAAAGCAATTTCTTTTCTAAGATTTCCAGAATTTTATCAAAATTACGGATAGGAATTTTTAAAGTGCAGATTTAGCAATAAATAATTAAATATCAACTATAGCTGTTTCCTCGTGGTAGGTATATCAGTGCACACAGTAAAGAGAGAATGAGATAAAGGAGAGATGTTGTTTAATACCTGAGTCACTGCTATGGCCACTGCTAGAAGAGGAGTCACTGCCACTAGATGATCCCGAGCTACTATTACTGCTATCAGAATTGGAATCGGAGGAGTCAGACTCTGAGGAAGATGATGAGCTATCTGATGACTCAACATCTTGTTTCTGTGTCATGATCATCTTTGGTGCATTTTTCAGATGTTCCCGTAATTCATCCCTAATTAGCAACAAAAAACAAATCTCAATCCTTAAACAGAAAGTCAAACAATCTCAAATCAGGATTAAGACCAAAAAAAAAAAAGATTTCTTACGTTAGTCCTCCAAGACCAATGGAAGTGAAAAAGTTGATGGCAAATCGAGTGTTTCTTGGGTTGTCCCGAGGCAATAATCCTTCAAAAAAAGGTTGCAATGTTCTGATAAAAACAAAACATTAAAGTTAAACCTCATGCAGCAGACTATTCTTAATTTCTACATGCATTTGATGAAAAATACATTATAGGAATCCCACAGGACAAAAACAGTCTTTGTTCATGCATTGCTTTTTGTGGACACTGCAATGGATGAAAAAGCAATGCTTTTGTGGGTCCAGCAAAGTAAGTGTTCCTTTAGCAGAATTTTAAAATTTCTTCATAAGCCTTGGTGGTTTTATAAAAAGAGATGGCCTTTCCCTGTCAGATTATGACAACTTTAAGATTCTGATTCTGTAGCAGCTCTCCATGTAGAAATTCCATTGAATTGGGTCCTAAAGTAGGTCAAAGTTTGGGCTTTAATGAGTTTTGAGTGCCTGTTTCATTTACCATCATACAGGAGCATAGCTCCTGAAAAGGAGTAAGCCTTAGATCCTCAAGAAATAACCTGACCAATTGGAAGGATCCTCACTGTTGTGTAAGTACTGGAACACACACACACAAGAGAATGTTTTACTTTTGTTGTGCTTAAAATTAAGCAATTAATCTTATAAAAATACAAAGTTAATATTTCAGGCTCTGCAAAAAAAAAAAAAAAAAAGACTATTCTGCCCCACACCCTTCAGGAATGATGCTGATGTATACAAATACATGTCCTTCAGCTCGGAAAGTTACTATTCACATTGAAATAGCAGTGGAACAAAACCAAGAAGATACAGGCCCTGATTCTGCAACTATTTATGCATGTTTAACTTTGACTAGTCACAGCACGTACATCGACATCAATGTGCACACACTTGTCTTTACAGAATTGGGGCCATAATTTGTTTTGTATTTTCATTTAGTAAACTTTCACTTGCAAATGGAGAGTCTGTATGTATTTTTACAGGGTGAAAGCATTCAAAGGACAACGCTAAAGAGTAAAAATTCAACTTACTCATCCTTTAATCTTGCATTAAGATTAGGAAGTCCCATATATTCACTAAGTTCCTGGAAGAATATTTTGACAAAAATTCTACTTGACGACGTAGTAGTTTCTTCACTCAATATTATACATTCAAGGACCTGAAAATGTTAAGAAAAAACACAGGTTAAATACATACACCCGGTTCTATTTTTATTTTTAGAAGCTCAAGCTCATCCTTTGGCCCATACATAAAATAGCATCTTTCATCCCAACACTATAGCAACATAGTTCATAAGAAAAGCAATTAAAATAACATTTTGCTTTTTTTTTTTTAATCAGACAGTCTTAGTAGGCTTTAAAAAACTAGACTTAAAAAGGTATCCCTGACACAAAGCATGATATATTGTAATTTATTTCTGAGTACCACAGACTAACTATTGAAGAAAGAAGCTAGGACAAAGCCCTTTTCTACTTACACTCCAGGGAAGTGAATCTGTGTACAGAAGATGAGCAAACATCTTGGCTACATTTCTCAATTTGTTTGTTTCCAAACGGTGGATAGTATCATACTGTTCTTTGAAAATAGCTTCAAAGGATTCCATGTATTCTTTTTTTAACATGCAGAAACGCTGAAATAACCAGATTAAATAGATCATTAAACAAAAATACACTTAGAACTAAACATTTTATACAAGTCTTTCCTTTTAAAAGGAAAGAAAAAAATACCTTTAAATGGAATATTTATTACCTCCAGCAGTTTCTCAGAGGAAACTAATCTTGCATTATGAAACAATAATTACCAAATCTGACATGTTACTAGATAAGGTAATTTCTTCTACCTTGCAACATGTGGTTTCTAACAGTCTCACCTGGTGGGACCCCTTAATGCAATACCACAGGCCATAATATTTGTAATTGCATCATTGCAAGTTTATTTGAAACTAGAGAAGTAGAAGGGAGCACAGTTAGTGTCAAGACATTTCAGGCAGAAACAGCAATTCCAATTAATAAAAAGAACACACTTGGTTCCATAATAATCCTGAACGTTGAAATATTTTTCAATGGCAATCTGTAATAAAGTACTGTAAATTTCAACATCCAGGATTATTATGGAAACAAGTGCTTTCTTATAACCAGTTACTTGCAAATTATAAGGTAATTGTTAGTACTAGGTGACTAATAGGAAAAGGAAATATGGTCCTTTGTGCACAGCTACATCAGCAGTAACATCTTCTGTATTGTAAGTAACCTTGTAAGGACATCAAAAGTTTTACTTATGTAATCTTTATTAGAGTCAGCTATACTGAGATTACAGGTGGAGTAAAAGAAAAACGGCTACTTAAGTAATTGTAACAAAAGTTATAACCAATTTTACATACACACAGACATGAAGAAAAAAACCCTGATTTGTTTCTTTTAGTGACAGAGTGGTGCAGGAATGAGCAAAGTCATCCTAATTTGCTAAATTAGCTAACTAAGCAACCTTAATGAAGTGGAGAAACAACGGAGAACTCCAAAATACCATCTTTCCTGCTCCTGCAAGAAAATTATAACAAAGCATAGTACTTTGCACTTATGTAGTGCCATTACTGTTACTGCTATGCATTGGCCACTGGACCATCCTTCTACAAGATAGGAACATTAAAGAAAAAACAGGGAAAAAGTGTGCTCCCATTCTGCATTTACTGTGAATGCTTATCATCATCTAATGGATAATCCAACTGCCTCAGCTGATATAACCAACTTCAGAACAAAAGAGCCACACATAATTGACGTATTTATCATAAAATATCAGATGCTTATATGAAAATGTTTACTGCCATATTACACAAAGCGTATATTTCTTGATGTAAAATTTGAAGTCTGAAAGTGGAACTCACCCCTGCCAGTAAACCAAAGAATTTCTCATATGTTCTTTGTTGAGCACAGCAGTCAAGGATCATGTTGCAGAGTTCTTTCTGTTTTAAGATAACACAAAAATTCCTCTACATAAATTCTCTGTAGTAGTAGAAATCAACTCCATAAATGCAAAAATATTAAAGAATGATTTTCGCATGGATGCCATCTTTGAAACAAGAACTTAATTTTTTTCTAAAGAAAGGTCGGAGGGGTCAATTTCAGTAGTTTTCTGTATTTCCACTATTTTGGAAGGTATTTGGGGCTTGGCTAGTAACTTTCTCTATCCAAACTTCTCCACCTGCCCAGATCTGTAGGGAAGTTATAATCCTGTAGTTTTACTAAAGAAATGTCATCACAAATTCAACATTACGATTTAACTGCAAGATTAAAAAGACAATGGGTTGTAAAAAGGGAAATCACTTTTAAAGCACTGATACCTTTATGCAATAAGAAAAGGGTCATAGAAAGTGAGTTATAAAGCCAAGCATAAATGTGAAATTCCTTGAGTAAATGGCAGTTGAGAATGCTCTGTGGTCTCAAGATCAGAACTTAAGGTGTTGATTCTACAGAGAGATTTATGCATGTGCTTAACTTTACATTTGTGAGTAGTGACTTCTTTACGACTACTCCTGTGCTAAGTTAAGCATGTGTGAATGGGTACATTTACCCTATAGAGACTACGCTGGCATAACCCCATAATGTAGATGCAGCCTAACTGACAAAAGGGTTTTTTCTGCCAGTGTTGGAAGACCACCTCCACAAACTACATTAGCTACATTGACAGAAGCCCTCTTCTGTTGATATAGCTACATCTGTGGGGGTGGGGGATGGAAGGGGGAAGGAAGCATTCATATCAGCAGAGCTATGTTAGTCAGGGGTGTGTTGTTTTTTTTTACACCCCCAATGCTGCTGCTATAACTTTCAAATATAGACCATCCCAAAATCTTTGCAGGATTGAGGCCTAAATTACTCTCACATTCATGTCTACTCTAAACCACAAATTTAATCCAAACAACGGCTAAAATTATTCCCTTCTTGTATTACAATTAAGGGACTGTAAAGTAATTCATATACCAAAGTTAAGTTTTAGTAAGGCCCAATAGGAACACAAAATAAAAACTAAAAAAAAAACCCATCAATTAAAATAGGTTTGGGTGTTTTTGCTTTTTCTTTTGTTAAATTTCTTCTCAATGCCAAAAACCCAAATATAAGATCTGGGCTAGTTCATTAAAACTAAAAAGACACCACATAAATGTTGAAAAGTACATTTGTTTCTCTAATTCTTGTATGTTTAACTGTCAAAATATAGTATATGGCTTTTTTAAAAATGCCACTACTTGACAATCCCAGTTTAGATATTTTTATGCACATTCTATTCTGCTATATAGAACTTTCTGTCATCATTGAAAGATGAAGGAATTCTTGAAGAATTTTACAAGTAAAATAATTTAGAAGAATAATTGATTAACAAGTGTAAGTTAAGTTACCTTACAGATAAAATCACTTTGAAACATGCAATTTTTTTTTAATCTGGACTACCCTCACCTCAAATCAGAAATCTCTTACATTTTAATTACTGTACACCAAGAAAAGCTACATCAAACAGTAAGGCTCAATCATGAATTTGCCACAAGCCCTAACAAGGGGAGCGCTCTGTTGCATTGCCCCTTGGAGCAGACCAGATCATGACTCTGAGACTAGGTCTATGCTAGAGAGCTTTCAGCTGCGCAGCTCTAAGATCTCTAGTACAGCTGCTCTATGGCAACGGGAGAGAGCTCTCCTGCCAACATAATTAGTCCCTCCCCAATGAGCAACAGTAGCTGTGTTGGTGGGAGAAGCTCTCCCGTAGACATAGTGCTGTCCACACCGGTGCGTATGTCAGCATAATTTATGTTGCGCTGACATAAGTGCCCCTGAACGACATAAATTATATCGACAGAAGTGGTAGTGTACACAGCTTGAGTCACAATCTG
The DNA here is from genome assembly GCF_016161935.1 of Mauremys reevesii. Classification (NCBI taxonomy): domain Eukaryota; kingdom Metazoa; phylum Chordata; order Testudines; family Geoemydidae; genus Mauremys; species Mauremys reevesii. Next base: position 33,599,476 of record NC_052633.1, on the reverse strand, counting down.
CTTTCCAGTTTCCAGCTCCACTGGGAAAGGTACACTTGTGCAGAAGTGAGATGGGGGAAATGGGGATATAGCTTCTTTCCTCTCTGCATTGCTATCTGGGTAGCTGACATACAGAGGTATGGGAGCACCTTACACCTCCTTACTCCCTTGCACAATTGTGTAAATGGGTCCACAATCTGCCCCTGCGGCAGCAGCTTAAAAACCATTTATAAAGAATAATTAATATTAAGACAACAGAAGCAAACATTTTCATATAAATGGATAGTACATTTAACAACACTGCACTTCATAAAATTTAGATAACATTTTATTTTCATTAACAAAAATAAAAAAAAATTATGATAGTAGTTCCCAAATACATTATGTTTTAAAATGCCAACTTTGTAGATTTTTGGAGATGTCTGATCTAAATGTTGTTATGAAGGATCTGTCTAGCTGTTTAGATCACATCATAGCATTTTAACAAGATGACTTGTCAGACTTGTTAAAACAAAAAAGATTGCACGCTAAAAGTTAAAATTAATTAGACTGTCAGTCATACCTCTTTAGCAATTACTTTAAATATATTTGTCTCTTTAGACTAATTAGAAATCTTAGGAAAAACGGAACACACGTTTATAGTTATTTCCTCAAAACTGAGAAGTCAGAACAAAATTTTCCCCCAATCAATAGAGAATAAATATATTTAATATAACTACAATTTAAAAAGTCTAAACACATTTATACTTTAAATTTGGTAAGTCTTATATTAAATCTGTTGTAATGTACTCCCATGCACTCCATTCCTTCTATCGTGAAATCCTAAAAGAAACATTTTTGCCCATTACACAGCTCAAATACACAAAACAAGCTAACAAAAATACTAAAATAAAAATAAAGACATCTATTCAGTATTAAACAAATAACATTCGGCAAATACTGTACCAAAAAAGTTAACTTACAAATCTGTGTAAGGCCATTTTTTTCAATGTAGTCACATTGTGTTAGCTTGATATATTAAAATGCATATTAACTTTTTTATATTACCCTCCTGTTTTACAGTAATGCTGTAATCAGTTTTCAAACAATAAAACAGGGCAAAGTGCTGATGCCATTGCTAATAAAGTCAGCACGACTTGCAAAACCAATTACTTTTTCCTCATATTAAATGCAATTACAACACTGATATCCCTTGAGGTTTACAGTAATTAAATATTTTAACATTTTAATTAAATATTACAATGATTTCTAGGAGACTATCTTGAATAACCACATGCATGAAAATAGATTTACCCACAAAGACATTCTTGCTAGTGTTATCAAAACAAGTTGAGGTTAGGTCTAGAGTAACCGTCTTCTAGATTAAAAATTAACAAACTTTGAAATGATTAAATTAATTTTTAGAGAGATGTGACAAGTTCACATAGCAATTTTAACTTCAATTATAGCTTTAAAGGTTACTTCACTAGTTTCTTTGCTCATAACACTTCTGATAATGCCTATGACACCAACAGCCTGCACTTTTAAGTCCATCATTTGCTTTAAAAAGCCAGTGAATTTTATTTTTTACAATGTATATACCATATAGCTCAAAGGATTTTACATACTAATGCACAAATTGCATGCAAAAGTGACTGTAATCAACATTTAAATGACAGAATAAAAACACCTTTCCAATCACGATGTAACCAAGTATTTCAAAAGTATTAAGAGTTCTCGAGTCCCATATGTGAAGTGAATCACTTATTTTTGTGAAGACCTTTAGCTCCAGATGTGGTTTTGTATCATGGGCCTGGTCTACACTAAGGGGGGGGGGGGAGGGGTCGAACTAAGGTACTGTGCGAATAGCGTAGCTGAACTCGAACTACCTTAGTTTGAAGTACTCACCCGTCCAGACGCCGCGGGATCGAAGTCCGCGGCTCCCCCGTCGACTCCGCCACCGCCGTTTGCGGTGGTGGAGTTCCGGAGTCGACGGGAGCGCGTTCGGAGTTCGAACTATCACGTCTAGATTAGACGCGATAATTCGAACTCCGAGAAGTCGAACACTACGCGTCGACCCGGCAGGTAAGTATAAACGTACCCATGGAAAAGTCACTCTACTTGGAAGTGTCCCTGTGTCTAGGTGGTTGAAAGATAAGAAGACTCAAAAAAAGGTGCACTCTCCAAAATGCCTGCTCCATTTCCACCTCTATCCTACAGAGCAAAAGTTCTTAGCCAGGGGTCCACGAGCAGGTTTCAGGGGGGCCACCAAAGTCAGTCAGAGAGTAGGGCTGCGTTAGGCTAGGGCCCAGGGCAGAAACCCATAGCTCAAGCCCCACCGCACGGGGCTGAAGCTGAAGCCTGAGCAACTTAGCTTTGCAGGGTCCTGAGCAATTGCCCTGCTTGCTACCCCCTAACACTGGCCCTGGCTCTTAATTTACTGGATATGCAGAAAAACAGCTACTGTGGGCTGTGAAGTTTTTATACCATATGGGGGGGTGGAGGGGACTCAAAGAAAAAGGCTGCTGAGAACCCCCCGCTATAGAAAAACCAATCAGAAAAAGACAACTGGGGCTAAGGAGAAGAAAAAGACAGTTACCGGTTTCGTAACTGGTGTTTTTCGAGATGTGTTGCTCATGTCCAGTCCATATTAGATGCGTGTACTCGCCACATGCACCGGTGCCAGAAGTTTTTCCCCTCAGTGGTATCCGTAGAGGACCAGCTCTGGCGCCCTCTGGAGTGGCAGACACATGCTGTGGTATAAGGGGTGCTGCCAGCTCCCCCCACCTTCAGTTCCTTCTTGCCGGAAACTCTGACAGTGGGGAAGGAGGGCGAGTCATGGAATGGACATAAGCAACACATCTCGAAGAACACCGGTTATGGAACAGGTATCTGTCTTTTCTTCTTCGCTTGCTTGCTCATTTCCATTCCATATTAAGTGACTCCCAAGCAGCCCCAACGGAGGCGGGTAGGAGTTCAAGGATGTGTAGATTGCAACACAGCTCTCCCGAACCCAGCATCATCTCTGGCCTGCTGCGTGAGGGCATAATGTGCCATGAACGTATGAACCAAAGACCATGTCACGGCTCTGCAAATGTCCTGGATGGGAACATGCGCCAGGAAGGCTGCCGAGGATGCCTGAGCTCTGGTCGAATGGGCCCTCACAATTGGCGGCAGTGGGACCTGTGCCAGCTCGCAACAGGTCCAGATGCAGGAGGTGATCCAGTTGGAAATACTCTGTGAGGACACCGGAAGGCCTTTCATCCTGTCTGCTGTCGCGACGAAGAGCTGGGTCGACCTGTGGAAGGGCTTGGTATGTTCCAGGTAAAATGCCAGGGCACGTCTGACGTCCAGGGTATGTAGCCTCCTTTCCTCACTGTGCGGCTTGGGACAAAACACCATGAGGAAGATGTCCTGGTTGACATAGAAGAAAGACACCACTTTTGGCAGAAAGGCTGGATGGGGATGCAGTTGAACTTAGTCCTTAAAGAACATTGTATATGGCGGCTCCAATCTCCGACACTGGTCTCACTGATGTTACTGCCACAAGGAAAGCGACCTTCTATGACAGGTGGGAAAGGGAGCAGGATGCCATAGGCTCAAAGGGCAGGCCCGTGAGCCTAGAAAGAACTAAGTTAAGATCCCACTGTGGGACAGGAGCCTGGACTGGCGGGAAAGGTCTCTTGAGGCCTCTTCAGGAATCTCACCAACATGTTGTGCAAGAACACTGTCTGACCTAGGATCGGCAGGTGGAAAGCGGAGATGGCCGCAAGGTGCATCCTGATGAAAGAGAGGGTCAGCCCCTGGTTCTTAAGATGAAGCAGGTAATGTAAGATAGATTGTAAGGAGGCCACAACGGAGAGATGCTACCCTCAGATGCCCAGTGGGAGAACCTCGTCCGCTGGACCTCATTAAGAGCAGGTCTGCTCCTCTAGGTTCAACCATGCAGCATCCACACCATGAGGTGGAGGGAGGCGAGGTTGGGGGTATAGGAGGCTCCCGCGATCTTGCGAAATCAGATCTGGTTGGTTGGGAAGGAGCCAGGGAGCAGTCTCCGCCAGGTCCATCAGCGTGCCGAACCAATGCTGGCGCGGCCACGCTGGGGCGGTCATGATGACTTGGGGCTTCTCTCTCTTCATCTTTGACAGGATTCTGCTGATGAGTGGGATTGTCGGGAATGCATACATCAGACCGCCCTGACCATGACAGGAGGAAAACTTCGGAGAGAGAGTCCTTGCCCAGACCCTCTAAAAGAGCAATCAGGCTACCTCCAGATGGAGTGACCTCTCATGGTGAGAGGAAAAAGGACCCGCTGAGGCGGGGAGGTGACAGGCCTCCAGTGGATTGCATGCTTGATGCAGAAATCCCACAATCGGAGAGCCTCTTGACACAGAGCCAACGAGCGTGCTCCCCTTTGCCTGTTGCTGTAGAACACTGAGGCTGTACTGTCCATCAACACTCTCACCACCTTGCCTGACAGATGCGGTAGGAAGACCCCACAGACCAAACGTACTGCTCTGAGCTCCTTGACATTTAAGTGCAACATCATCTCCCCCGGAGACCACGTCCCTTGGGTCTGTAGCTCACCTAGATGTGCTCCCCAGCTGATGTCTGAAGCGTCCAATATCATTTCAACTGAGTGGTGTGGGCTGTCGAATGGAACTCCTTCCAGGAGGGCCTTGGGGTCAGTCCACCACTGCAGGGAGGTAAGTATCCCCAGTGGGATGGTAACAACTTTGTCCAGGTGATCTCTGGACTGGGAAAAGACTGTCGCCAGCCACAGTGGCAAAGGTCACATCCTGAGCGTTGCATGGTGGATGACATAAGTACATGCTGCCATGTGGCCCAGCAAACGCAGACATACCCAGACCATGGTTAGAAGGAATGCGGAGACTCCCGTAATGAAGTCCACCATTGTCTGGAACCTCTCCTGTGGGAGGAAAGCTCTGGCGCAGGTGGAGTAGAGCACCGCTCCAATGAACTATCTTCTGCACCGGAACCAACGTTGACTTCTTGTCGTTCACCAACAGGCCCAGGGACTGGCATGTGACCTGTAGCACTGCGACATCCCTTTGGACTTGGGACCTGGAGCAACCTTTGACCAGCAAGTCATCAAGATACAGGTAGATGTGCATACCCCGAAGCCTGAGGTAAGCTGCGACCACCGCCACGCACTTGGTAAACACCTTCTATACTGTCACTAGGCCGAAAGGGAGGACAGCAAACCGTGAAGTATAGGGAGCGTCCGTGTCCTTGGAAGATTGCTATACGAAAATATGCGTCCTTCAAGTCGAGGGAGGCATACCAGTCTCCCAGATCCAGGGAGGGGATAATGGAGGCCAGGGAGACCATGCAGAACTTTAACTTCTTTAGGTATTTGTTGAGCAAAGCTGTGGAGAATAGTCTTTCAGCAGCATCTGGCTTCTTGGTAAACTGCAGGCTCTTGTGCTGGCACAATTATTGCACTGCCTCTTGGTCTGTCATGTATTTATTCTGCTGATAGGCTTCCTGGACTATTTTGTCCCTTTAAATGCCATTTTCTCTGTAATAACTTGCTTTTAAATTCCAGAGCAATTAGCTTAGAATTCAACCTGCTTGTTGAACTCCTGAACAACTCAGACCTATAATTAATAAACAGTAATTGACAAAAACTGCATTTTGAATTTATAGTATGTTGTACTGCTACATAATGCAACTGAGAAGAATGTTATTTAGCAGTGCAAAAAAGGATGTTGGCAGAATTATGTGATAAACCTACACAATACCTGCCTACATTTTGGCCCCAATCCTGCAACCATCTATTCAGATAAACTCCTTGTTTAGCACCTCTATGTTGTTTAAGTACTATGCAACTCTGAAAACTACTTAGTTTATCTTAATTATTTCTTCTGTGAAATAATGTAATTTTCAATGAAAATATCATGCCAAGTTTATCAAGGGAATCCTGAGGATTCAGTGAAAAGATTCAAAATCTCTCCCTACCATGCATGTCAAGTCTAAATGGCTAAAACATTCACTACTGAGCCCACAAGTGGCAATAACCAGAACTTAAAAAACAAACAAACAAAAAGTTACCTGACACCTACTAGCCTGATTTTTCAGCCTACTAGACTTGGTTTAAAATTCATACATGCAAACACCACTTGTACCACAAGGCTCCCCGAAAAGGTCACTGTTCCAAAGCCATTCCCCCTACACTGAAAAGCATAAACAAGTTTTGTGCTGTTATATTGTATCCCATATTGAACTGCAAAATAAATCAATTCTACAGTACATCTAAATACATTTTTTCTGAGTAGTATTTGACCAACTATAGAGCTGGTTGAAAACCACAAAAAAGTAGTAACTGAATAAGTTATTTAACTGATAGCAGTAAATTGACTGAATAATATATTTGCCAAGTACTATTCAACCAACTCCACTTATTATAGATCTTCTTTCCTTTGCTGTCTTAACTCTTTCTATATTATTTCTATTGTAAATCATGGCAGATCTTTTTTCCAATTTGTCTTCAGTGTGTTTTTTCTTATTTAATCTCTCATCTTCATCTTTCTTTCACTTTCCGTGCATTGTGCTCTCCACCTCTCTATGTATTTTCTGTCTCACTTTTGTTTTCTTAAAACCAATCTCTAAGATTATGTCTACACAGCTACTAGACACCCATGGCTGGCCTGTGCTAGCCAACTCAGGCTCACGGGACTCAGGCTGCAAGGCTGTTTCCCTGCTGTGTAGGCTTCTGGGCTCAGGCTGGAGCCTGGCCTCTAGGACTCTGTGGGGTGGGAGGGTCCCACAGTCCTGGGGATTTTCTTTGCTCTGTAGACATGCATTAAAAGAAAGTCAAGTACGATTTAGTACAATCTCTCTCTTCCCCCACTCATACCTACAGCGTTTGGAAATTTTACCAGACATCCCATAGCTAAAAGATTAAACCTACTATCCACTTAAGGAAACAAACAAAACAATCAGCGATACTGTTCGGGAGCAATATGCAGGGAAACCAAATGCTGTCCCATTCCAGCAGCCGGAAAAGGGGAACATTTGGGATTCCTAACAAGGTGTTGCTCCCTGTGTCTTGCTTGGAGCTGCAAACTGTAATGTCTGTTAGCCCAGTGTTTCCCAAATGGTGGGTCGTGGGAAGATTCTAGATTGCCAACCACATCCAGGGCCAGATTAACCCATAACACACTGGTTCTCAAACTTTTTTACTGGTGACCCCTTTCACATAGCAAGTCCCCTTATAAAACACTTTTATATATATATATATTTAACACCATTATAAATGCTGAAGGCCAAGCAGGGTTTGGGGTGGAGATTGACAGCTCACGACCCCCCCATATAATAACCTCATGACCCCCTGAGGGGTCCTGACCCCCCAGTTTGAGAACTCCTGCCATAACGGGTCCTGGCCCAGCCAAACATACACACCTCCCATCCTGGTGCGGAGGGCAGGGTCCAAAGTGGGGGGGGCCTTGAAAGTGAGCCCCGTCCTGCATTCACCCTGCAGCTGCAGCTCCTGTCCTATAGGGCTGGACCTGACTTCCCACTCCCACTGCAACCTGCTGTATGAGGTCACTGCGCCATTCAGATTTGGCCCAGCCATCCCTACTAGCCAAATATGAGTGGTGCTGCAAACTCATATACCAGGTTGCAATGCCCGGTGTGGGGAACCAGGTCCAGCCTCAAAGGATAAGAACTGCTGCTGCAAGATGAGTGCTGGGTGGGCTTACTCTCCAAACCCAACCACCACCCCTCCAGGCTGGGGTTAGGGTTGTAATCCCAGGGCAGGGTGTAAGGTGGTGGTGGTGGTGGGGTGTATGTGTATGATGGGTCATTAAAAAAAAAAAAGACAAAATGCATTTGGTGGATCACCTTAATAAAAAGTTTGGGAACCACTGTACTAGCCAGAGCCTGATATGAAAGATGGAGTCCCGTCAAACAACGAGTCTGGCTTCTGGGATGGAGAAGGGGTATTCTCCTTTAGTCTTCCTCCCCACACCTCAGAACTTCCTGGCAACTGTGAGGATATGAAGTTCTCTCTACTTCACCTCCTTCCCATCTTTCTGGATGCTGAATGGGGAGCATTTTCCACTACTGCACCCTTCTCCCATCATTCATATTTTGAGTCGTCTTCCCCAGTAAACAGTCTCCGAGCCTGCTTCTGCTATTACTCAAAGTTTCCCCAAACTTCAGCAGAATGAACCTGACCTGAATCTCTTCAGCTTTACTGTTGCCTGCAGAAGAACAGCAAAAACTGACAAAATTTGCTTTTGCTTTGTTTCAGGCTGTGGAGGCTCAGGGCAGGAGCAAATGCACTGACGCTGCCTACTGATTGGGAATTCAGCACTGTGATGATTTCAACTCAAAATATAATTTTCACATCAATGCAGACTAGACAGGTGCTTTTAAAAAAGATGAAATCTTAGATTCTGCATTTGCTCAGTGAAATTTTCTACTCACTTGGCCATCATACACATATTGCATCTTTGGCAATTTAGGAGTAGGGTTAGGGAAGTCAGGATACCCTGATACAGTGTCCTCATGTGGAGGAGATGGTATGGGTGCTTTGGATACCCTAACTTAGACACCCCAATACACAACTGTGATTTAAACAAGCAGCTACTATGCCTGAAGAACATCCTCAGTAGCCATGCTGCAAGGCCTTATGAGTGTTGTAGGGTGTTTTTTTGTAAATAGACTCTTATGAGAGGGTGCTGCTGGTGCCTGGACCATTTGCAGGTGGTTGATGGTTGTATGGAGTTGTTTGGTGATGCAAAGTTGGAGAAATGGTTGTGAACCTTGGGGCAGTCACCTAATGAGAGTGGTATAAAAGTACACACTGTACTGTAGACTGTATTTTCTGGATTTGTTCTTAATAACTAAACTGATTTGCCTGACAAGATTCCTGGTTATGCCTCTTGAAACCCCTGGAAATCATAATCCTCTACTGCTTATCACCACATTCATTCACTGCTGAATCATTTCCTACAAAATGACTTAGAGCTTCAGATAGGGAAATACACAGCAGAATCGGATAACCTCTTAGTCTCCTATTTATCTGCAAATAACCTTAATAAGAAAACATAGTAAATAGCAAAAATAATTTCTAATTATAATATTTATAAAAGTTTTCCAAAAGGGCGTCAACAGTTCCTTTTTGTCCAGAGAAAAGATATTTATATCATATCAACTTCACCTGCACTAACTGTTGCATTGATAAACATGAGCTTCATGCATCTCTGGATCACATTTTGTTTAAAATAAAAGAGATTGTCAATAATCAATAGATAAGTGAGCCTTAGCTTAGGTATTAGAATTGTGACTTTGAAGATCAATGCATGAAAGAGGAACAATCTCACCACTGCCTAAATACCTGTCTTGGAAATTATATGGCTATTTAGATCCTGCCCACCACTTCAGGGTCTGGTTTAAGTCATAGTCAAACAGCAATTTCCTTTTCAGAAAACATAGCAGTCAAATGGATTTTAGATGTACTATCTGCAGACAAACAGACACTCTTCAAGCTTACACCAGAACAGCCATACTTGGAGAGGATTGCTTAATACAGTACATATTGTTCAAACAAGACTGTGAAAACAACAAAACTTTTTTTTAAAGCATCCCCATAAAAACAGGGTGCAATTCCATCTTTTGAAGCTATCGTGTTGAATTTCTAGCTGACACAGATAAAATCAATAGCTATCTAGAAACCTACTAAAAAAATCTTCCTTCAGCAACATTCTCTGGCCTCTAAGTTGTAGCTGTTCTATAGCAGTAGTTTTGTCATTTGTGGCAAATGACAACATTTCAACAGCTTGTATAACGAACATTTTTATAAACAGAATGACATCACTTTATCATTAAAAATGTATATTGAAAAGAAGGAATTTCACCCAACTGTCTAAACTGCTAACCGGTGTTCCCTCTAATTTTTTCTATCCATGTGTGGAATGAATTTTGTTATGTGCACCATAGCGAGGTAATGTGCATCACCAGAAGTAACAAAAAAACCTAGATATAATATATATATTTTAAAAAACTACCATAGGGATAATTACTCCAGCCAGGACAGGTTAGGCATTTTAGAACTCACTACTCAAAATAATTAAATTTAAGCACAAGAGAGAAATAAAAATTATGAAATGCATAGACCAGTCAAAAAACTAAAACCCACTTTGAAAGTAGTATCAAGTAGCAACACCACCACAAGTGTGTGTTAGAAGGGGAGTGTGACAGAGAGAGACACACTGCACCTTGAAGTAGATCAGCAGTCAGCAGTCTGAAGCCCATCCTGAGCCCTGCTGTGTTCCCTCCCACACTATGTGGAGATGGGGTACAGGGTAGGGGGGACACCTTGACATCTGCATTTCCCCCTCCCTGCCCACTGCTCCACACAGCAAGTGGGAGGCTCCCGGGAGCAGCTGGCCAGAGGCTCCAAGGCAGAGGGCAGGAGCAACATGGCAGTGCGGGGGAAGGGACACCTGAAGTGCACGGCACTTGATAGCTGGCTGGGCGGCCACCCAGCTACGCAGCTTAACTTAGCTAACTGCTAAATGAGAAAGAAAAACCAACTCCCTCCCCTCCCCCCAAAATCAAACATCATGGTATTTGTCATAAAAATTACATAATGATCATTGAGAAATAATAGCCGTAATGGCAGTTAATTCCATTTTATAAGCAACATGATTGCATTGTAGGTGTATATCACGTGAATATTAATTTTGTTAAAATGTTAATGTTCAAATTATACTCCCTCCCCACGTCATCCTCCCCTGAGAAACAGAAAAGGAATAAAAAGCAAGGCTTACTTACAGTTTGACTGTCAGGAAAGTCCATCTTTAACAATTTGTGGGCACATTCTTCAAAGTCTAAGCTGCAAAGAAAAAATAGTTTTGTATTCCCCTTGAGTACACATTATGTTAAAAACATACAGAATTATGCTGATATCAATGATGTTAAACGTACAAAGTGTTTTAGCAAAAGTATGAAGTAACTGAACTTGTTGCTGTTAAAATGCCCTAGCAATGCTAGTTTCAGCTCCTTCCAAACGTAAGGGGAGTTGAGGAAATCAGTATTTGAAGTATGATGTCAAATGAAACAATAGGGGGAAAGCTGTCTAAATCAAGACTATGATCTGCATTTTAAAGAAGACTGAATAAATTCTCCTTTCACCACACTTTAATTACTCATTAAAAGCACTGTGTTCAACAGCTTTCCTTAAAAAGTTTTCAAGCTTAAGCTAACATATTTCCAAATAGCATTCTGCTATTTAACAGTTTTGTATCCAAAAGTGAATCCAAAATCAATAAATCTGCAGACAGACTAAAAACAAGATGACTCTTTTATATGAGTCATTACTATTACATCATACTAAATGAAAATACACAAAGTCTAGTAACAAAACTAATACGTTAGTTCATTCTGACTAACTCCTGTAAAATACCAAAATGTAACCTCTATACCCATGCCCATATGCTTTTCTGAAGTTGCTATCTGATCTTTTGTATCTCAGTTTTCATTTAAAAAATGCTGTTACTGTTATGCTGTGAAGAAATTCTAAAACTGCCAAGTAACTGACAATGAGGCTATATCTATGCTACAAAGATAAGCTGGCCTACATTAGGTCGACTTACAGCCACCACACTAATTACAGTGGTGGCTGATGTCCACACTACCCTCCTTCTGTCGGTGATGCGCGTACTCACCAGTAGAACTTCCACCAACTGAAGAGGGGCAGTGTGGGGACTGAGAGCCAGGGCTCTCAACACCACACAGTTCCCCTCCGGGAGCCCAGCTGCCCCCCAGGCCTTCTTGCCTTTCCACACCCAGCTCGGAGCGGGGGGAAGTCGCCTGTGCTTTCTCGCCTCTGTTGGGGAGATCCGCACCCAGAGTCTGGTAGGCTGCTGTGCTCCCAGTGGGGAGCTGTGACCCCGGGAGGCATCAGGGCTCCCTGTGGAGAGTCCGGGCAGCAGCCCAAGTCAAGAGCCTGGGTGGCAGCCCAGCTTGGAGCAGAGACCAGGCAGAAGCCTGGCTCTGGAGCCAGCTATCAATTTCATGGCTCTGCTGACTTTTGTCAATAAAACTGTGTATCGTAGACAAGTACTGAGGAGAGTCTGAAGAGAGCTTGGAACAATAGTTCTGAGAGGTATGAACTGCCTCCATTCCTGTCTGTAAAGTGTTAACTCAGCTGCCCAGTAATAAATTACTGTTCACTATTTCATTCCTCATGTAGGAAAGAAGAGAGAGGATCACACATCTGTACAATTTACTTTGAGCGATGACTCATTTTGGTACCACAAGAGTCTAGCATTTGGCAGATATTACCTTTTTTAACTCTCATGAAAAAGCCAAGCCCAAGGAGCTCATGGCATGTTCAAGAAACAACGGAAGGGAGCCAAGCAACACATGCTATTATATTTTGCATATTTACACAATTTGCTGTAAGACTGGAGATTCACATGGGTGAAACTTATTTTGTGGGCAGAGTCTGGAAAAGTACTGCTTCCCCGTACCCCCAATCTGCCCTGACTATACCAGTGCTCCATAAAACAGAAGCATGATCTAGTGTAACATTTTAAAAGTCTTCACCCAAAAAGGAAGTTTAGAACTGTAATGTACTAAATCGTCTCTAAATTAAGAATTTAAGAATGGCCATTCTGGGTGAGACCAATGGTTCATCTAGCCCAGGGGTGGCCAAACTACGGCCAGGGGGCCACATTCGGCCCTTCAGATGTTTTAATCCAGCACTCAAGCTCCCGCTGGGAAGTGGGGGCCGGGGCTTGCTCGGTTCCATGCTGTGGCTCCGCATGGCTCACGGAAGCAGCGTCACGTTCCCCTCTGGCTCCCACGGGTAGGGGCAGCTGGGGGCTCTGTACGATGCCCCTGCCCCAAGCTCCGCCCCCACAGCTCCCATTGACCCCCTCCAAGCGCCACCTGGACCTGCACCCTTAACCCTCTCCTGAGCCCCAACCCCCTGCCCTAGCCCTCATCCCCCCCCACCCTCTGAGCCCCTTGGTTCCAACCCAGAGCACCCTCCTGCACCCCTAGCCCCTCATCCTCAGCCCCACCCCAGAAACCTCCCCACCTCCCCGCACCCCAACTGTCTGCCCCAGTCCGGACCCCCTTCCCACACCCCAAACTCTTAATTTCTGGCCCCACCCCAGAGCCCTCACCCCCTCTCGCATTCCAACCCCCAATTTCATGCGCATTCATGGCCCGCCATACAATTTCCATACCCAGATGAGACTCTTGGGCCAAAAAGTTTGCCCACCCCGCTTTAAAACATCTCTTCAATTTGTTTATAAGACTGTAAGATAATGATAAAGCTATTAACAACCCTGTATTCAACAAATTCAATACAAATGCATTAATTTCTAGAGGACCACACACTTTTTTTGGTATAAATTATACTGTATTTTACCTTGACTGAATAGCAAGATAAATTGTACGACGAAAAGAGACCAGGTTAATTTCTGTTTGGTCATGGATAGTCACTTTTTGTCCTTGAAGAAAAAAAAAGGGGATATTTACAAACTGAAGCAGAGACATACATTCTAAGAAAGTAGAGATATATGCATCTTCAGTAAGTCTTCAGTCCATTATGTAATATTGTGTATAAATACATTTAGGAGCATTTAGTAGGTGCTGTAAACTTTTACAAAACACTGGTACTTGCATGATATGAGACTACAGCTTAAAAAAAGTCAAATTCACAAGTTATTCACAATTTTCAATGATACACATATTAAGGTCCTGATTTTGCAAAGGGCAGAACCATATGCCTGTGCAGAATACAGACACCTGTTTATGATCTGGGGCTAACTGAGTGAACATTTTCTTTTCGTATGCTGGCTGGCTGATGTTTAGCCATCCAGAACCTGAACAGAGACAACAACATTTATTAAAACAAAATGTTTAAAACAAAGTTTAATAAAGGCAATTACTTACACAACTGTGTGTATTTAGATCGAGACCCAGCTCCCATTGACATAAACAGGAACCTTTCCATTTACATCAATGGTAGTTGGATCAGGCCCATAGTGGATATTTGATGTCATGCACTGGAACAGAATTAAAAAGGACTTAAATATCTAAACAGCTGCTCTATAGAAATTAACATCCTATTTCATAATATGGGAATTTTCAAACATGCAGCAGAAGTGATAACAGGCTTCTGTGAATTACCATCTTCTTCTTCAGCCTGCTACCTAAGTAATTTCTGTGTTTACTTTTTTTTGTACAATACTGTAACAAGCTGGTGAAGAAAAGATTCCCACTGCTCTACAAACAGAATAGAGCTTTACTTCTAGATTTTGCAGACCTACAAAGTAAACATCTAAACTTATTCTCCTCCATCCTATCTTCGTCAGTAATTACGTGAGAAATTCTACAAAATGCACAGACACCAATACGATTGTTTATTTAGAGTAAATAACTTGTAACAATGGTCTGTACAATAAGTTATCCTGTCTTGAAACTCCCTTTTTAAAAAACATCAGTTGAAAGGTAATTGCAAACTTGAATTTTGAAATTGACCGTAAAACATTCAGACAGAGCACAAATAGTATGTCCTGAATTGTTCTTAAAAATTCCTTCAGAAAAATTACACATTTTTCTACTCTCTGGTTTATATTTATAGGGATCTTTCGGGAATGCAACTGACACAATCAAACATGCAAAGCCATAAATTTCTCGCTACTCCCGTTTCTCTTTCTATGGGCCCCTGCCCACTTCCTCCCACCTCTTCAGTTTTAGCCTTGCTGCTGCTATAACTGGTAAACACCCTCTTGCAGAGCCAGTGGGAAGACATGCATAATCAACAAAAATGAAACTTAATATGCACAAAGTGCTGTCAAAGACAAAATAAACAAATTGAAAATAGAAAAATAAGCATATTTAATCTTGTAACAGTAAAAACAAATTTTAAATAGAAATGTGATTTTTATTGACTGCACACTTCAAATCTCAATTGCTTCAGATAGCATATAGCAAGTTACATTCTTTTCTTGATCTACCACAAAAAAGATCAATAGTAAATGTCTATACTCATACTCCTACCTTCTTCATCCTCCTCCTCCTCCTCTTCATCCTCTTCACTGCTTCCAGCATCTTGATCTGCTTCTGAGTCACTATCGCCTTCATCAAGAATTTCTAGAACCAAATTCCAAAGTAAATATGGACTGTATGCCTAGTGACGCAGAGATGTGGCCCCAAATACCTTCGGGTATGTCTAGTCCTAAGGGAGGGAGAGCCTGACAAAGCTGGAGAATGAAGACATGCTGCACCCGAGCTTCAACAAAAGGAAAGTCACTCTGACATAGAGCTTAGAAAAATGGGACTCCAAAGGGCCTAGATACCATAGTAACAGGTATATTAAAATATATGGCAGATAGACAAATAAAAGGACCCTCCCTCCAAAAAAAAAAAAAAATAGAGACACCAAACTCAATTCAGGCATACAAGGAGGAAAAACTGGTGGGTACTTCTCCAAAACCTATTTTAAAAATTCCTTTCACAGACTGATTTGACACGGGCAAGCGATGGAGGGCTCTGTGTTGAAACTCAACTCTGGGGCAGAGGAAAAAATCATTCTGACCAAGGCTTAGGAGGAAAAGCAATGTACTCAGTGCTCTCAGGAGAGGTGGAGATCCCTGTTCTTGGAGAGAAAAAGCTGCCTTACATTTACTTTATAACTAATATTAGTTTTAAAATAATAGATTTCATATTTGAAAGCAGGATTGTCATTTGGAAACAAAAAAGTGTTGCCAAAGAACACACAGTAGAAAAATCTGTATTAAGTGTGTGTTAAAATTATTACTATACAAATCTTTAGGACACAAGTGGCAGATTAAAAATTGTGCAACTACAACAAGGCTGTAAGTAACTGACAATATTTATGGAGTATTGTAATAAAACAAGTGATGTGTCTCTCACTGTGCATATGTGCAGTCTACAACATCATTTCAATAAGAAAAATTCAGCTAAAATTAAAATTGGCTTTTACCTCAACAATAAATATTGTTGGCAATTTTTTTCTGCCACTTCCTCCTACAAAACACTATCTATAAATTTGAGTGCTTAAATGAAACTGGTTTACATACCCTTCTTAAGGGTTTTGTACTTTTCTTCGTTTTCCATGAAGTCAGGATCCATCTTGAAAACATCTTTAAAATAAAAAAATCTAATTTAAACTAAGAAAAAACAAAATTATTGCATGTTTCATCTTAAATTTGTTTTTATACAGAATGAAATTGTGAAGTTAAATTTTTACTTCTCACTTACTAAGAACATCTTCTGGGTTATAATCATCTTCTAAAGGTAGCATATGAGTAAACTGATCCTCTTCTTCTACTAGGTCTAGTCCCTCTGGAATGATTGGGTGATCCTTGAATCCATCCTTACGTACAGCAAACATAACTTCTATCATGTACTGAACACGCATGTCAATTTTAGATTCGTGAAGAACGTGGCGAAGGCGGTCAAAGATTGCTTTAGATTAAAGAGAAAAACTAATTCTAATCTGAAGTGATCAGATACTAATAAAAAAAGACTACAGATTTAAAGGTAATTATACCAACTAATTATACTCACCATTAATACCTCTAGGAGAAACTTCAGTTAATTTGAGTCCACATTCCTTTAGAAATCCAATTGCTACTTCAATACTGTCATCTGTTGGTCTTTCAAGAAGCAATGTGAGCATCTCCAAACATAAAACCTCATGAGCCTTCAGGGAGAAAAATAGGGGTTTTATAAAAGCAAGAACCTCTGACTTCCAAAATTACGATCCATTTTATTGCACTATTGTTATAAAATACTAGTTGACCAAGAACTACGCTTCTTGTGACTGCTACATCTTGTTTCAGTGTGGGAAGCCACATAAACTAAAGTCAGCATTTCAAATAAGGGTTCTGATTCTTATATTCGCACCTTATTTGTACTGGACGCCACTTTACTACTCAAATATGGCTGTCCTCATTCAGTCAAGCAATGCAAGAAAATCTTTGCCATCATGAAGGTAATGGAACACATTTTGAAGAAACACTAACATCAAACATCATTTAGAGAAATAAAGTTCGGCATCTTCCTTTCATGCTCCTCTCCTTTATATTTACTGCTAAAGCTTATTTAGAGGGGAGAAAAGGAAACAACTGCTGGACACCAATTTGTTTTTAGGTGCAATTAAAGAGGTTGATATTGACCTATAAAATCCTACATTGTTTAGGTCCTATTTTAGGCAATGATCCTGCAACTGTCTTTACATGAACAGAGTCTTGTGCCTGTATAGAAGCTCCACTGCAAGCACCGGGGCTCTTTGTGAGCACCAGGATCTGCTCACGTAGTCTTAAGCACAGAGCTAGACCGTAAGAGATCCCTGCTTTCCCTAAGCAAATTTTATTTGTTTGTGGTCTTAGTTCCTTTTTTAAATAAAGAAACATTTATCAAAAAGTAATAAATTAAGCATCTTACTGTTCAAAGATTGCTAAGTGTAACCTGTAGTACAATCATAACATGTGAAACCATATCAAATACAAAATAACGTACCACATTCTGATTGATTAGATGTGCAACAAACTTTGAAGCTGTCAGACAAAGTTGCTGAAAAATGAATAAAGAACAGTTAAATATACTTCAGTTTCTTCACATATTGAAAGAGCTCTCAACTAAAAAACAGACCCCACAAACTGTGTATTTATGTAGATCACAATTTAAAATTCACCAGGAAGTCCTATGGCTTGTGTGATACAGGAGGTCAGATTATATGATCACAATGCTCCCGTCTAGCATTGCAGTCTATGAATCTATTAAAGCACTGGTGCAGGATACCGAAGCATTTATTTTAAGATTATTAAAAGGACTGTACACTTTAAAATAAAAGCCACTGTTGTTGCATTAACTGAAGTTAAAAAGATTATCAATCTTCAAGCTGCAGGGCATAAGATGTGGTCAGTTTAATAAAAAGACCACCATGATATACTATCACTACTACTACAATTAATATAGTATATTATGCCAGGTTCTGGGTAGTCAGACACATTCCTTTGAAACATACATTATTGACCACTCGGTAACAGGATAACACACTAGGGGGATCACTGGTTTAATAAATTTAATTTAATTTAATTATTGGAGATATACCTATCTCCTAGAACTGGAAGAGACCTTGAAAGGTCATTAAGTCCAGCCCCCTGCCTTCACTAGCAGGACCAAGTTCTGATTTTTGCCCCAGATCCCTAAGTGGCCCCCTCAAGGACTGAACTCGCAACCCTGGGTTTAGCAGGCCAACGCTCAAACCACTGAGCTATCCCTGCCCCCCGTGGCATTGTTTAAATTCTTACATAAGCTTTTCTTACATACCTTATCATTTCTGCGATATCCTTTGCGAAAATTTAGAATTAGCCTCTTGAGAATCAGTTCTCCAATATTTGGAAACTTTGAATTGATAATTGCTACAACTGCTGCATAAACGTGTGTAAAGATTGGAGAGGCACTTTGTGCTTGCAAAATTGATCTAGACAGCAGTCCCCTGTAAGTAAGAGTACACACAAAAGTATAAGTGCCAATCATGAAAATATGAAATGATTTCATTCACCATCTACATTGTAACAGAAGCATATTCTGTGTTCCAGATAGTTAAAAGGTTGTTCCAAACAGTGGTTATTTTCATACTAAAACTACAGATTATGTTTGAAGTACCGATTCTAAATCATATTAATGTTAACAAAAGGATTACAATTTACTTAAATAAGATTTTTAAATCAGTGATTAATTGTATGATCTGAGAACTAGAATAGTTTATCTTTGAAAAAAATTGATCTTTCTAGTTCTCTCGTTCTGTACCTTTATCTTCCTTTTAACTTAGCCCTAAGTTACAAAAGCCATTCACTTGCAGGTAGGCCACTTTAGAGAGGGACAAGTGTACAAATATAAAACACAATGGTTACTGTATATTGAGACCTCTCAATTGGAGATTAAACCTAGTTCAATTTCCTAGCCATTATTTCAATGCTATTTCTACTATCTACTAAAGAACTAACTTTTTACTAAAGATTAGGAATGATTTACACTTCCAATTAGTCTTTAAAAAAAAATAAAAAGAAAATGAAGATTAAAGGTGAAATCCTTTCAGAAGCCCTTCTTGATGCCATTCTGGGAAAAAAAGCCATTAGAAGAAGAAAAAACTCTGCTTTTAATTTTTCAACTTAATTTAGAAAAAGTAAAATCAGAGGCAAGAAACTCATTATCCTTTTTTAGTAAAATGTGAAAGATTAAATACGGTTGGGAAAACGGGGCGGGGGGGGAATAGGGAATCTATAGTTAAAGAAAATACAAAAAAATTACCCCAAATAAATAAAAATTCTAGCTAACAACATGATCTCAAAGCTTGTAATTGAAAAAAATGTAATTGAATGTAATTGAAAAAATGTAATTGAATGTAATTGAAAAAAATGAGCAGAAAATGTCACTAAAATTAGATGAGAATTATTTAATCTTTACTTTTTATTTTACCATAAATTGTTTTTTTCCCCATAACTACATTTTGTAATGGTTGATACTCAAAAGACCATTAACACCTTATAAAAGTAATTCTGCGGCTACCGTGTTTTAAATTACAGTAAATAAGAAATGTGTGTGAAAACAGCATCTTTGTGGCTCAAGAGTTCATCTGACCTTGTTCCTTACTCTTCAACTGAATTAATATTTATTTGTGACAGAATAGCCATCTCCACTGTAGTTAATTGTGATAAACACAGAATTATGACTTTTTAAATAATGAGTATAATCAAAAGCAAATGAACTTCTCAGGAACAGAAATCTTGTTCCTATGCAATGTCACCAACCCAAAAAACAAAACAAAAGCCACAACCCAGTTTAAGACTAATAAAGAAAATAGGATGTTCAGCAAGACCAGAATAGTCTTCAAATTGTAATGCTATGAATTTTCCCCACATGCACCAGCAAACTTTTAAACACTGTAATTATGCTTTGAACTGACAGCTGAGGACAGAAACATTGCTTCTGAGAAAGTAAACAGTGAGACAGGGAGGAGATGATCAAGTGGTTATTTTAACTACTTTCCTACCCACTAAAGGCTGCTACTTGGCCCAGTTCAGCATAATTGGCAGACTCAGATCAAAAGAAACCCAACACGTTAATTGAGGTGCCGTTGCATGTCAGGATTTACGTGCACTGGCAAAGCTATGAGGAAGCTAGCAAAATGCCTGCCACTACCTAATTCTATTAGTTCCACATTTTCAGGGACTCCAACTTCACCCAAATCATTAAATGGCTAAATTAAGGTTTTGACATGAATCTAAAAGATTAAGGGCACTCCATCCCTTGCCACTTCACTAAATTATGGTATCAAACAAACAAATTTACCAAATGCAGCACAATATTATTAGTACACACTACTCATCTGAACACATTACATAAAAACGATCACGATTAATATATGATGGACTGTAATAAAAGAGTTAATTTGTCGCACAGGACATATAATGAGTATAATAGAATCTGTGTGTGTCCAAGAGTGCAACATCAGTCCTGAAACATTTATTTTCAGGCTAGAATTCTGCATGTCAACTTTTATCCTAAATTTGCAGTTTTGCTGGAGCCATGCTGGTCTCAGGATATTAGAGAGAGACTTTTATCATGTGAATTGGTCTAATCATAAACCCCCAAAGATTCAACCTAAATTTAGCTGATTCAACCTAAACTGACGTATAACTGGCGGATTATAATTTGTGTATAGTGGAGATATTACCAAATGTAAATAATTATATAAAACTGGGCTCAATGCACCACATTTTCATTTTAACATCTCCTTCCAGGTAGAACTTCCTGAAAATTATCCGTTTTTTTCTGGTGGAAAATGTCAATTCACCAAAACTAAAATGTTACGGGGGAAGGACTATGCGGATTTTAACAATATTGTCTCCAAAAAAAAATTGAAATGACCCTATTGGAATGGAACATGTACATATTTAGATTTAAAATGACTGTTTAGAAATTTATTTTAGGATATAAAATTTAAAATTGAAATAATAATTAAAAAAAAAAACCACATGTTGACAGAGCCCAAACAAGATTTTTTTCACAAATTTCATTCTGCAGGAAATTTCAAAAATTATGTTTTTGTTCCAGTTCAGAATGAAAACAAATTTCCAAATTGAAGAATTTTGCATGAAACTGAAATTCTGGTTCCTACACAGTTCTAGTTCCAGAAAATTAATGGAGTGGAAGAAGATTGTGCATTCTAGTTTCCTGGCTAGCCTAAGTAACACAGAAACAAAATAATCCTTATTAATATTTACTCATTCTCTGTAGTATGTGGGACATGGAATCTAAAAATAATGTAAAAAATTCCTGTACCTATATTACATTATTACAAATGTAACACACAAAACTGATTTGCCCTTTAAGACCTGGATCTTGAAATCTGATCTATGCACTAACATGGAGCTCTCCAATCAATTGAGCTCTGACTGCTTGCATTTCAACAGAACTCTCCATGAGTGCAAGAGTTCACTTGGCATAAAGATTAGCCTTATGCTTCTTCTGGGACCATCTTAAATCGACACAAAGATAACTATCATGACTGTATATTAACAGCTGAATAAAAAAAAATGGCTTTCCAATTTTGGATTTGCCTTTAAAAACTTGTGGGGGTTGTGTGTGTCAATTTAGGAGTTACAATTTAATTAATGAGATAAAGCCAAATGGTGCAGTTTTTATATCTAAAATTAGTGCATGCAACTTAATAAAACTAGATAAAGCTTTATCACAAGCACACAAAGAACTCCCAGAGGCTAGACAACTATTTTAGTAACAGTTATGTAACCCATATTTTAAAAATAATCACTGCCTGTAAGAAAGAAATACAGTTTTTGAGATATAAAATTCAGAGAGAGGAAAGTGCTACAACAAAAACTGTTCTACAATAGGCTGTCAAAGACTTTACTGTCACCTCCTGCTAGATGTGATGCCTGGGAGCTAGACAGTTATTTCTTTTTAGATTCTTTGCAACCGTTGGATCCCTCATTCCCTTCAGATAAAAACAAACAAAAAAAAAAAAACAGTATACCCAATACATCCCTCTCCTCTAAAGGTACATCAACACCAGGATAAAAGCCCCACAGCATGGCACGGCTGGCCTGGGTCAGCTGATTTGGGCTTTAGGGCTAAAAAAATAAAATCACTTTGTAGACATTCGGACTCAGGTTGGAGCCTGAGCTCTGGGACCCTCCAACCTTGCAGGGTCCCAGAGCCTGAACATCTATACAGCAAATTTTCAGCCCTGTGAACCCAAGTTAGCTGACCCAACCCAGCTGTGGGTATTTTATCCCTGTGTAGATATACTCTAACACAGGGGTAGGGAACCTTTTTTCTATAGCGGCCACTGACTCACAAAAGGTTGTGCGGAGGCTTAGAGCTTCCCCCTGCAGCGAGGTGAGCCGGCGTTTGTGGATCCGTGTGCGCGCGTGGGTGTGCGCGCGCGCGCTCAGTGCTTCCACTCGGCTCCAGGATGGGGCCAGAAATGAGGGGCTCAGGGTGTGGGAAGGGGCTCTGGGCTGGGACAGGGGTGCAGGAGGAGGTGAGGACTCTGGCTGGGGGTGCGGGCTCTGAGAGAGCTGGGGGAGATATGAGCCATCTAACAGCAGCTGTTAGGTCAGAGATATTCTCCCCTGTGTATATGTCAGAGAGAAATGGACAAGTAGAACAGAGAGGAAAGATGGTTCAGCAACTACAGCACTACCCTAGGATTTGGAAGACTTGAGTTCAAATCCCTGCTCTGCCACAGACTTCCTTTGTGACCTTGCCCAAGTCACTTAGCCTTTCTGTGCCCATGAGAATAACAGTACTTCCCACCTCACAGGTGCATTAAAGATTATGAGGCACTCATATGATTGGGGCCACAGAAGTACTATTGATAGACAGGATGTGATTTTTGCTTCCTGCACTGTAACCAACCCAAAATCAGTACCTTATCTAAATTAACTTTTGTAAAATGCAAATGCCATACATGCTAGAGCTTTTGTTTTCATATGACATGCACTACTTTTACTCAATCTTGTTTTACTGGGAAGGTCATGCCTGCTGCCCTGACAACATGAAACAACTTTCAACTTCTAAGCGGAAGCAGTGAAGACAGAGCATTTGGAGCCTATGCTGCTTGGGAAACTCAGTCAAGCAGGCGTAGACTAAGGCATTCTTTCCCATTAGGTCTGCTACTTTTAGGCTGTGATCTTCCAGATGAATGGGAAATGCTTAGTGATCAGGGATGAGAAATGAATTGGAAGATCTATTCTAATGCTTGAGATGAAATCATTTCTACTGAATAGGTTCTCCCATCCTGTTCCCTAAACTTCTCTAACAGTACGACAACAGTGTAAAACTCAGATTCCCAGAAGTCTGTCTTCCTCCCTCAGATGATGTTACTGCTACAGTGTGTGTAATCACAAGTATAATATTAATTTAGATTTTCTTGTTCTGCTTGGTAGAATTAATCAAAGTTGGGAAAGTAACAACGCTGAATATTTCTTCTCAACTGTACTACAGCCAGGTTGTGTCTGCAGCAACATTTTTAGTCTTGGACTAAATCCCCTTTTAATCCTCACCAATTGTTATTAGACTCCTCTAAATATTCACTGAGCAAGAATTCCATCATCCTTGTGTCAGAGTATCCTCCTACAATATATGTACCTGCTTCTTTTGATTCTGTAACTATACCTGCTCCCAACTATTCAGTGTGGTTTTCCCTTTTTATATGATGTCCAACTATTTAAACCAAGAAAAGCAGATACTATATTAAGTGAGGTATAAAGGGTCAGCTAAGATATTACCTACAAACTGTCCTTTCAGAATTGCTTTCAAGATTTTAACTCAATTTTTCAGTTTTTAAAACCATTTAACCATGAAAGACTTTTGATGCTGTACAAAATACAAATAACCCGTTGAGTAAAATAAGTGTTAAAAGCTATTTAAAACCTCTGTACAAATATAAATATATAACCATTAGCAGGCAAAAGACAGAAAGAAGAGATGGCTGTTGCAAGGTCCCTGGAAAGTCAGCAGAATTTGATGTTGGCAGATCAAGGGCCCCCCTTCATTTAAATTTGGAGAGTGTTAGCAAAAACACCCCAGATGACCTTAGGGGAAGGAACAGTCTCATAACTAAAATCCAAACTATAAATAGCTTCATAGATCAACATGTTGAACTATACCTGAAAAGTAGGAACAAATCTGGTCTTTGAAAAACTGGTATAGTATGCTACCAACAGCAACACAAGCTATGCATTATATATCAGCTATAGTTTCCACATGGCCTGGGAACACACTGCAGTAGACGGTTACAAAGACAAGGATAATTATGGCATAGCACATACACAACAGACAGCAGTGATCTCGAGCACACTACTAGATGCGCATTGTTTTTTAAAAGTGCTTTTCTCCACTGATACACCTGGATTTACAGCCTGTAATTAGGGATTAAAAAAAGTATTCCTAAAATGAAAACCACTTAGGCAAAGAGCGGATAACTCCTTACTCCGTTCTCTCCAACCTACCAGCAGCAAACGTGTTTTCTCTGCAAACACACCATTCTTATTTTCCATTCAGGTTCTTCTTTTTATAGCATAGGAGAGTTTCAGAGCTATTTAAAAATCTGACTATTATTAGTTTGTCTTAGCATTAGTATTCTTTACATATTATAAATAGAAAAACCAAAGAATTATTTATTATGAAACAACAATCATTTGACACTTACCTTCCTCTGACAATATTTTCTTGAAGAAGTTCATGGATGATATTTTCTATATTAGAAACGTTCACCTTATTGACAAGACCGTTGATTGACTTCTTCAGGGCTTCCCAACTCATCCTTTGATATGCTAAACTATTATGAAAATATTACATTATTAATACAGGTATATCCAGGGACACCGTAAATACACTTTAATATACCAAAAATGTGAAATTAATTTGTAGTCAATAGGAGCTCCAAGGTGCAATGCTTACAATATATTTTGATGCCTTTTTCAGTTTTGGTTTTATGATTACGGTATTCTGACTGTAACTCATTACTACTAAACCAATCTGATTTACAAAAACTCTCTCTCTCTCTCTCTCTCCCCAAGCCCAATAAAAACTGTAAAGTTAATGCTGAAGTATGGTTTTCTACGGAGAAGAAAGAAAAGAAAACTTTATCCCACAAATCTCTTTGCTAATAGCAAGTACTGTACAGGAAATGAACCAGAACAAAAACCAACATACAGGAATGTTAAACAATATTATACTAAAATATTATACTTCAAAAAAAATTACCACAATATAGTTAAGACTTATCTGCAATATTCAATAATAGCTTTTTGAAAGACTTTGTAGGTAATTGTGAAAAACATTAATTTTGTTTGCAAAAAAAGGCATTTGATTTTGGCATATTTACAATTCCTGCCAAAACTAATTTGTAACACCGAAAAATGTCACAAATTATACAGACTCATACCCCTTTTCATGTAATCATGTTTCTTATTTATGAATACGTGTGATTAACATTTAGTGAGTGTAGATATGAATTCATTCCTCATTCTTAGTGACTAAAAAAAGAAATTACAGTAGTAAATACTTATAAATGAAAGGAACCTTCTCCCCTTTTTAACAAACAAAATTGGAAAATATATGTCTTCCTACCCCTTTTTGCTGTGTATGTCCACTGTGCTCATAACTGTCAATTTTCTCAAAATTTTTTGATATATTTTAATTAAAGAAGATATTTCAAAGCTATTTTATAGGATAAAATATCAACGTACACATTTATGATGCATATTAATATACTACTTTTTACTATTTACATTTCAAAGGTAGGTCAAAACTCCAAAAATTACAGCACATGGTATTGCTGTTTCTGCATTTCACAGGTTCTGAACAACTTTCATGTTTGATCAGCAATCAAAAATATTTTACACTTTGGTTTTACAGTGCTCTACTATGCCAGTAAATCCTGTTAATTGTGACATTTGTTAACTTTGACTTACCTATTTTTATCAGTAATTTGTTCCTGCATCATCCTGAGCTTTGCTGGAGGAATGTATGCACCACCTGTGCGGGTGAGAATTGGATCCAGCTCTTCTTTTCTCTTCTTTGAAGGGGGTTCATCATGAGTAAGTGAGCTCTGGGGTACTGATCTTTCTGGACTTTTTCTATCAGGTGAAGGGAATTTTTTCTGTTTCCTTCTATCAGATTCCTTCTCTCTCCCCTTCTCTTGGGGAGTCTCTCTCCCCCACCCCCTATCAGACAGAAGTTGGAAAGTAAATGTTAAAGAATTCCCATCTTATGCAGATGAAAGCTGAACATATTGTCAAGAATTCAGACCAAGGCAAGTGTAATGGTTTTACTTTTAAACAAAATACTAATAGCTGAAAACAATATTAAGCAGAATGAACATTATTTTTCATTTTCAAAATACTTAATGCTCACCTGGCTTCCACAGTTTTGTCATCACGCCCCTTTCCTGAATATTCTTGATCATACTTGCTGTGATCAGAGTAACCTCTGTCTCTAGGGGACCAAGACCTCTCACGCTCTGCATACCTACTCCCAACCCCAAACAAAAACCTTTTTAGTATAGCTTTATTAAACTTCTGGTTTATAGGAATTGTACTCTCTTGGGTTTGTTTTTCAGTTGATGCACACATATGAATGTTTTAAAAACCAGTAGGCCCCACTTTTGTACCAATGAACTGAGCCTCGCTATTAATATATAATTCAAGAGAGAAAGATGCACACTTTAATAAATCATACAGTCCTGGTCATAAACACAATTCAATCTGATAGGGGTGTGACCTTTAAAAGAAGCATTATAAAAGAAAACTGAGCACTCACAGTTAAATGATAAATAGTAATGAAGTTAAATATTAAGTGTACTCAGCACTACGCAAGTCACAAGATAGCCCACTAAATGTATCCATTCACTATATTTGTCACCTTTGTTTACTTGGTATACCATATGTACTGGCACAAAAGAAAACATACTTTATGTTTTAGTACCACAGACTGTTTCACTGTAAGTGAGATGGAAATTAAAAGACAGTTACCCTGAAATAATTCAGTTCATGCCTTATGTATGGTAGACAGTACAAGAAATGGTATTTTTGAGTCTCCAGCTGACATCCATAACCTTGCTATAAAGTGACAATTGTGATTAACAGCACTGGAGCCATGCAAGAGACTGTAATCCAATTTCCATTTTAAAGCTCTTCAGTATTCAAAATGAACATTGAAGAGTTTTAAAATCTTTAATTAAGAACATATTCAATTACCGCTCTCCCATTTTCATTCACAATTAATGACATTGTATTACATCTATATTTTTCATGTTCACTTATGGAACAAAAATGTGTTTTGTTGTACTTATCTGATTCACTCTGGATGAAGATTACACACAATTTTAACTACTATTAAAGGCAATTAAAACAAATACTTGTTTACCTGTCTTCTGGAGAGGAACTCCTCCGGCGAGAGCCGTGGCTCTCTTTTCTTTCATAACTGGAGCCATGCTTTAAAACAAAGTATTAAATTATTTTAGATCACAGTACATTTTATATAATAGTATGTTTACTAAGCATATCTATCTACTTATATGAAGGGTTATTTTATGTCCTCCCACTCTGAAATTTTACACCTGCTGTCATGCCACCCCCTATGGTCTCCTACTATACCCATTGTTTAACAAAGCTCTCCCTTTTTTTCTCCTCCAAATTCCTCTTTATAATACTTTTTCCATAATGTCCTCCTATCTCGCTCCTAAATTTCAATGCAGTTGCCTCATTTATCATGTGTCCAAGCTACACTGTACCCTTTGTTTTACATTTTCTAAATTATACATTTATCATTTAAACCATTCTATAAATGTACTTTTCAAAGGTTAAAATGGCACTTTACAAATCTGTCAAGTAACAAAGATTTAACTGTAAAGTTCATACTTCTGTTCACAAAATGAACCAGAGCTGCGCACAGTGATTCAGAATTATCAGAAGTACACTTACAATAGATCTACAAAAGAAGTTATAAATAGGTTCCTACAGCTTAACAAGCTCTTTCACAATTAATTTGACTATGCTTAGGAAGCATCTCTGTTGAGTTCTACCCTTTCATTGTAATATTTAACTCCTCCCTCTGAAAAATATTAATCTTGATTCACCAGAACCACAAACTGATACCATCTGGCAAACCCCCCCCCCCCCCGCCCCCCAAACCTATGAAGTAGAGTAACCCATCATCTTGATCCAGAAACACCATATCAAGAGCTGTTCACAACATTCCTGGACTGGAATTCTGTCACCAGTACTCACAGAATATATATTGACCCTCACTCCATCTATAAGGATGGCAGTGTGCCCACTAACAAGCTGACATACTAGTTTCTATATCACCTTGGAGCCAGTCAAATATAAGTTTAGAAAGCTAGCCAGTTGAATACAAGTGACAACTGCTTAATAATGGGTTCTCCTGATGGACAGCAATACCAAATGATGTCTGAATATTTAACAAAGGAAATTATATTTTTTATTACTTGGAGCAGGGTCTATTTGTGCTAGATGCTGTACAGAGTACAACTAGATCCTCTGATTGAGGTTTCTAGCAGAAATAGTAATACCTGCACAAATGAAGACTGAAATATCCTCCCATCCAGGGTCCAACTGGGCTGACTCATACTGGCTCAGTGAGTCAATACTTTGGTTTTTTTAAGCTGCCATCATGTGTTCCAGAATCTCAACCTATTTTAAAAAGGCACATTTCTAGCCCTTAGGGTTGAAATATGCCCCCGCTCCACTTCATTCTATAGAAAAACCTGCAATGGTGCAAAATGGGCCAGTTGCATTTGTGCAGCACATCTACGATGGGGTTTGCACTGAAGAAAAAAACAAACAAAAAAAAAAAACAACCCAGCATAGACAAGTCCTTAATATGATCAATGCAATGTCTACATGAGTTTGCAGGGAATCTGAAACAACAGCTCTGAGATACATGAACTGCCACAAGCATCTCAATAGGTGTTACTCCAAAAATGTTTAAAGATTAAAAATGTTAACTATTTTACTGCTGATCAAATCAGGTAAGACAGCAGAGGGAGGATCATATCATGAACATCTATAGTTTTCTGTGAGTGCCTTTTCCCTTTCTAATCTAATTTATGGAGCTGAGCCCTTTGGGGAGCCAAGCTCAGCAGAATATCCATGATCATACTTTCAACAGCTGCATGATCTACTGTGAGTGGTGTCTAACTTTTGCATCTCAAGCAGAAAGAGCATGGAAGAGACTATTCAGCTTTCCCCAACACTCCATATATAATACCTGCTCCCAGCCCTAAAACCTTGTCCTTCCAGACCAGTGTTTAAACACATTAACAGAGCTGCATAAAGGTGTTTGCATTATTGATGCTTGTGCTGTGCTTGTTCTGAAGATAAGCCTGCAGGAGACTAAAATCCTGCATTTCAGGCTAATGATCAAGCACCTTTCATTATGAAAAAATACTCCTTGATATAATCTCTAAGCATAACATGCATTTCACTGTAGTCATGACGATGTGATGACCAGAAGACAAAACTCTAAAGTGAGCACTTCTATACTATAAATTAATTTCTAAAAATTACATCCACTGATTACTTAATTATTAACATCTCATGGAAGAAACACTCCAAAATCTGGAAAGTAATAAAAAAAATTCCATTATTTCTGCAAATATTTAGCTTTTAAAGTATATTAGCTGGATCTCAACTGTATTGGTAATATTTCTCTACTTTGTTATCTGAAGGGAAGTTTTTATATACATTGTGCGTGAATGAAATTACATACAAAATATTTAACTTCATAGAGGTAGCATCATGAGGCCATATTTTTAAACAGAAGTTTTGCTTGCTGCTACATTCCTAACAGTACTGCACCTGTCCCTTCTGAAACATACAATGTTCAGATTCTGAAAGAGCAGGACCTTTCACTGTAAGAAGTAAGTCTCTCAGAATTGTAGGAATCCAAATACCATACTTGTAATCTTGACTGCATAATAGTAAAATGAATAACAAATATCATAATCCAGAGAAATATGCAACCAATTTCCCCTCCCCACCATTCTCATAACCCTCCATTATGCCTCAACTCACTCATGCTTTCTACTGAACTGTTTCCATCTTTTATCCACTTCTCTTCACACTTCATTCCCTTTTCACATTGCTGCCAGGAGCACCTGAGACATCTGTTGCTAAGAATACCAGTACATCAATCAGCTGCAGTTTGCTGGTTTAGGTAATACTGTAATATTTTTTGTTCTTAATTATAATGCATGTATTCTCTCCTCAATATATGCTGTAACTCCTGTTAAAGTTAAGGGCATTTGTGTTCATATATGAAGTGGACATAGGCCCCTACATACTAAACTCACACAAAAATCCCCAAACAATGTTGTATTTCTCCCGAAAAATTAAACTTCACAATACTTACATTTATTTGTGCCACTCTACTCTTCATTTTTCCCTGTAGCTCACTTAAAGTTCAGAACTTGCAGAAATAATGATAATGTACTCAACTCAAATGTGGGGTCTCTTATGAAAAAATGTTTCACCTACAAAAGATAAGCAACACATTCTATAATTGATGAAACAATATTTAGATTTAGTTTTAAAGGTAAAACAATCACTGGAAAAATAAGTTATAATCTTTACAAAACTTTAGATCAATCAATTTTAGGAATCATTTCACCAAAACATTAACTTGAATATTTCTTATTGCGTCACATAACTAAAGTTACATTATATTTATGTTTTAATCTGCTAAAAACAGAAAAACAAGGATAACAGAAACATTATTCTATCAGAACATAAAAACAAGTTTGTCTGAATTCAGTATTTTCTGATGGCCTGAGACTGAAATCAGGTGTGTACCTGTGTAAGACAAGATTCTAATTAAAATTTAAAATAAAATTTTAGTATAATCAAGATGATCATAAAGATCTCAAATCCACTTCCAAACAAAGGCAGTATTAATTTCCATTCTCTGAACTGGATATCGCACAGACAAAATTAAGACAGCTTTGTTTGCCCAAGCCTGCTGCCAGCTGCAATCTTGCCATCCTATTGATTATACTTTTCAGTAAGACATTCCCTCAAACTCTCATCAGGGGAAGGAAGGTTTAACCTCCTAATATAAAATCCACATTGGCAGTATTTTAACAGCATTTCAATTGTAAGATAACATTTGGCAGGCTACAAAGAAAATACAGCACCACCACTTTTTTATAAATCTGGGGTGAAAACTGTATGTTAGAGCCAGATGAAAATCACTCTCTTATTGCCTTTTGTCTTTTCTAATTTCCTGATTTAAAGATCTTTCCCTTCTATATAAAGTTTACAGGACTAGTAACTGGAAAAAAAAATCAGTGAACAAACAAACAAAAAAGAGAAAGGAAAAGGAGTACCACCCTTAACTTACCAAACACAATATACTGAATTCAGTCATATTAAGTATATTTTTAAGTTCTGAGTAATATTTTTATCTTATTTAAGATAATTTTGTCAGGCATTATTCTAGATTCCCTGATTTTAGAAATGCAAGTACAAACAGCTGTATTGCAAATGCAGATAGTCAAGTTCTGAAATTTGGCTGTTATGGGAGACAGCAATGATTGTGGGGAAAAAAGGAGTTTACCAAATACACTTGTCTTTGAAATTAGGTATTCCACCCCCCTGAGTACTCTGGAAAAGGAAGTGCATCCTAAACAAAATAAAGGACTCTTGCTGGTGGCCACTCTCACACTTTTTCCTAAAAATACTTAATTAGCTTTAGGCAAAACAAAGAAATATGCATATATACACATCCGAATCATAATTTATTTATTGCTAGCTATTAAGTCCGTTGTGAAAAGTGATATTAACAAACAAAAGTATCTGGAGCCTGAAGCCCCATGGCCAGAGCCTGCCAGCCCACCAACCCAGGGCTGAATCCCGAAGCCTGAGCTCCACCGCCTCGGGGAAGGTCGGGAACACATGGGGCGCCTGCTCTTCCAGCATTGTGCCCCAGAGGGGAGGCAGGGCCCAACCACTACTGGCGGCCCCAGCAACTAACACCAAGGCAGGGCATCCAGGAGCAAAAGAGAGGGTGAGGGACTGCTACTCCTCCTCCTTCCCCCTTGCCCAGGAGGCTGTGGCTGCAATAAGAGTCCCTGGTGGTCACATTCAATAGGGACAAACGCAAAATACTCCACATAGAAAGGAACAATCAGTTGCACACATACAAAATGGGGAATGACTGCCTAGGAAGGAGTACTGTGGAAAGGGATCTGGGGACATAGTGGACAAGAAGCTAACTATGAGTCAACAGTAACACTGTTGCAAAAAATCCGAACATTATTCTGGAATTATTAGCAGGTGTGTTGTAAGCAAGACATGAAACGTAATTCTTCTGCTCTACTCCATGCTGATTACGCCTCAACTGGAGTATTGTGTCCAGTTCTGGGCACCACATTTCAGGAAAGATGTGGACAAGTTGGAGAAAATCCAGAGAAGAGCAACAAAAATGATTAAAGGTCTAGAAAACATGATTTATGGGGGAAGACTGAAAAAACTGGGTTTGTTTTGTCTGGAAAAGAGAAGGCTGAGAGGGCACATAATGGTCTTCAAGTACATAAAAAGTTGTTACATGGAGGAGGGAGAAAAACTGTTGTTCTTAACCGCTGAGGATAGGACAAGAAGCAATGGGCTTAAATTGTAGCAAGGGATGTTTAGGTTGGACATTAGGAAAAACTTAACTGTCAGAGTGGTTAAGCACCGGAATAAACTGCCTACGGTGGTTGTGGAATCTCCATCATTGGAGATTTTTAAGAGCAGGTTAGACAAACACCTGTTAGGAATGGTCTAGATCAATGTTTCTCAAATGTAGCCACCAGGGGCTTCTCATGCAGCCACAGCCTGTCAGGCAGTGATTGGGCGGCAAAGCAGCTGCCCCTCCCTGTTCCTTCTGGATGTCCCACCTTGGTGTTGGTTGCTCAGGCTGCAGGCAGGGGTTGGGCTCTGCCCCTCTCTGCAGACACCTGGGGCACAACCCTAGAGGAGCAGGCAGCCTTTGAGTTCCCTACCTTCCCAGGGTTTATAGGGCTCAGGCTTCAGCCCTGGGATGGTGGGATGGCAGGCTCCAGCCACGGGGCTTCAGACTCTGGCCCTGTCCCTTGGCCACAAGGCTCCATCTCCTGGCTGCAGGGCTCCAGGCTATGGTCCTTCCTGGGGCCCCATCCCTCAGGCTTCAGGCCCTCCGCTGCCTCCTCCATCCCTCATCGCCGATGGCCCCTGCTGCCTATCCATACACCTCCCCATTCACGGCTTAATTTTTCCCCAGGCTTGCCAGGGCTGAGTAAGTCTACTGTGAAAAGTGTTACTATCCCTTTTCACTGCAGAGACTTGTTAGTTGGGAGGCTGTGAAAAACGATATTAACAAACGTACAAAAATCACTTTTCACAGCAGCAGACTTACTAGCTAGCAGTAAATAAATTACAAGGATTTTGACGTGCATATATATTTGTTTCTCCTAAAGTTAATTAAGTATTTTAGGAAAAATTGTCAGAGCGGCCACCAGCAAAAGTTGGTGGCCAAAATTTGTCGTGAGAACCCCTGGTCTAGATAATACTTAGTCCTGCCATAGGTGCAGGGGGCTGGACTAGATGACCTCATGAGGTCATTTCCTGTCCTATAGTTCTATGATTTGAAAAACACTGCCCTAAATGGGATGAATTATAGATGCTGGAACCCAGTATTTCCCCAAATTAAGGTTATTGTTTTTTAAAGTAATCTTAGCCACATATAACGTGCACTTAAAAAGAGTTAGATATTGATAACAAAAGTTATGACCCAATAGAACAAAAAAGTCATTTGATAAAACAGTTGGGCATTACCATATAAAAAGGTCCAAATCATGTGCTAAACTACGTTCTGGCTGTTCTTTGGCACGGATTAAAAAATTAACTGTTCTTTGGCAGGACTGTTAACGAGACCTACACCCATTTCTGCAGCACATAATCTTTCACTGTTTTTAAACCTTTATGTTTAACATGGAGAGGGATAGCTCAGTGGTTTGAGCATTGGCCTGCTAAACCCAGGGTTGTGAGTTCAATCCTTGAGGGGGCCACTTAGGGATCTGGGGCAAAAATTGGTCCTGCTAGTGAAGGCAGGGGGCTGGACTCAATGACCTTTCAAGGTCCCTTCCAGTTCTAGGAGATTGGTATATCTCCAATTATTATTATATTATAACATAAGAATGGCCCTATTGCATCAGACCAAAGTCCATCCAGCCCAGTATCCTGTCTTCCGACAGTGGCCAATGCCAAGTGCCCCAGAGGGAATGAACAGAACAGGTAATCATCAAGTGATCCATCCCCTGTTGCCCATTCCCAGCTTATCTGGCAAACAGAAGCTAGGGATACCATCCCTGCCCATCCTGGCTACTGGCCATTAATGGACCTAACCTCTAAGAATTTATCTAGTTCTTTTTTGAACCCTGTTATAGTCTTGGCCTTCACAACATCCTCTGGCAAGGAGTTCCACAGGTTGACTGTGCATTGTGTGAAAAAATACTTCCTTCTGTTTTAAACCTGCAGCCTATTAATTTCATTTGGTGACCCCAAGTCCTTGTGTTATGAGAAGGAGTAAATAAAACTTCCTTATTTACTTTCTCCACACCAGTTATGATTTTATAGACCTCTATCATATCCCGCATTTCTCTCAACCTTTTCCAAGTCCAATACATCTTTTTTTAGATGGGGAAACCACATCTACACACAGTATTCAAGATGTGGGTGTACCATGGATTTATACAGCAGCAATATATTTTCTGTCTTATTATCTACCTCTCTTTTAACGATTCCCAACATTGTTTGCTTTTTTGACTGCTATTGCACATTGAGTGGATGTTTTCAGAGAACAATGATTCCAAGATCTCTTTCATGAGCAGCAACAGCTAATTTAGACCTCATCAATTATTTGTATAGTTGGGATGTTTTCCAATATGCATTACTTTGCATTTATCAACACTGAATTTCATCTGCCATTTTGTTGCCCAGTCACCCAGTTTTG
The DNA here is from genome assembly GCF_016161935.1 of Mauremys reevesii. Classification (NCBI taxonomy): domain Eukaryota; kingdom Metazoa; phylum Chordata; order Testudines; family Geoemydidae; genus Mauremys; species Mauremys reevesii. The sequence continues at coordinate 33,564,406 of NC_052633.1, read as the reverse complement.
AGAGATCCTTCTGTAGCTCTTCACAGTCTGCCTGGGACTTAAATATCTTGAGTAATTTTGTACCATCTCCAAATTTTGCCACCTCATTGTCTACCCCTTTTCCCAGATCATTTATGAATATGTTAAATAGGACTGGGCCCAGAACAGATCCCTGGGGGACAACACTATTTACCTCTCTCCATTCTCAAAACTGACCATTTATTCCTACCTTTTGTTTCCTATCTTTTAACCAGTTACTAACCCATGAGATAACTCTTATCCCATCACTGCTTACTTTGCTGAAGCAGCTTAAACTTCCAAGTGAAGATTGACACAGTGATTTGTGAAGCCTGAAAACAACCAGCAAGCTCCAAGGCCTCTATTGTTCCTGCAGTTTTACCGGTCTTTTTAGGCTACGTCTATACTACTAGCACCACAGCAGTATAGCTACATAGGGACTGAAGGGCTTTTCCTTCGAGATCATTAATGCACCTGAGAGGTGGCAGCCAGTTCGATGGAGAAAATCCTTCTCTCCAGGTAGCCGCGCCTACACCGTGGGTGAGGTCGAGGTAACTACGGTGCTCAGGGCACGACACCGTTCACAGCCCTGGGCGCGGTAACTCGGACGCTGCGATTTCGAAGTGTAGACCAGGCTTTTTAGTGACCGAGAGGCGCCAGTTCCCACCTCTGACCCTCCCGGGCCGCGAGCAGCGGTGAAACGGCGAGAAGCCAATTCCGCAGAGGCCGGTGCTGCAGCGCGGACTCGCGAGGGCCCGACCTAACAGCCAGTGCATTGACCCGGGCGCCCTTTCAGGAAAAGGGGGAAGAGGGGCTCAACGGGCGCCGAGTCTGTGCGGATACCGGGGAGCTGGGGGGGGGGGGGCGGAACGGATGGGCGGCTGACGCGCTCGGACCAAGGCAGCCCCTCGTCAGAGCCCCGCCCTCATCGTGCTCCACGCGCAAGGTGGCAGGGGACAGCAGCCTCCGCGGGAAGTGGGAGTGGAAGGAAAGACGGTGAGGTTCCCCCGCGGTCGGCACTTACCTCAGCCTTCCAAACGCCGCCATCTTACCGGAAGTATCATTACTTCCGGTGAGGCGCGGGGGCGGGGTTTTCCTGCCGGAAGTGGAGTAACGCCTTGCTGATGTTAATACTTTTAACGGTATTCAGTTGGTGTTTAACCGAGTTAATAATAGCGAAAAAGAAATGCAGAAAATAACCCAACCCTCACCGACCCCCAAAGCAGGAGGGTGCTACGTCACCAACATGGCGTCCACGGAGCCTCAAACGGGCGAAACGACAGCTCCCAGCGTCCTGTGCGAGCTGGGCGGAGGAGGTGCTGCGCGCGAGTGAGCGGTTTCCTGAGCTGCAGTTGGGCAGGCCCCAGGGAGGAGGTCCGGGGATGGGCTTGTGGCTCTAGGCTGCCTGCGGTGCCTTTCCCGGCCCGGGGCTCAGGAGCCCGCTGCTCTCGAAGGCCGATAGGTTTGAAGCTACTCAAAGGCCGCAGGCCACGTGCCGACCCGGGGGGTCACTGGCTCACATTAGGGAGGGGGAGTTTAAAAGCTGAACCCATTTTTGGATTAAACTGATCCGTCCCTTTAAATGTAGTAAGTAGGAGTCTTTTAAGAATCTAAGGAAGACACGTCCTAGGTCAATCTACCCCGGGATAGCTGTGGCCCGGGATGTTTAGGGGCACTTGCACGTTGAACTTTGGATGAAGGGTTGCTGAAAGTCAGGCTTTTCGTGAAAAACTAACTTCAGCCTTAACTATGGAGCAGCTACTGCTATGCCACAGCAAAGCATGTTGGTGAGTCAGACTGTGCCAGCATTAGTCAGGTCACAGAATGCAAAAGTGGTGACTATATAATAGTCATACAGAGTATGGTAAGAAAAGCAGCTGCCCCTCTAACATCCTCCCAAAGAAACCAATTCAACTGACAATTTCCATGCTGCTTCCCAGGCCAGGGAGCAGAGGGGAATCAGAAAAGATATTTTAAGGTAATTTAAAAATTACCCTTGTATTTTTTTTAAAGTTTAGTTTTATTTTATTGGTTCATCATAAATCACATAAAAGCCTTTTGAGGTGGATGGCCTTCCTGGGGAAAATTGATGTTTAGGGCTTGTCTACCCCAGAATTTGATTAGAATAGCTATTGCTCATACATTACCCACATATCTATACCAGAATAGACCTACTAGCTTGCCATGTGGATACTTTATTCCAGAATCAAAGTAACTGATTATTCAGGAATAATTAGTGTGCTTCCAAAGTGGAGGAATTATTCTAGAATAAAATCATTTTTATTGTGTAATAGCATCCACATAGCAAGCTGTTGCAGAATAGCTTGTTCACAATAGCTTCTCTGATCACAATAACCCCATGCAGTTTCGTAAGGTTGGAGATAAATTGGGGGGGAATTACAAACAGCTGATTTTCTTTGTACATAGAGGAACTTGAAAATAAATGATTTAACATAAAAACATAAATGGACTTGTTGCTGCCTCCAGGCATTACAGCTAGACTTCGTTTCCTGTGATATATGTCATCTGATGTAGTCACCTGAGAAATATAGTATTTTAACATATTAATTACATACAAAATAACTAAGTATGGTCAAATATTTTCAGTACATGAGCCTCTCAGCTCATGTACACCTCTTGGGTGTAGGTGTGTCTTTGTAAGCTGCTTGCTCCAGGTGTTCATTTTAGGTAGCTCCCCCGTGCCCCAGGATCATGGTGCCAGGTTACCTTGTTTATGCCTGAGGGGCACTTGGGTGGTGAGTGTCCCAACCCAGCCCCTGTGAGGGAGGATGGGAGGCAGCAGCAGCAGTTTGAAAAGGTCTGTGAAGCAGCTGGCTCTGATGGAGGCAGGCCAGGATTTAGGATCCATTGATGGACATGGATTCACAATCCATAGTTCCCAGAAGGTCTGTAGGGAAAGAGGCCCATGGAAAAGCCAACAGCCCTGTGAAACAGGCTTAGCAGCATAGGTTGAAGTTCCAGAGGAGAGGGACAGGTTAGGTTTAGCATGTTGAACTAGAAAGACTGCCTCTCATTGAGACTGATGGCTCTGGTAGACCAGAATCTCAGCTCCAAGAAACATCCATTCTTGGAAGAACTGGAGACTTAGGCAGAAGAATAACATGGAAAAGAGGGATTTAGGCTACCCTCATCTTCCTTAGATGCTGTTGTCTTCTGTGGGTATGCAGAGTAGGGCACATATATCCAGTGCTATGTGCTATCCCTGCAGAGAGGGTGCATTACCATGCACTGTTTCACTGCAGGGAGGGTGTTGTAGCAAATGCAGCACATCTATGTTACAGTGAAAGCTTATGGATCACCTCAGCCATGCTGCAAAGCCTGTGATCTTGCTGAGTCCAGAATCCCATTGTAACAATTGGTGTTATAAGGGGTAAATAATGACAAAGACAGGGAAGTTATGGCCAGCAATCAGGATCAGTTGGTAAACTAACTCTATTCAAACAAAATGCATTTTAAGACAGCCAAATGCAACATGATATAGCTAGGAACAAGGAGTGTGGGCCATACCTCCCGAATGGGGAATGGTATCCTGGAGAGCAGTGACTTGGGAAAAAAATTAGGGTTCTTAGTGGACAGCTCAGCATGAGCTCCCAGTGCAATGCTGGGGCAAAAAGGGCCAATGCAATCCTTGGATGTATAAACATAGGAGTACATGGCATTGGAGAGATCAATACTGCATACAGTTCTGGTGTCTACATTTTAAAAAGGATGTTGAAAAATTGAAGAGACTACAGAAAAGAACCACAAAAATTTGAAGGCTGAAGAAAATGCCTTACAGTGAGAGGCTTAAAGAGCTGACTCTGTTCAGCTGATCAAAGAGAAGATTGAGAAGTTACTTGATTACAGTATATAAGTCCCTTCATAGGGTGAAAATACTTGGTACTAAAGAGCTCTTTAATCTAGTGGAGAATAGCAAAACAAGAACCAATGGCCAGAAGCTGATGCTGAGAGGTAGTTTGGCTAAGCAGAGGACTATCTTCTTGTTCTGTATTTGTACAGCACCTAATACAGTAGAGTCCTGCTCCAAGACTAGGTCTCCTAGGCACTATGGTAATACAAAGAATTATAAGTGGATAAAACTTGGCTCTCCAGTTCTGCCAGAAATGGCTTTGTGCAGACTCTCGGATCTTCAGTTATCACATCTGTAAGATGTGGGGAATAATATTTGCCTGTCTGCTAAGGTAGGGCCATGAGGCTTTGTTCAGTAGTAAAGGTTATGAAGTGCCCAGAATTATTAACAAGTGAGAGAGATGGGACTAACAGACATGATCTCTACTCCTAGACCAATGCATCTTTCCCTAGGCTAGAGGGTGTTTGGATGGGTTTTTAAAAATTGCACCACAGAGTAACTACCCCAGGGTGACCATGATAGCAGCTGAAAATAGGACCTCTAACAGGGTCTCCCAAAACTCATCTGTCTTGCCCCTTGCCTCAGTTTCCCCACTGATGTAAGTCATAAGGCCTACTCCCTAGCCAGCTGCATCAGCGAAGTTCCCACCAGCATCAGCATTTCATTCCTTTTTCTTAGGGATAGATTTATTGCGCACACACTGTTCATCATTAATCAAAACGGATAAACATTTCCTGCCAGCTGGCCGTGCCTAAGGCCTCTGCTTCAGAAGGCTGTAATTACCGCTGCTACCTACTGAGTAGTATTCTTAACCAGGACTTGTAGCTGTCTGCTATGATTGGGGCCCTACCAAATTCACATCCATGCAAAACGCGTCACGGACTATGAAATCTGCCCCCCCGCCCCCAATGAAATCTGGTCTTTTGTGTACTTTTACCCTAGACTATACAGATTTCACAGAGGGAGGCCACCATTTCTCAAACCGGGGGTCCCAACCCAAAAGGTGGTTGTGGGGGGTTCACAAGGTTATTGTAGGGGGGTTGCATTGCCACCTTTACTTCTATTCTGTCGTCAGAGCTGGGCGGCTGAGAGTGGTGGACGCTGGCTGGCCACCCAGCTCTGAAGGCAGTGCTGCAGCCAGCAGCAGCGCAGAAGTAAAGGTGGCATTACCATAGCATGCCACCCTTATTTCTGAATTGCTGCTGGCAGTGGCACTGCCTTCAGAGCTGGGCTCCCAGTCAGCAGCTGCAGAGTTTCCTGCAGCTGGGGGAGGGTTCTGGATATGGGTCTGACCCACCCCCAGGAGTGGCCCTTATAGGGAAGAGGAAGTCCTGTCCCTCACCAGCCCAGCCAGGACCAGCAGCTGGAGCCCGGCGTATGGTAGGAGCCTTTGGCCAGGGCACCCCCAGCCCTGATCCTCCTCAGCTACAGGCCCAGCATCCTGGCATTTGGGGGTTAAAGAGGCTTTGGGCTGGCTGGGGTGGGTGTGGGCGCCCAGCTCTGAAGGCAGCTCAGCCACCAGCAGCAGTGCAGAAGTAAAGGTGGCAATACCACAACCCCCCTACAATAGTCTTGAAACCCCCTGCATAGCCCCCTTTTAGGTAGGGACTCCGCTGGTTATAACACTGTGAAATTTCATATTTAAGTATCTGAAACTGAAATTTACACATTTTAAAATCCTGTGACCGTGAAATTGACTGAATTTGGAAGGGCCCTAAAGCTAACACATTCTTCCATATCCATCCCCTAACCCAGCACCTCCTGCCCCATTCTCTCTCTGCCTTCAAATTGCCATTATATCCCAGCAGGCTTGACTTTGAGTCACAGTCTTCTATCATGTGACCTCATGACTTATTCTCTTCACCTGGGAAGGTAGGCTAAGCCTGGAACAGGGTGCTGCTTAAAGGCCTTCTTACCCTGCTCTAAGACGTGCGCACTGCCCCACTAATTCAGTAAAGGCCCTTCTCTAACTTAACAGAAATGGCAAATTATGTCATCTTGTTTAGTAATATTTGTGTGGTAGAGAGAGTCATTATCTGGGATGGAGGATTGTGGGAAGGTGTTATTAAAATACTGGTGGCCTAAAAGGAGGTCGTGGCTTTGAAAAGTTTGGGAACCACTACCCTAGCCAGGCTGCCTCTTCAGTATTTACATCACTCCTGAATTTGGTCCCAAGTTTTCTATGGGAATGTCATAAATGGGCGGAATCTGTCCCAAAGCCTAGAATTCCATGGGCTTTAAAACAATCTATTGAAGGAGGTCAGATGAAAACAATACATTACCTGGGAGAGGCCCCACAAGGACCTGCAAAAATGCTGAGAATTTGGTCTAATTTTCCCTCAGATTAAATCTGCAGTTAGAATGTGTGTGGGGGGAAGGAGGGGGGGTCGCATACATTTCTTTTGCTTAAATTAGGTCACTAGTTAAGCATGAATACAGCTGAGCAAATTTTCAGGACTTACAGTGATTGTCATAATGCTAAATTTAACACTGAACACATTACACTATAAATTCCTATTGAACATTAGGAGCCTTGTTAGGAGACCTGATGACTATTTAACAGGGCTTTTTTCAAAGCTTACCAGTGGTTTAAATAGGCATAATGCAGGGGTGGACAAACCGTGGCCCAGGGGCCACATCTGGCCCTTCAGATGTTTTAATCCGGCCCTCAAGCTCCCTCTGGGGAGCGGGGGCCGGGGCTTGCGCGGCTCCATGCCGTGGCTCTGCGTGACTCCGGGAAGCAGCAGCATGTCCCCCCTCCAGCTCCTGTGGGTAGGGGCAGCCAGGGGGCTTCGCACGCTGCCCCTACCCCCAGCGCTGCCCCCTCAGCTTCCATTGGCCAGGAACCACGGCCAATGGGAGCTGCAGGGGCGGCGCCTGCAGATGGGGAAGAATGTGGAGGCCCCTGGCTGCCCCCATGTGTAGGAGCCAGAGTGGGGACATGCCGCTGCTTCCATGATCTGCTTCAGGTAAGCACTGCCTGGAGCCTGCACTCCTGACCCCCACTTGTGCCCTAACCCCCTGCCCTAGCCCTGATCCCCCTCCTGCCCTCTGAGCCCCTCAGTTCCATCCCAGAGCACTCTCCTGCACCCCTAACCTTTCATCCTCAGCCCCTCCCCAGAGCCTGCACCCCCAGCTGGAGCCCTCACCCACCCCCACACTCCAACCCACTGCCCCTGTCCGGAGCCCCTTACCACACCCTGAACTCCTAATTTCTGGCCCCATCCCAGAGCCCTTCTACACCCCAACCTCCAATTTCACAAGCTTTCATGGCCCGCCATACAATTTCCATACTCAGGTGTGGCCCTTGGGCCAAAAAGTTTGCCCAGCCCAGCATAATGCTATTGAAGTAAATGGCGCTTCCTCAATTTACACTCGCAGAGAAGCTGGCTCGCAGCGTATAAAAGTTTACTGGGACTGTGAAAGATAATATAAAGCATGTTACTAACCACCTAGGTCAAAAAATAAAGAAACATGCTTTGTAAGGTCTTAAAATGCTTACATCTCATTTTAAAGTTTGTGGAATAATGAAAATAATAAACTATTGGAGGGCACATTATATCAGGGTCAGAAAAGCATTAATTCAGCAAAGAGCCAGATGGTTTTTTGCTGGGACATCTGCAGTTCTGAGCTGCTTTGTAGGAACCAAAGAGATAAGACCTTTGTGACAGCTCGGCTGATTCTGCAGTCTGCTAGCATCCGCGTGTGTGTGCGCGCACAAGTTCAGTAGCATGGGATTTGAGTTGGGAAAGGTTTAGGGGGCAAAATGGTAGGAGGAATGTTAGAGGAATTCTAACAACTTATCCTTTTTAATACAGGGAAGAAACAGATCTAAACCAGAATAATTTTGATGATCTTAGAATACCTTTGCATTATACTTATTCACAGCAAAAAACGTCGTAATGACAACATTCAGCTAACTAGTTTATTTGCATCATTTCCCACAATAATTTAAATGCACTTGAATGTACTGTATTTGCAGCACAATATACTAGATCACCACCCCAGAAGCTGTATGCGGAGGGGTCTGCTGTGTGCAGATCTCCCTGTGACTCTTTTGTGGTAACGTCTGCCCTTTCTTTCTATTGGAGTTCAGGGAGTGGAACAGGGCATCAGAGACGGTGAACCATCTACCAGAATCCATGGATTTCCACTTGAAAATTCTGGAAGGAAGTAATACAGCTAAAGCTGAATTCTCTTCCAGTTAGTCTACTCCGTGGCAGCTCTGCAGATGCAGGGAGACTCAACTCAATGATACTTTGTGTTTTTGGCTCTCTGGGGCACTGCTGTCTGATATATATTAGAGCAGCTAGTTGCCTCACCAGGTCAGGAAAGAATCAGTTCCACACCGAAGTCCATTTCAGGCTTTGCCTTAAGGCATAATTTATTGTTCAAACATAAAAATTCATGAAGAAACCAATTCCTTTGCCCAACATGGCCTGCAGTCCCCAGAGGCTCTCAGCCTGCACACTCCTTGCTGGGTCATATGACAGACGTAGTTCTTTGCCCTTTCCTGGCTCTTTTACTCTATCACAGCTGGTCATAGTGAGACACTCTTCCGTAGCTATTACATATTTGCCTTTTAACTTGAACTAAATAAGGATAGTTTAAACTGACAGTACATGCTTTGCTCTTTTTATATGGAGAACATAAAGAAATCTCGAGTACACTTACCTTCCATCCATGCCAAAAATCTAGGTGGTCTCATGTATACTTGTAAACAAATTTTAAACATGCTTTGCAAGGTCTTAAAATGTTTACATCTCATTTTAAAGTGGAATAATGAAAATAATAAACTCTTGATTTTGTAAAGGAAGGGCATTTCAAAGCGGAAGGACAGTGGTGCAACAAAACAAGCACATTGAGAAAAACAACTGGACAATAAAATGTATTACAGATTTTTGCAACACAACCAGTGAAAAAATTATGGTAGGAAAAAATGCTACACGACCAAAGTGTGATAACTACCTCCTGAACTATGACAGGGAATATGCAATTTCTTTTGAAATGGACAGAAATAAAAATGCTGATGCTAAGAAAAGCAAAATGATACAAGTAGTTCAAGAACCAGGACAATGGATGTTCAAGTTGGTGAGAAAGTATAGGTGCAGAGTTGTGGACTATAAAAATCAAATGTAATGATGCAAGTTTCTGAAATGACATAGTAAAAGACTATTGAAATGGTGCAGAAAAGCAAGTTAGAAAAATACAAGATAGAGGTACTAAACACACAGTGCAATCAAAGTGGTCAAGGGAGGAAAGTAAAAAGAGAGTTTCATAAGTAGCTCAACATATTTTGAAGTGAAAAGCAACTGAGGATGTTGAAATGAAAATGCTTCTTAAAATAGGGATTATAAAAAATTAAGGGCCCCAGTGAGTGCTGTTTAGGAAGAGAAAATTCCTACTGAAGTCCCTTTGAACATGAAGAATGATGTAGTATGAAAGTAATTCTCTAATATTTATGGTTTTATGTTACAAATATGACATTTTATTTCTCATAATCAGACTGTTTCTAATGGATCTTGTTACTTTCTATAAATAAATTATTCTTAAAAGCTTTTGAAATGTTTGAGTATTTTGTGATAAGCTGATCATTCTTGGTTACTGGAATATTTAACAATCTCATGATAATTTCAGTACATTAATTTACTTCCTTCATTGATTCAGTAGATCTACAGTTTTGAGTCTTGGGCTTGAAGCATAACTAAGGCTGCTAGTCTGTCAGGGAGGTCACAGATTCCATGACTTTCCGGGACCTCCGGGATTTCTGCAACATTGGTGCAGCTGATCGTAGGGCTGCCCACCCGCTGCTACTCAGGTGGCCCCAGACAGCTTGACTGGGGGATGCCGGAACAGCAGCGGTCCTGGGGCTGCCCCCTTCTTTGAGCAGCAGCGGTTCCCTGGAGCCCACCCCCCTACCCTCCCAAAAAAACCAAACAAAAAAACAGCAGCCACGCCCTGGAGGCCCCCAGAGCACCTAAGATTTAGTCAAGGGCAGGGGTGAAAGTAAGGTAAATTACTTACCAGTACAAGGGCCCTGCCTCAGGCAGAAGGGGCAGGGCTGGGGTTCAGCCTCCCCCAGCCAGCCCTTCCACACTACCCAGCCTGCGCCGCCTGGGGCTCCAGCTGTGATTTAAAGGGCCTGGGACTTTGGCTGCTGCTGCTTTAATTGGGCTGTATATGGGCCAGTAGCGGCGGCCACTTCTTACCGGTACGCCATACCAGCCTGCTTTCACCCTGGTCAGGGGTATTTATAGTACAAGTCATGGATAGGTCACAGAGTCGTGAATTTTTGTTTATTGTTAGTGACTTGTCCATGACTTTTACTAAAAATACCTGCGATTAAAATGTAGCCTTATGCATAACCATTGAAGTCACTGGAAAGCTGTCCATTGATTGAGGTCCATTCTGGACGTGCTGTGGGGCCTCTGTTTTCTGAGGACGTTGGTGAAATAGAGGGTAGGTTAGTGCAAAGCAAGGCAGGCATATTTGTTAATCTTAATAATGAGGAGGAGAGCTTGTAATTTGTAACTGCTTTATTTGTGAGATCTGTTGTTGGTATATATGTACCCAGAGCAGTGCGGGGGGGCACATTTAAAAAAAAATCCAAAGATGTAAATAGAATTAAATTTACACTTTAAATTTTGTTTATATTTGTAAATTTGGAAATGTAGAGTTGTAGATTGTCAGAGTTCTTCTATGACTAGACTACTTAGATATGTGTCTTAGAAAAACAGAATGCACTTAAACCCAGATCCTACAAACAGTTGGTCCCCAGACAAAGTGAGCCACATTTTGCCTATATGGATTGCTTTGCAAGATCAGTGCTATAATGGAACTTATGTCCAATGGGACTATTTACCTGATTGAAGTTAAGCATGTGCATATGTGTTTGCTGGGTTGGGGCTTTAGTAATTATGGGATTGGTTGGGGTTTTACTGCTTACTTTTTCCATGAACATTTTGCTTTGTTATTGGATTATCACATTTTTCAAGGGTAATGGAGATGCTTGATTATATGGTTTACAAATGTTAACATAATTATATCATGTCACATTAAGCTGGGTTTGATTCTACCACCTGGTGCTGTATCATGTCACATAAACTGCAATGACATGACAGTGTTATATCATATAACCAGATGTTTTCAAACACAATGAACTGTAAGTAACTCCCCTTCCTGCATTTTTTATGCACACCCACAAAATCTATTAAGAGGTTCAAAATCTGTGTCTTTATAATATTGGTGTTTGCTTGTTCAAATTTGGGGCAGCATTTTAATCACACTTACCCACAGATAGTGCCAAGCTACAAAATTCATATCTGAATTTTGAACCTCCCTCCCACCCAAAGTTTGAGGAGTGTTTGGATTCAGGTTTTTGGTTTGACCATTACAGATAATCATAATATTTTAATACAATGTCCCAAAGCGTGGTACTAGAGACATAGAATGAGAGAGACATGGTTCCATCCTGCCTCAAAGATACTACAAACTAAGGCCCAGAATCTTGCAATTCATTCTGTACAGGTGGATTCATGCTCCTGTGTGGAGCCCCATTATCTTTAGTGGTGCTCTGTGCAGGAGCAAGAATCTGCATGTACAGTATGACTTTCAGGATTGAGGCCTTAAAAGACAAAATACATAACAAGAATGTGGGGAAGAGATGCAGCATAAAACAAGGTGGTTTGAAGGGTATGGTCCACACATATCTTGTTCGTGCCACAATTTGTCGTCATTTTTCTGTCTTCACTTATTTTTAGCATTTATATTATAATGTAGCCTCTCTCATATCCCATATACATAAACCCTCTACTGGGGTCTCTAGCAGTAACAAGAAACACATCCAATGTGTCTGTGGGCCCCCTTTTAAAATAAAATAAAAAATAGTTAGCTCAACCCCCCATCTAAAACCTATTCCACTCCAAGGGTTCAGGAATTTACAATCTAAATACCCTGCTCACTTTTATGGGTGTTGCTTTCCCACTTGCAAAGCACTTGGGAGTATGAAAGCACAAATCCCATTTATCTGGGAAACAGCTGAACAGCTATTCACGTAATAAAATATGGCAGGCCAGCACAAGTGGGTGACCTATATATGGTCACCTTTTCTCATTAGTATTTCTCACACAATTGCTGCTCTTTTTTCAGTGTGTGTCTTTTACTTTTTCCCCACTTCTTTTTTTCCACAGTCTCTCCTAAGAAAAACACATAGGGCCTGAGTCTCTGTGTGTCTTATGAATAGTGGTGCAGTATGTGCTGGGGGAAACAACAGTGGTGTTAAGTCACCTGCAGGCTTTCACTACTCTAGGGGCCAGCGGTGGAGACTATGCTGCTGTGTGGCACACTGCCAGCTGAGAATATCAGGAGTGCAGCAGTACGCTGGGGGGAAGGGCATGGTCAATATGCCCACTACACCAGGGGCTGACAGAGGGGCTGGCATAGATCCTTTCTGATAGCATATCACCATGGGACTCTCCTTGCCCCACAGGTATTCTCCAGGGGCCAGTTCAGCTAGCTCTACAACCTTTATGCTGCCAAAGCATAACGTAGGACAGAATTGGGCTCTTATTTTCTTGACTAATATTTAAGCCACAATGTTTCAAGACTTTGCCTGTCATTAAAGGACTTCTAACTTATTTCCATAGGGAACTGAACAGTGACCAGATGGTAACAACTGTTAGAGACAACAACTAACATGGCCTAGATTTGAAATGGGTCTGGGTCCCTGCTCAAGTCCAATTTAAAAAAAAAAAAAACAACTTCTATTGACGTATTAGCTGACAACTATATAAATTATAACTGGAAGTAGTTAAATTGCATCAGTTGCCAGGGGATTTTGCCTAAACTCTGGCCTCCATTACAAGCCAGATTCCATAAAGTTTTCCTGCAGATTAGCAACCATGCAATTGCAGCCAATGGTATATTAAATCAGACATTTAAAAGGTTCTTCCAACTTTGATTTCTTGATTAAATAATTCAAGAAACAAAGATCTTATCAGAAAGTTGACTGACGAGAGATAGCTCATTATCATGCTTCAGACATCATATTGCAGTGTAAGAAACCCATTTATATTACTGATGCACATTTTTGGCCAAACTTTCAAACTGCACAAGCAAAAATGGAGGCCACATTTTAATCTGGTCCATAGCTCATAAAAAGGTCCATATTTTGATTCACAGGCAAACAGCAAAAGAAAAACAAACATTTGCATAATGCTCCCTCTGAATCTATAGCATTTCTACCAGACATATTTCTTTCATTCATAAGAACTGGTAGCCAGCTGCAGCCGTGAGAGTTACTGACAAACTAAAACCACAGGGGTTAACACTTGGGACTGCTTACTGTCGACATCAGTTTTCCACCTATATATTTTTAACATTACTCAGGATTGTCCAGTAAGCAAGCTGAAGCTTGCCTCAAGCTGAAAATATAATCACCAAAGTGGAGGAATACTAGCTTTTTTCCCCCTTATATGCTAAAGAAAATATAAGCATTCCTGTTACATTGTGACCACAAAGAGCTGTTGTCCATATACAAAACTATAAACTAGACTGAAAATATATAATTAAAATTAGTTTCATGTTACAGATTACGCTATGTAAAAAGAAGCTTTAAACAGATACTGTTGGGCTGCTTTACATTATTTATTAGAGCTGGGAGAATAAAAAAATACACAAATATTGTTCCAACTTTTGCACATGTTCCCTTTAGCCATGTTTGCTTTTCTTTGAATTCAAACTAGCTAATAACATAATTGTTTGCAATGTAGGAATTGGAGGAAATTGCTAGGGTGATTTAAATGGTGTTCTTACTAAGAGATTTAAAGCAGTGAGTAGTTACATACACTTCACCCTCCATAATTAATATGCTGTGTGCTCCAGGGTTGGCTCCCCCTCTCTTATGGTCTCATTTTACACCTGCATCATTGTTTTAGAATACCTGGTACTCCATATTCCCTCTCATGTTTTTTAAGTCATTGTATGGCATCCTCAGGTTTTCACTAGACTAGGGAAGTAGTGTGGTCTAGATCAGTGGTTCTCAAAGCCGGTCCTCCACTTGTTAAGGGAAAGCCCCTGGCGGGCTGGGCCGGTTTGTTTACCTGCCATGTTCGCAGGTTCGGCCGTTTGCGGCTCCAAGTGGGCATGTTTCACCGCTCCAGGCCTATGGGGATGGCGGGAAGGGCGGCCAGCACATCCCTCGGCCCGCGCTGCTTCCCAAAGCCCCCATTGGCCTGCAGCGGTGAACCGCGGCCACTGGGAGCCGCGATCAGCCAAACCTGCAGACGTGGCAGGTAAACAAACCGGCCCAGCCCGCCAGGGCCTTTCGCTGAACAAGTCTGAACAACCACTGGTTTAGATCAGAGATTTTTAAACTTTTCCAAAGGGTCGATCACATTTTAACAGAGAAAGTCTCCTTTGTGATTGCCTGGATCACATGCCTCCTTTTTGTGATCATACAGCCTCCTCACAGAAACTACAATATTTGCTCATATGGAAAAGTGAAAGCATACTTTAACTGTCTTTCAGGTGATAAGCTTTTATTCCTCCTAAAAAAAATTAAGTAATCCCAACATTCTATCTTGGATCTTTATTCCATCTCTCCCCCAATCCTTCTGTTCTTCTATCTCTGCTCTGGATATGCTTCTCTGCTACCTCATCCCTTTCTTTGCTTCTCTTCATACCCATTTAATTCTACTGTTCCCCTGGACTTAACTGCCAGGTTGCCTTTGTCTCTTCTCCCCTAGACTCCTGATCAGTTGCAGCCCCTGCAGGTGGCTCCAGTTTCCTCTCCTTTTACGTAACAGCAGCTACTAGGCGAGTCAACAAGGTTAGCGCCTCTTCCTTGTTTCTGGTTGCCTTTAGTTTGGTTAGAAAGAGGATCAATAGACTATGAAGAGTTGAAAAAATGGGAGGGTCACATTATGGGCAATTTCTTTGTGTTTCTTCTTTGTTTACATTTTGTCTTTTAAATAGGTTTATGCCAATTATCGTTTATCTGCGCCTGAAACTGAAAAGGTGGATCTTTAATGTCTCAGGAAAAAGCTTCTGTATGACTCATATGGGTTGTTCAGCTTGTGTGCTATGAAAAAGCTCTGAATTACTTACAGCTGAATCGCTTGTGGTGCACTGATTGTGATAATTACACACAACAGGGCAAAAACTCATTTAAAGCTCATGAGCTAGAGCACATTGGACTCCATGTCAGCAGGGAATGGTGTGCAGGTGTTGTAATATCAAAATATGTATTGACATTACTTGTTGATGGTCATATAAACTGGTATATGATGAAAAAAAGACGTATGTTTGAATGAACCAAGTTTGGTAAATTGTCCAGGAATCCTTGCTTTAGATCTCCAAAGGAGGAAATGGTACGAGAAAGATTAGGTTTATAGATAGATAGATATAGGGTTGCCAGTTTTGGTTGGACATATTCCTGGAGATTTCATCACATAATCTTTAATTAATCTTTAATTCCTGGAAACTCCAGGACAATCCCAGAGGGATGGCAATCTTAAATAGATAACTAAGGCTGAGAAAAAAGATACACTTTGATGAAGTGGCCATAAAAGGAAAGGTGCTGATTGACTTTAAACAGTGACTGTAAAAATGGCTACAGAGGGAAACATGTTTACTGTTGTGGAAGCCAGTAAATAATTAACAAGGATTTGAAGAGATCTTAATGAATGTTAGTTAGTTAGCATGAGTTAGGCTAGCTCTGACCCTAATGACGTGAGATTTGTAGAAGCAAGATAATGTGAGACAGAGTGAACTGTGTGAAAAGTTATTACGACCTTGCAACAGTCTAACCAAAAAATGCAGGCTTGCTTTTCTTAGTAGTGAGATAAATAAGATAGCAGAAAGATTTATGTATAAACAAATGCAATTGTTTTCTCTTTACTGTCTCCATGATTGCTAGAAATTGTCTGTAACAAAGGTATAAAGGCTTGATGTAATTGTTTACCAGTTGAGAGACCTGTCCGGGACTGGGGTGACCCTGTGTCCTATGGCACTCTCTCCCTCCATTGTAATTACTGGAGAAATAATAAAGTATTTGATTTTGCTGCACCCAAACAAAAAGCGAGAACTAAGTTTTTCTCCGACAATTTGGGGGCTCGTCCGGGATGGCAACGCCCATGGACCCACAGACGGCTACTACGGATCATTCCCCTTCGAACCCCATGGCGCCACATGAGAGGTATGAGACCTTTTGAAATCTCTATTGGGGTATCGGAGGAGGACTGTCCGTGAGGACGTCTGTCTCTGTTGGGCTCACGCCATCTGAACTTATTGACTGTGCAGCAGGATCAAATGCAAAGTGGTATTGGGGAGAGGCCCCAATAAGGTTAGGTTATAGCAGTACTGGGAACTGCCGAGTTGGCCAAGGAAATGCATAAGGTAATGCATAGGTAAATGCATTAGAATGCACCGGTGCTGAGGGGTTTTTACCGCCTCAAGAGGGGTTGTCATACCGCCTCATGGTATTGGTCCGGACCAGGTAAAGATGCATCGTGGTTAAAAAAAAAAAAAAAAAAAAAATTTAAAAAGAGATAAAAAGGTTAAAAAAGGGTTAAAAAAAGGAAGAAAAGAGGCCTTGGTGTATGTGTGTGTGTGCGTACACCAGTGTGAGTGATCGTTATCGGAAGACGCCCAGAGTACCCTGTGAAGCGGAAGCTAATGATCAGGACTGCTCTAACGCAAGCCCGGTAACTAGTGGATCTTTAGGAGATCCGACCCACGGTGGGCTGACTCAGCCTGGCATAGTCCGGCGAGGAAGCTGCCTGGGTCTAGGAGTGTGTGAACCCATCTTCCCTCCCCTTTCCCTTCTGTGTGGGCTACTGACAATCTGTTCGTCTCACTGGATGCAATTAGAGTACGCGGCGCCGTCTCCCAGAGACTAGCCGACGCTCTTTGCTGAAGGGAGGTGTAAGAGAGTCGTAGTCTTCCTTGTGAGTCTCTCCTGTGTGAGTACCCTGTAGGGAGAGATCCTTAGATTCTGATCCGCTAGCGCGGACAGGGCACCCCCTCAGTTTGTGTGATTGGAACATGGGGGAGGGACAGTCTAAACTTTCCACCTTACCCCCTAAGGGTACCCCAGCATATTACATGTACGTACATTATGGTCCTAAAACCTGCAGGTATTTAGAGAATTGGAATCTTCACACGCGTGAAAATCCATCTAAATATTGCCCATTAGAAGGTACCTTCAATCTAGATAAGATCATATATCTCAGAGGAGCTTTTAATCACCAAAGAAAAGCCTCTGACACAGTGTGAGCAATTTGTCTAGGAACGGGTTAATTTCGCCCAGAGATAAAGGAGAAGTTGTTTTGTGTTCAAGGTCAAGAATCAGTGCGGACTATGCTAAGTGCAAAGAAAAACTGCTTTCAGCCCCAGCTGCTTGTGGAAAAATAGAGACACAGGCAAACCAAAGGCAGTACAAGTTACAGAATTGGAATTATATTTGTAAAGCTTAACTTTCCAGTGAGACATGTGTGAGTATTAAAGTGGCTTAAGGCTTGGGGCATTCATATTTTTCCTGTGTGAGGTGGGAGCATTCCCAACACTCTCCATTGTTGTTTTATTATTTTTAATGAAGCTTTAAAATTTGATTATATGCTCTGTCAGTCTGATCACCTGACATGAGGGATAAATTAGTAACAGGAATTTGTCACAGTTTGGTGAGCAATTGAGAATGGGGGAGCCCTGCAAAATTTACACCATCTATCTGTTTTACCCTTGTTATTTTATGTTTGCTTTGTTTGGTATTGTTGGTGTTATATGTTAAGAATTGCATGATTAAAGGTGAGCCCTAATAGAAAAAGGGAACACTATTTGGTTTTGGTGCGCTATCTGGTTCTGGTTCTGTTCTGTTTAACCGGTTACTGTTGTTCTTCTGCTTTGTTCATTTGGACGTTGGGTGTGTGAGCGGAACTGAACTTCTCGTTCGTAATTCCTCAGAGTGGAAGCCATGTGTGCGATGAAGCTCTGAGGTAGTATTGAGATCTTTCTGTCCCGCCCTCTGTAACGGACAATGTAATAGAAGTAGAAAAATCTGGCTTAGACTGTAATTCTCTCTGCTTTCTGTGTAATTTTATTTTCTGTTTAAGTGTCAGCATACAAATGGGTGGGTCTCTGGGTAGACCCCTAAAGTGGTTTGGATTATGTGTTAAGTAACTCAAGTTTTCTTAGTTTACAGGCTATAAGCCTGAAAACCCAACAGTATTTGTCCAATATTTGTCAAGCTGTCTGAAGTGGCTCAGGAACATGAGTACCAACCTCAGGAAAGACTGTTAAGAAGAAGCAGGGCACACACCCCAACACTGGTTGAGAG
The DNA here is from genome assembly GCF_016161935.1 of Mauremys reevesii. Taxonomy (NCBI): domain Eukaryota; kingdom Metazoa; phylum Chordata; order Testudines; family Geoemydidae; genus Mauremys; species Mauremys reevesii. The sequence continues at coordinate 33,546,206 of NC_052633.1, read as the reverse complement.
TTCTATCCTTAGATTTCACCAATCAGGTATCAACTGTGAACTCCTGAGCCTCAACATGGAGTCACAGACAGTCCCTTTAGGTACTCCAATCCATCTTTCCACCTAGGGCAAGCTTGCCTTCATGACATATGGTCACTTACACCAAAAATCATAATATTCAGGTTACTCCCAGTCACAAAGGACTGGTCACTTACCCCAGCTCAGTTGCACCTCAGATCTCACACCAAGGACAATGCTTGTTACCAATTCTATAATACATTAACTAGGGAAAAAAGAAATAAGCTATTTCTGAGGTTAAAGCAGGTAAACACACACGCACAAATGAGTTACAGTTTTAGGTTCCAAAAGGTAATCGAGGCTGCTGTAATATGCAAGTGCTATAGGTCCTCTAGGACTAACTCAGGCTAAACAGCTGGGAATCCCTTGCTTATGCTGAGAAATCTTGACCTCCCAAAGTCCAAGCAGCATAGAGATATAGTTTCTTCCTGGCGGGGATTTTAATTTCCTTCCCCCAGAGTTCAAGCTGATGGGATGAGCCTCAATGCACATCTCCCTTTTCATGGGTGCGTGTGTGGGGCAATTAAAGTCTTTTGTCCTTTGATGTTCCACAATGGTTTGTCTGGTGCCTATGGGTTTTCTTTTGTTGGGCAGAAGATACCACTTCCTATGGCAAACTAATATTTCACATTTGATAATGGTTCTCTCCTGACTGTAGGGGTTACAGTTTCAGAGCATACACTGTTACAGAGCAAACACTTAAATATTACCTTATAATGTAGATATTATGTGAGATTAATGCATGTAGCAAATTACAAGCATTTCATAAAGTTTAAACACTGAACACATTAAAAAAAAAACCTAACACCTATTTTACCAATAGTAACAGACAGGTGACCCAGACTGTTTTCCAGCTCTGCCTTTGTCAGTGTTCAGTTGAGCCCTATGGGCTCTGGCATGAGCTGGTACCTGGTCTGCCACCAGCACCACAGTATTATCTCTAGATTGCCCATCATGACCAGTACTAAATATTCAAAATACAGTTAATTCTGCTGTTGATGCATACATCAGAATAGAATCTTGCTCATTCTCTTATGGCTTTGCAGTGCTAACAGTAGTAAATAATATTCTTTATTTTTGTCACTGAAGCAAAGCGCTCTTATTCCAAAAACACACAGGCAGCGGATCTAGTGGATAAGATGCCATTTTATGTGGATGCTTTTCTGCCCATAACCAAATATGACCTGCAGAATTCCTTTTGCTTAGTTTTAGTCAGATTTGTTACTGCAAGTGCTTAAGTGGGTGATTATCCTGCCAACATGCAGTCCATTTTTAGTTATATACATTTTGACAGTACAAGTGGTTATGTGTTTTACTAGATGCTCCACAAACCAACTGCACTATAACATTGGCTGCTGGCAGCCACAAATGCCTGTGAACTCCTCTAAGCTTTCACTCTCTGCTGTGCAAGTAATCTTTTTCCTGACACTCACTGTGTGAACAGGTGTCAAATAAAGAGGCATATGGCATCAACACTGCAATGCCATCTCAGAAGGGCGGCTTCCTGCAGCTGAATTGCCCATGAAGTGTTATACAGCCTGTCTATTTCAATATCTGTAAGATAGTGAGCAGAGAGATGGGACATTTTTTGGCAGAAACAATCTCGAGAAAAAGAAAATGAAACAATCATTCTTCATTGCTTCTAAAATAGATATTTATATTTCACATGGGAAATCCCTCTGAAAAATGAATGTCTGCTTTGAAAGCCACTGAATAACATGGAGACATAACATTCTCTGACAAGTTACAATACATCTCCAGCAGTCACTTTCTGTCTGATTGATGGAGGGTAAGGGGTTGGTTAGGGAAGGAGAGGCAGGGAAGGTCATTTTAATATTGAAGGGTGACTCCTAAGGTATGTCTACCTGGCAAAAAAACCACAACCCTGCAAAAGAGATTCTCAGACTCTGGGTCTACAGCCTGGGGTTTGTGCTATGGTGCTAAAAAAATAGTCCTGTAGCTGTTTGGGCTTAGCCTTGCGCTCAGGGAAAAGGGTGGGTTTTAGAGCCCAAGCCAGAATATCTGCGTGGCTTAGACAGCTATTTTTTAGCACCGCAGCATGAGCCCCAGAAGCCCAAGTCTGTAGACTCAAGCTCTGAGACTTGCTGCCATGTTTTGTTTTGTTTCTGGGTAGACATACACTTAGGAATGAGAATCTAAAGATCTTTAACTCTGTTTCCTGCTGTATTAATTTGTATTGTTACAAGATGGAAAGTTGCAGTGCATCAAAGAGATTATTTTCCATTGTGCGTCCAGAAGTACAGAATACAGAACCAATAAGAAAAAATATACAAACTTGCTGATGACCCAGTAAGAGACAGAGTAATGTGTGACAGATATTGCAACCACATGCAGTATTAAGTTTATGAATCACTATGGGCCAGGGTCTGTATGCAACTCTGAGGGTTGCCAAACTCCAACAGCTAAAAACAGTGTGTCGAGGGGTGATTAGGAGGTAAAGACCTCCAGAGAGGTACCACACCTGGTTCAGATGGGATTTTCCAAAGACCTGCAGACAAAGAAAAGGCTTCTGGCATTAAAAAGGCTGTGTATAAATGACACACTGGGCCTTCTTTTGATTCAGTGAACTGACAGGACTCTCTATCCAAGGAGGAGCTCGAGCCCTTACAGAATGGTTGGAAGGGCTTCGGCTTACTAGGGCTCCATAGGACTGATGGGTAGCCTCTGGGAAGCTTTTAGCATGCAAATAGGAACTTTTTTTGTTTTATGTTTTCTCTGTAAAGCTTTTACCCTAAAAATAACTGTATTTTGCTTTGTGAAGGCTGGCTTGTAACTGGTATACACTGTTGTAGCCCCTGGAGAAAGGTTAACTACAGGGGCCATACTTTGGTCAGACCTGCTGGGGAAATCACAGTGCAGTGCAGAAGGACTGCAAACCTAAACCTCTGGTCTGGAGGGAGAGATACCCAGGTCTCAGCCTGAGAGAGATAATGGCTGGGAACCTGAAACCTTAAGTGGGTGCCCTTGAGGTAAACCGGAGGGACGGGGGCAGCAGTCAAAGATGCAGTTAACCCTAAAACCGTGACACAATTATTTGTTTTTTAAACACAAAGTAGGATTAGATTCTTGTTTTATAGTAGACTCCAAATCTCATTTAAAACAATTTAAACCATAACACTGCCAACAAGTCCTAAGCTTCCCACTCCCACTGCAGTCTGTTTGAATCCATGACAAGACCAATACTAGTCTATTGTGGGTCAAGCCAGAGCACCTCCCAAATTTTGGGGAAACTCAGATTCTGATTCAAACTTCACAGCTTGGCACCATCTCCAATTGAAAAGCATTTTAAGGAATAGTGTCTCATACAACAGTAACACCAAACAGAAACAGTATTATAGCAGCAGTGCTGGGTTTAGGCTTCTGCAGATCCCAGGACTATGGAAGAACGACAAATAATGGGGCCTGAGTAAGTACAGGAGGCAATCTTTCTCATCTCATGAAGGGCTCCAGTGTGTTAGGGCACTAGGTCCAATGAATGCTTCTCAAAAAGGTCAGTGCTTTGACACAATATTTGATAGAGATACGTAAATCATATATAAATTATCTGTCTCTGAGACAGGTGCTCTACTCACCACTAGGATGGTGCCTCCTCCTGGTCACTCTGAGGAATAGCTCGCCAGGTCAACTTTCCTTCCTCACAGTTGCACACCATCTCTCTGGGTCTGCAGCATCTCTCTCGCTCCTTAAGCTGCAGCCTCATCTTAATGATTTGGCCATCCAGGCAAGTCACTACACCTGTTTTCCCCTTCCAAGGTACCAAAGTCTTCCTTCAGTAATCCTGGGCAGCCTTTCCATTCACTGCTGCATAGCATCACTTCCTCAGTGGCTGATAGAGGAACCCAGGCCCACCTTCTATTCTGGGTTCTGGCTCAGGGACCCTCTAGTCAGCAGTCAAGGTCTATTCCCTTTTAGACCTTACTGCCTTTCCCTGATCCCTTTCCTCACCAAGTGGTACTATCACCTCTCTGGGTTTGCTAGCCTCACAACTCCTTCCTCCCAGGGAGTAACTTAAGCTTACAGGCAGTGGCAGATTAACAAATTTGGCACCCCAAGGCCCTCAAAAAATTGCCAATCCCCCCCAGCTCACCTCTGCTCCCCTGCAGTAAGCCTGGGAGGGAGGGGGGAGAAGGGGCGTTGTGGCGTGCTCGGGGGATGACAGAGGTGGAGTGGAGGTGAGCTGGGGCAGGGAGCGGTTCCCTGCCCCTCCCCAAGAGTCACTCCCCACACCCGCCAGCCCCAGCTCACCTTTGCTCCGCCTCGTCCAATTGCACCGCTACTCGCTTCTCCCTCCCTCCCAGCGCTTTTGCACGGCAAGCCTGGGAGGGAGAGGGGAAAAGGGGCGTTGCGGCATGCTCGGGGGATGGCAGCGGTGGAGCGGAGGTGAGCTGGGGCAGGGAGCGGTTCCCGGCCCCACTGGTTACTCCCCGCACCCATGGGCCCCAGCTCACCTCTGCTCTGCCTCCTCCCAGCGCACCGCTACTCGCTTCTCCCTCCCTCCCAGCGCTTTAACGCGACAAGCCTGGGAGGGAGGTGGAAGGAAGGAAGCATGGCGCACCTGGGAGAGGAAGCGGGCCGGGGATTTGGGGAAGGGGTGGAGTTGGGGAGGGGTCATAAGCAAATTTGCTGCCCCTGCAAATTTGCCGCCCTAGGCCTAGGCTTTGTGGGCCTAGGCGATAATACGCCGCTGGCTACGGATCTCTACAGCCCCCAAACACTTCTCCTAGCGAGCGACTGCAGATTTTCTCAGCAGCCTTTTCTGCTTCTAATGTCCTGGCTTTATAAACCCAACTTATTCCTGTTCAGTGGGGCTCCCTCCTTCAGTCATGGGATTACTTAGCCACCTGATTCCCGTCAGATGTGGCCTGTCAGGTTAATTAATCCCCTTTCTCAATCTACATTAACTCCTTCAGGGCACATGTGGGGTGAACACCCCATCACACTCTCTCTATGTATATAATGTGTCTATATTGGAAGGCACTTTTAAGACACTAAATCCAGTTTACATGCTAGAGCTCTGTTCTTTAAAAAGCTGCTAAATGTTAACAGGAAAGAGTATTGCATATCACTGCTATGTTCGCTATATCCTTCTAAAAGTATCACTCTCTAACCCTTTATTTACATGGTTAGCACTCACTCTGCAGTGTATTTGGTGGTTAGGTTTATTGTGTCATTATCCTGGTGGCATCCAGCTGGACAGATTTATGCCCTGGGGCCTAATTCTGCTCTCAGTTACAGCACAGATAAATCTGAAGTAATGTACTACCGATTCCAGTCTGTCTAGCTGAGAACTTAGTCAAAAGCATTGGATAAAATATCACCAGATATATTGAAAGCCAAAATCCTGTGAATGCAAAATTCTCATTTGCGAAATTTCAGTCAAGGTTTTAAAAAATACACCATCACAACTGGAAATCATGATGGTGGCAAGGAAATGGAATTGAACTACCTTCTGATACCTCCTATTATTTCCTCATTTATTTACATAAGTGAAATGCTCCCTGTGGAAGCAGGGAAAGAATTAATAAGGATTTGAAGGGGATCTTAATGCATGTCAGTCAGTTAGCAAGAGTTAGCCCAGCTGTAACCCTAATAACGTGAGACTTCTAGAAGCAAGGATAGTGTGAGGCAGAGGGAAAGAACTGTGTAAAAAGTTATTATGACCTTGTAACTGATAACCAAATATGCAGCCTGGTGTCTTCTAGGAGTGAGAAAACAAGATAGCAGAATGGCTTATGTATAAACAAAATGTAGTTGTTGCTCTTTATTGTTTGTATTATTGCTAGTTATTGTCTGTAACAAAAGTATAAAGGCTTGCTGTAATTGTTTACCAGTTGAGAGACCTGTCTGGGACTGGGGCGACCCTGTGTCCTATGGCACTCTCTCCCTCCATTGTAATTACTGGAGAAATAATGAAGTATTTGATTTTGCTGCACCCAAACGAAAAAGCGAGAACTGAGTTTTTCTCCGACAATTAGTGTCCTTAATCCTTGTGCATGTCTCACAAGGAGCTCACAAAGCCGGTGCACTAAATATAAAAGCAAATTTGCTCATCAGGTTATTTCCCCTGAACTCAAGTAGATCTAGAGGAAAACAAACAAACAAACAAACCCTGCACATTACTAGAAACTATTTCTTCAGCAGTACTGATGCATATGTGAAAAAAGCCATGACACCAACTCAATCTAATGCAAGTTCTTATAGTAGATCTTGAGGATGAATATCTGAAATTTGTTAGTGGTTTGATCTTTCATTGTACATAGATTCATACTCACTTCACTTTACTCACCTTTGACTTTCATGGATCTACTCACGTGCAAAGTTGAGCACAGAGCAGGCTATGGTGTGACAGCACTTTCAAACAATGAAACACAAGATAGAAACGTCATCAAAACACACACTGACTGAATGTAGTGAGACAAGAACACGTATCTAGCTTTAATTCAAATCTAGGTCATAAGATGAATATTGCCATACAACACTAGCTAGTGTCCTAATTTTATTCTGTTAAAAAAAACAACAAAAAAAACAACAAAAAAAACCTTATGCTACAGCTTCTCCAAGTCTCTATGTTATTACTGATGATTGCTCACATGCGACTAGAAAAGTGTCTGTTTGAAACAGAATTTAATTACAATATATGGCTTTTTTGACAGGTCCATCAATTACTGTGAAAGGTGGCCTCTGGAATACTATAACCTGACCCACTACTCCACTAAAATGCATAAAGCAACAGTTACTTGCATGCTTTAAAAAAAATTAAAAAAAATGTGCATTGTAAGAAATTGCACGTTTGTTGTGGCTAGATGGTGTTTTAGGATGATTTCATATTCTTATGGGATTGTGTGTATTTGTGAGTTACCTGAGAGATTTACTCATCCGTAGGAACAAAATTTTAAAGTAATCACAAGTTGGTATGCTGTACTCGATTGACAACCGACAGCTTGAGACATGCACAAGGATTAAGGACACTAAATATCACGAACTGCAAATGTGGTGCTTCAACGTGGGATATACGTTCGCTCGCAGTTTTAAATGTGGTGCTTCAACGTCAGCATATGTTACACACACGGTCTGTTTTCACCATAATAATAGACTCAGACCTGAAATACAAGAAGATCCAATTCATGGGTAATCAAAATTAGAGATCATATTTTCAGATCAGGCAAATTTAGAACAATGTTCTATGCACTGAAAACATTGAGATCAATAACAACTCAACCGAGACTAATAGTAATTAAACCAAATCTAGAGAATCTCCCTTTATATAATCTTGGAGACTTTCAGAAGGAGAGAGAGAAAGGATAATGTGGCTAGCACAATTCAAATTCAACAATTCAATGCATCACACAATTACATGTACTCCCATTAGTGCGCCATAAGAAAAACAGTCTTACAGCCCATATTGTTTTCCCATGACAGTTTTTGTCTTTATGCTTGAAATGATACAAAGTAAAGAATCATCTGTATCGAACTAACTGGACTGGCTCCACAGCTGTTAGTTAGCATAGCTCCATTAGCTGCTACTACAACTGAATAATAGGGGATCCCTCTCAGAAACACATTAGCAATAAACAATACTACTAAAAAAGCAACTATAGCAACACTAAATCAGTGTATTACCCTGGTAGCAAAAAGCTTAATACAAATGACACAGTTAATATTGCTTCATTAATCAATCACATAATGACAGATTTAGGACTCTCTTCCTGATTGTGCATAGTTGGGAAGGAGGATTTATACACATAAGTAACTCCCATTAACATTCATTGATAGACATAGAGATCCTTTAGTGTACAGTAGAAATAAGAGTTATAGGTAGCACTCAAACAGCTGGTATGTGACCATATGCTATAATCCATGGCACATCGCTGAAGCTATTTTATTATGTAGAACAGGGGTCAGCAACCTTTCAGAAGTGGTGTGCCGAGTCTTCATTTATTCACTCTGATTTAAGGTTTTGCGTGCCAGTAATACATTTTAATGTTTTTAGAAGGTATCTTTCTACAAGTCTATAATATATAACTAAACTATTGTTGTCCTGCCATCTTCTTGGACTGTGAATAATTCCCTTCCTTCATTTATATTGTTGACTTGAAGTTATCTCTAGACTAAACATGTACTCCCTGTGCCTTCCTTTTCCAGGCAACATAAATCTAGTGTCTTCATTCTCTTTTTATGTTTCTCATCCTCCAATCCTGGTTCCATTTTGTTCTCCATTGTATCCCTAAGCTTCAGGGACTGGAGCCACACATAGGGTTTCACATGGAATACTATCAGTGATATATAGAGTGACACTATTACTTTCTTAATTTTACTTGCTCTGTGTAATTCTAGAGTAACAGTAATTCTTTTTCACAAAGGCACCAGACTTAAGATACAATCCAAGATTTTCACCCTAAAGCCAATGAAAATGAAGACTGGAGGAAAATGCTATATACCAGAATTAATCTGTATGAACTCTGAAGGTAAATTTAAGTATACAGTTGTTTGGGAGTTTTAGCTTATTTGGGTTTTTTTGTATTTCCACTTGATGAATTTTTTTCTTGCTGAATTTTTTTATGTATCTCTAAAAAGCCCCTTTGTAAAATCTTATTTTGTCATCTCTTAATTTTTAAGTTATAATGGCCATTAAAGTTGCAATGCTTTACTTTATTCATCTATATGTATGTACACACACACACAAAATGAAGTTCCATCTGGTCTCTCAGTTGCAAAAATATATTCTCCTAGGCCTAGAAAATGCCCCTGAAATTTTGTTCTAAATTAAGTAACAACGGTTCCATAGAGTCCAGTGGGATTGGTACGTGCTTCTGTAAACAGGGGTAGACCTGGCAATCTTTGCTGTTCTAAAAATGGGAAATATATACCTCTCTCACAGTTGTTACTCACACTAGGAGCCAAAATTAGCTACTCCTAATCTTTTACGAAATATTAATTGACCATTCTCTCAATATGGTGCAGTCACTCAAATCTTTTACTGAATGAGACAGCACAAATATTTCTAAACCAGTGTCATTGGCATTTTGAATATTGTTTAATAACGGTCCCTTCAATAACAGATCAATGGCATTAAACTGGAGGGAATTCAGAGAAGAGCAACAGAAATTCTCAAGGACTAGAAGGATTAATTTATGATAAAAGACTAGAAATACATTGCTAGGCCAAATGATTAAGTGGATGGAAGTTTAAATATTTGTAAAGACTAGCTCTGTAGCAATCACATAACTTAGCTTCCATCCATACAGACAAGAGCTAACATGGTCCATTTAAAAAAAAAATAAAAGCAAGGCCTAGATCCTGTACCGAGACTTGTGTGAGTAGACCCCTGAACTTGCAAGGAGACCCATTGACTTCAGAGGGGCTTTGTACAGGTTCAGGGGACTGCTCACACAAAATCTGTTGCCAGATTCGGACGTAGATGCTTTAATGTAGTGTATGTCACCAACTTTGGTGGGAGGGACTTATTACATGATTTACACCAGTGGTTCTCAAAGCCGGTCCACCGCTTGTGCAGGGAAAGCCCCTGGCGGGCCGGGCCGGTTTGTTTACCTGCCACGTCCACAGGTTCGGCTGATCGCAGCTCCCAGTGGCCGCAGTTCGCTGCTCCAGGCCAATGGGAGCTGCTGGAAGCAACGGCCAGCACGTCCCTTGGCCCGCACCACTTCTAGCAGCTCCCATTGGCCTGAAGCAGCGAACCACGGCCACTGGGAGCTGCGATCGGCCGAACCTGCGGACGTGGCAGGTAAACAAACTGGCCCGGCCCGCCAGGGGCTTTCCCTGCACAAGTGGCGGGACAAGTTTGGGAACCACTGATTTACACTATGTTCAGGAATACTAAGAATGCTGGCAAACTCTTTGGTAATTATCTCTAAAATTGCTTCAGTTTCTTGACATATCTTGTGGGGCTACTATCTTGCCAGATATGACCTAGGGAGCAGACTACCTGGCCTAATGTGGAGCTCAGAAACACTGCAGTTATGGGAAGGGAATATATAGGAATTGGTCAGTCTCCTCTCTTCTCAGTCTGTATAATTTAATTCTGTAGCTTGATTACAACTAAAATTCAAGCACCTTTTCCTTAATGCTCTATTTGAGATTCAAGGCCTTGATTATGTTTTTGATCAGAGGTGATACAACTTTCAATTTCTGGGTAGGTATTTTTTTTGTAAGCACTAATCCTTCAGGGTCTAAAACACAGCAAAACTGGCAGTTCAGCAATAAAATGCAAGGTTTCTTTAAAAGCCCCTACAGTCGTAGGCACTGACTCCGTGGGTGCTCTGGGGCTGGAGCACCCCTGGGGAAAAAAATGGTGGGTGCTGAGCACCCACAAGCAACCTCCCTATCAGTTCTCCCCTTCCCCCAGCACCTCCTGCCTGCCAGTGACCCCGCTGATCAGTGCCTCTGACTCCCTCCCTGTGCCTCCCGCACGCCACGATCAGCTGTTTTGTGGTGTGCAGGAGGCTCTGGGGTGGGGATGGGGGGAGGAGCGAGGGTGCGGCACACTCGGGGGAGGTGGCAAATAGGGCAGGGCAAGGGTGGGAAGAGGCAGAGGTGGGGTCTTGGGGGGAGGAGTGAAGTGGGGGCGTTGCCTGGGGCAGAGCTGGAGATTGAGTACCCCCGCCCGGCACATTGGAATGTCAACGCCTGTGCCTACAGTACTCCACATTGCACATAACCATTCATAAAACAGCCATGCAATTAAGAGAAAGCCAGGAAATTCAATCAAGAAAACCAGTACTAAGTTCTAAAATTTAACCTACCTTTACTAAAATGTTAGATTTCTCTACAACAGCCAGTCAGTATTCCAAGATGTTAGTGCCGCCTTTTCCTTATGCGTCTTAATTTTTACACTTTTTAAAGCTTACTTGTTGAATTCCAGGAGAGTTTCAAATAACTGGACTACGTTAGTCCAACAGTGAGGTCAGTATTATTTTCTTGTTGGTAGAATGTGTTTATATTATGGAGGAACTCATCCCATAACAGGATCAGGTTACATGTTCAGTGTGGCAGTTGTGGAAAGTATTAATAGATCCATGGATTCCTAAACCAGAAGAGATAATTGTGATCATCTAGCCTGACCTCCTGTAAAACACAAAGGGAAGGGAAAAGAAGATGGTGGCTCAGGGGAAGCAACAGAGCTCACAATGAAGGGGAAAGGCAAATCTGGGATCAAGGCAGACACACCAAGGCCTTGGAACAAGAGACGTGTATAGTGCTCTACAAGTAAAGAGAGAAAGACATTACTTTGGAAAGGGGAGACATGCCTACAGATAATGCATGCACGTGTATTCTTAGGACAGGACCCTTTGGCCTTCTCAATACGTGTTTATTTTTCCATTTGACAAAGAATTATGAATGCAAGAACACAGGTGAAAGAATATTATTAGTAATTATTTTTGTGGGCAACAAGATTGGCTTCCTATAATTAATTCAGTGGACTGGGAATAATGTATTGCTAAAACTTTCTGTTTTATAGTTTATCATAAAATAAAATAAAAAATTGTTATTGAAGTATCTTAAAGTCTCTGCATCGTGTAGTCCTTTTCATAGGAGACTCATCTTGGGTCAGAAATGAAGTGGATAAATCCCCTAAAGATTCTCTCTCTAGTTATTTTTGCAGGCTCAGAAATAATCAATTGGAACAGTCTACTGAAAAAAAATATGGCTGATTTTCTACAATCAGATCCTTAGAATACTATTGTCAAATTTGGAGGTGATGTGTAAAGAGGAGTGAATTGCACATTTCAAGCTATGCCAATTTAGACTCCTTAGAAATACTTAAAACGAGAAGACAAAAAGAGAGGATGTAGAGGAGAATCAACTTTCAGAAGCATGCAAGTGTATGTGAATTAAAACATTGCCCCCGTTACATTAATTTACACATTCCAGCTCCAGAGTGTGTTTTACGCCAGATTAAACTTTTCTAGACCCATTTACAGAAGTTCAGTTTAACACCACTTTACATATCACCACTAAATCTAGCTCTGTGTTTGAATTTCAAGGATTATGCATTCCACATGTGCTCCATTTTAGATTACTACTAATGCTGTTTTAGACAGCTTTGGGTATTAGCAGTGAGCATTCTCCCTTTTGGATTATCACAAAAAAAATTAAGCTTATTAGTTCTAACATGAGTGACAAGACTTTCAGGCGAAGATTCATTATTATTGATGGTCCATGCAATTTGTAACAGGCCCTAAAAGAGATGCAATTTGATCAAGTATATATCACTTAGATTTAATCTAAAACGTTTTATTTTGCTTAGTCTGTGAGGCTTCTTGCAAGTCTTTGTGAAACCATTCATGTTTAAATAACTTAGTTTTAGAACACTGTGCTAGAGAGGTCCCCACCCTGCTGCACCCTCTGTCCCCCTCATGGTGGGGAGGTTGCTAGGACTCAGAGACAGCAAAGTCTGGGGGGCAGACTGAGGAGCCCCTACCCTGCATTATGGGTTATATGGTAAGGATCTCTGCAACCCTTGTGCTAGTTACAGATATTATGGTAACTCCTGCACTGGAACCAATTAAATGCCTGATCTAGGAGAGTATTGGTGATAGGCAGGTAGTGCCTCTTGTGTGTTATAGTTTAATAAAAGTTGTAGCTTGTCACTTAATTCCAGGCATGTAGCTGTCCTCATTTGCCACTGTGTTCACATCAAGGTACTCCATGATGCAGAAGCATATTTGAATTTCTTATATAATCCATTGTATTGAATATTGTATATGTTTAAAAATTTACTACAAATGTCATTTTTGTTCATAAAGAGACACATGCAGCATCATTTGTGGCACAAAAACATTTTTCACAAACAAGAGTGAGAAACTGCACATACACAAATAGTAATTTGCTTAAATATATTGCCCCCAAATGTGTCAGGTTCAATATACTGGGATATTTTATTTTGAATAGTTAAATAAGTAGCTAAGAATTTTTCTATATTAAAAAAAATCAGAACACCTGAAAGATATCAGTTACGTAGTAGTTGTGCCAGATTTTCATATCTGATCGGTAAAGAAAACATCTCTTGCTTTTTAAGGTACTCTTCCATTAAGTGATTTCTTTGAATTGAGGTATACACATCTCACAATTATTTTCTATTTTGAGTTGAGCCCTTAGTGTTTTTGCAAAGGAAAAAGAAAAAAAAGCTGCTCATATACATGATGAGGATGATTTCCAAGTAAGCCTTTGGCAACATATCTGAATGAAGTGGGACCAGGGTAGAAATAAACTGGCTTCATGTCTCAAATCTCTATGGAGCTTAACAATGACTTCAGCAGAGAAACTAGGTTAAGGGAAGGACAGCCCGTTTCCTCAATTGATAGACAGGCTTGAGAGCAAACAACACAACCAAAAATTCCAATCATTCTAAGAATGAGTGCCGGCCTAGGAAAATCAAATTATTAATCCATAAGAACCTGATGCCTAAAACTCTTACTTGTATGAGGAGCCCTCTGCAGGACTTGTGTGAGTTAAACCTTAAAGGAGGTTACCTCTTAAACAAATTAACCCATCTTAAAGCTGAATTGACATTATAAGCATCCACAGACTTAATGTTAAAAGCCAGTGTCATTTGATAAAAGTCAATAAAAACCCACCTGTTTTCTAACATGGGTCTCTTATTTCCCTTTTTTAGCCCGAATTGTTCATACATTCCTTTATCTAGTGTATGTGTTAGATCTTTTGTTTTAGAAGTTTTTGCATCAGAAGAAGTTGTCTTGTTTGCTGGTATAAGATTTGACTAGGAAATAGTGCCTTTTTATTCAAAGTTATTTTTAGGTATTCAGACACCTCCAGGCATGGATGTCCTATAAATTCACATGTATTATTATTTCCTGCCAAATATCTATTATATAGTTACTATTCCAATTGTTAGCAATAATATAGATTTTCATTATCCATATCCCTAACTGTAGCTATAATTACCTTCTTGTTTTTGGAAGTATTCTCATGGGCTTCTTATAGTTCTCATCACTGCTGCCCAGGTCACAGTTATGAATAATCTTAAACCTAGATACTTTGCTAATGTAGTAGTTTTGAACATGGAATACTTTTCATTGCTGCAGAACTTAACCAAAACTGTTCCCTATCATTTAAATGTAATTCTCTGCAACACTGCTGTATCTCTAGTGTTGGTAACAGAGGTCATTACTTCTGACAACATAAGCACTTGATTTTTTTAAAGTGAAACACTGCCCCCCTGTGCTTCAGTATAAAAAGGGGAAGTTTAAGAAAGTTAATTTAAGCCTTTCACCCTCCAAAAATCAAATCTATGAAGATATGATTCTGATAAACATTTTTGCTAGAGGGATTGGTTTAAACAGAACAGATGGAAATAGGCAGTCAGTTTCCACTGTTTTGCTGCCTTTGGGTGTCTTATAATGGGGATTTACATAAATATAGCATAATTAATGGATGAATTTTACTAGTGTTTCTAAGCTTTTAGCAAATGACTTTGCTGGTAGTTTGAAAGAGCAGGAGATAGATGACTACCTGCCAAGTCTGCAATATACTTTTTTTGCAGTTGGAAATATGAGCAGGTTATTGTTTTTATTACTGCACAGGTTTGTTGTTTGCCAATTGCCATTGTGAGTGTTGGTAGCAATCCAGTAGAGATCAGGAAGAAGTGTTTATCAGAAAGTGTGCATGAAATGAGGAAAGGGAAAGAGCAAACGAGGAACAATGTTGGTTAAGCACAGCTAACAAGACAAATTTAGAAACCCCATTGAAGTGGAGCTCTCTACTAAAAAACAAAACAAACAAAAAAAACCCCAAACACACTACAGGAGAAATATTGTAAAATAGAAATGAACAGTGAAGGTGTGCTTTATATATTCCCTTGATTCCTGTCTCTGCTACTGGACAAACCCACAGGCTAGGAACTAGCAGAAAGCCAAAATGATGCTGAGGAGCCTTCTGGGAGGACAACTATTCATGGTAGGAATATTAGAGAGTCAAATACAGTAGCTATGTGGCTGCTAAAACTGGACAGAAATTACAGGTGAACTGGAGGAAACAGGACAAGATCACACAGGTAAATTCTAGAAAGGAAACAGTATCGGACAAAGGAGTTAAATACAAAGATGTAGGAAAATAGTCAAAATGAAAACTGTATATGCAAACACATATACTTAACTTTACAGTAGCCCCATTGAAATCAATAACATTTCTGATGGCAGTAGAGCATATGCATAAATAGTTTGCATGATGGGGATCTGAGTGTCTAAATACCAGTATGAGAAGCTTAAGAGCAAAAATTTGTTAACTGAAATGCCTGGCAATATAATAGGATCTTGACAGAACAGGCATTTCTGAAACACAGCAGTATGACAGAAATCAATGCTATACTAATGATACCTGGTTATAAACCAAACAGATAAGGAGATGGAGCTGCAGGAGTAGCAATTCACCTAACGAGGTTCCATAGAATACAAGATAAAATTTCTGAGTGCAAGGGACCCTGCATTAAATTTTTCATGGATACACCTTAAACCAGTAAGATTCCACTATCAGCTTCCTCATCAGGAAAGGGATAATGAGTGCATAACATTAAGGGAGATCCAGGTGGTAAGTGAGTCTAATAAAACAGTAATAATGGGAGGTTTCCAAACACCATCATATAAACTGAGGAAATGGAATACAAGGACAAGGCGTAGAGAAGCTATTTCTAAACATCTTAAAGAATCACTTCTTGGAACAACTAATTCAACAGCTGACTAGGAGAGAGGGGATTCACAACTTTGCCTAAATAACACACAGGTGTTGGTTCATGACATAACTATAGCTGACCCATTGAGGAATAGCGACCACTATATAAGTTGATCATCCTCAGGGGGAGAATTCATAGCAAAAAGCTAGCAATGAGACATTGCATTTTGGAAGGGACAGAGGGTTAAAAAATGAAGGAAACTAGTGAAAGAAATCCCCAAATTAAAGTCCTCACATATCATGGGGACTACTTAAACATTTCTTAATGGCATCTTAGAGAAGATATGCCTAGGCCTAAACAAACAAACAAACAAAAAAAAAACAAATTAAAAAAGAAAAAGCAGGAAGACAAGAAAACAACCCCAAAACAGTTTGGTTAAATGGCAAGATACATGAGACTATTAAGTGACACGTATCCTTCAAAAAGTGGAAGTAATGAAATGTACAAAATGAGAGCTGGCCTTGTGCTGTAGAGAAAGTGTGCGTGCATGATAATGCCAAAGGTTTGCCTAATCAAAGCTTGTACCATATTTTCTAAAAGGATTTCTTCACTATCCCCTCAGAAGATACCCAAAATTCAGTAGAAATTGAATGCATGCATCCAAAGAGAATTTTACTGTTAGTTTTCACAAAAAAACAAACCTGCTTTGTATCTGGCATTCGCTGCACAGTTTATGTGGAAAAGTAGTTACTGGGTCTAGTTGCAGATGAGAGTGGTGCATGTATTTAGTAATAAGAAGAAGCTGTTTGCAGATTACCTACAGTAAACAGGCAGGACAGTTTGAACCGCAGATCTTCCTGGAAATGATGAGCCGCAATCTAATCTGACCTTCTGAGAGGACAATCACTTTGTAGTTATTTGATGAGATGGGTACACAGTTAGCATTTTTTATGGTTCAGAACACTGAATTATTGAATACAGTGACACAAGAAGTTTATAAATACTGTGCATATTGCTTAGAACTGACCAAACTGATTTTTTTTAAATTTGGCACCTGAACTGAAAAATCCAAAGATTTTTGGTGGCTCCAAAATGGAATATTTTGGTTATTTTCTCCCAAAAAATCATGTTGGGTATCACAAAGTGTTTGTTTGACCTGATCTGAAATTTGGTGGTTCCTCCACCTCCCCATATTTTTGGAGCATTTTGCCTTTTAAAATATAAAAGGAAGTAAATTTCAAAATGGAATGTTTCAAAAATGAAAAGCTGAAATATTTATTTAAAAAAACTCTTGAAATGAAATATTAAAACTTTTGAAAAAAAAAACACCCGCCTTTGAACCCCCCCCCCCCCTTGGCCAATACTACTTGCCAAATTTGACCCAAATTGTGAAGTTTCAGTTGACCCCACACTGCATTTGTCAGAAAATAACCTGGTGTTTTCCCACCTCAGCTCTAGTATAGCATATCTATATGGAAGGTGTCAATGGCTGGAGACCCCATTAGAGCTGATGAAGGCTAAATGGAAAGAACAATTAAGTATTTCAGGGATATCTAGGTAAAGGGACAATAAAAAAAATACTGCCCAAGGGGCTGACCTGCAGGTCAAGGTTAGAGCAGAGTTAAACTGCATGGCCCAAGGGGTTTCCCTGGGACTGACTGTGAAACACAGGGGCCTCAAAGTGTGAGCCTCTTCTGCACAGTCCCTTGTGGCCCTCCCGGTGCACTTTCAATCCCTCTTGGGTTCCTTCAATCAATTACCAGACTTAGGTTGTCTTAAGAACATGCACACCCTTTGTGGAGTTTGATTTATTAATTTTTCTACAAAGGATGACTGTTAGTTGCCCCAGCTCACCCTGTTCTGGGTCCCTGTAAAAGTGCTGGTCAGCAAACTGTCCTGGTTCAGGAGACCACCCTCCCCTTCCTGGAGCTGGGACTGGGCTTCAAACCATCACTCTCTCCCCTCATAGCAGGAGCTTCAGCCCTTCTCCTTGGGGCTAGGTTATAATTTATCTCTCTGTTGGGTCTTAGCCAGCTTTTTCCTTAGCCAGCCCCTTTCCCCCCTCAATTAATCCTCAGGCTAGCCTGAAGACCCAGCAGGCAGCCTTCTCCTGTTGGTGTCTGCTCTGTGTTAACTCAGGGTTCTTCAGGGGCCTTCTTACTCCCTGCAGCATCTGCAGACATCTATGTTGCTAGAGGGAGGAAGCAGCATTCTCCTAGATCATTCCTAATTGATTAAGGGGGGGGGGGGAAAGAAGGGAGCCTTGCCCTGTCTTCTCTGCAAGGCTCCAGGCCCTTAAAACTAGAGTGACAGAAATATGTCCCAAGCACTGTTCATTCCTGGGACTGCTAACTCTCTCTCCACATCCCCATTCGGCCCTTATATTGGACCTTTTAAACCCTCAAGGGGGCATGACACATAGTGGGGTGGGCTGACTACCAGAGACTACTGCTTTTAAGGGATAGACTACCCCGCCACACGGGACTGGGGATCGATTGGTTGTAGCTGTGTCTGTTTTTGTATGAGAGACCAGCAGTCATGAGCACGATCCTGGGAGGAAGCCAAAAGACAGAGCTCCTTTTGGGCACAGGACTCTCTGGAAAGGCAGACTTGGGGAACATTCTACTGTTGTTTGGGTTCAGGGACGAGGACAGTGTGTACATTCTTGGTAAATAAATAGGATTGAAATAATTGACTCGTATAATCAGTTTCTCCCCCTCACAGAAACAACTTGACATGGCCTTGACCATTGGCTAACCACTCAGGCCAAGAGGGGCAACACACACACGCGAACAAGGTGCCTATCCCATGCGCTACATGCCTTTGTATTATTTTTAAATAATTGTCAAACAGACACCACTCTCCCATATACAGCAATAGCTAGTTACACCTTACAGCACAGAAAAAAATAACCACTCTTTTTAGAGACTGCCACTCAATCGCCCCTTCACCTCACATAAAAAGATAAGCTTTGACACACACCTTGAGGGTCAGCAAATACAGCTTCTTTCAGACCAAGAATGAGGAGATTGGGGTAGGACTGCCAAGTCTCACATCCACCTGAAGTACTTCCTGGCAGTATATAAGCATTTGCAACTTCTGGCCACAGAAGGGTTCTGTAATAGAGGCTGCCTGCTCAGCAGGTAGCCTCTTCACTCCTCTCAGGCTTTCCCACCCACACAGCTACAACTCAAAATTCACCCAACCCAGTGTCCCAGGCACCTTCCAGCATCCAGCACAGTCCAGCACACCCACACACCTCCCTGAGACACCCCAGCATGCACTTCGCTAAATTTTGTGTAGCTCCATGTCCTGCCATCTTCTGGGGAAGGGTGTGTTGACTAAAACATTATGTAGCTATGCAAATAAGTTAATTAAATAATTTGCATAGAACGTCACATAGGAGCAGCACAGACCTTTGGGGGTGACTTCCAAGGGCAAGGGGTCCTCACAAAGAATACCCTACTAGCAGATCCTTCTTTCTATACTGCAAGAGTTCCAGCTTAGGTGTCTCCAGTCATCTCAGCTGCAGCAGTATAGCTAGAGGGAGAAGCGATTCCTACACTATTTTCGGCTTTGGAGGTCTGCGACAAATTTTTATGATTCCAATCATGCCCCAGTTTCCCTCTGCTTTGCATTACTGTGCACTGAATGTAAAGGGAAAGAATGAGATGTTGGCTTAGCAGCCTTGTTGGAAAGCAGGGTAATTAACCAATTGACTAAAGTCTATAACTGTGAATAGAGGATCGAAACAGACAATGTGAACCCCACTATCTGGGGTATTCACACCTAGTGACCAACAGCCAAGAATGAAGGAGATTTTCCCCCCATTTCTCTACAGGAAAGCAGAGCAAAGGTCCTAAGCAGAGAACAAAGAGGAAAGGTGTCAAGTGGCTGGGCTTGCAGAGATACAGCACACATACACCTGGATAGGGTTGGCCTTAGGGAAAAAGGCGCCCTGGGTGAACTTGGATTTTGGCATCCCTGACCCCCACTGCCTCCTCCCCATCACACCTGGCACCCACTGCCTCCCCGGATTTCCCACCCATCCCTCTATCCATCCCCTACTGGCCCCTGCTGCCTCCCCAGGCTCCCCACCCTCCCCATTGCCCCTGGGCTCCACTGCCTTCTCTCCCACCTCTGATTGCCCCAAGCTTCCTTCCACAGCTTTGCACCCCAGGCCTGCCCCATTCCTTGCCTCTTGACCATAGTGCCCCCCCAACCATAGTGCCCTGTGAGGTGCCTCACATCACCTACCTTCCAGGCCAGCCCTGCACCAGGAACCAAAGACAAAGGGATAGAGACAAAGAGAGCCAAGATGGCTCAAGGGACCCCTGACCTGGTGTTAGCCAGTCTGAACTCTGACAACCTTTGCCTCTCTATGCTAACCTAAGGCCTTTCAGATTCTGTATGTCAGGTGACAAATTTTTACCTTGTTTGCAAATGCTTACTGGGAACATTGCACTCTAAAGACAAATGCAAAGTATTACATTTAGGAAAGGGGCGGGGGGAAATCAAATACATGACTACTAAATGGAGGAGAATTGGCTGGGTGGTAGTACTGCTGAAAAGGATCTGGGGGTTATAGTTGATTCATTCAATTTGTGATCAATATGATGCAATTGTAAAAAAGGCCAATATTCTGAGGTATATTAACGGAAGTGTCATATGTAAAACTGTGGGTAATTGTTCCACTGTACTAGGCACTGCTGAGGCCTCAACTGGAATAGTGTGTCCAATTCTGGGTCCCACACTTTAGGAAAGATGGGACAAATTGGAGAGAATTCCAAGCTGAGCAACAAAAATGATATAAGGTTTAGAAAACTTGACCTATGAGGAAATGTTAAAAAAAATTGACATGTTTTAGTCTTGAGTAAAAAAGACTGAGAGGGGACTGGACAACAGTCTTCAAATTTATTAAGGATTGTTACGAAGAGGATGGGGATCAATCAATCATTCTCCATGTCCACTAAAGGTAGGGCAAGCAGTAATGGGCTTAATCTGCAGCAAAGGAGATTTCGGTTAGATTTAGGAAAAAATCTCTAACCATAAACTCAGCATTTCGCCCTTTGGCAGTGGGGCACTTGGAGTAAATCAGTCCTACTCCAGATGTTTAATTCTTAACACTGGTTTATTTATAGTATTTACAGGGCAGGCCCTAGGATTGCCCTGAGAAGTTTCTTTAAACAAACAAAAATAATAACTCCTAACTCCCACTGGAGTACTGTCTCTTCTTATGCTGGCTACCAATCACCAGCCACCCTTTCCAACCCACTCTGGGCCCAGCTGCACTTCTCACACAAAAATAAACACAAGATTTCCCTTGTAGAGAAAAAAAAACAACAGATCTTTACCTCAGAAGACTTCCCCCCTCTGCTGTACATAACCCTTCCACAACTTCCTTGTCAACCCTCCTGACCTTCACTGGAAGAGGTTTTAAAGGTCACAGGCTGCCCTTAATTGGACTCAGGTATCCATAACTAACCTGAGGTAACCTCTTTCAGTTCATAGGAAAAAGGGCTTTAACCATTCTAAGACTGATATGTCTGACTTCAACCCCCATTCTTTTAGAACTGCCAGGCCTGACTTGGCCAGCAAGGGTAGTTAAGCTCTGGAATAGGCTTCCAAGGGATGTTGTGGAATCCTCATCATTGGAGGTTTTAAAGAACAGGTTGGACAAACACCAGTCAGGGATGGTCTAAGCTTACTTGGTCCCGTCTCAGCACAAGGGGCTGGACTTGATGACCTCTCGAGGTCCCTTCCAACCCTACATTTTTATGATTCTATGAAGTAAAGACAGGTCTCCTACAGAAGTCTAGTTTGGCTGGATTCACAGCAGGGAGCTATGGTGAGAGACAGGGCTTGTGGGTGCCCTAAGATCTGTTTCAGACATTGGAGGCTACAGGCCTGACTCTGTGGAACTGTGTGGGTCCTTGAGGCCTGGCACACTAAAGTGGTCACTCCCCGTGGACTGATTACAAGCTGGGACATAGACCAGACTCTGTGGATCCATGACAGGGTCCAAACCAAGACTTTAAGTTCCACCTGGACACTACTGCTAGCAATACAGATTGAGAAGCTCCTGTGCAGGAGCCTCATGATGTGATGTGATGCCAAACTCTGTGCCAGCTTCAGTTTCTAAATTAATGTAAGAAGTAATGTAATTATGTTAGGGCCTCCAATATTTACCTGTTGGATGTTTCTCTGTTCTTTGCTGCATGACCTGTCATTGAGCTGTCACAGAAGTCAGTGGGAATTTTGTCTTAGAATTCAACAGGAACAAGAGCAAGTCCTTAGTCCTGAAAATTAGGATTCAGTGCAGGAGGCTGATGTACCCATGAAATGTGACATCCAAATGGATAAATATTAATACAAAGGCAAAAAATTTCTTCCTGTTCTTTGAGAAAAGGTTCACATTAAATTAAAGATGGTCTAGAGCTGAAGTAACACAGGCATAGTTGTCAGACAATTCCCTCGGATTAGGTAGAAAAGGACATGAAAAGAGTAAGAGCCATGAGACACTTAAATGACAGTGATTTACATTTTTTTTAAATAAGAGGCAAGAGAAAACTGATAAAACAAAAGACCAAACCTCTTTTCCACCCAAGTCTCTCACCCCTGATATTTCACTAAGAAGTGTAAAATAAGTCATTTAAAATTGCAAATCCTAACCCAATTGACACATTTACTATAGAGTAGTTAAGTTATGGTATACATCTTGAGTTGCACACCTTCATTCACACCTTCGTGGCAGAGATGTCCTTCAGAGTATGAACAGTATACACAAGAGGAACTGAAGACTGAGCATATTAGGTCCATCTTATGCTATGTCTATATTACGAATTGGGTATGTGATTCCCCTGCTCACATACATATACTCCCACTAGCTCACACTGAGTTAGCATGGATATATCTAGCAGTGTAAGCTGTGGTAGCCTGGGTAGCAGCAATGTAGTCACAGCTGAGCCATACTGAGTACAAACCTGCCCGAAATTTGTGGCTACATTGCTATGTATACTCGCACTAGTTTGAGGAGAGCTAGTGTGAGTATGTATACACGAGCAGGGGAATCACACCCCTATCTCATAATGTAGACATAGCTTTAGCTGAGCTATGAGGTGCCCTTAATAGTCAGTCCTTGGCTTATCTCAGAGGGCTATTTCTCTATAAGAATAAAAACATACATAACTCATCTCCCATATATTTTAATCACAAACAAATCTATATACAGCACAAATACTCCTCATATACTATAATTGTAGTCATTTCCACTATGAAGGGCAGAATGCAACTGTATGTAAAATTAAGAAATGGTCTCCAAGAGTAAACAATAAAAAAGAAAATCACAAGTAAAGAAGAAATCACAATAAGGAATGTACTTTCTTCATTTTGACAATGGTAATTTAGTTTTAATTATGAACATGAATATTACTTCCTAGTATACTAATAAGATTACTACAGTGCAACTCCAGTTTTCTAAACTGCAACTATCCAGAACTCTGGGTTAGCCAAAGATTGACGAGGTTCCTCTGGGCTTGTACTGACGGAAGCTCCAGTCCCATAGGAGTTCATAAGTACCAGAGGTCAGCTTAGGAGCACCATAGGAACTTAGCTTCAATCTTTCTCTGCCTACAATAGATCTCTACTTTCTCTGTTTATGATATGCTTCCAGAATCTTTAAGTTACCTCAGGTCATCAGTAGCAGCTACACATTTGTAAAACCAGAGCAACGTGTGTTTGTGGACATTACAAACTCCATAGATTTGGTCTACAGAGCATGTCAGTTACTAGTCTCATTGAACTTAAAAGCTTCATTATCTTATCTTATTTAGGTGGACAACAATGTTACTGTTGATTTAAGGGATTCTCTGACTCTTTTTGATGTTTCTTAGTTGGTTATTCACCTAGACCTTTATGTGGAAAAATAATTCTTCCTGATGTATCAGGAGCAGGGCTAACGGGATTTGTAATAAAATAGTTTATTTTATAATTCTGCTGTTGAACAGGTGTACAGGTGACACTCTTAAAGTTATTGTTGGATCCTCACATAAAGGTAAACAAGCTGTACCTGAATTACTCTGTTGAGCATGGATACTAAGTTCTGCTTTATGGAACTTAGTATCCATAATAGTTACAGATCTATCTGGTTCAGCCCCTTTACAAGCATTAGGGATGGAAGAACAAGTTCTGTCAAAATGAGAACCTGCCAGAAACTTTGCTCTGTCCTTTAATGAACCCCTTATAGCTATACAAGAGCTCTCACTCTCACACACAGTAGCTTTGTTGTGAGTAGCTTGAGTATTGCACTTGAAGTAATTTAAAGGTAGGGCAACTGAGGTGCATAGAGCTGGGTATTGCATCAAGTATATGCATGGGGGAGGGAGGGGCTTTTATTTGCAATTAATTTAGTCACTGTAGTTTTATGACTGGATTATTATATATTCTTGAGCCATAAAACATTTACTCTATATTTTTAAAGTAGTTTTTTGCAGTTGTTACACAATTTTTAATCACATGCAAAACAGAGGAATCATTAACATCTATGAAAACAAATGTAAGTAGTGGTGTAAAAGAGACAATGTCACCTTCCATTAGGAAAGTAAAGTATGTCACACTCCATTATATCAATGCTTGGAGGTTTGTTCTTTTTAGTATTAACACAAATCAACATTACTTTTAAACACGAGAAACTTCAATTGGTGTGTTAACAAGGTTAGTATTTGCTGTGTTTGTAGAACAAACGATTGATTCTGGCTGTTCTTGAGATTTCTTTCACTCATATACTATAATCTGCATTTGTCCATTGGATACTGGTAATATCTGGAAGTGGTGAAACACAGCAAATCAGTTGGCAGGGCTCAGAACTAAATCCATGAGCCCTGACCCCTAGTCCCCTGATCTAACGACTTAACATATTTCATCATTGAAGTGAACATACATATTGTTGATCTATTGGTGGTGGTAGGGTGGTGGATGAATATATGAGTTGGGGAAATTTGATGGGAGGCCAGAAGCTGGGAATGAGCGGCAAGGAATGGATCACTTGATGATTACCTGTTCTATTCATTCCCTCTGGGCTGGGCATTGGCCATGGTCGGAAGACAGGATACTGGGCTAGATGGACCTTTGGTCTGACCCAGTATGGCTATTCTTATATGGTGGTTAGTTTTCTACTGTCAGATGCTCTGTTCTGGCATCATTTTTCCCCCCCTCTTGATTTGGCTTTTGGATATCAGTAAAGCTGCCAAAGAAGAAAAAGTTGCTGGTGTAAGAGAGAGAATAGATGGTTTTATAACAGAGGGGGAGTGAATTTTCTAAGCTCTGGGGGGAAAAGGTGACCTCTGCTCACAAGACTCCCTGCTCATTAACAGATGGTTGTAGTTTAAGGATTCCACTGTGCTGGGGAGAAGGAATCAAATTAGATGTTGTGTGAAGCTGTCATATTACACTGTGTTTTTCTCTGTATAGTTCCATCTTAAAGCAAGTCATTCCTTTCATATCAGTTCTTCAGATTACTGAATCTCATTTTTTCACATCAAAGCCATGTCAGCACTTTTATATTATAAAAAGAGGATGCAAAGCTAATATTACAATACTTTCCCTGCAAGCAGCATTGACTTGTAGTACATTTTATTTGCAGGGTATCTTTTTTCCTTAGATTTGCAAAGGGAGATATGCCAAATGAGAAACATCTAAAAAATCCCTGTCAGAACCAGAACAAAGTAACTCTGTTGGGAGAATTTTTAAAATTAGATTCTTCTCAACTACAACTTTCAATATATATATTGCTCAGAAATATGGACAATTTAGAGGGTGGAAAATGTGATAGCTAATTTGTCCATTGACTGAAAAGTGTGGATGAGCTCTTTGTTATTGGTACCTGAAGAAATAACTTGAAAAATGGATGCATTGCAGCAAATCTTGAGCCAGCTTCTATTCCCATTGTAGTGAACTTCAGTTGAATTTAGAAGGAGCAGAGTTGGGCCTATTATGTCAGTATTACTGCTGTAGCAGGAAGGAAGAAAATATGAATATAAAAGGAGAAAGAAAAGACAGCAGAGAGAAGGAAAGGCTTCATAACTGTGCTCTCTAGGGTGGTCTTACTCTAACTCCACCATCAGGTTAGGAAGGTGCATGTTTCATAGATAAGTGAGCAGTAGAGGTGGGCATATCTTGATATACTGGCATCTCAGATTATAATTACTAGCTAGCTGGCCACCCTGCTTTGTGAAGGAGGTTGTCAGACAACTGACAAATGGTGGCAAAAAGAATGAAATTGTCTAAATCAGCAATGCGTGAATCTCGAAAAGATTGGCAGGCTGCATTTGGATAAGCATCTGAAAAATCTCTGGGGGAGGCCATGTCATCCTTTTCTCATTGCAGGTATTCTCTGAGATGGAGTTTGGAGTACACCAGGTATTACTTTGCCTCCTTCCTCTGGTGGAAATAAGTAGGTGCTGAGTTTCAATAACCCCTCTGCTTGACCCCACTGTAGTCATGTTTTTTCAAAATGAAAAGCATACTTTGATTTCCCTGGATTTTCCCTCCATTCTTTCATAAGCAGAAAAAGTTGTTTCACTGATCTCAAAATGGTTTGGCATTTCAAGAACCTGCAATGCACAAGCTCTCAGGAAGCCCTGGAGCATTACGTAGTGTGAGAAGAGTGATTGCAGTATGGCCCAGAGCAAGGACTCTGGATACTGCACCTTAGCTGCTCCAGAGCAGGCTACTTGGCCTTTCCCACTTGACAATGCCGGAGGTTAAGCTGGAGGTCAGACAGACTTAGCAAGACTTTCCTGAAATATATAAAAGGTTTAACCTTGAGATCTATGTGAATTAGACTAAGAGAAGAGTGCAGTAATTGGCTCTAAATATTGAAGTTCAGTTAGGGGGAGAGGTAAATGTTCTGGCAAATTTTATTTTCTCAGAACTGGAGGAAAATAGAATGAACTGGTCTAACTCATGGAAGTCAGAGCTAAAGTGTATCTCAGTGAGACCCATCTCCGACTCAGATGCTGTCCAAAGGACTTTTTTGCTAGAACTGCTTTCAGTCCTACAATGATCTTTCCTTATCACATGACCTACCGCTTTACCTGCTGAATGTCCTTTGAACCTGTGCTGATCTGGGCTGGACAAGTAAAGCTCTGTGTCCTGGAACACAAATGAAGAGCACTTAAATTAAATGACTCTCCCTTACATTGGTGTGAATCTGGAGAAGCTCTTCTGAAATCAAGTTATTCTGGTGTAATGGAGATGGGATCTGGCCCAAGGGCCCAATTCAGTTATTGGCAACATGCAAACTGCAATTGAAGTAAATCTTTGAGCATAAATTAGACATCTGTGAGGGCACACAATGTGAGTAGTAGTCATTGGTGTATGGTTGGGTAGAGAGTGGCCTGATCTGTATGATATAGCCATACAGCTAAGGCACATCCAGAGAGTTTTTCCAAGGGGAGTCAGTTGTTATGCAGCCAAGCAAGATTAGGGACAAAACGCTTTTAGAAAAATAAAAAAGATGCATGATTATGTCCCTGGTAGCCCCAGCAGTTGGCATCCCTGGATAGATGCTGCTATTGTAGGCTCACTGGGACTGTTGCCAAGTTGCTTTAAGAATTATAATAATTTTTACACTGTTGAATGTTTCTGTAATGGCTGATGAGAGCTCTGTGTTCTATTTTAGCATCCTGCAAACTTGTGCATCGAGCTGGGGCAGACTGTATGCTGCAACTTTAGCAAACTCAGGCAGTTGTTAGGCAAGATCCCTTGGGAAACAAATCTAAAACAGTTCAAGAGAATAGGCAGCATTTCAAGGAGACATTATTAAGGGCACAAGAGCAAACTATCCCACTGTACAGGAAGTATGGCGAGAAACAACATTGGCTTAACCAGGAGATCTTCAATGATCTGAAAATTAAAAAAAAAATACTACAAAAATGTGGAAATTAGGTTGAATTACAAAAGATGAATATAAACAAGCAAGCATGTAGGGACAAAATTAGGAAGGTCAGGGCACAAAATGAGATTCAACTAGCTAGAGACATGAAGGGTAACAAAAAAACATTCTACAAATACATTAGAAGGCAGAGGAAGACCAAGGAAAGGTAGGCCTGCCTGTACTCAATGGTGGGAGGCAGAGAACAACAACAAGGCAGAGAACAACACGGCAGAAGTGCTAAATGACTTTGTTTCAGTTTTCACCAAAAAGATTAGTAACAACTGTATGTCTAACATAGTGACAGCCAGTGAAAGCGAGGTAAGCTCTGAGGCTAAAATAAGGAAAGAACAAATTAAAAATTACTTAGACAAGTTGGATATCTTCAAGTCACTATGGCCTGATGAAATACATCCTACATACTCAAGGACCTAACTGAGGAGATATCTGAGCCATTACTAATTATCTTTGAAAACTCACGGAAAAAAGGGAACAACCACCACTCAGGGAATTATAGACCAGTCAGCTTAACTTTAGTATTCAGAAAGATAATGGAGCAAATAATCAAGCAATTTGCAAAAACCTAGAAGATAATAAGGTGATAAGTAACAGTCAGCATGGATTTGTCAAGAACAAATCATGTCAAACCAACCTAATAGCTTTCTTCAACAGGGTAACAAGTCTTGTGGATATGGGGGAAGTGGTAGATGTGGTATATCTTGACTTTAGTGAGGCTT
The DNA here is from genome assembly GCF_016161935.1 of Mauremys reevesii. Classification (NCBI taxonomy): domain Eukaryota; kingdom Metazoa; phylum Chordata; order Testudines; family Geoemydidae; genus Mauremys; species Mauremys reevesii. Next base: position 33,517,813 of record NC_052633.1, on the reverse strand, counting down.
TTGATGATGCCTCTCATGACCTTCTCATAAAACAAACCAGGGAAATACAATCTAGATGGAACTACTATAAGGTGGGTGCATAGCTGGTTGGAAAATCGTTCCCAGAGAGTAGATATCAGTGAGGCTGCATGTTTGTCACAGAGGTCACGGATACTGTGACTTTCTGTGACCTCTGTGACTTCTGCAGTGGCCAGCAGCAGCAGCAGTAGTTTGGGTGTGTGGGAGGGGACTCAGGCTAAGGGCAGGGGGTTGGGGTGGCGCTTACCTAAGGGTGGGGGGCTCCCCAGCTCCCACCGGCATATCCCTATAGCTTCTAGACATGGGGGCTCTGTGCACTGCCAGCAGGCCCCACCCCCACAACTCCCATTGGCTGCGGTTCCTGGCCAATGGAAGCTGCAGAGCTGGCGCTTGTGGCGGGAGCAGTGTGTGGAGAGCCGTTGGCTGCCTGCCCCCCACAGCACCAGTGGGGGTCCTGGCCATGCGCTGCTTCCCGTCTGCCCCCGACAGCACCAGCGGGGGTCCCGGGCCACAAACCCAGATCACCCACATACACCCAGACCGCCCCCCAGACCACCTGCACTCCCCCCAATGCAGCTGCTGTACCAATGCAGCTGCGATGCTGTTTGATCTCTTATGTAGCTGCTCTATACCAACGGGAGAGAGCTCTCTTATCAACATAATTAATCCATCCTCAATAAGCAGGGGTAACTATGTCAGTGGGAGAAGTTCTCCTGCTGACATAGCACTGTGTACACTACCACTTATGCCAGCAAAATGTATGTTGCTCAAGGGGGTGTTTTTTCACACTCCTGAGTGACATAAGTTTTGTCAACATAAGTGGTAGTGTAGACATCACCTAAGTCAGGAGAAGAGAAGACCCAGAGGGGACATAATTTACACTTACGTAAAAGGCTATTACAAGGAAAATGACAAAAATTGTTCTTTATAATCTCTGAGGATACGACAAGAAACAGTGGGTTTAAATTGAAGCAAGGGAGGTTTAGGTTGGACATTAAGAAAAACTTCCTAACTGTCAGGGTAGTTAAGCAATGGAACAAATTGCATAGGGAGGTTTTGGAATATCCATCATTGGATGTTTTAAAGAACAGGTCAGCCAAACACCTGGTCTAGTTATTATGCAGTCCTGCCTTGAATGCAAGGGACCGGACTAGATGATCTCTTGAGGTCCCTTCCAGTCCTACTCTTTTACAGTTCTGCCTGAAGGCAGTGCTGTGCCAGACAAGTAGAGGGCTATGGCAGTTTTTAGAAACCAGGGTTAATGAGGTTAGACAAGCTTATGCTTGCTCACATGATCACTGCATGAGCTTATGCTTGCTCACATGATCACTGCAGAATGGGCAAACACCCTCCATCCACAAAAACTGCACCCCTGTTTCTACCTATCTTTCCTCCCTGTCCACCTCCCAGCCTCAACTAATAGGCTATTAAGATCATAGAGTAATATATTGCACCAGTGTAAAAGTTATATGCCCTCCCCCAGGTGAATATTTTGCCCACATATAAATTACACCAACTTTTACACAGTGAATTGAGATCCAGGTCTCATATGTCTGCTGTTAATGGCCCATCTAGTTTGACCGTCTCTATTGTCCTCACTCAAGTATTCCATTAACTAAACTAGATACTCCGGGGGATTTGAAGTGGTTTTTAACCCTTTCTTCAGGGAGCATCCTCCCCATCTCTCAATAGCATCTCATAATGAATCTACGAGTTTCAGAGCTTTGCCATATAGTCGTAAAGTGGCTATTACTTTATATAAGAGGAAATAAAATAGAAATAGAAAATGGATTTTTATCCTCTTTTTTCTCAGTGATTTTTTTCCTCTCCAAAAGGTGATGTAAATAAGAGTGAATCATAGCAATATTGATTATTTTTCAAAGGAAGATGTGAGGAGGACATTAAATTTAATCGGCAGACTGTTCCTTCCATTATTCTGACTCAGTTTTTATTTCTATTCTTTAGTGCTTTTTATTTATTTTTATGCTTGCTCATTTTGCCATGTTTGCTAATCTACATATTGGTTAATCTTAAAAAAATTAATAAATTACCTGAAAAAAGGCTTAATCTATAACAAATTTAGGGTAAAACCTGATTTTGGGCATACAAAATAAATACCAAAGAACATTTGGTGTGTTTGTTCATTTAAAATGAAACAAAATTATTAACTCAATTATTTAACAAAATTGTCCCTTGAAGCCAATGAAATTACACCAAAGAAGAATTTAGCCCATTGTTGAGGTCAACAACCTTTTCTGTACTACATGAGGTTTGAAAAATCCAACAAATCAGAGAAAATTCCCAATTCTTTTTGCTCTCCTCGGAACATTTAAAACTCTTGAGAATTGTCTAGTCCTGCTACAAAACACAAAAACTTATCACAAACAGTTACTTGGACTGCACATCTTACAGATCTTTCAGCAGGTTGCTAGTAGCTGTGCATAATCATATTTCCAATCCTTAGCACAGGCTTAATCAATAATATTAACATATATTGCTTATGCATGTTTGTTAGTGCTTAAATAAAAAAAAAGTTAAAGTTCTAAGGAGAAATCTGGCCATAGTTACTCCCATCCCTCCCACTTTCTATTAATCAGCAAGCCCTTCCAGAGTGAGGTAGAAAGGTGGCAAACTAAAGACTATGTCTCATCTGATGTTTTAGGCCCTGCTCAATCACATACTTAAGGGCTTTGCTTAAAGTTATGCACATGCTTTAGTACCTTGCTGAATGCAGGCTATAGAGCCAACAAGAATCACAGAAATGCTAACAGGTGCTAGCATATGCTGGTCTTATTCCAGCCCAAATTATCTGAGACTCAGTAAGGAGACACTGAGACACCATTAAGGAGAAGTAGCTCAAGTTTGGGCCACACTTCCAATTTTAAGCTGTTTTAAGTAACAAACAGGGGTTTGCAGCTTCCTGATGAAATTACTAACCATGATACAATAGTATGGAACACGGTGTTAATTCAATAGGTTCCATCACTGTTCCATGGATCTGCTATATTTGTATTTGAAATCAGTCAGTCAGGAAAACAGTTTTCCTTCACAAAGGTTAGCTGGGGAAGTGTAAGCCTCTGGACTCACTGCTGCGGCGCCTCCTGCTGGTGACTTCTGAGAATTAACTCTCCAGCCTCCAGAGCGCCCTCTGCAGGCTGGTGATCCACTACCGCTTTACCTGTGGCCCCGTGTCCCTCCCAGGACCCCAGTGCCCTGTTTACCTGGGGTGCTGCCCCTCTGGCAGTAACCCCTCTCAGCCTCAGGGTCTCCCTCTCCCAGGGGAACCCCCACCCACTATTCCCACTTCTCCTCAGTTTTCGGCTACTGCCAGTCCCCATCTCTCTCTACAGGCAGAGGGAGATTGCCTGGGCGTCTGGCTCACAGCCTTTCATAGGGGCCAGCTTGGCCTGACTGGGGCTTGGCCACAGCTGAGCCTACCTTCCCCAATCAGCCCAGGCTTCTTGCCCCAGCCCCAGCCCTCTCCTGGGCTGTTTCAAGCCCCGCAGGGCAGGAGCGGGTAATCACTCCTCTACAGGAAGGGTAGGAGATTAGTAGTTTAGGCTGAGCTACAAGCCATGAACCTGTTAGGGAAGATCATTAACACTGTCCTTTTAAAATTCACAGATTGGTGGAACAGTGAGGTCAAAGGGAAGCTCCTCCATGCTCCCAACCTTCCCGTCTCTCCCTATCTTTAACACTCCTTCCTTCTCATCCCATCTTTTCCCCTTTGTCCTTTTCTACCTCAGTTCACATGCATACTGCAGCCTTATCGAATGAAATAAAATGAGTTAGCAAACATCACAGTGAGGGCACACAAAACAAATAGATAAAAATATTATTTCATATGGTGACACTAGATACAAGTGGATATAAACAACAGGCAATTATTTATCTGAAAACACTGAACACAATCTCCAAAATAATACTCATGCAGGCCTATTAAGCACATAGGGCTGTCTAGGAGACAGATCAGAGATATAGGGGCAATTTTGTAAGTGGGTATATTGGATCTTTTTCTCATACCAGGACCCAATGTAAACACCCATGCCATTGAACAGTAGTCCACTTAGGGAACTGCTAGATGTGCAGCATTAATTTTTCCTTGCTAGCCATGTATACTAGATTAATCTGAAAAACATATCCATGAATCAAACTCCTATAAACATCATCCATCATCCCTTTCAGGTAAGGACATTAAGCAAAAGTCAAAGAAAAACCTCTACTCATGCTCTGGATTCCCCACATAGGAACTGTCACTTCTAGACTGGATCTTGTCAGTTTCATCCTAGACGTTATCACTCAATGACTGGCAGATTAGTTATTTATCAGAAGTTATCGTTTACTGGCCAGAAGCCACCACATCAATAACTTATTTAGGGCCTGATCTTCCACAAGGTATTCTACTGAACTAACAAGAAATAATGGAGCAAAACCCTTCACAGAATGGAACCCTTAAAGACTTACATTGTCCTATGCCAGCCAGTGAACGCAAGTTCTAAAACTGTTGCATCAATTATTGAGTCAATAACCATTATAAACCTGAAATAACTTCACTGAAGTTAATCAAATTATTTCATGTTTACACTGGTATGTCAGAATAGAATTTCACCTATTGTCGTGTCCCAAGTTTCACCCTTGGATGCACTTCCTTAAATACAAGATCTGACAAAAATATATAAAATGTTTCCCTTTTGTTATTTTTCTTATTTAGATGGTAAGCTTTGGGGAAGGGGGGTGTCTCCTGTGCGTTTATTAGCTCAGGTTTTTAAAGAGGTGTAGATGTTGCTCTGCTCAGTGTTGCAATGCCTAACTAATTTAGGAGTCTAAATATCATTTTCAAAAGGGATTTAAGCACTTAGGCACCAAAATGCATCCACTGTCAATGTGATTTTGGCATGTAAGTGCCTAAATCGCTTTTGAAAAGGGGATTTAGGCTCCTAAATTAGTTAAGTGTTGCAACACCTAAGTCTCTCTAAAAAACTAGACCAGTGTGCCTAGCATAATGAGGCCGCATTCTTTGTGGGTCATAATAAACAATGATTAATAATCATCATAATGTTTCCATGCAAGAAACTTCTTCAGTTGCCATAGGGATATTAAGTGATCATGAATCAGAGAAGTGTCTATTAGGATGTGGTACATGCTATGACAAAGTTGGAGGATGCCTGTTTTATAGAATTAAAAACAGTGGTATTAAAAAAAACTTTGATATGTTTGCTTTAATTCAGTTGCCATGAGGAATAACTGAGAAGAGAATTTTGGCATTTTTTTGTTTTAAATGGAGATGTGTTTGCAATGTTAAAAAGATGACTGTATGCAGGGGCTAACAATAAAGAGTTCTTGTGTGATCTTTAATATTGACCTCCATTTGAGAAGAATAGCTTTAACATAGCTCCCCGATTTTAAATGGCAGCACTGCGTTTGTAGTGCTGACTTGTATTCAGTGTGTGTTTAGCTAGTTGCAGCAGTTTTGGTACCTCTCTGCTTTAGACACTAGCATTTGAATATTTTTTCTTCCTCAAGAGGTAAATTATTTATATAGTACCAAGGTTTTTTAACCTAGCTTATGACAGGCTGGGATTTCTCCAGTCTCAGTTGAAACTGTCTAAATAATTTATCAACTGTTCCTTCAAAGTACAATAAATTCTGAAGCCTAAGAAATGTTAAATGAGATTCTTTGCCCTTCTTCTGTGAAATGGGTCACTGAGGTTAAGCTAGTGTTTTCTTTGAACTTCTCAGACCCTTGTTTTCTCCCATGGTGTTAAATCCCTTTTTTCTTTCCTACGTCTTTTCATTTTTTTGACATTTTCTATTTATCAGGCTTTTCCTTTGTCTCCTTGTATCTCCTGCTAACATTTCCCTTGCTGATGTCTTCCCACACTGTTTATTATTAGCTACCAATGAGAAAGTTGTCCCTTTTTATGGCCCTCCACATACAGAAATCTTTGGTTTCTTGATCCAAAGTTGTACTGGCAGTATCAGAAATCCACATGAGGTCCCAAGAACTGGAAGTTGCAAATCAGTCTCTGATTTAACTGGAACACAGAGTGCTCAAGGCTAAGCATTGTCTCCCTGATCCATTGATATTATGGCCCCATGTTTCTAGCTATTCAAAGTCTTACAATTACATGTAGCAGACAAGGGCTGGCAAAAGGCAAGGTAAGTTTATTCTTAAGTCTAAAACAACAGTATGATCTATGTATGTATATAATTGGGGCTGCAGAGGTGTAACTGAACCAGCCCCTATTATTTAGGAATGCAGAACATGGAGGATGTTTGCCTGATATCTCTGAAGCTACACACTGGTGAAAGTTCATTAGTATTCCCTTACCTTGTGTATGTCATTTATTGTAATTATAAAGGAAAAACAAAGATAAATTGAGGAAGAGATGTGGCCTAACATGACCTCCCTCAAACACCACGACAGGATCAAAGAGACATCGTACAAATCAAGTTGGGTTTGTTTAGAGAAGGTGTCACAGAAGGGCTAGCTGTACCTCTGACCCCTTCTCTGTCCTCTCTTAGTGTGCCTCCCCCCTCAGGTATGAGGCTTCATGCCTTTATCTCCCTAGGGTGGAATCACATGAGTCTCCCACTGTTAGACTGTCTCTCACACTACAGTACCCTGTTGACCAACAGTTCTTACCCAGCAGGTCCAATTGGGTTCAGGTACCAGCAGCTCTTCCCTTCAGGAGTTTGTGACTAGTAGTGAAAACAGTAATCTCAAACAGGGCTTTTAAAAACAAAGTATTGTTTAACTCAAAATGTAGGAACAAAACAAAGCATGATAAATAGGACTTCAAAACAATGAAAGCTACAAGTATGTCTATCTTACTTCAAGTTTACCATCACCCTGGAAGCTTAGGAAGGCCTAACTTCTTCAGAACATCAAACAGATGTCTGTGTCTCCAACAGTTTCTCTCTGTCCTTGAGAGCCCATCTTGAATCTGGGCAAAGTTCTTTGTTTCACTTTTCCTCGGCTTGGATCCCTGACTCCTGCCACACTGGTTACAAGTTTGGGACACCTTTGCCAGACTGGTCCAGTGAACTCAGCAGGATGTTGGAAATGGCACTTCAAAGCAAATGACTTTGGTATTGTCCCGGAAATGTGGGGAGGTGGGTGGCTCTCTGAAGCCATTTTCCTCTTTCCTGTGTATACGCAGCCAACCTCTTTTTGATTTAACTCCCTGTATTCATACAATAAACTCCACAGTCAGACAGAAAATATATTAAGTATTACAAAGCAGCTCCAAATCTATAACACAAGGTCATTCAAAATTCTCGAAGTAAGCCATATTCCTGTCATGAGAGTTTGTTCCTGATGAACATTATCCAGAGTAAAAAAGATTAATTTTGCCATATTTAATAACCTTTTGAATAATGTGGGACACTGGCATATGATTGTACTTCCCTACTTTCCTGTGCCTAATATGGAAACTGAATGTAGCCATTTCTTCTCATAAGTGCTGTTCACCCAGTTAGGTGACCTGGTAAATGGTGACTGGATATGTTACATAACAGTCAGATGAAAAGGAAAGTCTGGTTACAAAAGCTCGATGCTGTCCCCAATGATCCTCAGCAGGACGATTTAAAAGCTGCTTTTGGAATAATTTAAACTTTGACTTGAATGGAAAATGAGATAAAGTATCACTGGATATTGTGTTTCAGTGACCTCTAGCCAAAACTCAAGGGTGCATAGAAGGGAGGGTGCTATTCAATATCCTGCATAACGTGAGCTGTGCTCCTCATTTGCCTTGAACTCTTACCCTGCAAAGCTTTTCTGTCTGGTTTTCCAGGGCACCAAGAAGCCCATCAGACATTTGCTTCTTCTCTAACAACATATTTGAGATGGAAAAGAAAACCTAGTGGGCCACAGAGTTTACACAGGAGGTGGAGAATGATGGTTGTAAAATACCAGTCTAGTCCCCCAATTCTGGGATGGCTGGGGGCTGTTTGCCAAGGACCCCAATGTCATCCCCTCATGGAAAAGTTTTAGCTAATTTAATAGAAGTGTTTACTACAGATTTTAATAGAATTGTTACAAAACTGATAGAATTTACTAGTGAAGTATATCACAATCTTTTTGTAAAAGCCCATTGGTTTCACCCCAATTAAATTCCATAAGAATTTTCATAAGGATCAAAACAATACTCATGCAAGCAATGTGTTTTTCTGGTTTTGACCTCAACCCCCCCAAAAACAAACAAAAAAACCACGAGCCAAGATTATATTGTCTTTTTATTGGACACTTCTTCCCCCCCGCCCCCCCCTCACAAGATACAGTGTGAACCTCTTACCTTTTCTGACTTCTGTGGAGGTCCCCAGTGACTTGCAAATGAAAATGTTGGAAGAAGGGCACAGAGGCAGTTGGCTGGTCTTCTCTACCTATCTGAAATCTTTGGAGTGGGGCCAACAAAGTCAAAGCATAATACATCAATTCACAAGGAATCCTAAGGAAAGCAGTCTGTCTGCTCCGTTACTCCATTTCCTACTTAGAATCAGGAGGACTCGAAGAGCCAGCTCCAAAGCCCATTGAAATCAAGGAGAGTATTTTCACTGACTTCACTCGGCATGGGCTCAAGCCCTAAATGAAGGCAGGACAACTGTCACCACTACATAATACTTTGCAACACTTCTTCCTCATTCTGGGCCTGATCTAAAATCCATTGAAGACAAAGGGAATGTTTCCATTGATTTCAAAGGGCTTTGGATCAGGTCATCTAACTGGGTCTTTTTCTCCCCCTTATTATAATCATCCTCACTGATACTCTGTTTCCATGCTCTAGTGCAAACCACTAGTCAGTGTGTTATGTGGTGACCTCTTTGCCTGATCTACCAAGCGTGCGAATCTTACAGATTCCAACCTCAGAGCTGGGCTCTTTAGCTCAAACTGTAGAGACTCACTCTCTGCTAGATGCTGTTGCGCCTGTCCACATCAGAGGATATCCATTTACAAACATCAGACGAGAAGAGAATGACGGCACCAGAGTCTGATGATGAATTTCAAACATAGCAGGATCTGACAGCGTGGGCAAGGCTCAGATAGCTAACAGCCGGCATAATTTCTATATTGCTGCTTCACACAGTGGCAGCCTGTAGTGTACTAACTACAATGGGCTCTTCAGTCTAGCAGAGAAAGGTATAGCATGATCCAATGGCTGGAAGCTGAAGCTAGTCAAATTTGGACTGGAAATAAGGCATAATTTTTTAAAGGTGAAAGTAATTAACCATTGGAACAATTTACCAAGGGTCGTGGTGGATTTTCCATCACTGACAACTGTTAACTCAAGATTGGATGTTTTTCTAAAAGATCTGCCCAAGGAATTATTTTCTGGAAGTTCTCTGGCCTGTGTTATACAGGAGATCAGACTAGATTATCACAATGGTCCCTTCTGGCCTTGGAATCTATGAACTAACTACATTTCAGGATACAGAAGCAGCATTTTGCCAAATATTACGCTTAACATCTGAAGTTTAAGAAAAGTTTAACTCAGATCTCCTTTTCCAAATTATATGAATAAAAATGATCAAAGACCATAATTTTCAAGCCTGGTACCTAAATTCACATGTATGCACTTAAAACTGGTCTGAATTTCAAAGGGGGAATATAAGTTGTCAGCACTTCTGAGGAAAACAAAAACAAAACAAGAAGTCCCCCCAAGAAACAGGCTGCTTTGATTTGCCATCTTGGATATAAAATTAGGTGCCTTAGGTTACTCTGTCACACTTCCAAATTGCCTGTATTTATTCAATCTTATACTATTAGATTACTTATTTGACATTCAGATCTAAACACAATATAAATTACAACATTCCATAACTATGCTTAAACATAACTCCCAAAACAATCCTAAAAGGAAAAGAGAGACTGTAATCTTTAGAGAGTTAAAACACTTTGATTTCACAGAGCTTTGCCTGAATAAGAATGGCAGGATAGGAACCTAAAAAAAAACAGAGAGAGAGAAAAGTGGGAAAAAGAAGAGGAGGCAGAAGTCAAAATGACTAGCATAGAACCTGCTTATCAGTATCTGAGAATTTCAGGTATTTTTCAAATGACATTTATTTCATGCTCACTGAGTTTTGCCATCTTCAGATTTGGGGTTGAGCTCATTTTCTAGAAGAGGAATGAGTAACAAAACATTTCCCTCCCACAAATCACATTTTAGCTCTAAATCTTTAAGAAAACATTTATGCAAACCTAAACCTTTTCTTAACTCATACTTTTGGGATTGTTATTTTGGAATACGAGAATCAGTCACACACAGTATTATCCTTAACTTGGAATGTTACAGCACTGGTAGTGTCTCTACCTTAATACCATATAAACATTCCAGTATTTAAAAGTATATTATATGGAATTCTTATTTATAGGATATATGCAACAACCTTATTTTTATGTATAAATATCAAATTATGCAAATACTTATTTTATTTACTAAATAAGTCTATGTAAATTTCACAATCTTCTCTTGAACACATAGGATATTGTTTCATTTCTCATATTTGATGTATACATAGAATAATCACATCCCAAGCCTTCTAGATGGGTGAATCATTGGTAAACTGCTCCCATTCCTCCTGCCAACCCCAAAATACTATTTTCTACATTATTTTGTTGTTTCTGGAAATAAGAAGCGTACACTCATTGTTCAGAATTTTCACTAGATGGTGCTCTAAGTATAGAAACATTTCTCATACCAAACTCTTCTTTGCTGTTATTCTTTAAAATTTGCAAAAATTACCAGTTCAAGTGTATAGGAAAGGTTTGATAATTCTTACAGTGTGCCAGCAGCTACATCTGATCAGATTATATCTGTTCTCACAAGCTAAGCAGTGATCATTCAGTTCGGGTGGCGTGATAGGAAGTTGCTTTTGGAACAGGGGTGGGCAAACTCTTTGGCCTAAGGGCCACATCTGGGTATGGAAACTGTATGGTGCGTAGGGGTGGGGTTCTGATCCCAGAAACAGTGCGGTGCAGTCGTGCCTGCGCAGTGTGGCTCTGCATGTCGGAAGATGGTGCTCATCAAAGGAATTGAGAGTCAGGGGCTGGGGAGCGCCGGGTGAGCAGAGCAGGGAAAGCACCTGACCGTGCTCCCCAGTGGGAGCTTGAAGGCCAGATAAAAACATCTGACAGGCCAGAAGTGGCCCACGGGCCATAGTTTGCCCACCCCTGTTTTGGAAGAACTGTAAAACTGATATCCTGACCCCTTGCAATTAAAGATACATGGCACTTTTTGTACGCAAAGATCTTAGCCCCAGCACTCTGGCCAAATTCTAACTGGGCAAAATTACATCCTCTGCAGTTTCAGTTAATACAACATCCACTACTTGCCCCAAACTGTTGCACAACAGTGTTGCTGCTAAGTGCCAATAGCTGCAGTGTTGCACTACAGTGGGATTAGTAACTTACATCCATCCATGCACACTATTCTTATATATGAAAATAAAATCACTCTCACCCTGTCCTCCCACATCTATTTATAGTTACACACACATTGTGGAATACTCTAAAGAAGTTATTATCACAGTACATTTATAAAGATCTTTAAGTACACACTGTTGCTTTACGACAGATGTAAGACAAAATTGTATGCTACAAAATTGTGCCTGGAGTATTTCCTGTGGATGGTGTGCAATTGTCAGGTTTTCATAATTTGGCCCTACCAGAACAAATACCCAAGAGCAGTTCTCTTCATTGAGAATTATTTCCCTGCCAAATTTCTACTTTCTACCCACAGCTCTAGAATTTTCATGTTATTCATTTTAAATGAGAATTTTTTAAACTCTTCTCATAGAAAGAAGGCTCAATTGTTTTTGCTCAGATTTAAAATAAAATCATAGGACTGGAAGGGACCTTGAGAGGTCATCTAGTCCAGTCCCCTGCACTCATGGCAGGACTAAGTATTATCTAGACCATCCCTGAGAGGTGTTTGTCTAACCTGCTCTTAAAAATCTCCAATGATGGAGATTCCACAACCTTCCTAGGCAATTTATTCCAGTGCTTAACCACCCTGACAGTTAGGAAGTTTTTCCTAATGTCCAACCTAAACCTCCCTTGCTGCAATTTAAGCCCAGTCACTAAGAATTCAGTTGCAAAGGTGATCATTACAAGCAAATGAAAATAGGGTTAAGAAAAGGCTCATGTAGCCTTAAATGTAGCCACTGCTAAGGTTTCCTCAGTAAAATAGTATGCTGATCAACATAATTGAAATATTAATTGTTAACGTTTAGAAAAGAGCAAAATAGGCAAAGAAAAAAATCAATAGTATTAACTTTCTAATTTGAGGGCACCTTCTGTTTACAGAATTGGGAAACTTGACAGCAACAAGTTTGGTTGTACAATGTAGTAAATTAAAAGACTGATGCTTGTAACATTTTAATAGCTGCTTTTATTTTCATTGTCCCAGACTAATTCTAATAAAGGAATTTCATCAGGTAATGATGGTGTGGCATGTTTGATGGGAGCAGACTTGATCACCCTGCTCTGTCAGAGCACTGAATAATGTTCTTTTAATCAATCATTCACATATTGATTTTCTATATAGGCCATTACAGATACAGGAAATCTATTTAGTAAACTAACTGGTTTCTTATCCTCATTAATAAATGAAAGTCTATTTGATGCATAACCTCAGTCTCTCTTTACCTTTTATGCTTTCCATTTTGATTGACCTCATCTTGCATAATGAAATGACTTTTACCAGTTCTGTCATTAGAGAGGCATACTGTGTATTTACAACGATGTTCCTTTTCTGTGCCGAGATGTCATTTCCCCCACCACAACTTATTTTCAGCACTATCTTCTCTGTGTAATGTACATACCAGTTCTGTCATATGTTAAAAACAACAACAATACATTTAAGGAATGATTCCTGACTTTCATTTGTTGCCTTTGGTGTAGCAGGAAGTTCATTACTTAGATATCAGAGGGGTAGCTGTGTTTTGTTGTGGATACAGACTAAGGAGGACCTTAAAGACTAGCAGATTTATTTGGGCATAAGCTTTCGTGGGTAACCCCCCCACTTCTTCAGATGTATGAAGTGAAAATTACAGATACAGGCATAAGTATACTGGCACATGAAGAGAAGGGAGTTACCTTACAAGTGGAAAACCAGTGTTGACAAGGCCAATTCAGTCAGGGTGGATGTGGTCCACGCCCAATAATTGATGAGGAGGAGTCAATACCAAGAGAAGCAAAATTGCTCTTGTAGTGAGCCAACCACTCCCAGTCCCTATTCAAGCCAGAATAGCAAGGGGTAGGCTGGATCCCCCTGGGTAACTACTGGTATTTCAACATCACCAGTGGTAATCTGCCAGTCAGGAAAGTCCCTGCTTGCAGCTTTCTGAACAATCCTGTGTTCTTAAAGATAACTGCCTCATGCACCTTCCCAAATGAGGCAACACTGATGTTGGTGAAGTGTCCCTGATGATCCACCAACACTTGCATCATAATAGAAAAAGTAGCCTTTTTGTTGATATACTCGGGGGCACAGACGGCTGGTGGCAAAATAGGAATATGCGTGCAGTCTATCACTCCACTGCAGTTTGGGAACGTCACTGCAGCAAATCCATCCATTATGTCCTACACGTTGCCATGAGTCACAATCCTGTGTAGTAGGAGACGATTTGGCCCTGCATGGTTGCATGACAACAGCCCCCATACTGGATTTGCCAACTCCAAAATTATTTTGCATTGACCAGTAGCAATCTGGAATTGCAAGTTTCCACAGTACAATTATTACTTGCTTCTCCACTGTCAATACAAAAGCAGAGTCTGGAAATGCTGTCTGGAATAAATGGAAGTTCTCACCCTGTTTAAGCCATATGTATTAGTTAGATTCTACTAATTTGAAGGTTAAATAGCTGATAAAAAGCCTAATCCTACAAGGTAAAGAGCATCCTTAACTCCCACTAAAGACAAGAAGAGTCAGAACCCTCAAAGTCTCAGACTTTAGATCCAGGCCTATTAAAAGAATGGCTACTCGGTAGATAATGGATTGTATGAAAAGGAAAGGAATGCAAAGCATCTCATTGCTGCTGAATGAGCAGAGGTGAGAAACTAAAAATAGTTATAACCTTGAGAAAATGTACATATCAGTAGCACATTTTATTTCAGAAACCATTACTGTATTTTGGTTTTATACTAGTTTACTAGGAAAATCTTATTGGGATGTGGCATCTCAGTTGTAAGGGAATCCTAGGATAAGCGAAAATGAGGCAACCATACATAACTGTATGAACAATTAAGATATAATTATTATAATAAGCAACAATGCATCAACATCAACTCTGAGCAATAAGTATGCTAGCATATCATTTCCCAAAGAAAATATGAATTTAATGAAATATTCACTTATAAATTACTCATCATGCATGGGACATACCTGAGACCCCAGTCCTGCGAAGATGTGTGCACATGTTTAACTTCATGCTCTGGGACCAGTCCCACACTGATCTTTGCAGGATCAGTGTAAATTTGTTCTGTGTTGTTAGTAGAAGATTTTAATTTTTATTGCACTCAGAGGTACTCTTGAGAAAATACTGTTTGAAATTAGTCCTTAACAGAAAATATTTTCTTAAGTCTGCACCATGCAAGTATAGATAACACAGAGTGTTCTACAATTCCTTGCAGATTTGGGCCCTTAGAACAGAGAACTTACTTCTATGTGAGGATGAAAAGTCATGGGAATTTAGAGGTATTATTTTGTTCCCTAGAAGACTTCCATATTTTGGACAAAACTAGTTCGACCAGAGGAGAATTTACATTGATGAGCTGTAATGTGCATTCAAAACACAGTATTTCCTTTATTGCCAGCATTTGAAAAGCAACAACTTTATCAAGAGTGTGAACAAAATTGGGTGGTGGCCTATCAATTTTTGCATATAAAAATTAAGGTGTCTGTGAGGTTTTGGAAAATTCATGAATTTGGTCAAAGGTGAAACTTTGTCTTTACTTTCAGTAAAGAGTTTCCATGGTGGAATTATGCCTGGAGACAAAGTGAGAGATTTTGACAATTTTCCCTGAAGTTATTGTTAGTGTTCAAAAATGGGTTTTTATTGCAAAGTGATCAGGAAAGAACATTTCCCTCCTCATTTCTCCCCCACCCCTTACACACCCACCCACACCCCAAATGTGCAGCATTGCACAATTGGCTTAATGTATTAAAAGTCCAATCCTGCAGACATGAGCAACTTTACTCATGAGTAGTTTTTGTGGACTCTACTTGCAAGACTAAGTTACTTGTGTGTAAATGTTTGCAGGATTGGGACCTATGGAGACTAATCTTCCTCTGACGTACCAGATGCCAGTCTTCTGAGGCAAGATAAAGACTTAATCCATGACCTGCATCAGTGTGGCACATCTATGTTTGGCTGAAAACAATAGCCTTGGGCCACATAGGAGAGTGAACAACAAGAGGGAAACATGGAAATTGGATGGCGTTTCCCCCCAGACCTGCAAAGTGCAATTTTTGTGCCTAGCTCTCATTCCAGGAGAACACTTCCAAAATTTAATTGTAAACATGGTGGTTGGTCCAGCAGAAGGCTGCAGAGCATGCAGGCTGTGGGTAGTTGGGTGAGTCACAAGTCTAAAATGACTGACTGTTATTTGAAAGAACCTTAGATTTCTATCTGCTTCCACTTTTTAACCTAGGTTCTTCTATGGCCCTCATCACTGTGGCATCTCAGCACTACCCACATTAACAGAAAGGACAACAGCAAACAAAACACTCTGCCCTATCTGCCTGCAGAATTATGTTGAATGTCCCACCTTCCCCCATTCTCCTTCTCACTGAAGATATGCTACAACATGCTCAGAAACCATTATTGGTAATGGCAAAACCTGCAAGACAAACACAAGGTACTTTGCAGGAATCAATGTATACTGTCATTTCTCACAAATGAAGGAATTACTGGCCATGATGACTATTCTCCACAAGATGGCAGTAGCTTGTGTGGAAAAATCTTTCCAGTCAAATATATTCCTGGAGTCTTTGTGGGTGTAGCTTAATTTAACTCTCCCTCTCTATGCATTTAGTGCCTGCAAAAGGTGCTCCATGCTCAGCTGTCAGACCTGGAGACTGAAGCCCACACACAACGTACAGCATGGACAGCAGCAGTGCAAGTTTCCCCTCAGTGCCTCTCAATATAGGTCTCAGCTTTAATCTGGGACAAGCAATTTGGAGCAGAGACTAGTTCAGTATCTGTACCCATCCAGTCCCTGGCAAATGACAGCACTAGTTGTCATTGTGGTGGGGTTGGCTCTGTCCAGTTAGTTATCAATGTTCTTTTAAAAGTCAGGCCTGAATGAGCTATTTCTAGTAAGATAAGAAAACATCAGCAGGGGAGGTGGCCTGTTAGCATGATATTATGGTATGTGTTAAGTGGCATGGGTATTTGCAAGGAGGACACAGTACCCTATAAGCCACCAAACCTCTTCAGCTATGAGGAATATTGCTCGGAAACTCTGACATGAACCTCCTAGAGTCTCTTGGCTTCTCTGCCTCTCCCACTCCTCAAAGCAGATAGGCCAGCCTTTCCAGTCACCCTGGAGTGATTAATATTCACAACAGCTGCACATGGCCCAAGTAGCCTGAAAGAGGTGCTGTGGTACTTCATGAAGCATGCAGTAGGAATGGTGCTCTCAGAACCATGTGCAGAAATACATCGGTGTATCAAATATTCTTTGAAACTTGGATGCATTATTCAAATACTTGACTATCTTTGGATACTGAATATGATTAGTTGTGGGATCATAACCTAATATTACAAGAACCAGAAATAAAGAATATATATTTATGTTGCTTGCATATTTTGGTAAACCAGGACTGACAGTGACAGAGAGCTCAACCTATCCTGCTCCTCAGATTGGGGATACTGCTTAAAAAGAGATATTTAGGCAGCCTGTAGGACTCTGGAAAACTTGTTCATCTTGTCTTTGTGAGTCCACATGCAGACATATAAAACAGTCTCCAGAGATACATTTACATGGAATAGAACTCAGACTTTCAGAATTTTACTGTGTGTGGCTCAAGATTAGAGTGGAAAAATCAGGATTCCAGGTGGGAAAATCCTGAGCTCTTTTTTCAGGTTTGTTAGTGGATTTACAAGAAGTCACTTACATCTTTTATATCCATTTTATAGATGGACAAACTAGGACATAAAGAGGTTATCTGTCTTCTATAGGTGAATGTAGAAATGTAAAAAGCACCTTAAAAACAGGAAGTTGAAATGCTGAAGGGATAACAAAAAACAAAAACAATTCAAGCCATCAAAGATGCACCAATACAAAAGAGAATTAAGAAATGCCCATGGAATCATGTGGACTGTTAAGAGTAAATTAAGGAGTGTTCAAAAGGTCAAAGGACAGGATAGTCTCGAAAAAGGATAAAGAAAGAAATGCAATACTCCCTTGAGGATTTAGGATAAAGGATCTCTCAGTCCTAGATAACAGCAGAGAGCAGGTTAGCGAACCATATGTGGCAATATAGAAGCAATGACACTTCAAAAGAACCAAGAACTTGAAAAAGTTGAAAAATGCAGTTAGCAACAGACTTGGATCTGAAGAAGAAAAACCCTAGAGTTAGCACAGCTGGATGTGAACTTTGATGCTGAATTAAACAAGGTTTAAGAAGAATGAGCCTTTAAAAGAAATGGTCATTGGCAATTCCATAGGGTCAATCAAGGGGTTAGGAGGGAAGAATCTCTTCTACTCTCTTGCGACCAAGAGCCACTGGTTAGCAATCTTCTCTGATAGAAGCTGAGCCAGCTACTCACGCTGAACTTGTGCAGAGCCTTGCAGTTGGGGGCTTATTTACCTTGGGATTTTACACAGGCAGCTGAGCAACAAGCACAATATTTGGCAGTCAGTACACAGGAGATAACTCTGAGACAGTGCTCTTTGCAAGGTCTCTCAACCAGGCAGCACTTTCCAGGGTCCAGTCCAAAGGTGAATGATAAGGGACAATTTGTTTGAGCTAGAAGAAGATATATCTATTATTTTGTATCAATCTCTGTATGACACCAACCCCCTGCATAGGATCTGAAAACTATCCTTCCCTGTTTTCAGAAGCATGATGTGTGTGATAGAAAAGGAACCAACAGCCCGTCAAGCTAAAAATTGCTGAGAAAGTTGAGAGTTTGTACTTTGGAACCAGGAAAGGAAAGAGGAAGAGAATGTTGGGATGTTGAATGAAGGAGCGATGGGGTGCTCTACTTACCACTAGTCTGGCGCTCCTCCTGGCTGCTCTGGAGATTATTCAACACCCCTTCCCACAATTGCACTCTGTCACTCTACCTCTCTCTGTGGTCTGCAGCCCCTCCTTCGCTCCAGGAACCACAGTGTCCTCTTCATGTCTTGGCCCTCCAGCCAGGTCACTCAGCATTCTCCCCTTCTGGGGTATATCAAAGTCTTTCCTTTGGCAATCCTAGGCAGGCTTCCCAGTCACTGCCTCAGGTGCCACTCCTTCAGTGGCTGATAGGAGAACCCAGGCCTACCCTCTTCTCCGAGTTCCACTCCAGGGACCCTCAACCCAGCAGTTCCTGGCTTGCCTCTCTCTGTCCTCACTGCTTGCTTGCTGCCACCACCCCCCACCCTTCTCTGGGGGTGCCAGCTCCAAACCCTTCTCCCTCTTCCTAAGGAATGACTGCTTCCCCAGTCTGTTGCCAGCTTCCTGGCTTTATAGGCCCACCTCTTTCTTCCCAGCTGAGCCTGCTTGCAATCAATCCCTGCTCCTTGGCTCTTCCTCCAGGTGTAGTGTGTGGAGTTAAAAGGCCCACCTGGCCACCTTAACCCCTTTCGGTCCTGTGTAGGGTGAACACCCCATCACAGAAGGAGAGACGGCTGCATTAAGGCCCTTTCTACACCAAAGCCAACATCTAAGCTAGCAACAATGGGTTTAGGAAATGCTTAAGAACCGTGGTTCTGTTTATGACAGTGTGGTGTGATTACGCTACAGACAAAGACTAAGGCGGCCCACTTTAAACTGTGCTCTGAGGGAAGGTGTAGATGGGAAAGAGCAGGCAAGAGAAGCAGGGACCTGCTGAGGAGCCCCTTGTCATTCATGAGAGGAGAGGAAAGTTCATTGCCCACATACCCCATTGTCAGCCATAAGTGAAGGGGTGGGAGAGAAGGGAAGAGACCCCTCCTAACCAAGGACCCTATCCTCTTCCATACCCCAAGTCCTCATGGGAAAATGGGTCCTAGGTTGGGACCATTTCTCTGTTTTTGTATGGAAGACAGAGGGCCCCCAGCAAGTCTCTATGGGAAGGGGGGGGGTGCCAGAAGAGTGACTCATGGGATCTTGTATTTCTCTTCTTGTACTCAGTTGAAGATGGTGTCTCTGGGCAGGGATACCTCCTTGAAGGAAGGGGTGAATCTCCCAACAGGTCTGGTCGTTCTCCCCATAAGGAGTTAGATCTTCATGTAGCATAAGATGGGATTATGAAAGAACCTAAGGGCAGTTAGGGACCCAGCTTCCATTGGAAGTGAATGAGATCTGAGCACCTAACACCTCCTCCTCAATATCCCATCCGTGGTTACCTCCCACATGGATACCTTTCAGCTACAGCAGATTGCGACTGCTTATTCAGTGGTTTACACAGGGAGTACATGACACCTGTGCACTGTAGTGAACAAAACCTTTCATCTGATTTCTGAAGTAAGTTCAAGAAGTTGATTCCAAGCTACAAAGCCCTTAATAGTTTGGGTCCTTCCATCTTAGCAACAGCCTCTCCTCCCAGCTTTTTCTATGTTAGCAATTTTCAAGAAGTTTCCCACTGTTGCTCTAGCACTGGTGGCACACTGGTGTAGACAGACTCAGGCATTTTTTTTACAGATGGTGGCATGGACTAGTTGCCCAAGTGTGTACCCAGGGACCTGAGGAGAGCAGGGGGGCTTGTCCTCAGCCATCTAGCCCCATGCCACTGCCTGTGCTGTCATGGCTTCACTGCTGTTTTAGCAAACTAGCTGGATTAAAGCTAGCATGGATAAGCCTAAATGTGCTACAATCACATCTCCAATTGCAGTGTAGATATACCTTGTGTCAGAGCAGACAGACTTAGATGATATGGTGGTAAAAACCCCTGAGGCCAGTCTACATGACAGCTCTCATGGTTGCTGCTGCATGAGTACTAATGCAAAGGTAGGAGATTTTCCCAAAATGTCCAGTGTAGATAAGTCTTCAGTGGTCCACTGAGGAATTTGAGCCATTAGTGCTCTGGAGTTTAAATGGATCAAGGTATTTTCATTGAGGAGCCAGCCCCTCTACTACGCATCCATGATGCCTGTCACATGTCCACATTACCCTTTTTTCCTAAAGTTTCCCACCTTTGCCATTACTGGTGCACCCAACTTTTGGGGCATTAATGGAGACTGGATACAGATGTCTGAACCTTTATCTTGTCCATCCTGAAGTATGCCAAACACCACAGTGGTTCAAATGCCTGCAGACACTGATGCAGCATCTATACTCGTGCTCCACAACTTTGCTCCGGGGGAGTCAAATATTAAAGGCATGGGCCAACATACAAGCAGAGGTAAGAAATCTTACTCTGTTAAAAATACCTTCACAAAAGTATATTATCAAAGTATCCAGTGAAAAGGAAAACAAAACCCAAATTAGACTCGTGGTGAAATGCAAAAACCTGACCCTTCCCATCTAAGGCCCCAGCAAAGAGAACTACATAGGGAGACTTTCAATGGGACTCCACTTGGTCCACCTGCATGGCTCTCTTTGCAGGATGAAAGCCTAAGAATTCAGATATTAGCATGAGCTACATTTAAGCAACAAAATTGTAGTGGGAATAACTGAAGCATTATAAAAAGAATTAATGATTCAGAAGTTAAAAATCTTAACTGGAATTTAACCAGAAGTGGTAAATTTGTTATTAACATGCCAACTTGTTGATAGAGGATAAAGCATGGTAATACTGATTTAAAACCACACATGGAAAGCAATAGAAAATGGAATAATTATTAAAAGTAATGACTGGGAGCCCAGTATGTGGCAAACTCAAACTAAGTAGAAAATTAGCTCCATTAAAGCAATACAGCAAATTTAACTTCTAGTCTGGAATAAATGCACTAGAAGCACAAACAACAGAGATTTCTGATGACTAAACAAATCTTATTTTGTTTGGATTGTTCATGATTAACATCCATCAAATCTACCTATGTTAATTTGTAATCCTCTCTAAAGAGAGTGTACATTGATCAGGTTTCTATAATTTCACTGAATGAAACCATTCAGCATAACATTTAGCAAGGTCAAATAACCCCTGCTACTATTTAAAGGTTACTTTACTCCAAACAAAGCTAGTCAATGTAATGACATCAGCTGGCCAAGATTATGTAATATTCAGGATGGCATGTTTTATAGCAAAAACCAATCTCTTATTGAATTAAGAAATTAATCAGTCATTTTAATAGATTTCAGTTGAGGAGCCTATATGACACTGAGATATACTCTGCTAAGATAAGGCTGTCTTCTCACATTTCATCATTTTACTGCCCACTTGACTGGTTGGCAGCTAAGAGACTGTCAAGTTAATCCTAATTTCTAAAGCAGTATCAACTACTATTTCTTTCCCTGGAAATGATACAGAAGACCCCTATGTGATTTATGATGCCACACTATCCCCCCTCCATTTTGCATATCATGAACCTTCAAAAAGTCTCATCTACAGTAAAACCTCTCCTTCTAAGTAACCAGCAAACCTAAAATAGAGAAATAAATCCTTTAACTAATGGAGGTGGGGGGTAGTTAGGATTAACAGAGAGATATGGCTGAATTACCTTTGATTCTTTTACCTATTTGTTGGGTACAGGCAAGGGGTCCTTTTATACTGAGCAGGCAAATAAGAGAAGTTAGATATAAAGACCTATTACATCACTGATTCTATCTCTCTTCCAGTGTAAAACAAGGCCTTCAGACAGGACATATCAGATATCAAACAGGTGCTAGATTTGCTTGAGACAAAATGTGGTTTATGTTTACTAGAAATTGGGAGAATAAAAGTGATTCATGAATATTTTCACACATTAAGAGAGAGTTCAGAAACCTTCCATGGATTTCTTTAATATTTTTTTCCTTCCTCATTTTAAAATCATAGTTTAAAAACAGATCTTCAATTTTGTTAAAAATATTCCCACCACATAACTAAATCGGCCAATCAAATAATGAAAAAATCAAACCAATATGCTAGTATACAAAAATGTAGAAAAACAAAGTAGTTTCACAAAAATTTTGTTTTTGAAAAAAGGTCATTATCTGATGAATACTTTTCCATTCAGAAAGTGTCCATAATTTCCACTTTTTCCATTTATTCTGTGTCCTTTACACTGCCTGCATTCTAGTGACTAAAATCTCTTTTTATGTAGTGTAAGGGAGTAAGGCGGTCACAAAGACAGGAAAACACACGTGTAATCTCAAGATTGCTTTTCAAATGCTGGCAATAAAGGAAATACTGTGTTTTGAATGCACATTACAGCTCATCAATGTAAAGATCTCTTATTGACCTATTTTTATTCTAGTCTTCATAGTTTTCACCATCTTAATTCAGCACGTTAGGATTCTTCCAGTTATTCTCCTTGGTAATTCCTCTAGGCCCTCTGCTTGAACTTACTTTCTATACTTGCTTAACTCTTAAGTAATGAGCACCTACATTTTAGGAGTTTAGCGCAATTCTCTTTATTTCCTATGTTGCAAGCTGCCCCTTCTAGGGAGATGCCTTCCAGTTTGAGAGAAATGGGAGTCTTTCCCATCTTATTTCATTGTCAGGTTGACTACTATTGAAAACAGAACTATGACAGTGCACAGTTTTGAACTCATCCATGAAAATGGCTTTATCATAATCTTTACCAATGCTGCATTACATGGTACTGGACTTGCTTCTGGACTACAGAGTCGTCTCTCCATTTGTAATTCTGTAATTTGTGACCAAATTATTTCTGAATACTGTACTTTGTGCCCAATACTAGGAAAAATAGAATGGTGCATTAGAGGCTTACCTGTAAAGGTGAAGCTACAGTATCCTTTTTTTTGCAGTATTACTTATTTAGTATAGCATATAAACAATAGGATTCATTTATAATATGTACTGAGTGTATCACTTCCTTCCCTACTCTACACATCTTCTCATTACTATGATCAATTTTCCTACTTCTTCCTACTGATTAGAATTTAATCCTAGTAAGTCACTAGGCTTGTAGTACGTGCATATCATGCACAAATACACATGCCACTGTAGATTATCATAACTGCCTTTACTTTCCCTCTGAGCTAATCCTTATAACATCCCTGCATGACTGTGGAAAGCTGAAAATGGAGCAGAAATGCCATATCTTCCCTGGGGGAGGGGAAGAGGAAGCAGAAAAGATACATGGCAGGTTACAGCAACCCTCATGCTATCTCTACAGCAGTGCAATATTTGAGAATGAGTTGAGGGAATGGCAGTGGCAAACTACCTAGACCATGACCCCACAAGGGATAGGGAACATTCTTATAGCCCATGCACTATAGTGGTACCTGTGGCCAGTCTATGCATGTGCTCTACTTCTTAAATCTGGGGGTCTGGTGGATGAGCGGGGAAGGGAGATAATTCTTTTCTCCACCTCCGACCAGTCACACAGTTCCCTTTGCAAAGCTCTTCCTCAGACTTGGTTCAGGAGGAGCAGGATTTAACCTGTACAATCATAAGAGTCAATACTTCAGATAACAGTGTGTACATCTTCTTTTGGCTGTATTTGCATGGGTGTGTTCCTTCACTTTAAAATTGCACATTACCTGGCTGGGATCATATGATATGTATGCTGAGTAGGTCATTTTAACCCCATTCCTTCCATACAAAGGACAGGATTTGACCCAATATAGCTATTAAACAGAGTAATGACATATGAAAAATTAGACAAAAAGATTTCACGCCTTAGTTAGGCTTTAATTATCTTGAAAGTGTCACAAAGTAATATTGGATACTCTAAACTGGAAATATATGGGGCAACATAAATTAGAACCCTGCAGTTACCGTTCAGTCAAGTAAAATACACAGATGTGTAGAGCATTGTGCAGTGCAAACAATGGCAATCTACTGTCTGGCTTGCCAACCCAACCCTCTGCCCCACCCATCATACCACCTTTGAAAACAGAGTTTTATAGGCTCTGCAATAGGAGAGTGTACTTATTACAGTTCACAAAACAGTGGCAGGTATGGAACAGGATAAATTTGAATTAAGACACCAGTAACTCATTTAAGATGGTATATACAGACACGCCTTGCTTACCTTATTTCTATGTAAATCACAAGATGTAGCTTAAGACCTTTACATTTGAATTCAGATGTTTCTTTATAACATTTGATTTTGTGCTTTGCATGGCACTAGTTATAGATCATGTACCATTTCTATCTAACAACTTGGATTTGCAAACATCCTTCCCAGGGAACTTGTGATTAGGCTAGCTTGGATTCCAATAAGGTCAAATCAGTATATGAAGATAAGGAAAGCCCTTCTACATCTATTTGCATGATAGACTGAGTGTCAGATATTGCTGATCAGCTGTAAAGCAAAATGGCCCAGACATGTCCTCCAGAGAAGAAGCTAAGTGATTATAATAAGGAAGAGGCAGAAAGTTAGTTTAGGTCCTTTGGGAGACAGAATCAGATGTGATTTTTTGTGTGTAGTGTACATAGCACCTACATACCAGGGTGATAGCTACATTAGAAATGCAAACAGATTGATACATTAGTCTGACAACTGTAGTCTTGGGCCTGGTCTACACTGGGCGGGGGGTGGGGGTGGGAATTGATCTAAGATACGCAACTTCAGCTACGAGAATAGCATAGCTGAAGTCGATGTATGTTAGATAGAATTAAAATTACTTCGCATCCTCGTGGGGCGCCGCAGCTCCCCTGTTGACTTTGCTTCCACCTCTTGCTGAGCTGAAGTTCAGCAGTCGACGGGAGAGTGAGAGGGGATCAATTTATCACGTCTACACTACATGCGATAAATCGATCCCCAATAGATTGATCGCTACCCGCCAATCCGGCGTGTAGTGTAGACGTATCCTTACTGTCACTCTTTCCACATTCTTTCTCTTCATTTCAATTAAACCCATTTCCCCTCTCCTCATCATTTCACTATTTTAACTGAGTCATATCAGTAACTGTGTGATGCTTCAGTGTTACACGGGGTAGTTCAGGGGTAGGCAACCTATGGCATGTGTGCCAAAGGCAGCACGCGAGCTGATTTTCAGTGGCACTCACACTGCCTGGGTCCTGGCCACCGGTCTGGGGGCTCTGCATTTTAATTTAATTTTAAATGAAGCTTCTTAAACATTTTAAAAACCTTATTTACTTTACATACAACAATAGTTTAGTTATATATTATAGACTTATAGAAAGAGACCTTCTAAAAACATGAAAATGTATTACTGGCATGCAAAACCTTAAATCAGAGTGAATAAATGAAGACTCGGCACACCACTTCTGAAAGGTTGCCGACCCCTGGTGTAGTTAATTCTATTATCTGCTTATACTCAAAATGTAATAAAATGTTATTCAAAATATAAAAACTACTGTGAGGTAAAAATGCCATGCAGGTTAGCCAATTACTGGCAAAACATTTATTGACTACAATAACTGACAGGTTGGGGAATATAACAATTTATGGATTCCTTTTTGTTTTATGATTAGCGTTTATGATTGTAACCTTCTGTGTGAATTAGAACTTCCATTTTGTAGCAGAAACAGATTATGTATGGGCAGCTAACACTGTGTAGTGCTACACTGGTGGCTAACTCTTTTTGGTCCAATAAAAAATACAGAAGACCAAGATGGTTTTAAGGTTTGAGTTTTAAGGGATTACCTAGTCTTGCTAGTTTTTGAAACATAAACCTCTGGATCAGAGTTTTTTGGCTCATGCCCAGCTGTAGTTATTTCCGTGTTCTGGGACAGATTTAAACCAGTGACCTGGCTAAAGGCTTAATAACCCACTAACCCTCCCTTGAGACACTGGGGTATGTCTACACTACCCACCGGATTGGTGGGTTGTGATCGATCTATCGGGGATTTATTTATCGTGTCTAATGTAGATGCGATAAAATCGATCCCCTATCGCTCTGCCGTCGACTCCGGAACTCCACCGCAGTGAGAGACGGAAGCGGAGTTGGTGGGGGAGTAGCAGCAGTCGACTTGCTGCCATCCTCACGGTCAGGTAAATCGACATAAGATATGCCAACCTCAGCTACGCTATTCGCTATTGACACCTCCGCCCCACGTAGACCTAGCCTCTATATATGCACTGTATTAGAATGAAGAGTTTCCCTTTAAATTGTGATCTGGGACACCTATTTTTTTAAAAGGAATTCATTCTAAAATAATTAATGGCAGTATATATTGCTGTCATGTATCTGTAGTTTTCTCCTCACTCTGGCTATAAATATCATGCAATTCACTCATTCTATCTTCACAGTCCTACCCTGGTAATTGTAATTCATGGCCAAGGTATCTGTCAACACATTGCTCTTTTTGCTAGTTGATGGTTCGTAGAACAATAGAAGCTATATACCAAACAGCACCTGTCTTTTTAATAATTCAAGGTATTAAATAAAAAGCAGTAAAGTTGAGAATATACCTACTGCCTTATTCTCTTTAACTCCCCCATCCCTCCCACACACATTTCATGAGGGAAGCCAGATGTTAAGAGGTACTGATTTGTCATCACCAGAGAAAATTAAATTGCAACCAGGAAAAATTTTGTCTTTGCACCTTACTGTTTCTCTACAATGTATTCTAAAATTAGCCAAGACAGCTTAAATGCACTATGCCCTAATTACACAGGATAGCCAAGACAGCTGTGCATATAAAAGAAAATATATTTATAGTGCTAGTACATTTTTTAATAGTTCCAACAAAGTCCAGATTTCTTAACATGCAATAGATTTCAGTATATTTTTTATATAATCTGAATTTGTTTTTTGAGTCCTTGTGTTATTACATTTTCTATTATCTGCATATATTTCTATTGTTTTGCTCTGTTCTTGTTTTACTTTTAGCATAGATGGCCCAAGATGCAAAATTACGACCCAGATACTGAACACCACAAACTTTGGATTTCAAATATCTCCTCAAAGTTGGGGCTGTTCAGAGCCAAAAGTTTTCTTTCAGTCCCAGCTATCTTCTTCTGTATTAGAACATAAAAACCTAAGAACGGCCATACTGGGTCAGACCAAAGGTCCATCTAGCCCAGTATCCTGTCTTCCGACAGTGGCCAGTTCCAGGTGCCTCAGAGGGAATGAACAGAGCAGTCCTTCCTCGAATAGCATCCCGTGGTCGAGGAAGCCAAAGCCCTCCTGGCGATACCATCTTCACAGCCAGGCATTCACCTCCATGATGCATCTGTCTCTGCCCGGGCCCCTACCTTTGACAGGAAGAATTTAAGAGAATACCACCTGCACTCCAAACTCCTTCACCCGTACTCCCAGAGCCCTGTAGTCACTCTTGATCTGCTCAGTGTCACACCTTGCAGCATCATTCAGAACTCTTGGGTGAATACCATCTGGTCCCGGTGACTTATTACTGTTTAATTTATTAATTTGTTCCAAAACCTTCTCTAATGAAACCTCAATCTGGGACAGTTCCTCAGATTTGTCACCTAAAAAGAATGGCTCAGGCTTGGGAATCTCCCTCTCATCTTCAACCATGAAAACCGATGCAAAGAATTCATTTAGTTTCTCTGCAATGGCCTTATCATCCTCGAGTGCTCCTTTACCATCTCAATCATCCAGAGGCCCCACTGGTTGTTTAGTAGGCTTCCTACTTCTGATGTACTTAAAACAATTTTTTTTTATTACTTTTTGAGTCTTTGGCCAGTTGTTCTTCAAATTCCTTTTTGGCCTTCCTAATATATTTTTTACACTTCATTTGCCAGAGTTTATGCTCCTTTATATTTTCCTCACTAGGATTTAACTTCCACTTTTTAAAGGATGTCTTTTTGCCTCTGATTGCTCCTCCACACCTGTTGGCTTTCCCCCAGCCATATTACTATGGTTCTCATTACTATTGTTTAAGTACCTCACAATCTCTAATATATTTAGCCACACTACATCCCTGTAAGGTAGGGAACTGCTGTTACCTCGGTTTTACAGATGGGGAAAAGAGAGACCAAGTGAACCACGCAGCATCACACAGGGAGTCTGTGGTGAAGTAGGGAATTGAATACGGGTCTCCGAAGTAACAGGCTTGTACCCTGACCACTGGACAATCCTTCCCTTTCTACTTTTGAGGCTCTACTCCATCTCTCTTTTTCAGTTACCATACTTTTGAGTAATCAATTATGAGATTTGTCTGACTGGGACTCACTATGAAATATCAGCCCTTACTATGGAGCTCTTTACCTCTACCCTAAGAAACCAGTAGAAAGTCACTAGCTGCATTTCACAGATCATATGTCCATTGGCAGCTCAGGCAGCTGAGTCTGACCAGCACTTTTAGGTCACACATGAGTTTTGCTATCAAAATTGAAGGCAGCAAGTATTCCCTTTAATTGATTTTCCCTTACTATTTGAGGCATGTTATATCAGGTTAGGTACTATACGTTGCTGCCTATCACAAACCAACAGCTTTGATAACTGAAAAATGACAATTTAAAATCAATGAATAATATAGCAAAGAACCAGATGATAATTTTACATTTATATAGCCTATTTCAGCCTGAAGGCTCTCAGAATACTCCACCACTATACACAGAGAGATTGACTGAATCTGTCCAGATCTGGGGTGAAGGGTAACAATCAAGCAGCATGCTGCCTATCAGTGGGTGATGTGAAAGTATTGTCCAAATCTTGTGAAACAGTCCTATAAAGGTTAATAGAAAATGGTATCCTTATGATCGGGTTTTAAAAGAGCTATTCTATATAATTAACAGGGAATTTTATCCCTGCCATAGAATTCTATAATCTGGTTCAAAAAGTGCATAGAATTTGAACAGAGAATGATATCCTTTCCATAATTTTTTCTTAAATTCTTACATAATTCTGCAGCAGAGATACAACTGTGTTCAATTATATTGTCTTTTAGATATAGAATCTTATTAAATGTTATAGAACCTTATTGGTTCCCATCCCTATTAAATTCTATAGGACTTTTCCATAAAGGAAGCACGCCAGAGCAAACCCTCACTCTTCTGAGAAGTGCCATGGGACCTTCACTGTCCCAAGAACAAACAGGACATTGGTTTAGCATCTACAAAGTACCAGATTTATCTACCTTAGCAAGATGAAGTTCAGTTGAGCATGCCAAAAAAGGAAACTATGGCTGCATGGAGATTAGGGGTCAAAGTCATTTATGGCATAAGCAGTTGTAATTCCATTTATGTTCACAGTAGCAGTGAATCTGAACTTGGAACTTAAAGTTCAGAAGATATTTTTTTAAATTTTGTTTCTAAAAATCACTGGGCTCTATTCTACCTAAATATTTATAGAGTGCTTATAACTGGATTCTAAACACCTGTTCCCTAAAACTTATATTTCCAAAAGAGGCTACTGATTTTGGGTGGCCAATCTGAGATATATTGGGCCCAAGTTTTAGAGTTGCTGAGCACCTCAAATTCCAACTGTCTTCAGCTGAAGCTGTAGATGCTCAGCACCTCTGTAAATCAAGCCCTAGGCACCTTAAATTGAGCACCTAAATATTGTGGCATGTTACAAAACAATCAGTGGTCTCTTGAAAATTTTGTCTCAAGAGTTCTGCTACTGAGATAAAAGGCTATGAACTCTAGGTTCATTAAGTCACTTAAGCATTTTTTGAAAGTTTTACCCACCACCATCTTACATTTAGCAGGGCCACCTTCATACTTCTAATGCCACTAGAGCCTCTCTGCTTCTCTTAAGACTAGAGGTGGGCCAAAATAGAATCCCAATACCTGAACATCAGGGAAGGTCAGATCTGGGTATGAAGTTTGCAAAGCCTTATTGCACTATTACCAACAACATTCCCATGCCTCCTGGATTTGAATGATGTAGTGTATATGTCAGAGTTAGACTGCAAACTCCTTGTATTTGGCTTGTTTTGTCAAGTACCGTGCATAGTTATGGCTCTATGAATTAATAATAACGTGGCATCAGATAGCCATGTGGCATCATTGGGATGCCACATCACAAAAACCATTTTAGAGTGCAAGATAACCGAAATTGAAGTTTGAAAGGCCTACAAGTGTTTAAAGAATTTTATCCTACTGCTGAATATTAAAAAAAGATTAATTGCCCTACTGTGCATATATTATGAAGCTGTCACTACAGAAACAAAGAGGGAAAAAAACTTCCTTGCTACTCCTAACATAGCCTATTAACCAGCATTGTATTCAGGTCTTGCCGACCCTCTCCAGCTTTGTTCCCTGAGTCACTATGAGCATATGGAAAAAATAGCAAGTTTTCATACAACACACAAATGTTTGCTCAAACGGAGCCCCAAACTTGTTACAATCTAACATCACTGTTGTGTTGCCAAGTAAAAATTTAATCTGGAAACTGATAAGTAAGAAAAAGGGAGTTCTTTCTTTAGATATACCACTTCTAATAGGAAAATGAAATCCGCTGTAGAAGTGTCAGGCTGATTCCACTTTGACGGTATCTAAGTGTCCTCAGAAATCAAGCAGCCCATCTACTGAAATAAGACTTAGGAAACTGGCCTACCTCTTAAGGGAGTTTGCAGAACTCCAGGATCACTAGCACTGCTGCGAGGTTACAGAATAGCACAAATCAGATGCTAGAGAACAGAGAAAGAAGCCTAGAAAAGCTACTTTTTAGTGCTCTTTGGAGGTTACCATAGACTATTATAAAACGTAGGTTATGAAGCTCCAATGGCATCAAATAGGAAGGCTAAGGAACTTCTGTGGGCAGATAGAGGGAGTAGGCTTTGTAAATTGATGGCACAATGGAAGACAGCAGTTGGATATTGTAAGGAACACTGGTGTTCACCGGAACCCAAACCCCACATTTGAATATCTCCCAGAACTATCAGATGTTCAGAATGCTTCTTCTCTTCATTTAAATTAAACGCTTTTCATTTTCCCTCTCCTCATCCTTTCAGTAATCAGAAGCCTGGTCTGGAACTGAGCTTTGTGACTTGTGCACTTCTGCAAATTAAGAACAAACTAACACTGCTGCCTTATTTCCTGCTGAGCAGTTCAGGGGAGGGCTTGGGTGAGGGTTTTGCTGGTGCCTTTCTTCCTTGCCCTCCAATTAATACAGGATTATGAAAGTGCTCCCATCCTCTCTCTCCAGCTACGAAGTGCTCCTCATTACTCCACAGCATCAGCCCCAGTTCTTTTGTTGGCTACAACAGCCTTCCTATAGGCTCTTCTCTACTGACTCTCACTGTTAGACTCAGCACCCAACTTCCCCCAGAACATCTCTCAGAGCATTTGCTGGGGAATAAAGTAATCTCCCAAAGATGGCCTTGACCTCCAAATCCTTGCACCTATGGCAGGTAACTGAAGTCATTCCTCTAGCTAGCCCTATCCAGCCAACCAGTGGATGGAGGCTATACATCCCATCAGAAGTGTGGATTGACTTGATGAGTTGCTTTAAAACTACTCTGGATTTAGGTGGATAACAGTCAATATTACAGAAAAAACAGTAGATCTGTCCTGTCACAACTATCTAGTTTCTTCTCCAGCATAGGCCAGGGCTGAGTTGATCTGGAGAATGAAGCCTCTTTTAGGAACTGACATAACCAAGATCAGCTTTTTTAACATAACTGATTATTTTAGAATGCTAGCTCCTACTTTCAGGCTGAATCCTGGTCTCATTGACATTAATGGGAATTTTGTCATTGACTTCAATGAGATCAGTATTTAGCCCTTGTAGAAGCAAGTAAATAAAACAATAACAATACAATAAGGCCAACTTAAATTTCCATTTGTAACCTATTAGCCTTAGTACATTAGTCATTTAATAGACCAAGAAAGAAAATAAAAAATATTAGATTTCAGTTGCCAATGAATATTCCCATTCAAGTGAGTGTGAATCTTTCAGATATCATGATTAAGAACCAATGGATGCCCTTGGATGGAAACACATAACTCCAATTCACTTCAAGGGAGTTTGATTGTCTGCATTATTATTACTATTTATCTGGGGGCAGAATCAGGCAGAGACTTTACATCTGCATTTGTGATTATACTGATAAGATCTTGCTAAAAAGCTGCGGGGAAATGCATAGAAGCCTGGAAGACCTGTCTACTGTACAAACTCATTTTGTAACCAGATGGCGATATGTTCATTTTACACCTTAGTTACGACAGCCATGACCATGTCCCTACAGCAGCTTTTCCACCACACAGCTATCCATACTGTTCCAGAGTACAGTCGCACAGACCAGTACCAAAATCTCTGGGACATATGATTGGCTGACATAGTTAAGGAGTTCCATCTGCACAGCAAGAGAACTCAGGTGTTATGACCCAGTTAAAAGACAACCATGTACCCATCTAGGCTGTTGGCAAAGGTCAGACTCAATTAGCTGCCAGTAACCAGGCATTAACCATATTGTATATGACAACAAACTTGTGGTGGGAGCCAACTACATCCCTAACTGCTTACAAAGGTAGAAGATAACAAGCATAGTTGACAGGGCCTTAGTTTGAGTAACATTTAAAATCAATGCAAGAGAAAAAAATACCAAAGCTCTTAGATGTGCTGCTTACATATGGCTCCTGAAGTTTTTGCTTTGATTAATATTGTTTAACAAAAACCAGTAGAACAACAACCACTACTGAATTGGATATATACAGTACATTAAAATATAGTAGAGAATAGCAGCTTGCGAGTTGAATTTCATTTCAAACCTAACAGGCAAATGGGAATAAATGCTTGGGTATCTCCAGGCAAGACGTGCGGGTCTTGTTTGCCAGCATTTGAATCTCTGGTGACCAGCTCTTTGCTATTACATGCAAGATTCAGTAACAAAACAGATGATACGCTAGGGCATTGCTTCATGAGGAATAACAGATGAGTAGCTAAAGCCTCTCAATCTCACAGTTTTATATTGGGTGATCAGAATCTCAATCACTAGCATGCTATGACAAAATACTCTGGGTGAAGAATGAATTAAGATGGTATGTGTGTTTTATCAATAACAGTAATGGTAAGAGATATATTTCTTACAATTCTTTAAGCAGAAGAAAGCTCACACGAGTGATACATTTTGCTTATAAAGCAGTGTGAAGTGGGATAAATCACACTGTCAATTTAATGGTTCTGCTTTTGCTGCATCTGTATTATCAGCAAGATTATTCTTTGTAGTCAAGTGAAATACTAGAAATATATATAGTACATCCACACTAATTTTTTTTCCCTGCAAGGGTCCTTAGCCATACAGGCTAGCACAGGTTAGAAAACAAATTACTTGCTTTATTATGTACTCTTATACTTATGACACATTATAAATTAATTCAGGATTCTGTCATCTAGATGTATTTGAACAAGATTTTCATGTTGTTCATGTCAAGAAGTTAACAAGTGAAATAACATGAGTATAGCTAGAATTTTAGGACAGCCTAAAAGTAGATATTTCACTTAAGTTATGTGAGGGAAATAGCTTAAATTATTCAGCACATAAATTGATGTCACGTGGTCACTGTGCTGTACATACCACAGTCTGAATTAATGTAATAAGTATTAATTATTTAATAATCAAGGGCCAAATAAATTACTGTAAATATAAGTCAAATCCACCAAGACAGCATCTCTCTCTCTCCCCAATTTGTACAGCAGATCTTGATGCCAAACTAGAACTGAGCAAACAATTCATAACAAATACTCTATTTGCATCTATACCCATTTTTGAAGTGAGCTCACAATTGCCTCAAATCTATTTCTTCAAAACTATTCACTGAAAATTAGCACAAATTTAATTTACTCTGTGTACTGCTATTTAATGCTCGATATTCAAAAATGAACTGTGTTGATTAGGGTTTGACTACACAAAAATTGTACCACTTCAACTATATTGATTATAATTAAAATGGCACAGCCCCCTCTAGTGTAGGCGCAATAATACTGGTATAAAAATGCTTATACAGGCATAGTTTATTCCCATAAGTTATGTGCCCTAACCAAAATAGTTAAAAATCAATATAAAACTACGTGTGTAGAACAGGCCTTTGGATACGTCTACACTACATTCAGAGCTGTGTCTGCAGCATACATAGATACCCAAGCTACCTTTGATATAGCCAGTTCAAATAACAATTGCACTGAACACACAGCTGCATGGGCTAGCCTCTTACATACATATCCAGTCTCCTGGGAGGGCTTGTACAGCCTCTGCTGATGTGGTTTCATTGCTATTGCTATTTGAGCTAGCTAGATCAAAGCTAGCTTAGGTATAGCTGTGTGTGATGCAGTCACGCCACTGATTGCAGTATAGACATACCCTTAATTGTGATTGGTGACATAAGTCACATGCTATTGTTTGTTTCTTCAGAGGATCCTGGTTTCTGTGAAGTCAGCCAGCTCTGCAATGGAGTGAACTGTCCTATCTACTTTATTAGATAAGAAAGGTAACTATTAATAAATGTAGACCCTAGTTCACCTTTTATGATTTTGTTTTGTATTGTAACCATTTGTTTCCATCAGTCTCACTTGTTTCTAGTAGAATCTCTATTCTCTCTTAAATAAACTCCTGTTTCTTTACACATGCAGTGTGTTACACAGGAGTGGTGGTTTAAGGCAAAGTTGGTAAACTGGTCCTTTGGAGTCAGAGGATCTGGGATTGCTGAGAGTAACTAGCATCAGGGGCTGGATATCACAGGGCGATGATTAAAGGGGATTAGGATGCTGAGCTGCACCTCTTGTTAATTTGAAAGGCAAAGACATAGCCTGGATGAAGGTGCTTGAGTGGCTGAAAGGCTGGTTGTGTTAGGTAGGTAGGAACCAGTTAACACAAGCAAGACTCCTTCCCTCCCTCTGGAGACAGTGGGTAGCAATGTGATTCACAGTCCTGCGTACTCGGATGTCTACCACAGGGCCTTACTCAGGTTTCTAGTGTAAATGATCATGGAAAACAAATATAATATTTGCTTTCCATGCATAGCGGAGCATGCAAACTCAGCATTCATGCTAGTAAATATTGACGTAAACAGGAAAATGAACCAAAGTGGCTGCAAATATGGCTAAAGCACATTCAGATTTAAATTCTAAGAAATAGTTGCAGGATTTTCTGTTTTGTTTATTTGTTTGTTTGGCATCACTTTCCTAGCTCTAATGCTCACGTTCGTTTTTTGCTACGTGCTTGGAACTCCCATAGGGCATCAGCAATTCTCCATGTGGATCAGAAAGGAGAATTTTGTCCTAAATTATGTATGATACAGAGATTTTAATAGTGAATCGCCTCCCTTCACAAACGATAGCTTCCAACTCAATCAATGCGACAACTATGCAAAGCTCTACAGTTTCATAAAAAGTCAGTTTAACATGAAACATTTCTGAGTCAGACTCTCTGGTGATGTAAATTGGTACAAAGTTGTACCAATTTACATCAGCAGAGAATCTGCCTTTGGTGGATTCATGCCAACACAGTGGAAATAGTGACTTTTGATCTTATTATACAGGCCCATCCTGGCTAGCATAAAAAACAAACCTGAATTTGAGATCCCCCAGTTTTACACTAAAAAAAGCCATATAAGCTAAATAAAAGAGAACTCTTCAGGGAGTCTCACTCACACAGGCATCGAACTGTAGCAATGGAGCTCAGTTTTCTCCCGTGCACAGCAACTAAGTGGGAGAAGTGTTTGTGGAGGATTTCTTGGCCGTTTGCTTTACAGTCCCCTCATCTTCCGTCTTAAGTGTTTGTTTGCAGCTGTTCCAAATTGTAAGTGACATCTACTCTGTGTAGCAAACTGTGCAGAATTTCAGTTTTTGACACTATGATATTACTGACAGTGGTAGTTGCTATCTCACATTTGATGTTTCACTGCTTCAGCACCACCAAGCCTACCAAAAACTTGACAATGTCTAGATTGCTAGGGGGTTGAGACCACAGCTTATAGTGCTGACGAATATTATCTCATTGTTTCCTTTTACCCCCTCACAGTTAAAGAAACCCCTATAACAACCTAGTTCTTGGTTCTCAGTTATGCTTTTGTTGGGTGCCTCAGCCTGGATGTCACACATGCCAGCTGGGCACATCTTGGAGGAAAACTCTGTTCCTCGGATCTCAGACCCCCAGAACCCCTCCCCGCCAGAACTCAGCCACAGGGCACTTCCCCCCATTCCCCCACTTACACTCTCTACCCCCCAGAGCCCAGGGATCCAGAGGGAGAAACAGCCTGATGATGGGTCCCATGATTGTACAACATTTCCTGCACACCACCTACTTCCTTCATGACGTGCTGGGAACTGCAATTGGCCCGAACCCTCAGCTCTTCCCACTCCCTGCCGCTCCCCCTCAGCAGCATCCTGTATTTGCAAGCTGGAGAGCCATGCTCTGCTCAGTCCAGCAGCCTCTAGTGGCAGCCAGCAGCTGTGCAGCACCAATTCTGCACAGAACATTAATTCTGCGCAAATTCTGCATTGCACAGTGGTGCAGAATTCCCCAAGACTATCTCTTGTCTTATGCTTAGATTGAAAACTCCGGGATAGGGAGCATCTGTTCTATGTTTGTACAGCACCTAGCACAATGAGGTCTTGGTGCATCACTGGGGCTACATGCTATGAAAATACAAATAAAAAAATAAATAATATGCCTTCTTTGCCCTTTTACTTTTCATAAAGTATCAAACCCTTGAGACTTAATCCCAGCATTTTAGCTTTTTAAAAAAACCGGACAGACACCAAAAGGAATAAAAGCCAAAGCCAAGATGAGATTAAAAATGCTCCTGAATAGCAAACCTATATTACTATCAGAGATCAAGAGGCAGAGTTAGAGCAAGAACAGTGAAAATTGTTTAAATAAAAGATTTTATCTCTTCAGATTGTTTTATTTAGTTAGTTTTCTGCATTTACCTTTGGACTCCCAAAATCTGAAATATTTGATAATTATTAGAAATTTAGCAACAGAATGCAACATTAATTGGACAGTTAATACATATGTATTATAGCATAGTGTGGAAATAAAATACATACATACTATCATTGTAAGAGTGTTGAAGATGAAAACATTCTTATAGCTTTTGTTTTAAAATTTACCAGGTAATATCTGTTTCATTTGAGTTTGCATCATTCTGGCCAACACATGAAATACTTGATGGAATATGATGAGACTTTTGTAGCTCAGCATGGCCCTTTCAAAGGCAGTTTATCTCCGGGCTTACAAAACAGCCCAGAATGTTAAGAAATTATAGGTAAAACAAGCAAGGTTTCAAAAAATAAACATTGAGGAATTTTTTATGTCAGGTACTGCTAAACAGGGGAAAAAATGAGATGTTTACTGCTGTGTATGGAATCTACAATTACCCATTGCTACTTGATATTTCCTTGCTCCCCAGGCATAGTACTGAATGCTTAATTTGTAATGAAAGAGGTGCCAGGGCTGAAGCAAAGTTTTTACTTTCATAATGGATGCAGCAAGCTCGGAGGTGCCAGGGCTATGAACTGCCAAGTCTAGAGGTGCCAGGGCTCAGCCCTGGCAAGCCCTGGAACAAATTAAGCACTGACAGTGCTTAACTGGGATCTAGTACTTAACTAGAGGTTGTTGTCCAAATGCACCCTACTTTTACCAAACGTCTCTGGCCTTCCGTCTCTTTAAAGTTCAAGTAGTTCCACCCTCAGTCAGATTTATATGCTGTATGCTTCCAGACCTCACAAAAACTAAGAAGAAGCAGAGAAAGACCCCAGATGAAATATTCATGAATATTTCATCAACATACATTATCATTTTATGATTCCTTTACTTGGTCTAACACCAATGCTTTCTAGCACTCTACTAAATCAGCCAGCAAACTTTATAAATCACTAGCAAAATTATATGAAACTGTCACTTAGAATCATAGAAGATTAGGGTTAGAAGAGACTTCAGGAGGTCATCTAGTCCAACCCTCTGCTCAAAGCAAGACCAACCCCAACTAAATCATCCCAGCCAGGGCTTTGTCAAGATGGGCCTTAAAAACCTCTAAGGATGGAGATTCCACCACCTTGGTAACCCATTCCAGTGCTTCACCACCCTCCTAGTGAAATAGTTTTTCCTAATATCCAACCTAGACCTCCCACACTGCAACTTGAGACCATCGCTTCTTGTTCTGTCATCTGCCACCACTGAGAACAGCCTAGCTCCATCTTCTTTGGAACCCCTCTTTAGGTAGTTGAAAGTTGCTGTCAAATCCCCTCCTCATTCTTCTCTTCTGCAGACGAAATAAGCCTAGTTCCTTCAGCCTCCCCTCGTACGTAATGTGTCCTAGCCCCCTCATCATTTTCATTGCCCTCTTCTGGACTCTCTCCAATTTGTCCACATCCTTCTGTAGTGGGGGGCCTAAAACTGGACACAATACTCCAGATGTGGCCTCACCAGTGCCGAATAGAGGGGAATAATCACTTCCCTCGATCTGCTGGCAATGTTCTTACTAATGCAGCCTAATATGCTGTTAACCTTCTTGGCAACAAGGGCACACTGTTGACTCATATCCAGTTTCTCATTCACTGTAATCCCCAGGTCCTTTTCTGCAGAACTGCCGCTTAGCCAGTCGGTCCCCAGACTGTAGCAGTGCATGGGATTCTTCCTTTCTAAGTGCAGGACTCTGCACTTGTCCTTGTTGAACCTCATCAGATTTCTTTTGGCCCAATACTCCAATTTGTTCAGGTCACTTTGGACCCTATCCATACCCTCCGGTGTATCTACCTCTCCCCGCAGCTTAGTGTCCTCTGCAAACTTGCTGAGGCTGTCATCCATCCCATCATCCAGATCATTAATGAAGATGTCGAACAAAACCAGCCCCAGGACCAACCCCTGGGGCACTCTGCTTAATACCAGCTGCCAACTAGACATTGAGCATTGATCGCTACCCATTGAGCCTGGCAATCTAGCCAGCTTTCTATGCACCTTATAGTCCATTCATCCAATCCATACGTTTTTAACTTGCTGGCGAGAATACTGTGAGAAACCATATCAAAAGCTTTGCTAAAGTCAAGATATATCACGTCCGCCACTTTCTCCATATCCACAGAGCCAGTTATCTCATCACAGAAGGCAATCAGGTTGGTCAGGCATGACTTACTCTTGGTGAATCCATGTTGACTGTTTCTTATCACCTTCCTCTCCTCCAAGTGCTTCAGAATGGATTCATTGATGATCTGCTCCATGATTTTTCCAGCGAGTGAGGTGAGACTGACAGGTCTGTAGTTCCCCGGATTCTCCTTCTTCCCTTTTTAAAAGATGGGCACTATATTTGCCTTTTTCCAATTGTCCGGGACCTCCCCATATCACCACAAGTTTTCAAAGAAAATGTCCAGTGGCTCTGAAATGACATCAGCCAGATCCCTCATCCGGACCCAGGGACTTGTGCATGTCCAGCTTTTCTAAATAGTTCTTAACCTGTTTTTTCACCACCAAGGGCTGCTCACCTCCTCCCCATACTGTGCTGCCCAGTGCAGCAGTCTGGGAGCTGACCTTGTCTGTGAAGCCGAGGGAAAAAAAAAAGCATTGAGTACTTCAGCTTTTTCCACATCATCTGTCACTAGGTTGCCTCCCCCATTCAGTAAGGGTCCCACACTTTCCTTGACCTTCTTCTGGTTTCTACAGGTATGTTAGCAACAATACTTATTACCCTTCACGTCCCTTGCTAGCTGCAACACCAATTGTACTTTGGCCTTCCTGATTACAGCCCTGCATGCTCGAGCAATATTTTTATACTTCTCCCTAGTCATCTGTCCAAGTTTCCAATTTTTGTAAGCTTCCTTTTTGTGATTAAGCTCACTGAAGATTTCTCTGTTAAGCCAAGCTGGTCGCCTGCCATATTTGCTATTCTTTCTGCACCTTGGATGGTTTGTTCCTGTGCCCTCAATAAGTCTTCTTTAAAATACAGCCAGCTCTCCTGGATTCCTTTCCCCCTCATATTAGCCTCCCAGGGGACCCTGGCCATCAGTTACCTGAGGGAATCAAAGTCTGCTTTTCTGAAGTCCAGGGTCCGTATTGTGCTGCGCTCCTTTCTTTTTTTCTTCAGTATCCTGAACTCGACTATCTCATGGTCACAGCTGCCCAGGTTGCTACCCACTTCTACTTCTCCTACCAATTCTTCCCTTTTTGAGAGCAGGTCAAGTGGAGCATGACCCTTAGTTGGTTCCTCCAGCACTTGCACCAGGAAGTTGTCCCCAACATTCTCCAAAAACTTCCTGGATTGTCTGTGCACTGCTGTATAGCAGATGTCAGGGTTACAGCAGTACTTGTTAATGTACCGTCTTGTACTCCCAAACTGCCTGAGCACAGGGCAAGAGTCATATTACATATATGACTATGCTTACCACCAATCTTCAACATATTGATTTTTTCCACAGTCAGCTCCTATTGTATTAGGTCTTTATTTTCCCTCAGGGGAGTTTCTGCCAGTAGGTAAGCAAGGAAACTAGCCCATCCCTCTTTATGAAGATCATAGGTTAGCATATAACATATGAGATCACAAAAGTCTTACATAAAATCTATAGAACATTTGTTTTCACATTGATAAAAATGTGCACATCATTTGCCATTAGGAATATTGTACTGTACTTTATTCAGAAAAAAATCCAGGTACACACAGACTTAGCCAATAAAGTAAAAATGCTCTTATCTGTTCAAAATAGTGTGCTGCCAACAGTGAATAATTGTGGAAGACTCCCCCAGTTAAGCTGCAATATTAAAAGGCTGCTGGAACTTGGCTGAGGAGCTAGTCCATTGTCTGAAATTAGACGTCTTTTGAAGTAGAGGAAAATAGAAGTGACTTTAGAAGTTTTCAGAAAAGAGTTACTCCCAGTAGGAATCAGATCCATCTATTCCTGAGTGGGAATCAGGACATGGATCCATCAAAATTCCCTCACTTAACGTTTCAGGGTCTCAGACATCCTCCCAGCTGTCCCACAGTGGACTTTCCCTTCCTCTCTCTCTCTGCAGGGGAACAGCAACTCCCATACATACTTTTACCATTGATTTTCTGCCCGTCCTGGACAAACTTGCTTTACATTCTGTCCCCAAGGGCCAGCCAGGCTGCATCTCATCTTTTGCCCCTCTCTGGCCAACTAGTCAGCAAGTCAAATGGCATTTAAACTTTTTTGCCAGTGGCAGTCCACTGCCAATTGTCTCCTAAAATGGACTTCCACTATGAAGCGTAACGTCTTTTCAGTCATTACAAATATAATTAATTTTTTGATTGACTCTTTCCTTGTTGCACCCTAGCCAAATAATATAACTCACAGAAAAGAAAAACAAAAAAAGAAGGATCTAATCTGAAATAAGAATATCTTCTTAATTTATTGGCGGAGATTGCTTGTGACAATTCCATTGATTTCAGTGGGAGCTGCATGTGCAGCATGGCTGGCTACACAGTCATAGCCACCACAACATTTCTATTCTTTCCTTGAAATGGATACTCTATGTCCAATACTGGGTCATTGTGCCTCTAAAATGTTGGCATCTTACACAGCTACATGACCTGCCCGGGCTGTGACTCCATGGAGGCATAGGCATATTATGAGGAGGCAACTCCCTACCCACTCAAAAGTGGTTATATAGACCCTGATCCAGCACAGCACTTATGCTTACTTTTTCAAAGTCAATGGGCTACTCACATGCTTAAGGTTAACCACATGTTTAAGTGCTTTGCTGGACTGGGGCCACAGGATCTGATCCAATGCCTATTAAGCCAATAGAAGACTCCTAAACATATTGAATCTGTCCCAGAGCAGTTGCACTGCCAGTCCTAACACACCCTGCCTCGGCACTAGAAGATTATATCTGAACAGGAAATCAGCATTGGAACTGTGTATTTTAAAATGTTTGTGTAGGAACATACAGGAGCCTTGAAGTGGAGTTTCATAAGACATATGTAACTGTCCAGGAGCTCTGGACTAAATCATATAAGATCTAAAATATAATCTCAAATTCAGAAAAGTACAAGCACATTACACCTTGGGGAAGATGTTTATTGTGTTTCTGAT
Source organism: Mauremys reevesii (assembly GCF_016161935.1). NCBI lineage: Eukaryota > Metazoa > Chordata > Testudines > Geoemydidae > Mauremys > Mauremys reevesii. The sequence continues at coordinate 33,475,682 of NC_052633.1, read as the reverse complement.
GATGCACTGGCCCCTCTTGTTGCTAAAAGGCAAAATAAAATCTTTTCATATTAAAGTTTCACAGTTCTTTGTATTATTCAGTAGTGTGCAGCAAATCATAGACTGACCATCAAGAAGATGTACTAGTACAACCTTCATTTCAGAGAACTTGGTTGTGTCCAGCATATAATCTTACTATAGGTGAAAGAAATTGGAGTTAAATCTTGGTCTCATTGAAGTCAATGGCAAAACTCCTAGTGACTTAGATGAAATCAGGATTTCACCCTTGGTGCTTAAGGCCCAGTGTACAGATGAAAAAAAAAATTTTAACGTTTGTTTAAGAAGGGCTCATATCCAAAATACTAGTACACCAAAGACAAAAATCTTACATTCCCTCAGTAGGGTCAGGTCTAATTACAATGCTACTGTACAGGCTCTTTTGGGAAAGCTTACAGTCTGCTGAACCTGTAATATATAGATGCCATTATCTACTGCCAACCCCTGAGCCCTAGAAGTTCAATTCTTCACCCAAGAAGGACATTTCTTAGATTAAAGCTCCTTTTCAGAACACACTGAAATGATAGCGTTAGTATAAAGCACAAAAAAGATTGCTGACTTCAGAACGTTATGATGTAGGCTGTATATCAGTAAATGCTTTCTGCCACACAGGCCATGGCTACACTTGCAGGTGTGTAGCGCTGGGAGTTACAGCTGTCTTCGTACAGCTGTGTAGGGAAAGCACTGGAGTGTGGCTACACTGACTGCTACCAGCGCTGCAGTGTGGCCACATTTGCAGCGCTGTTGGGAGTGATGCATTATGGGCAGCTATCCCAGCGTTCAAGTGGCTGCAACGTGCTTTTCAAAAGAGGGGGGTTGGGTGGAGTGTGACAGGGAGCGGGGGAGAGAGAGAGAGTGTGGATTTTTGGAGCCGACACTGTGTGTCGGCTCCCTGCCTTGCAAAGCCTGCCTTGTAAATTCTGTGTCAGCTCCCTGCCTTGCAAAATCTGACCATTTCCCCGACCCCTCATTCACGCTTAAATGCAAATAGCCTGCAGACCAGATAAGCAGCTGCTCCGACGACTCCCTTTCCCGCCTCCCCTCCCCCATCCTCCCCCGCTGTGCTGTTTCTCTCCTCAAGCAAACACTAGCTGTAGACATTCATCCTCCTGCCTGTCTCATTCACAGCAAACAGGAGCTGTGTTTGTTTTTTAGATAAGCAGCGCCGGAGCCCCGAGTTCACAACAAAACAAAGAGAGGCATCATAACAAAACAAAGAGAGTTCTTTAGTTAAAAGCATTATGGGAAAATTCTGGAGGCCAATTACAGCGCTTTTTGCTATCACCAGCGCTGCAATAGTTATACCCGAGGCAGAGCAGGAGTACAGCCAGCGCTGCAGCCAGGGAGATGCAGCGCTGTATGTGCCTTGCAAGTGTGGACGGTGACTAAGTTGCAGCGCTGTAAAGCCTCCACCAGCGCTGCAACTCTCCAGTGTAGCCAAGCCCACAGATTGAGGAAATGGGCCTAAGACTAGTCAAAACTTTCCATCAAAACTTCTTTTTTTAAAAAAAACCAAACAACCCCAATTGATAGGTTTTCGATTAGACACATTTTTCTTGGAAATGTCAGTTTTCCTCAGAAATGTTTAATTTTTCCATCAGAACACTTACAAGTTTTCAGTTTGAGGATGGATTTTTTGGTCCCCAAACCTCCAAAATTTTCTGAGGGGAAAACCCATTTTCCAACCAGTTCTAAATAGGCATTTAAATGTATTCAATCAAAGCCCTACTTTTAATATAATTCACCTTTTTGGGTAGCATCCACCTGAATGGTCCTAGACCTTTTAACAATATGACTGTTATGCTGCAATAGAGCCAAACATAGCACTTCACTACAGCAAACGGTACAATCTGCAGCTGCCACTGTAGCATATTGCGGTTTTGTTTTGTTTGATAAAAGCAGGATAAAACCCAACAGGAGAGTTAGCAGAACAGAGGGTGCAACTGAAGTGTCTCTAAAAGTATATCACAAATTGTAAAGCGATCTTGGCCCTTTTACACTGCACAGGACCAACGACATGACTCTATAGCCACTCATAGTTTGCTCTCTTGGTCTGATATTAGCTGGCTATATTTTCAGCCACAGGAATTGTTGTAAATGCAGTATGGATGCCACAGTTGTTTGTTGTTTTTTCCTTCGGTAAATGTCAACTTTACAACATTTTGTAAGCTTGTCATTCTTTATGGATCTCTAAATCCAATTTCTACTGTCTCAACAAAACCTGAAGAATACAGCTTTTTAGTTCAAGGTGGTTTATGTAAACAGTTCCATTTATTACTGAAGTGATTTTAGGTTCATTCTGTAGCTTGTCAGTTATTCAGATCAGCAAGTGGAGTCAATTCACCAAGAGTCATATAAATTGTCATAGCTCCATGCACTTCGATTGAGCTACAACAATTTACTCAAAAGTTGAGAAGGGTCTGGCTCCAAAGGCCTAATTAAATAGCATACAAATTCCCTGATATTTCACATTTGAAATCCCAATGATGCTAAAAATGGTTTTGGTTTCCAAATAATTACTTTTCATTGATATATTTTGCAGCAAAAATCATTTTGTTTTGGAGGTTTTCCTTTTATCATTTGTGAAAGCATCAATAATACACAGCAAGGAATAATTACCAAGTTTGCTGATGATCAACTTAAAAACACCCCATCAAACACCAACAACCCAAAAAAAAAAAAGACTTTCTTTTTCCCCACACAGTATTTTTCTTGTTTACAAAAGCATTTTTAAAAATGTATCCTTATTGGCTTCTTCTTCACACATCTTACAGATTCCAGGCAGTTAAATCTGATACGTGTATATAACTTCACAATAACATTGTGGTATGCAGATTTCTATTGTAAAGTGAAATTATTTTTATGTGGAAAAACGGTAAGGCAAATATTATTATTTAGTTAGTAGTCTTTATTCCAAGTAATGTCTCCCTCTGTATTGTAAGAGAAGGCTTTATGGTAGCCATTTTTAAAATGATTATGATTTCTGGCCTTCTGTTGTAAAGAAGAAAATAGAAAAATAAGTGGAGGAAGCCAGATCAGCTGGCTTGTCCCCATTCCTAATAATAACAGACGAAGATTCCTGTACACTAGCAAAATCAAAAGCATAAAAGGCCTTTTCCATTTAAAATCAATGGGAGCCAGTGCAATACTGACAAAGGTGAGGGTCTCTTAATACTGAGAAGAACTATCTGGGGAATTCATATCCTTTTTGGAGGACTAAGTAGTAGGTTGCTGTTATCATTCAAATGTGACACTCCTGTATTAGAAATCCTTGCTATGACAGCTCCAGACCCTAGTGGAGCCATATCCTCTCTCCAAAGGATATATTACGAGTTAAAATATTGCTTTGGGTTTTTTTGTCGACACCAGAACATATCAAACTGGCACAAAGCAGGTTCATCATTATTTCCTTTAGTAAACTAAGGGTTAGATTATTCTTTGCTCAGTTGCAGTCATTGTAAATCTCAAGTAACTGCATTGATTTAAGTGGAGTTACTTCATTTTTTACACTGGTATAACCGAGATTAGAATCAACTAGGTGTATAAACTAGTGTTATCATCAGGTTTCTGTTAACATGTACATAAGCAAATGAATTATAAGATTCCGTTGTTTAGATGTTCTCTCTCTATTTACACATATTTACAGAACAGAGGTGCAAAGGAATTCTTATTTCCTTGCATGGGCACATTCACAATCTAGCCCCTAGTGTATTATTTTCATAGAAGTATTAACTTCTCAGAAAGGGCCATCCCAGTCCTAGAGGGTTTTACAGAGAAGATTAAAACTCACTGTAACAGTGACAGCAAATGCATTTTACACTTGGGCTTTAACATCTGTGTACCATGAAAACTGCCATTAAAAGGCTAGTCCAGAAGGGGATAGTTCAGCGGCTCCATTAGGGCAACTTTCAGGTCATTTTACACCACTGTGATAGCACTAAGTAACCTTTAGAAGAGCTGAGAATCTGGCCCACAGTTTGAGCCTCTGCTTAGCAAACATCTTGAATATTTAAGCTTTGAGCTTATATGATAACATTAATTTCCTGTCTTCAAATTCAGAAGTCTAGGTACCCTCCAAATCTGCAGTGCTCACAAGCCCATTTCCTTCAAAGTATCAAAATAAAAGCTATGCAAAATATGCAGCACTGGGATGAGACGGCAATCAGTGCAGATACTTGGACAATTTTGAGACGTTAATGGTAACCACTGATTATCATTGACCAAAGTGCATCTGTAGCCTAGATGAAAAGCCTTAGAGTAAAATAGAATTTATATATCAATGTACAATAGGGTGAAATTCACCCTTGTGCAGAGGGTCAGTACAGAGACTATGCATCAGACCACCCTATTAAGTGAGACTTAAGTGGTGCATAATTCTTGTCCTGTCCTTCTGCATGCGGTGGATTTCATGCTTTAATGAACAGAAGAGGTTTTAGGACAGAATATATGGCATAATATCCTAGCAAACAGCAGTTCTGAGGTTTTATACCAGTCATCCAGCCCTAAGAATTCTAATAATTAGGAATAATTGTTACTTATCTAAGACTCTGTGCATATTTTGTTCAGTTTTTGCTTTGATCACTTTTCTATAGGAAATATTGCCCTGGAGTCAGCATAATGTAGGCTAACCAATATACTTCCAGGATAAAAGTATGTATTTCTTATGAAGAAACCCTAATGAGGTTGAGCCAATCTTTAGAGAAAGTAACAGAGTTTCCTAAGGGGAAGCATTCAAAAATTATGATAAAGAGGAATGAAACAACCGTTCATGCTAGAAAGGGGATCAGAATGCAGGATGTAATGTACAGGGACATAATTGAAATTGAGGACCAGTTTGGAATTCAAGCACAGCTATTTCATTCAAGAAGTGACACTTATGGACTAGGTTGGAGAAGTAGACCTGTTCAAGCAATTAGTATTACTGTATTCTATCTTTGAGTCAACTGGCTGTTATAGAGAAAGAAGGATACAATTGCAAAGCAACGGGGTGGTAAACTTAAGGGGAACAGGCTTGTTGGACTGAGTAACCATTTCTTGTTCTGTTTTTTTTTATGGCCTGATCTGTACTACACAAACATTTGATTCATTGTCTTGAGTGATTATTTTGCTTGGGAATTTAGGACTCAACCTCGCAAGGCATTGTGCACTTTGGCAACAATCCAGGTCTGCTCATATGCTTTGCTCGATTGGGTCCTGAGTGCACAGTAGCTTGAGTCAATAACAAAGTCCTCCACTACTTTATATCCAGAGGCTAGTTCCAGCCAGCTGATGTGTAAAAATCTTATTGGCATTCCAAATGCTGTAGTGAACAAAAGGACCATCCTAGAGAATTACATCTATTAATATAGTGTTAAACAAAAGCTGTTTCTCTTCTTCCTTTATACTTACAGTAACCAATTATAGCAGATTATATTGCATAGCTTTTATAATATAAAATATAATATAAACCTGTCCCCCACTGTGATTGTATAACATCTCTATGGCAACTACAGCTATTGCTTATAATACAATACCGTCCTTGGGGGACTGAGGCAAAGTTCAGTCTATTTAATTTAAAGTGTTTGATCTTGGCTAATAGCTCTGTGGTGATGGTCAGTGTCTTATGCATGTTCGATGCTTACACATAATGAATCAGTTTTGTTTGAGAAGTAAAAATTCAAAAGAAATACTTCTAAAAAATCCCACTGGAACTATGAACTACAGTGGGACACACAAATCCAGTCTTTAAAAAGAATCAGGAATTTGCTGTGAATTTGTTTGCCCAGCTGCTCAGATTTTTCTAGAGTCTATAAATGCTACTTCTAACACAAGTTTCTTGACCTAAACTGAAAATGTAAATCAAAACTCAGCATTACCATTAGGAAATGAAAGCAAAGGAAACTAGCAGAGCGAAAAATTAATACTGAAGCTTGGGGAAGTAGATCAAATGATGTATAACAAACATCTTCTAGTTCTTCTAAATTCCCAGTGCTCACCTCCATTGACTAAATGGCTAAAAGGCAAAGAGGCTCCTTGTACAAGCCCTGCACGTGTGATAACACCTTGAAATTAGCTTCCTTATTCTCTGCAGAATGTATGTGTTAAAAAATAAAACCTGCTGCTTGTGAGATGAAAAATCCAGTACATGAAGAGTGGGGAAAAATCCCTAACCACCAGAGTCTGATCATTGTGAAACTTGGCCTGTATTAAAAAAGAACTCTGCTGAAACCTGGATGAAAAAAATCATGTTAACCAGGACAGTGAATGGACTCTGAAAATGTTGAGGGAAATACCATACGCAGAAGACAGTGTAAGACTGAAAACAAGATACTGAACCTTAAAGAGGTACCACAGCCTGACAACTCAGCAGCTGAATCATGGGATAACCTAGCAACTCAGAAAACTCAGCTCATCAGTAGAAGTGAAACTGTCAAGCCCAGGGGTTCAAAATGTTTTAATGGCACTGCCCAAATATTATTAGAGATGATCTTTACTGGGATGGCATTTGAGCCATGAGACAAAGTGGAACACCTGTCCCCCATTGTGATTGTATAACATCTCTATGGCAACTACAGCTATTGCTTACTTTGAAAAGTAATTTTAGGAAGATATTAGTGTACAGTACTTTTAATTTACTTTAATTCAATTTGGCAGAGAGAAGAAATAAGGAAGAGAATCAGCAATAGCAACATGCCAATATTAGATCAAAATTTTCATGTTAACATAACTATGTCAAATTTTGGTTGGAGGGAAATTGAGGGTTTTGACTGTTGGACATTGGGCAGATAGGGTTTTGGCTCCTGGAGCTCTGCAGATGAAATTATGATTGTGGGAGGCAGTCTGGCATTGGGGGACAGGCTTGTTAGCTGGATGTTTCTTCTAAAATACTCAGTAGTGAATAAAGTTGTTGACTTAAATTGTCATCTTTATGTTTCAGACTTTGAAATGAATGGGATACACACCTCAGACCTATCTGTAGTCTTAGTAAGACAACATTGTATCAGTTTCCATTCTGTTCATGTTTTCTAAGGCTTTCTTCAGTCATAATTTAAAAAAAAAAAAAAGCTTGGATTTTGAAGCATGATGCTGTATGTTGCACCTGCAGATGATAGAAAACATAGAGCCCTGGATAGTACAGTATGTTTCAGTCTAGATTTGTCAAACTCAGCTGTGAACATGAAGGCCATCTTAGATGACAGGAAAGAGAGATTTTCTCTGGTTTCTATTAGATGGAATATTTTGGTTATTTTCTTGTCTATGAAAGCATACTTGAGCACATTACACAAACATTTATACTGCAGACACTAGTACATGCAGAAATTCTGGGTATTCATGGTTGTACCTCTCTTTTGTTGTTGAATGTTGCCCTGTGAATTTGCTTTTTAATGGGATTTCAATCATTTGTGTTAAAAAAAAATCAAAGACTGTTTTTTTTAAATTTCATATTCCAGCAATAATTTGTTTATTGCTAACACACCCAAGCCTGTTGAGCTAGCTTCTGGCTGCAATCCAATCAGATTATCAGATGCCTGAATGAACTCAGAAATGTTTTAGCAGTGTGAAGAATTTATGCTTAATCATTTGGGGAAAATATCCTATTTTGATTTCTAGCTACACTACTCATGTTCAATTGCCTAGTCACATGAAAATAAAATTTCACCATCCAGCCATATACATCTTTTAAGTTTTGCTAGACAACATGCTTTGAGTCAGTGTCTATCATTCAGCACTACATAAGAGGATCTCCGCAGCTATTTAAATTAAAAACGAAAACAAAACAAAAAAACCCACACCAAATATATGGAGTGGCCTGCTTGCAATTCAGAAATATGTAAGTAGGGGACCCAAACAACACTAAACTCTGGGAAATTTTGTATTTGTGTAACCCACACACCTTCTGGGTATGGTGCTCTGTCCCTTCTAGTGGCACCGACACCACTTAGAGATTAATGAGTCTGCTACAGTCATAGCTAAGGACCATGTGGCTTTTAGCTCATGCAGTAGAGGCTTATGCATTTAGCTCCAAATGGCCCCAGTTTGATCCTGCTCGCCAATGACTGAGGTCTGTCGGTGTTAAATTTGCATCCAAATTTTGTAACTTGGTGTTATCAGGACACTGTCTCCTGTGCACTTCCTCATGGCAGGGCACTGTGCGACAGCTGCACTACCTTACTTTCCTCAACAGAGTTTCCAATCAGCTCTGGTGATTTCTGGATTAGCCATTTGGCCAGGTCATTATGAATGTTCAATCCCCCTCCTTTGAGGTAACTGGATCCAAAGTCTCAGGCCCTCTGAGGTTATTGCCTCTCTGCCTCTAGGCTCAGCTGTCAGACCCACCCTTTCCCCTGCAGCACTCCTGGCCATGGCTGACTCAACCACCAGTGGCAGATGCCTGAGAAACCCAACCACTCTGGTGTCAGGCCTGCCTTCCCTCCTGGAAGGCTCAGACCAGCCACAGTCTTACTCAGTTCCAAGCTCCAGTCAGGCTTCTCCCCCTAGTGAGAGTAGTTGGGCACATCAGAATTTTTTGAACAAATGGCACCCTAGTGTAACTAATATAGCTCAAACTCTATTACAGCTATTATAGTTATAGATCTGTAGATTCCAACGCCAGAAGGGACCATTGTGATCATCTAGTCTGACCTCCTGTATTACACAGGCCATAGAACTTCCCCAAACATTAAATGCCATGAGAAACTCTATTGAAGATTTCCATTTTCAATCCTAGTCACCATTTTACCTTTATTACTTCAAAGAAGCAGAACTTTTCACTGAACCACTAAGATGTACACCTGTAAATTGGGTGTGCGATTGCACTGCGAGCCAGTGGTGGGACTATTGAGGGGGGTAGTTTGGGGCAGGTCAGTGAATGGGCAACTGAAGGAATTAGCATTCTGGAAGTGAGTTCATGGTGCAGCTGGGATTCACAATCTGTTCTGATCTTAGTGATTCACCTTCTGTGAGTATGGAGGAACGAGCTTTCAGAAGGGATTTAAATGAGAAAAGGGTGTTGTTTATAGTTCATAGCAATAATAGAACAAAAACACTCCTCAAGCAAAAACACTGGTCATAATTCCCAAAGGCTTCCCTGCCTCAACCACTCCTGGGGAAAGGACCAACCCCCAGTTTCCTCTCCCTTGTGTACCTTATTGAATCATGTGATCTTCTGACCCTTTCTGGGCTTCTGCTTTTACCTTAACCCCATTATGGCTGACTGAGACCTGTAACATGTCTCAGTTAGCTTCTCCTTACATACCACTTGTTGGTTCCATGCAGTGTAGTTGTAGCCATGTCAGTCCCATTCGATATCCAGAAGGTTGTAGGTCTTTAAGCTATTTCAAGTTACTGCTGTAAGCTCCCAAAGAGGAGAAATGGGATGAAGACAAACTAATGGAAGAAATCAAATATTTAAATAACACATCTAACAGACTTAAGGCCTCTTACATGGCATCATGGGAAAGAGTCAATCATGGGGCATAATAAGAATCTAATAGCCAAAGAAGGCCAAATGTAAACACTGTCATCCTTAAAAAAAAGTTCAGAAGAAGCTATACAAATAGCAATGAAGGAAGACAAATATGCACACTCAGAACACACACCAGAGTCTTCTTGCTGAAGCACACAGCAAGAATTTGATTTAAGCTTGGGGAATTTGGAATTCAGACACAGCTGAATTTCACTCAAAAGCCTGTAAAACCTTAACACCAGTGTACTCCATAAGTGCAAAAAAGTAACTTAAAACAAAACTTGTTAGTCACATTTTTAAAGCCTTACTTATATGAACTTTCCTGTTCCTTTATTGCCAGGTAAAAGGGTAATAATACACAATATTGCATCACTGCCATTAAACTTAAAGCACAGGGGAAGCTGTTAAAGTAAACAGTGATTGCGGTGATCAAAACAGACTATTGTTGGAGGAAATAAACCAGGATTTTGAATTCCAGTGAGACACCTTTAGTTTTTAAAAGTATTTTGTCAGCTTAAAGTACGTATTTGTCATTTCTGGAGGCTAGGATGACATTTCAGTGTCAAAATTCTATATATTCCTGGTGGGATTAAGATTTTGTTTTCGTATGATTACAACTATAGAGAACACTACACCTTATGAATGGTCATATTCAAACTAGCTTCTCTAGGCACAGGTTTTTTACTGCCAAGAAAGTAACATTTTGAATGTGTTATGGGCAAGCATGACGTCTAGTGTTGTCTGGCAGCATTTATAATACGTAAAAACAAAAAACATTGCTCAAAAAACAGTTAAGGCTGCAAACCACATATTTATCAATTACATCATTCTCAAAATCTGAGCACTAAAAGAGGGAAATGATGAGTTATAATTTTTCAAACTAAGTTTTCTGATTTGGGAATTTGCCAGATTTCTATTTCCTGTTTCTTACATTTTACAGTTATACTTTTTTGTAGGTAAATTAAGATTCAGTTTTAAATGTTAATAAACAGAATCAACTCCAGAGTATTAAACTGAAGGAACGAGTGATGAATTGGCCAGGTTCATAATAGTACCTGTTAACACCGGTTCAGTGTCAGTTTCCACTGACAAGATGTGTATGTTTATCATTCAGGTTTTGATGAGGCAGTAAAGATTTGCAGAATCAAGACCTAAGATGGGAGCCCTTTTCGAAAGAGACGTTAACTTCATTCACTGAAGATACTGAAACAAAAACAGGTATTTCCTAAAATGATTTTAAAAATTCACATATATAGAGAACTATATTTTCTGGCCCAATTCTGCCACCCCTCACTTGTGTTGAGCAACACTTTACAAATAGTCAACATGAGTTAGAGTTGCAAATTTTCACTCTTAGTAAATACATATTTAAACACCAGGCCTTTATCTTGCAAACATTTACTTAAATTACTTCAGTGGGACTTAGGTCTTGTCTACACAGCAAATTACTGTGTGCCGAGCCAGGGTGTAACTCTTCAGAGCTTCAGCTTGTTGCGCAGTAACATCCCATGTGGATACTGCTACAGTGCAGTGAAAGTCCTAGTGTGGGGCTTGGCATACTACTAAATGTAATCATGCTGTTTGTTTACTTCTACTGGGCCAGGATTTCACCCTGTGGGTGTCTGTATTTTAATTTTTTTTTTAATATGACTTTTGCATTTTTGTTATGATAAAGCAACAAGTATTTTGACATTTTACCATGACAAACTATCACCCTAAATTATATTCAATCATTGCAGTTTTCACTAAATAATAGGTGTGGATGAACCCCTGTTCCATGGCAGATGCACAACATTTGCCAAGTCCTCACTCTGTATCCTACACTGCTTTGCTGGCTACCTGTGTATCCTCTACTGCACCAGGGTCATCCTGATTTGATGTCACCTTGCCATTTAAATGCTGGTGTGAAATGAGTATCTTTCCTTTGTGATTATGGTTTGTGGGGAGTTTGGATACCAGTTCATAATCCTAGTTGACTGGCATGCCTCATGCATCAGTATGTTCTTGTGTTGAAGTCATTGATTTGAATTTCCCCCGTCAGTTAATTCCAGTTACAACAAGACCAGAAACTCTAATCTAGACAAGGCCTAATCTCTCATTTGGTGTGGAAGAAAGTTTAGTAGACTATTTTCCAATGTATAAGTGTATGTGGACTGCAATTTGTGAGATTATGTACAGAATAAATCTTATGGTCTAAAGAGATAACAAGGGGTTGAAGGATAGCAATGAAAGCCATGTTCACTGTCTGTCTTGTTTCATGGGGGTTATCAGTGGATTGTGCCTTCTTCTCCATTGTCTCATCATTTTACGAAGGGCAAAGTTTGGAGTTTATAGGCCATATGAAAGAGATGAGTATTAAAGTAGTGATGTGAAGGAGTGTATCAATGAAAAGAGAGAGGGGTTTCCAGGAGTAGGGTGTATGTGGTAGGAGGAAATGAAAGGGGACGCTTACACCTGATTGGGTGTAGTAAGGGAGTGTGAGGTGTGTGTGTGTGGGGAATGAAATGCATTGAGAGGTCAGCTGAATGAAGAAGAGTTGAGCCATATTTAAGAATCCACACAGTGTTTTACACATTTTATTTGCTACTGCACATCCAGCTGCACTGTGATGACATAGCAGTGAGGGATTTATTTCTCCTGTTTAAGGGATCATTCATACCTCATATGTACTCATAATTTGTCTCCAACTCAACATACCATCATGTATCTGTCAGTCACTAACCAACAACATTTAAATCAATTTTTCAATCATTCTTCATGTTTGTGAGTGTGTTTTCCAAATTACACTGAAGTTTTTTTCTTCCCAGCTTGTGCTCATGGGCAGGGCCAGCTCCAGGGGTTTTGCCGCCCCAAGCAGCCAAAAAACAAAAACAAAAACAAAAAACAAAAAAAAGCCGCAATCGCGATCTGCGGCAATTCAGCGGGAGGTCCTTCACTCCGACTGGGAGTGAGGGACCCTCCGCTGAATTGCCACCGAATAGCTGGACCTGCCGCCCCTCTCCGGAGTGGCCACCCCAAGCACCTGCTTGCTAAGCTGGTGTCTGGAGCCAGCCCTGGTCATGGGCTACTACTTTGTAGGCAAGTTCAATGTATTTTATATCTGCTTTCAAGTGTTTGCTACATTTCTAATGGCATTTTTAGTTAATATTTATCCAGCTTCTTCATTTAGATACCATATAATTATAATGAAGAAGCATCCTTTTGTCACTAATTGCATATGATACTCAGACACTAGAGCAAAGAGCTGCGTGAATGGCCCTTTCTTTAAAAGCTGTGTTTTGGACATTTGTTTCAGTCTGCATTACTACTAATGGTCATATTCTTTCTTCATTCCATGCACAGAATTCCCATTAATGTCAACAGGAGTAATCACACGTGGAATGAGTGGAGAATATACCCCCTAAACTTGTTAATATGTGAATGACCACCTAATTATTATGGTTTTACTTAACCTTTGTACTGGATGTGATAAACATCATTTTCTATCTGCCTTGAGGCAAAAGTAGAATTTGCAAGTTTTCTCATTAGAATTGAATGGGGGAAATGAAGTGTTGCTATTATGATCATTTCAGTTGCTGAGCACAGACAGTTCACTGAGACCTATACAGAACAAAATAGTGATACTAGCCCTACCCGCAAGTAGCTTTAAATCTACAGGGGCTTAATCCTGCAAACTGAAATTAATGGAACTGTCATGAAGGTTTCCTAGATTCTAAGGCCTGGTCTACACTAGGGGGGTGGGTCAATCTAAGGTACGCAACTTCAGCTACGTGAATAGCGTAGCTGAAGTCGAAGTACCTTAGCTCGAATTACTTACCTGTCCTCAAGGCGCGGGATCAACGTCCGCGGCTCCCCGTCGACTCCGCTACCGCCACTCGCTCCGGTGGAGTTCCGGAGTCAACGGGAGCGCGTTTGGGGGTTCGATATATCGCGTCTAGATGAGACGTGATATATCGAACTCCGAGAAATCGATTGCTACCCGCCGATCCGGCGGGTAGTGAAGACGTACCCTAAGGCCAGAAGGGTTCATTGTGATCACCTAGTCTCACCTCCAGCATAATACAGGCCATAAAACAGGAATTATTTCAGGGAAGTTCTAACCAGAAAAAAACATCCACTCGTGATTTAAACATTGTCAGGTTTGTTGGTGATTTAACTTACCTCTGCTCTGTTGTCAAAAACAAGGGCGGCATCTAGAAAAGAAGTTAAAGCCCACACTGCAAAAGCATCATTAGTTAAGGGACACTTCATGAAGAACATCTTTTGCAAACTGAACATCCTAATAAAGCAGAGAGGTGAAGCTGAGGAGATAATGATTTGGTGGTCAGTATTCTATGGGACTGAAACATTGCCTGTACTTGTCAAGAGTGAAAAGAAGTTTGGACACCTTTCAGATGGAACATCTCCAAATGATTGAAACCATCAAATTTTATGAATTCATGTCAAATGAAGAGATCCATTTTCTAACTAAACAGGCCCTGCTCCCTCAAACGGTTGCCCAACACCTCTAAGTTGGTATGGTCATCTGCTCTGAATGCCTACCAGCTGTCCTCAGAGAATTATCTTTATCAATGCAAGCAGGATGGAAAAGACCTCTAGCTCCCTGGGAGATCTAAAACACAATAGCTGGATGACATCAATAGACTCCTATTCCACACAGCCATCCAACCCTATAATATGCCAGGTTTGGCTCAGGACAAAACATTAGGGAGGCATATAATGCATTAAGTAGGCACTACACTAACAGCATGAGAACTAACCTAACTTTGCCAGATTTGTAGGATTGAGTCATAATCTGAACAAAACAATGCACACAGATAATGCACTGTCTGTTAAAAGGGTGGAATAGAGGTTTTCTTTTAGAGGGTTTGGAAAATTTCTGGTCACCCCATCTCAAATACATATATTAGACCTAGAAAAAAGTACACAGAAAAGCAACCAAAATCATTAGGCGTATGGAATAGGAGAGCTTAGAAAGACTGTTCAGCTTGGAAAAGAGGTGATTACTGGGGGGGATATGATAGAGGTCTATAAAATCATGAATGGTATGGAGAAAATTGAATAAGGAAGTGTTATTTGCCTCTTCACATAATACAGGAACTAGGGGCTACCCAGTGAAATCAATAGGACACACCCTGCATCCGCAGGTTTGGCTGATCATGGCTCCCAGTGGCCGCGGTTCACAGCTCCAGGCCAAAGGGGGCTGCGGGAAGCAACATGGGCTGAGGGATGTGCTGGCCGCTGCTTCTTGCAGCCCCCATTGGCCTGGGGCTGTGAACCACAGCCAGTGTGAGCTGAGATTGGCCCAACCCACGAACGCTGCACGTAAACAAACCGCCTCAGCCCACCAGGGGCTTTTCCTGATGGGCTGTGTGCCAAAGGTTGCCGATCCCTGTATTAGACAGAGAATGGGAATAGGGGCTAGAGTTCTAGCTCCAACATTGCTACTTACTTGGTGCAACTTGTACAAGTCATTTGAAACTCACATACAGAGGTTCCAGTTTGTAAAATGGGGATAATAATACATATATCATTGTTGGTTTTAGTTAATATCTGTCAAACACTTCAGTAATAAAAGTGCTACAGTAGTAGGTCTTTTCATATAATTTGTGAAAGAGGAGTGGGTAACACATGGTAATGAGAAACTGTTATACCTGTATGGCTAGTTTACACATCAAGTTATTTTCAGTAATAGGATTTTAAAGCTTATGGTAGATTGATTCTAGTCTCAAACTAGTTCACACTTCTTCAACCCTGCACTGCCAGTCTACATCAATCTTTATTATAACTTCGTCAATTAGTATCACAGCTATGAAAAATCTTGACATAGATAGTGTTGCCTTTTTATCTGAATAGTTTTGTAGCAAGAAAAAATAACAAACTTTAGAGCAAAGATACAGGTGATAGTGAAAAGAAAAGACCAGTTTAATTTCTTCCGTGTAAGAAGAAATTCTGCAAATTTAGACCCTAGTTGACACTGAGCATGCCTAGAAACTTAATACAGATATTAGCCACCATCTTGATAAACACTGTGGATTGAACTGGGGACCTCTGAAGCTGAATTCATGAAATTCTACAGCCTCAGAGAAATGGTTAGGTTCTGGAGCTGAGCGTAGCAGAACCACATCCTCTGTGGATCAGATGCAGAGGGGGACACACATGCACTGACCAGTGGGTTGTATTAGTATTCTTATTTGCATGCTTGTAACACATTATGTATCCTTCACCACTTGTCAATAAATGCAATGTAAAAAGGACATTTTCGTAGACATGTTTCATAGTTAAAAGCCAAGCATGTCCACATTTTTGGAGAACAGCAAACAATGAATCAGAGCTTTTTGAAGGTGCAGCGCAAACTGCTTCAAATTGGTAAATATGACTGAACATTCATGGCAAAGATGTGTTGCTTGACCTGGATACCAGAACACATGCAAGGTTGTAATTAAGGAAACTGCATGGAAACCTATGGCAAAACAGTTTTATAGTAAGGACATAAACACAATCCAAGAGCAAGAAACTTGTCTTAAAAACTAGTATCATTTAATAACTTCCCCCAATAGAGAATGCAGATGTATCACCTGTGCTCTTTAACACACACACACACACACACACACACACACACACACACACACACACAGAGCTGACCTGCTGCCCACCTCAGCCACTAAGCTCATGTACACTCATGACATCTGCTTAGCAATAACCAGAAGGAAGTGTGGTCTTCGTCATCTGACCTTGACACCTTGACCAAATACTTTACAGAGTGGTGACTTAAACTAAATGCACTGATGACAGTGTCATCTTGTTTCCATATTGCCAACCAGTTAGCTCATCGACTGCTGTAGATTCTTCTGAACAGTGAGCCAGTTGTTCTTGAACCATACCATACTTCTTTGGGGATAAAGCTTGACCACTCTCTGTCCTTTCAACACCACATTGAGAAGACATGCTAAAATCCAGTCAAGAGTTGTCCTCCTCTGCAGGCTTGCCAGCAACTCATGGGACACTAGCACTGCAACCTTATGGACATCTACCAATGTCCTATTTATTGCATCTGCCAAACACAGTATGGCAGCATTGGCTTCCAGTCGTCACTATGGCAATTGGGACTCAGTGATCAACTCTGCCCTTCATATCTACAAAACAACTCCAGTCTCCAGAAGAAAGGATTCTTTCCCCACTTGCTCTCAGTGCTGTCTAAAGCTCCCTCACCCAACTGTGCCTGACAGCAGTCACAGTCCAGGTGACCTTATGCATAATTGATGTCCTTGTTTTTCCCCAACAAGGTTAATAGCATTTTATTGCACCCAAATTCAGAATTGAACTGTGCTGTAACCAAAATACCCAAACCGTCACATAACTAACATACAAGTGGGGCCTATTTAGTCAATTTCCTTTGCTCTCCAACAGATGCCAGCAGAGCACTCCCTACCCAATGGCGCCCCCGTACATCTGCAATTCTTAAGCACCTCTTGGCTGCTCTTGTCTCATTTCACCAACAGATGATGACAACACAGAGCTCTTTATTCTCTAAGGCCTCAGGCCTTACACAAGAACTCTCCAGGCTAGGCTGTCTGGAAGGAAAGTAGCACATTGGATAGACATACCAGTAATTCCACTTGTCTATCCATCAAGAAAAATTCCCTTTATCCTAAAAACACCTTCAAATCTGGATGTTACCATATAAAAAATTGGCATTATCATTTAATATTTATATTTCAGTAGTTTCCAGAGGTCCCCATCAAGACTGGGTCTCCATTTTGCTAGTCACTATACAAAACACAAATGTAGCCACAGTCCATGCCCCCAAAATTTTATCAAACTAAAAATAGGATTGACTGTATGGGTAGAACAATCTACAGACTGTTTAAATTCTATGGTTGTAATTGAAAAAACAGATGAAGTAGGTATATGTATTTATCCACACGATTTAACTAAAGCCATAAAATGTGAACATTATCCAATAAAAATTGTTGAAGAAGTGGCAGCTAAGCTCTCAGAAGCAAAAATATTCTCACCACTAGATGTAGGACATGCATTTTAGCATGTAAAATTAGACGAGTCAAGCTCCAAGCTAGTGACTTTTAATTTACCATTTAGATGTTATAAACTGAAGTGAATGCAATTGGATATACAATTTGAATGCCATTTTCTCTTCTGCTCTTGAGGTATTTCAAAGACCTTATATGTGGCAAGATAGGCAGCCTGATGTAATGGATAGTGTTCACACTGGAGCATCAGGAAAAATGGGTTCTATACACTCCTTTAGCAGATCAGCATGGTCAGATAAGTGGCGGTCTGCTGTGTGACCTTGAGCAACTCATGGCACTACCCTGTGTCCTAACTTCTCCATCTGAAAGCTAGGGATAATGATCCTTGCCTTACTTCAAAAGCACTATATAAAGCTAAGTGCGCCATCTTCTCTCCCCCATCCCTGTTTGCTTCACCCTTCATTGCATCTGGTGTTAAACTAAGATTGTCAGCTTTTTGGGGTGGAGACTATCTTTCTGTACAGTTCCTAGTATGACAGGGTCATGACCTGGTTGCAAACTAAGCACTATCCTAATATCAATATTTATTGTTACATGGCATTGCTCTTTGAAGGGTCCAAAACTGATGCAGTTATAATGCTTGATGTTTATATTTGGGTTAGGGACCCTGAACATAGTGAAGGACCTTCCAGGTTTTGCAGAGAGATGAATTTTAAGATGTCTAGAGTGAGACTAACAGAGTGTCTATATTAGAGGACAGAGGCAGATAAGATAGGAAATAGATTAAATGCACCTCTACAATGTGTAGCAAATCAACAGTGATTTATGGAGATAGATTTGGGATGAATTTTGCTCAAAAGCTTATCAACAGCCAATAAGCCCTTAAGGTAATTGACAGAAAAGAACATTCCCTGGCATTGGGAAGAGCAGTTTTTGAGCAGGTAAAATACAGGGGTCACCAAGCAACTAGTTTTAAAATTTTAGGATTTAGCCAGTCAGTTGTATTACAGACAGATATATTTTACAAAGGAATGTGCACTTCCGTACTGTTATTCAGGAAAAGCTGCTAACTGCATTTGCTTTAAGCTTCCTAAAGAAAAAGGCAGAAATAAACTACACCCAGATAGAAAAGGAGAAGCTAGTACTTAGAGCTGGGTGAGAAACACAATTTTGAGATTTTAAAAAGTGCCCTGTTTTGCTTTGGGATGAACCTGAAAGCTGTCAATATTTTTCATGACAAACAGAGTGCCACCCACTACCGAATAACCAGTAGCCCAGGCACTCACCTGGGATGTAAGAGACATTGCAGCACCAGGTTCAAGTCCCTGATCTGCCTGATTCAAAGCAGGTAATCAAACCTGAGTCTCCCAGGTGGGTGCCATAACCATTGGGCTATAGAGTCAGCACTGCTCCTTCTGGCACAATGAATATTAAATTACTGATATGAAGTGGAACGGCTCCAACAGAAGCACGTACTCTCTTCTCTCTCTCACTGCAGAAATTCCACCCTGGACACGAGAAGCCTTCCAGAAAAAGTTTAACCAGAACTGTCCCTTTTGTGGGATATGTTTCAGGTTTGATGAACCAGCACTTTCTAACAAAAACATTTTAACTGAAAATTCCTGACCATTCTACCAGTAATTGTACTTGGTAGTTTTAAGTTCACTAATAAACATAAAGGAGAGAAAAGAGGCATAGAAAATGTACATACAATGCTAAAAAGCTATTAAAGATTTTGGGCCAGGTTCTTCAGTCCTTCATCTGGCAAACGTCCTTCTGATTTCAATAGCAGTCTTGCTAGATTAAGGAGGACAGAATATGGCCTTTTTTCTTTAGCACCACTGGAATGGTTTTATAGTCCAAGAGCAGCCTTCATGGTGATGTCGTCACTCACTATCCTGCAGCACTCTTTCGTGGTGTGATCATCCATCTCTTAGTGGGATATTCGGTCTTCTAGCCAGGTTCCCCTAGAGTCCCACGTCTTCCAGGCATCAGTGTCATGCGTCTGACGAAGTGGGTATTCACCCACGAAAGCTTATGCTCCAATATGTCTGTTAGTCTTAAAGGTGCTACAGGTCTCTCTGTTGCTTTTTACAGTGTCATAAATAACATCCTTGTGAAGAGGTATACTACCTCTTTAAGGCCAGGATGGCCTGGGGGCATAATCAAGAGGCCCCGGCTCCACTGAAGGGCTGGGCTATTTGGACAGGAAGCTGAGCAAGAGAAAAGGAAGTAAAAACCATGAAGGCTACAGTATGTGTTGGTAGTTTTTCTGCTCAAGCTCTAGGAGACCAGCCTAACCAGAGGCTTTGCCTTGTGGACTTCAAGTTGAGACCTCTGAACCACGGCTCTGAGGTGAGAACCTTATGAACTTTTATTGTGATTGCTCCTTTCTTGAAACCTTATTAAAAAGGGACATCCCTTGCAGAGAAGAAAATAGATCGGCACTGCCTGAAAGTGACCATAAGTGTGACACTCAGAATTAGCAGAATTTCAAACTGAAACACAAACACCTGCTTTGACAGCCAGGGACATGAACTGTTTAAATGGATGGCTGAAAGAAAGAGTACATCTGGTCGCCAATCTGAGACCACACTGGTAGTTTAGGGATTAAATTAGCAAAAGAAAAACATTTTGCTGTTTTACTTCTAACACTATCTTTGAAAAATGAAGGCAATTATATAATTTGCCTGAATCTGTTCCACAGCCCAGGCGGTAGCTCTGTAGTTCGCATAGGCCTCAGTGGGCATCAATCAGTGAAATCCTCACATACAGCATTTAAACGTGTATCTTATGAGTCTGACCAAACTATGAAAGCAAATAAAATCGGATTCCAAGCAGGAAATCCATTCTTATTTTATCTGGGGGTATTTAGATATCAGTCTTTACCCAGCAGCTGATTTTATAAAACTCGTGTTCAATACCTGGGCACAGCAGAGTACAGTCTCCAAAGGTTTAATTCTCCTAAGTGATTAATTAGTCTGGAAGTCTAGACAATGTCAGTATTTCAAGGGTTAAGGGCTCCCTCACTGCCAGTCCTCCACTATACCTGCTGTGCTGGTGTTGGCCATTACTACTCATTGGAAGCAGTGAAGTTGTTATGTCCAGCAGCATAACAGGTGCCTTCACTCTGGAATATTTGCAAGTCATAAACAGGTTAACTCAGAACTGAAAGTTTAAGTGAGACTGTAAAGTTTTTTGAACCCAGCTGTCTGGGGTTTACTAAGACAATGACTGGTGTAAAAGACCCCTACATTACTAGGTTCAAGATGTTACATAGAAATCTGCATACATTGCTAAGCAAAGAATAAAGATCTTGTTTTAAAAATTAGATTTAGAACATGATTTCCTAATGATCGCAACAGTGCCATGCACTTTAAACACCCCATCACATGATGCCTGAGGAGACACAAGGCTGCAAATGGCAAATAGTTGTTTTTCAATAATATCCACTTTGGTTGCTCAAACGATATTTTATGTTTACCAAGAGAAATACAGTATTTTAAAATACACACCTTCCTCAATTTTCTCTTGCACCAAGCAATGCAGGGACACATACAAGTTACTCTGAACTTAATAAATGAACAACACTTCATTTGATTACATTCACAAGGAGTTTCTCTGACATCAGGTGCACGTTAGGCATCTCAGAAAAGCTTACCTGGCTTACAGTGGAGCTATTGCAGGCAATAGATTTCCTTTCAGAAGATAAAGAGTTAGGCCGTTGAGATGAGAGAAGAGGGAGGCAGGCAGAGATAAGTATTTTCTCCCTCCTTGTCTTTAGCAAAGGATTAGCCTAGCAGCACAAGTGTGATCTGACAAGTGCAGTTGAACAACAAATGTAGAAGTACAGAAAATGCCACTTGCTTGGTGATTTTGCTGATAACATAGCACATTTCTATCAATAGTAGAAAACAGATGCCAAGTAAAAAACAAGCTGCTGTCATACAGAAATCTTACAGAAAAGAGACAAATGGAGTCAGCCTCTGAGCCTAATGGTAATTGTTTGTGTTGTCATGTTGGAGACTCAAGTGTAATTCCTGTGCTTGCACAGGGGTCAGGGAGGATATCAGTCTCGTTTTGCATCAACCATTCCTTCTACTCAAAACAGTGGGTAGAGAGACAAAAATCTCACTTGCTCTGATGGAGATATTGCAGCAGAAGATGAGCTGAAAGGTTCTGAAGAGACTTCATCAGTTTGTCTTCAGGTCCTGGCTGAAGCTAGCAGCGAGCCAAATTAAAAAGAAAAATATGAAGGGGGGAAAATTAATTGAGTTATCTGAATTGCAACTAGGACTTGATTTCAGTTCAGTTGTCATCTGGCCAGTTTGTTCATCCCCATGTGTAAGGGGACTTAAATATAACAAATGCACGTATTTCAAAGCAAAATAGTTGAAAACTGATTTCTCTCTGCTTGACAGAAAATTTGGTCAGAGTTTTGTGTTTCCTCTGCTAAATCTAATCTCATCCAGCATCTCCAACTCTACATCTCTATCAAATCTGACTTGGCTGGTGCAGTTGCATGAGTTATTCAATGTCTATATGACATTTTGGAGTGGACAATGGGTAGCTCGCAGCACAGGTTTGTCATCGTGGAGTTTGTTGGATCCTGGATATCCAGAAGGTAGAAGCTACAGGCAAGGGCATAGAGATAGGGCTCCTGGCAGGCCCTTTTCCAAGACCTTGAATCTGCTAACCTCATTGGTCTTCCGGAATCCAGTAAAGCCTATACAATTTTTCATAGACATTTGAGGTGAAAGTGGTTGAGGGTATGGTGGAATTTTGGTATGGATTTCTGGCTTGGGAATGGGGGACCAGTTTCTGCTTATCCCTGGACAGCCCATTAAGCATTGGCAGTTTTTTGACTTTCTAGTGAACTTTTTTAAGTAATGTGAAGTGCCTATAGCCTGGCATAGGCTCTAGGGGACTTAAACCAAAATAAACTAAGCAATGCAAATACAAGTGCTGGCAGACACATTTGATTTATAGTTTTAAGGCCAGAATCTGCAATCAGATGCTTCTCTCTCATCACTAAGGCTTGCAAGATTGGACCCTTAGCAGGCCTTTATCATTGCATTGCTACATATGTCCAATGAAACTACACACAACATAATTGACAACATATAGTGTGCAATAACAGGCCCATCTTGGGAGATTATGGTGTTATACACTGCAGACAAGGTTTGAGGAAGCAGCGTGTGTACAAGTTTAAAATGGTTAGATAGACAGTTAAATGTAATGCACGTAGCTGCCTGCTATGTTTTAGGGTGTAAGTGGTGTAGCATCACCTGTTTCAGGATAAACATGGAACTCTGAACTAAGGTCTTGACAGGTAAAATGCCTTTAGCTCAGTGACCCCACAATATTACTGGATTCTGTAGGTTAATAATGAATATATACTAAAGCTCATGCCAACTGCAGAATTTGAGTTCTAATCAGATATCAGCATGTCCTTAGGAGCAATACATATCTGATAATGAAAGACACTATTTGCAGTGCTGCTAGTTCTGACAAATACACAGAAAGGCAGAAATGTACCCAAAATCACCTGTACAATGACATCTCCAAGATACTGGCAAATGAGGGGATTAAAATAGCAATTGAGTTCAGGGAGAGGAAAAAACCTGAAGATTGCAACCTCAAGACAAGAGATGCTAGTGGCAAGTCTAGAAAAAACACCATAGTCAGCCTGTCCCTACTACAAAGATATTAAGTGGGTGCTCAGCCCTGCTCAGAGCTCAGTATTGTTCTGGATGGGCTCTTGAAGACCAAATGGAGTTATTCTTGAAATGGGGCAGAGAAACTGCAGAGCTGGAACAGACCCTGCCAACAGAGAGACCAGAGCAGCTGGACCAGAACCCAGCACTGGAGCAGACCACACAGGCAGGGGGACTGGAGGACATCCTCTGCTTGGAGCTGACTGGCTTGTTAGGGGAAGGGGCTGGAGAATGAAATTGAAAGGAAGCAATATCAGAGCCACAACTGATTGATAGGGGGAAATTAAAGTGTAAGTGGGAGGAGTTTGCCAGGTTATGATCAATGCAACTATCGTTATGGAGGATATTACATGCTGTGGGGAATCCTTTGCTTCACTGGAGGGCAAAAGCCATGCCATTTCCTTAGCATTAAAGTATTGCCAGAGGAAGCCCCCCCTAGATTATAAATCTCACTGTATGACTTGTGGATGCATTAAGTGCAGAGTACTTTAAAATACCTCTCAGTACCACCAGTACTTGGCATCCTGTCTGGTGGGTTGAAAATCATGTCTGTTGCAAGCAACCTTCTGCATCCTACTTCAGCATCCTGTTTGTGAGCTCGCCCAAATTTTCATCCATTCCTTGCAGATTATGCTCAAGAACTGTTCATACAGGAGAAACTGATGATGGTCCAAACAATTTCCCCCCTACCTACCAGCTTATGAGCTGTTTCCATTCATCAATTTGCTGAAGAGTCACCAGATGATGAACTGTCTCTGCCATAGATGGATGGTCTGGAAAAATGGTTCCCTCTTCCTGTTTAGAATCTCCAACAAATTAACATCTTTTAATGTCACCACTGCCTGAAATAATGTTAATACAATCACTGGTCAGGGGTCCCTAGTGTGTGCTCGCTACCCCTCCCCCCCATCCAATTTTTTTGAATGTTTAAAAATAAAATATGGAGTATTTACCATTGTCTTGGTGAACAGGTGATCTGGGATGCAGCTGCTTCTGAGCAGGCAAATGCAGAGAGATGTATTAAAGGCAAACCAAGAAGACAGAAGGTGCAACTTGTGGCCTTGTTGTGACAAAAAGTTTGGACAAAAAGATATGCTCTTTCATTGCCTTTGCAGGGCTATGACTCCTGCTGGACCAAGATAACCACCCAGGCCTCTTGAGGAGATGATCTTGAATTAAGAAGGTCAAGGACATGCAGAAGGATTTGGGCCACAGGTCAGACCAGCATCTAGAAGTGCAGATGGAAGTGCTGTAGCAGGACAGGGACAGAATGGTGTCTGAGTACTTTGAGCACAACAGGGTGATGGGAGAGCAGGACCAACAGTAACAAAGGGAACTGTTCAAGTAGCTGTTTAGCCTGATGGCCAGCCTCCAGCATGGATTGCCTTGGTCCAGTTATCAACAACTGGCTCTCCTCCATGCTACCATGTTGTGCAGCCAATGGACAGCTCCACAGTATGGTGGGGAATGAGCCAACTGCTGGATTTCTGGAAAGGACGTGTGCATGGCCAGATGTACCTTGTTCACTCTATCCCAGTGCAACAAGAGTGAGGCAGGAAGTTTAAACTAAAGCTTTTATTAGACTCTCATAATATTAGTAATAGTAGTACCATAGCACCTAAAAGCCCTAGTCACAGACCAGGACCCCATTGTGTTAGGTGCTGTACAATCAGAACAAAAAGATGATCCCAACCTCAAAGAACTCACAATCTAAGTAACAAATAAATGGACATGTATAGTACAGGAAAATCACATTACTCTACATAATCACATTTTCTTGTGCAAAGCAAAGATGTGGACACACAGGGCATCCCTTACCTCCCGTATTCTCCTGGGCAAGCTCTCGTTAGAGGCACACTTTCTGGTTGCCTGTATTGAGCTTGTAAAGCAGCACTGTCTTCAGCCCTCTTCTGACAAAAGTTCTCCCCCTTATCCTTGCATATGTTGTGCACTGTGCAGCACCCCCTAATAACACCGAGGGCGTTTGCGCACACTGGCATCCAAATGCATTTTTAGGCAGTGTCATCTTGCCTTCAGTCTGATAAATGCACATTCCACCACCATTCTACAACTGCTCAGTGTTTAATTAAACCTTCTTCTGCCAGGTGCTCTTAAATCAGGGTTCAGCTTCGTGATCCAGGGCAGTCGAGGATAGGCAGGTCCTCTAAATTAACAGTGGGCACAGACACCTGTTGATATCCATATTATTGGGAAGGAACGAAGTCCCTTCTTGTCCAAATAAACAAACCAGATCTCCAGAATGCCCCAGTATCATGCACACTGCTGGAGCATCCCAGGATTAATGAACCTGCCTCTGTGATTAATCATAATGAGTATTAGCCGCTCTGGCTGACATATTCACATGCACCATGTATGAGGACAGACAATGGGCACGTATGTGCCATCAACAGCACAGTTTGGCAATTCCATTCTCTCAAAACCAGCTATTATTCTGAGGACATTAGCAATGTTCACCACCTGTGGGCAAGTCACAGAAGTACTTACCTCACAGACCTCTACCACCACAGCAACACTTGACTTGCCGTCACTAAACTGGTTAGCTATGGACCTGTAGCAGTCTGGGATAGCCATGTTCCAGATGGCAATAGCAATCCACTTCTGCACTGGTCTGGCTTCCCTCTGCATGTCCTCGTGCTGGAGAGTCAGGGCAAGCTCCTTACACACCTCCATGTAGGTTTGCTTCCTAAGGTGGAAGACCCACTGCTGATCATCCCAGGTCTGCATGATGATGTAGTGCCCCCACTCTGTGCCTGTGCCTGCTCCAGAAATACTGGTCAGCATATAGGGAGAATCCACAGCTATTAAAACCTGCCTCAACTGTCTCCACTTCACCATTCCTGCATGATCTCTTCACTCAGGCACATTGCTGCCTTCTCGAAGTGACTAACCACTCCTAAAATGCCCTCCACTACATCTCATGCCCTCTACCTACGGTTGCAGAAATGGGTGTTGCATTAACAGTCTCAGCCGTTGGAACAAGTCGTAGTCCTGAGCTAGAGCCATGCCTTAGGACCAGCTGGAACAAAGGCTAGACAGATGTTAGGAGCATGCAGAGCTGCAAGTGCTCTAGTTGTTGCAGCCCAGTTATTGTTCCATAATAGCCATCCCTGAAGTGAAATTTCCATGTATAATATATTATGAAATAGCAAATTACACTGAGTGCACAAACACATTAAATACTTTTCTGATTATTTTCTGTACTCCTAACGGCTCTAAGGCAAAGTTATTTGTGATACTATCATTTTACTAATTACAGCAGCCACATAATTACTAAGATGACTGTTTCCTCTGAATAGCCATAACTGGAAGAGAAATGGTTGCACTTCAGAAAAAAGTCCTAAACTGTTCAGAAGCGGGGGGAAGGAATTTGCTCTAAAATGGAAAGGCACTGTGGAAACATACAAGGTCATGAATCCTATATGCAGGGCCAGTACAAGGAAGTTTCGCACCCTAGGCGAAACTTCCACCTTGCGCCCCCCCTCCGCCCTGAGGCGCTCCCCCCCACGGCAGCTTCCCACCCCCTGGCCTGGGGAGCCGTGCGGTACCTCCCCACCCCAGCTCACCTCTGCTCCGCGTCCTCCCCGAGCACGCTGCTCCTGCTCTAATTCTCCTCCCAGGCTTGCAGCGCCAAACAGCTGATTGGTGCCGCAAGCCTGGGAGGTAGGAGAATTAGAGCGGGGGCAGCGTGTTGGGGAGGACGCAGAGCAGAGGTGAGGAGCCCTGTGGCAGCTCCCCCTCCCCCTGCCCTGAGGCACCCCCTGGCCCGGGAAGCCGTGCGGTACCTCCCCACCCCAGCTCACCTCTGCTCCGCGTCCTCCTGGAGCATGCCACCCCTGCTCTAATTCTCCTCCCAGGCTTGTGGTGTCAAACAGCTAATTGGCGCAGCAAGCCTGGGAGGCAGGAGAAGCGCAGCAGCGACTGCGCAGTGGAACCCCCGAGCTGCCAGCTGCACGCTGACCCAGGGGAACCTCTGGGCTGCCAGCAGTGGCTCAGATTCTCTATCCCTCCCAGTGCAGCGGCCGCTGAAACGGCTTTAAAAAATTTTTTGGGGGGGCGCCACTTTTTGGTGCCCCCAAATCTTGGCACTCTAGGCAACCGCCTGATTTGCCTAAATGGTAGCACCGGCCTTGCCTATGAGATACTGTAAACAAACCAGTAAGAAAACATATTGACTGTCCAAGTCAAAAAAGGAACACTCACCAGTTGAATTTATTTAGACATTCATCTGAAATCAATATCTGCAGAAATACTAAAAGAATCCAGTTTAATGGAAAAGGAATACAAAAAAATAGACACGTAAGAGAGACATAGTTGAATTTTCACAAAACAGAGCAGCCTAGACCAAATAGATGTCACACAAATCTAAGTGGTATAATCAACCTCACTGCAACCACGGAGAGAACATCTCTCTTGAGAGGTGAATGGATCCACAGGAAAAGAATGTTTGTTTGTTTTGAATTTGTGTATTTTTTTCTTCCGTTTGAAGCCACAGAAGTATGTATGTATGACAACAAGGATTTCACATGAGAGCTTATGGAAATCTAGCACAAACATAATTTTCAAATAAATAGGATCTTTAATATCACTTACTGTAGTACAACATTAATCTCTCTTGTAGCATTTACATGAAGAATTTGGCATTTAACAGCTATATGCTACACGTTAACATCTCCAACTAAGCACTTTATCAACCTGATACATTTGTTTTTGATAAACCTTTAACGTTTGCTGTCTCAAGTTTAGGAGTGTGTTCTTTTAGACCAGGTGATTGGGAACCAGGACCCCTGGGTTCTATTCCCAGCTCTGGCCCTGTTCAACTTCCCTTGGAAGACTTCACTGCTTGGACTCCCCCCCCCCCCTAATATTCAGCCCATTTTCTTTTACAAAATATTGTACAAAAGTGAGTATTATAACTGGAGCACCGGAGACAATTCCTTTCCTTCCTGGAGTATTCACCCTTCAAATATTTGGAAGAAAGCTTCTTTATCTGAAGCCTAATCCTGCATTCCTTGTGCACTCAGATCTCTTAATGAAGTCAATGAGAGTTTTGGATGCATAGTGAAGGCATGACTGGGCTCTTGGCCCTACCTGTTTAGCCAAGCAATTAAGGAATCACAAAAGTTCAAAAGACACACAAGTGTCATAATCAGAAATGTAAGTGAACCACAGTACCTGTAAGAAACTAATTACAAGTTTAATAAATCCATGTACAGATTCTAATTCTATTAGAACTCTGGAAGCAGGAGAAACAGCTTTTCATTTAGTTGAAAAATGCTTTTATGAGACTACCAACTGAGTCAGACTGATACTCACATTTAGAAAATTACCTGGCAAAAATAGAAGTACAAATTATAACTTAAAAATAGCTGTTAAGGTTATTAAAGGAGAGGCTGAAAGAGAAGATCCTTGCAGGAATTAAGAACAAACATTGCCTTTCATTTTTAAAAAACTATTTAGGAAGTTTTAATAAGTTGACAAATCCTTGACATGTAAATATCAAGCAAAACAATCATTCAGCGGTTAGGTTTTTTGTTTAAAGAGACATTAGACACTAATACAGTCATTAGATCTTTCTATTTAACAGGGTGTTACCATATTACAGAGTGAGCCTCATTGCACCACCTATGTTGTTTCTAGTGATTTTATTCAATTGAGTGAAATCTCCATATATACAGACCAGGTATGTCTATCAAATGTAAATATTTTTTAAAAATTGGACAGATGTTCTGTGTTTTTTTGTGGGTGAATGTACTTTGAGTACTGAATAATAAGTAACCAAATATCTAAGTATTTGTCCTGTCTATTTTGCTTGGTACATAATTGGTGTGTTAATTTTTCCATAACTGCAACCTTCCATATTTTTGGAGCACCTGAATGTTTTGCTACACATCAGTAACCACCTAGGATTTCATGATTGTTGCCATTCTGCACAATGGCCATTCAGAAGTTCTGGATGGTACTGGGGAACTAGTCAGAATTTCATTCTCTAAAATATTCTAGGCTCTTATCTCTTGACCTAAAGGAGATGTTAAGTCAAAACTGCATCAACTGTTAGGGCCTATGGCATACAGTTTTTCTTCAGATTATGTACAGTAGGTGGCAGTAGTATACATAAACACAAGCCAGTTCATTACAATATATTGAAAATGTGTCAGATCATAATCTACACAATCAGCCTAGAGTACCATATGTCATTTTATCACATATTACAAGTGCTGATATCCTTTGCAGTTGTTAATATTTTTATTTAAAAATATCAATCTATACACACAGATAACATCATTCTATTATATTTATACAAAATTCCTTCAACTACAACATAGTTAAGCAAGTGCTAGATACCAGTAACACTTTTTAGAGAAATCCACAGTCCTGTACTGGCAGAAGAAATGACAAGATGACCTAACAGGGCTTTCACATTTCTCAGCTGCTATAATTTAAAGCAATGTAGTAAAAAAAGCCCTTTTCTGACCACTGTATGTCTTTTCAAAGCTGGCCTGGTATTTTGTGATGTAGCAATTGAGTAGGATATATTTATCTAGCCCAAGCTAACATATCTCTGCAGAGTATATTTGGAAGGTGCTAAAACTGTTGAGATCAACAAGCTAATAAATTAATGAGCCACATTTGTTTTAAAAGAGGCTGCTAATGACATATTTCACCATTTCAACAATTCCATTATTATGGATTGTTAACCAATCACTGATTTTTTTTCATTCCAACTATATTATAAATAGGCCAATTTGCTAATTTGTGAGCCAGATGTATGTTACATAATTCCAACTTCAGCATAACAGCTAAAGAAACATTACTATATTTTACTTTGTGTACTACGTTTCACATTCATTTTTAACTGCCCGTCCCTAGTAACTAATGATAGTACCAGCTAAACCAGTGGTTCTCAAACTTTTGTAGTGGTGACCCCTTTCACACAGCAAGGCTTGGAGGGTGACCCCCCTTATAAATTAAAAACACTTTAAAAACTATTTAACACTATTATAAATGCTGGAGGTGAAGCGGGGTTTTGGGTGGAGGCTGTCATGACTGTCATGACCCCCAGTTTGAGAACCCCTGAGCTAAACAATGGCTCTTCACATATATACAATTATTGCTTAATTTCAGACATCTAAAAAACAAAATAGAAAAGCCATAGACGACAGTCAGAATTCAGTCTAACTCTTTTTTGGTCATTATTTAATAATGAAACCACTAAGTTTAAACAAGCTTCTACACCAAAGGGAATGATTTTTGTAAAGGGCCTCATCCACTCAGCCTCCAATGTTGGGCATAATTTTGCATCCACGTACAACTGGAATTGAAGTTGAGGGTGGCACATAGTGATGTTTATAAAAACAAAATATAGTACCTAATTGCACCAGCTGACTAGGCAGAGTAGTTACATGTGTACATTCTATCAGTAATACAGGAGCTACAAATCAGACCTATTACCTTACCTCAGGTATGGATCTTTCCCCAGAGATGTGCAGTTTTGAAGTTGTTTATTTGAAATCCTTTTCAAATGTGCAGTGTAGTGGATAGAGGTGCAAGCTGGTAATGAAATATGAAGTCACTCACTGTCTTGACTCTTGCCTAGGTTGTTAGTGGCAAAAAATTGACCATCTGATGAGAATCTGGTACCCTATTTCAAATGCCTGGTGAAGTGTCCCTATCACAAAAAATCATCACTGCAATTGGCAGCACTGGCAGCTGAGACTACTAGCAAAGAGGCCAGTGAATGAATACTCAGGGAGACTCAAATAGCTGCCTTCACTTTGAGCAGGTCCCGCCAGCACAAGGATAAGACACATTAACTTGCACTGCAGCTGCCCTTGCTATAGGTATTCTATAGATAGAGATAGGACTATATTTTCCTGGATTATTATGGTGTTATTTCTGCATAGCTGATATTTAAGTGCTCCATATTTTGAGGTCTGGGTATTTTTGCCAGAAGTCTATTGTTTAAAGTTCCTCATGTTGCTTCATTTATATTTAGATCGAAAGATCTGCTGTTTTCTTCATCCAGACATTAGTGTGTCTCTATCAAAGACCTTTGCTTCCTGGTGTAGTAGGTATTAAAGAGGGGAGGAACAGTACTTTAACTCAGCAGGTGCGGAGGGCACTATACCGGGAACAATGAATAAACAAAGAGTTAGACGTCTTTTGTCAGCCTAAAATACTCCCTGGGATTGTGTTTGATAAAATAATAATAATTATAGTGATGGCTGAGGCTTGCCATTGAAAACCTGCAATTTTAAACAGCTGTGGCTCCCAAACTATGACAGCTACCAGCATGTATATATACAAAAAAGTAGTTTTATTTCCTAGACTCTGTGTTTGTTTCTGTAAAATGTATGGGTCAAATTCATCCCTGGGGTAATTGCATTGACTCCAAAGGACCCTTGATTTTAAGTTTGGTCGCTCAAAGGATATAAGGCTGCATGAATTGCTTTTAGTATGTTTAGAAATGTATTAAAGGTTTGTTTAAAAATAAAAATCTATTAGCTAAAAAGCAATTAAAGTGTAAAGTATCCGAACATGATATTTTGATCAGCGTTAGGGAGAAAGGTATGTAGTTGGTAAACACAAATGACTGCCAAAAAGACAGGGTATTTGACAACTGTTGCATAGGAAAACTATCTACAGCGTACCAAGTTTCAAACATGCTATAGAGTATATTACATAAGGGAGAAACCACAACTCATAGGCACACTGAGTCATCTCAATTGATTAGACTCTGCCTGTTGGTATGCATACTTCCACCTTTTCATGTTCTCTGTATGTATAAATATCCCCTGTCTGTGTGTTCCATTCTATGCATCCGAAGAAGTGAGCTGCAGCTCACGAAAGCTCATGCTAAAATAAATTTGTTAGTCTTTTTTGTAAAACAGATTTTATAAAATCCACTGAACACATTAAATCAGTGGTGTGTTGAGATCCCAGTGCCTGATGGGGCAAAAATCAGTGGTTCTGCATGGACCCTGCTCAGCTCCATATATGCTGAACCAGGACCGATGACAGTGATGAGGACGTGACACAGAAATTATCTCAAAATCCTGATGGTAATGGGGCAGATTCTATCCATTGAACGCCGATTTTGGGCCCGGAAACAAGCACTAACTGGTGGGACGCATTGTGTTGCAGGTGTGGCACTTTCATGGAACTTTGTGACCCTGAAACGCCATAATACCAAGATGAGAGCAGCCTCCACAGTAGAGAGCGGCGAGTGCGATAGCCCTGTGGAAGCTTGCAACGCCAGACAGCTACCAGTCAGTCGAATCAATTTTTGGAAAAAAAAATCTGGGGGGGGGCTGCTGCAAGCAAGCAAAGCAATCACTCAGCTGCTGCTACGAAGGTTGTGACTCTGGGAAACGTGCAGGCCATAGTGGATGGCTTTGCTGCAATGGGATTCTAACTGTGTGGGGCGATAGATGGAACCATATGGTGCTGCAAGCACTGGATGGCCAGGAGGGTTCATGACGCCGCGCGATTCAGAAGCACTACTCTGTTTTAAGCTGCAGCAGCAGGGACTTTCTCCAGACCAGAAAATAACAGTTGGGGATGTTGAAATGCCTGTCGTTATCCTGGGGACCCAGCCTACCCCTTGATGCCATGGCTCATGAAGCCATACACAGCTGGACAGTGGTCAGGATCTGTTCAATTACAGGCTGAGCAAGTGCAGAATGGTGGTGGAATGTGCATTTGGCAGACCTCAGCCAAACCAATGTCCCCTATGTTATTGCTGCTTGCTGTATTCTCCACATCTCTGTGAGAGTAGGGGGACCTTTATGGCGGGGTGGGAGCTGAGGGCAAATCACCTGGCCGCTGATTGCCAGACACCAGGGAGATTAGAAGAGCACGCTTCATCAATGGCCAGGGTACAGTGTGACTGCTGTGTTTGTTGATGAACACCCAACCCCTTGATTGACTCAGTAGTACAGCTTACTTATGCAAATAAAGTCACTCTCATTTAAAAGCATGAATTCTTTATTGATTCATTATAAAAGAGGGAGAGAAGTAAGGGTGTGCTTTGGGAGGAGGAAAGGAGGGATGGAGAAGGCCATTAAAAAAATTCAGAGTAACGGCATCCTTCTGGTTGGGCTGTCCACGGGGTGGAATGAGGCTAAGGAACATGGTGAGGGGGAGGGTGGTTATAGGGGCTGCAGTGGCACTCTGTGATCCTGCTGGCATGTCAGTTTGATCACGCAGCAGCCCCAGAGTTGCATCCCGCCACCGCTGATCTTCCTGCCGCCACCGCTGATTTTCCTGCCGGTCTTCCTGCCGCCACCTCTCATCTCGGTTGTCCCTCCTGTCCTCACGTTCACTGGCCTCTTTCCTGTAATTTGAAACCACGTCCTTCCACTCATTCAGATGAGCTCTTTCACCATAATATCCGAGAACATCTCATCTTATCTGTGCTAGCCTTTGAGATGGAGGAGAGATAAATATTTAGAAAGATACATTTTACAGAACAATGGTTATACTCTTTCACAGTGAAAAGCACTATTCACCTTACATAGCACATGTGATTTTTTTCATCTTAATAGTGACTGCTTGCATCTCTGGGGTTACAGATCTCAGACACAGGTCCAGGCATCAGGATTCAGCTTGCATCCATGGTAAGCCACTGTCTCAGTGATTTACCCTCCCCCCCGCATGGCTAATACCACGCTTAGCTCCCTGCTAATCAACAACCTTGTGACCAAACAGAAAAGATCATCGGCATTTCGCAGGAAAGTGTTTTTAAGCTGCTGCATTCTTAAATTCCTGATTTTTAACCAGGTTATCCTGAACGATATCACTTTGCTGAGGATAACAGAACAAGATAAAGAGCGGATGCTTCTTGAATGCCAGCAGTCAAATGATACCTGATTACTTGCTACATGCATGGCATGGTAAAGTGTCCTACCATGGTGGGCGGAACAAGGATGCCTTGCCAGAAACCTTCTGCAAAGGCGATGTCCCTGGAGGATTTCCTCTTAATCCCCAGACATGTTAACAAACTTTTCTAAAAACTATATACTGTCGATGCATGCATCCAAGTCCTCTGGGCAAATCAATCATTAAAAAGGCTTGCTTAAAAACACTGTTTGCTATTTGCGTCATTCTCTGGAATAGTTGCTTGTGAGGGCTAAAAGCTCCTGGCTGCTCTCTTCTTCTTCCTCTTCATCTTCCCGTCTGCATAATCCTCAGACATCTTCTTTGGTTTTCTGGTAGGCTTGTCTGAGCTCCTTAACTTTCACTCTGCACTGCACGGAGTCCCTGCTGTGGCCTTTAAATTCTTTCAAATACTTTTTCATTTCATCTTTTGGAACGCGTTCTGTTAGCACTGAATCCTCTCCCCATATAGCGATCAGATCCATTATCTCAGGAGACAGCATTGTTAACTGTGCTGATGAGCTGTGCGTGGTCACCTGTGATGATGAGCTCTCCACGCTGTCGAAATGAATTTCTTTCCTGTCTACCTGGCCAGTGCATCTGAGTTGAGAATGCTGTCCAGAGCGGTCAGTGGTGCACTGTGGGATAGCTCCTGGAGGCCAATAAGAAACCGATTTAAAGAGCCATTAAAATCGGGCCACAGACTAACACGGCTGCTACTCTGAAATGAGTCAACGTGAGAATGAGATAGCCATGACAGCAAGGGACAAAGTGATTGACAATGTAACAAAACCTAAAACATAAGGTTTGCATATCTGAAATGTGTGCTGAGATACGGGCAGACAATTATATCCTGTCTATTACAGCCATCCATTTCTGGCTTTTTTACTTTACAGCTCTAATGTAATATATAATTATACACAGTAAGTGGGTGTCAGGGATTAAAACTTGGGAGTTTCTGGCTTTCATTTTGATGCTCATGTTACTAGAGGCATTTGAAAAGTTTTCACAAGCACCTAAGTGATTTAGGTGCCTAAGATCTGTTTTCTAAAGTGAATTAGGAACTGATGAGCATAAATCTCATTGAGAGTCAATGATTCAATGCCTATGTCACTTTAGAAAATGGAACTCAGGCTTCTTACTCCTGAATTTTTTTCCCATTGCTTCTAAAAGATACTAACAAGCCACTATTACACCGTGACTGTGGGGTTTTATCTTCATGTCTGTGCAACCACAGAAATTATTTTAATTAGAGAAGTTATTTTACTTTGTGTTTGGCACTGGTGCAACCACTGCTGGAATTCTGTATCCAGTTCTGGTGTCCACAATTCAAGAAGAGTGCTGAGAAACTGGAGAGGGTTCAGAGAAGAAGCACGAGAATGATTAAAGGATTAAAAAACATGCCTTATAGTGACAAACTCAAGGAGCTCAATCTATTTAGCTTAACGAAGAGAAGGTTAAAGGGTGACTTGATTACAGTCTGTAAGGATCCACACAGGGAACAAATATTTGATAATAGGCTCTTTAGTCTAGCAGAGAAAGGTATAACATGATCCAATGGCTGGAAGTAGAAGCTAGACAAATTCAGACTGGAAATAAGATGCACATTTTTAACAGTGAGAGTAATTAACCACTGGAACAATTTACCAACGATCATGGTGGATTCTCCATCACTGACCATTTTAAAATCAAGATTGAATGTTTTCCTGAAAGCCGTGTTCTAGAAATTATTTTGGGGAAGTTCTATAGCCTGTGTTATACAGAAGTTCAGATTATATGAGCACAATGGTCCCTTCTGGCCTTGGAATTTATGAATTTAATTCATCTTGTGCTTATTAGAGCTCAAAGAATCCAAGCAAATAACCACCTGTGAAATAACTTATTTAATTCTAGAACTCGGGAGGTCCCATGAATGGGGGGTGGGCCTTAGCTGAGACTTCTCCAGAGTCTCAGAGAGTTTGCTCACTGGAGGTTGAGGGCCAGTAAATCTGGTGGTGTAAATGGGTGCAGATTCTTTGACTTTCATGTGTCTCTCTGAAATGTTCACACTGAGCTTCACACATCTGAGAGAAACACGGGAGAGGAGCCAATGGGTAAAAGTCCTCAGGCAGGAAAAAAAAGACTAGAGCTAGTTGGGAATCTTGACTAATGTTTTTTTCCCCCATTTAAAAATGCCAATTCCTCAAAACTGAAACTGTCTGTGAAACAGGGTTGGGTTCAGCGAATTTCATGCTGCGAAAAAATGTCGAGAAAAAGTTTACAATTGACCAAAAAACCAAGCATGTTAACACTTCCTAAATGAAAAATTCCAGGTTTGTGATTCTAAATAACTTTTCATTTAAAAAAGTAAGCTAATTAGATTGAGAAAAGTAAGGAGAAAAGGTCAAAATTGAAACAAAATGTTTTACTCGACCTAAAACAACAACAGTTTTTTGGTTTGTATATATTTTCATCCCAAAGTGGGGGAAGGGGAGAAAGAGAATTTAACTCTCAAATACTTGTGGGATGGGAAAACTCTTTCCCTCCCAGCTCTAAGTAGGACAGCTCTGGCCTATGTGAGTGAACATGGTGATGCCATTGCTTATAACAGGGCTTCCTTAGTTTTCACTTGGCTATTCAGCCTGGCCCATCATGTAAAAACAGTACAAGTTAGTGCAGAAACCTGTTATAAGCTAAGAACTGACCCACACTAACTTCAAGACCTTCTCAACCTACAGTACTTGTCTCATCAGCTTTCCCTTTGTAGCCCCATCTTCCCACGTTGCCTTTTCACATCTCTTGGACTTCTCCCTCCTTGCTGTGTAAAGCCAATTTAGACTGTAAGCTTGTCAGGGCAGGACCGGCCCCTCTTTAATTGTCTGTAAATAGAGCTGATTGGGAATCTTTCACTGGAAATGATTTTCTGACTGAAAATGCAGTTTCTACAACATTGAAATTTTCCATGGAGAGAACCTCAATATTTGCAATATATTTGACATTTTTCATTGGGGAATATTGAATTGAGATGTTTAATGTGAACGTATGTCAGAATATTGCATCTTGTTGAACTGACATGAAACATTTCATTTGAATCAGTGCAATAAAACACAACAATATATTTCCCAATCAATGCATTACCGTATGGGAGTGTAACAGGTCGGACTCACCCCTGCGGCACCTCCTACTGGTTGCTCTGGGGAATTAGCTCTATTCCAACCCAGAGCGCCCTCTGCAGGCCAGTGATCCACCTGTTTGCTACTGGCCCAAGTCCCTCCCAGGACCCCAGTGCCTCTTTAACCTGTAACTGGGTTTCCCCCTCCCCAGGGAACCCCCACCTTCTATCCCCACCTTGCCTCAGTGTATGACTACTGCCAGTCATTATCTAGCCCCACACTCTGGGGCAGACTGCAGTCTCAGCCAACTCATCCCTGGCAAGGAGGGTTTGGACCTGCTGCTTTGTCCTACCCCTGGGCTGCCCTCTGCAACCCACAGTACCTTTGGCCTATAGCTAGGCTGCAGCCTGGGGCTTTCCAGGCTGGAGCTCCCCAGCCTTTCCCCAGCCCTGCTTCACTCAGGTACCTTCTCTCTAGTTTCCAGCAGCCAGGCCCATCTCCCTCTGAAGGCAGAAAGAGACTGCCTGGGCTCCTGGCTTCCCTGCCTTCTTATAAGGCCCTGTTGCTCTGTTTGTGGCGTGGCCCCAGCTGCAGCCACTTCCCCAATCAGCTCAGCCTTGAGAGCCACTGCTCTCAAGCCCTGCCAGGCCACTTTTTAAACCCCTTCACAGCAGGAGCAGGGTCCACCCTGCTACAGGGAGTTAGAGTGTAGGCTCCCATTCTCTCCTATGAGACGAACTCTCTGCAGGACTATATCTTACATAATGCTATGCTGATTTCCTCTGACCAAGCTCTGTGTGGTGCATTATGGAGGTCATGTGATTCTGCATACATCATGGGATGTTTAGTCCAGCCAGGAAGCCTGGACTATAGTGGAGAATGAAGGACATCAGACTGCAAAACCACAGCTTCTATAAGGCAACAGAAAAATACAGTTTAATATTGAGCGTACTCAAACCAAAATGAACTGTACTGATTTTGGGAATGTCAAAACATTTCAGTCAAAAATGGTGAAGAAAAACATGTAGACATTTCTGAAATTGAAACTCTGCAGACATTTTGTATTATGAAAAAAAACCAAAAAAAACTTTTTTTGGTTCCAATTTGGGACAAAAAACAAATGTTGAACTGTTGGAATTTTCCAATGGATGGAAATTCTGAATTGCACTCCACTTTATCTGTAAAGCATCATGCATACCTATAGCACTATAGTAATACTAAGTATAAATAATTTACCACTTCATCCTGTTCGCAAGTGCCTCTTTTCTATAGTTGTTTTATAGTCTACAGATCTAATTTGGATTTTCTTTCTAATTATTCTATATTGACTTCATCTATCACATT
Source organism: Mauremys reevesii (assembly GCF_016161935.1). Lineage (NCBI taxonomy): Eukaryota > Metazoa > Chordata > Testudines > Geoemydidae > Mauremys > Mauremys reevesii. Next base: position 33,437,161 of record NC_052633.1, on the reverse strand, counting down.
GCTGTAGTACAGTGACAATTTGTTCTAAATTATTTGACCAAACAGAATTTTTGCCATTTTGAAATACAACAGAGTGGAAATAAACTCTTTCACCATTAAAAACAAGTTCTTCTGACTCACCCTGCTTCCACTCCCAAACAAAAAAACCCAAACCCACACCAAACAAACAGCTCTAGTACTGAAGCAGCTGGGAACGGAAAGCTGAAATCTGGACTGGAAATCAACCCTCAGTGAGGAGAAATGCCTTTGAATGCTGGGATGCAAATGGTTTGCTTGTCCAAAGCAGGACCTGACCAGAGTAATACTCTGCACATCACAATTAATTTGCACGGACTTGCAATACTAAACCCTTATTGGGAATGTGGGATCCACAGTTAGAAGAGTAGGACCGGGGGCTCTGATCAAGCAAGGTACATGAGCAACTGCCTAAATTTAAGCACAAGTAGTTCCACTGATCTTAAGAGCCTGTGCCAGTTTTCACTTTGTTGTGAAATCCTTTTACAATCGATTGGGGGGACATGCATTGTCCCCCAGGTATTTCCCTCCCCTGATCTTTTCCATGTGTGGATCTCCAACTCCATGGGAAAGTGCGATGGAAATGTGCCACAGTGCTACATGTCCCCCTTCCAAGCCTCTAGGATGGGGACAAGTGAACGATTTAAGCATTAATTGTTTACAAGAAAAACATTATAAGAACAGCCTGGAGAAAACTCACATCATAGCAGGTTATTAAATATTGCATATAAAGTGTAATGGGAGGTGCAAGTGACTGGGTCAGGTTAGCTTTATCTCACACCCTTTTAAAAAGTAACATAGTATGTAGCATTGTATGAATACTGTGATTTTCATTCCTCTCTGTATTTATTATTGGGGTATTACACACCAGAGCAAATTCACAAATAACCTCTGCACTTCTTTATCTCACTTGCTTTCATAGTCCTATTTGTACGAGACAGAAATTTAACTAATCCTCAAGAACAAACAGGAATGTCAAAAAAAAAACCTCTCCCTTTTTTCATACATATGAAGTATTGCATGTAGGTAATTTGAATGTTGTGTTATCAAGCAACAGAACTGAGGGACTCAATACAGAAAAATGAATTGGAGATGATGCAGTATAATACTCAACAAAAATGTCAGCAGGCAGCTGGTTAGCCTTAAAATTGTCATGTCAACTTAAATCCTTCCCCTGGCAGTCAATTCTTTCCATCTCTCTTGGGTATTCCAAAAGGTCAGAGAGAGAATTTTACCCTTTGCTCAGACTCATTCTCAATCTTCTTTCTAAGAAGCCAGCTGACTGAGCTTAAGGCCACAGATTGGCAATTCAGGATTTAAAGGAGACAGGTAATCTAACTCTGCTAAATCTCAATCACCTTTTAACTTCATGAATACTACTTTTCAACAGGTAACCTTGGGCCAGATCCTCATCTGCTGCTGTCAATCAGCAGAACTCCACTGGGAGCCCCGGAACTGCACTAAATGATACTCGCTGCACCAAATGGCCCCTAATTATGTTAAGCATTTTGATTTGCCAGTCAGTGTATTATCACACACTGTACTGTATAGCACATTACATGCCAAAAATAACTTTCATGTGTTTTTTTCCTTGCACGTACAGAAAGTATATTAAAAATGTTTTCTTCTATGTAACAGATTTCATGATCCAGAACTACAGATCCAAACACCAAGAAAAGTAAGGCTATTGCCCCACCCCACCCACCCACTTTTAAGTTCTGGAAGGGACAGGGAAGGTGTCACATCAAAAACCAGTACTCTGAGCCTTTTCAAATACAAACAGGAGAAACTTCCTATGAAGCATCCCAGCGACCTATGCTTTTTGTAGAATTAGGACATATAGTGGAACATTTTTATTACTGATTTCAGATACAGTGATACTCTGTTGGTAGCCACTGCAGCAAAACCAACCATACAACTCACCCACTCACTTCTAATTCTGGACACTGCCATGGTGCCTGATATTTAAGTATGAAGCCACAGACACTGAAAAAAGCCCTAGATGGTATTCCATGCAGAAGATTATCTGCTAAGCAACACAGGTTGCAATGATCTCTTCACTTTGGTGTTCTGCTCTCTCCACTGGCTCCCCACTGAATGCAGAGTCCAGTTCAAGATCTAACACTGTCCCAACGCTCAAAGCTGTCCACAGGATTGGTATCCTATGTCCTTCCACAACCATGATTTCTCATGACAGCCATGTTCCACAGGAAAAAAATGGAGGTCCATGAGTTCTGGACACTAAAGCTGGTCAGAAAACTTTGGACAAAATGTTTTCCATCAAAATTCATTGATTTATCAGAATCAAAGTGTTTCACAGAGCAGATGAGATTTCAGCAAACTTCCAGTTGAACCCAGGCTCTGATTGGGAATGTGCCAGTTCACCTACCTGGCTGCTAAGCAGCTGGCCTGGTGGGCTGCAGGGGACCCCAGGCTGCGGAGATCCCTGACTCTGAGGTAGTTAGTCTGGCAGGCTTCCCCAGAGTCAGCGATCCCCAGGGAACAAAGACAAATCTTGAAATCCTCCAGGAAACAGAATTACTGTTCTCTGCCCAGCTCTGCTGGAGACAGCAGGTGGGCTTAAACTACAGAGCCCACAAGAGATGTAAACAACCACTGATCTCATTTTCAGAGCTAAATACAAAACCTATTCTTTCAGCTTCGCTTTCCCTCGATAATTTCTTCAAACACACTGATCACAAAACATATACATAAGACACGAGCAAACAAGAACAGGGTAACAAAACCTACAAATGATACAATCTATTTGTCTTGTCTGGAGAGGAGGACAAATTGTTATGTCAAATTTTAAGTGCTTGGGAAGCTTTCAGAAGGCTTTCAGATATAACAGTGACTGAGGATATGTAATAAATAGACAGCTGTTTAAGTAGCCTAAAAATCCCAAATTGTTTCAGTGAATCGAAGTCTGTGAATTCAAAGTCAGCCTATAGGGAATCTCTGCTGATACTGAAATTCTTTGGAAAAATAAAAAAAAGATTTCACTAGGAAATGATTCTACTGCACACTCTTAGTGTCTATTTCAGAGCATGGGAATATTACAGAGTGTGAGGAAGTTTGCTTACCTGTTGCCTTCAGATGTGGCTGCTACCTGAGGTTTTCACTCTGGTACAGTAGTTTCAACTCCTTTTGGGGTAATGAAAAACTAAAACAAACAAGTAGTTGCAATAATGATTCTTCATCCTGCTCCTCTCCATGTCTGGGCCACTGGACCTCTCTGAAGGTCTGTATCAACCCTTCCCCCCTCTCTCATGTTTAGTTTGTGAGGTCTTCCCTCCTAGGTGCAGAGGAATGAAAGGTTTTGTTCACCTTTGCCCAGCTACTGTTAGTGGCTCTGCCTTCCCTTGAGGCTCTCTCAGTATTCTTTCTTCTTCCAGGGCATGACAGCAACACCTCACTTGACAGTCCCTTTGAGGTTTAGGAGAACGAATACCCTTCCTCTTCAGTGGAGGTCCAGCTCTGGGACCCTAATGGTGAAGCAGCCCTCTGATCCATCCTTAAACTTTCCCACTTCACTTCTCCCCAGTCACTTACTAAGATCTACCTCTCCTCAGATACTCCAGGATGCCTTCCTGTTGCCAGCCTCCTACACCTCTTCCTTTGACCTTTTAACACCACAAGACCTCTGCTCAAGCCTTCTTTTTTTCTTACAGGCTCTCCCCTATGTTCCTTTTGCCCCTCTTAGGTTTTCTCTCAGGCAATGATGGAGAGATCCGGAGTTCTTTACCTTTCCCAGTGCTTCCTCTCCAGAAAGGGGGCCAACAGCCTACTTCTTCCCAGGAGCTCCCTCATCCTCTAGTGCAGCCTGTACCTTTCCAGGGATATCTCAGAAGTGAGAACCACAACAGCTCTTGCTTCCTCCCTGGTTTCTCTCACTCTGGGAAAAGGAAGGTTACTTTTAGTCCTGGTCCCTTTCTCAGCCTGGCTTGGAACCAGGCCTACAATTCCCATGCTCTATGGATAATGCACTATATTGCAGTGGGATATCTAATTTCCTCATCCACACTGTACATTCAGTGGTTCTCAGGAAGTTAATAACATTCATGGGAAGGATTAGGAATGAATCTGTTCTTGGTCATACAAACAAGAATTACATAAATTTACTTCATGGTAAATCAATTCCTTATGCTAGATACTCATGGGAGCCTCCGAAGGTATCTTGTTTCTTATCATTATGTAACTTTTCAGTGACTTGGTCATCAGCTCCAGTACTCGGTACACTGGGACTGCATGGACTTTGCAGCTGTAAACAGGGTTAGTACTTGGAATCTTCTGCTCCAAAACCACATGATGTTACCATATAGACAGATGAGAATCTCTGTTACATTAGGACTTGTATCCTCTGGGGTTTACAGAGAGATATGATCACTCTTCTGAGTGGTTCTGAGATTTCATTCATTCAGTTTCATTTTCCAATATTTCTACTTTATAAAATCTCAAAGTGTACAGCATACAGTGCAGGTGTTTACTTGACAGACAGAGATATTAAACCATCAGGCAATCACAAGAGCTGAGTTGTTCCAAAGTGCTGTTCAATAAAACATACCAAACAAAGTGGTATTCAGCATGGTATATTTTACAGTACATTTAAATAAAATGTCCTCCTCTTTAATTCTCCCCTAAACTATCTTTCTATTCTCTGAATAAAATTTTGTTTACTGGTGGCATCTATAACACTTCATATAGTAGCACTGGCAAGTTAAAGGCAAACTTGATAAATGAACAATCTGGGGAGAAGCAGGCAAACGTTAAATGAGTTTAGACTTGGAGGACATGGGGCAGACATCAGAACTGGAAACAGCTCAAAACATTTTTTTTGGCCATGGTTTAGAAGGTGGTGGATGAGGGAAAATCCACAGTTTATCTGCAGTTTTATTCTGCTTGCTATTACACCATCATGGACTTTCACTGCCATTCTGGAAAGTACAGCATACACCACAGCAGAAAAGGTGGTAAACACAAGTGGACAAAACTAAAATGTAAAGTGACTTGAAGAGATTAGAACAGTGGGTGCTGTAGGCAGCCCTATTCCCAGGGAGAAGAAACAAAGAGATGCAGAATGATACATTACTGGGCAACTGCACCCAGAATTTTAAAACAGGCTTATTTTCATCTTGTCCTCCTAGAACCACCTGAAGATTACGTCTTCATGTATCCAAGTACTGTAGATAGTACAGAAAAGGTTTGTGAGCAGGGCTGGTCATAAGGAATCTATGAGATGATCTCTGTCGTAAGTGAGCCACAATATGAAAAAAATACTGGGCTAGCCAATACCTCACAACTCCTCAGTAAAAGTAATGTTTCTATGTATCAACTATAGTTCTGGGCATTCAAGGGACCCAAAAGCCACATAATCTCAATGTTCTATCCTGGGAGAGTGTGCTCAATATTTACAAATTACCATTTTCCAAAGGGTTGCAGATGGGTACCTGAATGGACACTAGGGTCTCATTGAAGATGTCCAGTAGAGCTGTGTCCCCTTTTCCTCTAAGCGGAGGCATACAAATATAAGATAAGGCAGTGATAAAAATCACTATTTAAAACATGCATTACAGCTCTCTAGTAAGCTCTCTAGTAAGATTCCTGACAGACATTTCTATTTGTGTACATGGGTGTGTTGCAATTCTACACTTCAGTCCCTAAGCAGAAGTTGGCAATATTTAGCTAGTCATTCATGTCATGTCTGGCTTTCATTTTTATACACAAATTCACCTTCTAAATACTGACACCCTAATACTCTTTAAAAAAGAATAAACACTATCTTGTGAAAATCACTGATGTGTTCAAGTCTGACCCTATTGTCACTGAATAAAATATGATGTCAATGGGTCAATCAGCAAGGTCTCTATCGTACCAAATGACAGCAGAATTCTTTGTCATTGTAAGGAGCTGTAGACATACAGTCACAAATTCTGGAGATGCCTTTATATGCTTCCTTCTGAAATGTAATATATGGAGAACAGTTGTGTGGGAATAAGAGAAAAAATCAAGATTCTAAAGTAAAGTGCTGTTTCTTTACACATTGTTTTACAGAAAACAATTATAAAATGTACATACGTATAAGAGTATCATTTCAAGGCCTGGATATCTGAAGAGACAGGTAATGGAATATGGAAAATTTTGCCTACAACTGGCCAGTTCAGAAGATCTAACCCAGGTTTGTAGCATTCAAAAGTTGTTACCAGCTGGTAGTTCTTAATGGTCTCAGATGAGACGTGTCCACATAACCAAAACTGCAAACACCACCACAAAAGATAACCAGCTAGCTTCTGAAGCAAGTCCAAGGTCCAAATGGGCCGGGAGACTGGAGGCAAGATAAACACAAAAAAGTGCAAGCCACTGCCAGTCTATATTTGCACATTATTGCAACTAATATATTTCGTCAGAAAAAAACATTTGCATGTGCAAATACCAGATATGTGTAACAGCACTAACTACTTGTGCTAGTATAAAATGCAAGCACATTTTTAGTTCACAAGAGAAGCTTCAGTGTTTAAACTGATGGCCTTGGATGACCCTCTGGATCGGAGTGGTCCCTCCAGAACAAGACAGTGGCACCTTGAGGAAAGCTTGCACTGCCACAAAAGATGCAGTACAGGCAGTATCTTCTCCATGGATATCCAGAGGATTCCACTCTTCAGTATTTTCAGGAACATTACATTCATACCCACAATACACAGTTTAATCTTCCCCCTGGCTCCAACTCATCAGAAATGAGTGGATTTCCTGTGTTTTATTTTTGTTGGAATATGTGGTTCCTTTACACTTTCCTGAAGGATGCACCACAAATGGTTTCTTTGGGAGCTCTTTGTAAACAAAAGGACTTCTCAACTGAGATTCTCTGCTACACAAAGGTTAATTTATGAGAGCTTAAGACATTTGAAAGAATTGTTCTGTACAGAGAAGATATTAAGCTTGGACTAGACTTGCTAAAAAATCAGCTTTGACTGCAAGGTTGCTTGCTTGCGGTCTCTTGGGGTCTCTTCTGCGATTGAGTCTCCTGCATGACTTGCCACAAATTTTTGTTCTGCCAAATGGAATATTCAGAATGTTCAAGAGCAGAAGTTCTCATTCTCTTCCAGGCTGAGATGACATTTTGTTAAAAAATAAAGCATTATGGCTCCTGTTCCTTTAATTTACATTCTTCAGTGGAGAGTGGGGAGTCAGAGCAAACCCTTCCCTCTCCCCTAAATATGACCCCAAACAAAATAATGCATGACCACTTTCTCTCCCCCCCACCCGCTCCAGGTTGAGCAGATATGCTTTGCAGAAAGATATCACAAAAATGACACAATATATTAAAGGGCATTTCTCCCCACCATGGTTACTGATAATAGGGAAATACTTTTAAAATAAACTAGGATTTCTAAATAAAATGCTTGGCAAATAGAGTATGAGTATGTGCCTATTTCCTACCTCATACCCCACTGAGTCCAATACCTTTACATTATAGGCTACAGTGCATCTTGCTTTCAGCGCTACCTCAGATTTCCTGAACATCTTTCATGAACCAGATGTCTGCTAGGGTACAAAGATTTCTCATTTCACTAGCAATATTTGCTTTAGGAGAGCTCAATGGTTTATTACCAACCTTGGATATTATTGGCTATTATGAAACTTCCATACATGTAATTAATCACTCATGCCATTGGGACATACCCTGAAGTATTATGTAAAGCAGCAGACAGTAAATTACCTTGTGCAGTGGAGATTTGAAAATCAAGCTCTCTGTCTCTCTCCATCTGTGTCCCCTCCCTGCTCTATATGGAGAAGGGGTCAGCGGGGTGCAGGAGCAGGGGGGAGGGGGACACCCTGACAGTAGCCCCCCCTTCCTCCCCTGCACAGCAAGCAGGAGTCTCTGGGAGCAGCTCCAAGGCAGAGGGCAGGAGCAGCACAAGGCAGTGGGGGGAGGGACAGCTGAACTGCCGGCAATTGATAGCCTGCTGGGCGGCTACCGCACAGGGAACTTAGGGGAGCAGGGAGCTGATGGGGGGGCTGCCGGTCCACCCTGGTCACAAGCCCCCACCAGCTAGCTGCAACGGGCTGCTCTTCCTGCAAGCAGTGGACAAAGCAGGCGGCTGCCAAACGATGTTAGAAGGGAGCATTGCACAACTTTAAACGAGCATGTTCCCTAATTGATCAGCAACGTAACAATGAAACAACGTTAACCAGGACGACTTTAAGTGAGGAGTTACTGTATATAGAGCAGTATAAACAACTCGTTGTCTGATGGAAATTTTAGTTTGTACTGACTTTGCTAGTGCTTTTATGTAACTTGTTTCTATTAGTTTCATTCTGGTAACTACTAAACTAGCTGCATTCTCTGCCTCTACTATCTTGTTTTCAATTCTATGACATAATCTGGAAGATTTTTTGTGACCTTGCTCTACTCCAGTTTCTCCCTGTGACCTGCATTTCTTTTGGAGACACCTTTTTTCAATAGCTATCTTTCCTTTGAATTTACAATTTTTCTTTGCGACCACTTACATTCCTTATGATTTCACTTACGCCTTTGATGCAATGCCACAAAGACTTAAGGCTCCCCATAGGTTTTACAGATAATCTTCAGAGTTTCTTTTAGTAAAAGAACAGATTTAATATTAGATGTTGAATGCCCTAAATAAATATGATTGCAGAAGATTTCAATACACAAAAGCATTTAAAATAGCCATTTATATCTTTTGCAGGTGCAAATAAACAAAGACCAGGGGCCAAGCACCAATTTCTATTTGCTACGAAAGGAAGAAAGGGGTTAAGGCAAAAAAGCAAAGGAAAGTATTTCCATGTTTAAAGGTTCCCTGTGCAGAGTGGACTCACCAGTGGAGTGCCTCCTTGTGGCTGGGCATGGTGTAGTTGCTCTCTCTTGTCTAGCGCCCCCTGCTGATGGTTGCTATGGTCCTGTGATAGTCCATCTTTTCATGTGACTCTTGCCAGGCCACAGTTTAGCTCCAACCTTTCCTGGTTAACAAGGACAACAAACAAATGTCCAAGTTTCCTTAGAAAAAGGTCTTCAGCCCCAACTCCATGCCCTGTGGTCCTCAGACGCTTCTCTTGGGGATCTCCATTGTCCTTATTACCTTATATCAGAAGGTGGTGTGAAGCCCTTCTGGTGGCTCTTAGGGGAACCCACGCCTGCACTCTACACTGGATTCCAGCCTAGGGATCCTGTAGTGAGCAGGCAAGGTCTGTCTGTTCAAACCCATCTCTGCAACCTCCCTGGCCTTCCACCAACCTTAGCTTCTTTCTCAGGTCATCTCCTCACAATCTCTCTATGCTCACCCTTCTTTTAGGGCCTGGACTAACAGGGGTTTCCCCAGAAATACCCCAACAAGCTAAGAGTACCAACATCTGCCCTCCTTAGGCATGACATATCATTCCTCCTTTTTGCTCTGTTTCCCCTGCTCTGTCCCTCAGCTGAATATCTCCCAAGGCACTCTCCCTGGAAGTACAGCTCCTGACTTTCTTTGAGAGTGCACCACCAGACCTTGCTCCACCTCAGTGGTTGTTTTGTTTCTCCCCTAGTCACTTACCAGCCTTCTCTACTCAGGCAAGGATCACAGTGCTTACTCCCCTCCTAGGCTTCCTCTTTAATCCTCTTAGTTTCTCATTTGTCTAATCCCAGAGAGTGATTGCAGAGTTCCTTTCTCTCCTCCCTGCAGCCCCCCTTCTGCTTCAGACTTCCTGCCTTTATAGTCACCACCCAGCTCCTCTCTAGCTGGGCTTCATCTCTAGTTAGGTCTGGCTTACTTTCCAGGTGCAGCCCAGTACCCCTAGTGGCCTCTCAGGCCCACATTAACCTGTTCAGAGCCTGTGTGCGGTATACAACCCATACAAGACCCACATATTGTAGGACTGTGTTCCCTACCGTAGAACTGGGAAATACAGTGAATGGAGCCATACCCATAGTGTTTAATTTCTACTGTGACTAGCACTTTATGAGTTACTCTAGTAGTCACTATTAGAAAGTCAACATTTGTCAACAGTCACCTCACTGTTAAAATAAGAAATATCTGGGGTAACTATGTGGGAATGGTTGGCAAATATTGATTTTCATTGGCTTCTACTACAGAGAGAAATAGAATATGCAACTTATTCAGTAGTTGTAAGTATATAAAATGTTTTACTACATATCCAAAATTTGTCCATTGTACTTTGGAAAACAAGTTGCTCCTCCTCAATGAAAGGACTGATAAGCTTCTTTTTGACAAATCTCCTTTGCTATTTAGATGTGCTCATGACATTTAGATCAACATTTTCAAACCTGGTAGTCTCAAATTAAGCTCCTGAAAATCAGGCTCATTTTACAGAGGTCCTGAGTACCTGCAACACCAACTGAAGTCAATAGGAGGTCTAGTTTTTCAGCAACTCTGTAAATCAAGCCTGTTTTATGTAGGAGCCTAACTCTAGGCTTGATCAGTTTTGGTCCAAGATGTTAAAGGCAAGGTTCATTGTGATGATAGATTGTATATTTCAAATGCAAAGAAATCAAACCGACAGCTTAACATTGCACTCCGTATGTTAATAGAAATATGCTTATGAGTGTAAATATAATATAATTGGAATATGCTTTATGCAAAAGGTCTCTTGTAAAGTATCATTACAAAGCTTATAATCTACTGAGCGTGTTCCTCCTATTTGTATGAATGTATCATTCTTGTAGCTGAAGCTAGAAATATGAAGTATGACTCTGAAGTCCTATTGTAACTATGCAAAGTGTGGGCCATTAATGGTGGCTTGGAATCTTGATGGCTCCCATTAAGTAGGACCAATTGGTAGTAAATGGCTCTGTTTACTTGTAAGCCTTCCTGTATATGTGTGCGCCAGCCAGTGGGTAATGAAGTCTCACAGGATATGTGAACATGTCACATGATACTGGAATCCATCTTAAACCTGGTGCTTTTCCATTTAGAAAGGATCCTGATGGACAATCCTCTGCTAGCAGATCCTTCTCATACACAGAGGGAGCTCCAGCTCAAGTGCTCTTGTTGAGCACATGTGTGGCCGCATCACTCAAAGAGAGAGGCCCTCTCTCCAATAGCAGGTCCAAATCCATTTAGACTTTATAAGTCAAAACTGACACCTTCAAGTCCATCCTGAAGCCAAAAGGCAGCCAATCCAATTCATGAGTTCATAGCTAGGTACTCTATTTCACAAGTGGGCCACTCTGCTCTACTCTAACTTCAGCTTCTGAATGGATTTAAGATGTAGCCCCATGCAGAATACACTGAAGTAGTCCAATATAGGGGTGACAAAGGTGTGGATTATGGTAGTGACTTAGATCATAACGATTCTAAGGGCCCTGCCACCTTCTTAATACTGGATCAGCTTTTAGCCTTTCATTTATTGCTTGCAAGAGCCACCACTAGACTCTTTGGAACACACGACAACCAAAGAGAAATACTTCACTGATTTACATCTTATGTTTCTCAAGGAGCTCATTTTATAACTGCAGGCATTATCACCTCTAACCAAACATCTGTACAATGGGCTATGAGCCAGGGCTTGGTCTCTGATCCTATTCTATGTTAGCATCAGTGTGTTGGCAGTGGGTAACATTAAGCAGCATCTCTTTTTTAAGGTATCACTGTTATTAGTATGATACTCAAATCTGTGTTTCCATTTCAGCTGGCATGCAGAGTGCAGTTTCAGTGCTGTCAACTTGTCGGCCATCAAATCTTGAATGTCAGTCAATACACACAAACTTAATTCAGAAAAGACTGAGATATTGCCTCTTGCATCCAAATATTGTTTAAAGCCATTAGATATGTCTGCGATTCCCTTTGATGGAAATCAAATTTCTGTGTCTCTTGGGTAGGGAGTCTGGAGGTCATGCTTTGTCCTTGGAAAAGCATATAATCCCTCTGGAAAACATCCTCCAGTATATTTTAAGGCACATAGCTGCGTTTTGTTCCTTTTATTGAATTTTGATCTGATAAATGGTTATTTATAGCTTTATTGTTGCTAATTTTGTCTATTGTAACATAATAATGCCTGTTTGTTTAATGAAGTTTTCCATATAATAGGCAAGAGTAAAGTCCTGTTGTAAGGATACTGGAGGAAAAACAAAGTTTGCATGTATTACATCAGACCTGGAATTATTCCACCGGTTATCAGTTAAATGGTGTGATTTTAAGGTGACTTTTTAAGCAGCTACTTTGGATGGAGCCTGGCACCCCTACGCCATTTGACACTTTTGGATACACACTAGTGCTGCACTGGTCTGTAGAGTCATCCACAATGTTCTCCTTGCCTTTGATTCACACAGACTCTCGCATTTGCTTTGCTGTCTCTTCCTGGACAGACTAGAGATTCTCTCTAGTTAGTATTATCCTCAGATACAAAACTCAAAACCCAATTCAGTTCAGATTGAACAAACGTCTTTACTGGTAGTTTGCAGAAGGGCAGGAAGACAGGAAACAAAATGTTATATAGCAAATGCCTGAAAGGCAGACAAGGGAACACTCTTCTAAAATATCCCTGCCTTCAAGTTACAGAGTACGTTTAGATTTTTATCCGATCTGTGACATGACAGAAAAGCCTTAGCTCTCCCACAGTCCAAAGCTGTCTCTCTGTCTTTCCCTGTCGGAGCTGTGAGTGTGACATACAGCGAGAATGTGAAGTGTGCCTAGCAAAGTATTTGAGTGCATAGAGATCCTTGCTTCTGATGTAAATTGGTCACAAATTTATAATCCACATGCGTGGTTAAGTCTTCCTGTCCTTTGAAGTCAGGGACAATACCCAAGTACAACTTCCCTCTTTCCTGATAGAGCCACAGTAACATATGATTATGATACATCCTTTCTAATAGTTCATTCTCTAGTTTATATCAATAGCTGATGCCTTTCAATCAGCACACCCTGACCACCGGGGCTAACAAAGTATCTTGCATAAATTTTGGTTAATTGGCTTTTTGTATTGCTAAAAATCCATTACAATTTAAATAAAAAGCTCACACTTTCAGCTTGTTTGTATAGCAAAATTTCTGGGTAAGAGTCTATTTGATAACACATGAATCATAAAAACCGGCACACCAGGTAAGATTAAAATTGGACACATTTGTTATAACTTGTCACACCTCCTCCTAGGTGATATTAGATTGAAGCACATGACACAGTCTCATCTCTTAAGTCTTTATGTTCCTGGGAACAGTCTCAAATTCAATGTGATAAACCAGATTACTGATACAATCTGAAAATGTAAAGGCATTTGGAGAAGGGGAATTTATGAAATTCTTGGTGATTAAAGTCTAAAGGGCAGAAAGTGCATATTTTAAAATAAAGGTTAATGCAAGTCCTATGAATAATAATATTACTTATCACTTACATAGTGGGTTAATATAAATCTTTAAAGGGTATTGCAAACATGATCTTTGTAGCACTTGCCAAGGAAGACAGGTAATATCTCCATTTTTGTCATGGGATTAGTGAGTGTTGTGATGAGTAATATTCTTGTGGTACTATGCTAATTATTTGACTTCAATTCATGCTACACAGACATTTCAGTATAAATTTTGATTGTAGGTTTGTAGCAGGGAGGATACATAGTTGGTGTGCCCCCTTTTGGCTGGGTGTGGCATAGCAGTTATTTCCTGTCTAGCCCCATCTGTTGACAGTTGCTCTGGTCCTATAGTGGCCTGTCTCTTGTGATAGATTTCCAGACCAGAAGGGAGCATTGTGATCATCTTCACTTAGAGTGACCAGAAAGTCTGAAAAATCAGGACAGGAGTAGGGGGTAATAGGTGCCTTTATAAGAAAAAGCCCCAAATATAGGGACTGTCCCTATAAAATTGGGGCATCTGGTCACCCTATCTTCACTTTCTAGTACTCAGAGTGAGACTGCAGAGTTCTTCCTTCTCACCCAGCAGTAGCAGCTCCCATCCCATCGGACTGAGCCTGGGCTCTCCATTCCATGAGTTGCAACCTGGTGTGCGGGATCGCAGCACCATTCAGGTCTGGCCTGGCTGCACCTCCATCAGCTGGGCCAAATCTGAGTGAGTGGAGCACAAGTGTGCAGCACCACATTACCTCATGTGCCATGTGGCAACACCCAGAGAGGGTAGCTGGGCCCATCCAGGTGAGTGTAGTGGGGACACATTCTCCAGCCTGTGTGAAAATTGTTAAGGTGGCACACATATACCTAAAGTCTGCTGGGGATGGGGGAGAGTCACTGCCTTCTGCCTCCCTATTAGCTTTGCTACTGCCTCCATCTTTCTCCTGGCTCAGGACTACCTGCCTCTGGCCCCAGACTTCACTCTCCACCTCCATCCACCTGCAGCCCAGGCTTCCTGCTGGCTCAGGACCCTCCCCTTCTGATGCCAGACCTCCCAGGCTTCTCTCTGCCTTTAGCCCAAGAGAGGAAACACCCAGCTACTTCTCTTCTTGGCCTTAACCTCTCACTGCCCTGTGCTTCTGCACTGATGAAGACCCAGCTCCTCCCCATTGGGGGTTGAGCCTCAGTTATGCTTTACACTTTCTCCAGGTGCAATCCTGCTAACCCTTGGTTAACTTGGGTGGGATTTATACAGGGACGGCTCTAGGATTTGCACCGCCCCAAGCAGGGCGGCACGCCGCGGGGGGGCGCTCTGGTGGTTGCCGGTCCCGTGGCTCCGGTGGACCTCCCGCAGACGTGCCTGCGGAGGGTCCGCTGGTCCCACGGCTCCGGTGGACCTCCTGCAGACATGCCTGTGGATGCTCCACCGAAGCCGCGGGACCAGCGGACCCTCCGCAGGCACGTCAGCGGGAGGTCCACCAGAGCCGCCTGACGCCCTCCCGCGGGACGCCGCCCCAAGCGCGCGCTTGGCGCGCTGGGGTCTGGAGCCGGCCCTGGCTTTATACACCCCATCACAATGTTATTTTTAAGCAGATTGTGATTCAAATAACCTATCACTTTCTAGATTTCATTAGATCTTTATTTAAACTGTAATAATTGGTGATGTTCATTAAGATCTATGCTCTGTCTTGTGTTTGTAGCCACAGTTACAATCGCTCATATTTTCTTTTGTGTATATCAAAATGTAAAGTAGCAGCTGAGTGACAGACATAATTTAATACAAGCAATTTTGTATTCTATTTTAACAGATCTGATATATTTTTTCTAACATAAGTGAATAGTGAGGCTTCCCCCGATCACCATGTATTAACATAACCAAAGGTTTAGACCATCATTTAACAATCAGCTTATTAAAGCTCCATCTCTTGTTCTCTCATGGAAATGAAAGCCATTATCAACTGCCTCTATGAGTTAATTTTGTAAACGGTTAAAATGTATATTTATAAAATGCATTAGTGTAATGAAGGGTTTCTAGTGCTTCTCTTTCCACATTACAGCCCTACAAGAACTTCTGAGCTCTTATATTTAAATAAACCACCAATTAATTTTCTGTAGATCAAATACAAGCTACAACAACTTTTACTTATTTATTTAGAATTATGCACGAATCAGTATTAAAGATTATGTACATTAATATTGATGATAACATCTTAAGTGAAGGATTTGATTTTATTTGATCTGCAACCAGCAGATGGCTAAATTTGTTTGTGCAAGCTACAAACACAGCAGAATTAAATGAAGATGGGATCATTTTAACTTGCAAGCTGTAACGTATCAAGATATAATGTGAAATTCAACATGCACACAACAAAATTCAGGACTTCAAGGGGAAGCAAGCAAGCAGCAGCAAAAACGTGACCAGAGCAGTCAGGACAATCTCACAGAAACAGAATACCAGATATGTGAAGCAGCTGAATTCCATTGGCTGGGCTATTTACTTTCTGCTTAAGCTACCCAACCATTGAACACTGCTGCAGTGTCCTATTTATAGGTTCAGTGCCTGCTTTCAATCTTTGTCTGGCACAGATCTTGCTAGGTTGGTTAAAATAAAATATCTTTCTACTTCAAGGTTACACAAGTTGCCAACTGTACACACATTTGTATTGGGAAGGTGTTTGACCACACGGGCCACATAGATCCTCATACACTGAATGCACAAGTGGTTTTCCCATCAGGGGCTAATAAGCACAACCTTTGAATAGAATGTCACACTTCTCTTGTTTTTATCGGTATACTCACACATCACTAGGCTAGGGAAGAAGTGGATATTCCTTTCACATAGTGGTGTAATGACAGGAGGAACTAAAAATTAGAGTTGCAATCAACTGCTCGAGAGTGTTCCCAGCTGTAAGTCAATGGAAGAACAAGCCTACCAAAGCTTGTGAGCTCCCATCTCAAGCACTGACAGTTATTTGTCTGGAAGTCTTGGTCCCCCACTAAGAGCTAAGAAGTGCACATTAGCTGGTGATGGCAAATAAAGCTACCACAACGCTGACAAGAAAAAAAAATCACACCCCTAAGCCAAAAGGAAATTCACACTGCTCCCAGAACAGGAGCCAATCAGAGCTGCTGAAATGACTGTTAAAGTTCTGAATGAGCCCAGAGAAATGTAAGACTAAGCCAGCTAGGAAACAGCAATGAGGGATTCTAGAGGGACAACAGAATTTTGCTTTGGAAGCAGAGTCAGAACAAGACCTATATGACAAGACTTTCTTGCCTTCCGAGTACCTTAGGTACTGAAAGAACAAATTAAATTTCAGCCGCAAAAACATCTAAGAAATGATGCCTCCAGTCAGCTGTCACAGAACCCTCATCCATCCCTGCCCTTGGAGTCAATGAAAGAAAATGAACAATGCAGCATGGCATGAAGGTCAATAAATGCAAGCTCTTTTGGATCAAAGAGGAAAGAAAATTCCAGGGCTTGGGACCCCCTATTAGTGAATGCCTGGGCATCAGCCCATCTTTTGATATGAAAGGAGCACTAGTTCAAGTGCTTCTGTTGATGATGAGTGCCATGATACCACAAGGAAAGAGAGGCATTTTTTAATGGAACCAGAGCCCCAACTGTTTAGGGCTTAGTAGCTCAAAATAGGCCTTTAAACTCCACCCATATACTAACCGGCACCATTGCTTTGTGCAAGCAAGATGATTGGGCAGTCGGATTTTTGCAACTGCTGAAATTCAGATTTAAATGTAAAGTGTAGCTCCATGAAGAGCACAGCACAGTACTCTAATCACAAGGTGACAAAGGTCTGAGTAATGGCTGCAAGGTTCACATCTGAATTAATAAACTGAAATAACATCTCAAATGTTAAACCTTAGAAGCTCTTTAGAGAAGGTTTATTCCGGACCCTACTGTTGGGCTACTTTTTGGGACATCAAGTTAGGAATGACTGGGAAATGCAATCAGTGGAGCTATTTTGATTTACATTACCGGAGGATGTGGTCTACTAGGTATAGGGGTGTCATCTAATTTTAATGTCATTCTGCTAGATCTAGTACATTATTTATTGTTAGACATGTGTCACTTTTATGGGAACCCACCAGGACTCAGATTTAGAACATACACGGTCTACTGTCTGAAACTGCTATAGTGCTTGTTTTCAAGTGTATAGTCCACTTGGCATGGCAACATGTATCCAGAAGAGCTTGATGTAGCACAACACTCCTGCTGACCCAACTGTGGGTTAGTGTCAAGCCAAAAGGGGGCTCGGATACATTCAATGAAGCCACACCAGGTGCATAAGTATAACCGGCTTTATTGCCAAAGTATAAGAAGTTTTCCAGCCTTTACGTGTTACTAAATATGTGATTTCCAGCAACCAAACAAGCAAGCAAGATTTAATGCTTACACCTCTTCTGCTACGGACAGTTCCAGACCCTCCAGCCTTGTCCTTAAGGGCTTGTAGCAGGCGCTGCTTCAGCGTTGGGAATTCCTGGGCACCCACAAGGCCTAGGTCTGCAGGTGAGACTGTTCGTCTAAAGCAATTTTTATAACCTTTTTATTATTATTATTTTTTAAGGGAGGGCGTATACATTCACAAGCAGGCTTTGGCAGGAAACACCCCTGCTTTTTATTTTTACATTTTTTTTTTTACTTGTTTATTTAGTTGAGTGGCTGCAAGCCACCCCGGCAGGTCAAAGCCAGTTCACTACTAGCTCCCCCTGAACCATTCTGTAATAACAGACCAAGGTAACTTGCAGTCAACCCCAACAGTTAGTTAGGGGATGTCTACACTAGAGAGCTTAAAGTGGCACAGATCTACTGATGCAGCTGCGCTGCTGTAAGCTCACTCGTATAGCCAGCCTATGCCCATGGAAGAGAGCTCTCCCATCGATGTAATAAAACCACCTCCATGAGCAGCGGTAGATATGTCTGCAGGAGAAGCTCTCCCACTGACATAACGTTGTCCACACTGGAGCTTCTGTCAGTGTAACTTATGTTGCTCAGGGTGATATTTTTTTTTACATCCCTGAGCGACACAAGTGATACTGACAAAAGTGGTAGTGTAGACATGGCCTGAGTTACAATCCTTTGACAAAACTATCTGAGCCTAAACTAGTACTGAAATACTTCAGTGTCCGACTGTAGCACGGCGGACACTCACCGCCATGGCACCTCCTGCTGGTCATCCGGGAATTAGCTCAGTTCCAGCCCCAGAGGGCCTCCTGCTGGCTGGTGTCTTCCTATTGGTGCCTGCTTTCTCCTGATCTCCACCTCTTATAGCAGGTCCTGCATCCCTCCTGGACCCCAATGCCCCTTATCTTGGGGTGCTGCCCCACAGCAGTGCCCCCACACTCAGGATTCTCTGGAGAGGGGAGACCCAAATCCCCTAAGCCCACCTCATCTCAGTGACCACTGCCAGTCCTCATCTAGCCGCTTCCCTCAGAGACAAACTGCAGTCTGAAGTCCGCATCATCCGCAAGGGGGTTTGGACCTGCTGTCTTTCCAGCCCCAGCTGCCTCCCTGCAGCCCTAATACCTCCCCTAACCTTTAGCAAAGCCTCAGCCTGGGGGCTCACCAGGCAAGAGCTCTTCTGCTCCACCTCAGGTACCCTGCTTGCTCTCCCAGGCAACCTGAGCCTCTCTGCTTCTCACCTGGAGTAAGGGTCTTCTTTCAATCCCTCAGTCTGCCCTTTTATCAGGGCCAGCTGGACACTAATTGGGTGTGGCCACACCTGTGGCTGATTACCCAACCAGCCTCCCCTGGCTGCTTTTAATCCCTTCCTAACTGGAGTGGGGTGACCGCTCCGCTACACTGACCAAAGTAGAATTTTTTTTTAAAAGTGTGCTTTGCTGTCATGATGGTGTCTTTCTGTTTTGTTGAAGGGAAATTGACTATCACATCTGGAATGTACTATAGTTGAAAAGTCTATTGAGTTGTCCTTCCTGCTGCTTAGGAAAACACAGTATAATTAGTGCTGAAATTATTTCTGATTTTAGGTATGTGGAAAGGTAAGGGAAAGAGAGGAAATGGTGCTTTGAAATTATGACTGAGAACATAAGAATAATCAACATATAAATGAATGTATTTTTCTCAGTTGTGATATGACTCCCCATGATTTAACAAATGGAAAATAACATACTTATGCTAGCCAATCTAAAATAATCCCAATGTGATGAATGCCAGTAGCAGACCTGCCAAGATGTGAAGATTTTCAGTGTGATCACATAGATTTCATTAGTCATGAAACAGAGAAATGCACATGATTATACTTAAATGATGATAGTGCTGCTATACCTGGGAATCATAGTTCATGTTACAAAATAGCAGACTATCACACCTGCAAGCTGACAGGTGTTCACTTGAATTTATGAAAGCCTCTAAAGCCAAGCTGTCATGGTGCTGAGAAGCCTGGTAGATGTCTTGAGCCTTGACGTATGGTATAGCTTTTCCAGTATATGTGTCTTGAACTGAATGTGATTTGAAAAAGTATAGGTCTGCTCATGATCTTGATAAACGCATTTGTTCCAGGATCTCATTGCACTTGTGTTTGCTGATTGAAGAGGCCCAGCAACACAAATAAAATGTTAATCACTCAGAATATGACTCAGTATTTAAGGTTTCCAGGCTTGTTGATATGCACAGACCTGTCTCCCAAGAGTCTTACTAGAAACATCTTAGTTAAGTTCATGGCTTAACTGTGTTTAACATTTTCCTGTTTAATAAGATTTCATAACCCTTGAGGTTTATGTGCAAGCAAGATTTGTCAGCTCTTAACCAGTCTGAACTTTCAGATTCAGAATGCCCAAGCAGAGTAACTAATTTGGGTAATAAATCCCTTAAGCAACAATTAGTGTTATCAATATTTTATATGTATTTAATAATTCTATGAACATTGCCAAAGTCCTTTTTAACACACTCAACCATACACATACATACTCAAAGAAACAAAGAAATCACAGTAGAACCTGAACATGTGACTGACACTTTTTTTAATAGACTCGGTCCACAGTAGTGGCTGGAGCACTTTACTGAACATGTATGTGTATGAAGGTGCAATACTTTTCCCAACAACTCAAGACAATCAAATATTGTAATTCTGCACCCATTGAAGTCAGTGGCATTTCGGCCCAGGAGGTTTTGAAGAGAAGGTAAAGAGAAAAAAGGCGAGATTGGAAATAATTTGCAGTAATATCTCATGATAAATGGTATCATCTGTTGACATTTACAAGTATCACCATTCTCTGAGATCCTGGGTGGGATTGTCAAAGGAGTCTAAGGGATTTGGGCATCTCACTCCTGTAGCCAAATCCCAGCTCATTTGTGTATACTGTTATCTAATCTTATATGCTAGTGTCTTGGCACAACAGAGCAAATTAAGCCAAGTGATTAGAAATACTGTGGGTTTAAATCAATGTGGCACTTAAATGTAGTACCTTTATTTTTGGGGCGGGGGGGAGTTGTGTGTTTTTATGAGAGTATTTTCAAATGTATGTTAAGAATTTTTTCATTATGTAGTTTCATTACCCATAGTGGTTTAGGATTCTGGTGTTAAAAATGCTTCTAGAATTTCAGATGGTTACAGGGCCGTACTGGGGGGGCGGTCAAGTGGGGCAATTTGCCCCAGGCCCCAAGCCCCGCAGGGGCCCCCACAAGAGTTTTTCAGGGCCCCTGGAGTGGGGTCCTTCACTTGCTCTGGGGGCCCCGGAAAACTCTTGTGGGGCCCGGGCCCCCAGAGCTTCTTCCACTCCGGGTCTTCGGCGGCAATTCGGCAGCGGGGGGTCCTTCCGTTTTGGGACCCGCCGCCAAAGTGCCCCGAAGACCTGCGGCAGGCGGTCCTTCAGCCCCGGGACCTGCTGCCAAAGTGCCGGGTCTTCAGTGGCAATTCGGCGGCTGGGGCCCCCCGCTGCTGAAGACCCCAGGCCTCCTGAATCCTCTGGGCGGCCCTGGATGGTTAGGTAAACACACAATTACAAATGAGTGATACTGACTGACCCAAATTAAATACATGCACAATTATGGAGGAGTTTTGATGCAGATTCTGTGTGTGATTGATAGCAATGTATTGTCATTTTATGACATACTTGCAATCTTTCAAGTTTATGGATCATTGACCCAATACATTGGAAGAGGCTTCATCAGGACCGTTACAATCTGTTAGGTCAATGCTAATGCCAGACAGAGCAATAAGATTGAGTACTAAAAGTTTATGGGAAATTTCAGATGAGAAAACTCTGAATGTACAGTATCATATGTTCTCTTGAAGAAATTAAAAACAGCAGTTAGTGCACATGAGATGGTTTGCCAGAAAACCTTCATGTAAAAATAAATGTATTCTCAATTTATGGAAGTACAATAATAGCATCAAAACTACTCATATATTTTAGAATCTAATCCAACTTGTAATTTTTGATCATTAAAATAACAATTAAAACTAAAACTCCCCTCTGCTGAGTCTATCATGACACTATTTCAGCTTTGCAATGAAAGACATTTTTAGAGCCTATTTATAACTCTTGAAAACAAGGATCTAGACATTTTAGATGGAAATGGTGAATGCTTGTGGTCTATCACAGTAGAAAATAGCCGCTCTAAAAGTAGGCCTATATAATTTATTTTTCATGCATTTTTGATTATTTTTATTGAACAAAATGTAGGAGAAGGAGGTCTTAACATTTTGTCTTCAAATGTAGGAGAAGGAAGTCTTAACAAAATATTTATCCCACATTATCTAATTAAGTTTTATTTCCTTGAAAGCCTTTTTTCCAGCTCTGCCTTCAAGCAAAACACCGTCCCTGTTTGTGTGAACTCTCTCATACAATGTTATTGAGGGACTGTGTAAGTCAACATGCTCATTTGAAAATCAGTAGGGTTGGTGTGAAGGCCCCCTCATCTGATAATTGCAGCCAATCAGTTTTGAATTGACTACCAAGAATTTTTCTGTCCTCTCCCTGGAGTACACGCTGCCTGAAGTGTCCTATCCCACATGTCAGAACTGTCAGTTCTGAATTGTTCCTACATTTGGTCAAGTACTGAATTATACCATCTCCTTTGGAGCAAATGCCACTCAAATACCTGAAGGCTAGTGGGTGAAAAATCAAACAGCCAGTGACCTACGTTTTCAGATCAAGTGTTTGGAAATTGAAGACACTTCCTTAAGCATGACTGCCTGGAACATTCAGAATCATTACCAACAGCACAAAGGAGAACAAAAAATAGAAAGGAGAGGAAAGGTTAATGAGAAAACAAACTTAACTGAGCTGTGGAGAAAAAAAGAGAGTGACGTCAGAAGAAATATCTCATATTCCTCCGCTGAATTTCTGACAATTTCCTTGGTCAAAAAACCCTTATTATTGTAATATTTTGCCTCTTTTTGTGGTCAAAGAGATTAAATAAAGAAATCACAATACTACTCTTCTTTGTGGAGGAACACTATAGGACCTGCTGGTGGTATAGATCCCAAGCCAATCAGATCGCTAAGGCAACCCGAGACAGAAAATAATGATTCTTCAGTATTCAGCACCTCTGATCTTACTGTCTCTTACCCCTTCACTCCTGGAAAAGGCAAGCAGCCTGTCCAAGCATCCTGCTGGCTGACAATGTGCCCAAAATGCAACTCCAATGAACGATACCTCCCAGTAGCTACTACGGCTGCCAGCAATCTATGTTCATTTTCAAAAACTAAGTGCAGGAGCATATTGGAGTGGACAAAGTATCTACATTAGGGCTGAGCAAAGTTCTACATTTGTTCTTGTTTTATTCCAAAAACAGAGACTGGTTAGGTAAAACATAAACAAGGTTCAAGTACTTTTTAAAATGAACTAGAAGCATATTTTGCTTCTGCTTTATCACCAGCTGTACATTATCATAAAAACATCATCTTCCCCATTTTCTTGTAGCACCAGCAACATATTCTTGCTATAACATTATATTAACTTTGTTGAGACAGAACTGGGAATATATTTTGGAGATTTACAGCTTGATCCTGGATTTTCAGCTGAGCTCCTGCTGTTCATGCTATAGCATAACACAGTGTATGTTGACGCTAGTTCTCTCACTAAAATGACTTTTGGCATATCCTGACTTCCCTTGCAAACATCTTGTTCAGTAGCAAAGGATGAAGATGAAGACATCTGCTCACCCCGCTGATGCTGCTGAATGAAATGATTGTTTTTCACTTTGGTAGCCACAGCCAGTATTGACGGCTGTTATTTCTAAAGTGTAATTTTGATGGACACTGGATAGAAAAGTAGAAGCAGTGCCAGGGGGCTGATTTAGATGCCACCTAATATTTGTTTCATTTTGTTTAATACATGTTTCATTTCCTGTTAAATTCTGAATTTTCCATGATCTGAAAAAAAGACCTGGCAATAACACAAGGCACTTGATATGTATTTTCAAATATAAAAGTTTTCCCTGGGAAATATTAAGTAAGAGCCCTCTTTATTATCAAACAGAGGTTTTTGTTTTTATTTCAGGTTTGACCTGACTTTTTTCCTGTTGTTGGCAGGAGTCCTTCAATATACATCTCAATAGGTTCAGTGTAGTTTGGTTCCTGCAGCTATTTGTCACCATTTGCAAAGGTACAGAAACCACTGATCTGACTTGGAAATAAGTGAGTTGAAGCCATACCTGTTTCTGAGATATTTTTTCTTCCAAGGGTACAAAGTGAGGTCCCTGTATGTGCTGCTCAGAAATTGAAGCTGAATATTTTTCATGCAAACAACATTTTTGTTTTAGCAAAATTGTTCTTTCAGGGCTAGTGAAATGAGGTTTAAAATCCACCAGTTTATAGACTTTCCTTAGTCAAAACAACTCTAACATGCGTATTTCAAAGAAGGAGCCACTAGCTAGTATCTTGGGCAGTTTGTTATTTCTCTTAATGGCTGCTGCCTCCTATTAGTGATTTCATTTAGTAGCAGCAACACAACACTGTGTCCAGAGTAGGAATCTGTGTAATTGAGTGGAAAGTACTGATAATGAGACCTCATTCCAATTAGGGAGATACAGCACAGAACTTACTGAATCAGCAAAATTTGTGTCAGGAGCATTTCAAGGACACTTTGTATTCTAAATAGGACAGAGATGCTTTCATACATACATAGATTTTCTTTCATAGAAATATTGAGTCCTTAAAATGAAATGCAAGACTCTATTAACTCAACGTTCAGCTTAAAGTGATGTTTTTTAAGACTTAATACATTGTAATGTTAAGCTTCCTTTAGCAACTTTAACTTGGGCAGGTTGCACATAAAGTAGAATTTTCTATTTATGTTTTGTTAAATATCTATCTTACTATTTATGACATTCTGGGGGGCAATCCAGACCAGTGAGGGGCTGTGTCACCCTTGCCCTGCAACCTGGGTTACTCGAAATGCTTTGCTGTTGTAGCTTCCAAGCCGGGCTCCTCACAAACAGCAAGCAGGTCACACCATAAGTGTCTGTGTATAGCCACAGCCCTGGTCCAACAACTCTGAGCCCAGCAACCTGTTAGCAAACACCAGCCACACTCTGGTTTCCTGCAGCCTTGGTTACTACATGAAGGGTGAACCCAACACACTCCCGGTTCCGGATTTTCCCACAAAAAATGTGTGTTTTGCACTGTCCAGTCCTCTCCTGGACAGTCCAGATATATTAGGTCCATTGCCCTTCTAGGGGAATCAACATACAAATGTATGTTGATTCCCCTAGAAGGGCAATGGACCTAATTGAAGTTATCCAAACAATGGACCTAATTAAAGTTATACAAACAATTCACAATGCCGGAGTAGTTTTATTTAAAAAATATAAGTTTCTTTAACTACAAAGAGATCGTTCTTAAGTGAACACAACTAATGAGCCATTAAAGGCAGAAATGGTTACAAGATAAAATTCTTTTTAAACCTAACAAACTAGACGTGGTTTAAGTTGAAGTTCTTACCGTAGGTTTCCAGTAATATTGCTGACCAAATTCTCAGATCAGGATCTGCTTCAAAGTCTAATGGCTGTTTTGTTGTCTTCTTAGGTGACAAGAAAGAAATGGATAGGAAGAAATAACCTGGAGTGTTTTTGCCCCTCACTTGTATAGTTCAGTTACCTTTTGAAATGCATTTTCCTTAGGGTTACCCCTAGTTAAAGCTCATTCAAACAGTAAAGAAGTAAAGAAGGCAACATGGCGTCTGGTAGTGAAAGAGGATGCATGCTGTTTCTTCTTACCTCTGTTCACTGAAATGAAGATTTTCCTGGTCTCCTGTCTCCCCCACCTTGTTGTCTGAGGATTCTGTAAATTGAGGTAAACACACATTCCTTTGTTTAAGTCCTGCTTGACCAGTCCTGCTTAATCAGGGGTATTGGGTTTGAACATGTGCCACCAACATCACCCATGGGAATTCATAATTTTACATATAGTGTTGCTACACACATTTTACTATGATATTATTGACCAGCAAGTTATTAGTTTTCAAATGATACCTCACAAGGCATATTTTGTACAAAGATTATTACAATGGTGCATAGGGTATGAATACAGGGGTGCATTTGGTCACAGTATTCTATTTATGTTAAATGTATACATAATATGCAGAATGTTTAATATGTGGTTACGGAATAATTGCTTTGGAACTTTACTGTGTGCCCTTCCTAACTTTTTAAATCTGTTCTGCAACTTCAATGTTTCATTAACAGTTTATGGCACTTAATTTCCCTTCTTTTTTCTTAAGAGGGAAAGAAAAAACAAATTAATTGGAGACTGATAATGTTAGCATTTAACGTTTCTCAATTTGGCATTGAAATGCACCCATCATTGAGGAGAATAGAGTGAAATAAACATATAAAGTTAAGAGGTTCTCATAGATTCCTCAAGATGTCTCTGGAATGAACGCACAAGATCTCACATCAGATTTCCTGCCTGGAGACAGATATGAGCACTACCAGGTGTTGGTTTGTCATCTGTCTATTTAGGTAATTATACCACACCCACCACCATGCTCTCTGAATTCCATGATGTTCCACTGAGTTCCTTACAAAATAAGTTTCAGATCACCTGCACTAATAGGATGCAAAATATGCATAACTGTATTGCAAACTAAGGCCCCTATTCTGTGAGTGAGTCTGTCTAGGCATAACCCTCCTTGCACCTGCACAGAGCTCTGCTGAGGTCATGGCTCCACTGGGTGCAGGGTCTTTCCCATGAGGAGTCACTTGCAGGTCTAGGGCCTATACAAACAGAACATAAAATATGGAATTCTTCGCAGTGACCCAACACTGCCAAGCCTCTTGTTTGTGTTTTTCAAAACTGTCCTCTGAGAACAAAGCTAACTCCCCAAATACTCTATGTAAAACAAGTCCCTTAATTCTATTATAAAGGGGGGGAACTGATTTTGATAAAATCAGAGCAAATCTGAGCCTGCCACAAAGCCCAGGTCCAGGGAGAGCAATACTGGTTCTGCTGCCCTAGACAGCGCAATCAATATTTTCATCTATCATCTTTACCCAACCACATAAGTAGTTACTGAATGTTTTGCTGTGAGAGGTGACAGCCTGGAACTCAAAAAAGTTCAGTTAACAGTTTTGAGTTTGTACTTTTTGTTTCCATTTCTATCCATATTTTCACTTTCTGATTTGGGCTGGGAACAGCTGTACAGAAGTATTGTCAGAAAAGCTGTTCCTGCTGTATTTTTATCCAGTTGAAACAAGACAGCTCTCACAAATCGTTTTTAGCCTGGTTTCTACATGCAAAAACCTTTGAGTATGTATCTGAATATTATGGATTCTTATTCAGATTGATTTTCTAGACCTTCCAGGCTAAGTCCACTGCTATGTATGTAGATTCTGTTAAATAAACTGTCATTGTACTGATATCGGAAATATTTTCATTTGTATTTAAACTTGAGAATGGCAACATTTGTATTTGTCCTACTGAATAAGTTTTAATAAAATAAAATGATAAAAAGTTTTCCATCTCTAAAGAACTCCAATGAATTCTAAACGTACTATCCACTGATGTTTGTTAGCATGTATCTCTAATGAAGCTGTGCACCACAGAAGTTATAAATAATGCACAGCTATTAACCACCATAATTAGAATAACCTGCTGGAAAAGGGCTGTTACAAACCACTGGATGACGATGACTATTTTCATAGAATGGCTCAGAGGACTGGAGTTGGCAGTGACCAAAAGTCATTGCCTGCTAATGGCTTATCAATAACTATCTGAAATGAGACGGTGATCTCATTCGAATTATGTGGTCCCAGTGGACATGTGTCTATATTAAAAAAATCCATCACACTTGGTGCTAATTGGCATCCTACTTAGTAAGGCTGAAAAGAGCATGATGATAGAAATACACAGGCATCCCTAAAAGCAGTTCTTGAGTTGAGGTTTAAGAAACATTGGCAGAGCAGTGTCAGGAACCTAGCACTGCCTTGGCTCAAGCGGTATCTATCTACTCTGTGGGGAGAAAACTTAAGTCTGTAAGGATGTCTTCAAACCGGCACTAAGTCCACTTTATAAAATGCAATAATGGTTCACCTTTGCTACCATTCAAAGGCATTGCACACATAATGGACAGGCTTTAAAACTGTGCATTTACAACAGGGAAGAGGGCTTAAACTAGGCTCTTAACTTTGTGGGGTGATGACATCATATTCTGAATATGGTCAGTTCTTCCAATGGCAAAGATATCCTACAGAATAGGTAATTTAATTATCCAGAGAAGTACCCTATTTAGTTGTCTCCTGTTTTACACACTATTTTAAACATGATGCACAAACTCCTATTTCTTCTGACAAACAGTGGTTACCACTGAAAAGGAAATATTTAGCAAGAGTTACCGGGTTGTAAGTATCTGAGAGACAGATACTTTTCCAGTGTTTAAAAGAACATAAAAATTTAGTTGATTTCCTAGTTGCCACCACTTTATGTTGTACATCCAAATGACTCTGCTAATTAATAGTCAGGGGCCCATATTCTTATTTCTTAGGAATGATGTTGTATGACTAGTTGATTAAGAAAATATATAATATCAATTTATGTCAAAATTAGGTACATACATAGACTTGCAGGTCAGCATCATCCATCTGTGTATACAATAACTCTAGGTGCTTACAAATCATTAAACAATCAATTCATAAGCATGTAAAGAATAATAGTAATAGCCAACATGGATTTGTCAAGAACAAATCATGCCAAATCAACCTCATTTCCTTCTTTGACAGGATTACTGGCCTAGTATATAGGGGGAGAAGCAGCAGAATTGATATACACCTCTACCCCGATATAACGCGACCCGAGATAACACGAATTCGGATATATCGTGGTAAAGCAGAGCTCTGGCGGATCAAAGCAAGTTCAATATAACGTGGTTTCACCTATAACACGGTAAGATTTTTTGGCTCCCGAGGACAGCGTTATATTGGGGTAGAGGTGTATTCTGATTTTAGTAAATTTTTGATGCAGTTCCACATGACATTCTTATAGGCAAATCAGGGAAATGTGGTCTAGAGTAAATTACCATAAAGTGGGTGCAAAACTGTTTGAAAGACTGTACTCAAAGAGTAGTTATCAATGGTTTGCTGTTAAACTGGGAGGATGTATCTAATGGGGTCCTGCTGACCCCAGATCTGGGCCCAGAACTTTTCAATATTTTCATTAATGACTTGGATAATGGAGTGGAGAGTATGCTTATAAAATTTGTGGATGAAACCGGCCTGAGAATGGTTGCAAGCTCTTTGGAAGACAGGATTAGAATTCAAAATGACTTTGACACATTGGAGAGTTGGTCTGAATTCAGCAGGGTGAAATTCAGTAAAGAAAAGGGCAAAGTACTACACTGAGGAAGGAAAAAGCAAATGCATAACTACAAATGGACATAACTGGCTAGGCAGTAGGACAGCTGAAAAAGATTTGGGGATTATTGTTGATTGTAAATTGACAGTGAGTCAACAATGTGATGCAGTTGCAAAAAGGCTTACAACATTTTAGGATGTATTAACAGGAGTGTCGTACGTAAGAACTGATAGTTAATTTTCCCACTCTAATTTGCATTGGTGCAATCTCTGCTGGCGTACTGGGTGCCAAACTTTAAGAAAGATGTGGACAAACTGGAGAGGACAGCAACAACAAAAATAAAAGGTTTAGAAAACCTGACCTATGAGGAAAGGATAAAAAAAATGGGTAATGTTTAGCATAGAGAAAAGAAGACTGAGGAGGGCCCTGATACATGTCTTCAAATACGTTAAGGGCTGTTATAAAGAGGACGGTAATCAATTATTCTTCATGTCTACTGAAGTTGGAGAAGAAGTAATGGACTTAATCTGCAGCCACAGAGATTTAGATTAGATGTTAAGAAAAGCTTTCTAACTATAAGGATAGTTAAGAACTGGAATAGGCTTCCAAAGGGAGGTTGTGGCATCCCCATCATAGGAGGTTTTAAAGAACATGTTAGACAAATATTTGTTAGGGTGGTCTATTTGGTCCTACCTCACTGCAGGGGGCTGGACTAGATGACCTCTCAAGGTCCCTTCCAGTCCTATAGTTCTATGATTTCTTTTTCCAAAAGGTTTTGTATTGTGTTTTTATTTTGAGATTACTGGTGAAAGAATAGTATTTATTTTGCATGAGAGTTAGTGTCAGAGTTAAGGCTATTGTATTGTTATGAAATATATATTTATTTATGCTTGATAAAAATAATATGTGTAAGGGAGTGCAAGATTTATGATGTCTTTAACTTTGTTTTTCTTCCTTTAAGTGACTGGGTTCTGTACATGATGAATTAGGTAAATATTTGGTGTCCCTTAGCAAACTTAACACATTTTCTTAAACAAATTTTTGCTTTGGGTTTTTTCCAGGTTTGAACATTTTAAACTTTTAAATAAATAGAATGGGATACAGAAGTGCACAGTGCAGGCAAAGCTAAAAATCTCCATATTTTCTTAGCAACTTTGTAATTATTGTGAATTAATCTGTGAGGGAAAATGCTCTGTCTACAAGCAATACATCATCCAGTACTAGAGCTGGCTGGGAAACTGTATTTCACTTTCACAAAAAAATGTCAAAGCTTTGGGGGAAAAATATGCTAGTTCTGGAGTCGTGTACTGTGGGAAAGTCTTGATATTTCTGACACAAAATATGCTCCCTGGGCTCCCAAGGAGCCAGAAAGTCTGGAAGCCTGGGGACTCCCAGCTCAACAGCAGCCCACCAGGTGAGCTGCAGGGAAATTAGGGAGCTAGGAAGCTGGGGCTCCCAAGGCTCAAAGGATCCTGTTTCCCTGGCAGACCACCTGGCAATCTGCAGAGGAGCCAGTAATCTGGAAGCCCTGAGAGCCCCAGCTCTATGACAATCCACTTGGTGGGCTGCCAGGGAGCTTGGGAGCCCTGGCTCTCTGGTGGCCTATCATGGGGAATGGCAAGGAGCCTGGGAACTGGGGAGATGGACAAGCTGGCAAGAAAGCTGGTAGGTTTCCATCCAGCACTTGTCTGGTTTTCATCAAAAAATTATTAGAAATCAACACATTCCCATGGACCATTTCACCTTTGACTAATCAGCCTTTTCCAACAGTTAAGTGTTCACTCAAAAATTTCTGACCAGTGTTTGTAAGGGCTATGGAAAGCACTTGTTAATACGAGTACCCTGGAAAAGCTGTACACGACACCAGCATTTTGCTTTGCTTGTGACAGGGGTCATTGAAGGATATGGCTAAGATTTTAAAAAGTGACCTGAATTTTTAGCTGCCTCAATTACTGGGACACCTACTAGATTCCTAATATGCAGAAAGTGCTGAGCATCCACTCTCCTAAAATCAGGCCCCTTTAAGGTAACTCAATTGGGGCATTCTAAAATCAAAGCACCAAAAATCATGACCTATATTTTTATGCCTTCTCTTTTCTCAGTCAGTTTTGTCTTTTCTCAATGATTGTTTTCAAATAATGGTGATTAAACATTTTATATTTTTTCCTTTGAAAATTGCCGATTGCATAAGCCAATCAAAGTTAATGAGACTTAGGGTATGTCTACACAGCAAAGAAAAACCTGGGGCTGGCCCGTGCCAGCTGAGTCAGGCTCACAAGGCTGGGCTGTGGGGCTGTTTCATTGCTGTGTAGACTTCTGAGCTCAGGCTGTAGTCTGATCTCTGGGACGCTCCCACCCCAAAGAGACCTAGAGGCCAATCTCTAGCCTGAGCCCACAGCCCACGCCCTGTGAGCCCGAGTTGGCAGTAGGGACCAGCCATGGGTTTCTAGCTACGTGTAGACATATCTTATCTTAGGCACCTAAGATATGTGGCATGTAACAGGGTATACTGGGTCTTTTAAGCCCAGCGAGGGCCAGAAGACCCTGTTCCAGTAACACTAGAATGAATGAAGGCCTAGGTAATGGCTAACGCTGGAGCAGGAAGAGCAGTGGTCCTGGGAAATTAGTGGTTAGACCAGTGGTTCTCAGCCTATTTACCATTGTGGGGCGCATTTGCAGATTTCTGTGTGTTATGTGGGCCACATCCACACAATACATATACACCTGTAT
The DNA here is from genome assembly GCF_016161935.1 of Mauremys reevesii. Lineage (NCBI taxonomy): Eukaryota > Metazoa > Chordata > Testudines > Geoemydidae > Mauremys > Mauremys reevesii. Next base: position 33,405,359 of record NC_052633.1, on the reverse strand, counting down.
GGCCCTGAGGATGTCACAGCTGTGTGCTGATTGGGCTGGGAGCTGCGGGTTGCAAACCACTGGGTTAAACAAACAACTGTCTCTTTAAGAGTCTGGGACCAGGAGCCTAATATTGTAGGGTTGAGTACTGCTTCCCTCTCCAACTGGGATGCACTCTGGGATGGAGGGAGGTATATATGCTGCTTTCTTCCTCATAACAGAGAACCGCTAGCAGGAGGAGGAATTACACAAGAGGTCCTTCTTTTTATATACATGTGCCAGATATGACAATCAGATCTTTAAAATGTGTCACTATACTGTAAATGAAAGATCTGCATACCATGCAAAAAGGTCTCTTTAAAAAGCTACCTCACCTGCAAAATCTTAACAATGAATTATTGCTAGTATTTAAGGTATTTAAAGACTTGATCCTGCTGCTATTGATCCCAACTCTCATCATTGTCCATGGGACCAAGATAAGGTTTTAAATCATAACTCTATGGCAAGTACATAATACACATCATCTTACAAATGTCATGTGTAGAGCATGATGACTGAGGTAGAGAAATATATTAACTCTCTCATTTTCTCTTTCTACAAAACAGCATAAGAACATAGAAATAGCTTTAGTAGGCCAAACCAAACCAACCATCTAGCCCAGTATTGGGTGTTCTGAGAGTGGCGAGGGCCAGATGCTTCTGAGGGAGTGAACAGAACAGGACAATTTTGAGTGATCCATCCCCTGTCTTCCAGTCCTGGCTTCTGGAGTCTTAGGGAAACCTGGAGCATGGGGTTGCATCCTTGACCCTCTAGGATAATAGCCATTGATGGACTTATCCTCCATGAACTTCTCTAATACTTTTTTGAACCCAGTTATAATTTTGGCCTTCACAACATACCATGATACCACAAGTTGACAGTGCATTGTGTGAAGAAGTATTTCCTTTTGTTGATTGTAAACCTGCTGCCTATTAATTTCATTAGGTGACCCTTAGTTCCTGTGTTATGTGAAGGGGTAAATCACACTTCTCGATTCACTTTCTACACACCATTCATGATTATATAGACCTCTATCATATCTTCCTCTAGTCATCTCTTTCCTAAGATGAACAGTCCCAATTTTTTAATCTCTCCTTATATCAAAGCTATTTCACACCCCAATCATTTTTGTATCCTTTTCCTAGTGGTTCCCAACATTGTTAGCCTTTTTGATTGATGCTGCACATTGAGCAGATGTTTTCAAAGAACCATCCACAATGACTCCAAGATCACTTTCTTGATTGGCTAACAGCTCATTTAGATCCCATCATTTTGTATGTTAAGTTTTTTCTCCCAATGTGCCTTACTTTGCATTTATCAGCATTGAATGTCATCCATGATTTTGTTGTCCAGTCACCCAATTTAGTGAGATCCCTTTGTAATTCTTCTCCATCAGCTTTGGACTTAACTATCTTGAGTGATTTTGTATTGTCTGCAAATTTGCCACCTCACTGTTTACCCCCTTTTCCAGATCATTTATGAATATGTTGAACAGTACTGGTCCCAGTACAGATTCGTGGAGGACTCTGCTATTTTTCTCTTTCCTACCCTTTGTTTCCTATCTTTTAACCAGTTACTGATACATGAGAGGACATTCCCACTTATCCCATGATAACTTACTTTGCTTAAGAGCCTTTGCTGAGTGACCTTGTCAGAGGCTTTCTGAAAGTGCAAGTATACTATATCCATTGGATCATCCTTGTTCATATGCTTGTTGACGCCTTCAAAAAATACTGGTGAGGCATAATTGGTGACGCATAATTGCCCTTTACAAAAGTGGTGCTGACTTTTCCCCAACATATAGTATTTATCTATGTATCTGATAATTCTGTTCTTTAGTATAGTTTCAACCAATTTCTCTAGTACTGAAGTTAGGCTTACTGGCTTATAACTGCCAGGAGCACTTCTTGAGCCTTTTTAAAAATCGACATTGTGTTAGCTACCCTCCAGAGGCTGATTTAAGTGATATGTTACATAAAGCAGTTAACAGTTGTGAAATTTCATATTTGAGACACTTCAGAAATCTTGGATGAATACTGTCTGGTCTTGTGATTTATTGTTTAATTTATCAAATTGTTCCAAAACCTCCTCTATTAATAACTCAGTTTGGGACAATTCCTCAGATCTGTCACCTTAAAAGAATGACTAGGGTGTGAGGATCTCCCCCACATTGGCTGCAGTGAAGACTTATGTAAAGAATTCATTTAGCTTCTCTGCTAAGGCCTTGTCTTCTTTGAGTGCTCCTTTAGCACTTTAAGTGTCCAGTGGCCCCACTGACTAATTGTCAGGCTTCTTGCTTCTGATGTACTCAATTTTTTTTTCTCTTAGCTTTTGTGTATTTAGCTACTTGCTCTTCAAAGTCTTTCTTGGCCTGCCTTTTTATACTTTTATACTTGACTTGCCAGAATTTATACTCTGTTCTATTTTCCTCAGTAGAATTTGACTTCCAATTTTTAAAGGATGCCTTTCTGCCTCTAACTGCTTCTTTTACTCTGCTGTTTAGCCACGGTGGCACTTTTTTGGTCTTCTTACTTTTTTAAAAAAATAAATGTGGGGGTATTAATTTAGTTTGAGCCAGTGTTATGGTGTTTTTTTAAATTTCCAAGCAGTCTGTAGGCATTTCACCCTTATGACTGCCCCTTTTAATTTCTGTTTAACTAGCCTCTTCACCTTTGTGTACTTCCCCTTTTTGCGGTCAAATGCTAATTTGGTGGATATCTTTGGCATTTTCCCCAATAGGGATTTTAAATGTAATTACATTGTGGTTGCTATTACCAAGCAATTCAGCTCTTGGACAAAATCCTGTGCTCCACTGAGGACTAAATCAAGAATAGCTTCTCTCTGTGTGGGTTCCAGGACTAGCTGATCCAAGAAGCAGTCATTAATGGTGTCTAGAAATGTTATCTCTGAAAGTCTGGTTTATGTATAAAGCTCCTCTAGCTATCATAGTAAATGAACAACAGTGAACAAAATCTGAGTTGTACAGTGTTTAGCTATGTTGTTTACACTTTACATAAGACTTTAAGTAAATGATCTGCTTTGCGATACTGCCCAGTTGTCACAGTGTCTTGGAAGGTACCAATATCATTAACTGTTAATGGGATTTGTGCATGTAATGCCCAAGCATAGCTTTTAATATGATGACTAGTGTATTAAGTGCACTACCTAGAATATTTGCTCTTACAGTTCTAGTTTTGCCTTACAATGAACCATCTCATACTGCTAAGGCCCATGGGCAGATGGGATCCTCCACCGTTATGTCCCAATAGGCCACACTTACTAGGATGGAGGAGGCGGCTTAGACTGTAAATAGACATTTATGGAATGGGTGAAATCTTGTGTGTGTGTGTTAAGGTTAAAATGAAAATTGTATTTTTCCAATTGATCACATGTCCTGCCTATTTATTTATTGGGTAAATGTTTTTTTGTTCTTAGCTTGCCCCTGAAAAGCTGTGTTCGACAACCAGGAAGTGAACCCCCAGCTGCTCTGGACTGTAATGCCAGACAGAAACTGTAGATCTGAGTTCTTATTCCACCAGCTGGTGAATTTTTCTTCCTGGGTACAGAACCAGCTATAATATTTATTTCTCTGAACACCAATCTATTCTATTAGCTCAGGTTACAAACATGCCACATACCCATGCTTGTTGAAAGCTTTTATTTCTTTTAAAATTAATCCAATTTGGAACTCTATTAGGGATGACACATTCCCTTAATCACAGAAGCAGAAACTCAGTATGGACCTCAGCTAAGATGATCCCAGCTGGGAATCCTGTCTTAAATACTCATACTCGATACATGTACAGTACATGGTCTCTTAGCTGTGTACATTCATCCCCATCTGTCAGGATGGAATGGTGACTGCTCTCAAGTTGTTTGGACTCTTGCCCTAGAGCACAGGTGCCTGGCAATGATGTGTTTATATGGCCAGACAGCAAAACACTGCAAGTGACATTTCCTCTGCAGGAGGTTCCTTGTGTGTGCTGGCGCGGAAGCATGTGCACGAGGTCTGTAATACATGGCGCAGTTTAGAGAGAGAAAAGTGACTAGGGCTGGAAGTATTCTTCATTTCCCTATCCATGACTACATTTCAAACACATTTAGACAAGGATACAGATTTGTTTTACAGAATGCAATGCCTATTTACTGTGCCGAAGCCAGTAAGCATTCTGCCTTGGCTATCATTTAAATCCTAAAAACAATGGAGAACTAATGTGGTTTGTCCACAGAATTGAGTGATATGCTTGTGGATAAGATGATGAACAGTCTCCACATGCCATTACAAACATTGAATCTATCTCCCCTTGTAAGCATTCTCACACTTCTTATCAAACTGTCTGTACCGGGCTATCTTGATTATTACTTCAAAAGTTTTTTTTCTTACTTAATTGGCCTCTCAGAGTTGGTAAGACAACTCCCACCTTTTCATGCTCTCTGTATGTGTATATATATCTCCTCAATATATGTTCCGTTCTATGCATCCGAAGAAGTGGGCTGTAGCCCATGAAAGCTCATGCTCAAATAAATTTGTTAGTCTCTAAGGTGCCACAAGGACTCCTGTTCCACATGCCATCGTGTGCCTTAATTATCAGCCACTGTTGTATATGCATGTCCTGTCACTGTCACGGAAGAACCACAAACACTTACACATGTGAGTAATTCCATGTCTGTGAGTGCGACTGCACTGAGCTCAATAGAACTAGTCACATGCAAAGTGTCTACAGGATCAGCGGCTATTGGTTGGGGAGCTCTGGAGTGCATTTGGGCACTTGAAGCTTTGGTATTAGTTACATTATCAGTATCTCATTCTTTCTAATGATGGCAGCCTGTTTTATGATGGCATAATTGGCCCTGCTTTCATACAACTCTGTCTTGCTAATCATTGATTTCTCTCCAATATTGCTTTACCCATCAGAAGTTATTAACCAGGTCATTCCAGCTCTTCTTGAAGAGCACCTTATTTTTATGATTTCTGTGACAGATACTTGCAGCAGTCTGATTTTTGTTTAACCTAGAGCACTGAGGCTGTCATTGTGGGGATCTGTAATAAAATGCATTTGATAAACTAAGGTGCCCCTCTTTTTGGTGTTTAAAACAGATGTCTATTAGATTTTCTGTCAGTAATTAAACTCCTCTGTTGAATTTTATAGCAGAAGCCTGTCTTGGTTTAAAATCCATCCTTCTTAACAGATGCAGTTTATTGCTTTGGGACCTCAAGTTCCTGCAGTCACCCTAATCTACCCTGAGATCTTCTGGAATCCACAGTATTGTCACAAGCTAATTGGGTGGCTCCCTGCAAGAATTGTGAGGTTTAATTTGACATCTCTCGATGACTTATGTTAATATTTTTTCATGCTGTATTTTATTATTTGTATTACTGTGGTGCCTAGGAGCTCTAGTCATAGACCAGGACCCCATTGTACTAGGTGATGTACAAACACAGAACAATGTATTAGATATTATAAATCTTTGTTCATGAAGTCCTGTAGTAGCTCTCCCAATGACTGCATTTACTGCGTATCACCATAGTGTTCTGTCCTGCAAATGTATGCTTCCTTTGACCAATATAATGTGTTCCTATGATTTTTATTGTCCTCCATACACAGATAGCACAGAGACGTGCCTCTCCCTGGAGACCCTGTGCTGAAACGTATGCCTGCTTTTCTATTATTAAGGGCAGGATATTGAGGATGTTGACAAAAGAGAAGCATTAATGGGGACAGACTTCCCTTCTGATGTCCTTTCTGTCTTCACTCGTCGTTTCCTGTGAAGGTATCTTTCTCTTTTTTCCCTTCTCCTTTGAAAATTCACTGTCTTGGAATCAAAGCTGCCCCTGATTTATCTTTTGAAGATCAGAGGACTCAGACTAGAAAGCTGCCACACAACAATTTTAGGAATATCTCCAAGCTATGACTCATTCTCTTGCCTGGATATCTAGATGCTCATATAGCCTATATTAGGCCCCAGTTGTGTAACTAATTTCATACATTTGGGGGGTGGGGGGGAGAGCTTTCTGCTATTACTCTAGAGACATTTGCAGCTTGTGCAGAACTCTGCTGCCGATATGTTAACTGGAACCAAGATCTCTGTTTATATTCTGTGCTGACAGAAGTTCATTGGCTTGTAATACAGTAGTGGATCAATTTTAAAGTTTTGTGCAGTCTTACCCCATCACATGTGTGAAATTTGCTGTGTTCATATTCCTTGTGGCTTCTCCTTCACTCTAGATGATGGAGTGCTGACTTCTGCTCATAACAGGACTTTGGAACAAACATTATTTATTTCTCCTCCTTAATTACAAAACTTACATCTGTTTCAATAACTGAGCTAAATCAAGTCTCAACACTCCTTTGCTCAGCATTACTTTTCCACAACGTGGTTTGATTTTAATTTAATATTTTCTAGAGTGCTCAGTTATTCACATGAAGGGGACTGTATAAGTGTGATCTGATTGATGGAACACATGCTTCTTTATACTTTGACACCTGTTCGCAGTTGTGTGCTAAATAACACTGAGTTCATGGATGCTTCTGGCTGCTGCCAAGACAGATTATATTACAGCAGGTGCCTGGGAAACCCATGAATATTTTTGGGATGGAAGTGTATACAACAGGAAAGCACTTCTTCTATGTATGAAGCCAGCCTATGCTAGGGAACACTGCCAGGAGACAAAATGAGCCACAAAGAATGGAATCTAACAGAGTTTATGGAAGAGGTTGTACCATACCAGGTGCTGAGTCATCAGCTGTAAGTCTAACTGGTCAGAAATAGGATATTGGATATCTTTTCTCTTGGGACAAAGGCCAAAAAAGAAAGTTTACGTGTGTTTGATTTACTGGAGAAATAAGATTACATCGTGATAGACCGTTGCAATCAATGAGTCTTGTGTGACTAGAAGTTTGCAGGATTATATCCCACAATAGCAAGGGTGTTGCAGATCATGACTGAAGTGAATTGACAGAGCTGTGAGAGGAAACTTGCACAATGCTTGCCAGAGGACTCCTCGGCTTCAATAGAGTGCTATCAGCTCTTCACTTTCTGTCATGAGCACCCAATTCAGATAAACCGTAAACACTACTGTTGGATAACAACACACACAGATGCTTGCCTGAAAACTCAGAGGCAGAGCAGGAATGAGGAACAGAAGTTTTCTACCCTAATTATGGCTCCCCTAATAACCAGAGAGGCTGCTACATAGGCCATCCACAACAGGAATTGTAGAGTAGCTTTCCTCAGCAGAGTAATGGTATCTAGTAAAGGGTACACTACTGCCCCGCAGATTGGGTTACTAGGAATAATTTATACAGTGGGACTGTGGTGAAGGCTTCATTGACAGTCAAAATATTGGTACAAAATAATAGAGCCATGTATGCAATGGGTCAGAAGGCCTTAAATGCAGAGATCAACCGTGAGACCAAAAAGACATAAAAATGATGGATGAATCAATAGCAGTACCATATTTAGCAAGTAAACAGGCAAATAAGAATGAAGGAAGTGGAAAGTCGCAGATGTTTTAATATATGTAAGAGCATATTTTCTCATAAGGGCTTTGGTGCTTACTGGGTCAGCAACAACCTTTTTAAAAACAAACTCATAATAATTCTAGTTATCTGTGAGCAGATACAACCAGCTGCTACTATATTTCCAAAGTCAATCTACTAGAATTTTTCTCTGGAGGTCACAGTGATTAAGGGCAATTTCTTCTGCAAAACTCAGTCTGTGAAAATAAAACATGTATTTCTTTTATCTCATTAAAATTTTAGGTTTTTTAGTATCAGAGGGGTAGCCGTGTTCTCTCTGGATCTAAAAAGCAAAAGAATCCTGGCACACTAGATAGACACAGAGTTTTTGCAGCATGAGCTTTTTGTGGGAATGAATTCTTCTCCATCCACCCACACTCAAAATTTTTTAGCTCACTTAGTTTCCTAGGTTTTTAAAATAGATTTTAACATTTACTTTATTGCTTCTTTAATAGAGGGGTTTTATTTAAATATCATATTTGTATTTATCCAGTATTCTCCCCTAGCATCCATCATCTAAGCAATGGTTAGCTTAGTTTAAATAAGGTCTTTTGTTTGTTTGTTTGTTTTTTAATTGTAAAAAAATCTTCACTCGATAATTCCTTGGAAGCTTGAAAGTGAAGTCTGATTCCTTATCAGGTCTCTGCATAAACGGGTTTTTAACTTTAAGCTTAAGTACCTGAGTAACTTTAAGAACATATATAATCCCATTAGGGCTTCAGTGAGATTACTCATATGAAACATGTTTAAGTGTTTGCAGGATCATGGTCATGCAAACTTTCATCCATTGATTCATCTGCCCTCTGGCCTGCTGATGTAGAGCTGCTCACGAACCCTGGATTGTGTCTACAGGTTTGTGCTATATACTATTTGTGCTGCTGTCTAAATGCCATTTTTTTAGCAAAGAGCATCAAAGCTTTGGGGGCCAGATTAAGAGGTGTTGAGCTCCTTCAGTTCTCACTGACAGTAACTAGTGTAATGGATGTTCAGCAGCACCTCTAAAAATGAGGCACTTTGCTTTCTTTTTTGTTAAATGATATTTCAAAAAAATAGGTGAAACATTTTATTGTTAAATCCCAAAGTGGAAGCAGCATATAAACCTAATTCTCTATATAAAATAGGAATTAAAGGGAAGATAGATGTTAAATATAAAGGATACTTTACAGAAGTCCTACAGAATTTAACAGAAAATTGTGTATAAACTTTTTGAGCCATTCTGTAGAATTTAATAGACAATTATATACCTGCTATAGAATTTTATAGCCTATTTAAAAATATCTCTGCAAAGACAGCATTCTTGTTAAGTTACACTGATTTCTAGAACTATCTTTATAGAACCCTGTTTAATTCCATCCCTATTACATTTTAAAAGCCATTTCCATGTGCAATGAAGAATAGCCATAGAAGAAACAGGTGCAGACTTCAAGGGGAAAGTTGCACTGGAGATGTTTAAAAAGCATGACTGATTTTCAGGCAAAGGAGCCAGATAAGGTTTTATAAACTCAGATGTATAGTGGATTGTATGAGGATGGCTAATTGACATTATTATCTATTAGTAATTAACCTGTTTGACCTTTTGGTTAAATTATTTGACAGCTTTTTTATCTCTATCTTTAACCTCTACCCACTTACATCTTCAGTGTTACTAGTCAGATGCACTGTAATGACTAATTTGCTTAGCTGTGGATAATTCTTCTGGTTTTCCTAAGATTTTAATGCTAACAAAACAATTTAAATCACATTTAACAAAATGGCAATGCTTGGCTACTGGCATACTTATTTTCTTTCAGTGAGTGAGTGCTTCTTCTTAGCCCCCAGCATTACAGAGGAGAAATAGTACAGCGAAATTTTAGCAAGGTATTAATGCCAAATTATTACTAAATAAAGAATATGTTTTCATATTCAAGAAAAAAAATCCCTTAAATCTTTAGGGGAATGGGATTAAGCCAAGGTACTTCAAATGATATCAGGCTTGAAGGAACAGAAGCTTTCATGATAGCCTGAGCTATTAGAATGGGCAAAGGAGCAGAGCTTGTTCTTAGGTTGAGAAGAATGCAAGGTAGGAGAGATAAGCATGTATTTATGACACAAGAAGGATCACTTATTGTGAATTTTGGAAATCAGAGAAGGAGCTGAAAATCCCCATTCACCAACCATATTATCAAGAGGTGTGTGTATATATATAAACACATGCATAACTGGAAGGAAAAAGAGAGAGAAGAAGAGAGCCTGAGTGAATATTAAAACTGAGGGCAAGATTTGCTTAAGAAAACATCCAATTGCTACAGTGATGGCTATGAAAGAGATGCCTAAGTGTATAGTAGTAATAAAACACACAAAGAATATTTAGTGTGTCTACAGGATAGAGATCTTGGGCTAGATTACAAGGTACACGTAAGTCCAACATTTAGTTGCCTCTGGCATTCACAAAATCACCACTCAGTTGCAGCCGAACCCCATAGGGACCTTAGACACCTAGATGTCTATGTTTCCACCATTAAAGTCCCTAAGGTGCACAGCTGCCTGTGTCTGGACACCACCCAGCAGCTCAGTACCTAACTCATGCCTAGCAGGATTCACAAAAATCTAGACCTCCCCCTGACTATCTTGCCTTTGGGCCCAAGGTGATGGTGGTGGTGGTGCCGCTTTCCTTATGCCCAATGTCCCATTGGCTACAGCACTCACCCAGGATGTGGGAAATGCAGTTTCAAGTCCCCACTCTCCCTGATATGGAGCAGGGACTTGAGCCCAACTCTCTCACCTCCCAGGAGAATGCCCCAACTTCCAGGCTATTGGGTATTCTGGGATGGCTTTCAATCTTTTGTGTTAAAGCTGTTCCCCCATGTATAAATAATTAAGGTACTCATTGGAGCAAGGGAAATGGAACATGGATCCCACCTCCCAGAAAAGTGTCCTAACCACTGGGTCTTGAGTAATCCTCTCTCTCGCTGGTCCAATGAATATTTAATTGCATATACTCAGTGCAAATATTGATGTTGAGCCTTTTAAGGATGAGTGTGAGATCACAAGCTTGATGGTCAGGGTAAGTATTTTGAACCTGTCAGGAGCTGTATATAAACAATGAGCCAGGTTGTATAGTGGACTCAGTAGACAAGGATGGCTACCGTTAAAGGGAATTAGATGATTTGATCACTGGCGGAATGTAAACACCAACTCCAGTGCAATAGACTCATCAGCTGGCAGTAGATTTTCATTATTTTATGAAGCCCCTGGCAATAATTTGCTAAAGGAGCACTCACTGTACAACTTCATAAGGTTGGGGCAGAGAGAAAGGACATTTAAAGATGCCTATAAGGCTCTCTGAAACTTCAATTTTCTGTTTTAATTCTGAAAGCTTCAGGACTGCAAAAATGTTTTATAATGGAAAATTTGTTTATAGAGAGAATCAAAGCAACCCTTCTTCTCAAAAGACAGACGCTCATTAGAGTAAGGCTAACGCTTTACTAAGAGAATAGAATTTACAAACCACCTCGGTGGTCTGGGTTAATTAAATCTTTTCAGTTTGGGGTAATGAAGCACAATTTCAAGGACTAATTTAACACTACATTTTACTACCATTGGCCTCAAACCCAGTCAATATTTGCATTACAAATGGAGGTCTAAATAGTTTCTAAGCTAGGTTCAACATATATGCCTGCTAAATGTGCACAGGAACCTACCACACTACAAAACTCCAACATTTGCACATACTAATGGGCACTCACAGATACAGACATCATGAACAAATGGGCACTTATACACAGCAGTGTTAGAGCTGGGCAAAGTTTCCATAATGAAAGTTTTCTTCAGCAAAATAAGTTTGCTTCAGGAGTGTGAAGTGGAATTTGGAGCATTTTTACAGTTTTTAATTACTGTATGAAATTTCAGGCCTACTTTTTTTTGGGTAGTAACACAGTTGTTAAAAAATCAACGCACCACCTTTGCAGGGGAGAGGAGGGAGGAAGCACCTCAGAATTTTGAAAAATCTGCTGAAGGAGGAAGAGAGGTTGGTGATAACATCACATCGTCATTGGCCAAGGGGTCTAATCATAAATAGTGGTCCTGAGTTCTAGACTTAGTTCTTCCAGTGAGAGATCATAACAGTACTTTGCCCACAGACAGCACTTTTCACACGTTGGGCTCAATTCACCCCCTCCTTATTGCACCCTTCTGCACCAGCTAGGACCACTGCACCTGAAGCGATATGATTTGTGGGGAACGGCAGCTGGTATCTGCATTGATACATTCTAATGGGGAACTTGCCAGGAAAGGGCAACTTCAACTTGTATCACCTGTGTGCCTGGCTATACCCTCTTTCTGGTCATTACTTCCCACTTTTATGGCAGTGCCGGCCAGGTAAGGTTGACATGTGTAGTGAGGAGTTATGGGTGACTTCTGTTGCCACAGTTCTTCTTTGTGTGTTATTTCCAATGTTAGGGACACTGGGATATTGACTGCAGACCCACTGTAGCCTGCGACTGAATCAAACCATTACTAATATCTCCTGCCACACTGCCAAGAAATACAACTATCATTCTCTCCTTTTTATAGCTGGGAAAATTAAGACTCGGAGAGGTTCAGTGACTTAATAATTTCCCTGATTTTCAGAGGGAGAAAATGAGACACAGAGAGGTTAAGTGACTTACGTATTTGCTTTGCAAAATATGTAACATCTATTTGGATAGTACACTACAGTCAGCATAGCCTATCATCAGTAAGATCAGAGGGGACTTCAGCAATTTTAGCACTGCTTAAATAGACCTACATTATGAATATTGACAAAATTATCTGGTTATATGGATAACCAGATAATTTTGTCAATATTCATCTTAAAACACATCTCTGTCTCCCATCACTTTAGGAACGACTTATTTCATGAAAGGAGCCTTTCCAATGCCAATCTTCCTAGCTAACCAAAAAAGGAGAAGAGAAAAAATATTTCAAGGGCTGTAGGAACAAATGCTCTGGAGTGCAATATACTATTCTTCAAACTCAGTGAATTGATTTGGTGTCCAGCTAAAGACTCAAGCATTCCTTAACAATAATACCTGCTAGTTCCCATTACATTGCAAATGAAAATAGTTCACAGTGATCACTTGAAAGGCTCTAGTAAGATATATTGTTGGGATTTTGCTATTTTGAAGACCAGCTGGGATAAGAAACAAATTAAACTAGCAAAACCTCTTAGAGGGATTGAATTTAACTAAGCGCGGATGAACTGCACGATGAGCTACTATAACCTCTGTTTTCCCTTCCCAGAGATCAACCACATACTTTCAGTCTGAATGAAATTTGTTAAGGAAAACAACAAGAAAAGACAAAAGTCCTCCTGGGAAAGCACAGTGTGTGGTTTTACTCTGTGCAGGGTACAGCAACTCGGTTTCACAAAATGGCTGCCTATATCTGCAGACAGCAGAATTCTTAGAGATTTAAAGACAGAATACATAAAAAAGGATAACCAATTACATAGTTAATATACCACAGTCTCAGAATTTAAACTGACCTCAAACTGAATAATTTTTGAGATTTGTGAAAGGTGAGATACCTTCCTTCCTGTGCAATTCCTTTGGCCCTTTCCTTTTCCCTTTTTGCATGTTTCTCCTTATCCTGCCTGGGAATGGAAGAAGTAGTTTCCAAGTACCATGACTCAGGCAGTAGTAGAAGCCCAGTAGAGTATGCAAACTTTTGGGTGGTAACTAAAAGGAAACTTTTTAATGTCATCCTTTGCTAAATCCAATCCACAAAGATAGAAATATAGAGTTAAAGTTGCAATGCAAGTCTTAAACTTCATCCTGTTTTGTTTTTAAGAAAATGGTCATGAAAAGTGCCAGAATAAAGTTCTGGGAGACTCCCATTGATTGCCGTGGGCATTAGATTAGCCCCTCAAAACGCTGGAGACTGAAGGCACGTCCTTCCAATAAGCCTCCACGGGGATCATGTATATAGGTAAGACACTAGTTCAGTGTCCATGCTCATTTGGTCCTTGACCTCACAGCCAGTAGAGGTGAGGACCATGATATTGAGTTATATGATGAGGACACTTGTTCGTTAGCTGCAAATCCAGATGAAACCACAAATTCAATTGGCGCTCCTGGGTTTTAATAAAGGATACATAGCCCCAGAGAAGCTTATGAATTTACTTTTTGTAAATTGAGATAAAAAATAAATTAGGCATATTGTGGGAAACTAAAAACTTATCAGATGGTAATTGCCAGGCACTACAGGGTCATTTTAACTGTACAATAACAAATGAAATATTTAATTTACAATTGTTTTAAATTATTTTTACATGAATCATCTAGGCAGCATATTTTTAAAATAGAGAGGTTTTCTTCCCTTTAAATTGAACAGTGAAGAGCAAAACTTGCTTAATGTCACTTGCTTTATTGGCTGAGTCGAAACTGAGCAGGAAGAAGAATTAATCCTCTTTGCCAAACAGAACATCTAAAATCCTAATAATTCTTTAAATGGCATTTATTGCTTTGAGCAAAATGTTTTGGTGCTTCTAAATGGAAGGAGCAGCAAAGAGATGAAATTCTTTGCATTATGTACTGTACTTAACAGCACCACCTCAAGCCTTAGGGATTATTGCCTCTGTGTTTGCTTTGAATTCAAATCTCAATAAGAACTCAAGCTTTCGTCTTTTGGGAATGCCCGTGTAGTTTAAATGACATTATGCGGGGGGATGGGGTCAATTTGACAGCTGCCTTGGGGATGGTGTAACTGGCACAGTCAAAATGATGGCTTCAGGGTACAGTACAACATTGTTGGGAAATAGTAAGGATGTTAGTTCTTTGATCCAGGAGGATTCTGAAGAGATTTACAGATGCTCCTTCCAGATAAGGGTATTTAAAATGAACCAACATTTATTTTTAAAAAATCACCCTGTTGTCTCTCTAGTGACCATGTTAGACAAGCTATTTAGACAATCAAATGGCGTAAGCCCTGTCCTGAATAGGGATGCATCCTGAATCGGGCCATCATGAGTGTCTTTTTCTCAGCATTAGTAAAGCTCAGGAACATTTTCTGGTTTAGGACAGGACTCACTACCCAGGAAAAGAGCTTGTGAGAAGGAGGGGTGAAGCTCTAATGGCTGAGCTTCCTGTATGCAGAACAGCATCACCTTGATTCCTTCAGTTTTGTTTAACTCATTTCTTTTATTACCACTGAAGCAGTTGCTGATGGGAGGAAAAAATAGCTCTGTGTGTGTGTTTATGCACATATATACACACAGCTTGTTATATAGCATTCAAAAACTGCAGCAGTAAGGGAGGGCCCCAACCACAGACCTAACAGCAGGGACTGGTACCAGGGTATGTAAAAAAGAAGAATGTGTGGAAGTCTCAGTGATGGAATGGGAGAGCATGGTGCCATGGTAGCAGAGACTGGGCAAGTAAAGCCTGGTGGTAGCATAGCCAGCATGAAAATGGAAAACAGGAATAATTGAAAAAACACCTTTTCCTAAATCCTCCTTCCCAGGCACATACCCTCTTCTTCAGCTTCAAAGAAATCATCTTCCAGAGGTGATGTCGCTATGGCTCTACAGTACATTTTCTATTGCAAGTGAGGTACTGAGAAAGAAGACATACAAAGCAGGACTGTTTCTCGGAGAATAAAACAGCTGAGAATGCTAGATAGATAAGAGAAATCACTAATCAAAACCCAAGCCCAGTGGCCAAAGGGTAAGTTAAAGTGACAATGGGATTATGACTTCTAGCCCTTTTCATGCAACTGAAATACATCATCAGGACAGGCCACAATGCAGAGCCTGCCTGTTATGCCAGCTGCTATAACTCAGTTTTTATCCCCCCCTTGACCAAAACCAGAAAATCCTTTTTAGCACCTTGAAAATGCTCATTCATTATGCCAGACACATACAAGAAATATACACAGAGAAGAGTAATTATCCTGTATTTGAATAATCATATAGCCCTCTGGAAAGTCATGCAATTAAAGCAATATTTACTGAGCAGTTCCAGCAACTCCAACATAGCTGTATCAAAAATCTCCCAACACTGTCACACTCACCGCCACTGCTTGGTAGAGGTCAATCCCCCTTATAACCTGGGGAGAAGTTTTTAACTATTCCAGTAACTTGACTAATGGAAAATTCAACATCTTTTATTTTCACCTATACTATCTTGGCAGCCCATCTATTTCTCTTGGTTCCAAGTAACATGAGATAGGCTGCTTACTATGTCTTGGTTTGCGCTCTTGGAAAACCATATGGATAGGTGAACTGGCTGGAAATATTACTCCTAGATTTGGACTGGAGATCTAAACTTCAGATCCAGATTTTAAACACCCCAAAGCTCAGAGTTGTTTGGAGTCTGCTTTTTGGTTCATCCCATTTTAGATACAGGGAATAGATGCAAGATCTGGATCTAGAGCCAAGTTCAGATTCCAAATAGCATCAAACTTTTGTGAGTGTTCTATGCCTGAGCCAATCTCTAACTGCCAGATGGAGAAGAGGCTTGTTTTCTCTGGTCTCTCTTTCACTGTAGTTAGTATGTCATCAGGTAACAATTAAAATAATAGAACAGAATCATAGAATCATAGAACTGGAAGGGACCTCAAGAGGTCATCTAGTCCAGTCCCCGGCACTCACAGCATAACTAAGTATTATCTAGACCATCCCTGACAGGTGTTTGTCTAACCTGCTCTTAAAAATTTCCAATGATGGAGATTCCACAACTTCCTTAGGCAACTTATTCCAGTGCTTAACTACCCAGACAGGACATTTTTCTTAATGTCCAACCTAAACTATCCTTGCTGCAATTTACACTGCTTTTTGCCCTATCCTCAAAGGTTAAGGAAAATAATTTTTCTCCCTCCTCCATGTAACAAGCTTTTATGGACTTGAAAACTGTTATCATTTCCCCCCTCTGTCTTCTCTTCTCACTAAACTAACCCAATTTTTTCAAACTTCCCTCAGTCATGTTTTTTAGACCTATAATCATTTTTGTTGCTCTTCTCTGGACTTTCTCCAATTTGTCCACATCTTTCCTGAAACGTAGCACCCAGAACTGGACACATTACTCCAGTTGAGGCCTAATCAGTGTGGAGTAGAGTGGAAGAATTACTTCTTGTGTCTTGCTTACAACACTCCTGCTAATACATCTCAGAATGATGTTTGCTTTTTTTGCAACAGTGTTACACTGTTGACTCATAACCCCCAGATTCCTTTCCACAGTAATCCTTCCTAGGCAGTCATTTCCCATTTTGTATGTGTGCAGCTGATTCCTTCCTAGTGGAGTACTTTGCATTTGTCATTATTGAATTTCATCCTATTCTTTCAGACCATTTCTCCAGTTTGTCCAGATTATTTTGAATTTTAATCCTATCCTCCAAATTAGCTATGTATTTAGTATGTCATCAGGTAACAAATAGAACCTATGTTTTCTACAATTAAATTCACATTGTTCTCCATTATCTATTTATTTCTGTAAAGTTCCCACATTCAGAGTTTAACTTCAGCTTGCACATTCTGTCAGGCCAATGAATTGTCTCTTTCAAAGTGCCTTAACAAACCTGGCTGTATCTCATGAATAGGGGAATGGAATGATGACAGTATTCTGACTTAGGGTCCAGTGCTGCTTCCATTTAAGTGAATGGGAGTTTTATCACTGGCTTTAATGGGAGCAGAGTTAGGCCAGTGCTGAGTGCTTTGAAAATTCCAATTTTAAAAAAATAAGAAAGTGTGATTGTAAAACAATAAACACTAGTAGGAATTGCAGGGTTGCTGCAATTCTGGAAACTACTTTTACCTCCTTTTTTAAAACTTGCTGAACATTATGTTGGTGGTGTCTCATTGAAAACAGCAATATCCACACAAATAATCATCTTACTAGTCCGTTAATTTTCTAAAATAATTAAGCAATATATACATATATTTTTTTTAATTGAAGCCTAAAGTACCAGACAGTGTCCCTTCAATGTAAAGCCTCCTTATAACTTTAGTAGGCCTTGGTCTTGCTATCGAATCAGGAAGCAATAAAGGGTAGGAATTAAACCAGAGATGGGCAAACTAGGGCCCGAGGGACTGTCCTGCCCAGCCCCGTGAGCTCCTGGCCTGGGAGGCTTGCCCCCGGCCCCTCCCTCACTGCCCCCCTCCCCCTCAACCTCAGCTCACTCGCTCCGCCACCGGCACAATGCTCTGGGCGGCGGGGCTGTAAGCTCCTGGGGCAGCACAGCTGCAGAGCCCGGCCTGACCCAGTGCTCTGTGGCAGGGCCGGCTCCAGGCACCAGAATTCCAAGCAGGTGCTTGGGGCGGCAATCTGCAAGGGGTGGCAGTCCGTGTGTTTTTGCCCCCAAGGAGCGTGCTGAATTGCTGCCGTGGATGGTGGGGGCAGTCCGTGTGCCATTAGGGCGGCATGCACATTTCCATGGCAGCAGCAATTCGTCGGCAGCGTCTATGTTCAGCTGTCAGTGGCAGCGCAGCTTCTGTCTTCCGGCCGAATTGCCGCCGCCGCGGAAATGCACATGCCACCCTAACAGCTCACGGACTGCCCCTGCCGTCCACGGCAGCAGAGAACAGGGGGAGTTGGATGGGGCAGGAGTCCCGGCGGGGGGCAGATAGGAGGTGGGGGCCAGGCCATGACCCCCTCCCCTTACTGTCCCTCCATACAATTTATGAAACCCGATGCGGCTCTCAGGCCCGCCTGCCTTTGACTCATTGACTTTTAGTGAAACTTAGGATCCTAAGTGCTTAAATATGTTCTGAAAGGTTCCTAAGTTACTTAGGTGTTTTGCAAACGTTACCCCACTCTGCAGTCATGCTCATATAAGGGATAGGACAGTCAGGATAATTTCGTCTTCTCCTTACCCCTCCCCCATGTCACAGTTCTCTGGAGAGAAATGAATCTTTCTCCTTTGGGGTAGAAGTATCCAGCTTCAAAGCTTAGGTATCTTATCACTCACACAGGAGCTGCTGGACTTAGATAAACTTGGTAGTCAATATTTACCACACTTATGTAAGTTGACTAGAATGTTCACGGACTGGAAAAGAATGGTCTAGTACATTTAGGGCATGTAATATTGGATTGCAGGGCTAGTGAACTAAGCATTTTGGTTTTCTATCTATTGACTGCATGTGAAGTGGCTCAGAGGCAGGTGTGCTGCTGACCTTTCAAGTCCTGATGGCACCCTTACTCAGTGTGCAAAATAAACCTCCCAGTTCAGATAAATGATTTCCTGTTATAAAGACAAATGCACAGCAGCAGTCTGAATGTCACCAAGTCACATCAATAACTTCTTCCTCTCTTGTTCCAGTCTCTTGCTCCCCACCTTGACTTTGCGTACAATGGATTTTTGCTTGCAAAGCAAATGATAGCTTAGGGAAGTTTGCCGTCAGGTAAATGTAATGTTTTGGGGTTGCAAAGATTGGGAAAATAGAATTCGCCTCCATGATGTAACTAGTTTTTCATGTGGGAGAGAGAAGATGATGACAGAGAAAAAGGCATAAGTGAGGCGGGCTTTAAATTAGGTTCAAAGGGGGCAGGTGACAAAAGCCCACAGGCAGATTAAAAAGGTGACGGTAACACGTTGGGGTGGGGGGAAGGAGGGAAAACAGAAAATTACAATAAGATCATAGGAGCAACAAGACAGATAGCAGTGGGGAAATCGGCTCTGCTCTAAATACTCGGCTAGCAGAGCCATTGTTTTCAATGGAACTGCTTCCAGAATAAAGTACTACTCAGCATGAATAAGAGCTGTGAAGGACTTGGAAGATGCCTATAATATTTTGTGTATATTATATATACCTCTGTTTGCATGATTGTTTTTATGTTGTTTGCTGTATGATTACAAGGGTTAATTCAGGCATGGGTTAGTTTCTACATACACATACAAACTTCTGCTAGTCACCCATTTTAATGCGGAGAACCACCTGCTTGGAAGTCTATCCCCAATCTCCCCTGAGGGGTTGCATAAACCAGTTTGGCCAGATTCAAGAGATACAGAGAGACAAGAGCTTTGGAAGTGATAAATTGGCAGCCCCTGAGGCTCAGAAAAGAGACACAGAGACAGTGGGCAAGCAAAGTGAACCCAGAAGTGATAGTATCTGGAAAAGCCTACCTAAGCGTTAGGTAAGACTGACAGACACGTGGGCTGTTTATTGTATTAAAAACCCTCTGCTCTTGTGATGCTTTGTTCTGTTTGTACTGTTGAGATTAAACAATATTATGGTATTCCCACACTGGTCACAGCTCCTGAAAGGAAGACTTATCGGGCTCAAATCCAGTCAGGCTGGCCAAGGAACCACAGACAGTACACAGGGTAATGCACCCCAGGACCCTGTCTGAGAGAGGTGGGAGAATTGCAGGATTCCATCCTGAGAGAAGTAAAGGCCTGGGGCCTATCACCTGAGGTGAGTGCAGACAGGGACACTTCCAAGAGATATAAAGGTACAGCTAACCCTGAACTGTGACATGGGCATCAGAATCTGGCCCTTAATGTATAGCTTCAACACCTTGGTAGCTACTTTACACATACATTAAATGGCAAAGTCCACATCTCTAAGAAACCGCAATCTAAATAAACCTGTGTGAACCCGTTAGATGAATTGGCATTTATTTTTTGAGTCATTTACTATTCCAAATCCCTTTACTTTATTTTTTTTCCTCACTATTCAAACATTCTCTAGCCTTCTTGTTGTTGCTTGGGCAGTTAATAATGAAGAAAGACATCAGCTATTATCAATAAAGGTTTCTAATCCTATCTATGTGATGAAAATGTCTAGAAGACCTTGGAGGAAAGAAGTTATAAAAGTTGTGTTCCCAGAAAACTTTTAAAGGAATAAAACAAAACATGTTTGCAGTCCAAAATTCAGCAGCCTTGTTAACATGTCATAAAACTTATTAATATGAACAGGTATTTATTATAAATTTAACAAGGTACCATAATTAATTCTGTACCGCCATGTACTCTACTGGCAAGCTACTGTACCTCAGAGCCACTTCATCATCAAAAGGAGTCACAGAAAAATACAAAATACTTAAACATTTTTAGCATACAAAAATAGAGGGGGTTAGCTGGGGGCTGTGTGCAGGCAGGTGGTCGCTCAGGGTGCAGACAGAGGTAGCTAGGGGCTGTGTGCAGATGGGGGGTAGCTCAGGGTGCAGGGAGGGGGTAGTTGGGGCTGTGTGCAGCCGGGGGGTAGCTCAGGGTTCAGGGAGGGGGTTATCTGGGGCTGTGTGCAGGCAGGGGAGTAGCTAAGGACTGTGTATGGGCTGGGGGTGGGCTTCCTGTGAGGCTCCCAGCTTCAGCAGGGATGGGGGCGCTGGGTTCCCAGCTTCAGCCGTCCGCTGCTCCTGGTTTGTGGGGGGGCTCACTGGCTTCAGCCCCACACTGCTTCAGCGCTGGGGGTTGGGGGAACCGGGTTTCAGCTGCGGGGCTCTGCAGCCCTCCTGAAAAGGCTCGTGGACCGCCAGTTGAGAACCACTGATCTATGCTTTATTCTCCCAGTTGGAATTAACGACTAATTGCCCCAGCTTTTTTTAGCTGCTAATTGATCTTAATATATAGTTATCTGCATGAATCCAGACTGTCTTGGTCTTGAATCCTGTCAGTTGCCCGGGACGGGACTTTGTAATTTTATCAGGCCTACAAAAGGTTTGTAACCAACCTCCCTTAAAATTCTCTGCTAATTTCTGCCTGAATGTGAGTGAATAACTTGGTCTCATTTGTTGTAAACAAACAGGATAATTGAATGTCTCTACAGACCTGGGACTGCTCCTGCCACTTTATAGAAAACAGTATTCTGTCTTGATATTTGTACACCTCGGCACACTGACCATCAGAGCCAGTCACTGGCCATCTGACCATGTGAAACTGACAGCAGGTAGGGGAGAACATGTGCATCTCACATGAGCACATGTGCAGACCCCTCGGTCTGTCCGACAGTCTTGCTAACCTTCCCTCCATGAAGCCAGTGAGCACTATCAAGTTAGCCCTCCTTAAACAGAGATGCTGATGGATGGCTGCCATTCAGCCACTCTGCACTGGCTCTGTTGAGCACAAACCACCCCTAAAGCCTCTCTCCTAGGCAATATTCCCAGCCCAGAGGGCCTGCCTGCTAGGTGTGAAGCCAACTTTGCCCCCTCTGCTCTGCCTCTCAAAGGAAAGGGAAAAGAAACTGTGACAGCTCAGCAATGCCCTGGCAATTGCCTGTTGAATTTAAAGTAAGTATCTTTGGGGTCTGATGTATTAAATGAATGATTTAGGTATTATTGTGGGCTGGCATTATATGTCACCTCGAGAGAGAGGAGGTGTGACATATGTGAGACTTGGGGATGCAAAGGTCTATATTGAACAATGTGCCAGACAAGTGTGAAATGGTTTTCCTAGGGAATATCCCCTCCTCCAATTATACAAAAAAACAGCCTTTTGGAGATACTTCCTGAGGAGCGAGCCATTGTATGCTGATCACCTGTTACATGGGTCCAAGATCAAAGGCGCCAGCTGTATAAAGGAAAGACTGAACTATTCATGGTGGGTCTGGGTCTGAATCTGAGACAGTTATGAACTTGTAACCACTGGAAAAACCCACTTGTGGGTTTTGAAGGACGGACACCTACTAGAGCCCAAGGTTGTAAATGGGTTGATGACTACTAAGTTTTTTAGCATGGGTGTGGGTTCTTGTATGGTTTTTAATATGTTTTCTGTGTAATGCTTTCACCTTAAAAATAAATGTGCTTGATTAGAAAGAGCTGTGCCGTAACTTAGAACTGCTGGCACTACACTGGGCGATAACCTCTGGAGAGAAAGCAAAGCACAGATACTGCCTTTTAGGCAATCTGGTTTGCTGGGGATATCATAGTGTAGGAAGTGAGTGCCCTTGGTGGGCCACAAGTGGGTAATACAGATGCAGTTGCCCTGAAATAGTGACAGGAATTACTTCACCCAGCACTGAAATGCAGTTGCTTGTAGGGTAAAAAACAGCAGCTGTTTAACACCACAATACCGAAAAACAGTTTAGGACAGAATATCATATACACCTGCAATGGCAGGAAGAATTAAGGCAGGCAAGTTAAAATAGCGGATTAAATATTTCCCCATGTCTAGCTGGAGCTTGGGTTCTATTTTAATGATAAAATTGCACAAAGTACTTCCTCCTTCTTCATGCTCCTATGGTTTTGTCTCATCTGATTGTTGTTGTTTGTTTCACTTCAGACTAGATTTTTTTCTGTAAATATTCTAATAATAGTATTATCATCATTGAGGCAATTTGAACCAGGCAGTAATTGCATAATATTTTAAAAAACAAACACTTATAAGCCTGCTCATCATCATTCCCCTCACCACTGTAGCTTTCATTCTAACAGGATGGCTGCTGGAAAAAAAAGGTAAATATGTTCCACTGAAGCAGGTTTATGATACCATTACTAACCAGCTGATTACCTTCCTGCGTGACTAATGCATCTAAATGGAAGCCCTAATTCTGTTTCTGCCTCACTAGTTCATTTCAGTGTATTAGAAAGAGGAAGTAATAATGCATGATGAAATTGTAACTACGTATCTCAGGTGCACTGTGAAGCACAAGGGCAAAGGGCAAGTGCCACTTGAAGTGTGGATATTCCTTTAAACCCCTTATCTCAAAGTAATACCATCTTTATAAAATGTGCTTTACTGATAACATGAAAATGATGCAGCTAAGAAATCCCGTCTGAGTCCTCCTTTTCGTAATGCAGTTTGTTTCTTGAAAAGACGCTGTGTCTTTTTGGTAGTTAACTAAATTATTACTATTAAATGCAGGAAAATCCATTTTTCTTTTTAAAAAATCAATTATTATAAGATACGGCTTATGGTTCCAATTCAGCAATACACTCAAGTGCATGCTTAACTTTGAATATATGCTTAAATCCCATTGACTTCAATAAGACTTACTGATCTTAATTTGGGGAATTAAAGTTAAGTGTGGTTTAAATTGTTTGCTGAATCGGGGCCTCAGCTCCAAAGCCAGTCACAAAAATCTGTTCATACTTAAAATGTGCAAGTAATTATAAATTAGCACAAAATATTTGTTCCACTTTCCCTTACCTGCTAAGAACTGCTGGGGGAGCGCGGGGGGCACATTTCCTGTGCTTCAAGGGATAACAGAGCCATTTGGGAGGGTAGGCAAGCCCTAAGAGCCAGATTTGCAAAGGAGCTCAGCACCCAGCAGCTCCCATTGTGACACTCATAGTCACTATTTCAAAAGAGCTCAGAGCCCACCATGTACCCAATGTGCTGAACTCTTTTGAAGCAATAAGCTATTGTTGTTCCCATTAGGACTGAGCCTGAGAGGTGCTCAGCACTGACAACTCCCACTGACTTCAATGGGTGTGTGGGTACTCAGCACTTCTTAAGGGCCTGCCTATTGTTGGCAGATTTGTAAACCTCTATTCCCTTCCCCCAGTAATGTTATTCCTAACAACCCTGATCTAGTAACGCTAAATTGTTATGAACTTTATTCTGTGGGAAATTGTTGGCAAGTGCCAAATTTATACTGCATAAATTGTTTGTAGAGAAGACTGATGTTCTTCAATCTTTCCTTAAATGGAACATTGTCTCGTATCAGTGTAAATCGTCTTTCATATACATTTGATTCACCATGCTCCTATGCCACACTAACAATTGGACTGATGTTTCATACAACAAAAAAGGTGTTCTAAACAGCTAAGAACATGACTCATGGCTACTTACCACATTTCCTTATTTTTAATCTCTCTCCCGTTACTCTTCACTAAATTACAACCCTGTTACTATAGCAGGCACGTGAAGGGCTGATCTCTTCATGCTGCCTCATCAATCACGATCGATACCATGTTGTGTGCACTTAGCATGCTTGAAAGAGAGCAGATATGCCAAGAAGTAATGCACAGCAGGGCACATACCCAGCTGCATCAGAGCATTCACCTCTGGAGAGTTCTAAACGCAAACTAGGGAATAGGGGAGGATTATTATAATACAACTTCTGTTTTTGATGCCCTATTGTAAATATTACTGTGCAATACAATCAAATATAGCAATGAAAATATTCCTTGCTTAGAGTCCCGTTTCTTCTCTTCCTCTCTTCCCCACTTACACATGCGTACACACACACACAGCTTCCTCCTTGGAGTTTGCCAATTGCCACAGATTCATCTCTTTAAGCATGTAATTCAATCCATTGTCCACTGAGCATTACACTGTGGTAATGCTGATGAGCTCTTAATTCTTTTTTATTTATTGCAGCAAATTTATCACTGACCTTAATGAAACTTACATTATGACAAAAATGTCAGTGCCAAATCTCTTAAGATCTGGCATACAGTGGTTTTAAAAGGTCAATGTGTTATTTTTTTAAATGGGTCACTTAAAAAATAGGCATTTATATTAAAAAAGATTATACAAAAATTACTGACTCATTTGTTAAGGTCTTGACAGGATTAGTAGTGATAACTGAAGTGCTGAAATTGTAGAGGAAAAATTACTTTTTAAAAGCTTTGCTTTCATTTACTGGTAGGACTCTCCTAGAACCATTTAGTCTCCGCTGTATGTTCAGTAGAATTGTTTCCTCCAAGCATGTCACCCAACCATTGGTTCCATCTTCCATGGGATGATGATAGCCAGCCTCTCTGAGTAGGCATGGCAGCTCAGTTCTGGAATGAATGTGTCACTGAACCAGCCTCCCTCCATTCATATTTTTGCCTCCTGTCAGCAGCTTGGTTTTCTCATGAAACTTGTGCAACATCAAAGAGCGAGGATTGTCTTTTTCATGAAAATGCTTTCACCTAGTTTTAAGCTATTCATGGACATTAATTTATCATTTATATATTGATACCTAGCTCTGATACAGCGCTTTTCATCAGTACATCTCAAAGTGCTTTGCACAGGTTAGCATCCATAATCACAGATGGGGAAATGGAGGCACAGAACAATAATGTGACTTGCTCACGTTCACGCAGCAGACCAGTAGCATAGCCAGGAACAGAATCTTAGGTCTCCTTAGTCCTAGTTCAGTACTCTATCCACTAGGCCATGCTGCTGAGTGTCTAGTGCTGCTGCCTATAATTTAATTTGTATTCAATTTACATAAGTAACTACAATAAATTATAGAATATCAGGGTTGGAAGGGACCTCAGGAGGTCATCTAGTCCAATCCCCTGCTCAAAGCAGGACCAATTCCTAATTAAATCCCCAAATGGCCCCCTCAAGGATTGAACTCACAACCCTGAGTTTAGCAGGCCCATGCTCAAACCACTGAGCCAACTATCCCGCTCCCCTAAAGTACAAACCATCATTTTGGCATGAAGTATATGTTTTTCCTGGTCAAAAGTTAATACAGTGATGGTGTTCGATACATGCAGGGGAGTGATGTGGAGTAGACATATTTCTAATTTATGTCCCTACCAATATTCTTGACCTTAAGATTTAACATGTGAGCTGCAGCAGGGATATTTGGCAATAGGTGTGAGATGGTGCATATGATAGGATCAAAACATTAGCACAACAGTTGAAAAAAACATGCCGATACCAATTTACATTTACATAGCACTTTCTATTCCCAGAACACTTTACAAACGATGATCGTGAACCTAACTTCAATGGGAATTCTGAGAGCACAGCAAGATCAGATTAGGTGCTACCTCTTGAGGACTATATTGAGAGTTTACTCTCAAACCCACCGCAAGGTACGGTGTGCAGCTATGCTATTTCAGGAGCAGACTAAGGATATGTCTACACTACAAGAGTAGTTCGATTCAACTTAATTCGAATTTGTGGAATCTACCTTACGAAGTCGAATTTGTGTATCCACACTAAGGACACTAATTTGACTTTGTGAGTCCACACTAACGGGCCCAGCGTCGACTTTGGAAGCGGTGCACTGTGGGAAGCTATCCCACAGTTCCCGCAGTCCCCGCTGCCCATTGGAATGCTGGGTAGAGCCCCCAATGCCTGCTGGGGGAAAAAATGTGTCGAGGGTGGTTTTGGGTAACTGTCATCATTGAACCGTCAATCGCGCCCTCCCTCCCCGAAAGCGCCTGCGAGCAATCTGTTCGTGCACTTTTCTGGTCAGTGACAGCGCGGACGCCACAGCACTGCGAGCATGGAGCCCGCTGCAGTTATGGCCGTTTTCACCTCCTCGCACCTTATCGTCCACCTCTTCCACAGTCAGCTGCTGAGAAATCGGGCTACTTTTCAATGGTGCTGCAAGCACTGGTGGACCATAGGGGATGTTTTACCAACATCAATGTCGGGTGGCCAGGCAAGATTCATGACGCGCGTGTTTTCAGGAACTGTGGTCTGTTTAGACACCTGCAGGAAGGTAGTTTCTTCCCGGACCACAAAATAACTGTTGGGGATGTGCAGATGCCTATAGTGATCCTCGGGGACCCAGCCTACCCGCTAATGCCCTGGCTCATGAAGCCTTATACAGGCGCCTGGGACAGCGACAAGGAACTCTTCAAGTACCAGCGAGCAGCGTGACCTGTGACTGTTCAGTTTCTTTACAGAGAAGCTGAACCTGCCCCTGTTTCTTTACCCAGTTACTGTTGACTATCCTCTGCAGTTACATACCCGTTCACCCGTTTCCCCCACTTCCAACACACGTGTAAAAATAAAATACATGTTCCATTGTTACTTAACAAAGGTTTCTTTATTAATGACTTTGCGTTAAAGGGTTGAAACTGGGACGCAGACTGTGCTGGGTAGGGTGTGTGGTGATGTAAAGACCGCCTCTAAACTCGAGGAATGACAGGCTCCTGCTCCTAGAGCGTCCGCAGTGCCGGACTGGTTGTTTCAACGGAGCCTGCCATCCCTCCTTTTTGGGATTCTGTGTGCGGGGGCTATGTGACCTTGTGGCGGAGGAGGACGGATATAGATTCCTCTGCTGCGTGACTCTGCGGTCCAGGACAAGGACCGCTGCATAAGATCTGTAACCGCCCTCCCCTGCTACAAAGTCATGTCCCCACAGGACACACATGAACGGAGCTCAGTTCTAGTTCAGGCTCATCTTTTTTAAAAAACTTAGGTCTCATCTGTATTTTCCCAGACATGTCCAGCTTTTGTTCTTAAAAATCGCCATCGGAGGAATTTTTTAAAAAAAACGACGTATGGTAAACTTATTAATTAAAAAAAATACATAACACATCCCCATCCAAAAGCAGATTACAGACAGGGAACAGAACAATAAAAATTTTTTTTTTTTTTTTTTTTTTTTTTTCATCCCTGCCAGCCCCCCAAAAAAAATTTAATTGGGGCCCCCTCTTCCCCCCCTGCCCCCACCCACACTGAACCTGGAAACCACCTCCCATACTGACCAGGTGCCTACTGACTGCACTGTGTGTGTGACCTGCTGCTGATCCTGCCCCCGTGTCTGTACCCTGGTAAAGGTGACCGTCCTATGCAATTACCAACCCCCTTCCCCACCCCGCCCTTCAAACACAATCTTCTGTAAAAAAACATGACGGAAACAGTAATTAACAGCAAAGTATTTTTTATTATCAACTAGACAGTTAGGGGATGAAACTGGGATGGGGGCTTGGGTGAGGCGGGAAGGAAAGGACTTCTCAAAATTTAGGGTATGAGAGCTTTTGGGTACTTGAGCACTCTGCTGGGGTGCAGTGACAGTTTTCACGGCCCCTGGCACCCCCTCCTTCTGGTTATTTTGGGTGAGGGGGGTATGGGACTTTGTGGCGGGGGAGGGCGGTTGCAGATACACTGCAGGGGGGCTCTGTCCTCCTGCCTGCAGTCCTGCAGAACATCCACAAGGCGCCGGAGTGTGTCCGTTTGCTCTCTCATTAGTCCAAGCAGCATTTGAGTCGCCTGCTGGTCCTCTTGATGCCACCTGTCCTCCCGTTCGCTGTGTGAGCGCTGGTACTGAGAGAGGTTCTCCCTCCTGGGGCATTTCCTGTGTGGCTGGTCAGAACATCCAAGCTCGGACTGCTGTCCAGAGCGTCAACAGAGTGGTGCACTGTGGGATAGCTCCCGGAGCTACTAAGGTCGATTTCCGTCCACACCTAGCCTAATTCGACATGGCCATGTCGAATTTAGCGCTACTCCCCTCATCGGGGAGGAGTACAGAAGTCGAACTAAAGAGCCCTCTATGTCGAATTAAATAGCTTCGTGGTGTGGACAGGTGCACGGTTAATTCGAATTAACGCTGCTAAATTCGAATTAAAGTCCTAGTGTGGACCAGGCCTAAGAAAGGAACTTTCAGAGATATAGTTTCCTTCCCAGCTCCCCCCTTGCTCTGGGGGACACTAATATGCTATTGGCATATCCCAATAGCAGGTTACTTCCTTGACACAATGCCTGTTTTATTGGTAGACAGAGTCAAGGCGCTGAGCATTTGCCCCTCCCCACCCCATATCCCTCATGTAGGAGGGGTAACAGCAGCCCCACCAATGTTGTTCTTCCCTCAATCTGTAGCACATAATACAACTAGCTTCTGCAGATGAGCACTGATCTAATCCAGAATGGCAATTCCTACAAAGGAGTTATTTTGCCTTTCACTCCTTTCTGAAAGGGGTTACTAATGTGACAGATATGGCAATCTCCTACAATATCGTTAAAGAGACCTTAGTGAATTAAGTTTAAGTATATTTGGGATCCACTGCATTAAATGAACGGTTCACATATTATTGTGGGCCAAGATTGGATGCAACCTCTCAAAGGGGGAGATATGGCAGATGTGAGACCTGGGGACTATACTGGACAAGCTACATCTAAAGGAGCGGGTATTTGCCTGCTGATTACCTGTTACATAAGGCCAAGATCAAAGGCCTGAACTGTAAATAGAAATGGCTGCTCTGCCGAGCCTGTGTCCTGGTTCTGAATCTGAGGCAGTTATGAACTTGCAACTATGGGAAAAATCCACTTGTGGGTTTTGAAGGATTGACACCTTTCAGAGGCTGAGGTTGGAATTGGAGTAACCTCTGGTAAGCTTTTTAGCCTGTGCATAGGTTCTTTTATTGTTTTTAATATGTTTTTCCTGTAATGTTTTCACCTTAAAAATAAACATACTTGATTAAAAAGCACTATGTGGTAACTTATAACTGCTGGAAATTATGATGTTCGTAGCCTTCAGAAAGAAAGCAAAACACAGACACTGGCCTGTTTAGGCAGTCTGGCTAGCCAGGAATATCACAGTATAGGCAGGTAATTGTGTGCAGCCTGGAAAACCCCAGTCAGGAAAGAGAGAAACATGGGTCTATGGCCAAGATAGGTGACAGCTGAAGATCCAGGAACCTAGAGCAGTGCTCCAAAAGGCCCACAGAGGAGGAATACAAAAGCTGCTGCCCTGAACTATAACAACTACATAGAAACTTTTTGGCATTGACATTTTTTAATATGTTAATTTTACGTCTTGATCTAGCTCTAGCATTGTATTAACTATACTTCCAAAAAAGAAAAAAGAAAAAAAAAAAGGCTCACCGACTGAACAAAATAAATGAAATGGAATTTGCTGCTAAGGATGAAAACATAAGTCAGACGAACTCCGGTGTTGTACACAAAAAGTAAACATTTTTACAGAAGGATTTGTGTTGCAAATAGTTTTCAAAGTACTTAATGAAAGCATTTAAAGAACAAAACAAGTTGTTAGAATCTCTAACTTACTTGATGGGAGTGTCAGGAGGAGAACACATTCATTGCTTAAGCTTCTGAGCATGTTTAAATTAGTACGACTAGATTGTGACTTGCACTAAGGGCTTGTCTTCACTACCAGGGAGATTGACACTGCTGCAATTGATGCAACGGGTGTTGATTTAGTGGGTCTAGTGAAGACCCGCTAAATCGATGGCACAGCGCTCTCCAGTTGACTCCAGTACTCCAGCTCCCCAAGAAGAGTAAGGTAAGTCAATAGGAGAGCGTCTCCCATCGACAGTGCAGTGAAGACACAGCGGTAAGTCAACCTAAGCTATGTCTACTCCTCCTACGTTATTCATGTAGCTGAAGTAGTGTAACTTAGGTTGAATTACCTGGGTAGTGAAGACAAGACCCATGTAGTCATGCAAGGGAATAAGAACTCCTTTTGACATCCCTATGCAGTCTACCCATACCTTAGACCAGGGCTGTGTGGGGGGGGTCTTACCAATTTACTCTATTGCTGGAACAGGTAGGTGGGAAGTGGGCAGGAACTGGGCAGAGCCTAGCTTCCAACCACACCCTCTACTCACTGGCCAGAGTAGTTGAACCAAGCCAGAGTGGTTACTAAGCCAGCAGTAAATTACTACCCCTGGGGACCACTATGACCTAAGGGAGGAATTATGCCTCATAGGTGTGCCTGTGAGTTACTATGTCTACCAGGGATACTACTGGGGTGGAGTAGTAGTGCACCAGCCCTTGCTCACACCTGTACTTAAACTAAAAATTTAGCTCATAGGAAACAATTACACGTTTTCTGCTGACAACTAGCTGCAACAAGAATCACCCCCAAAATTACAACTACCCAATGACTTAATAAAAAAAAAGGGCAACCTTCTCTACCCATTACCTGAACACCCCTAAAAACAAAATGGTCATTGCAGCAAATCAAACTAGTCTGAGCGAATTACATATGATGGGGTGAAATCAACACTGTCATCAGCTTGTGGAACAATAATTATTCCTTGTGTGCTACTCCAAAAACCATGATGTGATGCTATTATCAAAAGCATCATGTCTGTGAAATAGTACTTCTGGGAATGGTGCCAGATTGGGGCTGATATACCTTTCCCTTTCTTTTTAAAAAACAAATCAATCTTCACTGTTGTCCCTCTGCTGCATCCTTTAACACAAGCCATGCTCCCAAACTGGAAGAAATGTGGAACAGTAAATCTATTTGTTAGTTTAGGATAGAGCTATGCAAACTACTATGGTCTTGATGCAGGAATTACTGGGTGAAATTCTATTTCCTGTTTTATGCAGAAGATTTCCTGTTTTATGAAGAAGGTCAGAGTAGATGATCATAGAATCGGAAAGGACCTAGAGAGGCCATCTAGTCCAGTCCCCTGCACTCATGGCAGGACTAAATATTATCTAGACTATAAAGTATGATCATAAAGGTCCTGTCTGTCCTTAAAATTATTCTATAAAATGAAAACTCCATATGCAATTTGCTTGAGTTTGGGTTGTTACTAAGCAGACCATCTCATGAACCCTGGAAACAAACCTAGACCTAATTTCAAATAAAACTGGGCCAGTATATGATTTAGAGACTAAACTAGGTGAAAGTTGGTGGCTTTGGCTTATAAATCCATAGCAATCATAACCAAAGAACATAATGGGTTTCTAACAGCTCTACATAGTTATTAGCTGATGATTCTGGCCAGCTAGCATTTCCTTACTTGGCTCGACCTGATTTCTGAAAGGCAAGTCCTTGCTCTTTGACACCAAGCCTATATAGCAATGGTGAGTTTTGTGGGTGTGAAGGAATTGCCCCCGCCCAAACTACTTTGAGGTTGCAGTAGCTCTTGCTGCTTCTGTTTCCCCAATCCAAATATTGCTATGTGGAGATATGAGAAAGAGCCCTTTAGTAAATGGTCAGTCTGCACACACTCTGGCGAGAGAAATGGATATCTGTTATAATCCCCAACCAGACCCTTGTCGCCGACCTCACAATCTGCCCACCTGGTTTTGACCTGCCCCGTCACCAGTGGTCCCTGTTGAACAGGTTCTGGACCGGGCAAGGTTTCTGTACAGCCAGCCAGTATTGCTGGGCCCTTTGTGACAGCCCTTTGTGCAGCTGTGGCACAGCACAGACGATGACGCACACTGTCGATGAATGCCGGCTGACTAGGTTCAGCCATGGCCTAGAAGAACTGCATCATGCAATTGAAGATGCCATTGCTTGGCTAGACAACTATGCACACACTAAATAAATAAATGGGCTCCCAAATTCTGCCCGTCCACTGCTGCAGACAGTATGCTAGAAGGAGGCAATCATTCTTAGGCCTGGTCCACACTTATAAGGGGGTTCGAATTAGGGTACGCAAATTCAGCTACGTGAATAACGTAGCTGAATTCGAAGTACCCTTATTCGAACCACTTACCCGTCCAGATGCGGCGGGGTCAAAGTTCGCGGCTCCCCCGTCGACTCCACCACCGCCGTTTGCGGTGGTGGAGTACCGGAGTCGACCGCGGCGCTTCCGAAGTTCGAACTGTCGCGCCTATATCAGACGCGATAGTTCGAACTCCGAGAAGTCGAACTCACCGCGTCGACGGGGCAGGTAAGTGAAGACCTACCCTTAGAGAACTACAATTGTAATATGGATGAGTTGGTTGGTAACAATATTGCCGCTGTTTTGAGACTTGTTGAGCTCATTTCTGACATACAGTAATTCTGAAACTAGGTCGTTGTATCACTCAGTAAGTGACAAGTTCAGCACTAATCTATAAAAATTACAGCCTCTATACTGCTCAGCTCATTAAACTGACTCTGTCTTCTGGCCACTCATTCATCTTCATAATCATTCTCTATTTGGCTACTAACCTCTTCTGTGTGTGTAGTTTATAGTACATCAGCAAGACAAAGTAGATGGAGATTTGCTGCTAAAGAGCAGCAGTTTTTAGTTGTTACTTACTTTTAAGTGCAAGGATAAATATGTTAATTCAACATCAAATTTTCGGTCAAAACAACAAAATTAAAGCAGGAGTTGCAAATAGTCAGATTCTACTGCAACATTCATTTAGCTCCATGGTAGTGTTTTCTATTCCTGTTCTTGTTAAATGTGGTTATTATTTATGCAACACAACTGGGTGCAAACACTTAAATGACCAAGGTCCTTACAACTGGAGAAACAAAAAATGAGAAAGGAGGAGGGTTACAGTGAGAGACTGAGATATGCTTAGGATGGCCATGGCTGCATTCCCAGAATACCAGATATTCCAGACTTTCCAGGAAGATCATGACCCCGCCCTGCCAGTGTGAATTTCTGTCATGGGCAGTGGGTATCATAGGCGGGGGGATGCTGTGCCTCCCCAAACAGTCAGGCGTGACCCTGCCCATGTTCAACCCCCAGCAGGCTCCTTCCTGCTTCTTGCTCTGCAACTCCCCCTGTGCCATGGCCCCTACTTGGGCTGGGGCTGCACCACCCACTCTCCCGGCACTCCAAGGCTGGCGGGGAGTTTGAGGGGCTAGCCTGGGGCAGAGGCTGGCAGCCACGGTGAGGGGGCTCTGGACTCCAGCGGGGAGGCAGAAGGGGCAGGGACTTGGGTGTAAGGGGAAGAGAGGTAGACTCCCCTAGGCTGGCGGTTCACACGTCTCCCATGCCTTACATCAGAGTGTGTGCAAGGTCATGCCGACAGGGACCGGGAAGGATGCTTTTCAAAATGGTGTGTCCTGAATCCACGATACTGGAGAAAACTGCATCTGGTTCAGTCTCTGTATCGGACAGGGCATAAACCATAGAAAAAGAGGACTGTCTGGCTTAAAACTGAACGGCTATCCTGCCTAGATATACTTATGGTTATTTTTGTCAGTATTTCTAAAGTAAGAGAGCATGTCTCTCTTGTGGCTGATCTAACTCCAGTGGGTCTATTTGCATGCTAAATGTTGCAGAACCTGCACCTTACAATTCCCATTAACTCTAAATGGAGTTGCATGCATGTATCAGAAGGCAAAATCTGGCCCTTTAAAAGTCTGCATATAATCAACAGTATTGTAATGGTCTTCTGCCAGAGGGTGTGATCTGAGACAGTCCAGGGGGATGGAAAGTCCAAACAGTATTCTTTTGTGGGTGTGGGGCAGCCTGTTGCCAATGCTAGTGGAGGCGAGTGCTACTGTGTGAGGTCTCAGGCTGCTTTTACGTTTGTTGGATTTTTTTTGACAATTTGATCAAGATCTTTGGATGACCTTCCTTTGGATACCCCTAATGCTAAAGTAGATTCATGGATTCATAGGCCTGGTCTACACTAGTCTGTTATTTCGGAATTAGCTGAGTTAATTCGGAAAAAAAAATGATTCCGTCCACACATCCAAACGGGTTTTTTTCTATTTAAAGGGCTCTTTGATCCGATTTCTGTACTCCACCTCGGCAAGTGGAGTAGCGCTTAAATCGAGATCACAATCCTGGGTTAAAGGTATTGTGGATGCAAATCAACGTTATTGGCCTCCGGGAGCTATCCCAGAATGCTCCCTTGTGACCGTTCTGGACAACACTCTCAACTCTGATGCACTAGCCAGGTGGGCAGGAAAAGCCCCGGGAACTTTTGAATTTCATTTCCTGTTTGGTCACCATCAGCACAGGTGACCATCAGCACAGTCCAGCATCACAGATCAAGCAGTTTCGGATTCGCAGAAGAGCTCCAGCATGGTCCAAATGGGAGGTAGTGGATCTCATAGCACGTTGGGGAGACAAGTCTATTATGGCAGAACTACGTTAAAAAAAAAAGGAACGCAAATACGTACGTTAAAGTCTCCAGGGTCATGACGGAAAGAGACTACTCCAGGGACACAGAGCAGTGTTGTACAAAAATCAAGGAGCTCAGCCAGGTGTACCAAAAAGCCAGGGAGGCGAATGGGTGCTCTGGGTCACAGCCCCATACATTCCGCTTTTACCGTGAGCTGCATGCAATTATGGGGGGTGATGCCACCACTACCCCACCACTGTCCGTGGACACCTGCAAGGGGGGAAGAGGAAGAGTCATTGGAGGACAAAGAGGAGGAGGAGGAGGAGGACAGGGTACAGGCAGCAAGTGGGGAATCCGTTTCCCCCCCTAGCCAGAAACTATTCTTAACGCTGGAGCCAATACTCTCCCCCCCACTCCCAAGGCGGGCTCCCGGACCATGACCCTGGAGAAGGTACTTCTGGTGAGTGAGAGCCTGATTGGAGCCATGCGGTGGGGGGTGGGAAATGGTGGGGGAGGGGAACCCAGCTGCGCTGGGCTGTTCACATTTAGTTTAAAGGGCTCATCCCTGCTCAGAGCCTCATCGGACCCATGTGGGGGGGGCGTTGTGTGACGCGATCATCACAGAGAGCCCGCAGGCCCTCCTTTTATATGGCAAACCCACCAGGTATTGCTTGCTATGGGAAAGGGGGCCCAGCAGTTTGAAAGCATTGAAATAAATGTAGAAGAAGCAGAACCCCACATGCCCCTAGGGCTGCCTGCAAGCTGAATTCTGTTGCCCGGCCATGTGTGATGGCTTACTCACACCAAAGTGTCCCCTTTGTTCTCTGAAATGTATCTTTTAAAATACTACCCTCCCTTTTTCCCCTCCCGCAGGTGCTAATGTTTCAATGCGGCCCCTT
Source organism: Mauremys reevesii (assembly GCF_016161935.1). Taxonomy (NCBI): domain Eukaryota; kingdom Metazoa; phylum Chordata; order Testudines; family Geoemydidae; genus Mauremys; species Mauremys reevesii. The sequence continues at coordinate 33,369,628 of NC_052633.1, read as the reverse complement.
ATCTACTCCATCCCAGAGACTGGTCCAGATTAGAAGGCGGAAAAAACAAACTTGGGACGTCATGTTCACCGAGCTCATGCAGTCCTCCCGCACTGACAGAACCCTGCTGAATGCATAGAGGCAAACAATTGTGGAGTCCCGTAAAGCATTACAAGAATACGAAGAGAGGACGGACGTGTGCTCATGGGAGAGCAAACTGACATGCTCTGCTGTATGGTGGATCTAATGCGGGAAAGGCAGCAAGACCACAGACTGCCACTGCAGCCCCTGTATAACCACCCTTCCTCCTCCCCAAGTTCCATAGCCTCCTCACCCAGACACCGAAGAACGCTACGGGGACCCACACACTCAACACCAGAGGATCGCCTAAGCAGTATATGTGAACTTTTGATTTGGTTTCTGGACTTGTCCTTCCCTCCTCCTCCACCCCCATAACCCAATACCTCTCCTTCCCCCAGTTTACCTTCAGATGTCTCTCAATGTGTTGTGCAACAAATAATAAAGAACAGTTTTTAAACAATTTTGACTTTATTTCCTTTCATATATATGGGGGCAGGTAACTTCAAGAGAAACAACACAACTGTCACACCGTACCCTGGCCAGTCATGAAACTGGCTTTCAAAGCTTCTCTGATGCACAGCATGCCCTGCTGCGCTCTTCTAATCGCCCTGTTGTCTGGCTGTGTGAAACTGGCCACCAGGCAAGTTGCCTCAACCTTCCACCTCTCCATAAATGTTGTGACGATGCTGTTCTGGCGGGACCCAACTGAGAATGCCAATTCAGGACAAATCGCTTCAAACAGGGCAGTTACAGCCCAAGGCTGGGGTTTTTCCACCTCTAAGGCAAATCAAACCAGCCAGACAAAGAGGACTTGGGTTACACCCCACTGGCTAACCACAAGTCACTCAAGCAATTTCCTTAGACACTCCAGTCTCCCAGTATCATCACCAGTGCCACTCGTCCTGGGGATGAATGGTTATGAAAACCAACACCCCAATAAAAGAAAATGGTTCTCTCGATCCCAAAGGACCAAGCCCCAGACTCAGGTCAATATACACATCAGATCTTACCCACAAATCACACTGTTGCCAATCCTCTAGAATCTAAAATCTAAAGGTTTATTCATAAAAGGAAAAAGGTAGAGATGAGAGCTAGAATAGGTTAAATGGAATCAATTACATACAGTAATGGCAAAGTTCTTAGTTCAGGCTTGTAGCAGTGATGGAGTAAACTGCAGGTTTAAATCAAGTCTCTAGAGTGCATCCCCCGCTGGGATGGGTCATCAGTCCTTTGTGCCGAGCTTCAGTTTGTAGCAAAGTTCCTCCAGAGGTAAGAAGCAGGATTGAAGACAAGATGGAGATGAGACATCACCCTTATATAGGCTTTTCCAGGTGTAAGAACCTCTTTGTTCTTACTGTGGAAAGTTACAGCAAAATGGAGTTTGGAGTCACATGGGCAAGTCCCTGCATACTTTGCTGAGTTACAAGGCGTATCTGCCTTCTTTCCATGGGTCAGTTGTGTAGCTGATGGCCCTTAATGGGCCATCAAGCAGGCTAGGCAGAGCTAACACCAACTTGTCTGGGATGTTTCTCAGAAACACAGCACAAATTTGAAATACAGACAGTATAGATCCAATACTCATAACTTCAACTACAAGATGATACAGACATACAGACAGCATAATCATAACCAGCAACCTATAATCTGGTCTTAGACACCTTATATGACCCCCTTTACATAAGATTTGGTGCCACTACAGGACCTTGGTTGCAAACCATGTTCTATATGGTCCCAGTTTATATCAATAACGTCACAAATGTCTCCCCCTTACTCTAACAGATATTGTGGAGCACACAACAAGCAGCAATTACAACTGGAATATTGGTTGTTCTGAGATCTAACTGAGTCAGCAAACAGTGCCAGCGAGCTTTCAAACATCCAAAAGCACATTCTACCACCATTCTGCACTTGCTCAGCCTATAGTTGAACCGCTCCTTACTACTGTCCAGGGTGCCTGTGTATGGCCTCATGAGTTATGGCATTAAGGGGTAGGCTGGGTCTCCAAGGATAACTATAGGCATTTCAACATCCCCAACAGTAATTTTCTGGTCTGGGAAGTAAGTCCCTTCCTGCAGCTGTTCAAACAGACCAGAGTTCCTGAAGATGCGAGCATCATGCACCTTTCCCGGCCATCCCACGTTGATGTCGGTGAAACGTCCCTTGTGATCCACCAGTGCTTGCAGCACCATTGAATAGTACCCCTTGTGGTTTATGTACTGGCCGCCCCAGTGTGTTGGGGCCAAGATAGGGATATGCGTTCCGTCTATCGCTCCGCCGCAGTTAGGGAACCCCAGCACGTTAAAGCCATCCACAATGGTCTGTACATTTCCCAGAGTCACTACCCTTGATAGCAGCTAGTCAATGATTGTGTTGGCTACTTGCAGCACAGCAGCCCCTACAGTAGATTTGCCCACTCCAAACTGATTCCCAACTGACTGGTAACTGTCGGGTGTTGCAAGCTTCCACAGTGCTATGGCCACTCACTTCTCAACTGTGAGAGCTGCTCTCATTTTGGTGTCTTTGCACTTCAGGGCAGGGGAAAGCAAGTCACAAAGTTCCATGAAAGTGGCCCTACACATACAAAAGTTTCGCAGCCACTGGGAATCGTCCCAGACCTGCAACACTATGCGGTCCCACCAGTCTGTGCTTGTTTCCTGGGCCCAGAATCAGCGTTCCGCGGCATGAACCTGGCCCAATGCCACCAAGATCTCCCAATTGCCACATGCCATGCTTCTAGGAACGTCTGTGTCCATGTCCTCATCAGTATAGTAATCGCACTGTTGTCGCTTCGTCGCCCGGTTTTGCAGGTACTGCACATACTGCTGGATAATGGGTGAGGTATTTACAATTGTCAAAACTGCAGCGGAGATCTGAGCGGGCTCCATGATTGCCATGCTATGGCACCTGCATGGGTAATCCTGGAAATAGGGCGTGAAATGTAGGAGGCCTGTTCGGTTCAAGATGGCCAATAAAAGGCAGTAAATGGTTGTCTTCTGTAGCTTTCACAGAGTCGGGAAGCTTGCTAGAGCTGCAAGAGCAGGAGAGCAGAGTTTGTGGCAGAAGCGTGAGCAGCCTTTGCGGTGGAAGCTGTGTGGCTCAGGTCACCATGGCCGAAAAATGGCAGGGAATTGTTGCCTTTTGTAGCTTGCATGCGAGCCCAGGACAGATAACATGGAAAAATTAGCTAGTGATGCAAGAGCGGGAGAGCAGAGTTTGTGGCAGAAGCTGTGCTGCTCAGTTCATGGTAGCTGAAAAAAGGCAGGAAATAGTTAGATAAAAGAGTAGATAGAAAGATGAGAGGACATGTGAAGTGGATTTATAGTACTAGGAGACAGGCGGTGCACCGTACTGCACCGTCTGCTGGCAGTATGGCATTTGCCGTAGCTTTCATGGAGGGAGGAGCGAGTGACGGCACACACACAGAAACACCCGCAAGAATGGTTTGGCCCCATCATGCACTGGAAGCTTAACCCACAATTCCAGTGGGTGGCGGGGACTGCAGGAACTGTGGGATAGCTTCCCACAGTGCACCACTCCGATAGTCAATGCTAGCCTCGGTACCGTGGACGCACTCTGCCAAATTCACGTGCTTTAGTGGGGACACACAACACCGAATGTATAAAATCGCGTCCAAAAATTCAAACAGAATAAATTTGAATTAATTTCGTAATGTAGACGTACCCTAAGCAACTGGCCTTAGATCTTCCTGTGGTGAAGCAAGGAACTGAACCTAGGCCTCCCAAGTCCCAGCTTTCAAGCCAAATTCTGTAGTCAGAGTGGTGTAAATCTGGGAAACTCCAATAACTTCATTTGAGTTAATCTAGACATACACTGATGTGAATGACAACAGAATTCACTCAATACAGATTATAACAGAGAAATAGGTAGAGAAATGCATACATCATGAGCCTGTGTCCCAGGTTTAAATCATACTAGATTTAATGTAGTAATAGATGGTAAAGACAAGGAATTTAATAAGGACAGTCAGATCTCTCCCCTAAAATTAAGTATCCTGCTCTTTAATAAAGCAGCAACAGCCATGCAGCTTCTTCTATCCCACCTTGATACCCAATTACCTGACAGCAACAGTGATGAGGAAGGCACTTTTGATGCTTAATTAGATAAATCAAGGCAGCGTCTCTTTTCTGCTCTTATTGAAAGGTCTTGGCCATCAATGGCTACCTTGTCAGAAAACCAATAGTTATTACTTACTTCAAGTACATTGCCCCTATTCAATTCACTTATCCTCCTTTGAAATGTCTCTTATGTCTTTGATTAAGCCAGTCTGTAGATTTCGAATAAACATTAGACAGAATGTCTCTCTGAAATACATCCCATTCTTGGTTCTTGTCTTTTGCATTTCCAAATATGGAATTGTTTTCCCCGAAGAGCTATTGTTCCAATATCCTGAATGATTAGAACCATTAAAAGTAATGGTCCTTGCTCTGCTTTAGAGTTATAATACATGGAATGCATCCCCCCATTTGTATAATAAGCAGTACAGTGGATTACAAAATAGAAATATTAACTGGCTCTGCCATACAAATAAACTGAAATATAATGCAAGTGAAGCAAATATTAAAAAATAATCACTAAATCACTACTGTCTACATAGACTATGCACATCTAGGGACAAATCCAAGACCCAATGCAGGCAATGGAAAACTTTAGCAGACATTGGAGCAGACCTGTAGGGCCAAATTCTGCTTCCCATTGAGGAAACTGGAACGAAACTGTGTTTCTCTAGGGGCAGAATTTGGCTCAATATGGTAAGAAGCTATAATGTGACACAAGCCCTTAAGTATCATTTTAAAATATTTGAAGTCACACAAGATGAAAAACTTAAAAGTACAAAAAATAGGTAAGAGGAAGTGTTTTCAAGTATTAATTTACGAAATACAGAACGCACAGCACTTAGGGCTGATCCTATGCCCACTGAAATCAATGGAAATACTCCCACTGATTTCAATACCTTCAGGACAAAGCTTTTTCTGTATGCGAGTAACTTCAGTTAGATGAGCAGACAACAGGGTTGTGCATGTGAGTGAAGATATTTATGTGTATAAATGTCTGCAGGGTCAGCCCCTTATATAATTGCTACAATATTCTGAAACTGAATCATTTACCTTTAATCATGGTGAATAAGAGCTGTGTTCAACAACAGCACACATATTTACTAATGGTATTCATACTTATAGGCCAAACTATCTTTTTTTACATATATGATTATAATATTTGCTATCTTGCTCTGCATTGCATTTTATCCAGTCTCTATACTTTGTCTTTTTTACAGTCAATGACTCTAAGTTGAAGTAACATACTAATCTTTGTACATATGTGAAGTATGCAAAAGTAAAACATATTCTAAACATTATTAAGTTCAGTTTTGAAATGTGCGCAGTCATGGATTTTTTACTTAGGCAGTAATTTTTAATACAAACTGGATACTTTTTATGTATGTGCCAGTTATCAATTATTCTGCTCAGTGATTAATTTCAAATCTTCTAGAACTGGCTGCCAAAAGATGCTCTAACTGGTTTTGAAGTTCATGCAAAAGCTGGGGTTTTATTTTTAATAAGATGTGCACTGAATAACTTCTATAAGACAGAAAAAGTTTAACACTGTTCTGAATACTGCCCTTGCAGCGGGCCCATCTTCCTGCTGGCTTTGGCATTATTTTCTAAGTCTTTGTAAATTTATCAAACTTGGTTTATCTTTTTATAATCTACATGCTTTATTACCTGCATAGACATCGCACATTCCTTCAGGTGTGAAAAAGGCCTGACACTGCTATATCTTAATGTCCACAAAGAATCAAGGCCACTGTCTTTGGCCTGGGTCTTCCTGGGTCAGATTTTTCTTGGCATGCCTGTTTGCCAATTGCACCCAAATGAGGTCCCTTTCCCTGACTCCTTTTTTCTGAGGGGTACTGGAGGAAAGGGAGCAAATCTCTTTTGGCCCTATTTGTGCCGCACAGATGGTTCTTGATTTGTTTACAGTTATAGCAAGGTCAAGCAGAGGATGTCTACAGTGTCCCATGTCTGTGGGACCCAGGCTTATGGACTCAGTGTTTCCAAGCCCCTGCTTGTGCGTCCACACTGCATTGTAAGCCTGGGATTACAATTGTGGACCCAAGTCTCACAGCCATGCTATTTTGTGTCACTACGCAGATCTGATGACTCGGGTCCACACTGCAAAATGACAGGGCTTGAACCCAAGTCACAGCAGGACTTGGGCTCTGACCCACCCTCCAGCAGGTCTTAGGACCAGGATCCTGAGTGTTTACTGACCTGAGTGGGATTGATTTGTGGGAGGGATAGAAGGGGGACTTGGGCTCAAACCTGGGTAAGGGCCCAGCTTCATGTGCAGTGTAGTCTCCACAGAGGAGACTTTAAATCTCTCTCCCACATACACATACACAGGTATTTCTAGATGCCCAGAAACCAGCCAAAGCAGCAGCTACTGCCCTGATGTGAGAGGAACAAAATGAGACTGTTTCAATTGTTTAAATAGGGCTCCTGTAAATCTGCCAAGTCTGATTCATTTGGAAGTAGATTCCCTCATAACGAGGCCTCTTTAAAAGCCTTTTACTCCTAGGATGAAATATTTTTGCTGTGTGAGACATTTAACATCTCCCCCGTAATTTTCTGAAAACTCATTCCAACTGAACCAGCCTGCCAGCCCTGCTCGCAAGTCCACTGCAGGCAAAGTGGCACTCAAACTAGCGCACTGCTGGCCCTGCCAGCTCCATGGTGGAAATTATTTGCACTCGTTGTTAAGCTAAATATAGAAGAGAGAGGGTATTGTTCTGGTTCAGTTCTATAATCCAAAAGCCACCTGACTCAGATGCACTCAAAATGGTTTTATATACTGCTGTGAATTGGAGGTACAGAGTTTTGTTGGAAGAATACATAGGTACCATCCTCAAAGTCTATGAATTCTGTTTCTTTTCCTAAGGGGAGGGGAATCAGAAGTATATAATCATCAGAGATAACAATGATGACATCTGTTCTTTTCAGTTCCTATCTCTGTGATTTCCGTACTTTCCATCCATTGTCATAGTTCAATCACACTCTACAATTTCCCTGAGTTCAATACTTTCATATTTCCTGTTTTTAGTTCTGTTTTTAGTACACAGTGGCTAGGCACTATGTAAGTGCATTAGAAGACATGTTCCCTATTATGAGTAGATGGAAACCTAATAAAAAAAGCAACATACAAAGAGGAGAAGGAGAGAGCAATACTCTTCATGTCCAGTCATAAATTGCAATGACATAAAAATGATAAATCATGGCTATTAGATAAGAAATTTCAGGGGATGGTGATTAACAGTCTTACGCCATTGGTATGAATTCATTCAAATGCACATATAGACAGACATTTACGTGTCTGTATTTGTTCAGGATGTCTACTCAAGTATGTAGTTATATTTTCTCAAACTTATCATATGCAGCCATATTTTATCATAATGTTAAATTAAGATTGTTGCTTTGAATGGGAGCCACAAGTGGGTGAAAATCAGACCAGATGTTTCTAAGCAGTAAGTTAAAGTTTGCTTATTATCATGAAGGAGTCAATTCTTTTAAATCCTAGGAACCTATCCAGGACATCTTCCCCCACCTACATGAATAAATAATTAATCTATTGTAGGTCTTGTTAGGATACTGCTATGGTGTGTCTTTTACAAACTCTACGAGGTAAACCACAAATAACAGCATAACCATAATAAGTTGACTACCTATATTATTTAAAACCTAAAAATAATTCCTTCCTGAGTATAAATAGAAACATATATAGCAAAAATACACATCAGCCTGTTTATTAGTCTCTCTGTTCTAGTTAGAAATGAGCCAAAGAGTTGTTTTCCAGCTCAGGATTTTAGGGAAGATTTGGGCTAGTGACTAAATCAAAAAATGGGGGGTTGAATTTGATGGCACTGAAATTACCCAACCACTCTGGTGAAATTTTAGCCCCAAATGGCCATAACCTCATACGAACTGTTCTCAAAAGAGGTAGGCTAAATCTCAACCAGAAAACAGGCCCATTCCACTTTTGGATCTAATTTGAAATCACTGCTGTAGGGACAGGTTCAGATCTAAAGCTTTCAATCCAAAACCTTTCTAAATTACAAGGGTTTCAGATAAAAGTTTCACTTTTACCCATCTTGGGCTATAACAGTGGCTGACACAGGGCTGTAAATTTTATTAAATTCCAATTAGAAATATTGTCCAGATGACCCCTTATGCAAACATACCCATGAGAGAGAGTCTGAGGGACCCTAGTTCATGGAGGATGTGGGCCATAGAAAGTTAAAACAGTCCCATGCTCAAGTATCACACACACTACTGTCACTTAAGCACATATCACTACTTCCTATCTGGCAAATAATTCAAATGTCAAGAGCATAACTGGAAGGAGAAGACCAGACAATACTAACTCTATCCTTCGTACAAATTCCAGTCAGCCTGATTTGCACTGCCATCACTCACATCTTTTCTCCATTGCCCTGTTTAAGCAACTTGGCTGACCAATGGGAAATTCTGCAGAGGGTGACCACAAAGTGGAAGAGCTACTCCCTTACTACTGCACCAGCCTAATACCCAGAGTAGCTGCTGTGGACTCTAGTGCCCCCTCTATGTATGAAGTGTAGGCATAGAGTCAGAGGATTTGTGTCATACTTGACCCCAGTACTGCCCAGTAAGCTGGGCAACCTCAGGAGGCGCAAACACCTGCATGGCCTCCCAAAATCCTGGCCTATCAATTCTACTACAAAAGGGCTTTTTTCATCTGTAGAGATCTATCCCCGAAAGAAAGTGACTCCTCCACCCTGCCCTTTCACCGCTTGCAAAATGCCAGAAAAGCTTAAAATTAATCAAAGCTAATGTAAAGGAGAAACAATAATAAAAAAGTGTCTCAGAAACACACTTTTGAAAATTTTCCATATTTCTAAAATCACAGACAATCTGTGAGCACTAACACCAGAAACCAAGAACAATATGATGTATAATCTAATATTGATATTTATTTTATGAACACCAGGAACCTTTCTGTTCTACTAAACTCAGGTCTGTAAGACTGCACATTATGGAAAAAAGAAAATGAAACAATTAACCCTACTGGTAGCAGAAATAAAATTTACTACTACAGGGCAGCCTGAGAAGTCAAATGAACTATTGCAAAATACAGAAGAATCTGCATTTAAGTTAGGCCACACCTCTTGAGAGTCTCTCCTCTCATTTGGTAAAACAGATGCTTAGAAGCTATTACAAAATAAGCATAGATCCACAAGGACCTGAAGTACCATTTATACTGCTAGATCCCTTTATCTGGGGGGGAAAGATTGCATATCTGCTTTATCAAAATGGTACCTTGAACTGTTCCACTAACCATACATGATGGCAGAAAAACTGGACTATAATCAGTGCTTGAATATCCTCACCCTTTTTTGTAAGGATCCCATGTTAGCTTGTTAAATAATAATTTTCACTCTCTAAAGAGAGTCAATGTTTTTGTAAGAGTCTGATTAAAAAGAAAATATAATAGCCAGACAGTGGTGATCCTGTTTTATTCATAGTCAAACTGTCCATCCAAATTGCCTTCAAATCCAATGGAGATGAGCTGTGGTATGCTGGTAGCATATTCTCTGCCATACATGTGTGGCAATGCTCATTTTTACTTGGTGAAGTGTTTTAAGACTGGAACTTTTCTCCAATGTATTTGAAAAAATAAACAAAAGCAACTTAGCTCTGCAATCCAATTCTTTCCTTTGCCTTTGTGAAGGTGATTATAAAGGTGGCAGAGAAGAAGGATGAGTTTAGGATTAAGACACTGGACTAAGACTCAGGAGGGTTCAATTTCCAGATCTGCCATAGACTTCCTAGAGATAAGTTGGGTGAGGTGATATTTTTTATTGGGCCAACTTCTGTGTGTGAAACCAAATCACTACACTCTCGAATGAACTCACACAGAAAAATGATAAAAGACAAAAACACACCACCACCTGTGGGTGAACACTTTTCACAGAACAAGCACTCCATATCTTACCTCTCAGTTCCCATCCTCAAAGGAAACCTGCACAATACCATCAAAAGTCGAGCTTGAAAGCCTAAATTCAGAACTTCTCAATACACGTGAATGACTCCTTAGAATATGTGATATCTTCCTATGCTAAACAATTCTACCTTGTAGTTAGTTATGACTTTCTGAGTACTTTCTCAGACCCGAAGAAAAGCTCTGTGTAGCTCAGAAGCTTAGCTCCCTCACCAACAGTGTTGGTCCAATAAAAGATATCACCTCACCCACCTTGACTCTCTAATACCCAGCTATAACAGCCCCACAAACAGACTTCCATCCTATGTAAAATGGGGTAAGTCAACGAGACCTTGAGTCAGCAAAGCTCTTAAACCTATGCTTAAATCCCACAGACTTTCTATTTTCAATATCAGTTAACTAGAAAGCATCAAACACTGGATTTTATTGCTGAGCGATAGCTGATACATGCATTGTAACATCATAGAATAGGGGTTGCAATTTTCTGTGGCATGTTGTACGTATATGTTGGAGAAATGAGTCACCCACTTTTGGACATTGGCAATTTACATATGCTATGAATATGTAATACTAGCCTTTGGTCTGGTGCAGCCTCATTGTCATGACATATTAAAAAATCTGTATGTGAAATGTACATCCTTCCCAAGAAATGCAAGACACCACAAGAGAAAACACTGCAGCCTCAGTTCACAATCTGAAGAGGCAGTTTCCACTGCAAGGCATTCGCTCCTGTATAGTTGTGCAAAATGATTTTTAATAACTTATTTTGTTCATCCCAGATATGTGAAGTTATTTAGTGTCTAATTAACGGACACTCAGGGCTTGCTTCTTGGCTGGTGTAAATCAGTGTAGATCAACAGAACAGGAGCCATGTCAATTTACACCAGATGAGGATCTGGTCCAAGATATTTTCTAGTTTGTGAATGTTTAAATTGACTTATTTTCTTTTTCAAATGCCAGAATATGGATCTGAAGTAAAATAGATACCCTTTATGAAACTTGAACAATATATGAATGTGTCTATTGTCATGAATGAAAATACTATAGTGATGCCTCTGTATAAACCTAATTCATTGCTTTATGGATGCTAAGCCCTTTAGGCAGTGTCACAGACTCACATAATGTTCCTGACTGCTACATTTTACATTTGTATCTCTGATTTAAGTGACAGACTTGAAGGGGAAAAAACCCCACAACGTGTAGCCAGTCAACACCCTGGTGACTACCATGCTGTAAGGGCTTGACCTAAAGCTGCTGATCTCAATCGAACTCTTTTCATTTACTTCAATAGTGTTTAGATCATACCCTCTGTGCTGACGAGTACAAGTTGTTTCAGCTAAGATTGTCATCAATTTATACATGAATTTTTTCCTTCTGAGGCAACTCTTGCACTCCTTACTACACAATGCTGAAATAAGGGCTGCAGGATGTGGAACAAGGCTAATACATTGATCTGATCTTCAGCAGTATTATTTTTGGTCTCTTCACATACGGGTGACCTGGGATTGTGTGTAAATTCTCATGAGATTTAATAGCACATTACAGTACTGTTGACCATTCCTTTCATTAGAAATATGGATTTGTGGTTACTTTGTATATAGATGGATTCATCTGGTCAGTTAATATTGGCCATGGCATAAGAACTAGATGAATAATTTGTCAAATTTGTGATATTTTTGAGAAAAGTATTCAGTTATTTTTTTCCATTTTTCACCTAGTTGAATGGAAGTGTTGAATAATACAAGAGTACCCTTGTTGAATAATTTATACGATGAATTTAGTGAAATGTATATAATACAATACTTGTCAAATATTTCTGCCAGTCAACCAGTACTAATCAGAGTAAAAATATGGGGGTGTGCAGCTATTATTATTTATTTGTATTACAGTAGTTTCTAGGAGACATAGTCATGGATCAGGGGAAAAAAAGGAGACTCCTTCTGACTTCAGAGTTAATGCCTTTACTAATAATTCTTAGCACATAAATTGCCATATACGTACAAGATGTGTAAGTGGAATCACCCAGCAAGCAAGTAGTAGGGCCAGAAGTATGCTATGTCAAACCTAGCTATGGCTCTTCTTAAGGCAAACAAATGATGAAGAGGGAACTTCCAGCATCCCACAGAACCACATGAACGGTGAACTCTTCAGATTCTGTTGTATGATTTTCATGAGGCTCCTGCCTCACATGCTGCCTACAACTGTGAACCTTTAGTCACACTGATTACTATTCCACTAGAAAGAAACTGAGAAGAGATGTTCAGTTATTTTGATGCTACATGAGCGCTTTTCATAATTAATAATGCACATTTTATTTCCAAATGCAAAAGAAAACAAACACGGTCTCAGCTGCTGCTGAAGGTTATAGTCAAAACATTGTTCCTTTGTCATTGGCTAAAAATAAAGTTTGCAAAATATTGATATGAAAGTTGCTTATTTCCTCTTTTGTCATTATTCAGAGCGCCCCCTCCACAAGTGCTAAAATTCCCCAACCAGAGCAACCGCCATCTGTTAATACCCTCTGTGATTTTTTTTTTTTAATTCTTAGTCTGAAAGAATAAGCCCAGTCTCTGCAGTTACATTAGCTGGGATAAAAACTGTCAGTGCTATCAGACTTCATGCTTCAAGACAAAAACTCATGGCCAGCAGGGGTTCAGAAGAAATATCCTCCCATAGCACAGGTTTGCACAATTGGCCAAATGCATTGTGGTTGGTTTTATTCACCTTCCTCTGAAGCATGAGCAACTATCCAAGACCTGGATCTCACATTTCTGTTGCTTGGGATAGCAATGGGATTGCGGAGAGACAGTAGTGGAGGCACCGAGGCACCTCCCATCTTCTGCAGTTGTTGTAAGGCTTGCCCAGTCCCTGGAGCAAGTCAGAGCTGCCTATGGGCTGCCTGGATTGCTGTAACTTACATTCATGCTGATCATAACCCCCTAGTAGCCATGGGCAGTGAGAGCAGATGGACCCCAATGCACTCCAGCTATGCCACCTTCTTTCTGTCTCCTACTGCTTTCTGCCCCTACACTGCAGGTTGGTAGGGCTGGAAAATGTAGAACCATTCCTCTGGCTCTAAACAAAACAGTGAATTCCCTGACAGTTAGTTCTGCACTCCCTGTGGCCATTCTGCCAATGGAGGAATACACGGGGTCGCAGCAGAATAGAAAATCAGGGCCATGCTGCCAACTGAGATCTGGTGTGGCAATGCTGTGAAAACACTCCAAAGACCAAGACCTTTCCAGGGAAGGAGAAGCAGGCAAATAATGTAAGACTGAACCTATTTTGTCATGGAGGCTTTGATCTCCCTGCTTATAACACTCTCTTTTCCATCACATTTGTATACAGAACTCCCATCTATCCCCATCTCTGCAGAAAGGCATAACCGCAATACGCATTTGGGTTTTGCAGTGTATATGAATTAAGCAATAGTCCCTTTAAATAGTCTGTGAGCCTTCTAACGAGTCTCCCTGTTGTCTGTGATTCAGAAGCCTCCGGAGCCCTCCCAGAGCAGCAGTGTATTCACATAGCTAGGCCTTGCACATTGTATGTATAATTAATAAATACAGTTATTTGGACCTCAGTGTGCCTGTGTGGTCCCTTCATATAATGTTTGTTGTGTATAGAGCAAAAGACACAATAGGCTTGTACTATTATAAAGAGAGGTGTATTAAGGCAAATTATTGGCCAACCACTATGATTAGTTATGATGGAAAAATCTTAGAAATATAGATACTATAATGTTTATTTGGGCTAAGAAATAGCACGCAAATGTAAGTTACAGGAATTTTTGTGTATTTTTAATATAGTGATGTAAAAACAGCTTTGTTTTACTACATCTTTCTTCCTCTCCTTATTTTACTAGTTTCTCAGCTGGCTAGTTCAGTCATTCTTTTGAGAGGGAAGAAGGATGTTGGTAAAAATATCTTGACCCAAACAAACCTTTACTAAGTATGTATAATCCCTCAGTACAGAAATTCCTTTCTTGATCAATGCAAACTAGCACTGAAAGATAACCGTAATAGGACAGACTCATTTGTCTGAACCACATATACAGCAATGAGAAACATGACATCCTTTTGAGATTAGATTTGAATCATTTACATTAAATAGTCACTTGGGTCAAACACACACTGTGTATTTAATGTTTACTAGTATAAATGTAATACCACACGCCAGCTTCTGAAAAGCAATGAAAACCAGGTAATATAATGTTGTTAGAATTATTTTTTTGGTGTCCTGTATTTTGGTCAGTTACTTCAGTGTACGGTTTCTTATTAATCAATTTCCATATGAGTAATTTATGGTATTTTATTTTATTATCAGTAGTGTAATTAAAATACAGTAAACAAATGTATAATTTAAAAAGAACATATTGTTTTGGGATTGTTGGAAATGTTTTCAGTGTTTCCTTTGACCTGCATCTTTGAACTGTAATTAAAGCATGTGACAGGAATAACTATAATTGGACATGTGTAGAGATGGCTGAAACAGAGCCAGATCTGAGGCCTGCTCCTGCTCTCACAGAAGTCAATGACATAACTCCTGTTGACTTTAATAGTTCAGGATCAAGCCCATAAATTTCACAGGTGGGTGTCCCTACCAAATAGACCTAATAAAATCCCCAAACTGGAACTCCTCTAACTTTGGTTCTGAACTTTGTGGCACAGTCTCACCTGTAGCCATGTGCTATATTACCAGCATCTTTTCCCCTCAAGACATTTTGGGCTACAGCATAAGGTTTCATGTAGTGTGGAGAAGTAGAAATCTAAACGAAAAAGTCTGTGTTTCTTCTGTGAGATGGTTAAGTGAAAGGTTGACAAAGTAAAATAATCCCAGAAGCTTTTGAATATTAAATCGAATGACAAATTATATTTTTATTTGCAGTGTTGTGGCCATGTTGGTCCTCTGATATTAGAGAGACAAGGTAGGGGAGGTAATAAGCTTTATTAGACTAAATTCTATTAGTGAAAGAGTCAAGTTTTCAAAAGTTCATATCTTTCACCAACAGAAGCTGGTCCAATAAAATATATTATTTTAATATTTAAAATATTAAATTTAATTATTTAATAAAAGACACTCACCTTGTGTCTTTAAATTATATTTATATCTGTTTTCATGTTTACATACTATCAGGTGAAGATTGACTTCAGCAAATGACTACAGTAGCTTTTTTGTGCAGGTGAGTAAAATATCCTCAATGGAAATTATTTAAATGGGCTTTAACAATGGTGAAATAATTTTGCTAGCACTGAGGTTTTTTAATGTTTGTGTTGCTCACTCATTAAATAATTTCTGCATCTCAAGTTATAAAACTCTATCATGTTGGTCACTTAACTGGTACTCATGGATAGCTATCATATAGAATCATAGAACTGGAAGGGACCTTGAGAGGTCATCTAGTCCAGTCCTCTGCACTCATGGCAGGACTAAGTATTATCTAGACCATCCCTGACAGGTGTTAGTCTAACCTGCTCTTAAAAATCTCCGATGATGGAGATTCCACAACCTCCCTAGGCAATTTATTCCAGTGCTTAACCACCCTGACAGTTAGGAATTTTTGCTAATGTCCAACCTAAACCTCCCTTGCTGAAATTTAAGCCCATTGCTTCTTGTCCTATCCTCAGAAGTTAAGAACAATTCTTCTCCCTCCTCCTTGTAATCACCTTCTATGTATTTGAAAACTGTTATGTCCCCTCTCAGTCTTCTCTTTTCCAGACTAAACAAACTCAATTGATTTACTAAATATGATTATCCTATTTGTATGCATGTATCATTTTTGTATTAGAAATTAGGAATATTGACTATGTATCTATATTTCAACTATGTTACATTAGGTGACACCCCCTGCTAACACTTCAGGTACAATGAAAAAGCCCAACAGTGCTGAGGGCCTATCAGCAAGAGACAATGGACTGTAAAAGTCTTCCTGTGAAGAATGGCTACAAGGGCCCTACAGAGGCATGTGACCATGTCACCTGATACTGGAACCCATCTTGAATTCTGTACTTTTCCATGAGAAGCTGGGGGGAGGAGGGGGTAAAACTAGAAAACAAAGGACTCTCGTCTTATGCAAATCCTATTTAAGGGTGGGGAGTGAGGTAATCCAGGTTGTCAGTTCTCCCCTGCTACCCCACCGAAGATGACGGCTGGAAACAACTAAGACTGAACTGGGGGAAAGAACTGGACCTAGGCTTGAAGGGTGTCTGGCCATGAAGATTATTAGAACCACATTTAGGGTGAGAACTTACATGTAACCAGTTTCTTTAGTGTATTAAGCTTAGTTTGCATGTTTGATTTTATTTGCTTAGTAATCTGCCTTGTTCTGTCTGCTACCTCCTTAACTACTTAAAGCACGCTGTTATAGTTAATACATTTGTTTCTGGTTTACAGTATAACCCAGTTTATGTGATTTCTAACTGGGGGGATGAGAACCCTCCTCCACATTGAGGGAAGAGGTGAACTTCATATAATGTTGGGTTTGTACTCCAAGGGGGATGAGTGGGGGTGGACATCTGGGTGCTGTGGCAAACCCCTTAAGCTGCGCCTTCCCAGAGTGGATCTCTGTCTCTCTGTGCAGCTGGGTGTGGCCCGGCCTGTGTGCTTGGCTGGAAAAGGCTGGGGAGCCTAACTCGGCAAGACCAGGTAAAAGGGGGCCCAGGCTGGCAGAATAGTCCACCTCAGTGGCGTCCTAGGACACCAGGTGACATCCCAGGGGGTCCAACCCATCACAACTATTTTAAAACAATGAGCTTTGTTATTCATCTCTGCAGTGACTACATTCTGGCTAATGCGATTGCTTATTCTTAGGCTAAAGTTTGAATTAGTCAGTGGGCTAAAATGAGCACAGGTTAGTTTCAATATTTGTTATCCAGAGTCATATATCAGTTGGCCTCACTTGAGTTATTAGTTCTTTACGTTATAACTCTCTATAGAACAATAGACATCAAGCCTCAGGGTTAGTATTCCAGGGTAAGGGTAAGTACACAGTTCTCAGGGTGAGGGTTTAATCTAATTCAAACCGATACAGTAAGAGTCTGCCAAATGGAAGCTTGGGTTTAGCAGACTTGGAGTTGTGAGATGATATTTGCATCATGACAGCACAAGGTTTCGTCTTCACCCCAGAATAATCCATGTTACAGTTACTCTGGCATGTGAGTGTCAGCAGAGGGAAATTTCCATGGGAAAATGGCTGGCTAAGTATGGCTTAGGAGTCCAATCATTGCAGTCTTGGGAAAAAGAGAGGGAAGCTAAATTTCCATATGACTCGTTTTCTCTTAGCACCTGCGCTTACTGCTTGGAGTATGTGCTCTACTGGGCTGATGTTGGGATGTCATCACATTGTGAAGCAAATTGTGGTTAAAGGTTTTTGTTTTTTTTAAACCTTGCAGCTATAACCTGCACTTGAACATCTTTAGATTCATCCGCCCTCCTCTGCCCTATTGGTTCAAGATGTGTTTTGACTCCTTGGGATTGCAAGGAAAGGCAGCATTGGGGACTTTTACCCTGTGTTATTAGCTAATGTAATTCCTGCATCAGTCAACCCCTTCTACACTTCACAGCTCAAATGTAAGATGTTGTGTGAGCAAAGTCTCTTGATTAGAGCAAGTAAATCAGAAAACAATGGGAGACTTCTCAGGAGCATAAGATAAATTATTCTTTGGGTACAAAAGAAAATCATATTTTGCATCTTTACATTTGCAGCCAGCGGAGACCCCAAATCTTTCAGATTAAGACATGACCACTTGGATCAAGATGAAGAATTGCATGCTGGGACTTATACACTCCAGAGTGCTAACCTCCATAGCAATGAAGAAGGAAGTTGCAAATATTCTAATTTGTACCAGTTAGGTCCCATGTCAGGCTCCCTGCAAACTGACAACATGCAATGCCCTAGATTGGGCAAAGTTTGCACTCCCCTGTACATTCTTGGAGCTAGAGTCTAGCTTTCTTCACGTGCCACCATGAGAACAGTAGGCCCAGAGAGCCACAGAGGGAATTTGAACAACTTTATACTCTAGCAACACTTATGCAAAAAGTGACAGGTTTTGGGAAACAGCCATTAACTTTTCAGCAAGAAGCAGCTTTTATTTTGACAAAAGGGAGAACAACAAAATGAAGAGTTCTCCCTATTACTGCAAGAATTTCAACACCCGTGTATCTAAATGGCTAGGGATATTATACCCTGTGCTGTTAGAAAAATGTCTTTGTGAGCACTTTATAATACTTTTTTTCTACTGTTTAAAATTGCTCTGCAGTATTACCTTAACAGGCGGTGTGTTACACAAATACTAACCACAACAGTGGAACTTATCCTATGAAACTTCCCAAAGTATTTCCATGTACCTCAGAAACAGTGTTTCCTCTCACATGGAACATAAGAATATAAGAATGGCCGTACTGGGTCAGACCAAAGGTCCATCTAGCCCAGTAACCTGTCTACCGACAGTAGTGGCCCCAGTGCCCCCCCCAGGAGAGAACCTAACACGTAATGATGATCAATCTCTCTCTCTCTCCATCCATCACCCTCTCTGAACAACAGAGTCTAGGGACCATTCCACCCTCCCCCCCCCCCTATATTAAGCCATTAATGGACTTAACTCTTTTCAGTTTTCTTTAAACGCTGTTATAGTCCTAGCCTTCACAACCTCCTCAGATAAGGAGTTCCACAAGTTGATTGTGCGCTCTGTGAAGAAGAACTTCCTTTTATTTGTTTTAAACCTGCTGCCTATTAATTTCATTTGGTGACCCCTAGTTCTTGTTTTATGGGAATAAGTAAATAACTTTTCCTTATCTGCTTTTTCCACAACACTCATGATTTTATATACCTCTATCATATCCCTCCTTAGTCTCCTCTTTTCCAAGCTGAAAAGTCCTAGCCTCTTTAATCTCTCCTCATATAGGACCCGTTCCAAACCCCTAATCATTTTAGTTGCCCTTCTCTGAAATTTTTCTAGTGCCAGTATATCTTTTTTGAGATGAGGAGACCACATCTGTATGCAGTATTCAAGATGTGGGCGTACCATCGATTTATATAAGGGCAATAATATATTCTTCTTATTATTCTCTATCCCCTTTTTAATGATTCCTAACATCCTGTTTGCTTTTTTGACCACCTCTTTACACTGTGTGGACATCTTCAGAGAACTATCCACAATGACTCCAAGATCTTTTTCCTGATTTGTTGTAGCTAAATTAGCCCCCATCATATTGTATGTATAGTTGGGGTTATTTTTTTCCAATGTGCATTACTTTACATGTATCCACATCAAATTTCATTTGCCATTTTGTTGCCCAATCACTTAGTTTTGTGAGATCTTTTTAAGTTCTTCACAGTCTGCTTTGGTCTTAACTATCTTGAGCAGTTTAGTATCATCTGCAAACTTTGCCACCTCACTTTTTACCCCTTTCTCCAGATCATTTATGAATAAGTTGAATAGGATTGGTCCTAGGACTAACCCTTGGGGAACACCACTAATTACCCCTCTCCATTCTGAGAATTTACCATTAATTCATACCCTTTGTTCCCTGTCCTTTAACCAGTTCTCAATCCATGAAAGGACCTTCCCTCTTATCCCATGACAACTTAATTTACATAAGAGCCTTTGGTGAGGGACCTTGTCAAAGGCTTTCTGGAAATCTAAGTACACTATGTCCACTGGATCCCCCTTGTCCACATGTTTGTTGACCCCTTCAAAGAACTGTAATAGATTAGTAAGACACGATTTCCCTTTACAGAAACCATGTTGACTTTTGCCCAACAATTTATGTTCTTCTATGTGTCTGACAATTTTATTCTTTACTATTGTTTTGACTAATTTGCCTGGTACTGACGTTAGATTTACTGGCCTGTAATTGCCGAGATCACCTCTAGAGCCCTTTTTAAATATTGGTGTTACATCAGCTATCTTCCAGTCGTTGGGTACAGAGGCCAATTTACAGGTTACAAACCCTAGTTAATAGTTCCGCAATTTCACATTTGAGTTCTTTCAGAACTCTTGGGTGAATGCCATCTGGTCCCGGTGACTTGTTAATGTAAAGTTTATCAATTAATTCCAAAACCTCCTCTAGTGACACTTCAATCTGTGACAGTTCCTCAGATTTGTCACCTACAAAAGCCGGCTCAGGTTTGGGAATCTCCCTAACATCCTCAGCCGTGAAGACTGAAGCAAAGAATCCATTTAGTTTCTCTGCAATGGCTTTATTGTCTTTAAGTGCTCCTTTTGTATCTTGATCATCGAGGGGCCTCACTGGTTGTTTAGCAGGCTTCCTGCTTCTGATGTACTTAAAAAACATTTTGTTATTACCTTTTGAGTTTTTGGCTAGCCATTCTTCATAGGGCCCGCATAGTCTCCAGATTCTGACCACATCCCAGATAACTCGACTGGGCTGTAGAGAAATTAATGGGGGCAAAAAGAGGAGGATCCTCTTCAGCCTTTTTCACATCCCATCCTGCATTGGGGGTAGGAGGAGGTTAACTGGAGGAGCCATTTAATTGTGCCCTATCCCATGATCACCCTAAAAAACCACACTCCCTATGAGGCTGTTCCAGGAGCTTGAACAGAACTTTGCTTCATTTCATGCAGGGAGTGTTTACCACCTGGCATCATGTCCCACCTTGGCAGTGCACTCTAGTTAGCTGCACTGTTCTTTGGGTGCAAGAGCCCCCCAAAGTGGCAGAGGGTTTAGGAGGGCTAATGAATAATGACATCTCAGCAATCTAATATTTCCTAATTTAGAGCTTGACCTGCAAATGAGCTGAACACCTTCGCCTCCCTTTCACTCCGAGTGGGTGAAGGATGTTGGAATGAAGGGCTGCCTTCTGTCACACATTCTCCTCCCCCACCCCCCTCCAAGTGTTGTGAATAGGAGGTCTCCACCTGAGTGGATCCCATTCTCTTCCTACCTGATACTCCATTTTGGAGGTGACATTTTGGAACTTACTTTGGGAGCAGCACTATGTCTTTAGCCTGACCAGCATCATAAGAATCATGAAAGGAAACAGGAACATGGCTTTAAAAAGGACAGAATGTGTTAGGTTTCTCTTAAGCGCTGCAGTTGGCAACATATCCTTACAGCACACGTTGCAGTTGCTGCACAGATGCCAGTGGCTATAAATATCTGTTGAAGAATCTGCTCTTGCTGCAGAAACTGGCAATGAAGCTCCACAAAATTACAAGGGCTCTGTACACACTGTACTTCTTAGCCCACCATGGAAGTTAGCTTCATTGTAGAAACAAGTGGCTGGACCTTGTGGCAGGAGCAGAGGGCCCAGCTAAGTAAGCAATTTTCTTATGGGCATAATTATCCCCTCCTCCTCTTTTTCCCTTAGCTATTTTCAGTAGGAAGCCAGAATCTGTCAGTGTTTACATAAGAAGCAGAGATGGTCACTCATATATGGCAACTCGCCCCTTTGTTTCTTTTATGGACACAATTTATTATCTTATCATTTTCTCAGCAATATTGTAAAAGGGCATGGAACTTTATTTAAGAGTGATTCATAAAACTTAATGAGGCCAAAGCTTAATGATCACACTTATTTCGATTAACAAAAGGCAGGCATTGACACAGCAGGAAGTCTAGTCCTCCATTACCAATGAGGGTTAGCAATAGCCATTTCAATCTCTCTCTCCTTACACAAATATTGACAAAAGTGATTTACTTTTATCTGGTATTCTGACTAACCAATTAAGTATAACAATTGCATGAGGTGAGACAATGGCACAGTAACTAATCTGTATTGGTCTACATGCTCTGAATTTATGACATCCCACAGAGGGATCAAGTGTGTCAACAAGAAGAAAACAATCATCTTTCAGAGACTAATCCTTCAAGTATATATATATTTGCATTACTTCCTCAAATTATGTTGCCTAGTTTAAATGTATGAAGAAATTCTATGAGACTTTCATGCATTTCAGTCAAAACACAGAGCAAACTTTTACATAGGTATACAGTATAGTTACCCCAAGAATGATTTGGCCAAATAGATTTTTATTTTGTTTTGTTCTTTAAATAGAAATGGGCCTGAACTAGTACTCATAGACCAAATATTCCAAAACTTTGGAAATGTTTGGATTTTCACATTGTGGATTGAGGCCATATCTAGGTTTTTAGCAATTCATGAAACCACAGTGATAGTTTTGTGCAAACCAAAACAGAAATCCGAAAAAGAAAAATCAGTTTTGGAAAACCATTTTGGTGAAAATGCTGGTGTTCAGTAACATTTTTTGGTTTCTGAAAACTGAACAAAACCTGTGGGGTTTTTTTAACCTAAAATGCATTCTTTTTACCCAGACTTGATGTTTGTTCAGCAAGGGGCATTCGCTTTCAGTTTTTTATTTAAAAATAAAATTTTCACAAAAATGAAAATTTTCCTAGCAATTTTATGTTTTCATCCAAAATCATTGGGGGGGGGGGGAATCACCTAGCCCTACTAAAAATATTTAACTCAGTCAGCATTGAAAAACTCTACTAGTCCACTCACTCAAGGCAAGTAACTTCTTAAACAATTGAGTAAAATATTCATTTTGTCCATGACCTCCACCATAGTAACGCATGGGGAAGCAGTTTTTGAGTCTAGC
This sequence comes from Mauremys reevesii, assembly GCF_016161935.1. Taxonomy (NCBI): domain Eukaryota; kingdom Metazoa; phylum Chordata; order Testudines; family Geoemydidae; genus Mauremys; species Mauremys reevesii. The sequence goes on along the minus strand of NC_052633.1, from coordinate 33,346,934 downwards.
CAGGCAAAGTTTGTAAGGATGATTTAACTAAATGAAGGATGGAGGACCACAAGGCAGTCTTTGCTTGCACTGCATTCCAATAATCTGCTCCGCTTATATTTATTCTGTGTCACTAACCTCATCGTTCAACAGAAAAGAAGTCACTCTATGAGAGGAATTTACCTCAGAGATAGAAAGTATCCTTATAAATAAGTACACTTGCTGTACAGAGCTTTTGTACATTTTTAAAGGAAACATGTTTGAAAAGGTACTTTGCTACTGTAAGAGATGGATGCCAATAGAGAGATGACTGGTCATAGTTATTGGTCTTGGAACACTACTCAGGCCCTGTGACCATTGTTATTTATATTACAGTAGTGCCTATGGGCCTTGCCTGTGATTGGGGCCCCATTGTGCTAGGCAAAGTACAAATAGTGAAAGCGCAGAAGATCTTACAACCTAATCAGACCCAGACAGACAAAGGGTGGGAGAGAGGAAAAACGTGGAGAGGTGAAGTTACCTGTCACATACAAGGACAGTTGCCTACTGAGTCTCATTCCAGTGCTCATGCTGTCTCTTTATCACAGATTGTTGTATTAAGGATGGTAGAACCTCACAAACAATTTATGGGCTGAGGTGCATGAAAAATTTGTTTGGTTTCAGGGACCTTTTTCCCACCAGTTTAAACCCATGTTTTCCCACCAAAGAGTATTCAGTTTTTAAAATGTAAATATTTTCTAGCTAAAGAGAAACATGTACTATGCAGCAGGGACAGAAGAAAATCAAAATGCCAAAATGTAGGCTGGCAGAAAGAATGCTCTATGTGTATATATCCCTAAATATACTAGATTTATCCTTTTTTTTGGTATAATTTCTCTTTGGTCCTTTTTCTCCCTCACAGTTTCTATTTTTTTGCACTCTGCCCACACTCTATTTCATTTTCCACATGATTTTTTCCATAGATTTTTCTCATAGTCTTTCTATGCAGAACTCAACTCCCAAGAATGTTCTAGGCTGCATCTCACATTCAAATACCTAGTGTTCCCTTTCAAATTAATAGGGTGAAATCCTGACCCCACTGAAGTCAAAGGCAACACTTCCACTGGGACCAGGATTTCACCCATAATGTTCAAGTGGGTTTGAAACTAGGAAAAATGAGCTTGCCCATCCCTAAGAACAACAACAAACTGTAAAAAAAGAACAGAGGAAAAGGGACAGCCACACACACTCAGCTATTTATGCCTTCCAGATTGTTTTACTTGGAAAGGATCCTTTATACAATAGATATCAAATTGATTATCCTTTTGTGGGTGCCAGTGGAGTTTCCAACAGAGAACTATTATAACTTTCTAAATAAAAGACGTTAAGAAGAGCAAAGAGCATAAAAATGACTTAGCAAAGGTATTCTGAGTAAATTTCTATACTAATTTCATTTCAGTGGGTTCACATAGCTTTAACAGAGAAAAAATATATGTCCTGTTATATTTCATCTATTCAAGAAGTTTATCTTAATTCCTACTTGACACATAGGATCTATGCTTCCTCTTTCCATGAAAAGGCTATTAGATTCTCTTCCCGTATCATAACCACAAGTCAGCTATTGCTCTCTCTCTCTCTCTCTCACACACACAACTACCCTTTCTCCCCTCTCCCCACCCCCTAAAATTCACCCACCCACTCCTTCTTTCTCTCTCTCCTGCCTCTGGTCCCATTTAATAGCACCCAGATACAGTTCAGGCTGGTACCCATTTGCTTGAATGGAAGCAGGATCAGACTATCGAGTGCACTTAACCCTTCTGTTACACACTGCTGTTTTCCCAGCTGTCAGTGATCTCTGTTTTCTCAGATACCAAGTATAAGAGTTAAGTTTTACTCTCTGATCCTCACACAAGATCCATGTGCAATCTCTGCCTGTATTTGACTCCAGTTGTTGTCACTAGGGGTGCTGTACAAGTAGGGAGAGCACAATAACTTCGAAGAGCTGTGCCATGTGTTCAAAGAGTATTTAACCGTTACCCTTTTGGTTCTGCCAAAGAGCTTTTCATGCCTCTTTCTTTTGTCTGAAAACAAAACAAAAACATTTGTGTGTCTGAAAATGTCAGAGGAATGCAAAATAATTGCTCGTGACAGAAAGAGAAAATTAGAGAAACAAGTGATGGCTTGTGTGAGATCTGGCCTTTCCCTTCTGGTGTTATTGTAGCAGAAGTACACACTGCTCTAGTTCATTCAACAGATAAGATCTAGTTCAACCTCAGGTTGTTGGGCTAGATGCTTCTTTATTACCTCAAAAGAACATCCTAGTATTTAAATGAATTGTAAACATGGGGTATCTCAGTATTCCTCTCTCTTTGAAATGTACTGTGAATGGTGGAGGAACAAGCAAATTGCTTTATGTTAACTCTATAGCAAAGTACCGGTGCTGGACCTCCTTCGAAGTCATGCTAATTAACTTTGGAACTCTAACTTGTCAAAAGACATGAAATTGTATAAAAGATCCTTGGGTCCTGATTCTGTCGTCTCAGATGTGCTTAGGCTTCATCAGGGGAAGTTTGAGTCGCAAGTCTGAGGTCCCAGTTATGCTGGTATGCCTTGAATATGATATTTTGACATCAGACTATAACCTATGAACTATTTCTGAAAGAACTCTTTGCAACTACAAAGCTCACCATCTCTGCTATGAATCAGAACATCAGTGAATTGTACTCATGTCTGTATGTATATTGATCTTTTAACCATATGCTCTCTTTTGTTTTTTAATAAATTTTAGTATAGTGTATTTGGGTAAGATCTGGAATATTCAATAACCTGGGAGGTAATGTGTCCGATCCTTGTCTTTTATATGATCCTCTAGGATTGACCAGTCGATCATGATCAACCAGTTGGTGACCACTGCTTTAAGGGAACTGTGTTGTTTGGACTTCTAAGTAACCAGTAAGGTAATAAAGAAGCTGTTTTATGCTGGCTTGGTAAATCTAAGTATTGGAATATCCACCAGCTTTATGGGGATTGTCTGCCCCATTCTTCACCCTAATTGAGTGACCATAGCTGGCCCCCACTAGACCCCGGTCACAATCTCACTTAATTATTTCCCTACCATTGTGGGGGCCTTGGACACCAGTGCACTTTGGTCTCTCCTATTCTCTGCCAGTGGCACATAATAGTCTAGTCTCCTGTGGTCTGTAATACTTTGGTCTAATTTCAGTTGCTGGATTCATCTTGGTGGCCTATGATGTACAGGAGGTCAGATGGTCCCTTCTGGTCTTAAACTCTGTGACTTTATAACTATGATCATTTATCCTGTGGGATTGGAGGAAGCAAGGGGGGAAACACTTTAAAAAGTGTGGACAAAATCCCAGCTAGACAATTAGACAAAAGGGTTATATAGCAATAAAACAGCAGTAATATATTGTACTAACACCTGTACAATTATAACCAGAAAATTAAAGACAGGCAGCTATGCTCAGCTGGAGTGGGAGGAGAGAGCAGAGATGAAAACCAAATTAAAGTCACTAATCAATCAATCTAGAATTTAAATTAATTATATACTAATCCTACTGTGAAGTGAAAATATAAAAAAGGAAAGAAAGATATAAAAATCCATCAGTGGAACAGATAATAAAAAGGGCTAAAAAAATCAATCCCTTTCCCACAAAAGCTAACTATTCCAATTCATTTCAAGCACAAATTCATTACAAATCTAATTTAAGTGCCATCATTAAGTGCTTCATCTTCTACAAGAATTCCCTGTCTCAGTCCTTCTCCCCTTATTCCATTTTGAATACTCCTTATTTCAAATAAAAACACCCCAAGAAGGGGACCAAGGGGAGAAAAAGAACATACATACACACCTATAGGGATTTAGTCGATAAACAATCTTGTCCTGAGTGGGCAGGAAAGATTTTGAGTAAATCCTGGCTCCACTGAAGTCAACAGCAAAACTCCCATTGACTGCAAAGAGACCAGATTTTCACCCTTGAAGCCCAGAAGTGCATTATTTCCTTGTTGGGAGAAGAATGAGGGGGACACAGGCAGCAGGTGCTGTATTTTTAGTCTAATTTATTGACAAATATAGCAGAGTACCAGGGACACTAGATGGAGAAATCAAAATGCATCTTATAATTTACAGAGGCACCAGGACACTTCTAGAACTCTAGCAAAACAGTTCTATTCAGACATTTTCCCTGTGTCTGCTGCTGCCTCCTCAAGATAGTGCTCTCAGCAGCCATATGCGTCTGCCTCTTAATTCCTCTCCAAACATTAAATCCTATTCTAAGAACATGTGCTCAAGCTGTCATTCTAAATCATTACCCTTAAAGCCAGGAGGTATGTTTGATTCAAACTCCCTAGGCAAGGAATTAATGGATCAGATACCTTCCTGGTATAACTCCAGTATAATCAATGACATTACTCCAGGGATGAATTTAACCCATTGTCTCTGCTGGAGTTCTACAAGTGGATTGTCTCCAGCTGATCTGCAACACAAAGGAAATACCTTTGAATTCAATGAACCTACCTCTTAAATACAATGGGGCCCAGTTTGTATAATCAGACATCATACCTCCACTCACTTCTCTCTCACACATGCTATTGTAATTGGCCAAGAATACTGGGACCAGCTTCTACCCCTCAGAAAAGTTCCATGGAATCTTTAATGTTCATGCAAAGTACATGAAACTTCAGTTTTTAAGGATTCATCTCACTGTAAAGGGCACAGTACCTCTTTATCTACCTTAGAAGGATGAAAAGCTGAGTCTTCCTGCTACTTCCTGTCCTTTTCCCATACTAGCTCATATGGTAATAGAGATCTTATGTAAAAAAATATGTTTTAAGTGGATTTTATCTCAGTAGGCTTTAAAGTGGATTTCTCTATCAAGATGAAGATTCCAGAAGATGGTAAGCTGTTTGATTTATAGCCCAGTTCCAAAATAGAAAAATTACTGTAAATATTTCTGAAATGAAATTGGAGGTGAACATAAACTTGGACTAAAATTTTTAATTTTACTGATTTTTTTAAATTTTACTAATTTTTTATTTTTACTGATGAATGAAAATTCAGTGATTGTTTGTTGTTTGGTTTCCTCCCACTCCCCCCAATTAACTATTTTATATTGAATTTTCCATCTGTGTAAACTGGTGACATAATGACATCTTTAGACATTTCACCAAAATAAGACCATGCCAGTTTTCCAAAAAAGGGCTCATGTATTCAGATTTTTTATATTTTGAGAGGGGATTCTCTGTGGTATGCAAAACACCAAATATTTTTGAAAATGCTAATATAAGTAGGACTTTTCTAAGTTGACACTAGCTAAGGATGATCTAATTCAAACCTGACTGGACCAAGTTGAATGGTTCCAAGGCCTCACACTTGGTTTGTTCAAAGACTTTGAAGAGAGGGGTTGCTAGGCTGAGTAAGTCAAGTTCATAAACTAGAAGAAGCAAGGATAGGGCTAAGAAGCTTTGTCTTTCAGGTCAACAAGCCACTTGATTCACATTTAAGAATCTCCAAAACTGACTGCTTCTGCAAAGGGAAGATGTGGTATCAACAAACCACTCCCGCTTTTGATCTTCCCTTTGTCTGAAGGAGGCCTGCTAGCAAGCCAGCCAGCAGACATCACCATCTGGCTTTTTGTCTGCAGTTCCAACTCTTACTTTTTGAGTCTACAAGACAGGGAGAGCTGAAGAGTTTCTATCATCTTTGTCACTGGTTCTGGGTAACTGTACCTGTATTCCCCCTCCATGGTCCCTCAGGGTACCCCCTTAAGTTTTCTGGCTCTCCGCTGTCACGTCTCTTGGGTGGAGACCAGCATCTCACTTTCTTCTGACTAGGATTTTCATAAAGCCTATGCATGCGTTAGTTACGCTGTTCTTGGAGCAGAGCAGAGGACATGAGGTGTATGTGTCACCTAGCTCTCAGGGATGGAATGAATAGGTCATTAACAAAACTGGTTGAAGCTGCTCCATATCAACAGATGATCTGGGAAGAACATGAAACCCGCAATGACTGAACAATGGACACCTAACAGTAGGAAACCCTGGCAGGTGGAACCTGTGAACTCAGCGGCAGAACAAAGGAGAAAGGTGTCAAGTGGCTGGAATAAGGGCTGTCCTCTGGAGAGAGACAATGCTCTTTCCTGTGATTGAAAAAGCCAGAGCCAGAAATGGAGTCCATAACAGCTTAGCTGGCTTTTTGCACTGGATTGACCAGGATAAATGGCTTAACCATTGCCTCTCTTTGCTAATCTAAGGACTTTCAGATTCTGTATGCGAGGCGACTAATAAATCCCACTGTTTTGAAAAGGCTTCCTGCTACTCTGAAGAGGTACAGTACTAGTCTTCCGCAAGGGTCTGGTTTGGCTGGATTTGCTGTGGGGAGCCACAGAGAAAGCTAAGGATCGCTTTTGCCTGAAGGTCCAGTCTTGGAGTTTTGGAAGCCAAAGGCCTGTCCCTATGAAATTTGTGGACGCTTGGGATTTGGTACACTAAAGGGTTACTCCCAAAGGACTGGTTACAGACCACGGCATAGATCAGACCTGTGGATCCATGAAACCCGCATCTCACTCCCTCCTGACAGTGGATTTTAAGCCCCCTGCCTTAGACTCTGATATCCCCAGAAAGCCAGACTGTGTAAAGGCCAGTACCTGATCTTTACCTTCTCTCCAAGGGCTACAAACAATATATTGCCAGCAGTTACCAGTTGCCACACAGCTCTTTCTAAGCAAGCACATTTATTCTTAAGGTAAAAACAGTACCCAGAAAACATAAAAACAATAAAGTTCCAATATGCATGCTAAAAGCTTACACAAATTTTATGGGGTGCAAGTACATCAAAGTCTTTCCACATGTGTTGGGGTCCCCCTTTGGACAGACACTCTTGCTTATTAGTGTATCAGAAAGAAGGCCCTGAGACCATTTAAACCATGCCTTTCTTTCTCTGCTGGTCTCTGGAAAACTCAGTTTGAACCAGTATATGCAAACTTCCCCAAAGGGTGGGTGGTACTTCCCTGGAGGTGTTTACAACCTAAGTGATTCATCTTAATCAGCCCCCACTGTTTTTGGTTCCTGGAGGTGCTGTGATAACCCTCTGCCTTGCAGTTAATCCCTACAATCCCTGACTCATAGTGATACATAAACATAATGTTATATGGTCCCCAAAGATATTGCATGTGGTTGCAATATCTGTCACAATCTTATTTTTCTATTATTTTGTCTTTTGTTATTTTTAACTGGGAGATGTCCAGCCCCTTTAGTTTTAGGGTGTAAAAGTCAAAGTGTGCATGCACTTGTACACGAACACCCATTAAAGCCATAAAGGGAAGTAAATATTCCCCAGATTTAGACAGCCCTAAATATTGTCTCATAAAACTACTCATTAAAGTGTATTCTGTGATTAAAGAAGTCTTGAGACATTTGAAATTGTCATCTGTAATCTCTGGTAAATAAAAGCTGTCAAACTTCTGCTTATCAAGAATGTTCTCTTAAAGTCTGTATTATAATACTTCTATGGGGGGGGAAGAAGGCGAGCCACCTTATAGGAACTGAAATCTAAAGAGAAGCCTTAAAGATTACTCTGAGGTTGTGCTCCAGACATTAGATGATAATTTTGGTTCACCACCACATAGGAATTGTAATCTAGAAGGAAGCTTTACAGTTGGCTCTTAAGTTGTACTCCAGACATTAGATAATAAGTTGGGTTCAGTATTAAGATACGTAACCATTCAAATTAAAGATTTGATTGACTTTGGTCAAATTCTTTAGCTGGGATTGATAACCAAATAGACAGCCCTCATTTTAGAATTTTTAAAGAATGACTTTTTTGTACTAATTTGATTATATAATTACAATACAATATTGAGACAAATTTGTTGATTTGATCTTGATTTGATAGTTGATTATTTTATTCTAATATTATCAATAATAGTTTAGCTTTAGTTACATGTTTTCTTGATTTTGTTTGTTTACATGTTTTAATAAAATTGATAAGAGGGCACTGAGTCACATTTCTTTCAATAAGCAATTTGGGGCCAGAATCTTTGAGGATCTGGGTGGAGCTGGCCTACCTAAAAGCCTGACCAGTTTCCCCTAATTAGTCTATTTCTCACACCTAAATTTTCTTATTTCCCTCTCGTTGCCCCTGCTATGCCCTGAACTACTTCTTCAGACAAACTCTTTTCTGTCCTCCTTGAGGCCCGTTCGCCCATGAATGCCTTTCTGCCTAATCATATCTCCACTTCCTCCTATACTTAAAACATAGATTTATGTTTTGAGTTGTCTGAATTAGATTTTAAACTCTCCAGGGAAGGGACTAAGACGTACTCCATGTTTTGCAAAGCACCGTGGACGCTGATGGTTCTCTGTGAATAAATGAATGGGGAATAAAATGAATTCGTCAAAAGTTTTCCATCAGAACTTTTTTTTGGATGAAAAATGGCCCTTATTTCAAAATGAAAACTTTAATGGAATTGTTTTAATTCCAAATCATCCAGTTTTACAACAAAAGACTAGAACTCCTCCCAAATTTCAGTTGCTAGTTTTCAAAAATCTGAACATTTTTAAATTTTTGTCAATAAACCAGAAAATGTCTGCAAAAAAATCCTTTTATTTCTTTCAAAATTTTTCATAGGAAATATTTAACATTTTCCCAACTGAATCCAGAATAAATAATAATGATAATTAAGAAAATATTAGGAAAGAGATTATTCTATTTGGAAGCAAATGGAAAAGCCTGATCTTTAAACAACTGCCTAAAAAGGTGTACTGTAGCTCTCCCTCCCCCCAAAAAGCCTCAAATAGAGTGACCCTACCAACAGCTCTTTTTCAATAAAGAGAATGAGCGAAGACACAAGGGCAGTGTGAGCTCAGCAATAAAATATTAGAAACCAAACTTTGCAACCATAGTCAAGATGCTAATGGTCACCTGCTAACTGTAAACACCTGTCCTAACAGCTAATGAAATCCCATTCCCCATGAGAGGTCCTCTGTATTGACTAAGTTGGTTTATGTGGCACCTATTACAATTCCAGAGAAAATACCAGTCCTTTTCGTAGACACTTTTAATAGGTTTTGCTGCATTTCACTGACTTCCATGAACCCCATAAATAACACGTATTACCCACATGCTTCATTTCAGTTGTTTGTTAACTTCATAAAATAAATGTGCCATAGACTTACAATCCTGCTGAACTAGCTGAACTTTTTATTTTTAAAATGGGAAATGTACATTTTGCCAAGACCAGTCTCCTCTGTTCTTTGGCATTTTGTGGACGTATCACATAACTGAATGATCACAAGAGCTCAGGATAGGTAACTTGAATTCTCCTAGTTATATTAAATGTATTATATTTTTAGGAGAAAAATAGATCCAACTTCACTGATTTCATGCCAAAATTGTTTTACTTCTAGTTGTTTTTGTTTGTTTGTTTGTTTGTTTTTGTTTTGTTTTGTTAGTTTGATTAACCTTCTACCTAGAGCTGGATAAAAAATAAAAAAGTGCCCCTATTTTTTCATCAAAAAATTTAAAAGTTCAAAATGTGTTAACCAGCTCTATTTTTAAGTCCCAGTCACAGAGATATGTTGAGGCCCCCTCAGAGACTGAAGTTCTTACATTGTCAAATACTCTTTGTGACAGATTTTCAAAAGAGCTCAGCAAATTGAATGTTGAACTCTTTTGAAAATCTGGCCATCAGTATCACAATGGGAGTGTTCGGTGCTGAGCACTTGAAAATCTGGCCCTGGGCTCTTTTGAAAGTCTGACCAAATGTAACAGTAATATTCAGCATGGCAAAAGAGTGTTAACTATAGCATCCTCCAGAGCCTATCATCATCACTCCATGCATTCAGCTTCCAGCATGCAGCCAAAAAACAAAGTGAGGCTATCTTTCCTTCTCAGGAGCTTGGACCCCAGTCAGAGGTACCAACTTCCCCAGTTCCTGGAGGATGCTTGACCCCTGCTCCGCCCCAAGCCATGCCCCGGCTCCACCACTTCCCCCAAGCCATCACCTCCACTCCTTCCTGTCCTTGCTCCACACCGTTCTGCCCCCTCCCCCACCTCTTCCTGTCTCCCTCCCCCCGCAGCACCTCCCATATGCCACTGAACAGCTGATTCTGGCAGGTGAGAGGTGCTCAGGGGGGGAAGGGGGAGGAGCTGATCCACAGGGCTGCCAGTGGGTGCTGAGCAGCCACTTTCCCCCCTCCAGCTGCCCACATAGGTGGCAGAATTGTGTTGCTACTAGACTGCCTCACCAACTGTCACATTTTTTCTTAGCTCCTGTGAAAGGGATGCCCTCAGATACTGAAGTCTTTTAATTTAGCCACCAAACAAGTATAGCATGGGCAGCCTCCCGGTGCCTTGTCAATGTGCTTCAGTTATGACCTGGAGGGACCAGTTCTATCTCCATGTTGAGTCTCTTTGCTAAACGGACTAACAATGGTGTCAACTAAATGTGGTTTCTGTGAATGGACATGTGCCTGCTAGTACCAACTCATATCCCTTAGGCTACTAAGCTGCTATCACATAATTACAACCTTCAGTCAATATCTATTTGGGCCATATTCAGACTGGTGACCCAGAGAAGAAAAGCCCTTTCTCATTACCGATTTCCTGATTCATCCACCCCTTCCATCATACTTTTAGTTCTCTTTTCCAGAGAGATAAGATGTTGGTATTAATCCTATGTGAGATACTACATATTTGTTACAGATTGTTGACCAAGAAGGCACTTTAACTTAAGGATCTAGCTGGACAAATCTGGTATATATCTAACTGGTAGCATTATGTGAAATACAATATGAGAACAAAGGAGCACTTGCCATTCTTATTTAAAAATATTTAGTGTGACTATTTCTTTGATAGCTTGCCATCCCCTGCTGTAGTCTGCAATCATTTTTCTCAGTTTCTTAATTATATGTGACAAAGCACTGCTTGTTGTCCTGTTCCTGGTGATATTAATATATCACTGGAGACATTCTAATGACCTCTGAAAATAATCAAGAGATGGCAAAATGCATCTGTGAAAACGAAGTCTTTTTAAATGCAACTGTTAGTATTCACATGCAGATTTCAAATTTGAACATGAAAGCAATTCCCTAACCTTAGAACTTTCATGTGAAGATATTAGATATAATTACTTTCTCTGCCTCACACAAAATGATAAGTCCATTCTGATTGTTCCCGATACTGTGCCTTCCATGCACTTACCTGTAATTTAATAGAATGTATGGGGAGATATCATACCTACTCTTAGTGAATGTTAAGTGTAGAAGAGCAAAAGTGATAGAAACTGAACTTACAGCTGCAACAACCTTTACTTTACAAGTAAGTTTTTTCTTTAAAAAATGGTACTTCTATAGCGCTTTTCCTCTGTGGTTCTCAGAGTGCTTGACAAACATTAAGGGGCTAGATCTTCATATAGATCAAGGCCATTTTACACCACTTTAGCATCTTTGAAGTGAGTGCAAATATAATCTGCTTCCAATTTAAGACCCCCTTTGCACCGGTTGGGAATTTTTTGACAAAATATTTCTTCTGATGCAAAACACTCACTTGTCAAAATGGAAACTTTTTTTCTATAGTAAAGATGCTGGTTTTGATTAATCTGTCATTGGGAAGGTTTTTCAGGGGATGGGTGGAATTTCTTGCCAGAGAGTGAGACCCTCCCAGAATATCCAATGTACTCACCTCCAATGTGTGGAAACTCAGGTCAAGTTCTTGCTCTACCTGATTCAGAGCAGGGACTTGAACCTGTACCTCCCACATCCCAGGTGAGTGGCCTGTCACCAGCCTATGGAGTCAGTTTCATGCTCATCCTCTGTCCCACCAGATATTTAATTATTTACATAAAGTGGAACAGCTCCAACAAGCAAAAGAGAGACACTGACTTTATAGTTTGGTGGTTAGATAGGGGAGCACTGTTATCTCCATTTTTCAGAGCTGAAATGCTATTTATTAATATTCTTGCTTATATATATATATATATATATATATATATATATATATATATATATATAGTTTAGTCATTAGTTGCCAATCCCCCTTTCAGAATCCAGTCATCAGATTGAACAGGGGTATGCAATACTGAAATAAACAGCTTGCTGAAAAATAAGATGTGTCTTCAGCAGGCCATTTCAATGTACTGATATTTGGTTTCTTACCCCACATAGACTTCGCTTAAAACTTTTGGGAGGCTTTAGCCAATTGCTTGTAGAATTTTTTTTTCTTGCCAAAGGCTGAGGCTTGTGTTGTTTGAGTTTACCCATGCTGTGCAACTGACTATAAAGGTGTCAAGAGTAAAAGGATTCCTACCATTCCCAGAGGCAAGTCACTTTGTACTTCAGTAATAAATGGAACAGTCAGACATCCTCTCCAGGTGGCAGGATGGAGAGTGGGAAGTTGACTGCTCTAGCTCACGGAGTTCACTTTCAGATAAGATCATCTCCAGTGTACCTTGTGTGGAAAGCACAGATTAGAAGAAAGGGAGAGGATACCCTGTGTTTGGCTACTATTTTCCATAACTGAAACCCCTGAGTCTTCCTCTCTCTCCCTGGTAACAGATAACCCCTTTCCCAACAGCTTCCTCTTCAGCAGTTGGTTATGTGACCTTCTTCTGCACAGAGATGGATTAAGATTTATTGGGGGCATGGGCAAAAGAATATTTGGGCCCCCCTCACCTCCTCTCGCCATAGGGCCCTGCCCACAGGTCCTCCTCTTCCCCCGGAGGCCCCTTTCCTGGCCAGGCTGAAAGCCAGAGCTGGGCCATGGTAAGATCTGCCCAGGGATCCTGGCCACTCTGGGGAACCCTAGACCCCTCCACCTCCCCAGGGCAGAGTGACCCGGGGGACAGGGACATGGGCCCAGGGCAGATGGAGGGTCTAGGTCTTCCCACAGCAGCCCAGGCTCCCTGGGCGGCTCTTACCACTTCCCGGCTCTGGCTTCCAGCCTGGCTAGGGGGCGGGGCCTCGAGGGGGAGAGGAGGAGCAGTGGGTGGCCCCCACCCCACACTTCTACACAGGTTCCAGCACTCCTGTAGGGGCCTCAATTGGCCATTGCCCCGTGGGCCCATGTGTTAATATGCCATGGCTTCTGCAAGTCATTTGTGAACTATTGCTCCCTGTGCTGTCATTTCAGAAAGGGGTTGCTGTAGTAAGGTGTATTGCAAGCACTCACACCTTATCTTGGTACTGGTACTTGGTACTGTCCAAGAAGCCAGACTGAACCCAGTCTGATACTGGAAAAGCATCACCAGGCTAGTGACAAAGCAATTTAACCTTATCTACCCTAGCATAGATATTTTTTGCTGAAAGGCAAGCTGCAGTTCTCAGTGCTGAAAGATATATTATAGCATACAGTGCTATGTTGTCAATCTATGTAGCATGAATCATTCACAAATCAGGAAAGCACTGTTCTTTGCAGGGAAAAGAAGCCACAAACGCTACTACTAATTAGCTGGCTACATGGCCAAAGACAAGAGAAAGCTTATTTTCAACTAATACATTTACAACCAAATTTAGGACCAAACCCATATCAGCTCTACTTGGTTCCTTAAACAATAAAATGCAGCAGAAACATCACCAGTGCAGTTGGAGTGAGTGATCAGACAGAGGTTCTCTCATGCAGTGGATTCTGCAACCTATTCTATGACAACGCTCTGTATTAGCATACCGGAGGAGGGTAAGGAGGTGGACTTGATTTGGGCATGGCAGGGGCATAGTCAGAAGGTCAATGCACTCAGCCACAAGGCCAAAACACCATATGATAGTAGGGTATTGTATCTACTCTATTCACACCCTGCATAGTGGCCCCAGCCTGGCTTGGAGGCAGACAAAAAATAAGACTGGCTTGTTGAAAAGTAGGACAGTTCTACCAAAAATGGCACACTGGTCATAGGCTTTTTCCAAGATGTAGGGTTCAATTGTTAAAATACAAGGTTATATCCCAAGAAATTCAGTAACACCAATAATTTGGTGAAATACTCTCTATGAAAGTGACAGAATTAGAAACATTACAAACAATATTTGTCTGGGCATTGGAGACTAAAGGCCTTCCAGTTAATGCTGCTGATGTTCTTAGTTTTCATGGAGATAGGAGGGTTATTGGTTCTCACCTGGCTAGTTTTACAAGGTGGCAATGACAGTGTGATGGACATGGAACTGCTGTGTAACACATACTCATCTAATATATTTCTATATGGCCTGTTCAGTGAGATATCCACTGTGTAGTTGTATTGGGTTATTGGGCTTTCCTCTATGAATGCATTGGCCTAGATTAGTAGAAAAAAAAACAAGCAGGAAAGCAACACAATGGTTCTAGATAAGCAGCTGCCTAGCAAACATTTGGGGTGATTACAAGACAATGAATGAGGTATTAGCAGTGAAGATGCTCCTTCTCTGCTCCAGATCAAAGTTACACAGCTGTTTTGCCAAGGCTGGGCGCCTGGAGATTGAAGGGACACAAAAAGGTTAAAAAGACTTTCTGGAGAAAGAGGGAGGGAGGAGTTGCCAGAGAGCTGTCAATGGAGAGGATGGACTGACACAGGGTATGTCTGCAGTGCAATTAAAAACCCATGGCTGGCCAGTGCCAGCTGACTTGGGCTCGTGGGACTGGGGCTAAGAGGCTGTTTAACTGTGGTGTAGACATTTGGGCTCAGGCTGGAGACTGGGCTCTGGGACTGTCAAGGTTCCTCCCCCACTCTGAACTTTAGGGTACAGATGTGGGGATCTGCATGGACACTTCTAAGCTTAATTACTAGCTTAGATCTGGTAACACTGCCACCATCCAGAAATTTCAGTGTCTGGATCACTTTCTGTCCCCCCAAAACCTTCCCCTCCCTGGGCAGCCTTGAGAGGCTTTTCCACCAAGTTCCTGGTGAACACCGATCCAACCCCTTGGATCTTAACACAAGGAGAATTTAACCATCCCCCCTCCCTTGCCCCACCAATTCCTGGTGAGTCCAGATCCAATCCCCTTGGATCTTAACACAAGGAAAAAATCAATCAGGTTCTTAAAAAGAAAGCTTTTAATTAAAGAAAGAAAGGTAAAAATTATCTCTGTAAAATCAGGATGGAAAATACTTTACAGGGTAATCAGATGTATATAGCCCAGAGGAACCTCCTCTAGCCTTAGGTTCAAAGTTACAGCAAACAGAGGTCAAATCCTCTCAGCAAAAAAGGAACATTTACAAGTTGAGAAAACAAAAATAAGACTAACACGCCTTGCCTGGCTATTACTTACAAGTTTGAAACATGAGAGACTGATTCAGAAAGATTTGGAGAGCCTGGATTGATGTCTGGTCCCTCTTAGTCCCAAGAGCGAACAACCCCCAAACAAAGAGCACAAACAAAAGACTTCCTTCCACCAAGATTTGAAAGTATCTTGTCCCCTTATTGGTCCTCTGGTCAGGTGTTAGCCAGGGTTGCTGAGCTTCTTAACCCTTTACAGGTAAAAGAGACATTAACCCTTAACTATCTGTTTATGACAGGGACCCTGCAAGGAGTGGGAGGGTTCCAGAGCCTAGGCTCCAACCCAACCCCGAACATCCACACCACAGTTAAACAGCCCCTTAGGCTGAACACCATGAGCTGGCATGGGCCAGCTGTGGGTGTCTAATTACGGTTTAGATATACCCATAGACACATAGCCTATGAGAGTGTCAGAAGCAGTTGAGGCCTTTCCCAGCTTTCAGAGAATGGTAAGCCTTAGGGAACACAGGCATGTGTATAGACTGCATATTGTTTTAAGGATAATTTTCTCAGAAATGGTCTAATTCTAAATACGCAACACTTTGCTATAAGAAGGCTGTCTGGTTATTGGATACCACTGGTCAGAGTTACCAGAGGTAAAAGAACCACAGGTACATTGCACCTAAGTCAGACCTGCTGGGGTAATCATGATTGATTACAGAGCATTGCATCCCAGGTCCTGTCTGAGTGTGGAATACTCGTGTGATTCCACCCCAAGAAAGGTGCCAGCTCAAGGCTTGAGACCTGGGTGGGGGTGGACTCAACAAGACCAGAAGGGGTCAGAAGTACAGCTAGTCCAATAAACTGAGACAGACATTGGAGGAAGCTATTTGTTTCTTGTGCTTCAGGAGGACATGCACTGATCTCTTATGGGATCAGGAATGAGTTTTTCCCCCATAGTATGAAATTGCATAATTGACCGTGCAGTATAGAGGAGTCTGTCCTTCCTCTACTCTATAGTATCAATATACACAACTCTTAGACTCATGATACTGGATTAGATGGGGGTAACAGCCCTCATGGGGTAATTCTGACATTTCCCAAAGCCTTGACCAAAGTAGGATGCTAAATTGAAGGCCAGCTACTGTCCTGGGAGAAAATTTAATATATATATGGTGACCCAGGATGATGTTGGTAGTTACCTTAAAAATAAACAATGATTAGAAACATTTGGGAGCTGAGCAGAAGACAGTCCATGCTCTAAAACACTCTTTAGGAAACATTTAGGAAATTCTATTTAATCCACTGCAATTCAATTTCATAGCTGTACTTTCTGTAAACTGCAGCAATTATTGAGATGGAAAAATAGATATGTTAGTGTGAATCAGAAACTAGCATAATATTATATAGATCTATATATATATTTTCACAGGTTCTGATCAGCAATACCAAATTATTCCAGTGAAAGAAGGGGAAACAAGTGTTAAATTACATTATAAGATTTAAAATGCTTGTTTCTGGCTGCAAAAGGACTTTTTCCTCCTTGTCACTAACACTAGAGATACCCCAAGACAGATCTTTTTGAACAGTTTCAACTGTGGCAGATATTGGTGATAATCTGCTGGGAAGTGACTAAAGCCATTTCAAACAAGAGTTTATAGTTAATCCAAGGAATTTATATTTTAGCTGGAATGAAATATGATGATTCCTTCAGTCATAACACTAGCTGGATTTTATTTAAACACTGCTGGAATCACTGTATCAGGATCTATAGTATTATTCATCTGAGGGGAGAATGAAAAAGTCATTTGGAATGTTTGATTGAGCTTGAAGTTGTATGACCTGCAGTATCATTTATTCTTGCTGAATAGTCAATTAATTAAAAATAATCTTGAGGGCAGGGTTTTTGATGGCCTAGAATAGGATTAGACATTCCTTTGGGGAGACAGGAGGAGCAACCTGAAAGGAAACCTAAGTCACCTTCTGACAGGAAATCAATTATTTTCTAGTTATAATTATATATAATATGCCCTAAAGTGGGGTTGTCCAGCCAGCAGGCCCCATTTGGCCATGAGATGCTTTCACCCAGCCTGTGCCCACCTTTAGAAATCAATAATAATATTTACTCAGGCTGTAGTGTGCTAGAGTCTTGCTGCCATGGGATGCCTGAGGTAGGGGAGGAGGAAATGGGAAAAGCACATAGCAAAACATTTTGAGCCACTAGCAGCCCCTTCATCAATAACGTGTAAAGAAAGACTTGCCACTGGAAAATCATTTATATACATTTGAAGATATTTTTTGTGTAGCCATTTTAAGTTACATTATATTGTTCACCTCATTTTTCTAATAGAAAACAGGTAATTTCCTCCTGATCCCAGTAACTCTCAAAGAGCTGAAGAGGTTTCCTTTTTAATTGCCGACAGGATGAAACAAACTGGAAAATTTCAGCTAGAAAGAAAAAGAGGAGTTATGAGTACATGAAAATAGGGGAGTATATTGAAAGAGGAGTTGTAAACATGCTCTCTGTCTCTCCTAACACTGTAGACCAGATTCTGCCACCCTTCCTTATTTGAGCAGTACCTAACTCTGCAAATAGACTCATGGCAGCTCTTCAGATCAGAGCTCCTAGACTTCAATGGACGTATGACAATTTACACCAACTAAGGATCTGGCCTACTTCAGTTGGAGTGCTCACAAGTACTATTAAATGGGAAGAATATAGTCCTGCATTGTTAGGGACTAGTCAAAGTCTTATGAAAACTGATATGCTAGGATACCTCACAGTTTAGTAACTCTTAATATATGAGGAGCTACTGGAAGACATCTATCTATGGGCTGGTCCACACTAGCACTTTAAATCGAATTTAGCAGCGTTAAATTGAATTAAGCGTGCACCCGTCCACACCAGGAAGCCATTTAATTCGACATAGAGGGCTCTTTAGTTCGACTTCGGTACTCCACCTCGACAAGGGGAGTAGTGCTAAATTTGACATGGCTATGTCGAATTAGGCTAGGTGTGGATGCGAATCGATCTTAGTAGCTCCGGGAGCTATCCCAGAGTGCAACACTCTGCTGACGCTCTGGACGCCAGTCCGAGCTTGGATGCTCTGACCAGCCACACAGTCAATGCCCCTGGAAAATTTGAATTCCTTTTCCTGTCTGGACAGTTTGAATCCCATGTCCTGGTTGCTCATCGGGGCGAGCTCAGCAGCACCGGCAACAATGCAGAGTTCTCCACCAGAGGAGTCCAGGCAATCTCACACTACAAAGAGGTCCCCAGCATGGACTGACCGGGAAGTCTCGGATCTGATTGCTGTGTGGGGCGATGAGTCTGTGCTTTCGGAGCTGCGCTCCAGCAAACAGAATGCAAAGACCTTCGAGAAGGTCTCCAAAGCCATGAGAGACAGAGGATACAGCCAGGATACAACGCAGTGCCACGTGAAAGTCAAGGAGCTGAGAGAAGGCTACCACAAACTCAGAGCGGCAAACGGATGCTCCGGAGCCCAGCCCCAGACATGCCGCTTCTACGAGGCACTGCATGCCATTCTGGGTGGGTCTGCCACCACTGCCCCACCAGTGACCGTGGACTGAGAGGATGGGATACTGTCGACAGACTGTTCCTCGGAGATGTTCGCGTACGGGAAAGTTTAAGAGGACGAGGCAGTCGACAGCGCTTACAACACAGATTTCCCCGACACCCAGGATCTCTTCATCACCGTCAATGAGATCCCCTACCAACACTCCCCACCCGTTACCACGGACCCTGATTCAGGAGAAGGATCAATCGGTAACTGCTTCAAACATGTTAACATTTATTTTTTAAATAAACTGGGAAAACAACTAGGCGAACACAAGGTCTATGTACAGGTGGATGAAACTGTCATCTTCCTCTGACATCTCCAGGAAGCTCTCCAGGAGGTAATCGCCAAGCCTCTGCATGAGGTTCCTGGGCAGGGCTTGCTTATTGGGTGCCCCGAGGAAGCACGCTTTTCCACGCAACGCTCTCAGCTGGAACTCGGGGACCAGCGCCTTCACGAGCATGGCAGCATAGGCCCCAGGGTTGTGTTGGCTTTCCTCCAGCATGCGCGCTCTCTCTCTCCATGACACTCTCCTCAGTGTGATGTCGCGTGCAGACTCCTGCATGTAATTAGAGTAATTTGTCTACCATTAGTAATGGTTGTGCTTAACTGTTCCTTTGCATAACAAGAAGCGTCACTGTACAGCCACGTGTAGGAGGCTGCAGAGTGGGAGAATACAGGGATCTCTAACAGGGAACGGCCGCGAGGGGCTGCAACAGGGGCACCGATTCTGCTTTCATGTTTGCCTGCAGCAGGAGGACAGTGCTGTAGATGCAACTTAAAGCTGCAAAAAAAACTAGGCTTACCATGCCTGGCCGCTCCATGGATTCTTCTTTCCTGCCCCGCTTCTCTGGTCTGCAGTGCAATACCACAGGCAATGAAAGCGAACCCAGAGAAATCGAACTTTCCCCGAGTGAGTGCTCATGAGAGAGGTGCTGTGCTTGCTCTTGTTCACACACACTGAGTAGACTTTGTTTCTTTTTTTACCAAAAAAATCTCTCTATGGAATTCACTCACTTTTTCCCGTCACACAGGTGCAACTGTATCCCGACCTGATCCAGGCGCCTTGTCGATGTTCTGCAGCACCGCAGGAAGGAGGACGGAGCTCCCCTTCACTGCATCTGCGACCGCCGCCCCCCGCCGCAAAGTCCAATCCCACCATCACCCAAAATGACTAGAGGAAGGGGCACCAGGGGCCGTGAAAAATGTTAATGCACCACAGCAGAGTGCTAAACTTACAAAACGCTCTCAGTACCTTACTTTTGAGAAGTCCTTCCCTTAATGTGCTGTTCATTATTAAAAGTTTTTATTTTTTGGTAATTTCTTTTCCCGTCAGGTTTCTTTGCAGAATACTTTCCGTGAAGGGGGAAGAATGGTTTGGGAATTGCATAGGACTTTCACCATTAATAGTGGTACAGATATGGGGGCAAGATCAACAGCTGGTCACTCACAGAGTGCAGCCTCTAGTCACCCTGGTCAGTCTGTGGGGTGATTTTCATGTTCTGCTCATAGGCGGAAGGTGCCCTGCGCCAGGTATATTTGCAGGTGGGTCTCTCCACCGGCCATGCCTGGATCGTGCCCTGTCCCACGCGGGTCTCCCCCAGCCCCGTCAATTCCCTGCCTGGAGCAGGTACCACCCCCAACTGCCACCCCTCCCCCGGCGTGTCGTCTCACACACACCCCGCCGCGCCGCGTCCCTGTCTCACAGTAGAGAGGCTACCCGCAGAAATGCTGTCTGCTGCCCCAGGGTCATTGAGCATGCCATCCACAAGTGGCAAGGCAGGTTGCCCTCACCCTGCCCTTCTATCGTAGCCCTGAGCCTCTACAATGCAGCAAACCATCAGCCCCCAGCCCGCAACCCCCTACACCTCCTCCCCATTATCACACACCACTCACACCTTCCTACACCCCCAACCCCCAGCCCAGAGCCTGCACCCAAACTCCGTCGCAAAGCCTGCACCCCTCACCCATTCCTGCACACACACCTGTACCAGTCCTCACCACAGAGACCGCTGTACGAGCAGGAGCCTATCAGTCCTATAGTCTAGAAGCGGTCTCTACATCACTGCACACCCAACCCAGCACAGTCACCGTCCCTGTGTCAAGCCTTTCACGCGAAGTCAGTAGTCCAGAGAAGGTTGTTGCTGAACAATGCTCTATTAACTTTATTTGTACACGTGTGTTGGAAGGGGGCAAACGGGGTGAACGGGATATGAAACTGTAGAGGAGAGTCAACAGAAACTGGGTAAAGAAACAGGGGCAGGTTCTGCTTCTCTATACACAAAGTTAATAGTCACAGGTTATCCTGCTCGCTGAGGAACCTGGCTTTCAAAGCCTCCCGGATGCACAGCGCTTCCTGCTGTGCTCTTCTAATTGCACGGGTGTCTGGCTGAGCGTAATTAGCAGCCAGACGATGTGCCTCAAGCTCCCATCCCGCCATAAACGTCTCCCCCTTGCTCTCACACAGATTGTGGAGCACACAGCAAGCAGCAATGACAATGGGGATATTGTTTTCGCTGAGGTCCGAGCGAGTCAGTAAGCTCCTCCATCTCCCCTTCAGACGTCCGAAAGCACACTCCACCACCATTCTGCACTTGCTCAGCCGGTAGTTGAAGAGTTCCTTGTCAGTGTCCAAGGCGCCTGTATAGGGCTTCATGAGCCAGGGCATTAGCGGGTAGGCTGGGTCCCCGAGGATCACTGTAGGCATCTGCACATCCCCAACATTTATTTTGTAGTCTGGGAAGAAACTACCTTCCTGCAGGCGTCTAAACAGACCAGAGTTCCTGAACACACGCGCGTCATGAACCTTGCCCGGCCACCCGACGTTGATGTTGGTAAACCGTCCCCTATGGTCCATGAGTGCTTGCAGCACCATGGAAAAGTAGCCCTTTCGGTTAATATACTGGCTGGCCTGGTGGGCCGGTCCCAGGATAGGGATGTGAGTGCCATCTATAGCCCCACCGCAGTTTGGGAATCCCATTGCGGCGAAGCCATCTATGACAACCTGTACGTTTCCCAGGGTCACCACCTTCGAGAGCAGGAGATCAACGATTGCGTTGGCTACTTGCATCACAGCAAGCCCCACGGTAGATTTGCCCACACCAAAGTGGTTCGCTACTGAGCGGTAGCTGTCTGGCGTTGCAAGTTTCCAGAGGGCTATGGCCACTTGCTTCTGCACAGTCAGGGCTGCTCGCATCCGGGTGTCCTTGCGCGTCAGAGCAGGGGACAGCAAGTCACACAGTTCAAGGAAAGTGCCCTTACGCATCCTGAAGTTTCGCAGCCACTGTGATTCATCCCAGACCTGCAGCACTATGCGGTCCCACCAGTCCGTGCTTGTTTCCCGGGCCCAGAATCGACGTCCCATAGCATGAACATGACCCAGTGCCACCATGATCTCCACGGCGCGGCGTACCGTGCTTTCTGAGAGGTCTGTGCCACTCTGAGACTTCATGTCCTCCCCACGCTGCCGTTGCCTTCTCGACCGAGTTCTCAACATCTCACTGTGGAAGAGGTGTTCGATAAGGTGCGAGGAGTTGACAACGGCCATAAGTGCAGCGATGATCGCAGCGGGCTCCATGGTCGCAGTGGAGTGCTGTGGCGTCCGCGCTGTCACTTATAACTGGAAAAGTGCGCGAACTGATTTCCCGCCGGCGGGAGTGACGGTTGAATGATGACAGTTACCCAAAACCACCCTCGACACAGTTTCCCCCCCCCAGCATGCATTGGTGGGAAATCCCAGCATTCCGATGGGCGGCGGGGAGTGCGGGAACTGTGGGATAGCTTCCCACAGTGCACCGCTTCAAAAGTTGACGCTTCGCCCGTTACTGTGGACTCACATAGTCGAATTACTGTATTTATTGTGGATACACAACTTCGACTACATTAGGTCGATTCCAGAAATTCGAATTAAGATGAATCGAAATAGTCTTGTAGTGTAGACGTACCCTATGACAATTTTGTGTATTCAGGTCTCTCAATGATACACATGCTGCTTTGTTGTCTGTTCTTATGAAGAGACCACTTTCATTCTCACTCACATTTATTTCTGTTACCTAGGGAGCTATATTGTTGTTTGCACACTTTATACACACGTAATAGAATAGGATTTACATAACATAAAAGGTACTAATGCTTTGGTTACATGAAAAAACCTATGCATGCTTTGACACATTTTTTTTTAATTTTTGGATATTTTTATCTGAAACATTTCTATTTCACATGTTAAAGCTCCTCACCAACAGCCAACTTTATCTACTGAATTAAAGCCCCTAAATGTACCATTGCTTCTGGCATTCTGGGATTAGCACAGCCTACATTCTGAAGAAATGTTCTGTTACTATTTCATTCTGCAGAGGTATGTGGAAGGCAGTAGAACATTTTGTTTTCTTGCATAAAATGTTAGATGTTTGGAAATTGTGTCCTCGGTCCACAAGTATCAAAGAGGTGATGCTTACACTCATCAAGAGAGAGTAGGGGTGGCTGATCAATGGAAGAGAAGTGACACTTGTTTTAACAGAGGCTGAGTACCAATTCTCTTAAGCACAGTGCAAGCTATATATTGTTATGGGAACAGTCACATTCCTTTAAGCTCATAGTCTTAAAATCCTGAGTAAGTCTGTCAATAACACATTTTAATTCATATGACAGAGGCCCTCAAAGCGACCTTAATGGCATCATAGCAACCTTAATGGAAAAAGACTGGACTCAATTTGGCCAGCAGCTAAATCACACACATGCAACACTAAGGACGGAACTCAGGAACTTCAGCGCCAAAGCTTTTTATTCTGTCTCCAAAACACTTGAGCTAAAATAAATTCTCGCATAGCTATTGTATTAGGACTTGTATCCTTCTAGTCACATACAGTATACCTGAGTAGCTATGACATACTATCCAGTAGAGGGCAGTAGTATATGAGTAGTAAAAGAGAGCAATGTTACAGGCTCTGATTCAGCAAAGCATTTAAGCACATGCATAAGTCTCACAGACATCAAAGCTTAACTTTGCTAACTAGGACCAGCCTTAAACATGTGCCTAAATACTTTGCATTGATTCAACATATACACATACCCATGTTGACTCAGAAGGAAGGAATTAAGTCTGGGACATGATGTCCCATATGGTAGTACTGCCACTAGACTGAAGCCTGGTCTACACTATGCGTTTAAACCGGTTTTAGGAGCCTAAAACCGATTTAACGCCACAACCGTCCACACTAAGAGGCCCTTTATATCGGTATAAAGGGCTCTTTAAACTGGTTTCTGTACTCCTCCCTAACGAGAGGAGTAGGTCTAATATCGGTATTAACATATCGGATTGGGGTTAGTGTGGCCGCAGATCGACGGTATTGGCCTCCGGGCGGTATCCCACAGTGCACCACTGACCGCTCTGGACAGCAATCTGAACTCGGATGCAGTGGCCAGGTAGACAGGAAAAGCCCCGCGAACTTTTGAATATTTCCTGTTTGCCCAGCGTGGAGCTCCGATCAGCATGGGTGGTGATGCAGTTAAAAATCAAAATAAAGAAAGAGCTCCAGCATGGACGATGCGGACGTGATCGCTGTAAGGGCAGGCAAATCTGTTCTATCAGCGAAAATCATTTTTTAAATATCTCCAGACAGATGCCATAGCAGGGACTCAGCGCACTGCTGCGTGGCAAGCGTAACGGAAAGCCAAAGAATCAAATGGACGCTCATGGACTGGAGGACTCAAGCTATCCCACAGTTCCTGCAGTCTCTGAAAAGCATTTGCATTCTTGGCTGAGCTCCAAATGCTTCTAGGGTCAAAAACAGTGTCATGGTGGGTCAGGGCATAGCTAGGCAATTTACGCACCCCCCCACCCACCCCCAGAAGTGAAAGGGAAAACAATCCTGTCTTGACTCTTTTACATGTCACCCTATCTTTACTGAATGCTGCAGATAGACGCGATGGTGCAGCACTCAACACCAACATTCTTGCTCCCCCCCCGCCATGGGTGGCTGATGGTGCAATATGACTGATACCCATCGTCATCATCAGCCTATTGGCACATGGGGCAGTGCAAAAGGCCTGGTAACCATGCGTACTAGCATCGGTCAGGTCGATCAAGGGTGCCAGGCCCTAATTTTTCCTGGTAGATGGTACAATATGGCTGATAACCATCATCATCGTAGCAACAGGGGGCTGAGCTTCATCAGCCCCCACCCTTCATGTGTAAAGAAAAGATTCAATTGCCCCTGGACTAGCAGCAGGATGCTGGGCTCCTCTCCTCCACACTCCTTAATGTCCTATGTGGACTATCATAGCAACTGGAGGCTGCCTTCCACTCATTTCTCACTAACAAGTATTCCTGCATTCTTTATTACTTCATCACACAAGTGTGGGGACAATACTATGGTAGCCCAGGAAGGCTGGGGAAGAATGGAATGAACAGGTGGGGTTGTTGCAGGAGCACCCCCTGTGAATAGCATACAGCTCATAATCTATGCAGGATCTGACACAGAGCAGCTGTGCTCTCTGGTTCTCTGATACAGTGGTTCTCTAGTACACTTGCCCATATTCTAGGCAGGACTGATTCTATTTTTAGATACCAAAAAGGAGGGATTGACTCAGGGAGTCATTCCCAATTTTGGCTTTTGCGCCCCTGGCTAAGAGCAGCCAGGGGCACTTATGACAGCAGCAAATGGAACAGTGCAAAAGGACTGGTAGCCATGCCCATCTTATTACCAATTTATGGTATGGTAGATGATACAATATGGCTGATAACCATCTCTGCTATCATGCAAAAGCAAAAGCATGCAGCTGTGTAGCACTGCTGAATCGCCTCTGTGAGCGGCATCTAGTACACATACGGTGACAGTCACAAAAGGCGAAACAGGCTCCATGATTGCCATGCTATGGCATCTTCCAGGGCAATCCAGGGAAAAAAAGGCATGAAATGCTTGTCTGCCGTTGCTTTCCCAGCGGAAGGAGTGACTGACGACATTTACCCAGAACCACCCGCAACAATGATTTTTGCTGCATCAGGCACTGGGATCTCAACCCGGAAATGCCAAGGGGCGGGGGAGGCTGCGGGAACTATGGGATAGCTACGGGATAGCTACCCACAGTGCAACGCTCCAGAAATCGACGCTAGCCTCAGACCATGGACGCACACCACCGATTTAATGTGTTTAGTGTGGCCGCGCGCACTCGATTTTATAAAATCTGTTTTACAAAACCGGTTTATGCAAATTCGGAATAGTCCCGTAGTGTAGACGTACCCTGAGCTGAAAACTGAGCAGTCTAAAGGAAGCTCAAGTTAAGAAAAATCACAGCAAACACTAGTTGTTTAATACTGGGCTGATCCAGGTTAACAGCTGAAGAGCCTCTGCCAAAAACAGATCAACATCCCTTAAATTCCCATAAATAGAGCATGGGACCCAAATTCTTGGCTAATCTTGTTTATGTGCCATATTAATCCATCATAGGTAGGAAAAGGAATGGAAGAACTTTTACTTAGCTTTCTGATTTAGACAGGAATTCCCAATACAGGTTTTAGCTGAGCTCACAGGATTTGAGGGTTACAGATTGTAAAAGATAAAGATAAATTATAACAGCCTATGTCTTCACTAAAATTGGATCGAAACAGGGGAAAATAATCCTTTTCACCTCCAATTCCTACTGGCAGTAAAATATTTACCCACTTACTCAGTGGTGCAATAAATAGCCACAATTTTATGCCCTGCTGGAAGTCCTTCCTCTAAAAAGCAGTTTTACTTCTGGGAATAGCATCCCCGGAGTCAGCCATACTGAACTGGTAACTCTACAATGTCATTCCTAGAAGTACAGGAACATGACAGCTGAGAATGGGATTCAATCATACTGCACCCACATAGGGGGAATGTTGTTGCAGAATATTTTGGAATAGTTGCAAGTTACCTTACCTACTCTAGTATAAACCAGTTTGGCTTATAAACTGTCAAACATACATAATGAAAAACATACCCATCTTTGAACAAGGACAAAGGAATTTATTTCATATGGCTTATTATAATTCCAAATCTATTATTCTATTTAAACAAATGCTGTTAGCGAGCTTTCCATGAAACCATTAAGTTAATAATATAATTAAATTTAGTCTGTTCAATGAAATTATATATTAATGCTTTTTTCATAACAACATATTGTGCATTGTTTATTTTGCTTAGCAACTGGATTTCATTTTAAAATAAGTGCCTGGGAAAGAAAGAGTGAATCCTATTAATTACTTTTATATGATTTTTTTTGTTTATTTATAAAGAATTATTTTTTCTGATATCCCCTGAAGAAAAAAGTTAAAGACAACTATCATCCCAATGAAAACTTAACACTAAAAAAGAAAGAGATAGATGTGCATATATTAAATCTCCTCAATTGACCAGACACTGTAATACAACATTAATACTGATCCTAATCTAAATGGCAGATGGCAACAACAGAAAATGATAATTTATTGCAACAAGTCTATATGTACAGGATAAGGGTCAGGAGCTACTGTTTCACCAGTGGAAAAAAGTGTGAATCTGTCAGTTGTACTTAAAATGAATACCTAGCATATAACTGGAACTCTCCTGACAGCATGGATGTTAACACTGTGAATGACAGAATTTACTGATAGATTTAGTATCCTGTCTAGTTTTGGTTTAGGGGGTTGGGGGGGAACAGCACGAAATTTCTCCCTTTCTTTTGGTGATACTGTTTTGTCATAAAGAGACAACATTTTCATCCTCTTATTCTGTGCTTCAAACATTTTCTGGTTATAATTCTCTCTCTCTTGCTCTCACTCACTCACACACACACACACACGAGTCTACATTCTGAACACAATCTTGTATAAATCTGAATAGACTATTAGCTTCACTGGAGTTCCTCCAGATTTACATTAGTACAGCTAAGATCAGACCTTGATCCTGTGTGATGTCAGTGACTAAAGGGTACACAGCAGGCATTATATTCCATATTTGCATTCATGTAGCACTAGATTCTGCCATCCTCACTCAGGGTCAGTAGGCAATTTACTCTGAGTCCCATTGAAATCTATAGGCTATTTGATTAACAGAGTTCTACTTAATGTGAGTAGAAGTGGCAGAGCATGGTTCATAAAAGCTAGTGATATGGCGGGTTATATTTTTTAGGGACCAAAGGAAAATAAACAAACAAACAAACCCTGTCACAACATAAGCTGACATTCAGAAGATAGAGTGCGGCACAATACAAAGAACATCGCTTATTGCTTCAAAACAAAGCCTTAATAAATCTTTTTCATACCACTAAAATACTATTGCACTTGATTCTTCACTGCATTAAAATCACTTTAGAAAGTAATTGTTTAGCTCACCATGCTATCTACTGATAACATTTATTTTTCTTTTCAAGAAAAGCAAAGGTAGCATTAAATTATTGTTGCACAGTATGTATCGCAAATGTTATTGAGCACAGAATGCAAAATGAGCTTGGTGAAAATAAATATATTCCACTCAGGAGACTCACATAGGTTTCACTTGATTATTTTACTTAAATTTACACAAATTCATCACCACATTGCTGTACTGTTAATTGTCTTGTTGTAAGACACAAAACTGATTTTTATAATACCCAGTTTGCTGGCAGTATTTTACAGCAGCTATCTGTCAGCATAATATCTGAAGGGTAAGCTTACTGAACTCTGCTTTTTCCGACTAGCAATAACGTTACTATGGTGTCTGTTTTGGGCTAACTCATTCAGAAGTTCCAAACACAAGAGGTTTCATTTATCGTTTAGTTGATCATAACTTCGTAAGAATTGTAGAAAAACAAAATCGTCCATTTGTAGTAAAATTAGGCTCCAATATTATGAGTTATAATTTTGTTCAGTGTCTGGACAGCCTATATATATACATAATATTTTTCCAAGAGGAGAAAAGAGCTATGATACTATACACATTACTGTTTTCAATGAAAGTCAAATTTTCCCTTTAGAATCTGAAGTATCTCCATTGATTTCTGCAGTTACTTCAGATTGCACGCATGGTACTCGGAGCAGAATTTGGACATGAATATTTATAGCATCTTTTTAAGAGAGATGTTTCACTTACCTAATTTAATAGCTCACCAATATAGCTGGACTCTGTGGGGAAGGACTATGCCTAGGCTGAACTACATGGCAAATTCCCAAACAGGTAGGCATACCATAAGCTGCAAGGTAACTATATTTGAGCAGATAAAATAATCTGTTTTCCAGGATGAAACAAGACATAACTAATGGAAGACACCTGGGCATTTTATGCAACCCTAATATAAACAAGCAAATACAAACACTGGTGAGGGCAATAGGCAGATTTAAGGGCCAAACAGACCACAAGTCCAACTGATGCCATGGGTGTAACAGAGTAGGATTTAACCCACATTTTTTAATCTGTTGTACCTAAAAGACAAAGACTTATTCTGGGGTCCACTTTAGCTTCTTTGAACCACTTTGGTAGCTCAAAGCAGCAGCTGATTTAACTGGCTTCTTGAAAAATCCCCTTATATAAGGGAAATCCTCAGAGGACTGACTACTCCATCCCTTTCCTGTGTTCCGAAGAGAAAGGGGTATTGTCAGGATGTCCCTACACCCCAACATTCCCTTAGCGGCCAGAATTACTCCTGGGGCTACGGCCAGCTGGATGTAACTTAGAGCAACCCTGAGGCTATTCTAAATTACACTGGAGACAAGAATGGCCCCAGGCCACTCCCAGATTTGGGGGACACAAAGGTGACTTGGAAGCATCTTTGTATCCATGCTCAGTATATCTCAAATGCAGCTGAAGAACTAGTCCCAGGGAAACAAAAAAAAAGAATACAGAAGCTAAATGGTCATAAACATTGACAATTTAATTGCCAGTGTCTCCTGCAGAAAATTGCTATATAAGTGTGTTGCTTTATTCCAAAGCCTTCATTCTGTCAGAATACCCTATGCACACTATGGATAAATAGCTTGACTCTATTATGGTAAGGGGCTCTGCTTTAAGCTGGCCAAGCAAAAACTGCATCCTGAGACAAAGTGGATTCACAGCTCTGGTTCAGCACATGATTCTATTTCACCCAGTGCCCTATCCTCACATAGCAAGTGAGTTATGATTTCCAGAATAGCTGCCAAGAGCCAGCCCGTCTTGATTTATAACAAAGGGGGATTTTAAAAGAAACTCATTCAGTTACAAGCAAAAATTGTGCAAGGTGCAAAGGGCCTCACACAGTTGTCAGTTGCAGCTGATCCTTCAAATGGAAGCAGACAGGATTATGGAAGCCAACAGCAGCTGAAGGCAAAGAGTTCAAGTCTCAGTTAAGAGGGGGCTTAATAGAGCCTATTTATCAGTTATTAAGAAACTATCCAGACATGACAAAGTGTGGATATTTGCTAGTGAAATGTATTCATGGTTCTAAGGATCCCTTAAATAGGATATCAAGTTTTACAGTTATAGAAAAAATTGGACTTGCCATTATGGAAAGTTTTGGATTTAAAGCAGAAATAGAGGTGAGAACAAATAGAGATGAAATAAGGTAAATTGCCAAGTACCCTACGGTATAATATTGATATAAATGGGATGAACTAGCTCTGGATTTTGAACACTTTGAAGTTGAGGGTATCCATATTTAACATCTTGGTTAAAAACCATCTCTA
This sequence comes from Mauremys reevesii, assembly GCF_016161935.1. Classification (NCBI taxonomy): domain Eukaryota; kingdom Metazoa; phylum Chordata; order Testudines; family Geoemydidae; genus Mauremys; species Mauremys reevesii. Next base: position 33,316,568 of record NC_052633.1, on the reverse strand, counting down.
ATTGTTAGCTTGCATTGTCTCAATATTCCATATTCAGGTTATATATTACACTGTTTTGTACTATTTACATATGCCCTCACTTCTTTAATGAAGGCATGTGTAATTTATTCACTTGTATTGTATATTTGTCATTTTATATTCACATGTGAAATCTATTGTTGATAATCACCTAAATGAATCACAAATAAGAATATTAAAAAAGCCATGAGAAAATTAGGAAAAGGAAAAGGCCAACATGACCCACCTGAGGGGTAGAGGGTAACAAGCAGGGACCTCAGTCAACAAGGACTTCAAGTCTCCTCTTCTCCTATATTCCATGCTTGAATAATAGGAGTATAGCAGTAGGGACACACTACCGACCATCTGACCAGGACAGTGATGGTGACTGTGCAATGCTTAGGGAGATCAGAGAGGCTACATAAACAGAAAATCCAATAATAATGGGGAATTTCAACTATCCGCATACTGACTGGCTACATGTCACCTCAGGACAGAATGCAGAGATAAATGACTGCTTCTTGGAGCAGCTAGTCCTAGAATGCACAAGGGAAGAGGCAATTCTTGATTTAGTCCTAAGTGGACCAACAGGTGAACACACCTGAACAGCTCGGTAATAGCTATCATAATATAATTAAATTTAAGGGAGGAAATATCAAAAGAAACCCACCTATGTAGCATTTAACTTCAAAAAGGGGAACTGCACAAAAATGAGACCGCTAGTTAAATGAAAATTAAAAGGAGCAGTCACAGGAGAGAAATGCCTGCTGTCTGCATAGAAACTAGTTAAAAACACCATAAAAGAGGCTCAAACTCAATGAAAATTTTAAAAAAAAGCAGTAAGAGGACCAAAAAAAAAAAAATGCCACCACAGCTAAACAACACAATAAAAGAGGTGGTTAGTGGCAAAAAGGCATCCTTTAAAAATTCAAAGTCAAATCCTAGAGAGGAAAATACAAAGGAATGTCAACTCTGGCAATTCAAGCGTAAAAAACATAATTATGCAGGTCAAAAAGAATTTGAGGAGCAACTAGCAAAAGACTCAAAAACTAACAACAATTTTTTTTCAAGTACCTCAGAAGCAGGAAGTCTGCCAAACAATCAGTGGGCCACTGGATCATAAAGCTGCTAACTGAGCACTCAAAGAAGAGAAGGCCATTGTGGAGAAGCTAAATGAAGTCTTTGCATCGGTCTTCACTGCAGAGAATGTGAGGAAGTTTCCCACATCTGAGCTATTCTTTTTAAGTGACAATCTAAAGAACTGTCCCAGATTGAATTGTCAAATAGAGGAGGTTTTTGAACAAACTGATAAATTAAACAGTAATAAGACACTAGGACCAGATTGTATTCATCCAAGAGTTCTGAAGGAAATACGAATTTGCAAAACTACTAACTATGGTATGTAACCTATCACTTGAATCAGCCTCTGTACCAGATGACTTGGAGGATAGTTAATGTAATACCAATTTTTAAATAAAGCTCCAGAGGCGATCCTGGCAATTACAGACCAGTAAACCTAACGTCAATACCAGGCAAATTGGTTGAAACTATAGTAAAGAACAGAATTATCAGACACATAGATTAACATGATTTGTTGGGAAGAGTCAACTCAGCTTTTGTAAAGGAAAATCATGCCTCACCAACCTATTCGAAATCTTTGAGGGAGTCAACAAGCACTTGGACAAAGATGATTGAGTCAATATTGTGTACTTGGACATTCAGAAAGCCTTTGGTGAGGTCTCTCACCAAAGACTCTTAAGTAAAATAAGCAGTCATGGGATATGAGGGAAGGTCCTCTCATGGATCAGTAATTGGTTAAAAGATAGGAAACAATGGATAGGAGTAAATGGTCAGTTTTCAGAATGGAGAGAGGTAAACAGTGGTGTCCCCCAGGGGTCTGTACTGGGCCTAGTCCTATTTAACATATTCATAAATGATCTGGAAAAAGGGGTAAACAGTGAGGTGATACAAAACTACTCTAGATAGTTAAGTCCAAAGCTGCAAAGAGTTACAAAGGGTGACTGGGCAACAAAATGGTAGATGAAATTCAACACTGACAAGTGCAAAGTAATGCACACTGAAAAACATAATCACAACTATATCTTCAAAGTGATGGATTCTAAACTAGCTTTTCCCATTCAAGAAAGAGATCCCAGAGTCAACACAAACTACTCTCTGAAAACATCTACTCAATGTGCAGTGGTAGTTAAAAAAACTAACAGAATGAAACATTAGGAAAGGGATAGATAAGAAGACAGAAAATATCATAATGCCACAATATCAATCCATGGTACGCCCACACCTTGAATAGTGCAAGCAGTTCTGGCTGGTCCATCTCAAAAATATATATTAGAACTGGAAAAAGGACAGAGAAGGACAACAAAGATGATGAGGGGCATAGAACATCTTCCAGAGGAGGAGAGATTAAAAAGTCTGGGACTATTCAGTTTAGAAAAGAGATGACTAAGGGGGGATATAATAAAGGTTTATAGAATCATGAATGATGTAAAGAGAAAGTCTTATTTACCCTGTCACATAACAAAATAACCAGAGCTTCTCCCACCAACATAGCTACCGCTTCTCACAAAGGCAGAGTTATTAAGCCCAGTGGAGCGCTCTCTCCCAGCAGCTCAGAGCGTCTTCACCAGAAGCACTACAGTGGCACAGATGTATTGGTGCAGCTGTGCCACTGTAGCTGATATAGTGTAGATAGACTCAGATGATGCAGTTTATAGTAGATAAAATACAGCAGGCCAGAATTCACTCTAAGATTGTAACCTGGTTAGTCCATTATCTGATATTTAGCGGGACTGTTATCAGTGAGATGATGGGTCAAAATATGCTCTAAGCTGTACTGGTATAATTAAGGTCTTGTGTCCACTAGAAGACTTTAAGCTGATTTTGTTATACAGATACAAATCTATCAAGTCATACAGGTGCAAGCCCCTAATGTAGACATACTGAAACTTGTTTAAACCTTCCTTAAATCAATGTAGTTTAATTTTACCAAATCAAATTTACTGATTTAAAATAAACCAATTTAAGCAAGGCTTGAGTGCATTTACATTAGGACTTCAAGCAGGTGTAACTAGATTAATTTTAAAAAGATTTAGTTCCACCATTGCAAATTTTCTAATATGGATCAGACCTATGATAAGTATTTGGCCCAATGTCCTTTGAGTCCTTATCACCTCATCATACCAGTGACAATAATCCTGCTAAATAATATTTTGTAAACACTACCTAGCATATCAAATAAAACTAAATTATCGCAGACAGCCTGCAAGACAGTAGGGCTGTAAGCAAGCTCTAAGAACAGAGCATGGACACTTCATCTGGAGGTGCTACCATTTTTCAGAGTCTTCAGCAACCGTGCGGGGAAACTTAATTCTGCAAGATTAAATTTTGTAGTGACAACATAGTAATAGTGATCTTTCGCCTAACCACCTACAAATTGGTGGCTTTAAATTGTTTGCTGGGATCTAGACTTATTTGTATTTTTGAAAATACAAATGGTTGTGAGCTTCCATGAGCTGTCAGTTCTGGTTACCATTGTTTCCCAGGCAATTAAATAGATTCCTTTTCCCACTTGCTGACACAGTGGGCCAAATTAATCCCTGGTGTAACTCTGTTGAAGGCTGTGAAGTTATACCAAGGACAAACTGACACAATGTGATATGCAAAAATATATTCTGTTGTGCTGGCTCAGAACAGTTAATGTATATCATCTTGATATGTTGGGATAATTTACTGCTTAGTGGGCAATTTTAAGGAAAATTAAGTACCAATATATTGTAATGCTAATGGACCATCATAACAATTCTTAAAATTATATGTTTCCATGGTTATTAATATAAAAATAGTATAAATTTATGTAAATGACAAACAGTAACTGAATAGACTGTTTCCATCATTAACTATTATAAACGGTGATTCATGAACATGAAATATAAGGTGGAAGATATGTTAAAATCAATCAACAGCAGATGGACAACATATTGAAATACAAACCAGCCTAATAAATCTGAAGGCCATTTTGTGTACAACTCTGTATACTACTATTAAGCGACGATGATATAATTTGTGGAGAAAGTGACTGGTAGGCAAGAGAAAGAGAAATTGATTGATCCTGTAAAAATCCCCCCTAAATACTTTTGTTTTTATTATTAGCCTTCAAAATATTATTGGAACACTCTTGATTTACTTATAAATAATGGCCACAAAATGCTGATTTAGAGCAATTACAGTACAAATTCATGTGCTGCACTGTAATGATAATAATGGTTCAAAACACACGAGAAATAGTGTATGAAATATATAAGCTGATTTGCATGATCCATGTCCCTGGAATAACATATAACTGGCTATTATGAAATGGAGTAGTAATAATGTCACCCAAAAACAGGAGAACTGAACCAAATCTACCACAAGATAATATATGTGATATTTGTTATCTTCACCCTAAAAACATTATAGGGAGGCAGCAGATAGCAACGTGGAGAATTAAGGTTGCCCAATACTTTCCAATATAAGATCCTATTTTTGATTAAGTTTGCCAATTTTTTTGTGCTGTGTGTCTGTTAATATATATATATATATATATATTTTTAAGTTTCAGCCAAAACGGTTCAGCCATTTCTGAGGACCAGGCTAGGGAAAAATACTTGTTTTTTTCCATGTTAAAAAAAAATATTGCAGCTGTTTTGCTGAGATGCTCTAATATCTCCATGTTTTAGATCAGGGACATGACATTTGGCAGTGTCTTGGGGGGATATCAAAAATGTGCCTTTTACCATGCCTTTGAAAATCTAACCAAGTTTGAACAAGTTTACAGTTTTTCAAAGGCTTATGTTTGCTCATCTTTCACAGAGACTTGTTAGAATTTGTCCACAAAATTCTCTGAAGGTTCCACCTGTACGGAGCCCGTTTCATCCTCTCTCAGCTTGTATGTGCTGACTGGACTGTGTATGGGCCATTCCCAAAGAGCAACTAAGCGTGCTGCAGCCCAAGTGTGATTGCTGCTCCTAGCTGTTAGGGTCGCAGGCTCAGGAACTGTGAACATGGACACAGTCTTCACTGTGCTCTCAACTGTCCTGCTACTGATACAAAGGCAGCGTGGAGGAGAAAACAGTCTGACTTGAATGCAGATGGGTGACAGATGGGGGTTGGGGAAAGAGGATAGGACCAAATTGGTTGGGGTGGAGGGCCGGAGCCATGGAATGGGGACAGGACAGGAGCTAGGGAAACAAGAAGCAGGGAAGGAGATATAAGGGTTTATAAACTCCCCAGAACCTGGAGTTGAACCCAGGAATGCTAAGTCTCAACGTTCCGTTCCTGTCAGGAAATAACTGAAACCACTGGTAAAATGTGTCTCTCACCTCCCTGCTTGGTCCACATACTTAGTCTACTACCGCTTCTAGTTACTCCATTAGTTCAAACAGTACAGGTCTGTGCTGTGGATCTAAACATGCTAACCTTGCTGATGAGTGAGGGGGGCAGAGGGAGGGAGGAAGGGGGAAGAGAGGGTGTCAAATATGGCTCGACATGATGAAAATTGTAAGTTTTATAAAAATTTAGGAAATGACATCCCCAAAACTATCCTCTTCTGGGTACCCAACTTGAGACACTTGGGGTTTCAACTGCAACTGAGGTCAATCTTCTCTGGACATATAAAGTGTCATAAAATGACATGCATGCTGAAAAATCAGTCCCTAGTCTTCTCAAACTGGGCACTCAAAATTAGTTGAGACTTTGACAATTTTGGCTGTAATAGCTGTACCTCAGTTCCTCATCATCATGTGGGGAGAATATATACTACCACACTTAACAATGCTGTTGAGAAGGTTAATTAATTAGTGTTTTCAAAGAACTAAGATTTATTACGACAGAACCATAGAAAAGCCCATAAGAAAATTGATAATTCTGTATTCAATGTAGGGTTTTGGATGATGTAAACAGGTAATGCCTGGGTCATGCATTGAATGAGGAGGATAAAAAGAAATATTGAATAATTATCTATTTAGTGAACACCATCAACCTATGGACTGAATGAGGCAGGGATCCTGTGGAAAAATTGTATGTGATTATGTATGAAAGAATGTATCATAATGCATATGCATGAAGAGGCCATATTAAAGTAGAAAGAGAAACTTTAATTCTGATATTTCCTAAGTTTTGAATACTTGACTTTCTAAGCTTCATGTTCATTTAGCATGCTTTGTTAAAATTCTGCATAGCATATAATTCATGCTAGATAGCCACAACAAACATACCTTTGGGTGAAATCCAAGTAGATAATGCTTACACACACATGTGAGCGCATGCTCGCACACACAGAGAGAAAAGAAAAAGATATGTAACTACTGGGAGAATATTTCCTGTGAGAACTGGCACAATTTCAATATTATTTATGAGAAGCATCATACCAGAAAGATCCTCTTTTCAGTCACTAAACCCACCACAGCATTGCAGATGGATAATATTAAAAGCAGACTTTTCTCTCTCTATTCTGAAAAACAAATAGCAATAAAGCTACAATATCTGGAAATGCCATGAGACAGGGACAGGATTATAGAATTATACAACAACAGAAAGGCAGTAAGGTAGGGATGCCTTTGAAGGGTTTATAATTAGACATTTGTCAAATTAATGCTAAGATCCTGAGTAAAAGCATCATGAGACCTGGCCTAATTATTTCCTTTAGTTTTTGACAAGCTCTTACAAAATAGTCTACTTATGGTACCATCACGTTACTGTTCAGAGTCTCATCATTTTGGGACAATGGGGGAACGGCAAATGCCAATGCAATATTAACTTAATGTCTTTTGCACTGATAAAATCTTCTTCTTGGTATCCCAAAGATAATCCCAGGAATAAAGTCATTGATTACAACTTGTGCGGGGGAGGGATCATCAGCCTTTATCCTAAGACACACTTGCAGTGGAATTAATGGGAAAAGGTATGCAGTGATTAATATTTAAATGCAACTAATTAAATTAAATGGAATAGCAAATTACAAGCAATTGTAAACCTTATGCTTTGACCTCATGCTTTATTCCAAAACCAACTGATGATAGCTAAGTGGAAACCATTTGGTTTTTAATTATATTGCAGCAGGGAATATATTATTGTTCTAGGGCTTTTTTTGTCTATTCAAATTATAGTATAAAAACCTAAGCAGAATACAAGTGAGAAGAAAGGAACACTGATTCTACGTATTCTAAGGCTATGTCTGCATTACCACTTACGTTGGTATAACTTACATTGCTCAGGGGTGTAAATAAGCCACCCCCCTGAGCGACATAAGTTACACTGACCTAGGTGCCAGCGTAGACAAGTGCTATGTTGGCAGGAGAGCTTTCGCTGCTTGTTGGGGACAGGAGAGCGCTCCGATGTCGGCTTAGAATGGCTACACTAGAGAGCTTACAGTGGCTCAGCTGTGGCGCTGTAAGCTCTCTAGTGTAGCCAGACCCAAACTCAGTTTGTGTTATCTGTGGATCGTGAGCAAAAGGGTTGTGTCTTTCTCATGTGAGAAATGGCTGGACATGTGTAACCCATCTGTTTTTATACTATAGCATCTTACAATACCCTTTACGTTTATATATCTTGTGTGCGTGTGTGCATGCGTGGGCAACAGTAAAGCACAGCTACAAGTAACAGAAAAACCCAAAGAGGGAGTGTTGGTAATTACTGAGCAGGCTCTGTGATTACTTGATGTCAGCATAGAAGCCACCACTAACAGAAAGCAATTCTACTTGTCTCAGAAATCCTCATCCAGGAGCTGGCTCAGCGCCTGAGGGAGAAACGCATTGGTGAAAGTTCACATCAGATTCAAGTGGCTGATGGAAGGTGGAGAGGAAGGAGAATGTAACTGCTGTCATGGTTTCATCTTAAACCTGTAATAAATTGGGGTTATTCCAGCATTCACCCATTTGGGAAGCTCTTTACGAATATAATTTCTGGTCCACCATGGTTTAGGAACCTAAAGAGACCACTGGGAGAGGAGCTTTTGCCACCTGCATAGGTTACCTAGCCAGTGCAAATGCACAATTCACTATTGATTAGGTACTTTAAATGGGATTTTTAATTAATGAGTAACTTAGTGAAATAAAGGTCTGTGAAAGCATTCTCATGATTCAGCAAAGCTTCCTGGGAAAGGATGGTGCTCAGGGAGTTACAACCCTATTGAAGTCCAGCAGATCTATTACTTGTGCTGATGTCTCAAACCTATAATATTTTGGCTACAGGCAAGACATCCTATCTAACCATTCAGGAGAACAAATCAGCCATCAACAGGGGACTGATCGCTGCTAGTTAGAATGATTTGCACAGACACTAACAATGTTGGGGGAAATGTAGCCTAAAAGTATAGACCTTTCAGTTACTATGCATATTTTACAGTGGCTAGCAGAATGGACCCCTGAGCTGCTCGAGGCAAGCAGGTGATACCACAAAATAATAAAGATCTTTATGCTTCAATACAATTTAAAGTCTTACTGTAGAATACGTTCTTTACAAGAGGGTAAGGACTATCCCAACAAAAAGTTAATCACTGCAGATAGTTCCAACTAAAAAGTAAGTTGGCTCATCTAGTGAGCACTTAAGAAAAATGGAAAATATTGAGCTGAGACCTGCCTCCAGATACACGTGCATCACTCCTGTACCTTGTCTGCCTTAGGAAAACATGTTTGCATTTTTCTGTACAAGCACATTTGGTGACTTGCAGCAAACTGGGTAGGCATTCATTTATGCCTTCAGTTCTCAGGGACCATGCTACTTGTATTATCACTTTGCTATTGAAATATGTGAATGGATTCTTTTTTCACTTATTAAAGAGAAAGAATGAAATATGAATGCAGGTACATGAGAGCAGATTTGCTCATTAGGTGCCACGGTCCAACATATGGGTTGACAATGATGCCCAATACATACGTTCTTGCAGACCAGCGATTATTGGAACTGGTAAATATCAGTTTATGTGTCAATTTTACATTCTCCCCACACTCAGCTGCCAGTCTGAGTCCAGTCACATGGCAATAATTTGTTAACCACTACGCATATGGACCCAGACAGACACTGGTAACAGCAGCCCATGTGGTCAAAGTGAGGAGGGAAGGGTTACTGCAGGGGTTGCCAAATTTTGGACTGTGGTGATGGGGACTCGGGTGAGCTGGAGACTTATGCCTTCATGTGAACATGGTTTCTTTTAAAAATATTAATGGTGGTGATCATAAACATTTGGAAATAGTGAGTTGAAAACATCAGTCCTCATTGGTACATATTACAATAAAAAGTTGTGCAGCTGGTGTAGAGGGTCCCTTAGCTCCCAATTCCTGCTGCTACCAAATCAGTTCCGCTGCTGTCTTCACCGCTGTGTCTGGATCCAGGGACTTTCTAAACAGATCCTGATCACTCAGTGAGCAGTCAGGCAACTCCCAGTCCACCTCCTAGTTCATGGAACTAGTTTACTCCTTTTCTGGGATTTAACGGACAAATAACCTGCAACGTTTCATTGGGTTTTTTAAAATAAACACGAATTTTACATTTTGTATCAGGAACATCCCAAAGGATCTGAAAACTCAAACTGTACTGCGTAGAAAGTTACCTACCCAGTGCAAGCCTTCGATAGTAGAAAGAGAACAACCCCTTTCTGAGGTGTCAGTTTGCAGACACAGTTTCAGCAGGGATTTAACCATTGTTAACAGCACTTGCTGCCCCAAAAGAGGCAAGGGGGGCTCACCACCTTCCACATCAGTCAGCAGAGCTGGCCCGATGTGGACAGGAGAACATGCAAAATGTCTCCTTCAGGCTCAAAACTTCCCACAGCTCTTGAGACTGTGCTGCACTCACTCATGTCTGGCAAAGTGCCAGTGTAGAGAAAACACAGACAGAGCAATACAGTGTATTGTTCTTTTGGCTTGTTTGCACTGTAAGCAAACACAGAAGAAAATAAAATTAAACAAATTACACTAGTAAACAGAATGAGCTAATCATTTTGACACCATGTTCAGAACCAAAATATCTTTTAACAAATAGAGTGAATCTGTTAGAAAGCTACCATTGCCTTTTATATGCCTACTCAGTACACTGGTGTGATAAAAAAGAATTCTTTAGAGCTACACAGGTGTATTTGATTTACCAACAATTGCTTTGCTTGTACCATTAAAAAACCTGGGGCCCAGTCTTACTCCCACTGAAGTCTAGTTCCGCTGTCATTGAAATTCCTGTAAATCCAGAGTAACATTCCTGGGTCCAATTCGTCATTGTACAGAGCTGGCATTACACCTCAACCCCAGCAAGGCCATTGATGAATCCTCTGTCAGGTGCAGAACTGGCTTTGCACTACTTCCATACCATATAAGTCCACATGGATAGTATTGGAGACGACCAGGGAAGACTTGTAACTTGCAAAACCTCATAGGGGCCAGCCTCTACAGCCCTGAACGAGGAAAATGCAAGTCATTTTATCTCAGCACAGTTATACCAGAGATACATCTTAGGGTGACCAGACAGCAAATGTGAAAAATCAGGACAGGGGACGTGGGGTAATAGGAGCCTATATAAGAAAAAGACCCCAAAATCAGGACTGTCCCTATAAAATCGGGACATCTGATCACCCTAATACATCTGCACAACTGTGAGCAGCATAGGGTCCAAAGTTAGTGACTTCTGTGAGAGCAAGATATGGCCTAGAAACTTTAAAACACTGTTTTTAATTTAAATGCTTCCTATAACTCAAAAATATTAAAGAGGGTCAACCAAGATTTTCAGAGGGATACATCATTGCTAGATCATACTAGGGAATTTGCTAAGAAACTGAGTGATTGTCCATGAGAGATCAATTTTATTACATGACTGTGTTTTAAATTTTTCAGAAAGAGAAATCTAACAGTTTTTAATGTAATAATCTCAAATTGAAGAGATTACACTTAATCCTTTTGAAAGCAAAGGTATAAAACCTCTCTATTATCCCCACATGTCTGCGTAACTAACTGTCCACAATTAGTTCTGAAGTAATAGAGAAACCTGATGAGAAAACATTTGGCAAACACTTGCATTTTAGTAACAATTCAGTTCCAATTGGACTGAATGGCAAAATACCTATTGACTTCGATGACAGCAAGACTGGAGCCTTACAGGGTATGTTTGCACAGCAGAAAAAATCCCCTGCTAGTGAATCTCAGAGCCCAGGTCAACTGACTCAGGCTCATGCTGTGGGGCTAAAAATAGCAGTGTAGACATTTCCATTCTAGCCATGATGAGAAAATGAAAAACCTAGAACCAGACCTACACCTGTTAGAAATTGGCATCTCTCCACTGGATTCAGTGGAGACATTACACCAGATGAGGATCTGGCCCTTAGAATTTTGCACAGCTACTTATAGAGAAATTCACCTAAAGAACAGGGGACCAATAGATTTTCCCCTTTCACAATCCCACACAGAGCACAATTATTCAGGCTTTAGGAGTTCATTTCCTCCATAGTGACAATTACACTTAGCTTAATTTGCTTTTGCAGAGTCTGACCTTTACTCTTACTTTCTTGAAAAATAGCAGGTACTGTTGAAGGATAAGTGGATTTTCACAAACTAGACTTGAGTCCTGTTGTGAGAACTAGATTTTAGGATGTTAATCCTTTAAGTCACCTTATTTGTTACTTTTTTACTGCCCTGGCAACACATTTGGATTTCAGGTTCTGTTGCCAGGACTGTTTTCACTCCGCTAGGCAGGCCCCAAGTATGGCAGAGAATACAGGTGGCACAAAGTTGACATAAAGCTAGTACAATAATACCATAGTGTAGCCAACCCAGCCCATGCCCAAAGAAGGCCTTGAATGCAGTGTAGCCAGTTTGGTTCCCTGAAAGTCTGAAGGCTGAAGGTCATGGGGACCATGAAAGGGTTGTTTTTCCTTACACGTGAGAACTCTTTTCACATCTTACATGAAGATAGGCCCAGCTAGAGCTGCTCAGAACTGTTTTTTCCCAGAAAATATCAACTTTTGTTTTTATTAAAAAACAAACCCTACCCCCAATTTTTTATCCATAAATGAAAAATTTTCCCAGTTTTGTTACCTTTTGGGGCCAAAAAATGTTCAGTTTCCAGCCAAAAATGTGTGCCCAAAAAATAAATCAAAACACAACTCTCCATAGAAAAAAAATTCAGTGGAAATTGTTGACCAGCCCTTTTCCCAGATTATATGGAGTTTGGGGTATGACTAAGGGATAAGAGAGACAGTAAAGTGCTGGATGGGGCTCCCAACAGCCCCATGTTAAATCTGTAGCACCACCAAACAAGAAGGAAGTTGGTGAAGTTTACCCTACTGGCCTAGAACTGGGCACTGCTCAGCATAGTAGGGATTCAAAACAGGTATCCAAAAGCACAAACATATATCTGGAACGAGTGTGATGAGAAAATAACATTTAAACATTGTGTCTAGCTAATAAATCTTAAAATGTCCTAATTTTTTGGCTAGGAAGATGCCTTGAGCATGGCCTGTGTGGTTCAAAAGGAAGAATGTTTAAAGTTTTCTTAAATTCCTTAATTTGCATTAAACTGAAACTTCTTTATGACTTAGTCCTATTTCTAAGAGTTATTTACACCCACCAAATCAGGGAACAGAAACAATTCCATGTGACTTATGACCAGTTAACTAACCAATACGATTAAATACTGAATATTTGCAGTGAACTGGTAATCAACAATTCATAAAACTAACAAAAATAAGTGTCAGATACACTCAAACAACAACTGAATTCAAGACAATCATGATCTGTTCATGGACACCCGGGGCAGAAAGAAGGGCTAAATTTGTTAAATGAGTTATTTGCTATAGAGTATTTCTCCGCTCTTTGTAACGAGTAGCCAATTGCTTGCCACAGGGAGCACACACACACTCCTCTGGATTTCCTGTTGCCCTGCTAAGGATTGATACAGTGCAGTACTCTGTACTTCCAGATCTGTCATTGGCAGAAACTTTGACATGCTGAAAATGTATTTGATAGTGACCTTGACCTCACAGCACCTTTCAAATGTGACACCTCCAAAAGCAACAGTTATCTTTGTGATGGAAAATACTTTGCACAGAAGACACACTCTGGTTGTAGGAAAAGGCAAAAAGAGAGGAATGAGGAGTGATCCGGGAGCAGAATATCAACATGATTATAACAAAGAGTTCATAACTGATGGAAAGATTTTCCCGATAGGTAAAATTCTAAACTGCACAAAACTAGCTCCAAAATATCTAAAAAAATACTGAACAGAAATATCCGCTATGCATCACTACAAAAGTACAGCTCTTCCACTACAGTACATTCTTGGAACAAACATAGATAATTTTATGGTTCACTCACACACGTCATCATTGTGCTGTGGGTTCTCATATGTAGTGCCATATCATTACATAGCTATACCATGCTAGCTCTGTAAGTTGTTATTTCATTGCTTCGGTGCTGTACATAGTGGGAGCTAAAAGTACCAAAGAAATCCCCAAATCTGTGGTTCATAAGAATAGCACAAGTCTCAGAAACTAAAGAAAGCATGAATTTGTTACACTGAGGGGAGAGAATGATATAAAGAGAAGAAGCCATTGATTTCCAGCTCAAGAATTATTTACTAGCACATTAGTACTGTGGGTTAGCTTTTCTATACCTGATGTGCAACCATATTCTTTCAGCCTGAGTATGTTTTATTTTAGATTAAAGGAAACTGAACTAAATAATAAAACAAGGAAGAACAAAAGTAAGGGCTCCAAGTGAGAGCACAGTGCATGTCTCTTGTATAGCAAACAGTTCCAGCTCTGCTTCACAAAATGGCAGCAGCTCTGCTGACTGTAGACTACTAGAAATTTAAATGTATAGTACCCAGAAAACTGGATCTATATGTACAACACTGTGCCTAAAACACTTAGTAGCAATTTTAAAAAAAAATCAAATGGACACCACTTTCAGCTCATGATAATATTTGGAATTTCTATAGTGCCTTTACCTTCAAAGCATTTTACAAACAATTACAATATTTACTAAAAGAAAGTCTCTGCTTTTCACTTGCTGGAAGCAGTGCCTGGAAGCCTGATGTTTGGCCCTGTGAGATCTTTTGGTGCCTGCTACAGGCTTTTCTATTACTAATTGTCATATGACTGTGGATACTCAGTAAATTTGCTGTGCTCTCAGTAAGCAAAACAGACTCTGCCTTAGACCAATCTGCCACATCCTATCACTGATACATGTCCTTTCACATGCTCTAATACAGTCTTGCAATCTCTCTCTCTCTATCTCTCTCTCTCTCCCCCCACCCTTTCCTTTTTACCTGCCCAAGTCTGGCTGATAGTATTGAAAGAAATAAACCTCTCTCAGGGACTCTGACTAGGTTTCTTCTGGTTCCCAGCATGTGCCACACATGGGGTCAAATCCTGACCCTATTTAGATTATAAGCTTTTGGGGGCAGATACCATCTCTTGTTCTATGTTTGTACAATGCCTTGCGCAATAGGTCCCCACATTTGGGTGGCCCCTAGGCACTACATAATAAGCATAATAATAATAATAATATTGAAGTTAATTAGTGTTCTGCCACTGACTTCAATGGGGCCAGGATTTCATCCCTACTCTTTAAAAATGGATAAGCCCTCTTTCCAGCCTCTTTACACAACAATTTCAGGACATTTCTGCCCCATATTATTCTGTTCTTCAATCTCCCCTGTTCCTCCCAGTGGAGGGGAGAATGTGCCTAATTTATCTATCAGAATTAGTGCATGCTAGTGGATTAGACATGGAAACAGGGTTGTAGCTGTGTTTGATTCTCAGTGTTTTATACAATAGCACTGGACCATTTCATTTTGGATTAATTTCTTTTTCTTGCCTTATGTATTTTGTCAGAGTTTATGTTTATTTTTTGGTTCTTTTAGCTTCATAACACTTCAGCTCAAATGAAAAATTTACAACTGAAAATATTGTCTAATGCTTAAAGGTTCATTATACATTCAAACTTTTCTTGCACCTTTGCCGTAAGGGCCCAGCAATTATCTCTGAAGTGTCTGTCATTTCCATTGACCCAAAGGACAAGATTTTGTAGTCCCACAGGAAATCTCAGCAGGCAACATCTTTAACCTTCTGCTTCTACACCTTGAAGGATTTTCCTTGTTCCCACAGCATTTGAGAACTTAGAGGTCAGCAACGGATGTAGTACTACAAGGATTTAAGCATTTTCACCCTTTGAGTTTGTAATAAAAAAGAAGCCAAGATGACCGTTCAGATATAGAGATTCTGCTAACTGTCCCGTTTAGCTAAATGTGGTGCTTGTAGCACACATTTCTTAACAAACAGAACTTAGATGAACAGGGTCAACACTGGTGAACTTAACAGTTCAATGCTGTAACAAGAGATCGGCTGACGGTAGCAAAGGACAAAACTGGATGTATCGGTCAATCACAGGTTGACTATGAGCTGCCAATATGATGTGGCCTTGAAAAAGGCTAATGCAATGCTAGGATGCATCAAGACAGGTATTTCTAGTAGGGAAGTGTTATTACCATTGTACAAGGAGACTTAAGGAGATTGGCTTCTTTAGCCTCACAAAATGAAGAATGAGGGGAGATATGATTGTCCTCTATAAACACATCAGACAGATAAATACCAGGGAGGGAGAGGCATTAAGGGCCAATGCTGGCACAAGAACAAATGGATATAAACTGGCCATCAATAAGTTTAGTCTTGAAATTAGACAAAGGTTTCTAAACATCAGAAGAATGACATTCTGGAGCAATGTTCCAAGGGGAGTAGTGGGGCAAGAAACCTAACTTATTTTAAGACTGAGCTTGCTAAATTTATGGATGGGATGATGAGATTGCCTACAATGGCATACGGCCCATTTGTGACTGCTATTAGCAAATATCCCCAATGACTGAGATGGGACACTAGAGGGGGAGGGTTCTGAGTTGCTACAGAGAATTCTTACTGTAGCCAATTAGTTCATTTTATCATCCATTGTATTATGTGATGTTATGGTCAATGTATATGCTATTTCATATATAATCAATGTATGCTAAATAGATTTAAGTTGTAGGATTATAGAAGTATAGGAATGATAAGTATTTAGGAGTGATGAGTGTGTATTAGGTATATAAGTAAAGCATGGCTGAAATGCAAAGCCTGCAGACTGAGACCTGTAAGATTTTAGCCATACTAGGCCATAGGCTTAAGAATGCTTAACATGAATGAGTGACCTAGGAATAACCCTATGCTCGTAAGGTCACAAGGTTACTGCATAAGATGTGCCAGTAGGTGAGGTTACAGAAAAATGAATTGCAATAAACTGCAAATGTATTGTCTGAGACCAAGAAACACCTGATCGTAACATCTTTAAATGTCTGTCCTGACTGAAGAATACATGTCATGCGTAAATGCTAATGAGAATAAGAGAAATTACAAACAATCTATGAAAAACAGAGCACCCCAATATTCATGGAATGTGAAAGTACAGACATGAGAAAGAAGACTGACACTTTCATGCATATACATAAGATGTTAATTACAATATAAAAGAAAGTTCCCTGGTTGGGTAAGAGTGAGAAGACCCAAGGGACAACCCCACAGGAAACCTCAGCAGGAACCATCCCTCTAGTGATGATAGTCTATTGAGAGGTTCATCAAACCCTAGAATATCATTGAGGATATGAGTGAGTATGAGTAGTTATAGTTATTGCATAGGTTTGATAGGATTTTTATATGCATGGGTAATTGTAACGTATTGCTTTAATAAAACTTGTAGTACAGACAAGACTTTGTACTGTACACCAGAAAAACCACCCCAATTCATGTGCCTCATTTTTCCTATCTGTGAAATGGGGATGATTTACTTACAGATGCAACATCAGGGGTGTTTTGACACAGAGATCCTCAGATGGAAGATGCTCTAGAAGTGCAAAGATTTATTTATTGTAAGAGAGGTTCTGGGCAGGTTATATAGCTGGGAGGCAGTCAAGCTGGACTGGATCTCAGGATCATAGTTAAGCAGTTTTACAAATCCCTTACTTTCATCAGCAGTAAACTGACTTGCTAATATTAAAAGTGAATACATCTTCCCAGCTTTCTATATAAGACATATATAGTGTGTGTGTGCATATTGTATAAAAATACATTGACATTTTCTGCTTCTTTTATAAATATCTCTTTTGTGTAAACTATAAAATACCATTTAATCTGTGATATTTCTTTTCAGCCACCTTGCTTACTTATCTCTAAATTGGTTTACTCAGACTGTGTATCCTCTTTTGCATTTATCTACATTCCATTGCACCTGACATCATGGCTTCCTAAGAGTGATTACTCAACTGTAAAATAAAAAATGGTGATTATTATAGCAAGGAGACAATTACTTGGTCATAAATTAATGGGTAATCTGTCTTTTGCAGTATGCATTTTGTTATATGTTAGGCACATTTTGTTATAATTTATAGCAAAGTCCCTACGCCCAAAAAGGAGAAAGAAAAGGAAGGTACCATGAGGATTTGTTAAAGCCATAGATATATTCCTTCTAAACACTTTCTGCCTTCAGTGGTCCTGTTAAGATTTTCACATTCTGCATGGTCATCATGTGTTTGCTTTTTTTAAAATGTATTTTGGTGCCCCTTTGAAAATGTTACATCCTTTGTATCTCAAAGGATGCTAGGCCTGGTTTCCTAGGAAAGCATGAGGAAGTTACTGATCCATTCTTTTTTTTGTTTGGTAGCCTTCTTTGTCTCTTTTCCATACTTCTGAATTGGCAATGCTAGGACATTCGGGTTTTCCTACAAGGTGATATTTTAAAAAAAAACTTCTCTCTCTCTTTTTACTACTTTACATTCACTAGACAGATGGAAGCAACTGCATCTGTTCTTTTAAAGTAAAACTTCTATGATCAAAATAAATGTCATCTCAAGAATTAACTATTAAGTGTTATACCACTTAACATGTCAGAAAACTTCCTCAAAGTCACTGATATTTTGTTTAACTATCTCCTATGAGAATGGAAAAGGCTCTCTAACTTTTGTAAGCTACCAAATGAAATCAATGGACAGACTGCAATTGACATCAGTGGACTTTGGATGAGGGTCCTAATAACTAATATATATAAATATGTCTTCAAATTCAATCTCCAAATAACTTTTCCGTGGCAACTATTGTGACGGGTTGGATCACAGAAACCCTCTTGGGAGCTGCCAACTGATGTGCCAAGACTACTTCTGCCCCTGCTTTCCTGTCCTGTCAGCTTAGGACTTCAGTGCCCTGCCTGGTCTGAGCCAGACTCGCTAGCCTGCTGCAAACCCAGACCCAGGTCTGGACCACGTCCCATAACAGATGTAGGCTTACCTGAAAGCAGCTTACAGAAGTGTTCTTACCTTTAACACTCAGATGCCCAACTCCCAGTGGGGTCTAAACCCAAATAAAGCTTATACAGGGTAAACTCATAAATTGTTTGCCCTCTGATAGAAGAGGGCAAACTGATAGAGAGATATGCACAGCTGTTCCCACCCTGTTACCACCAGGTATTAATATATACTCTGGGTTAATTAATAAGTAAAAGTGATTTTATGAAATACAGAAAGTAGGATTTAAGTGATTCCAAGTAGTGACAGACAGAACAATGTGAATTACCAAGTAAAATAAAAGAAAACATGCAAGTCTATGTCTAATACAGTAAGAAACTGAATACAGATAAGATCTCACCAGTTCCAGTAAGCTTCCTTTTACAGACTAGTCTCCTGCTAGTCTGGGTTCAGCAATCACTCACATCCCCTGTGGTATTGTCCTTTGTTCCAGTTTCTTTCAGATATCCTTGGGGTGGAGAGGCTCTCTCTTTAGCCAGCTGCAGACCCTGTGGAGGGGTCTCCCATGGGTTTAAATAGACTGTCTCTTGTGGGTGGAGACCCTCTCCTCTCCACTATGCAAAGTCCAGCTCCAAGATGGAGTTTTGGAGTCAAATGGGCAAGCCACATGTCCATGCATGACTCAGAACTACAGGTAGCAGCCATTATTCACATGCTACCTTGAACGTCCTCAAGTAGACTTCTTATGTGGATTGGAGCATTCCAAAATCCATTGTTCCTTAAGTGTTTCTTGACTGGGCACTTAATTTTGCACCTTCCTTTCTAAAGAAGCTGACCAAATGCCTTACAAAGCTTACTTAGAAATCAAGCAAGTATATAGCCAATATTCATAACTTCAAGTACAAAAATGATATATGTGTACAAATAGGATGAATAGATTCAGTAGACCATAACCTTTACAGAGATATGTTACATGGCACATGTAGCATAAAACATATTCCAGTTATGTCATATTCCCTTAAAGCATTATGAGATACATCGTCACAACTATCACCTCCAGTGCAAAGCAATATTCTTCTCAAACTGAGTGACAATGAATAGTCAAGGAATATGGATACCAGTTGCCAAACAACTAAGAATCAATAAACTAAAATGAATAAATCATTTGACTCCATTTTTAAGCCTCCTGACAATTTGAATTCCACTAGTCACATGACGTAATATATGGCTAGATATATGGCTAGACAAGAGGTACTAACTGATTATTGAAGAACTACCAACTGTGGTATCACTCAAATCAGCCTCTGCACCATATACCTGGAGGATAGCTAACGTAACACAATTTTTTTAAAAGGCACTCCAGATATGATCTTGGCAATTACAGGCCAGTAAGCCTAACTTCAGTACCAGGCAAATTGGTTGCAACTATAGCAAAAAACAGGACAGGACGACAGGAAATGGATCACTTGATAGTTGCCCTGTTCTGTTCAATCCCTCTAAAAGTCTAAAGCATCTGGCACTGGCCCCTGTCAGAAGACAGGATACTGGGCTAGATGGACCATTAATCTGACCCAGTATGAATATTTTTATGTTCCCAAGAGGTGCTGATAGCCTCATAAAGCCCTTCTAGGTACTACAGAGATCATTTCATCTATCATGTGCTCAGATACAGAAGCAGATTCAGCAAAAGCACTGCATCTGGCAGTGACCAAATGTGCAAAACCTTTCCCACTTTCTGCAAGCAGCAACCTATTGGGAACTACCTATTAGATGAATCTCTTGTGTGTGGCATCTACAAACTGCCACTGGTTCAGTGCTCCCTCACACCTCTAACACATCAGTGACTACTACACTCAAAACGGGAAGGCTACAATACAGTTGTGTGTGTATCCTCCCCATTTGCGTCATCTGAATATAGTGGCAAAATTATCATTGAATTCAACTACTTCTCACCATGTTCTCTTGGAAGCCTTTGTAGGTTAATGTTTTGGACTGTCACAATACATTTAGCTGTTATTGTTCAATTTTTGTGGACTGATGCTGTCTGTTGCTATGACTATAAGATTTTTTTCTCAAAGCTTGTTAAAGACTCCTTAGGTATGATTGATCACTTGTTACTTTCACAAAGAAAAGAGAATAAACTTTTATTCACAGAAAAATAAAATACTCACAACATAACTAACAGAACTGAGTATAGGGGATATTTGCGTTTTGATTTATGTGCAATGCACTACGTCTTATGTTGGATCATGTAAATAGCTCCCCAGGGAGCCATTACATTCTACAATAATGTACCTGGCTTGACTTTTTGTCAATTTTCAAAATTAGAGGCTTAATGTGACTTTTCAGGATGAATATAGATTACAGGTTGCTAATCTGAAGCATTCAATGCTCTTCACTGTTAGGAACTTAGAAGGAAATTAGTCTGTGATTGAAAGTTTTACACTCAGAATCTGGCTTTTATCCCACACATCTTTGCAAACTAACCAGTTATCTGAGCCATTTCAGAACATGATGCTCTTTTTATTGCTAGATATGCAGTCATAACAATGTTACCATCTGAGTGTATATAAGCAATAATGCATAAGGCATGCTATTAGGCTGTTATAGTTGCATGTTTCAGGTGCATGTAAATAATGATGGGCAAACCTCCTAAGAGTCAGAGGTTCAATAATGATAAGTCTCTATATATTTGGATGCTTTCCAAAGCTTATATGAATTAACCACACCTCTAAGGCTATGTCTACACTAGCCGTGTGATTCCCAGCTTGCACAGACATACTCACGCTGATTCGATGAGAGCTAGGGCAAGTATGCATACATGAGCTGAGAATCATGCCCCTCACTTGTATTATTGATGTAGCCTAAGTTTTCTCTGCCAGGCCTTCCTAGGTGATATAGCACTTCAGCCTCCTTCATTCCTGTTGCCTGTGAGCCTTGCTACTACTTTCTGGTTTGCAACCACCTTTGGTACTGAGCATTAAGAAGGTGCCCGCTGTCCCTCAGTCTGCTCATCATTAGAGGGTAATTAGAGCCCTGGAAAATTCCATGTGGTAGGTGAGTCAGCCATGTCTGAGTTATCTGTGCTCAAATAACATTTTAGTTTTTCAAACAATGGGAAAATTACTGGATATTTTTTCACTCTCACACAACTCAAAAATAGTTGAGTACCTTTTGCTGAAACTTTATAAACACACACTTCATTTTTTATTTATATTTGTGTATCACCTTGGAGCTGAATTCAAGCCTGGAAAATTTCACCCCAATGTACTTGTTAGAAAATTGTGAACAGAAAGCAATGGATTATAATGTAATCACTGATGGAACCTCAATGGGAACACCAGCTAATAAGCAAACACTATAATGCTATAACCAACTGCATAGCACAAAAAAGATATTTGTGTTTGTAGTTTGTCTAGCCAGATGAATGATCCTATTTAATTTTAGAGGATCCAAACCCCAAAGCTATTTCTGAATTGTTAAGCAACTCTGATTATGGCTCTGCTGCCTATTACCATGTAAATGAATTACAAAAATAACACTGAACATTTAATAAAACATAAAATAGATTAGCAGTGAAATACACAATTGTTCTATTGAATTGTTTTCAGCAACTCTTACTCAGAATTTAAAAATAAATATATAACAATGCTGATTGCAGTATTCACCAATTTTCTAAAATAATGTAACGCTTTGTTATATAATTGTATAGAAAGAACCTGGAATTTATCATAATTTCGAGGACAACCACAACAATCTAGTATGGCAAAGGTTTAATTGGAGTTAATATACATATTGGTGAGTTTATATTTGAATACTGAAAGCCAGGAAAAGTAAGGATCATTAAATGTACTAGCCGTTGTTATACATAATGATCAGAGGGGGAGCACATTCTGTCTGCCCCCACCAATATTCCACAAACAGAGTGAAGTGATGCAATATTTAATTCCTGTGTTCTGCTTTAAGTTTCCATAACAAAGTAAATTCACCATTTGAAATGATCCTGTAATATTCTCCTCTTATCTCTTCTTATAAAAACATTAAGCCATTGTGGAGAGTCAGCTTATATTTTTAATGTGCAGAGCAAATGAGCCTACACATGCCTCCGGTATCCCATAAATTGACTATATAAAACCTTTAAAGGTTGAAACCAGGTGTTTAAATATGAAAGAATTATATGCAATAATGTCAGTTAGATATATTCATTCTAAGACATAAAATGCTCTAAAAGTAATGTTTTATAATCTCTGCTTTATACTGCTAGATACTTTTCAAAGCTATTTGAACATTCACTGCTTGTAAGCGTTGTGTAACTATTTTGATCTAAAAGGGAGGAATCACTGTTTTCTAGTTCACAAATCCTTTAAGCAATGTTCATGATGCATCAGTTCTCTTACTTCAGTCACAAATTTGCATTCATAAAGTGTCTAATTATTACTGTATGAACGGTACCAAAAAAGCATAAATGGAATAGATCCCACTGTCCTTTTGAATAACTTAACTGATTAGCTGGCTGAACACAATTAACATTAGAGAGAAAGTGGAAATCTGAACTCTTACACACACTTTTCATAGAATATCAAGGTTGGAAGGGATCTCAGGAGGTCATCTAGTCCAACCCCCTGCTTGAAACAGGACCAATCCTCAGACAGATTTTTGCCCCAGACCACTAAATGGCCCCCTCAAGGATTGAGCTCATAACCCTGGATTTAGCAGGCCAATGCTCAAACCACTGAGCTATCCCTCCTCCATGAGGGTCAGTGTCAGATTTTCTCATGACTATTTCATTGGCTACAGTAGCAAAAAAGGGTCATTGTGATATTCCAGAGTGCAAACTAGACCAGTGAGAGGCTGTCTACCAGCCTCCTCCCCTGCAACCATGGGAGCCTTACAAATGCCTTGCTGCAGCTGCTTCCACCTGCATCGCTCACAAACAGCCTTCCAGAATGCAAACCACACACTGAGGGTCTGTGTGTAATTGTAATCTGCCAGCCACACTTCAGTTATACTCTGTTTTTTACCAGCCTTTGTTATGCTGCAAGGTGACCCCAAACACACTCCCAGTCCAGATGTCCCCCCAAAAGTATGTTCTATACTGTCCAGCCTTCTCCTGGAAATTCCAATGATATTAGGGCTGTTGTTTCTTTACAGGAACAATACACAAAAACTTGCTACCTTAAATGGAGCTACCCAGGCAATTTAACTGAAGCACACTGGATCAGTTTCAATTACAGAATAAAACCATTTTATTTAACTACAAAGAGAGAGTACAAGTCATAAGAGAGGCATAAAAGTCAGAAATGGTTATGAGAAAAATAAAGATAAAACACTTCCTAGTTCCTAACTTCAACTATATTTTATTTAAGGTAAAGTCCTTACCACATCCTTCCATCAGCATTACTGACCAAACTATTCAAGTCAGGACCCTTCCCCCAAAGTCCAACAGCTGTTTCCTTTGTCGTCTTCGGTGCAAAAAGGGAGATGGACAGGAAGAAGTGTGTTTGCCCCTCACTTTTATCTTTGAACCCCCCTCATAAAGTTGCATTCAGCTGAGCAGAAGGAGACATGGAGTCTAGTAGGAAAGATGCTTTATGCTGTTTTCTTTCACCTGTGGGTGCTGAGATAGATTTTCTTTGTCTCTTTTCTTTTCCCTCTCTCTGTCCGAGGACTATTTACAGCTTATACGCAAACTGAGGTAATCACACATCCTTTTGTTTAAGACCTACTTGACCAGTCATGCCTAATCGTGACTATGCGAGTTTGAACATGTCCATTTAACTATGTGAGTTTGAATATGTGCCTTTAACATTATATAGGGAGGATTTCATAATTTTACCCACAATGGAGCTACATACATTGAACCATGATATTATTGACCAGCAGGTTATTAGTTTTCAAATGATACCTTACAAGGCATATTTTGTACAAAAATTATAGCAACAGTGTGTATCAGGTGAGTATAGGGGCAGATTCAGTCACAGTCAAGTATCACTAAAATCTGTACACGATCTGTTCCCATAATTCATTTTTCTTACTTTTAAGTGAATGTAGCTTCCTTCTCCAATTATGACATACAAGTAAACTTTTATTTGGATAAAGAGAATGATTCTATAAGAGTGGCAGAGAATTTGGCCACTGGAAGAGAAGGAAAAGTTGGCCATTTGCCACATAGGAGTCTGAAGATTTGGCAAAGGGGACAGGAAGAGGTTACATCACTCGTCATAAGACTTGCCTACTGAATCACAAGGGATGGCCTGTTGTGGGAAGTCATTGGTTATTATGAGTGATATTGAAGTCAACCATATTGAGAAACCATCAGCATTCTTCTCCCAGCATTTTGGAAATGGGTTCCCAGAGCCCGACTCTTTACTGCCTCCTCACACTGCTGGATTGCATAAGATCTGTGCCAGCTAATTCTGATGTGGTTGACTTCATTTTTTTCCTCCAGGTCAAATGAATGGGTTCCCAGAATGAGTTCTGGCTTGTTTCTTTGAAGCCAGTCTTTCGTCACTTCACCCTCCAGGGCATAGACTCCTTTATAACTTTCTGGCTCAGGAGTTTACGTAGAATGCTAGCAGGGGGTCAGTGGAGGACACATAACAGTTTTTTCGGACATTCCTGGCTTAGTTTAACCACCTTAGAAGGAACATTCTATAACTTGCATTGTTACCACACAACAATGCTATAGGTGAGCTGCTAAAGTTCAATTGCCTTTTTATATGTTACTATAACCTATAAAAGGAGTTTCCTGATTAGGGGGTCTACATTCCAAGCTGCTGGATTTTTTTAAATATATCACATATAGAAATATTTTTCTAAGTTTTAGTTGTTGTTTGTTGATCCAAACCTGTTTCAATAATGGAAATATTGATTGGTCTTTGCAAGATTCTATGGTACAAATGTGAGGAAACGTGCTATTATTTATGTTTGTATCTTTTATGTCACAGAGATCTGAGATGACCCTTTTATCTCTATAAGAACCTTTGGCACTTGTTCGTCTGTCATGGGCAAGTACCATATAACACTGGGATCGCCTCCACCTATTTCATTCCTTCACTAAAACATGAGTAAGAGAGGTAAAGTAAACACAGAGTCAGCTCCTAATGCTTGGAACCAGTGAGATGGGTTCAGCACAGGAAGCAAGGGAGGGAAGGGATAAAGAAGACTATTTTCTTTCACTTCTCAAATCCCTCCTGAGATGCCATTATACCAATTAGAGATCAACCCCCAGCAGGTCCCCTATGGTGGAAGGATGATGAAGGGTGGTGGAGAGCTGATTACGCTGGCTTTATGTGCTACTCAGGGATTTCCCACACTAAGTGAGATCCCAGCTGGCTAAATAGGACAGCTTTATGAAGGGTACAAATGGACCTTTGATAGGGGCTGAGAATCTAGCTCACAGGATAATCTAAAGCACTGGTGTCTGATTGTCTCATTTGGTGTTCAGCATACATTTGACAAAAAAAGTCAGCCTTACCAAAACAAGTGTAAGTTACAATGTAGGCAATATGCCCTTAGCTGAGATAGAGTACTAGCACCTTTTACCAGTGTATTTTAAACAAGAACAATTGAGAAAAGACAAGGTGCGGGTGGTGGCACTGCTTTCAGGGTCTTTGGATGATAATAAAAAAATGATTATTTAACATTTGTATTGTCATGGTGGCTAAAGATTGGATCCCATTGTGCTAGACACTCAACAAACATGTCAAAAATATTGAACATGTATAACAATTGTTGATAAAAAGCAAGAGAATACTGGGGCAATTTGAAGACATGCAAATCAGCTGGTCCAGATGATATGCATCGTATGGGATTAAGGGAATTAGCTAACACACATACACACTATTTTTGGAAATTCATGGACAATTGGGATAGTATGAGACAGGAGGAAAGCAAATATAGTACTAATTTTCAAAAAAGGGAAAGCAGAATAACCCTGATCATTCCCACCCTGTAAGTCTAACCTCCAGCCATAGTGTAATATTGGAAATACTGGAAAATAAATCACGAAACACCAAGAGCTCAGTTATGCCTCTTACAAGGCAGAACCACAAAGAGACAGAAGAGGAAGGAACATCTGAGCAGTGGTGCTTGGTGACATTAGACTTTGTAAGGCATAATGCCCCTCAGACTAGAGGGGATCAAACTGAACAGCGGGACTTGCTCAATATTGCAAAAAGCATGGAAGTCATGAGAACACAACTTTGCCAATATGCAGGAGAGATAGGACCATGGCCCTACCCCAGTACAGAAATGCCCCACTGCAAGCAGTATCCAGGTATTGTCTAGCCCAGATATCCAATTCAAGGCTGCCTCTTTTTCAGGGCATTATTGGAGAGGAATAAGGTCTCCAAGCACCCAAACGGTCCAAAACCAGATGCCCTGTTGTGGTTAGACATTTGTCTCAGATAGTGACTGAATGAACAACATGAAGCCTGGATTTAAAAGGAATAAATCTTGCCAGACTAGAGCCCTTTGGTCAGAGGCCATGCCGAATGCAATAGATGCAATATATTTGTATTTTAGTAAAACCTTTGATAAAAAAATCTTTACTGAAAAATTGATTCCAACTGGCTTAGCAATTGACAGGGTGTGTGGCATCTTTTCTCTTGCGTGCTTTTTTTAAAAAACACACATTTTAAAAATACTCTGAAAAAGAGAATTGAGTGCAAGACCGGGCTTGTCTACACTTACCGGAGGATTGACTCTGAGGTGATCGATGCATCGGAGGTCACTTTAGCGGGTCTAGTGAAAACCCATTAAAATCGACCACTGATCACTCTCCCATCCACTCCTGTACTTCACCAGATCGAGAAGAGTAAGGGAAGACTACGGGAGAAAGTCTCCCATCGACATTGTGTAGTGTGGACCCCGTGGTAAGTAGATCTAAGCTACGTCGATTTGAGTTACGCTATTCACGTAACTCAAATTGCGTAGCTTAGATCAACTTTTCCCTTTAGTGTACAGAAGGCCGCTCTCCTCTATTCTGATTTTCCCTCCTTTTCCATGGCAGCAGATGTAAGAATGGAAGCTTTCAGTATCTGGGTGTGCCTGCGTGTCTCTCTCTGACCCTATCTTTCTCTTTTTGTTACTTCATGGTGTATATGGAGTGTATATTTTGCTTTTTTGTTCTTCTTAAAAATTGCATAATGCTATTAGGAAGTGTGTGCTTTTCTGTGAGAGTATGTAGCTATAAAATAGAAGGAATATAGTAATTGTAGAACATGAGCATGCATGTAGGGACTTCCAACAGAGTAATTCTACTTGTCTTTGTTAATAATTTGAATCAGTTGATATGATTTAATTTAACAAGTCATTTGTTTTTTCACAGGATAACAGTCATGAAGGTTGTTTTCCTTTGCTTGGTTTTGTTAATACAGAAGAAACACTTTCTCCTTCCATGGGGCTGTTTGTTAATTATGAACAATTACTCACTAGGCTGAGAGTTTGTGCTCCGGGATTTTGAAATATTATGATTAGGGGAAAAAGGAGCATAACATTTAATTGTTTTAGTATCTTTTTTTATACTTGCCAACATCCTCCACAGTAACTTGGTTTTGAATTGGATGTGATTCAAATACACTGGAATAATAACAAGTATGCCAGGCTCAGGTCAGGCTCAATTTCTTTTTAAAGATGTTGGATAACAGTATTTCACTCTAAACCAAAATATGTTAAACTGGAACAAGACCAGAATGATAGGCTGGGAGTGCCATTTTGCAGTTTAAGAACCCTATTCATCAATAACTGATAGAGCACCACTTAAGGGGGGATTTTTGGCATTGTGTGGCATAATTAGAATGGAGTACAATGAGCATTCATTGAACAAGTTAAATGATGATGACATTAATCAACATGGGGTATCTGGCATGCAATTAAAGAATATACAGGCTACAAAGATACAGGAATAGCATGATTAGTGATGGTTGAATTTCAAAAGGTTTGAAGGTTCAAATCAGATAAAGTTGGAAGCTCCTGAAGTTGGAAGTTTATCAATAATTATTCAGACATAATACGTTTGTACAACAGGGTTAGGAATCTTTTTGTGGTAGTCTTTTAAAAACGAGATGTGAGACATGTCCTTCTCCTGATTGTACATAATTTACAATTGAATAAAGAGCACTAATATTTCTGGCTGAGGAATAAAAACATTCAAGACATCCTTAGCAATAAGGAACTCCTTAACCACTGTTTAAGGCTGTGTGCAAAGCAGGATAGGTGCTCAACACTTCAGCAACTTATGCCATAATTCTCAATAGGGAAGGTCAAAACATGAGACATTAAGGGCCACTTTTTCAAATACTGGCACCTATGTTATGAATAGAAAATGTGCATGCAGATGTAAATAGGCTGTCAGATTATTTAAATTTACCAGCTGGTGCTATTACAGATTCAGTTAAAAGTCATTAGTTCTTGAGACATAGTTAATTGTCAAATGTGAGGCACTTCTTCCTAGGTGCTGAGCATATCATGAGTAAAATATGATCTGTCTGGTCTCACTCCCTTAGACTGCATATCAGTGAGAATCATTTTCTTAGATGCAGTTGCTATCTACAGGTTACCCCCTGCAAGCAAATTTTTCCTTAAAAAGTGCTACAGCATTACTTAGATGACTGCGTACCTTGCCCATTCAATGAAGATTTCACTTGGTGTACACATATTTCCATTTCCCCAACTTTGGTCCAGTATGTTACATGCATCCAAAACCAGGGGTGTAGCTAAAAGCTGTAAAACAGTGAGGGAGCTTTCCTGCTATGGGACAATGGATTATTATAACAATGACCTGGAATGTTTCACATCAGTAGTTATTTATAGCCTTAGTTACTAATATAAATAATATATACTAATAAAAGGTTGAGTAGTCAAGTGATCATTGATCTATGAAAAAATTAGATGTCCCTGAGAGTGAAGGGCAATGAAGGAAGAATTGTTTAGTGGATAGAGCATTGGACTGAGCCTAAGGAAACATGTGTTCAATTCCTTGCTTATCCACAGACGTCCTGTAAAATGAGGTTAATATATCTTTACTTGCAGTGGTGCTGTGAAGATGAAATCAATAAAGGAGGAGCTCAGATACTCTGTGATGAGATCCATATAAATACCAAGGTGAAGGGGTGCTTCATAAGTGATAACCATGACCATTTTCTCAGGAGTGCCATACAAGGCATATTTCACAATGTCCTGTTAACTGGGTGGTCACTAAACCCCAAGGAAAAGTATTTAATCCTTTAATTCTTGGTCTTAATCAGCCCTGTGGGATAAAACAAACTCAGCAGTATCAGCACATGTATCGTACCAATAAAATCACTAAGAGCATAGGGCTGCATTAGAAATGGAGAAAAAAACAACTCAGAAACTGATAACTGGGGAGGACAGGCAGGCAGAGATAACAGATACAAAGAATTACAGCATCCTTTCCGCTTAATATGACATACAAATATGTAATTGTTCAGTAATTACTTGGCAATTGCCGTACAAAGAAAACCTTTACATTTTCCTATAGAAAATATGGTGGTAACTATGCTTCAAGTTGCCAAAGGCAGTACTGTCGCTTGTAGTGATTAGATTTCAGAATAATTGCTCAGTATAAATGACATCAATGATCAGATATAATCCTAAAATTAAATGGTACTACTTATGCAGTCACATGATCAATGCTTAATTATGCTTATTACTATATCAATATGTTCTGTACAGCAGTGCTTTCCATCCTATCATAAAATATATCAGTAGCCATCCCGTTGGATCATCTGATAGGAGTGGGCTCACAATCAATTTCTTATTTCTTCTTAATCCACTTTATACTCTTCTTAAACTGCCTAATCTCTGACCTTGGATGCTGGAAATCATTTAGGAATATGTTTTTTAAACATATTGGGAGTTTAGTCCATTTCTAAAGCAGCCCAGTGCTAACTCCAATGAGAGTTAGGTGCCAAGGTTTTTTGAAAATTCCAGTAGGTGACTCTACATGTTTAGGTACCTTTAAAAATGTGGCCCAATATAACTTAAACCTATGACTTCAGGAACTTGCACATTACGTGCAAAATGTCAATGAGAGTTGTGAGCATTCAGTACCAATCTGAATCAGGCCATTTACAAAAAGATAGGAAGTTTTTGTGAATTACATAAGGTTTCCCCTGTTAAAGAAGATGCCACAAAATCAGTGAAGTCCACATTGCTCTGAACAGGGGCGGCTCCGCGGGCATGACTGCGGAGGGTCCGCTGGACGCGCGGCTCAGCTGGACCTCCCGCAGCTGCGGGCGGTTCCCTGGTCCGGCGGCGGCTGACCAGCGAACCGTCCGCAGGCATGACTGCGGCAGGTCCCTGGCTCTGAAGACTCAAAGGACTGAATAGCTAAACTATTTTGTTAAAAAAATTTGCCTGTACTCTGAAATATGACTTTGTAAAAATGGAATCCTGGGGTTCCATAATAATTGTGTCTAAATGGCTCCTCTCAGAGTTGCTCAGTGAACAATGAATATGATGTTCTTTCTTTGTGCTAGCCCTTCAAACTCCCTATGGAACCTGAAAGTCAAGCTGGGTACTTTCAACTTATGAACTATAACTTATAAAGATTTTGTAGGCCAGATGCTTTACCTCAGTTTATGCCCAGGGTTACATGTTTGCCATCATGCGTGGTGGCACAGATGTTGCACAGAATTTGAAGATAATGGATTGAACAGGTGGATCTCCAATTAGTATTTAATTAACAATTTTGTTGATGATGCATGGGCCAAACTGAACTCAGCGTATTTCTTTAACAGGTGTATTGGCTCTGCAGTTGACAGTAGTAAAATATTTCTTCTTTAACTACTGTAAGCAGCTGTGACCCCAAATACACACAGAGATCAGAACTGTTGAGTAAGATTGTCATTTTTATATAGTCATTTTTCAGTGTTTTTTTTTACTTTATTGGAGCTCAATGAGATTTGACATGATTGGCTGTAAGCTCTCTAATTTGAAATGATAATGGATCAGGCTCCATTCACTTAAGTATTATTGTTTGCAATTTAATGTTGACCTCTTAAATGTCACTTTCTTAAATTGGGCATCCTGTATAATCCTCTACCTTTGATCTAGCCTTAACAGTGACTTTAAAAGGAAGGATTCTGTTCACTTTTTTGTGACATGCAATGCTGGTTTCAGTGATACAGTGAATGGTTGGGTGCCTTGTGTACCTGTTTAAACATTTGGAGACATATTTTTGGATTCCTTCGTAACTAGTGTCCATCAATAATTCTGAACAGAAGCAAAGGCCCCCACCCATGTCACATTTGTTGAATACACAACAGATGAGTTTGTATGGATTAATGGGATTTATATTACTGAAGGATTAGCAGATACCCCCTTTGTGTTTTTATTTTAAACGGATATTTTGTTCTCCCTCCATCCATGTAAAAAAAAAAACTCCCCTTCCCACATGCCTCTTTTCAAGTTTCTTACAAAAATTACTGCAAATGGAAGGATTAATGACCCTGGTTAGTGGTGAACAGTGGCAGTCACTATGTGAAGACACCTGGATTGACAGTCTGTGCTGTACCTCCAAGAGGTGTAGCCCAGAACTTGCAGCTCTGGGTGCGGGGAAGGCAAAGGCGCTGATTCTGGGATGATCTGGGGACCAAAATGCTTCATAATAAAATGCCCCCCACCCACTCCCAGAAAAGATCTAGGCAGCCTGAGATCCTCACTCAGTTATAGCAACGCATCCTGGGACGCCTATGCACTGAACCTGAGCACTACCCAGAATGCTCATAGTGCTACACTCTATGAGCTCCTCCCAACTGCACCAGAGCTTCGGAGCCTGCCTAAGGCTACTCATGACAGTCCTATGCAGTATCTGCAATGGGAAAATTCTCCTAAGGCTACGTGCAGAGCTTTTACCCCCCTGTATGCTGCCACAGTGGCATATAGAAGCTGTCACAGCAGTGACAATCCCACCCCTATACTAGTTAGTATAACAGCAATGCACTGTTGTCCTCACACGTCTTAGTCCTGGTTTACACTACAAATTAATGTCAGTATTACTGCACGGCTAAGGGGTATGGAAAATTCACACCCCGAGTGATGCAGTTACACCGACCTAACTCCTGGTATAGACAGTGCTATACGAGGGGCTTCCCCCATCGACATAGCTATTGCCTCTCGGGTAGTACCTATGCTGATGGGAGAAGCTCTCCTGTTGGTGTACGTAGTGTCTTCACTAAGCACTACAGCAGCGCAGCTGCACTGGTGTAGCTGCACTGCTGCAGCACTGTAAGTGTAGACGAGCCATTAGGCTGTAATTTTGTGTTCTTAGGCCCTGCTCCTGTAAACACTCGATAGGCTAATTAATCAGCAAAAGGTAACTGTATTAGCAAGTGTTTGCAGGAGCACAGGATAGATTGCAGACTCTCTGGGGCAGTGATCACGCCTTCCTTTGCATTTGGATAGCATAGAGCACAGAAGGCCCCAAGTGCTGAGTGGGGGCCCTGGATGTTGATAATATAAATAATTATTTCACTTTTGTATCATGGTAGTGCCTAAAGATTGGATCCCATTGTGCTGGGCTCTCAACAAACATGTCATAGATATTGAACATTTATAACTTAAAACTTGGATCCCAGGTAAAAAGAGACTGGAAAATACTTTTTGAAATTAAACAAATATTTTTAAGCCTAATAAAATCCTGTCAATATGATTCTATTTTACCCCTATAGTGTAAAAGATATAAAGGTAAAGAGAAAGATTTATAGACAACAGTAAAACATAATTAGGATTACTATAACAAAGGAACACAACACCGAGGCAGAGACTGGATAGAAATACTAATGGTTTAATGCTCCTGCGCTGTCTGAGTCAGACTGTTTGATGATGGGTTTATTTTTAAATGCAAGAGATTGTTTGGATTCAATCCAAGCAGTGGAGGGCACCAGTTTTTGAGAAATGAGCAAATATTAACTGTCTGGGAATTGAGGCAAAGGAACAAGTCACAGTGCCTCTAGCATATCCCTTTTGGTGTCTCTGCACCCCCATTCCTTGGCATGTATTGGAACAATATACATTTCAGATATGGAGTTTGACGGCTCCAGGCAGTGAAATCTGAATTAAACAGCTCCTCACTTCCTTCATTCTGTTTAACCAGGTGTTCGTCAGTTGACTGTCTGTTCCCCTGAGTGTGTACTAAATCAAAACTATATTTTGATAACCAAAACACAGAGTATTCAGGACATCATCATTTTAAAACCACAATTATCAGAGAATACAAAATAGTTATTTCAAAAAATAAAAAAGAGAGAAATTTATTCCCCATACAGACGCAGCTGTGAAACTTCTCTCATATTTTAAAAAGTCACTTCAGCCATTAGAAAGCTATTGGGAAGAAGTCTAATGTTTATTTCTTTTATGACTGAATGTTCTGAATAGATTTCACTAATCAAGGATATAATGTGCATATTACTTTAAGGACTTTTTTTTTTTAAACAAAACCTACTTCTATTTAAAAACTAACATTAAAAAAAGTCTGGGATTTTGTTTGTTTGTTACTTAATCGTATGTATTATTGAAAGCAGCGCAGAAGCAAGGGTGGCAATGGGCCACTAAGTCTGTTGTGAAAGCCGATATTGATATTTTAAAAATAGAGCAGAGTTGCTAGATGGGTTTTTCCATACCAACAAGAAAAACATACTAGTTAATATGGTCCAAGGCCTATATATTCTAAAGCATCTACTAGCTGAGTTTCTGGGTGCCCAGTTTGAGATGCCAAGGTCCTGATTTTCACTGATGCTGAGCATCCAAAATCCCAGCTGACTTCAACGGGAATTGTTGCTACTCAGCAACTCTGAAAATCAGCCCTGGCTACAGGTCTGGATTTTTACCTTATGTGCCCCCAGGCACAGAATCTTCAGCATCCCGCCCCCACCTACAGCTGACCTTTCCGTAAAAAAATAAACTTTTAGCCCACTTTTAACTTTTAGGTGCCCTTAGAACGCTGGCATCTCTAGGCACATGCCTACTGTGCCTAGTTGGAAATCCAGCCCTGGCTGGCTGTCTCAAGTTGGGCACCCAAAAATCTGGGCACCCACAAGTCTGTATTAGCTCCTCCAGTTTAGTCCAGCCATACAACAAGTACAATAAGCTGACAATGCTTTTTTAGCATCAACTTTTCTAGCTATCAAAGAATTTGGGGGATATGCAGGGAGCTCTGTACCATAGAAACAGCTCAGGCAGTACAGAATAAAATGTCATCCCTGCTATCATTGTACATGATGTATTCAATTATTGTTACTTTTTCCCTGATATCCTCAGTCAAATTCCATCTAATAGAATGAGTTAGTGAAGTAAAGTATAATCTTTAGTTAGGTGGATTTTGCTGAAAGCTTTTCAAATTTTCAATGAGTTATTAAAAGTGAATGCAAAAAACTGTCTCTAGTATCAGCAGGCTAGTATGTGATGTGGAAACAAAGGTTAAAAAGACAGTGGACTATGCTTTTCTAAGATGAAAGGCACCAGTTTTCTCTCTTAGAGTTATAGGATTGACATTTTCTTCAAGGATGTACAGATCAGGAAGAGGAGACACATCAGAGTTGTGTCTTCTCTGTTAATATTAAATAATGTGTTGGGAGTTACTGGGAAGTGCAGTAGTGTAGCAGATCTGTCCTTTACAGTTGATTGTAGTAACTTCAGTAAGATGCTCAAAGACAATTGGGAGACTTTTTTTTATTTGGACTAAGGACTAGAGTGGGTCAAAAATTTTCCATGCAAATATATTTTGGCAGAAAATGGTTTTATGACAAAATGGAGATTTTCCCCAATAGTACAAATGTCATAAAATATTTTTGTTTTTTCAATTAAAATCTGGAAAATATTGATGAAAATGGAAAAATATTCTTTTTGGTAAAAATTTTGCACACGCGAAAATAATGTCCTGACTCCCTCTACTAAGGTGACAGGGTGCTTTGAGATATTTGCACAGTTAAAATAAGAAAGAGAAAGGAAAGGAACATTCATGGAACAGTAAGTGATCCTTTTGTCTGGTTTCTGAATGTTCACACTTGCATTGAACATGGATTTCTACTATTTCTTGGTTTGAGAGTTCCTTCCCACCTCCCCTTTCCCCCACAGCTAATTTGCCTACCCCAAGGTAGAAAGTCATTTAATGGAATAAACCTAAACCTATCTTTGAAATAAAACAATGATACAGGTGTTCTGCTGTTACAGGATAAAAGAGTGGATTTCAGATAAGACCATACAACTGGGAGGAAAAAGGAAATAGAATTTAAGGAAGAAAAGAAACATGACAAAAGCGATCTCTGTGGAGAAAAAAAATCTATCATTTAATCTATGGTAGGTGTTATGGGAAACCAGAGAAATAAATCTGGTTCATCTGTTCTTTTCCTAAAAGTCTCCATCAATCCTTTGTGGAGGGCCTATAATGAGAAAGATGATAGAAGTCACGATTATTTTAAGTGAAAAATTGTTATGTTATTACTTAGCTTGAGAATACACATACTATCAAGCAAGATATCTTCCCCTAGTATTCCATACAGAACCAAGAAAATCCTGAAAGCTATTTAATAAATTATATTCTCCAATATAAAGAGGTCTGGGTAAGACAGAAGGAAGGAAAGAAAGGGGAGCCAGGGCAGGGGTGGGTAAGAGTGCCAGTGCAATTTTATTATTCAATAATACCTGGAAAATATAGGAAGGAACTTTTTACAACTGCAGATGTAGCCCTCTGTTGCTCCTCTCTCCAACTCCCTTCCCGCCTGTAGTGAGAGGAATAAAACTGCTGAAAAGACTGCAGAAAGAGCTTGAGGAAAGTAGCTTGACTACTTAGACGGGAAAGGTGAATGTGTAGAATGTCTTCATTCCCTCCATACAATCTTTGCATAACCCATGGGCAACATGGGAGAGGCCAGGGATTGTCATTCTGTGTTTCCCTCTCTTTTGCAGGCTTAGCATCAGCAGTCCTTATATAGTCTAGTGTTGGACTGTGAATCGCTACTCAGCAGATGGGTTTAACAAATTTTTAGTAAGGTACAAACACTCACAAAGTAATGATCAGTTACTCACAAGTCAGAAGCTTATCGGGACAAACACACACACAGTCACCTCCAGCACCAGACAATACACAGCTTCAGCTTCCCTTTATTAGTTTTGACTATTTACAATTTTTGGGTTCCTTTCTTATGCATATGTATGAGTTTTATTTTTATATTAATTCTGCTTCACTGTCAGTAAAAGTTTTATGCTAATTCAAATGTTGTTTCTAGCTTTCTGGTTACTTTACAGAGTGCAGGTGATAGCAGCAGCCATACCATCATTACTGGATGGTGGACCAAAAATGAGCACTGAGGGTTAGGAAACTACATTATGAGTTAAGGTCCAAAGAGGTCTGGCTCAGGGATCCCTAACCACTATACAAATATCAGGCCTTGTGCTATAGTACTACCACTACCAGTATAAAAGAATGTCAGGATTATATTTACTGTCTGGGTGATATTTGCCTGCACCCCGTCCCTTTAATGTTGTGCCCTGTCCCTTAAGTCCCTCTGCCCTTTCGGATAACATCTCCGGTTCACCTCCAACTAGCTGTCCTTCATTCATGAACCGCTCTTGTCCAAGCACTGGACCATCTTGGCTATAGTGAAATAGTTGTATGTGGTGAAGCTTAAGTAGAGCTATGTGTCTTCTGCATACTGCAGTACTGTGCACTCAGGCTGATATCTTATTAGTTCTCCTGATGGGAACATGTAGATATTGAGTGGGACCAGAGAGAGAATTGATCCTTGTGGGACTCAGTAAGTGAAGGGTTTGGTGATGGAGGTGCAATTTCTTATCACTGGCCTTTGGTAGTGCCCCTTAAGGAAGGACTTCTTGTGCATTCCCCTGGACTTCTGCCACCTCTCACGTGAGACAGCAGTGTGTCATGGTTGAGTGTCAAACGCTGCAGGAAAATGAGAATAGATGTGTGCCCTCCATCCATTGAAAGCAGGAGATCATCCAACTAATACTGCTGATATCTCGAAATCTCTTTGTTATCATCCAATCCCCGGTCTTGTCCAGACACTAAGAAACTGAGACAAATTAGGCCATGACATTTGTCCGAGCACACTATCTTCAGATTATTTCCTCAGTGACCCTTTCACTTTCCTACTGATGATGGTCTTATTGTCCAGTACTACTCACTACCCACTCTGAATTACTTTCAATCTATAGCACCTGGATTAGCTTAAACACTTAATACATTTATGAAGAGAAAACAGTAGTGGAAATAGACCACAACTTCCCAAGGTAGCACTGTGTCATCTCTAATGAGAACATTGGGCATAAGCTCTCGTGGGTACAGACTAACACGGCTACTCCCTGATACTATCTCTAATGAGGCAACTCTGCTATTCAGCACTTGCCATCAGGTTCTCTATTCCCACCCACACCGCAAAATATTTTAGAAAATAAATACTTTGCCAATATGAAATAATTGAGAAAATTAATCTGTTCTTCCACATTTAGAAAGGTTGAACGCTTCATGACAGTTTAGTTTGCCCTGCAATAATATTCAAATCAGTTTCTGCTTATCTCAGTTCTACATGAGGTTTGCACCCTTAATAGCATTCAAATTACCAGACATGTCAATAATACATTTTCATTTTTCACACAATCAGGGGGGCAGTCATCTCTTTAATACCTGAGCAAAATGTGCATTATTTTTACCTTTATACTATATTTCCATGTGTTGTGCTCTTTAAATATGCTTGGATAGCAATATAAATATTTGAATGTTCTAAAATTCCATCTGACAGAGGTCTCTAAGAAACTGATATTTGTTTTTTCAAGCCATGTGAAGTTTTCTTCTATTAGTGGTACATAAGGGGTTTGCCAAAGCAGGCTATTTTAGGCCTAAAGATACTGGAGGCTAGATCCTCAGCTACTGTAAATCAGCCTAGCTCACGTGACTTCAATAAAGTAAGGCCAGTTTTCTCCAGCTGAGAATCCAGCCCTGAGTGTTTTGTATATCTTTCATTATCTCTAAGTAAAACAGATGAAAGCAGCCCTGAACTCTGAGGCACGAACAAATACAAAAGAGATTTCAAAGACTGTCTGCTTGCAGTTGTTTCCATCAAGTTATATTCAGTTTACAGTCACCCAGCTTTCTGTTTCCAGGCAAACCAAGCACTGTATTAAGTTATTTCAAATTTTGTTCTCTGGGGTAGTCTCATGGGACAGATTTCTCTCATTTTTGCAAAGGTAACAAGGGACAGCAATTAAATCTTATTCCAGCACACTTCACTACAGTACAAATAAGACACTTGTTCAAATAAGCAGACAACACCGAGCAGCCACAATTTCAGTTCATTTTAAGATAACAAAGCTTTTGTAAGAGAAGAAATAACTAACCAACTCTATTAAATAAAAATATGCAGTGCAATTCTGTGGGGTTATATGCATAAATGAATATACTGCTAATAATCTATTGGTGCAATTACAAAAATACCAAGCAAGATGTTGAGAAGGATAAAAACCTGATACTAATATTCAATATGATCTTATGTGATCCAGTAGATTAAGGCACTTTGAATAATGCCCCATTCCCAGTCATGAATGATTTTTAAAAAAACTGGTGGCAAACATTCCTCGCATTCCAAGGCAAAGATTTTATACAATCCTTTGCCACAATTTAGGGTAATGTTTAGTTATTTGCTCAGTAAACACATCCAGACAGAGCATGTGCATTTTCCTTGCTGGTGAGACTGAGCACATTTTCTTTGTATAATGCCTATCTGCTAACTGCATTCTAGGCATTTCACAGAAACTTAACACAAAACAATAAAACAGACTAAGAGGCAGGTGTCCAATTCATAATAGGCCCTGGCACATAATCCTTTGAGTGAATGGACATAGAAACTGAACTACCCTCTCAACTCTAGAATTCATCTCTCTAGGTCAGGATGGAGGCATATAAATGCCAAACAGTGTGGAGAAACTTACACGGCTGCTATCTGTGCTATATCTTTTGATCACTAAAAGACCTACCTTTCCAGTGTAGTCATAGCTGCACATTTCACAAACACTAGGTTTGCTTTCAACCCAAACATAAACATAAAAATGGTCATATCTTTGCAACACAAAGTAATATGTAAATTCTACCAACAGTCACCAGAGTGGATACCTATACAGTGATCTACAAAAAGCATGTTTTCATCCATTTAAAGGTCAAATGAAACGGGAAATAAAACAGTGGCAAAACATACTACTCTACTTTCACTCTATCTGGCTTCTCTAGCCAACTCTCCAAGTCAGCAATAGTTACACATGATATAGAGGCTATGGATATTAAGACTATGGATTAGTTATTAACAAAAAATCATTTGAATATATTTAGATAATTCATACTACTGTTTGCCACAACGGATCTTCCTAGTGTCATCCATTTACCTAGTGAATTATGCCAAACAATTATACAAACAATTACACAGTTCCAGGAAACTCTGAACAGACTTTGCTATGGATTATTTCCCTTATATTTACAGTCTTCATAGTCTCTGGACGACAATCACAGAGTATAATTTTATAGCTCTGAAGACTACCCAACCACACTTTTCTCAGACTTTAACTGGAAAAACAGACCAAAATAAAATGCATTTCATAAAACAGCCATATTTAACTAGTCAGAATTCATCCAACTCATGATGGTGTAAGAGTGATCGCTTTGTGAAAAGTGTTCACCCACAGGTGATGTAGTGTTTTTGTTTTTTATCATTTTCCAGTGTCAGTTTATTCAAGAGCGTGCAGTGACTGTTAATGCGTCACTTCGCCTTGAATGGTCCCTTGAACTATGTGTTAACTACTTATGCTAAACAATCTGTTCCGCCTTGTATTTAGCTGTGGCACTCTTCGGTTTGGTCTACTCTACCGAGTTAGGTCAACATAAAGCAGCTTATGTCAATCTAACTATGTTAGTGTCTATGCTACAGCACTGCTCCTGCCGATGTAAGTGCCCTACTACATCGACATCATAACTCCACCTTCACGAGAGGCGTAAGGCTTATGTCAGGCCTGGTCTACACTAGGGGGGGTTTTGAACTAAGGTACGCAAGTTCAGCTACGCGAATAGCGTAGCTGAACTTGAAGTACCTTAGTTCGAAGTACTTACCCGTCCTCACAGCGCGGGATCGAAGTCCGCAGCTCCCCCGTCGACTCCACCACCGCCGTTCGCGGTGGTGGAGTTCTGGAGTTGACGGGAGCGCGTTCGGAGTTCGATATATCGCGTCTAGATGAGACGCGATATATCGAACTCCAAGAAGTCGATCGCTACCTGCTGACCCGGGCGGGTAGTATGGACGTACCCTCAGTGTAGTTAGGACGACACAGTGTCCATGTAGACACCACAGGTTACTTACATCAGCTGCTGGCTAAAATTCTTGTCAATTTCACGGCTCCTTGCTGGCACCATGAAATTGACAAGAAAGGCTGGTAGGTTCCCAGCTGTGAGCCCTGTGCTGTGAGCTGAGGCAGGTGCAGGGCTCCAGCTAAAGCTCGGCTGCTCCCGGCTATCTGCTGCCAGGACTCCCTTCTCCCTGCTGGGAGCTCCGCTTCCCCCGGCTCCCCACTCCCAGCTGGGCTGCTGCCCGGGTTCCCTTCTCAATCTCAGAGTTATAGTCACTCAGATTCCATAGTGTCTCAGCTGCCACCAGGATGTGTTCAGTACAAGAACCTATATAAAAGCTCTTGCAATAAAAGTGAGCAAATTCAAATAATGAATAAATGCAAGGAAAGAGTAGAAAAGAGGCTACATTCATTTACTAATTAATTTGTTGATAATTATTCACTCAAGTCCAATACTAATTTAACCTTTCTTCTCTACACATTGCTCTTGGTAAAATGTCAGCATTGAAACAGTGTCAACGTTGTTTTCTATTATGATAAATTTAAGACTCTTATTCCATTTGGAGCCCACATGCTGGTAGAGCATCTCCTCTTTATTTATTGTACAAATACTATGAGTTTGATCATCCCCAAACTTTCAACTGGTCCACAAGGAGTTTTCTTCCTCGCTCTACACTCCTTTACTGGGCCTAGGCCCAGTTCCTTTGGGATCACCAGGCACCGGTACATTTATGGACACTTAGGCCCTGATCCTGGGACTCTGTCCTTTGACTTTGGTGGGCACTGGATCATACCGTACCTACCCAAGAATCAGAAGGGGCCATGATCGAATCCTGAAAACACTTATTCACGCAAATAGCCCTTATTCGTGTAAGTGGTCTCGTTGAAGCTAAAAAAACTACTTGTTTAACTAAGAATGGGGAAGTTTGGGTCTATAGTGAACCCTCATATAGTGTAACTCCATGATTAGTGAAACACAGTGAAAGCCCCGAATGGTTTCAGTGTTGGTGATAAATCTCCTCTCGTGAGGTTTTCCTGTTTAAAAAAAATAGGTTTGATTATAAGTGGTTTCCACAAGACTGATTTCACTATCCATGTAGTGGGAAGTAGAGTATCAGTGTAATATCTGATGCAGCCATTCCCTATCTGGGGAAATCTTAGCTTGGCCTGGGGATGAACTTAATGATGTAGTAGCTCTGTTCCATCTCTAATTTCTATGACATGTCAATTAGTGGGTGGCAAACTCAAGGGTAAAAGCATATGTGGAAGTAGCTAAGAGAAGTGTCAAATGCCTGAATTTGAAAAGGGTTTGGGAGCACAGCATACATGAAACTTATTCCTTTGGGCAAATTATAACTCTGCTCATATTAGAGGTATTCCCCCACTTGCATAGCTTAAGTGGAGCTCCAGGATACAATGGACTGTCAGGCTAACAGATTTTGCATAAATGATTTTTGTTTAAACTGCAAGGAAAGCCGAGATGTGCAAACTAAACGAGGTAACATAGGGACCTAATTGTAAATGTCTAAATCATGGACAATACCATAGCTAACTGCTCTTTCTGGGTACATTGTCAGAGCCTTAGATGATCAAACAGTTTATTTAAAACCAGAGTTGCTGACACCCAAGCTCATTGCCTGTCAATTCAGAGATGGAGACACATACAGGGCTGGTTTGGGGTTTTACAGTCAGATTTATTTGCTTATAGAACCTCAGCCAATGAACTTGTCAAATCAGTAAAATCAAATAAAAATCAATATACAAACAACAAATCATAAAAAATGTCTATATTGAATTATTATGGCATAAGATCCATAATGGATCATATAAAATGAGATTTCCCTTTCTTTTACCTCTGTGGCATTAATTTTGGTCTTATGGGGACTGGCTTGTATAGAGGATTGGTGCTGAAATACAGATTGGCAATGGGGAAAGAGCTTTTCATCTGTAGGTTGCCAATTAAATTGAACCCCAGCAGTAGTGAATGAAAGTTGTTAGCGCCTGTCTCTGGCATTATATAGCAAACAGGCTGGTGGTCTCAGTCCAGTTTTTACTGGATATGTTTCCACATTAAAGAAAAAAAAATCATCAACACAACGGAAACTAAGCTGTGGTTCCAACAGAGAGACCAAGCATTGAATGGGCATAGAAACTTCCATGTCTTAGCTCTTATTCTTAGAACTGGCCCCTCTCAGTCAAAACTAAGGCCCATTTGAGGTGGAGGATGGTATGAGGAAGCTCATGTTGCCATGTTCAACTGATGTGTATAAATGATGGACTTCAGTCCCCACGGCTTGTACACTCAGAAGCACTAAATTCATTTACAAAACTTAAGGATGGTACTTGTTTCTTTTTGCCTTTTGTTAAGCAACTGTGTAATATTTTTTGGCATTTCCTGCTCTGATGGATACACATGTCCATACTGTTCTGAATCTTCAGCAGTTCAATAGGCTTCTTAGGAGATTACAATCAAAAAGCTATTTTCCATGGCTACAAGCTCCAGTGTGGCTGCACAAACAGCCATAGGAACCTTGAAAAGGTAAGCAGAGAATGTTGTAACTTAATACTTATTCCTTTAATGAGGGGGACATTATGACCCAAGGTATAAAACAAGAATTACCGAAATGCACTTACACAACTTTGCAAGGGAACTCTACCACAATAACGAGCAACAATATTCACTGGAGTAGATACTTGCAATGTATCATTCAAATAAGCATTCACACTGAGCACTGGCAAATGGAGATACAGCAGTAGTGCATTCAAGGAAACAATCCCAGGAATGGAAAAATGTGATTGTTAGGGAGGGAAAAGAGGCTCTTTTATCAGGAGACCATTGGGCTACCGGAGAACACCATACATTCACAGAAATAATGGTTCTGTCCGCAACCTCATTTTCTAGATATGCTAAAACTAGACTAGCCTTGGCAGGTGCTATATCTTTTATATGTTTAAAGTTCCATACAAATATTCACATATTCGCATTACAATGTCAGGTATTTTTGGTACCTTTAACGTCGTACAACACTGGACACTGATCTTTGCCTGGTTCCTTATGGTCCCAGACTCATTCTTAGAATAACAGTGCAAATATTTAGAAAGGGCAAAATCCTGATCCCCTTGAAGTTAATGGCAAAACTCCCATTGACTTCAATGGGACAAGGAGTTGGCCCAAAGTGCATACCAATTTCAACCATTCAGGAGCTTAAATGATATGAAATACTTCAATCCAATCCTGTACTGCACTTCCCTGTGAACACAGCTGTCAGCTTATTGTGGGACGTACTCAGAGTTATACTTGGTGTGGCCAGAAGCAGTGGAGACACCCTTAGGGAAGAGGAAATCTCGTCTGGGAGCAGCTGAGGTAGTGTTCCATGTGCTCCCACCTTCACCTCCAGTGGGTGGGGACTGCTGCTTTGCTGCCCCCCATTATCCATGCTGACGGCTTGGGGAGTGAGGGAGTAGGGAAGTCACGTGCGGCATCTGGGGTTCAGGTTCTAGGGCTTCTCCCACCTATTGCTGCTGCCATTGGTTGGGGGGGGGAGTGTGACAGAGCTGTGTGATGGGCTTCCATTCTGTGAGGTTTGGAGGGCAGCAATTCTTTGCTTCGCAGGCTGGAGAGCTGCTGCCAATTCCCGTCTCAGCCTAACCCTTAATCTAGTATTTGGGGGGCTAGGTTAATCCCCAGTTTTGGGCTCTGGAAGGATTTTTACCTTGGGGCAAAATTAGCAAACTACTGTGTGGGATTTTTCACCCACCCGGCATCTAGGGGGTTTGAGGTGGGGATGGGGGGGGGGGAAATGATGGTCACAACTTTG
Source organism: Mauremys reevesii (assembly GCF_016161935.1). Taxonomy (NCBI): domain Eukaryota; kingdom Metazoa; phylum Chordata; order Testudines; family Geoemydidae; genus Mauremys; species Mauremys reevesii. The sequence goes on along the minus strand of NC_052633.1, from coordinate 33,272,088 downwards.
ACAGATTCTAGTGCAGTTGGTGGGTTACGAAGGGTCCAGCTGAGGGCCCTACAACCCAGTGTGCTGCATGGGATTGGTCCTGGGCACTCACATGGCATGGTGAGCGGGTATGCCTCCATACCTGGCACAGTTCATTACTCCTCTCCTACCTCTGGTGTGGAGAAAGGGAGAGGTTCAAGGGTTGGGATCTAGCCAGGGCAGTTTGGCAGGCCAAAGGTATAGAGGGGGCATGGCCCTCGCACTCTCAGCTTTGTAGTACATCCCACACCATTAATGCCAGCTGAGAGCCATGCTGGAACAACCATGCTACGTACCATGCCCGCAGCAATGCCAGACTACATGAAGTATGTGCACACCAGGCATGAATATTATGAGAACTTGAGCTGACCAAAAAACGGAAATCCCAACTCATGAAAAATGTTGCATTTTTGAACATTTTAACCCCAAATCAGGGGAAAAAAGTCAAAAAATGTGAAATTTCGCACAGAAGGATTTCCAGAAAAAGTCTGTCTCAGGAGAACTGAAAGAATGTTTTGTTTGTCAGCTGCCTGCTAGAGAACTGGGGCGCTCAGCTTCCCTGCCTCCCCACACCCCCAGCTTTGCTGCAGCTCCCCACCAGCCTGGCTGCCAGAGAAGCAACCAGGCTGCAGGGGAGGCAAGAACCAACAGCTCAGCCTCCACACCTCAGTCTTCCCTCACTGGAAGGCTCTTGTCAATTTTGCTTTCTCCCAGCAGGCAGAAAGAGAAATTGACAGGAACCTTCCAACCAGGCAGTGGGGGAGCTGTCATTTTTATGTTCCTGATGGAAAAATGGAAATTTTCACTTTCGAGAAAAGGGCAGTTTCCTTTGGGAAACCATTCTGATGGGAAATTCCCAGCCAACTCTAATTAAAACTGCTTCTCCTCACTAAGTGGCATCCTAGAAGCATGCAGCAGTGCAGAAAGTAATGGATTCATAATGATGAGGGGAAGTGGAGGAAAAGAAAAGTAGGGGGCATAGCTGTGATTCTGGCACTCACACCTTTCACCTCTGGAACCTGGCCTTGTTTCTTGCTGAGGATTCTGGTGATTTAAATCTGCATGTGCATACTCAGTAATTAGAAGCTTTTGTGGGGTGTGCCTAGAACAAAATGGCAACCAAATAATTTCTCCCAGGAAGGCCAGCAAATCAACTTACTTGAATCCTGTTTGAAAGTACTCTGAGCATCTAGAATTAAATTCTCATGTCAAATGTAGCATTCTTACTGTGCATATATAGTCGCAAGTTTTAGATTTCATGAGGTCACCTCTTGGTTTGTTCTGTTCCAAAACATTCAGGACTAGAGCCAAAATCTGTCCTCATTTACAGCCTAACTCTCCCTTTGACTTCACAAGAGGGTATAACCATGGGTAGAATTGGCCCTAATCTTGTATTTTTTGGACTAGAGGAAACCAAGGAATGATCTCATTGACATATTAAAAATTCGAACAGGAACAGATGGGATAAATGCTTACATACCAAAACTATTTGAACCTTTACAAAAATGCAAGAACCAGTGAATGTGAACTGAAGCTAAGGAAAGTTTGAATAGCCTATGGGATTTTTTGCTGAATATATTGAAACAAAAATTGCTAGTATTCCATTTCCATAGAAAAAAAGAACCAGTACAAATTGTTTTAAAAAATTGGACAAGTATTATATATGGAGCAAACTACCACAACATCAGCACAACAGACTGATAGCACAGAAGGTTAAGGTCTTCAGTTTATCCACAGAACAGTTACAACTGTGCAAGCTTTTCCACATCCACTAGCCATTATGCTTCAGACAATTCTAGGAGTCAGAAACGTAGGCCTGGTCTACACTAGGACTTTAATTACCGCTCAACCGTCCACACCAGGAAGCCATTTAACCACCCGGCAGGTGGAGTAGACATGGCTAGCTCGAATTAGGCTAGGTGTGGATGCAAATCGAACGAGCTATCCCACACTGCATGCACCACTCTGTTGAAGCTCTGGACATCAGTCCGAGCTTGGATTCTCTTGCCAGCCACACAGGAAATGACCCGGGAAAATCTGAATTCATTTTCCTGTCTTGGCACTTTGAATGTGACGTCCTGGTTGGACATCGCATCTGCAACGATGCAGAGCTCTCCAGCAGAGGAGTCCGGGCAATCCCAGAATAGAAAGAGGTCCCCAGCATGGACTGACCGGGAAGTCATGGATCTGATCGCTGTGTAGCGGAATGCAAAGACCTTCGAGAAGGTCTCCAAAGCCATGAAAGACAAAAGATACAGCCGGGATGCGATGCAGTGCTGCGTGAAAGTCAAGGATCTAAGACAAGGGTATCAAAAGTCAGAGCAGCAACCCAGACATGCCGCTTCTACGAGGCACTGCATGCCATTCTAGGTGGGTCTGCCACCACTGCCCCACCAGTGACGGTGGACTCCGAGGACGGAATAGTGGACAGTTCCTCCTCGATGTTGGGAAGATGAGGAATGGTCTTTGGAGGCTGACAGCCAGGATCTCTTCATCACCCTCACAGAGATGGACTCAGAATCAGGGAAGGATCAGAAACATTTATTTTTAAGAAACAGGTATATAAAAATAGAAATACTATATAAAAAATTTTAAATCTCAAACTATACAAACAGTAGGTCAACACATATAGGAATAGAGCAATAATCCTCTTGGGACAGTTCAAAAAAGCTCTCAGAGAGCAGCTCAAAAAGCCTCAGCAGGAGCTACCTGGGGAGAGGTGCCTTATTGGGTGCGCCATCCTAATGTAAAGGGAATCATCGCCTCGACAAGCATGGCAGCATATGGTCCTGGTCTGTGCAGGGCTTCTCTTAGCATCTGCTCTCTCTGACTCCGAGTGACACGCCTCAGGGTAATGTCATTCTGGAAGTGCTGCATCTAATTAGGGGAATTAGTGTACTGTTACTATTGTGAATGGTAGACTTTTACTTTGCATAAGAATGACCCTCGCTTAACAGCCACGTGTTGGAGGCCACAGAGGAAAAGCATACAGTGATCTTTCCCGTGCACTGCCGGGAGGGGTTGGAAAAGGCTCAGACTTTATGCTTTCCAGATTGCCTTTAGCAGGAGGGCACAGCTATCCATTAACTGTTAAGCAGACTCTACTGTAAGGCTTACCAGGACTGGCTGCTTTCAGCTGTCCCTCCCCTGTGCAAGACCGCAACCACTGTTCCGAAATCTCGAACTTGGCCTGAGATCTCGTGAGACTAGGTGCCCTGTATGGTCTTGTTCACAGAAACTGACTAGACTGTGTTCACTGTTAACATGTATCTGTTCAAGGAAATCACTTACTTTTCCCATCACACAGCTTGGCTCTTTCCCGGACTGCCCGTCATCCACCTCGCAGAGGCTGGCTAACATTAAAGAAATAGACTAGGGACGACATGTTGAACTGATGGTCTGCTCCACAGCCGAGGCGGCAGAGCAGAGACAGTGGAGGGAGACCCTGTGTCAGCAGCAGGAGGATAGATGGTGGCAGGAAGACCAGCAGGCGACTCAAACGCTGCTTGGTCTAATGAGGAGCAATCGGACACGCTCCGGCGCCTTGTAGATGTTCTGCAGGACCGCAGGCAGGAGGAGAGCCCCCTGCACTGCATCTGCAACCGCCCTCCAACGCCAAGAAGTCCTGTCCCCTCACCCAAAGTTACAAGAAGGAGGCGGTAGGGGCCGTGAGAACTGTCACTGCACCGCAGCAGGCGCTAATGTACAAGACACCTCTCGCGCTCTAAATTTGTAGAAGTTCTTCCCTTACAGGATCACCCAGTCCCAAATCCAAGTTTCAACCCCCACTGTGTATAACATTATTAAAAGCGGTTTGCTGTTACTCTCTGTTTCGTGTCAGAAGACTTTGTGTGTAGGGGATTTTTAATTGCAGTGCATAGCCCACATTACCAGGGTACAGACTTGGGGCAGGGTCAACTGCAGGGCACACACAGACTGCAGTCACTAGGCACCAGGGTCAGTCTGTGTGGTGTATGCTGCCCGGGTCATTCGTTGATGTGTATGCTTGTCCAGGGTCCTGGCGCCTGCCATCCCGAATGTAAAGGCAGGCTTCCCTTACCATGCACTTCGACCGTAGCCACGAGCCTCTCCGCTGCCCTGAGCCCCAAAAGAGCCCTCATTGGGGACAGATACTCACCGTCCCCACACCCCTCACCCTTCCAACGCCCAAACCCACAGCCATCATGCAAACCCCTATCCAAAGACGGCACTTCCTGCAAACCCACCCATTCCTGCAAACCCACCCCTACATGCACAATCATTGTAAACAGTCCCCACCCCACAGACCTATGTAGGAGCAGGAGGCTGTCCATCCTGTATTGGACAAGCGGTCTGTACATCAGTGCACACAGCACAGTATGCTTCCATGTTTCAACCCAGGAACAGAAATGCAAAGTCAACGAAAGATTTATTATTAATTACTGTTACATTTCATTAGTTTTAAAACGTGCTTTGGAAGTGGAAACTTGGAGAATGAGCTCAGATCTAAGTCGACACATACAGACACAGGCCCATGATCAGGCTCTCTTAAAATCAAGTGGACAATCACAGGTTACCCTGCTCTGCGAGAAACTAGCTTTCAAAGCCTCCCGGATGCCTGGGATATTCTCTGTGTCTGGCTGATCGTAAACAGCAGCCAGGCGATTTGCCTCAACCTCCCATCCAGCCCTTGCTCTCACACAGATTGTGGAGCACACAGCAAGCAGCAATAACTGGGATATTCTTTTCGCTGATGTCAGCTCCGCCATCTACCATTCTGCACTTGCTCAGCCGGTAGTTGAAGAGTTCCTTCTCACTGTCCAAGGCGCCTGTATAGGGCTTCATGAGCCAGGGCATTAGCGGGTAGGCCGGGTCCCGAGGATCACTGTAGGCATCTGCACATCCCCAACCGTTATTTTGTGGTCCGGGAAGAAAGTACCTGCCTGGAGGCGTTTGAAGAGACCAGAGTTCCTGAACACCATGAACCTTGCCCGCCCACCCGACGAAGATGTTGGTAAAACGTCCCCTATGGACCACCAGTGCTTGCAGCACCATTGAAAAGTAGCCCTTTCGGTTAATGTACTCGCTGGCCTGGTGGGCTGGTGCCAGGATAGGGATGTGAGTCCCATCTATAGCCCCACCGCTGTTTGGGAATCCCATCGCGGCAAAGCCATCTATGATGACCTAGTCACTACCTTTGAGAGCAGTTGCTCAACGATTGCGTGGCTACTTGAATCACAGCAACCCCAAGGTAGATTTGCCCACGCCAAAGTGGTTCGCTACTGACCGGTAGCTGTCTGGCGTGGCAAGTTTCCAGAGGGCTATGGCCCTTGGCCCTGCACACTCAGGGCTGCTCGCATCCGTGTGTCCTGGCACTTCAGGGCAGGGGCCAGCAAGTCACAGAGTTCAAGGAAAGTGCCCTTACGCATCCTGAAGTTTCGCAGCCACTCTGTTTCATCCCAGACCTGCAGCACTATGCGGTCCCACCAGTCCGTGCTTGTTTCCCGGGCCCAGAATCGCCGTTCCACACCATGAACTTGACCCATTGCCACCATGATCTCCACAATTTCTCAGCATCTGACTGTGGAAGAGGTGGGCGATAAGGTGCGAGGAGTTGACAACGGCCATAAGTGCAGCGATGATCGCAGTGGGCTCCATGCTCGCAGTGCTGTGGCGTATCAGATTTCCGCCCCAGCAGACATTGCGAGCTCTACCCAGCATTCCAATGGGCAGCGGGGACTGTTCGAATTAGTGTATTTAGTATGGATACACAAATTCGACTTCATAAGGTCGAATCCACAAATTCGACTTAAGTAGATTCGAAATAGTCCTGTAGTGTAGACAAGGCCGTAGCTTAAATTCCCCATTCAATCCTTGACTGGTCTGACCTGAGAGCATTTCTAAAGAGGGTGCCTTTTAGTGCCAGTTACTGGGGAAGTTTTTGAGAAATGGACACTTGCAAACTGTGATCAAATTTTCAATCTTGAGTTGTTAAAGTAAGACATGAAAATATTTAGGAACCAAAATAAAGTATGAACACTGTTTCCTATTCTGTATTCCATACCTAAAAAATAATTCAGTAAAACAATGTTGCTGAGGGCTATTCCAAGGAATACATCTACCGGTAATTAAAAGGAAATACTAAAAATATAGAATTCAACAGCTAAAATTACTGTTCCTGATGACACACCCATGGACTGGAGTTTTCTTCATGTGCAAAATTCAAACAATCTTAACTCTGCTCCTGTAGCAGTTAGTAAGAGAGGTACAAAGCAAATCATAAAGTCACAGAGACAAGCATTTCACAGCAAGAAAAGTTACATAGGCTGAAGCTAAGGCAGTTAAATAGCTGCTTACACAGAGAGAATAAAACGGCCTCTATATTATGTGCTGTTATCAAACAGCAATAGCACATAATATAGAGATTGCACACAATTTTAAACCAATTAGCATTACGATATCTTGAGTAAACAAATCATGAAAACACCTGTAATCTCTTTAGCTAATGCTTAAGAAAAGGAAAGAAAGAGAAAAAACTAATGCAAACCTTAAATCCATCTTGTGCCCTGTGCACAAGATCCAGTGGGATATAATAGCAGTAGCCTCATGGGAAAAGAAGATGGCAAGGATTAACCCCAAGGAATCTGGATCGTCTGTGCACTCTGTTACAAAGGCTACAGAAGGGCTGCAGATCCTGTACAAAATTTAGTGTATTGTGTATAAAGTGAGCTAGACAAAGCAGCCAAAATTAGGGCTTTAAATGCCAAAATCCACAATCCTAAATTAGGAACTGCAGAAATAATACTTATGCATTAGAATACTAGAAGCAATGTTCTGTACAAATTGTTTTTTTTTTTTTTTTAATAAAATAACTCTGGGTTGAAGTCCACCCCTATCATGCAGAGCAGTGGCTCTCAACCTTTCCAGACTGCTGTACCCCTTTCAAGAGTCTGATTTGTCTTGCGTACCCCAAGTTTCACCTCACTGAATAACTACTTGCTTACAGAGTCAGACATAAAAATACAAAGTGTCCCAGCACACTCTTACTGAAGAAATGCTTACTTTCTAATTTTTAACATATAATTATAAAATAAATCAATTGGAATATAAATATTGTAAATACATGTCAGTGTATAGTATACAGAGCAGTATAAACAAGTCAGTGTCTGTATGAAATTTTAGTTTGTACTGACTGCTCTAGTGCTTTTTATGTAGCCTATTGTAAAACGAGGCAAATATCTAGATGAGTTGACATACCCCCTGGAAGACCTCGGCGTACCCCGAGGGGGACATGTACCCCTGGTTGAGAACCACTGATGCAGAGAACTAAGAAGTGAGGTTAGGCAGGAACTGAAAAGTTATTTTGGTGTTGTAGGTATCCAATGAGTCAATGTGCTTCACACTCATAATTCCAAGTAGAAAGACAGTGCCCAAGGGTGCCATGCCAGGGGCTGTTCTTGGGCAGAATATGGGTGCATAGTAATGGCTTCTCTGCAGTGCACAGTTTGGTGGGCTATGAGAGCTGCTCTCAAATGTCAGCAAGAACTAGGCACACAGAGTTGGAAATGTAACCTCTTCATTATTGTGTATGTTCTTTAGAAGTGCCATTCTGTTTATTCAGTATCATTATAATAAAGGATATCTTCAGTATATGTAAGTGAGCACTTGCTTTACATTTAATAAAATAGCTCGTGTGTGTTTAACTGAATATGGATTATTAAAAAGCAGTAATATTCTTAAAATGGTACAAATGATCTGATGCATTTGTATTGTCACAGGCATAGTTCTTGGTTTTTGTATAAGAAGGTAGGGTAAGAATCATAGTTCCACTCTAAGCTTTTTTTGATTCCAAGAATGTGTCCATTGTAATGGGGAGCTCCTACTTTCTCTGAGTGTCTAGAACTCCCTGTAGCAAAGGCATGGTCCATTCATATACTAGGAAGGGTAATGTCAACTTTGACCTTGGGCCCATGTCTTTTGGGACATGCGGTAAAGTAACTCTGGCCATTTTTTTGCAAGCATTGTTGTTTTTAAATTGTTTTTTGAAGAATTTTTAGAGGGTTATGCTGACAAGAAACCTAGTCTGTTTGCAGCCAATGTTTTACTGCAATAGAGAGGAAGATGTTAATTTGATGTAGGGGGCATGACGGGTTGTCTCCTAGATAGAGTGCTCAGGTGTCCAGCTATGGGAGATCTCTTCTACTGATCTTATCTCCTGTTACAGGTCACATGAGTGCTGGCAAAAGCATCTAGCAATAAGCCCTAGGCTGGCACTTTTAATTCTCTGCTGTAAAATAGCTTCTTAGGTAGAAGTATGTTTTTCTGTATTTTAGATATATTTCCTTCAATTTTAATGAATCAAGTAATTTTATTAATTATTCTCCCACCCTGGTTCTTTCATGTGACAATCTGAGTCTGACCTCTCACAGCAACATTTAGTTAAGTGCTAGTATCAATATTTCTAGGAAGGTACAAATAAGAAATGGCATTTTCATTGTTTTTTAAATTTTTCCTGCTCTCCTTTATCAGTTTCTGTCTTTCCATAGTTTTCCCCTGCTTGCACAAGTGGCTTCTTTATAAATGACATCTAGACATTGATGTCCCCAAGTGGCCATTCTCTTTCCCTCTGCACTGACCTTTCTGCAGCAGCTGGTGCAAATGAATCTGCAAGATCGATGTAAAAGGCAGCCAGGCTATGTATTTGTCATTCTGCCAGATGGCACTGAGGACTGCTAGGGGGCGTTGAAACACTGAAAATCCAATTCAGACTTCAAGGTGCTTTTAAATGTTGGGGAGTCAAAGCGGAGAGGTTGCTTTTAAATGTTGGGGAGTCAAAGCGGAGAGGTTGCTTTTGTTTTGCCCTGACTTTTCCACTTGGATCCTCTAAAATAAATTCACGCAGTCAGAAATTATTTCAATAGTTGTTTCTTATTCCCTTGCACTAGACTCTGTCCCTCTTCTCCACAGGCTAAGGAATTGATCTTCCTGTACATTCCCTGTTCCTATTGCTATTCAGACAGTAGCAGATTGTCTACCCATCTCCTCAACAATGTGAGGAATTTTTGTGTTGTGAAATATAAAAGCATAGGTAGCCACCCTCAACCCCTCTCCACATTTAAACTCCTTTTATCTAGACGATGACTCTTGGAGTTTCTGCTAGTATTTTTAGCAGAGGAGGATGAATTCTTTATGTTATTCAGTAATAATTTGCATTGCTATAATACTGTCCATTCAAGAATCTGGAGCATTTTCCAGACATTAATCCTCACAACTTGAGCTCGGTGGGAAACCATTCACTGCTCCTGCAAAACTTTTCAAAATTTCAGAATTTTTCCTGTTCTGCATGAGGACAAAACCGAGACCTTGGGATGGGAGCAGTGTGCAGCATGGCTAAGGCAGGCTCCCCACCTGCCCTAGTCCTGCACTGCTCCTAGAAGCAGCCGACACCACATCCCTGTGGCCCCTGGGGGGAGGGCGAGGGCTCCGCACACTGCCCTCACGTGTGGGTACCTCCCCCGAAGCTCCCATTGACTGCAGTTCCCCTTTCCTGGCCAATGGGAGCTGCGGGACGCAGTGCCTGCAGGCGAGGGCAGTGCACGGAGCCCTCTTCCCCCCCCCACTCTCCGAGAAGTTGCAGGGACGTGGTGCCGGCGGCTTCTAGGGCCCACGGCGCCACGGGGGTGGCAATCCCGTGAGCCGGATCCAAAGCCCTGATGGGCCAGATCCGGCCTGAAGACCGTAGTTTGCCCACCCCTGCATTAGAAGCAAGAGGAAGACCAAGGCCTATTACTCAATGAGGGGTAGGACAGAAAATGTGGAAATGGCAGAAATACTAAATGCTTTTTTGTTTTGGTTTTCACCAAAAAGGATAGTAGCAATTGTAAATCTAACATAGTGAATGCCAGTGAAAATGAGGTAGGATCAGAAGAGGCTAAAATAGGGAACAGACAAGTTAGATGTCTTCAAGTAACCAGGACCTGATGAAATACATCCTATAATATGCAAGGAGCTGACTGAGGAGATATCTGAGCCATTAGTGACTATCCTGGAAAATTCACGGAAGACAGGCAAGAGGGAAAATATAATGCCAATTTATAAAAAGGGAATAACAACCACCTAGGGAATTACAGACCAGTCAGCTTAACCCAGAAAGATAATGGAGGAAATAATCAAAAAATCGATTTGCAAACATCTAGAAGATAATGAGGTGATAAGTAACAGCCAGCATGGATTTGTCAAGAACAAATCATGTCAAACCAACCTAATAGCTTTCTTCGACAGGGTAACGAGCCTTGTGGATAGGGGGGAAGCGGTAGATGTGGTATATCTTGACTTTAGTAAGGCTTTTGATGCTACCTCCTATGACCTTCTCATAAACAGACAAGGGAAATACAACCTAGATGGAGCTACTATAAAGTGGGCGCATAACTGGTTGGAAAACCGTTCCCACAGAATAGTTATCAGAGGTTCACAGTCAAGCTAGAAGGGAATCTGGGAGGGGTCCCACAGGGATCAGTTCTGGGTTTGGTTCTGTTCAATATCTTCATCAGTGATTTAGATAATGGCATAGAGAGTACACTTATAAAGTCTGCAGACCATACCATGCTGGGAGGAGTTGCAAGTGCTTTGGAGGATAGGATTAAAATTCAAAATGATCTGGACACACTGGAGGAATGGTCTGAAGTAAATAGGATGAAATTCAATAAGGACAAATATCAAGTACTCCACTTAGGAAGAAACAATCAGTTGCACACATCCAACATGAGAAATGACTGCCTAGGAAGGAGTACTGCAAAATTTTCCAGAAGCACCATACCTACCTACTCCTCCAAAAATAATTAACTTTTTAAAAAATTAACAGAAAAGAAAGGTCCAATCCAGCTAAAGCAAAACAATCTCACTTTTGGTTTCAGCATTATCATCTCACAGTTTCTATTATCTGTCTTATTGACAACCTCCTCTTTCTGCACTTAACAGGGAGTCATGAAAAGGCAACTTGACTGACAGTAGTTTAATAATGTAGATCAAGAAGGAAACCAAGTAGAGGCCTTTCTGTAATCAGGAGCCCTGATTAAGTCTGACAACCCTATGCTCTCCTGAGGCTGGACTAAGTGGAAAATTATTCCCCTGAATGCTGGCCTTGATATAAACTTCTGCACCCTTTCATAATCCCTAAATGTATATTTTTAAAATATTCAGGCAGATGAGAAATTTTTGTAAAAGAAACTATTTTAAATGTTTGAATTTTAGATGTGCCAGATTGGAAACAGATTGCTCTCTCTCCACTGTAAGGATATTCTAGAGCACCAAGGGGGTTCTGCTATGGCAAATGGCATTTTAATAAAGAGGGAATTCAGAATGGATTTCACTTGCAATGAGCTGTGTGCAGCCGTTCGCCTTCCCCATGCAGAGCCCCACTGCCATCCGCAGCATTAGGCTGCTAGAGTTAATCTGGGCTTCTGGTTACAGATGTCTCTGAACTGGTACAAAGGTCTGCTCACAAGCAGCTCTTTACAGTCAGGGCCTTAGGGTGAAATCCTGGCCCCACTGCAGTCAATGGGAATTTTGTCGCTGACTTCAGTGGGGCCAAGGTTTATAACCTCCGTTTAAGAATTAGTGGTTTTGATGATTTGTTTATTTTGTAGCTAAATGTTGATGATTTTCTTTCAGGGACATGCACATATTTAGAATCACGTGTGTGCTATTTCTAGTCTGTATTAATTAGGACCTTGCGAGTGGAAGCTGGTAAACGAAGGTTGAGATGAAAGTACCTTGTTTGCTAGAACATACTATTAAAAAGGCTTTTTAAAAATTTGCTCTTGTAGATCAAGCACTGTTGCCAACCAATTTTCTTCCATAGCAAACAAATCACTGTTACTGAAGCCTCCAGCTTGCTTTGAGCCAGGCTGTGTTGCTCTGCTCCCCTCCCATTTTTCTTCATTTGCTTGTGCTGGTTATTGGTTGACAGTGGCAAATACCTAAGAAATACCAGTTCTGTGCATGGTGATATACCAGCCATTATCGATGATGTCTGAAAGGCCAGAGGAGTGTCACAAAACTGATAGATTCCACTGAGCAAGGACAACAGCACCTGGTTTAGCCCCACACGGTACAGACAACTTAGCATTAAGCACAAGTACAGATAACTCACTGGACTGAAAAGTTCTCTGAGCACACAATGAGCAGAGGGCCAATCATCTGGTTCTTCCAATTTCAGCTTTTTCAGGCTTATTTTCGCAACTCAGTGTCATTCTCCTTTCACAAAATGAACACTGTGTTTATTAGTTTTACGTGCCATTCCCATTATTCTCCAAACATTCTGCTTCCCATACATTAACCCACTACAGATACTGGAGCCATTACCGGCTGGGTTTATAACTGTAATGCAGTCAATACATACTAGTGAGTCTGGCCCAGGATGCACGTTCATATGAGGGGAAAAAAATCTTTATGTCCTTTCTTATAGACTGATGCGACACAGGGAATGTAAATCAAGGGCTTTTCCTGCAACCTCCCCATTCCAACCCTAACACACACGTTTTGGTGGATCAACATAGTTTTCAATTTGATGTTCAGATTCTCATCCACAAGGACACTATCGTGAAGTGAAGAAGATATGAGTCCTGGCAGGTTTGGATGGGAGGGGGACAATGAGAAGGGGTTTCAGAAAGAGAGGACTTTGACTTTGGCCTGGAAAGAGGGAAGAGCAACTCTAGCCTAATTCTTTAGGAAGGATCTGATGGGGGTGGGGAGTGGGGGCAGACAGGAAAGGAAACTCACTCTAAGAGGAAGAAAGGGAAGAATTTGTTGCAAGAGGAGTGCTCAATTGAGATAAACAGGACAATTCAACCATAAGAAAAAGAAGCAAAGAGAACAAGAGTAGAACACACAGAGTAAAGAAATGAGCAAGAAAATGGAAGGAAGCCAAGCCAAAGCACTATATAACCATGCATATAGCTGCATGGATCAGCCTAGGGCTGCCAAGTGTCCGGTTTTCGACCAGAACGCCTGGTCGAAAAGGGATCCTGGTGGCTCTGGACAGCACTGCTGACTAGGCGGTTCAAAGTCAGTCAGCAGCGCAGCAGGGTTAAAGCAGGCTCCCTGCCTGCCATGGCTCTGTGATGCTCCTGGAAGCAGCGGCATGTCCCCTCTCCAGCTCCTACACATAGGGGCAGCCAGGGGGCTCCGCCTGCTGCCCCCGCACCAAGTGCCGGCTTTGCCGCTCCCATTAGCTGGGAACTGTGGGCAATGGGAGCTGCAGGGGTGGCACCTGCGCATGGGGCAGCACGCAGAGCCACCTGGCCGTGCCTCTGCATAGGAGACAGAGAGGAGACATGCTGCTTCTTCAGCTGAGCGCCGCCCGGAACCTGCACCCTCCCTCCCCCGTGTCCCAACCCTGATTCCCATCCTGCCCTCCGAACCCCTCAATCCCAGCCCGGAGCACCCTCCTGCACCCCAAACCCCTCATCCCCAGCCCAACCCCAGAGCCCACAGCCCCAGCCGGAGGCCTCACACTACCCCACACCCCAACCCCCTGCTCCAGCCCAGAGCCCCCTCCCACACCCTGAACCACTCATTTCTGGCCCCACCCCAGAGCCCGCACTCGTAGCTGGAGCCCTCACCCCCTCCTGAACCCCAATCCCCTAAGCCAGCCTGGAGAAAATGAGCGAGTGAGTTAGGGTTGGGAGAGTGAGCTTTGGGGGGCGGGTAATGGAGTGAGCAAGGGCGAGGCCTCAGAGGAGAGCGGGGAAGGGGATGGGGCAAAGGTATTTGGTTTTGTGCAAGTAGAAAGTTGGTAAACCTAGTTCAGCCCTGTCGGTAAAAATTACATTCTGACTGTCCAAGTGCCTCTATGACAGGCAGACAAGGTGGGTGAGGTAATATCTTTTATTGGACCGACATCTGATGGTGAGAAAGACATGTTTTTGAGCTACAGAGGGCTCTTCTTCGGCTCTGTGTAGCTCAAAAACTGGTCTCTCGTCATCAGAAGTTTGGTCCAATAAAAGATATTACCTCACCCACCTTGTCTCTCTAATATCCTGACCAACACAGGTATAACTGCACTGTCAATAAGAGGCAGCAAGTTTCCCTGATCACTCTTCAGTGGATAACTTCCTTCAGCAAACAAATCTCCTGTTCCCTATCTCCAGAATGAATATATTGTACCAGACTGGATTTCTAATTTCTATGTTAGATTCGTGGCCACATTACTCCCTTCTTCTGCATGTACACTCCTGCTTCATTATCTATGAACATTCTGGAAACCTGGGCAACAATCTGGAGGACAGATCTGTGCATTTTTACTGCACTGCAAATTATTTGCATACCCAGCAATGTTACAAGGAGCCTGGAAAAACTTACAAGAGTTGGTTTCTATCATTTATTGAGCAGTGTAAATTAAAAAGCACTCTGATATTGCTTATGTGCAAGGGCACCAAACTGATTGTCTGAGCTGGAGGAAAGCTGTGCTGCACATCAGATGGCTCAATCTAGCAAAAGCCACAAGATCTATTTTATTACAGAAACCCAGTACTGGGGAAATTGCACACAGATTGGACCACATTCAAGCCACTTGGAGGAGAGAAGAGCACAGCGGGGACTGTGAATTATAAGTTACATACACTCTCCTTTTCAAAACCGCTGAAAATCCAGCCAAGCAAGGGAACTCCTGGGGATAGCCATTAAACGTGGGTATATGGGCCCTAGCAGAGGCAGTGTGCAGACTCACCAGGCAGACACAGAAGAATGAAGTCCCAGCTAGAGCTCTTTTCACACACCCTTTCCTGTGGGCTTGCTCTATTTCCAAAACACAAACTCAAACCCACAACAAATCAATTCAAACTATCCAAGGCCTTTCCCGCTTCAGCCACCTGGGAGGAAACCTTTTCCAAGGGGAGCCCTGGCCACTAAGGAACCCCCCTGCACCCACACACCAGGGATTCCCTACCCTTGGATCTCTCCTATCCGCTACCCTTGCTGAAGAGACAAGAAGCCTTATCTTCATGCTTGCTCCTAGTCGTGTGCCTGTGACTACAACTACCCATTTTAAAGGGCCATAACAGGTTCACTTGGCTTTGCACAAGCACTCCGAGACCCTGTGCCATACTACAGGACATTATGATCCGTAGATAATTGTACTTCTAACCAATACCCTTCCCACCCTGCGGTTGCTCTAATTCAGCATTTCTCAACAGGTGGGTCACAAAAGGCAATCAGGGAGGAGGGTCACAAGATACTGAAAATTTTATTACAATTTAATCAAAGAAAATCTTGCTTCCCCCACTCCCTGTACATCCTCATCCTTCAAGATCAAATATTCTCTGCCAATCTCTCAAAACATGCGTCCAAATAAATTATATAAGCTCATCATTGTAATCATTGGTACTGTCCTAGTCTGATTTTTACATTGAATGTTAAGGTGGGATTATAAAAAAAAGGGGCCACCAACTTAAAAAGGTTGAGAAATGGTGCTCTAATTTACGCTAGGGCCTAAATAATCACCCCCTGTTCAGGGATCCTGTTTTAACTCCTTCAGAGGCATACTAAATCCTTGTCAGCATAACCACATACCCAGCGTCATTCACTTACAAATCACCAACTCGGTCACCTGAATCAATTATCTATCAGAACCCAACTGGAGCTGGGAACCAAAGTGTCTGGGTTTCCCCTGGGATCGGGCAAGTATATTTATAGCTGCTTTGCAGCACAGGAGTTTAATGATCCTCTCTCTTAAAGGGGACCCACTAAGGATTTTTGTAAAACAAATGCTCATGCCCTTTCTGTTTCTTTTCCTGATGCATGATGAGAGCCTGAAATGTTAGGGTATCAAAAACAAAGTTTTAAACCGTGGGACTAAAAATCCACCCCTTGCAAATTGTTCAGTTCTCAGTCTCTTGCCCCATGGAATGTCACCATTTCACTAGCCCTCCAGTCATCAGTCTTCCAGCCTAGACCACCGCAATTTCTAAAGTTTTTTTAAAAATGGGGTGGAGGGGAGCCCTCACAACAATCATCACAACAGTTTGCTTTTGTTTAAAGAGACATTATGCAGGAATATAGTCATCAGATCTTTCTATTTAAGAGGGTGATACCATATTACAGAGTGAGCATCATTACAGTACCTATGTCTTTTCTAATTATTTTATTCAACTGAGTGAAATCTCTATGTGCATGTATTTAACAGACCAAGTATGTCTATCATATGTTAACATTAAAAAAAATTGGATGAGTGTGCTGGGTTTTTTTTGTGGGTCTGTACAAAGTATTTGCTCTCACTCTTGGTCTTTTCTAATTCCATATACTTTCTAACAGCAGCTTCTATATTCCTGCTAGGGTTTTATCTGGGATAATCACAGAATGATTGTGAAATAAGAAAGATAGCATTGGCAGAATATTCGTTGTAACTGAGTCTATTTTCCCTACTAAGACATTGCATTTTCCCTCAGCACTCCAGGTCTTTTTTTCATTTGCTGAAGTAGTGGTTTGACATTTAAATGAGAGAGATTTTCTAGGTTGTTTGAGATTTGAGGTATCTTATAGAATTTGATGCCCAGTTGAACCCAAATGTTTTCTGGAGGAATGACTTTTCAGAGTCTGGAAAATTTACAGCTAACTTTTCAGATTTGGCATAATTTACTTTAAATCCAGACGCTTTCCCAAAGTCCTGGATTTCTTTAGAGAAATATTTGATTTAGATAAAAATAATACATTGTCTGCATATAAATGCTTTTTTCTGATGTGTTCCTGCAAATTTTATTCTTGTGATGGATCCACTGTTTCTTATCCTCTGTGCAAAAGGCTCCATGGCTGGTGCAAAAAATAAAGGAGACAATGGACATCTCTGCTTAGTCTCTCAGTGTAATTCAAATAGGGGAGATTTAACCCCTTTAATTTACACAGCTGCTTTTGGGCTAGGTAAAGAGCAATTCTCTATTTAAGGAACTAAAATAGAGGGACAGGGCTTGAAACAGAAAGTTCCATTCTATTCTATCAAAGGCTTTCTCTGTGACTAGTGAGAACAAGAGAAATTGATCTTTTTTTAATCTGGAATTGTGGATAATTCCAAGTACTCTCCAAATATAGTCTGACACGTGTCTATCTTTAATGAATCTACTTTGATCTGTATTTACATAAGCTGAGAGCATGGACTTTTGCAATTGGCTCACTCATATTTTTGCTAAAATCTTTATGTCACGATTCAACAGAGATATAGGCCTACCGGAACTGCATAAGGTAAGGTCTTTTCCAGCTTTAGGGAGAACAACAGTAGCATCTTTCATAGGTTGTGGAAGTTCCTCCCCTAACAGCCTGGCATTGAAGGTACCTCTCAAAGGGTCCACTAATAACTTGTAAAATTCAGCTGGAAAATCATCAGGTTCTGGAGTTTTATCACTTTTCATACTTGCTATTGCCTCTAGGATTTCTTCTTCTGTCCTTTCTTTATCTAAAGTTGGGTTTTTTTGGTCAATTTCCCTTATCTTTGGGCAAGCCTGCTACTTCCAGATATTTTTGAATAACTTCAGAGCTTGGAGCTTCTGAGGTATAGAGAGTTTTTAAAATAAGCTGCATAAATAGCACATATTTCGTTAGGGTATGTAACTGTCTTTGCTGATCATTCTTAATTGGTGGAATAATACATTGCTCTTGAATCCCTTTAATCTTTTCAGCCAATAGCCTATCACTTTTATTTCTTTTTCATTAGATATCTGCTTTGAATACCAAAGGGATTTTTCAGCAGTATTATCATAGTGTTTGCAAGGCAAGCATTCAGTGGGCTAAAATATTTTGGTCTGAGTGGTGTTAAAAATAAACGTAGTCCCCTCTATTCTTGCTTCATCTGAAGTCATCCACACTCTCATATACCTGAACTCTATATCTACTCAGTAGATTTCATTGAATCTATTTGTTTATTTTATTTTAGCCATTTGATTTGCAAATTAGGACCTCAACTCTCAAGGAGTCAAAAGAATCATGATGCACATTCTATTCTACAGGCAACTATTGTGTGAAGAATCACACAACATGAATGACAAAATCTTAACAACTGGACTTTGTTAACTGAGGTGGACCTCAGCTTCAAAATACGGATCCAAATTTTCAAGCTGTTCACTCCCAGTGCTAGGTGATGATTTTGGCTTGGGTCCCTCTTCACTAATAATTCACAATATTGAATAGCAGGTTTGTTTGTTTTATCTGAACTTCATCTAAATGTTGAGACAACAAAAAATATTGTATTTGATGCGGAGTGAATAAGAAACGGCTTCAGTCTGCTCTGTGCTGATACCATGTTATGATGCCATTGTTAAGACACTGGCTTACTTATTAATGCTCAACTGAAAGTGTTATTATTCTATGTTAGTGCTTCAAATCAGTATATGCCATGAATGAGATTTAACAGATCACTTCTACAGAAGATTGCATTAGGTACAGTATTTGTAGCTGTACACTTCCGAGAGATATTCAAAGTGAAGAATTTATCCTTGGTTTTGAGCCCTCCCTCTTTGCAAATTGTCACTAATCATAATTTTTATGATTTTTTAATTGTTTGTAATTGTTCAAACACATTTGAATGACCATATTAGGGTTTGAGGGTTTTCATAAACGGCTCACAGTGAGTGCTTCTTGGTTCCCGCTCTGTCACGTGGTATGATTTCTGTTAACTGACTGTATGAGCTAAACTTCAGGAGAACAGAAGGGGGGAGGATGAGGGATGGGAGACTGTGACAGGGACAGGGAGACTGGAAGGAGAAGCACTGGTGGAGAGGAACAGAAGGTTCCTGCTTCCCTTCGAATTAGAAGAGAATAAGTGCAGCCCAAGAGGAGTATGGGGCCTACCTTTTGATTGAATTTTCAACCTGAAATAATCTCACACAAATGGGAGGTGGGGTGAGGGGGAGGGTGCAGAAAGCTTGTTGTATACACAGAAAAATCAGAAGGCAGACCTGTGTGATTTATTATTTTTGGTCTCCAGTCTTTTACAGCCAATTTTGTGTGGCCTTCGGTGGGCGGGAATGTGTAACTGACTCGTGATTTTTAAATGCTTGGGGTTGGATAAAACTGCACTGGGCTCATCATAACTGGAATACATCCATGTACCCATTATGTGAAATGGGTGTCAGACAGTTAATGGTGTGACAAAGATAATAAGAGGCAACCTGGGAGGTTGTGGTTGGATAGGTAAAGAATCCATTTTGTTGTGCATAGGGGTAGGAAAGCAAGAGTCTGGAGGAGAATAAGTGACTGTTTTAAATGGCCCACTCCCTGAAAAGTGCCACACTCCCATATCAGAAGGATTTCATCACCCGTTCGGCCACTGTCCTTTGTAAACAGGAACAGCCCCATGTTCCAAATTTAGTAGATTTTAAGTTAAAAAAAAAAGTGATGGTTGGACCACTAAGTGTTCCTGAAAGGACACCAAGGCTTCTGGGTGAATGGGGAAGGAGGTGGGAAAGGGTCCAAATGATCTATGGACTCCTCAGAGAGAAAGGGCTACATGAATGAACAATTATGTATTCAAATAGATGGGAAAGCCTCAAACTAGTATTCATATTTGTACTGTGGTGGTGCCAGCTGCCAAGATTTTCAAAAGTGACCAGTGATTTTGGGTGCCCAACCTGGCACCTTAACAGTCCTGATATTCTGAGAGTGGGTGTTCAGCACTTTCTGAAAAACAAACCCCTGTAAGATATCTCATACTGGACACCCGAAATCACTACATACTCTTGGAAATCTCAGCCAGAGGCCCCATTTAAGGTTGTAGATCCCTGGTGCTAGGCTCCCTGCAGATGCATAAAGCCCCATTGAATTCAACGAGCCTACTCAGCTGAGCCTACACTGCAATAAAAAGCCACGGCACTGAGTCTCAGAGCCCAGGTCATCTGACTCAGGCTCGCAGGGTTTGGGCTACAGAGCTAAAAATAGTAGCATAGAGATTCAGGCTCAGGCTAGAGCCCAAGCTCTGAAACCTCCCACCTCATGGGGGTCTCTCAAAGCCCAGGCTCTGTCTAAGCCCGAATGTCTACACTGCAATTTTATAGCCAGCAGCTCAGGACTCCTGCGCCTAAATCAGCTGGCCTGGGCCAACTATGGCCACAGCATGGGTCTTTTCTTGCAGTGGAGACATATCCTGAGTGTAATTAAGCTCATACATCAGTACTTACAGGGCCAGGGCCTTGGGTTACAATTAATTCATTCATGCGGTTTTTGTGTACATTATATTTGTGACATTGTCATGGAATTTTGAAATGATGGATCCTTGACTGTGTGCATTTTATGAATCAGTTATTGTACAAATATGTAAACAATATTTATAAAGTAAATGTTTTAAAATATAAGCTTGTTACATGTTTTAATAGCTTGGCATGGAAACATTTTACCCAAGATAGTATCCAAAGCAGTCCATCAATATCCATCCTTTGCTAACAGGTATTTTGAACTGAATGATTCTCTGAAAGAACTACCATACATATTTCCACAAATGAGTGATCTATTCACATTATATCCACTAATTTTATCTTAGGGCACATCAAACAAATAGCTTAGATATCACATCACTGCACACAACAAAAATAAGGTGCACTCACGCTGAGTTTTAGCACGACTGAGAATTGCATTACTGATTGTCTCCAAGGATCTAACCTGGCATTTTAGAGACATATTTTATGACAGCCTGTCACAAGGTGAACTGGAGATGTTCACTGAAGAGAGAGCAATGTTAGCATCTCATTAGCTCTTGAAAACACATGAACAATGCCATGTCACAAAAGAATGAAGAAAATGCAATCAAAGAGAGTATTATTAAGGGTGATTTATATAAACAAAGCTCTGTAGGACAGACACAGAAGGAAAACATGTTTATGCACTAGCTATGTGACAGTCTGTTTGTACACCCAATATTTTAAAATGTAGCTGTAAAAAATTAAGACAATGTGCCATTTTCAAATATAGGGGTTCCTTTTCCAGTTTAATGTTGATGTTATAAAGTTCTCTCAGAAGCTACCTTAGGTGATAAAAGTATTGCAAAATGCAAGTTGATAGGCATCATGGGCTCACTGCCTTGTGTTCACTGCTATTTATGGGACAAAGAAAGTAGTCTCTGCTGTAAGTGATCTCCTTCATCTGCCTGGCTGAAATTCATAACAGGTTGTTAAGCAAGAAAGAAATGATTTGGGAAAATTTGACACTTTTATGTGTATTCTCTGACTGGCATTAGACAGGTTAGAAACTGTTCAACTCAGTACATCTGGAGATGTACTGAGAAGATCCATTTTTCTTATAATCCCCACTGCTAATCAGGGTGACTGCAGTCTGTGGCCTTTCCCTTTGAATGGGCCAATTTTGGTCTCTCTCTCTCTCTCTGTGGCTGCATGATGTGGAAGACCCTCCCATGGGTTAGCAACTGCAGAGACTGATACAGAATGGATACAGTCCCTCCCTCTTGGTGATTAGAAAAATTCTTGTGTTTTTTAATTCAGCAGCTCCGCATTTGATTGGGTACCAGCTGTACTCTGTACCTGCTCTCCTCCTATCAAAAGTGAGGATAAAATTCCTCTCCTATGTTAACTTTCTTTTATGATACTAATAATTCCTGAAGTCAATCATAGAACAAATAATGCCAAATTTCTTATATACAATTTAAGAAATATGAGGTGATATTTCACACACACACCCAGTGTCAGTCATAAGATTTTTACTGCAAACATTTGATGAAGCAAACCTCAATTTTTATAATGTTCAGAAATTAAATACTCAAGGCACCCAGAACAACAAATGAAAATCCATCAAGCAAGATGAGCTACAGAACACTTATTGCAATATATGACTTACACAGGACAGCGCACTGGTTTTCGGGTTACAGAGGTACTCCAGCTGTATACACTGAAATAGTTAATAGATACGGTTCCAGTAAATGGTGCTCAAGAATGTGTAGCATAGTACTTGGGTTTTTTAGGACCAGTAAAACTTCTTGTACACTGCAAATCTCTTCCTCTATGTAAGTTTTACATTAGCTCTCAACAGCCGTTTCCAATTGTCTGACCCTGTCTTTGCCAGCACTCTGGATGGCCTCTTACACCAGAAACCTGTGGAGTCTTAATTGTGCTGTGTTTGTGTAAAGTAGCATCCAAAGGCTTTGGGATAAGAATGGATAATGTTTCTTAGGATCTGATCCAAAACCTATTATAATCAATGAAAAGACTCCCATTGATTTCAGAGAGAGTTGGATCAGGCCACTAGCAGCCTAACTTAGGCTGGTGTTTGTTCTGCTTTCATTCCCCAGCACCAGTGAAAGACGGGTTATGAAACTTATACCTGCTATCGGTTATATGCCCTATATGACAAAATTATATACACTGAGACATATTGACTAATACAGTAACCATGGGGCTTACTTCATTGGAAATTGTTTTTCTGTACATTGATCACATGTATAAGGTTGTTCTAAATAAATCTAGATATATAGATTTTGTCTGGGTTTCAAAAGGGTCACAATACTAGTGTACTGATTCATACTATAGTGCTCTGAAGTACACAAGTATTCAGCTGGACACAAGTTTTATGTATCTATTTATATATGACACTCCACTTTCCAAAACTTTTCAACTTTTAGCCTGTAAAATTAATATTTTGCATTTAGGCTCTTTGGGGTGGCAGGGATGAGGAAATAAATTAGAACCTCCCCCATACACATATTATCACTCAGGCAGCATAAATATTGAAATAATTACAGTTTTAGCTGCACTAGCTCAGACTATTTTTTTTTTCAATTTATCAGTAAGAAGGAAACTAAACAGCATTTTAGTTTAAGAGAAACTTAAGTTTAAGCTGAAAAGTAGTGAAAAATCCACCAGAAGCTTTTGTACCTACTTCTCAATTACTCTTTAATTTGGTAGCATCTCTGGCCACTTTTTAAAATATAGCTACAGGATAATATATAGTAATTATGGCTGGTGCCCAATTCCCTTAGGTAGGCTCAGGAGCTTTAGATAAGGTCAGCTAAGCTCCCAAACATCTGGATGCTTATCTGAATGAAGCCTCTGAAAATCTAGAGACTTGCCCATTACCCAAAGCTTGTAACTCACCAATAATCATAACCATTGTGAGAGGTGTGTAGAGGTCATATTTAAGGAATAATGTAACTATATTGAAAAATATGCCCCTGTGGTCTTGGAGTGAAAGCGAGTGACCAGGGAATCATGTGTCTCGGTGATGGCCCATTCAGTTGAGAGGAATTGTGGCAGTCTCTACACAAAAGAATAAATGAACACAAATCTGACGTCAGGAATCATAACATTCAAAAACCAGTAGAACACTTCACTATCTCTGGTCACTCAATAACAGACCTAAAAGTGGCAATTCTTCAACAAAAAAATCTTCAAAAACAAACAGACTCCAATGTGAAGCTGCAGAACTGGAATTAATTTGCAAACTGGATACCATCAGATTAGGCCTCAATAAAGACTGGGAGTGGTTGGTCATTACAAAACCTAAACTTAATTTCCCCAATACTAATTTCTTCCTACTCTTATTCCCATCTTCTTGTCAACAGTCTGTAATGGGCCACTCTTCTACCACTTCAAAAGTTTTTTTTCCTCCCTTGGTATCCTGCTGCTAATTGATTTACCTCGTTAGACTGACCTCACACTTGGTAAAACAACCCCCATCCTTTCATGTATTTATACCTGCTCCTGTATTTTTCACTCCATGCATCTGATGAAGTGGGTTCTAGCCCACAAAAGCTTATGCCCAAATAAATTTGTTAGTCTCTAAGGTGTCACAAGGACTCCTTGTTGTTTCTCCCTAGGTAGTCAGCTATATCACCATTTCCTGGCTAGTCAATTACATAATGAGTTTCTCAATTGTCTACTGTTGCAACAACCCATAAAAGTCAATGGAAAACCACCCAGGATAAACTATAAACATCAAAACCACTTGGAGGTGAGGAACAAAATGACAGCGAGGGGATCGTCCTGTCTGTGAATAAAGAAAAAAGACTGATACAGTATATCACAGAGTGGAGAAAGACACTGAGGATGTACCTTGATGAGCAGGGGTGCTTCATGAAAGATTGGATTGACTGGCTCCTTGGGGCTCACAAGTGCTGCAAGAGGCTGAACTTTGGGGGTGAGAATCTACTTCATTAAATAGGAAAGGGAACTCTTAAGTGTAAGTCTTAGTTCGCATTTTATGATTTTGTTTTGTGTTGTAACCAGTTGGTTCCGACACTCTATTTGAACCTCTATTCCTTCTTAAATGAATTTCCTTTTGCTTTATTGTAATCAAACAAGTGCTGTATGTGTGATACAGGAGTAGTGGTCTAAAGTAAAACTGGTAAAGTGGAATACACTGTTGCTTTGGAAACAGAGGATCTGGGATTTTTGTGCGTATCCAGTGATCAGAGGCTGGATACCACAGAGGAGCACTTTGAAGGGACTCAGCAGCTGGGGTGCATCTATTGTTAACTGGCAGGGCTGGTATAGCTCAGAGAAGAGTGCTTGAGTGGCTGACAGGCTGGTTGTGTTAGGGAGCTGACCGGGGGCGGCTCTAGGCACCAGCAAAACAAGCTGGTGCCTAGGGCGGCAAAATCTAGGGGGCGGCAAAAGGCTGGGGCCCCAGCTCATCCCGCCGCTGCGAGCCAAGGAGTGGCCCGTCCCCTGCCGCAGGGGGGGGCGGCAGGCTGGGCCGGCGGACCTGCCGCAGTCATGCCCGCGGGAGGTCCACCGGAGCCCCGGGACGACTGGACCTGCCGCAGGCATGACTGCGGAGGGGGCGCTCGTCCTGCGGCTCGGCTGGACCTCCCGCAGGCATGACTGCGGCAGCTCAAGCGGAGCCGCCGGACCCGCGAACCATCCGCAGCCGCGGGAGGTCCAGCCGAGCCACGCGGGACCAGCGGTCCCTCTGCAGTCATGCCCGCGGGAGGTCCGCTGCTCCCGCGGCTCCGGGGCGCCTCCCGCGCATGACTGCTTGGGGCGGCCAAAAAGG
Source organism: Mauremys reevesii (assembly GCF_016161935.1). NCBI lineage: Eukaryota > Metazoa > Chordata > Testudines > Geoemydidae > Mauremys > Mauremys reevesii. Next base: position 33,247,113 of record NC_052633.1, on the reverse strand, counting down.
TAGAGCCGCCCCTGGAGCTGACACAGGCAAGACTCCCTCACTCTGGAGACAGATAGCAACAAGGAGATTCACAGCCTTGGGTTACAATCCTCCCCGGAGGCAACACAGGAGGGGGCATGTGGGATCATGTTTTGCTGCTTGACTTGTACTGAGCATGCTCATACAGACTGGGCATGCTCGGTAACACTGCTGAAGCCGGGTGCCCTCACTCCAGACATATTCTGACTGTCCTCCTTCACCTCACTACTTCATTGAGACCACTGTCATTCCTGCCTGTAATCCACTACTTCTGGAATTATTGCCCCTCTCAATCCCACTCCACTATACTGGAGTTTCCTATATGAAACTGTCCACATTTGGTGAAGTTTCGCCTGGACTCCATGAAATGTTGTTCAGTGGGGATAGGGGTTGAAGGGCAGGGTGGCCCAGTTCCAGGCCTTTCAAAGAAAGAGGTACAGTCAACTTGCTCTTCTAGGCAACTTGATGGGTAACTGGGATCCGACTTCTGAAGATTTCAGTTCCAGCGAAAAATTGGACATGGGTGTGATATTCCCCTGACAGATGGAGATGGGAGCAGGATTGGTTGGTTACTCCAATAGGTGCCAGGAAAGGGGCGGTTAAATGCCCATTGACTTGTCAGCTCGGTAGATTTCAAAAGATAGGTGATGGGAAGTGAGTTAGTCTGGGCCTGAAGTGTTCATGGGGTCATAGCAGAGTTCCTGAGGGCAGAATTAGATCTATGTCATGTATAAGTTAAACATATCTTAGTTTCAGTTTCACGGCACAAGTACGCACTTGTCCAAATTATGCTCTCATGAGTTCATCAAGTATTTTGTTTAATCTGGCACAGAAAAACCATGTGCTGTATACATAAAAAGATTTGTGTGCCTGTGTTCTAAAAGCTATCTTACATTTCAAGATCAGGTATTTTTATGGGAGAATGTAACTCATTGTAACAACCAGTTTTAGTGCCATAATTACTCATTGGAACAATCTACCAATGGTTGTGGAGGATTCTCTATCACTGACAACTTTTAAATCAAGATTGGTTATTTTTTCTAAAAAAAGATCTGCTCTAGGAATTAGTTTGGGGAAACTCTATGGCCGGTTTTATATAGGAGGTCAGGCTAGATGGTCACAATGACCTTCTGGCCTTGGAATCTAACATTTCCTTTTTACTGTATTCCAAGCACAAGAAAAGGCACAAACCAATTTTTCATTGTCATACAACTTACAATAGAAAAATCAGTTACAATTAAATTTTAAAAATTCTGATTACGTCCTTTAATTATTAAACTGGTAGAGTCCAGCTGTCTGTGTATTTGCTATTCTTCTGTTATCTTGTTTTCACAACAGACACTAAAGGAAAAAGAGACAAACCTGGATAGTATTGTAGCCAGAGGGGCATTGAAGCCACTACTTTGCACCTGGGAAGCAGGTTTAATTACTGCAGCTGTCAAAATGTTTTAGTGTAAAAAGGTTTCCTGATGGATCGCTCTTCCTTGTTGCGAACTATCATCCCCAATTCACTCCACTTTATGGTAGAGCTTAAAATGCGGGTACCATAAATTATGGAAATGAAGCTTTTGTGATTAAAGATGCCTCATCCTGATTCTAATGTCTCAAATTGCAGAAACTGAAATCACCCTTCATATTAAAATTTAAATAGGATTAAGAGTATGCAACTATTAAAGTAGGTACAATGAGCCTGATTCATCCTGAGCTGATGCAGAGCCTGGCGCAAAGACTGAGGGAAGGTGGCTTAAGCCTCCTGTATCCTGAGGGTGCTGGGAGCTGGCTCAGCCCATGGCATAATGCCGCTCTAACTTGCACATGGTTACCATGCCACCTTTTGATCTTTGATGCACCAGAGGAATGACAATGTCATAAGAATGCCTCAGCCAGGCCTCCTCCTGCCCTATGCTTCAACATGGCCCAGAATGCCACCTACACTAGAAACTTCTGCAGGCACAAGGGATGGAACAGTCAGCACAGTAGGCCCAGTGCCTGCCAGAGGCCTCTATGCTGGGGGTTTCCTTAAAGGGGACTTCTATCAGCTTTATGCCCCCCATAGATAGATAGAATAGGTACTGCACCTATAGTACATCCTCTTGAGACATGATAATTAAAATGCCTGCACATGTTGGTTTGAAGTTTTCAAATGTATTGGCTCCCATGATGTTCTCCACCCTGTTGTGTTTGGTTTCTGTGATCATCTCAGTGATTCATTTTTACTGATGCCAATTTTTTTCTGAAATTGCATTTCAAATTCATGTTTATCTGTGTGTCTGAAATTTATAAATAAAAATATTTGCCCCAGAAATGCTTACATTGCTTACCCAATCAGAAAATAGAAAGAATACCGTGCAACTTACCTAACCAGTCACAACTAAGTAACAAGGCTCGAATTTTGGGTATGCATCAAAAAACAAATCTCATGTAGGTAGTATGAGCAAGAGACACCCAAATTCATTTTATAAATTATTCATGATGAATTATTCACTATAATTTCATATCTGGATAAAGTAGGCACTGTGTTTTATACTATAAAATCTACTCAGACTTTAAAACCATATTAATGTAAGTGAAGCAAGATTGTAGCTGGAGATGTACTTTTATATCATCTTTATGAAATACGAGTTCAACTGAGGACACATTAAATACACATCCAGTTCTACTGAGTTCAAATGTTACCCTAGCAGGATGGAATGCGGGATGTGGGATTCAACATGTATGGAGAAGTATCCTAATCTGCTCAGGAGCATCCCCTATCCCTCAGTTGGGCTCATTCTATTTTGGGATGGGAAAGGTTGGGAGCGGCTCTTTGAAATTCCAACTTAACTCCAAGAATTTTCCTGAAGAATCCTGTTTCATGTTAGTGACCCCAGGTTCTTTTCTGTGCACTTCAGAATAGTCTTTTTGATGAGCTTATGTTTTCCAAGAAACACTTCCCAATATTTTTTATTTCTGATTTTAAGACGTCTTAAGCTAAATTAGGACAAGCTAAAGCCCTAATCCTGCAAACACGTAAGCACATGTGTAATTTAATGGTATTAGCTGCATGAGTAAAATTACTAAATTGTTTCAGGACTGAGGCCTAACCAGTGAATGTGCCGAGTGTGCTGAATTAACCATCTTCTTTATTTGAGGTACACAAAAACAATCATATCCAACTTCAGCACTTTAACAACGATCATGCCACTGGACCACTGCTAGCAGAATAACTAGTACACTTCTTAGACAAACAGCTCTGGGTTGCTAGTAGAACTGGGCCACTTCCAGGAGCAGTTGCCAGATTTTTTTTTCCAACTAAAATATTAAAGCTACCCAGTTTCAAATTTCATACCAATTTCTTCTTTGTCTTATCCAGTGCCAGATAAATTAAATTGCTCAGACAAGCTCTGACCCTGCAACTGGATCTGGGCCAGTGTTGAAGTCAATAGGGCTCACATGGGTGCAGGCCTAGAGTCCATCCCCTGTGATCCAGGGTCAATAGATAACATTAGTTGATGATAAAATAAAAACAACTGCCCTGAAAGAATGTAAAGTATCCAGTAAATCCAGAAGAAATTCAGGTCCCTTAATGACATGGTTAAATAAATTGTGGCATATCTGTTCCTTCACCTCCTTTGCATTGTATATAATTCCCAATTCTCAGCGTTTTCATGTTAGGGAGTGAACATTATCTCAGAAGGTGGTGAGCAGTTGGGAAAAGATTTATTTTCAGTGTGGCCAACAGAACACTACAGATCCATCTCTAACAGTGACAGTAACAGGACTCCTGAATTATTAGCTGGTTATTACATCCAACCTTTTTCTTAGAGCTTCTGACACCTAGTTTCTCATCAGTCTGATCTCAAAGCTCCCAACAAAAGAACAATATTTTACTCACTCCCTTTCTCCAGCTGTCGTAGAAGTTCTTGGCGCATTCTTATGCAAACTACACACAGTATCTCCAAAGTTCCAGTTGGCCCACTTTCACTGGCTTTGAAATACAGATGTGTAGCCATTCATAGAATCATAGAATATCAGGGTTGGAAGAGACTTCAGGAGGTCATCTAGTCCAACCCCCTGCTCAAAGCAGGACCAACCCCAACTAAATCATCCCAGACAGGGCTTTGTCAAACCAGGCCTTAAAACTCTAAGGATGGAGATTCCACCATCTCCCGAGGTAACCCATTCCAGTGCTTCACCACTTTCCTAGTGAAATAGTTTTTCCTAATATCCAACCTAGACCTCCACCACTGCAACTTGAGACTATTGCTCCTTGTTCTGTCATCTGCCACCACTGAGAACAGCTGAGCTCCATCCTCTTTGGAACCCCCCTTCAGGTAGTTGAAGGCTGCTATCAAATGCCCCCTCACTCTTCTCTTCTGCAGACTAAATAAGCCCAGTTCCCTCAGCCTCTCCTCATAAGTCATGTGTCCCAGCCCCCAATCATTTTCATTGCTCTCCGCTGGACTCCACATCCTCCAGTTTGTCCACATCCTTTCTGTAGTGGGGGGCCAAAGACTGATGCAATACTCCAGATGTGGCCTCACCAGTGCCAAATAGAGGGGAATAATCATTTCCCTCGATCTGCTGGCAATGGTCCTGCTAATGCAGCCCAATAAGCTGTAAGCCTTCTTGGCAACAAGGGCACACTGTTGACTCGTATCCAGCTTCTTCTCCACTGTAATCCCCAGGTCCTTTTCTGCAGAACTGCCACTTAGCCAGTCGGTCCCCAGCTTGTAGCAGTGCCTGGGATTCTTCTGTCTTAAGTCCAGGACTCTGCACTTGTCCTTGTTGAATCTCATCAGATTTCTTTTGGCCCAATCCTCCAATTTGTCTAGGTCACTCAGGACCTTATCCTTACCCTCAAATGCATCTACCTCTCCCCCGAGCTTAGTGTCATCCATGAACTTGCTGAGGTGCAATCCATCCCGTCATCTAGATCATTAATGAAGACATTGAACAAAACCGGCCCCAAGACCAACCTCTGGGGCACATCGCTTGCTACTGGCTGCCAAATAGACATTGAGCTGTTGATTACTACCCGTTGAGCCTGACGATCTAGCCAGCTTTCTATCCACTTTATAGTCCATTCATCCAATCCATACTTCTTTAACTTGCTGGCAAGAATATTGTGGGAGACTGTATCAAAAGCTTTGCTAAAGTCAAGGTATATCACGTCCACCGCTTTCCCCATATCCACAGAGCCAGTTATCTCATCATAGAAGGCAATCAGGTTGGTCAGGCATGACTTGCCCTTGGTGGATCCATGTTGACTGTTCCTGATCAACTTCCTCTCCTCCAAGTGCTTCAAAATGGATTCCTTGAGAACCTGCTCCATGATTTTTCCTGGGACTGAGATGAGGCTGACTGGTCTGTAGTTCCCCGGATTCACCTTCTTCCCTTTTTTAAAGATGGGCACTATATTTGCCTTTTTCCAATCATCTGGGACCTCCCCCGATCCCCACAAGTTTTCAAAGATAATGGCCAATGGCTCTGCAATCGCATCAGCCAACTCCCTTAGCACCCTCAGATGCATTGCATCCAGCCCCATGGACTTGTGCATGTCCAGTTTTTCTAAATAGTTCTTAAACTGTTCTTTCACCACTGAGGGCTGCTCACACCTCCTCCCCATACTGTGCTGCCTACTGCAGCAGTCTGGGAGCTGACCTTGTCTTTGAAGACTGAGGCAAAAAAAAGGATTGAGTTCTTCAGCATTTTCCACATCATCTGTCACTAGGTTGCCTCTCCCATTCAGTAAGAGTCCCACACTTTCCCTGACCACCTTCTTGTTGCTAACATACCTGTAGAAACCCTTCTTGTTATCCTTCACATTCCTTGCTAGCTGCAACTTCAGTTGTGCTTTGGCCTTCCTGATTACACTCCTGCATGCTCGAGCAATGTGTTTATACTCCTCCCTAGTCATATGTCCAAGTTTGCACTTCTTGTAAGCTTCCTTTTTGTGTTTAAGCTCACCAAAGATTTCACTGTTAAGCCAAGCTCGTCACCTGCCATATTTGCTATTCTTTCTGCACATCAGGATGGTTTGTCCCTGTGCCCTCTATAAGGATTCTTTAAAATACAATCAGCTTTCCTGGACTCCTTTCCCCCTCATATTAGCCTCCAGGGGATCTGGCCCATCAGTTCCCTGAGAGAGTCAAAGTCTGCTTTTCTGAAGTCCAGGGTCTGTATTCTGCTGCTCTCCTTTCTTCCTTTTTTCAGGATCCTGAACTCAACCATCTCATGGTCATTGCTGCCCAGGTTGCCACTCACTTCCACTTCCCCTACCAATTCTTCCCTGTTTGTGAGCAGCAAGTCAAAAGGAGAAAGGCCCCTAGTTGGTTCCTTCAGCACTTGCACAAGGAAGCTGTCCCCAACATGCTCCAAAAGCTTCCTGGATTGTCTGTGCACTGATGTATTGCTCTCCCAACAGATGTCAGGGTGACTGAAGTCCCCCATGAGAACCAGGTCCTATGATCTGGAAACTTCTGTTAGTTATCCGAAGAAAGCCTCCTGGTCTGGTGGTCTATAGCAAACACCCACCACGATATCACCCTTGTTGCTCTTGCCTCTAAACTTAACCCAAAGACTCTCAACAGGCTTTTCTCCAGTTTCATACTGGAGTTGTGAGCAATCATACTGTTTTCTTACATACAGTGCAACTCCATTCAGACCTGTCTGCCCTTAATGGCAGCTTTAATGTCATACCACAGCTGAGCATGCTGAGTATTACTTGTAGTCCACCTCTAGATACACGGGCAAGGATTCTCAACCCAGTAGATTCCATATTTCCATCTGGGGCAGAAAAACAAGGTGTACAGATTCCAGAAGAAAGGAGAGAAAGTGTTGTTGTAACTGTGTTGGTCCCAGGATATGACAGACAAGGTGGGTGAGGTAATATCTTTTATTGAACCAACTTGTCTTGGTGAAAGACAAGCTTTGGAGTTCCACAGAGCTCTTCTTCAGGTCTTTGGGGCTCCAAAGCTTGTCTTTCCACCAACCAAAGTTGATTCAGTAAAATATTACCTCACCCACCTTGCTTGAGAGAAAGTCAGATTAAACTACAATCCAACTTTTGAAATCAGGGTTACATGTGTGTGATGAGCCCAACCATGGTTGGTTACACCCAAACTCCACAGCTGTGGGGAGTTATTTGAATTAGTTTTGTGAAACAAAAAGACTGATGCTTGTGAATGATCGCACATTATGACCAGCACTAACTTTCATCATTCAGGGCTAAAATGTTCCCCAAAAGCTCTTGGCTACTCAACAGAAGTTCATCCAATAGAAGATATTATCTCACCCACTTTGTCTCTCTAATACCCTGGGACCACCATGGCTTCCACAACACTGCATACAGAGAAAAGTGACAGCTCCAGACTTGCAGGCAAAATTCCCTCAGCGAGGATGATATGCTCTGAGAGTTTGAGAGCAGAACACCTCAATAGAATTAAAGCCTTTTAATTCAGTTATCCTGATATTGTTATAGATATCCGATTTTTGTCTTAAGTTTTATTTTTACTTTCACCTATGAATAACTGTTTGGTATAAAACCATCTGATTGGCTGGCACAGAAACCATTTTGTATCATTCATTAATTGAGCTCAATTGTGAATTATTTTCATTCATGAAATTTAGAGCACTAGTTCATTTCAGGATAATAGCATGAATGATTAACCTAATATTTCTAGCATCATCTCTGTTGTAATAATCTGTTTGTGCTAATCTGAAGTTGTAGTTGTACTAAACTGTTTTCTTTACTAAGGCTCCAAAAAGTTAATTTGTAAATTTTGAAATTGACTAGAGGTTCCAGTTTTGATTAAGAGCTAAGCTGACAGCACATCCTTTGTATAAACTATGCCTTTAAAAACAGATTCATATTAATTCTTCTAGAATTTGTGTAACATTATTTACATTCTTAGTGTAATTTACTCTTACTTTTGTTTTTCCTATGCTTCCTCAAGAAGCCCCTCCTTCCCTCTCAGACACATATTTACCTATACACATGCATCTTTGGTATATGTGTGTTTTTTCCCTTCTCTCTCTCTCTCATCATTAATTTAAAATGTAGTCAAGTAATTCATTGCATTGGCAGCTCCTCTGTCTGGCTGAAATGAAATCTGTTTCCTCTATTCATTTATAGGAAGTAAAAATTCCACAGTCACAAATCATTCTCCTTTGCATATAGCCTAGTGCTACTAATTATTCTTGGTACTTATATAGGGCCTGATTCAATTCTCATTAAAGCTTTGGATGAAATCCTGGCCTCATTAAAGTCAATGGCAAAACTCCCATTGACTTCAGTGAAGCCTGGATTTTACCCCTGGATCAGGGTTGGGCTCATGTGTACTTTTAATCCATAGACTTCAAAGGATTTCCAAAGGAGAAGAGACAAAGGACTCTTGCTGCTGCAGTAGGCTGATTTTAGAGATGGGCCAGAGCCTCAAAGTTTAGATCCGTATCTTGATTTCACTATTTTCACCTCTGCTCCAATTATCTGAATCAGCCAGTTCTGATTAAATGAGTGTTATTGTGTCACGCAATAGCAATGTAATAGTTTAGGTGCTGATCATGCAAAGACCTACACTCATATTCAGTTTTAACGATATAAGTAGTCCTATTGAAATTATCTGTACTATGTACTTGTTTGAAATTAAGCACGTGTGTATGTGTTTGCAGGACTAGAACATTAGAATTTGCCCATAGTTAACCCTGTTCAATTTATTTGTCAAAAAAGCTAAAATTTGGTGAACAGCCTTTTGGCTCAAAGGTGAACCTTTCATAACCTTTTTTTTGGGGGGGTGGGCAAGAAATCAAGAAATGTAATGGATGACAAGAAAAAAGTCATTCTTTTTATGTCTTTAAACCAAAACTTCTAATTCTGTAAAAACAGAATTTTGCAAGCATTTATTCCTTAAATCACACTAATAACTTTTGGTGCGGTGAGAAGGACTGGATATTTATACCTGAGAAATAGCTGCTGCAGCTACTTTCTACAATGTTTCATAATTACATGTCAGCACTGCACACTGCAGAGATGATTCCATACTAAATCTCAATGTGGACATGTTTTCACTCTTATAAAATGTCAGCAAATACATATTTGTGGGAACATTCATATATAACATGTCAGACATGTAAATTCATATGTGGTGTGCATTATTGAAATAAATGATCTAGCAAGAGTTTTAATGTATTGCTTTACAGCTTTGGGTTTTACATACAGAATAGCTGGGTGTCTTGTATTCAGTTGGGCAAAGCGTCTTGGTAATGTGACACAATGGATCAGGAAGTGCCCTTCCCCCTCAGGTGTAAACTCCATAAATAGCCGGGGAATAGGCATTTTGATTCCTGGGTTGTTGGGTTGCTGGGTTGTTCATAGGCATTTGTTCGGTGTCACTTTTTTATTTTAAAGTGAGGAACAGGAGAGCTAAGCCCAAAATGCAAAGCTAGCAACATTTTTTTTCCCAGTTAAGATGTACTCTTTCAACAGAAGGATTTTCCTATTGATTCACTGGGGGGGGAAACACAGTTGAAACTATGAGAGGCAGGGGTTGGCAGGGGTTGATCTTAAATTAGAGACCTTTCTTCATAGTCTTGCATCCTCTTTAGTGAGATATAGGATCTTGCATGAGCTGTGTCGTATTATGCGTTGTTGTGGCAGAAAGTAAAGTAAAGTACTAGGCCTGTCATAGGTCTCACCCCCACTTAGAGCTGTTCGGTTCCAAAATGGGGACCTGCATGGACTCCTCTAAACTAAAATCCTAGTTTAGATCTGGTTCTCGCTGCCACCAGTTACGTTTTAAGTGAGTAACACACTGCCTGTCCTGCAAGCTTCCCCTGGGGAACCCAGATTCAAACCCCTTGAATCTCACCAGAGAGAGAGAGAAACAGACAGTTCCCTTCCCCGCACCCTTCCCTCTCTCCAGCCTGCTCCGGAGAGAGAGATACCTTGATTCAAACTCCTTGAATCTCTACACACAGGGAAGCAGCCCACTTCCCCCCTCCCTCTCTCCTAGCCACTTTGGAGAGATACACACCGATTCAACTCTGTGAATCACCCTCAGGAGGAACTCACTCTTCCCCCCTCCCCTTCCCTTGAATCTCCACAAGAGAAGGAATTAACCAAGTCCAAAGAAAAGAAAAGAATTTATTAAAAAGAACAAAAAAAGAAAGTACACTCTCTCTGTATTACCAGGATGCAAAAATACACAGAGTCTAACCTATAAACCTGGAGAGGCTCTCCACCCCCCCACCCCACTCCTTTCTTTCTCAGTAAAAGCAAAGTAGCAACAACAGAAATAAAGATATTTCTCCAGCAAACACACAATTGCAAATATAGAAATCAAATTATAAGACTAATCCGCCTTTCTAATTAATACTCACTATTGGATAGTAGGAACTACTCCAGGAGAACTTGGAGACATGTCTGGCCTCTCTTAGATCCAAAGAGAGAACACAGAGCCAACAAGGAACACAGACAAAGGCTTCCCTCCACAGAGATTTGAAATTATCCTGTCCCTTGATTGGTCCTCTGGTCAGGTGTTTCTCAGGTTACTGAGCTTGTTAACCCTTTCCAGGTAAAAGAGACCTTAACCCTGATCTGTTTATTTATGACAAGGCCAAATCCTGCCTTCCTTAATCAGTCCTAAGTAAAGCAAAACTCATCCTGAGCACAATGGGAGTTGTCTTGGTAAGGACGAAGAACCTTTTCCTGTAAGATACTGGGTGCCTTCAGTGCGCACTGTGGCCAAATTTGGGGGGAGGGAGAAGCTGGGAGTCAGGGGAGTAACCCCTGTGACCACCACCCACATGATCGCACCTGCTCCGGCGAGTCAGACCAGGCAGCGCGGCCGCAGCATGTTCCAGCGGGCTGGGCCGGGCGACATAGCCACAGCGTGCTCCGGTGGGCCGGGCGGCGCAGCAACAGCCTGCTCTGGGGGGCTTCAGAGGCTGTGGGGAGAGCACCGTGGCCAGAAGCGGAGAGACTCTGTCCCTGCCTCTTCCCTTCTGGCTGTGCTGCCTCTCCTTGCTCCTTCTGTTGGGGATAGAGGCCATGTCCCACCAATCCTTCTCTATACCCGTTCATAAGCTGACCCCCTTCTCTGGTGCTTCCCTTTTTTACTAAAAAAATTGGCTTATGAACGAGTATATATGGTATATCCTCATCTCTCTTCCTTACCTCCCCCAGAAAAGTCATGAAATGGGAGGTCTTCACTATAAAAATATGCCCAGTGCAAGCTTCCCTCCTCAGGCTGGGTTCAGCAATGGTGCCAGATTGTCATGGAACCTAGCCTGGTATCTACATGTAGCCCACAGATCCACAATTAAGCCCATCTAAAGGTATCTTCAGCAACACACTGTAGTGGCTCTTACACTACAGTACTTGCAGCCCAGCTGGCTCCCACTTCCTCCCCTTCCATCAACATGGACTCCTTTGGGGTCACAGGCTGTAGATGGGGAGTTCTACGGGTCTGAGTTGCAGAAATTTAGATTATGTCTTTCTCTGTAAGCCCCTAAAATGGATTTTTCATGGTTCCTGTAGCCTTGCAGTTATTCCAGAGCTGGAAAGCTGGACATGCTTTTTATATTTATTTTAAATGCAAGCTGTGATGGTAATATCCCTGATTCTCATTCAGACACAACAGATTTGGTTTTAGGAATTCAGCCCCCTACGTGTTTTTTGTATTCCTATTGCCTTTCATTCCAGGAAGACAATTATCTACAGTAAAATTTGGGAAAGAGGTTTAGCAAAACAATAAAACAATGGCACTAACTGTATTCTAATGGAAGATTAAAAGGGTTTTGTTGTAAATAAGAGACACGATGTCTGAAAACGCAGTTCTCCCAGTGACTGTTGAAAATCCATTATCTGTAATATGTGAGGCAGAAATTTCACATTCATTCTTTTCACAGCATTAGGAGACTGAAAAGAGCCTATTCAGTTCAATGACCTATAATCCACACTGTTTGATTATATGTACCCAGCACTTTTTTCATTTGAGTAAAAGTCAACTTAAAAACACATTTAAGCTCACATTTCTCTCTCCCCCTTTCTTTTTTAATCCATTTAAGAAACTATTAAAGATGTATTTTAGCATCATTATTTGTCACCCTAGAAGTGACAGAACACTATGAATGGATCAGAAAGAACTGAGAGGAATGCATTTGTTCTCTTATAAAGGAGACCAATATTTCAAAATCGGAATTATAAAATGCTAAGATACTATGCAGGCCCTAACACCTGAGATGCAGAGAGTAAGGGTCAGATTTTTAAAAGTATATAGGTGCCTCTCTACATTATTAGGCACCTAAATGCCTATCTGCATTTCAAGGCTCCGAAACACCTTTAAGAAACGGTCCCTAAATGTCTATTCGGGACAGTGGTCATAGTTCAATTCCCAACTCTACTCATCATGATACAAATTGCAGAAGTGTGAACAATATCATTTGAAATCTAGTGTGACAGATAAGGCTTTAAGAGTTTTTGTAAATGGTTTCGTCTATAGATTTTGAAATCTTGCTTAGCCAAGCCAACAGCTTAAGTGAATGCTGTTTTGGGAACACACCCATCCAGAGGGTCTGGCTGGACTCCAGGGTCAAGTGCTGCTTGGCCATCATTGTAAATATTAGATAACTGTATTTGGTTAATTAACAATTTGGAAATCATCTCAGTGCAGTTTAACCGCTGACAATTCTGGATCCTTCCCACAGAAACCATTATAGCATCCAATTCACAATTCTGTGCCCAAGTGAGAGAAGCCCATATTCTGAAGCATGGGAACAGAAGAGGGGCACGGATGAGACACAGCTACGCCATATTCACTTGATTAGTTCACTGTTTGGTCAGCCTATAGACCACCCAAACTTTTACTGGAAACCTACCTCCTGGAGCAGAGGCAAATGGCCCCATTACAAGTTAACGACTCATCCCTCCCTCAAACAAAAGGAATTCTAATCCTGCCTTCTGGCTGCCAAACTTCTCCCTTCTCAAACTCTTCAGATTCTCCACTGTGGCTAGAGCAGAAACTCAACCTCCTGCCTTCTACCAAGAGCTCAGGCTATGGCTCTCACATGCCTAAACCTTACCAGCACACCAATGGCAAAACTTTCTGATCCACCTGCCTCTCAAACCATTCTGTCCCTTTGCTCTTGTGGCCAGATTCTGCTGCTTGTACATTGAGTAACATCTTATTCAACCGAGCAGTAATATTTACTTGAATGGAACTGCTCATGTAGTAAGGCGCTACTTAGTGTGAGTAACAGTGGCAGGATTGGACCCTTATGCCTGGTCTACACTACAGAGTTAGGTCTAATTTAGCCGCATTAGGGTGATTTAAAAATGAATGTGTCCACACAACCAACCCGAACGTGTCCACACAACCAACCCCATTCCGTTGACCTAAAGGGCTCTTAAAATCGACTTCTATACTCCTCCCCAGCCAGGGGAGTAGTGCTAAAATCAACTTTGCTGCGTCGAATTTAGGGGAGTGCGGATGCAAATCAATGGTATTGGCCTCCAGGAGCTATCCCAGAGTGCTCCATTTTGACCGCTCTGGACAGCACTTTGAACTCCAATGCACGAGCCAGGTACACAGGAAAAGCCCCGGGAACTTTTGAAGTTCATTTCCTGTTTGGTCAGCATGGCAAACTCAGCAGCACAGGTGACCATGCAGTCCCCCACAGAATCATAGAGCATAGACAGTTTCTACGCTCCGCCTATCATCTCCATCCCTGAGGTTATCGCAGATTAGAAGGTGAAAAAAACGCACTTGCGATGACATATGTTCCGAGCTCATGCAGTCCTCCTGCACTGATAGGGCACAGCTTAATGCATGGAGGCATTCAGTGGCAGAGGCCAGGAAAGAATTAAGTGAGCGCGAAGAGCGGAGGCAGGATGCGATGCTGAGGCTAATGGGGGAGCAAACGAACACGATGAAGTATCTGTTGGACCTGCAGGAAAGCCAACAAGAGCACAGACCCCTGCTGCATCCACTGTATAACCACATGCCCTTCTCCCCAAGTTCCATATCCGCCTCACCCAGATGCCCAAGAATGGGTGGGGGAGAAGGGGAAGGCTTTGGAGACCCAGCCACTCCACTCCAGAGGATGGCCCAAGCAACAGGCTGTCATTCAAGGCTGTCATTCAAACACTTTGATTTTTAGTGTGACTTCAATTAGCAATGTGGTCTTGTCCTTCCCTCCTCCCCCACCCCATCCAGGCTACCTTGTCCATTATCTCTCTTTTTTTTAATTAATAAAAAAAGAATGCATGGTTTCAAAACAATAGTTACTTTATTTCGAAGGGGGGAGTGTGGTTCGGCTTACAGGGAATTAAAATCAACAAAAGAGGCTGGTTTGCATCTAGGAGAAACACAACTGTCACACCAAAGCCTGGCCAGTCATGAAACTAGTTTTCAAAGCCTCTCTGATGCGCATCAGGCATTGGGAGCTTAACCCAGAATTCCAATGGGCAGTGGAGACTGTGGGAACTGTGGGATAGCTACCTACAGTGCACTGCTCTGTAAGTCGATGTTAGCCACAGTAGTGAGGACACACTCCGCAGACTTAACGTGCTTAGTGTGGACATACGCAATTGACTATAAAATCGATTTCTAAAAATCGACTTTTATAAAATCGACCTAATTTCGTAGTGTAGACAAACCCTCAATACGGACCTGAAGCTCTGAAATGTCAAAGCTCACGATCACAAGAGCAGGCGGCCAACTGCACAGAATGTGTCTAGTTTAGTAATGCTGTAGGAGTGGGAAGCTACCAACACCTGATGAGGGAAGTTGCTCACTACCAGACACAAGGTGGCCATGCATGTTTTAGCGATTGTCATTGCATGGGGAAATAGGGGATGTAAATGGGTGAGGGATTGCTGCCCGTTTGCTTTGGTAGTAGTCAAGATGGAAGGAGCATCATACTCTTCGAGTCTGTCACTATGAATGCCAGCAGATTAGGAACTGCTAATTTAACAAGGCTCCAGATTCCAGATAGCAAAAGATGAGGGTAAGGCAATACATTGTTAGTATTGTTTCCTCTTTGTATGCTAGCTGTTCTGCACACATTCATTTAACATTGCTGGTTGAACCTGGGGTATTGTGGTTAGATAATTGGACCTGTCTTCATTGCTGGCTGCTTTTTATTACATGCTGAGAGACTGCATGCAGTCCAAGACATGGACAAATTTATAGCTGGCACTGAGGAACACCCAAGGAGAGATTAGCAGACGAAAGGAGACAGAAGGGAATTGAGCAGAGATTTAAAGGAAGTGTACATAGGCAGGGAAATAGCATAGTAGACACCACATAAAAATGTCCTTTTTACATGTTAGTTAATAATGAGGGAAACTAAAAGCTCTAACTGCCATGTAAAACAATACTACAGATGCAAATTACATAAACAAAATATGTAACTTCATGATATTGGGTTATTATGTGTCACAGAGTTCAACCAATCCTTCAGAAAACAGACCACTCCTATCCCTATTCCTCCCCATCATGCTGTACCTTCTCCAAAATCCACTGGATATGTCTAGCTGGATTTTTCAGCTCAAGCACTGGCTACGCAATGCAGCTGCATTTCTGACTCATCTCTTCTTAGTCCCATGTACATCAGGAGAAATCAGACTAATAATCCAGCATCAGTGTAGCTCCACTAACAGTAGCAATTGTGAAAGCAGTAGACGGCTTAGAAAATAGTGGTTAAAAATTCCTGCGTATTATCAACACTACAGCTTTCAACATAGCTCCTACCAGTGGAAAATTATAGATCCAAATTTTGCCAGTCTTGACACTTTCTCAGAGTACCTTCACCATTGCAGGTGAAATCAGTGTTGATAGCAGCTCCAGATGGGTAAACATTATCACCCTCATTTTACAGACAGGGAGACCGATGCACAAATTAAAAACGATGAGATAGATTACAAGCAAGGAGCTCAAGGCATGAGAAATATTCAAGAACATGTTGTGTAAGAGATACTAATGGGCACAAAGGAGGGAGTAATTGTGCAAAAGGGGTGGATACCCCAAGAGGTTATTTTTGTCTCTACTGTCCATAACTACTACATATGTATTATGAACTATCTTACAGCAAGAATCTGTAGGCACAGATTTAAATTATCACTGCATGGCCAGGTCTTACATTGTCCTGGGTTATTTTGACATCTGCTAGGCTAAGTCTATGCAATATTGTAATTTTGCATTTAAGAAAAATGCGTCAGATTGGATAGACTATAACTATCAAATGTCCAATTTATTCCATCAGTGCATACGTATGTAACACTATTTAAAATTCCTATCAGATAGCTTGTGTGTCAATTGTGCCTGCATTCAACAGCTATATTTTCAGTTAATCAAAAGTTGCTATTCTCACTTCTCCCTCCTGTTTATTATGCAAGACTGATCATGTTCCAGTATTCTTTTACAATTGTCAATTGCTAATTACCAAAGGAAAAGTTAGTTATCAGATTGTCAAGTATGGAATCAAATGACTTGAAAATACCGTGTCAAACATTTGACAAAAGTGAGGAAAAATACAATTCTAAAAACAACAATTAGCATGTTCCCTTACTTCTGTCAATGATCTCCTTCAGTAAACCATACAAATCATGCTTAATTATCTCACATTTCATTAGCAACAGCTGCTAATTGTCTTTCGAAATGTGAATTGTCTTTCATAAGTAAAGTGAAACATTTCATAGTCTTCAAACTGATCCAGTAAAATACGGTGTTGGAATGCAAATGCTCATCTCCAAATTAATGCATGACAGAGGGTTTGGCTAACCTGAGCTAATCACACCCCTGGGGTCCTCTAATCCGCTAAAGCTGATTATCTCATGATTGTCACACCCATTGGGAGTTGCTTTTGTCATTATCAAATCCAAATTGTAACCAAAAATGTAAACTTAGTTGACGTTGATGTTGGTTAATGAATACCTGATTCAGCTCAGATATTATAAAGAGCTGATAGGAAGAAAAAGTATTCTAATCAGCCTCAGTGCTCCTTTAATCCTAAAAATATTAAAATTTACATGGAACAAACTCCTAGATAAGAGTGCAAGGGTGAAGGCTGTAACTAGTAGGAAAACCTATTCCTGTCCAAAATATAGTAGGTCAAATTCTGCCCTTGGATATTTGGGAACAGATATAAGTAAAGTAAGGGATTCTGAGTAGAACCACATGAAATGGAAAAGCCGTCTAGTCATAGCTCCAAGGTAAATTTCAAATGTCTAGTCTTTTGTAAGACTATGTGGTAAATTGAATCTGACTAGACAATCATAAAGGTCCCTTCTGGCCTAAACATCAATGAACTTATTAATATTTCCACTCTTTTTTTGTTTTGGTCACAATTTCACTTTTTCCAGCAAAATAATTTCTAAACAAAGTTTATCGTTTCAAGAAAATTATTTTTTTAAATTTAATTCTTTGTAAGGTATTTGGTTTGTTGGGTAGGGTTCTTCCCATTTCTTTCGATTCCCCCTGCCCACACAGGAGAAGGGAGGGTGGAAGGAATTTTAAAAAGTTAAAATGAGGGAAAAAGTCTCCCTAAAATCAACGATTTGTAAAAAACAATCTGAAAAACCTAAATTTTAACATTTTAAATCCAAAACAAAACTAAAATTTTTCATTTTTTTTTCAGATTTTTACATTGAAAAACAAAAAAAGTACCTATAAAATATTCAAAGACAAACCATTTTTGTTTTTTTGTGAAAATGGAATTCTCTTTTTCAACCAGCCCTAGCTCACAATGTTTCTTGTGATGGCATCAACGTTAAGTTGTAAAGAATTGTGCACAACACAGATTGCACAGTATATTTGCAATGCACATTTCGAGTGTTGTTTGAAATTTACACTACACTAGTCCAGTAGCATTAGCACGGTAATCAGAGAAATGTGTACGTATAACAAATTAGCCAATGTGTTTGTGGTATGTAACCACTACCAGGTAACAGATTACTTTTAGCCCAAGTAGTAGAAGTCTGTGCTATGGGGCTGAAAATCCAAGGTTCAAATTCTGCTGATGATCAGACCTATGCATGCAAACTGATTTTTTGCTTTACTGGTTGAATTTAAAAAGTATTTTTTTTTCTGGATCAACCTAAAAACAAATTTGTCTTGAATTTTCAACAAACAAAGCTGAAAAAAAATTCATTTTGGGTTGAACATAATGTTTTGTTTGACCCAAAATAAAATGTTCTGTTTTAGAGATTAATTTTTTTTGTAAAAATAAAATTGATGTAAAACACAAAGTAAAGTTGTTTCAAATCAAAATGTTCCATTTTGAAAATATTGAGACAAAATGCTTGAGGTTTTTTGCACTTTTCCTTCAACAAAAACAATCTGATGAATTTGACACAAGTTTGCAAAATGTTTCAGTCAACCCAAATCTGCATTCTTCAGTGAAAAGTTTTGTTCAAAAAATGTCACCCAGCTCTATCAATGACCCATGTTTGGGCAGTCCTTACATACATATTGGAAAGTATTTTGCACATACAGACATATGAAAAACTTCAAAACAATGTGTGATATTTGCATTCTGAATTTGAGTTAAATGTGTTGTATACACTGTAAAGTTTATATTCCAGTCATGCCAGAAAATTGTGGGGGGAAACTTGCATTGAGTGTATATTTTGAATTATTCATCACGTGTGCTGTTTAATTTGCACTGTTTGTTCCCAATATTATCAACCTGCTGAAATTTGCTTGATACGTTAGCTGTCTTTAAATGTATAGTGTTGGTTTTTTACTCTATATTCCAAACAACATTTGAGAATCATCTATGAACTGATTAATTGTTTATCGGCCTAATAGTTACTCTGTGGTATTTTTATTGACTTGTTATTTAAAAACATATCTTGTAAAATTTTATTCAAAAGGTGCACGATCTGTACTGTGCAATTTACATGCAACATACAAACCTATGGTCTATTTTGTCTTACTCACTCTGAAATTCACATTGAAGCTAGAAATTTATATTACATGCTCGGATATTCATTTTCTATGCCAGTTTTCCGGAAGCTACATAATCTGTACATTGTGAAATATGAAACGCATGATATGGAATTTATGTTTCACCCATGTTCATTGTAGCCACAATAACATTAGAAACTAGACATATGCTTAACAGTTGAATCATTTGTATAGTCTGTAATTCATATTGCATGCAGCATGGAATTTACACTGCAAAATTTGTGTTCCATATGGAATGGGCTGTGTGTCACAGGTTAAAAAATATTGCACAGTGTTTTGTTTTGTTTTTTTAAATCTTGTATGCTATGAAGTTTGCATTCAATGCTCTGTTATTTATGGAGCATACATATCTTAAAATCTGCATTTTAATCAAGTGTGTTGGGGGAGCTGCTTTAAACACTGTGGAAATTATATATGCATGCTGTGAAATTTGAGATATACATTGAGAAATTTGCATTGTGACCACTGTGAAACTAGCACTGTTTCATGATGTGAGTATGTGATAGAATTTGTATTATACAGAGGAAATCAGATTTTATTAAAGCTCAGAAGCATAAGGCTGCATGAAAAAAAATGTATGCACACTACACAGCTAGGATAAAATCTTGGCCCTACAGAACTCCTATCATCTTCAGTAGGTCCAGGATTTTACCTCCAATCTTCATATGCATGTACTATAATTCTACTTGAAAGGCAGTATAAATTGCCAGTTACACAGCTTACTGATCACTTACATGTGCAAATACTCAAACTGCGTATGAACTGCCACCATTTCCCAAAAAGATCGTGTGTGCATTTTTGTGAGCAGCTTCTGATGGTTTGAAAAACTAGACCATGGTGACAAATTTACAAATTAACCTCAATGTGGAACTTAAACAACCTGAAGAAATGTGAAAGTTCTACTGACAAGTTGGAGATGTTACGGCTGGTGTATTGGCAAGAGACTGTTTTCCATGGAGTGCTAGAGCTGAAAGTGAAGCACTGGAATAATGGTGAAGGTGAATTTCTCATAACAACTATAAATAGCAAAAAGCTACCTCTTGTTTTCCCTCCCTATAGCAGATCTCTTATACACTATGACAAAACCTTCTGCAGTATAACTACAGAGCAAAAGAGCGAAATATATGAGGACCTCACCTCTGAGTGATATTGAATATACATAACACTATCTTTAGTTAAAAAAAGTAAAGTATTTTAATAAACATTCTTAATTTGGGCACAACCCTTTCTCTCTATGGGCCCTCCTGACAAGTATTGCTTCCACTGATTGCCTTGCCAAGGACTGCCTGATTTGAATCCCAGATAACTGGCTTACAATTATCTGCAACCCTTCATTTGTGAGATATGAAAAGCATGACATGATGATCAATTGTGACTTGTCACATCTCCTCACAGCATGCCTTATGTAAAAATCTCATAATAAAGAAGAAATTAAGACATGTCAAAACTGTAGCTGCCTGTGTATGCCAAATGAAACTCAGCATGGGGACTGTAAAAATGCTCGCTAAAGCAAAGAATGTATTAGTCATAGTTACTTTTTATTATTTATTCATTGGTATGGTGGCAGCACATAGATGCTCCATTGAAGAATCAGGCCCACACTAAGCTAGGCACTATGCACAGACATCAGAGGTCAAGTAAAGCTGTATCTTTTGACATCAAAAGCATGGTGAAAGCTTCCTAGGGTTTTGTTACATATGCCATGGAAAGTTACTTTGACTCCATTGGCTTCTGTAGTATTTTGAAAATATGTTCACAATAATATTCTATTTCCACCCTGGTAATGTCAGTGGGAGTCCTGGTAGTACAGTATTTAGATGCATTGAGAAAATAATAGGATTTACAATAGCTGGCAATTTGTTTTCCACTGCCATGGTATGTGTGTTTTTGTGAAAGTCTTTGTTGCTGTTGGGGACTTCTTTCTGTCTATTTCAGCTCTCTTTTACAATGAGGTATTTATTTAGTGCCAATCACTGTAGTACAGAAGTGTTTTTCCTGCTGTAGCTCTACATAGTAGACTAGTAGACTTTTTGGGGGGAATAGTCATTTACATTTTTAAAGTAAATATTCTAACTGCTCATGACTTGTGTGCCTGCTTCCTGCAAATACTCTATGAAATGATGAACAATGAATATTCACAGAGCAAGTGAAGTATTTACACCAATAACTTTATTCTGAAAGTTATGCTCATCTACTCAGGGAACAGAATCATATCATGTCTCCTATATGATTCTAATAAGAACTAATCAACAGAATTTCAATTTTGAACATTGAACATACAGATCAAGTTTGCACTATTTGCAGAAATTAGTCAAATATTTCAGATAATGAACATATTAAAGCTGTTCATAGAAAATTAGAGATAGAAAATAATTATTTACCTAATTATATTCAAGAAGCTTGTGACATAACATCTGAATGCCTGTGCTTATGATTTTGACACTCCTGTGGCTGAGAATATAGTGTGTACTGCTAAGATGTTTCCTCACCATTATTACCTGCTGCTAAAAACTTATTTTGGTTATTCAAATTGTGCACCCAAACACCATAAAATCCAGGGAAACAAATTTGTTACATAACAATTTAAGCAATATGCATATAATAGAATATCAGGGTTTGAAGGGACCTCAGGAGGTCATCTAGTCCAACCCCCTGCTCAAAGCAGGACCAATCCCCATACAGATTTTTGCCCCAGATGGCCCTCTCAAGGATTGAATTCACAATGTTGGGTTTAACAGGCCAAAGCTCAAACCACTGAGCTATCCCTCCCCCCTGAAGAAAATCTATACATAAGTCCTGCAAATGAGGAAGGTGAGTTTCAAATACCAAAACAGATATAGCCTCAAGTACTAGGGGGAAAATCTGAGATTATAGCGCTCTTATGAACTTACGTGTAGTACACGGAGTTGACTTGGACTAAGCAGGGATAGGAAAATTAAAACAAAATAAACTGATGAATATAAAATTGGTTGTTCTTTCTGCTCTTCAAACATGGGAACTGAGTGTCCAGGACAGATACAGTATCCCTTCTGATTCCAGCCCAATGCTTTCCATGAGACCGCCTGATCAATTCTTTATGTGGGGCTTAAATGGTGGAGAAGGTCACCTTACTTGAGTGAATTTCGCCAACAGTGTGTATCTTCGATTGTCCACCAAGCATACTTCAATATACCCCCAATGCTAGGGTGACCAGATGTCCTGATTTTATAGCGACAGTCCCAATATTTTGAGTCAGAGAGAAGTTGGTTATTTTTACATTATTTGTGTAGCCTGACCACCAGTTGTGGCTACTGAGAACAGTGTTATGATTAATTTTTGCCTACACAATTTTTGCCTCTTCTACAACTTTGTCCTTCCTTCCCCATTTTTGTCTGGCTGTTTATTCGTTTGTTATATTTTACCTAAATCTTAGATTGTGAGCTAAGGGGGCAAGACGATAGTCTTTGCCTGGAGCTCCTGTAATTAATGTCCTCAACAGGCTAATGGACATCAATTTGTCAATCTCCCAGTATGATTAGCAACACAAAATTTGTTTAGAGTCTTTGCTGGGACATCACCAAAGAACGACCGGACCAACTCTTTGTGTGTACCAACTCAATAGGGGAGGTCTGTCACATGCTACTAATGTCAAGGTGAACAACACTAACGTTTCTGCTCTCAAGAAACTCATGCTGCAGACTATGAGCAAGCTACAAGACACAAAATTCATAGCTATGAACTAATTGCAAACATGAGTAACGTGAAGTATGATCTTGCCATGTACATCAGGCACAGTCTTAAAGATGGCTCAGTTCCGGAGGAATCCAAGACTATAGGAATCTCTGTTGTTGTGGTAAACATTGTATAACTGCCCATAACAAATGTCTTCAAACCTCCAAATCTCAAATGGCCAAAGTCCACATTACCATCTTTTATCCACACAGCCATGTACCTAGGTGTCTTTCATAGCCACCATTCCCAATGGGATATAGCAGAAATGATGCAGCTGGTGAGCAACTCACAGACTGGGCCTTGTTCACCGATGTTCACCTTCTTTTTGAACTTAAACAGCAAGGGACTTTTTGCTTGGCCAGATGGAACCCTGAACCTGGAACTTTACTTTCTGATGAAAGACTGTAGTGGTGTTCCTTTGCAAGCTTCACAAGCAGTGTTTGGACACTTTCCTGTAGCCAACTATTCTGCATGTCAGCTTTGGAGTTCTGCTGATTGAATCAATGCTGAAATAGTGCTGGAATTTCCACAAAGTTAACTGGATTGCATATACCTCCAAAGCTGAATATGGGATAAATTGTATCAAGTCAATCCCAGAGAATGATGCCTGCTTTGTTCACCTTCTTACCAAAGCAGCAGTGAAACATATTCCTCACGGCTATCGCAAGTCTATATCAAACAGGAGTATGTTAATGTGAATTAGGTACCATTTAATTTGTGCTAGTAGGGTCTACAGAGGGAAGTTACAATGCAACACTGCAACTCACACACCCCTAGCCTGTGCTGTGGGGATGTGTAGACAAACCCTTACACACCTAACATGCTTAAGCACTTTGTAAGTCCCCGGAGGAGCCTACCTTCACCTTTAAATGCTTAAATACCCTTGTGAACCAGGCCTTTGATGACTTGTTCTGGTCAATCAGGAAGCATATGGCAGAGCAAGGAATTGAACATAGGTATGCCAAGCTCCAGGCTAGTACTATAACCACTGGCCCATCCTCCCTCTCTCATTCCAGGGCACAGGATGGAAGGCCGTGCTGGAGCTATTGTGCCAATCCTGTGCCACCTGTGGATTCCCCTGTTGGGGAAATCTTCCAACAACTGAATCTATGGCCTCTTTGCACAGCTTGACTAGTGTAAAGCAGCTGCAGCAGGGGGCCAGGATTAGTCCAAAGCATTTAGAAATGTACATCTATTTCCTAGTCTGTCACTTTATACTGAAATCAAAAGGCAGGAATTAATTTTAGCAAAGGATGATTAGTCACTGATTAGAGTTTAATTTACTATAATTTTTGTGATAAATTACCAATTAGTGTAGCCGGAAATAAAAATTTTACAGATCTATAATCAAGCCAAAGAATTTTTGGAGTCTCAATTGCCCTCCTACTAATAGTGTATTAAATTATCCTGATATACCTTTAGCTGATGATATCAAGGGCTGTTCTCTTCCAGAAGTTAAGAAATTAGTAATACATTCAAAGACACAGGGATATTGATTATTGTTATTTTTAATCTGTAATATTCCTCTGATTTTGAGTTGGATATTGATAAGTATGTCTGAGACCTACCATGCACAGTCTTTCTTCAATAAGTGATGTTAGGCCAAATTCTTAATTTAGCTTTGTTTGTTTGTTCTGGGCTGGATTCTGTAAAGACAGACCCAAATCATGCCCTAATACTAGGGATACAGCACCCTTGTGATTCCTCATATATCTGTGTTTCTAGAATTCCTGTAGCAGCCACCCCTTTTAGAGGGAACAGTGCTGCTAGCTTCATAGGCGCCACATTTATGAGTTGCCTAAGGTTTTTCAACCCCTGCTCCACCCCGGGCCCTGCCCCCACTCCACCCCTTCCCCCACTCCCATTCAACCCTGCCTGTTCCTGCCCCACCCACCTCTTCCTGCCCCACCCTGCCCCCTCCTCTGAGTGCACCCTGCCCTTGCTCCTCCCTCTCCCTCCAAATGCCTCATGCATGCCGCTGAACAGCTCATCTGCAGGAGGTTGGAAGCGCTGGGGGGGAATGGGGAGGAGCTGATCAGGGGGCTGCCAGTGGGTTTTTCTGTGGGTGTTCCAGCCACAGAGCACCCACCGAGTCAGCGCCTATGGCTAGCTTAACTGTCCTCTGTTCCTCAGATCCAACTAGTGATAAAATTCTGAATGGCCAAGGTGAAGGGAAACTAGTGTAGCACTTGCACACACACCTATGTATGTAGTAGGCAGGTGCAGGATCACCCCAGCTGTCAGACTATGCTCCCCTTTGGACAGCAGTCCCTACCCAGGCTGATGCAGGTGCTGGACGTTGCTATGAGCACTTTTAAGTTCTACAAAGGGTTCTCGTGAAATGCTTGCATGAGGAGTAAAGGAGAATCTTCCTATCCTCTCCACACCATTCCCTACAACACATCCAAACACAGAGTCAGTGCCAAGGAGTCTGTCTCTTCCCTCTGAACTCTCTATATTCCTTTTACTGTCATCAGTTAGAATCAAAACATCAGGTATAAAGGTATAAGGGTTTTTTTTACTCATGCACACAGAATAAGCCTAATGCTTCAGACCACTTGATCATCATGGGTGTTAAGCAGAAACACTGGCATTCCAGTATATAACAGCTGCTTTGTTTAAGTACAAAATTTTATGAACACTCCAAGACAACTGTAAATGTTATCTGTTTGCCAATATTTAAAGATCTGAAAGTCAGAAATGCCCTTGCCAACTGTTTTTGTCAAGTGTGATTTCAAAAATCTTGAAAAAGCTAACTATTGGCAAATGAATCATGTTAGTAGTATCATCCCACATAAGGGAATATTGTTCTAGCCAGAAACTCACTAGCGTCTTGTATAAAATAAGATTTAGCCAAATGTTTGCAGTTTTAAAGGATTTTTGTTCACCTGGGTAAATTGCTCTAACTCTAAAAAGAAAAAAGAAAATAAACATAGTAATTGCTACATTGTACTTTCTTTACAATGAACAAACATGAGTATGTAAATTGTATATAGTAACTAATATACATAGACACATACTGTTTCTTAAGAATGCGTTGCATAATAAATTCAGTTATTTTCCAGCGTATAGTATTATTTTGGGACTGTTAAGAAAAAATCCATTTCTTTGATGTAGCACTAGCTCCCTGCAGTTCAGTCTACCAATCGCAGACATATCTTTGCATGCATTTTTAAAGGAGTCAGTTGCCAAGCTAAGGAAAATGCTAAGTTTCAGGTTAGATAGACCATCTGACAGGTGGTCTGTACTCGTCAGCTTCCTGTTTTTTCCTTTATTATTAAACCTACTCTGAAAAAGCAAGCAAGAAAATGCACTACAGCACAACTGCATTGAGGGAAAGACCCAACATGTCCCAATGCATATAGTGCAGGGAGCAAAAGCGTAGCCTGCAACACTTTATTGTGATGTTATGACCAACAATATTTATGTGGATCCAATTACCACAATTACATTTCCGAGCAATACATCCACTACCTGTTTTATATGGAGTGTGGCTATGCTCGTCACATCAATGGCAGGCAGACTTACTGTTCCACACTGCTCTGTTGTCCCTGTTATTGTGCAAAGGGCTGTAAATAGGTAAGCAGAGGATGTTCACGTCACTGGATTCAAGAGTGAATTAGGAGTTAATTATATTAAAGATGGGAATTATATGTACCATGAAGAAAGAACATGTAGGACACTGTTGGCTGGAACAGTCATTCAGTTAAAGTGGAAGTAGATTACGAAGGTTCAGCTCTGAACTACAATTAATTTTTCTGTCATTGTGGGAAAGCTGACTGAAAGGCAAAAGACAACTGATAAGAGGGTTTATAGAACTGGTCACATTACTCATTGCATGCAAATATGATATGGAGAAAGATCCTGGAGGCCAAATTTAGGCTGCTAGGTAAGAGATTGAAGTTCAGGACCTCCATGGTAGCATTCTCTGAAATGCTTCCAGTTCCACACGCAGGGCCAGACAGGCAGGCAGAACTGCAGGGTCTCAATGCGTGGATGAGATGATGGTGTAGGGAGAAGGGGTTTAGATTTATTAGGAACTGGGGAAGCTTTTGGGAGAGGGGGAGCCTATACAGGAAGGATGGGCTCCACCTAAACCAAAACGGAACCAGATTGCTGGCGCTTAAAATTAAAAAGGTCATAGAACAGTTTTTAAACTAAGGGCTGGGGGAAAGCTGACAGGTGCGGTGGAGCATGTGGTTCTGACATCCCTTAGGGGACGATCTATAAATGGAGATTCCCTATGTCCTAATAAGGAGAGGATGGAAAATGATAAAATACAGGGAGGATCTGATGAGAAACAGTCAAATGAATAAAAGTCCCATTCAATTACGTCATGCAATAGGGGACAGCCAAAAAATGACAACTTTTTAAAATGCGTATATACCAATGCTAGAAGCCTAAATAATAAGACGGGTGAACTAGAGTGCCAAGTATTAAATGAGGATATTGATATAATAGGCATCACAGAAACCTGATGGAATGTGGATAATCAATGGGACACAGTAATACCAGGGCACAAAATATATTGGAAGGACAGAACAGGTCGTGCTGGTGGGGGAGTGGCACTATATGTGAAAGAAAGCGTAGAATCAAATGAAGTAAAAATCTTAAATGAACTAAATTGTACTATAGAATCTCTATGGATAGTAATTCCATGCTTGAAAAATAAGAATATAGCAGAAGGGCTATATTACAGACCAGGATGGTGTTAGTGACTCTGAAATGCTCAGGCTGATTAGAGAGGCTATTAAAATAAAAAACTCAATAATAATAATGGGGGATTTCAACTATCCCCATATTGACTGGGTACATATCACCTCAGGACAGGATGCAGAGATAAGTTTCTTGACACCTTAAATGACTGCTTCTTGGAGCAGCTAGTCCTGGAACCCACAAGAGGAAAGGCAATTCTTGATTTAGTCCTAAGTGAAGCACAGGATCAGGTCCGAGAGGTGACTATAGCTTGACCACTTGGTAATAGTGACCATAATATTATTAAATTTAACATCCCTGTGGCAGGGAAAACTCCACAGCAGCCCACCACTGTAGGATTTTATTTCAGAAAGGGGAACTACACAAAAATGAGGAGGTTAGTGATCAGAAATTAAAAGATACAGTACCAAAAGTAAAATCCCTGCAAGCTGCATAGAAACTTTTTAAAGACACCATAATAGAGGCTCAACTTAAATGTATACCCCAATTTAAAAAACATAGTAAGAGAACCAAAAAAGAGCCACTGTGGTTAAACAACAAAGTAAAAGAAGCAGTGAGAGGCAAAAAGACATCCTTTTAAAAGTGGAAGATAAATCCTAATGAGGAAAATAGAAAAAAGAGCATAAACTCCGGCAAATGAAGTGTAAAAAATATAATTAGAAAGACCAAAAAAGAATTTGAAGAACAGCTGGCCAAAGACTCCAAAAGTAATAGCAAATTTTTTTTTTAATACATCAGAAGCAGAAAGCCTGCTAAACAACCAGTGGGGCCACTGGAGGATTGAGATGCTAAAGGAGCACTCAAAGACGATAAGGCCATTGCAGAAAAACTAAATGAATTCTTTGCATTGGTCTTCACTGTTGGGAATGTGAAGGAGATTCCCAAAACTGAGCCCTTCTTTTTGGGTGACAGATCTGAGGAACTGTCCCAAATTGAGGTGTCATTAGAGGAGGTTTTGGAACAAATTGATAAACTAAACAGTAATAAGTCTCCAGGACCTGATGGTGTTCACCCAAGAATTCTGAAGAAACTCAAATGTGAAATTGCAGGACTACTAACTGTCATCTGTAACCTATCATTTAAACCAGCTTCTGTACCAAATGACTGGAGGATATCTAATGTGACGCCAATTTTTAAAAAGGGCTCCAGAGGTAACCCTGGCAACTGCAGGCCAGTAAGCCTCACTTCAGTACCGGGCAAATTGGTTGAAATTATTGTAAAGAACAAAATTATCAGACACATAGGTTAACATAATTATTTTGGAAATAGTCAACATGTTTTTTGTGAAGGGAAAACATGCCTCATCAATCTACTAGAATTCTTTGAGAGGGTGAACAAGCATGCAGACAAAGGAGATCCAGTGCATATAGTGTATTTAGATTTTCAGAAAGCCTTTGACAAGGTCCCTCACCAAAGGCTCTTAAGCAAAATAAGCAGTAATGGGATAAGAGTGAAGGTTCTCTCATGGATTGGTAACTGGTTAAAAGATAGGAAACAAAGGGTAGGAATAAATGGTCAGTTTTCAGAATGGAGAGAGGTGAATAGTAGTGTCCCCCAGGGATCTGTACTGAGCCAGTCCTATTTAACATATTCATAAGCAATCTGGAAAAAGGGGTAAATAGTGAGGTGGCAAAATTTTGGAGATGATACAAAACTACTCAAGATAGTTAAGTCACAGGCAGACTGCGAAGAGCTACAAAAGGATCTCACAAAACTGGGTGACTGGGCAACAAAATGGCAAATGAAATTTAATGTTGATAAATGCAAAGTAACGCACACTGGAAAACATAATCCTAACATATACAATGATGGGGTCTAAATTAGCTGTTACCACTCCAGAAAAAGATCTTGGAGTCACTGTGGATAGTTCTCTGAAATCATCTACTCAATGTGCAGCAGCAGTCAAAAAAGCGAACAGAATGTTGGGAATCATCAAGAAAGGGATAGATAATAGGACAGAAAATATCATATTGCCTCTATACAAATCCATGGTCCGCCCATACCTTGAATACTGCATGCAGATGTGGTCGCCCCAACTCAAAAGAGATATATTGGAATAGGAAAAGGTTCAGAAAAGGGCAACAAAAATGATTAGGGGTATAGAACGGCTTCCATATGAGGAGAGATTAATAAAACTGGGACTTTTCAGCTTGGAAAAGAGGCACCTAAGGGGGGATATGATAGAGGTCTATGAAATCATGAGTGGTATAGAAAAAGTAAATAAGGAAGTGTTATTTACTCCTTCTCATAATACAAGAACAAGAGGCCACCAAATGAAATTAATAGGTAGCGGGTTTAAAACAAACACAAGGAAGTATTTTTTCACGCAACGCCCTGTCAACCTCTGGAACTCCTTGCCAGAGGATGTTGTGAAGGCCAATACTATAACGGGGTTCAAAAGGGAGCTAGATAGATTCATGGAAGGTAGGTCCATCAATGGCTATTAGCCAGGATGGGCGGGGATGGTGTCCCTAGCCTCTGTTTGCCCGAAGCTGGGATTGGGCAACAGGGCATGGATCACTTGATGATAACCTGTCTGTTCATTCCCTTTGGGGCACCTGCCATTGGCCACTGTCAGAGGACAGGATACTGGGCTTGATGGACTTTTGGTCTGACCTGTATGGCCGTTCTTATGTTGCAAACATAGCCTTTTTTCCTGCTCAAGAATCATTTGTGATCAGAACCTGATTTCTATGAATGTCTTCATTGCTCATAAGTATTCACCAAATAGCATATTTTAGAAAATCCCAACTTTGTGATCAGATCGCAGACTATTCATGGTCACTTAATTCATATGGTACTGTTTCTATTTTCCTGACTGGATATTAGAAACTTTTCAAAGAAGAAACTAACAATTGGCAAATACTGAAGAGAAAATACATTTCTGGTATGGATTTTTGGATGAATAATCATATCTTCTAAAATTTGAGAGACTTTAAAATACCCGGCAGCTGTCCAAATACTCATGAACGGTGAACAACATGATTAAAAAACGTAATAGCAAACTGAACTCGCTGCCTCGATTCATACAAATACTTGTGAATAACTTTGTGTTTGATCAGCTCTAGTCTTGGAAATAAAAAAGGAGGAGGATTGTAAAATGTAAAGGGCAGGAAATTCCCCAAAATAGAGAACAAATAAAATTGAGTTTGTTTTATAATCTTGATATTATCCAATACATGGACAATTGTCTAGTTCAGTGCAGAAATTAGCTATCATAGGATGATCTAAGACAATGAAAAATAAAGCTGAAGAGACTGCAAAATATAACTTGCATAAGTTGTGAGACAAACAACTTCATATCAAGCTAAAACCCTACACTTAAAAAGAAAGAATAAAAAACTGATAGAAGCTTTTAAGAAAGGCACAAACTACCTCAAAGAAAGTGGCACATAACTAACGTCTTTTAGGGAAAAGGGTATCATATCTGAAACGGCTGGTAGAGAGATTATAGAAGAAGGATGAAGAGAAACAGATGGACAATTATCTGAGAGAATGCAAAAGCAATTTCTTGGGCCATACGAATCTTATCTGAACTGGAATCAACTGATAGTCCAGGAGCATTTAATTTGGGGAAAATGTTAAATACAAACCTGAACAAGTGATGAAAGCTCCCATCAAAGATGTTTAATGTGTGTCAGAACAAAACTTGCTCTCTCTTTCCCACTATCTTCCATCACAATGGTACTCAACCTTCACGTAGCAAGATTAGAATTAAAAGGGAAAGCCCTGCTAATGAAAGCAATGTTTCTAAATAATGAACCTGCTTTTTTCCTCTACCATCTGTGACCAACCTGAGGGACCCTAAGAAATATTGAATGAAAAATTCCTCATAAGAAGGGAGAAAGAATACTACTCTAACTTTGACTAAAGCATTAAACAAAGGCTGAAGGTGATTCTTAAAATTAAAGGAACATTTTGTTAAAGAAATTTAATCAGCTAAAAGGACATGTTCTTGAAAAAGTGATCTGTGCCAAAGAATGCATCTTAAAATCTTCTGCTTAGTGTGAATAATCTTGTAGAACAGAATTATACACACATCTGGCCTATACAGCAGTTCTTATCTATTGTTTATATTACATGGATGCAATGAGTCCGTCATGAAGCTGCATTCTTACTCTCCCTGCCTTCAGCACAGAAAGAGAAACCAGTATTTGCCAGGAACAGTAAGCTTTGTGAATTTGAATAAATGAATGAGTCATGACTGGATGAACTATTCTCCCTTCATTCTTATATTTTTTCTTTTAAAAAAACCTTATCTCAAACAAATCATTGCCTTGTGTGTGCCTGAGTCGTGACAGTTAAGAATCCAGAAAAAAATGTTTTTGGTCACCAAACTCTAGACACTCATTAATTATTAAATTATATAATTGCAAAATAAGACCAATGGCTCCAAGACACTGAAAACCTTGGGTACCATGGATAGAAACACTTGTGAGAAAGCTAAAGGTTAGATGGTGTCCTGGTGAAAGCAGCTGTTTTTCATAGACTTTAAGGTCAGAAGGGACCATTATGATCATCTAGTCCGACCCCCTTAAGGATGGTGACTTCATAGCAATAATGGATATTCACAGTGTTTCAGTGGTAAGTAGGAAAAAATGTACCAGCAGCTCCTACAATAACATATCAACAGATATGCCATGTATGCTTACATTTTCTGATGTGAACAGGAAACATAAGGGAGAAACAAATATATTATGTCAGTGGAATGCCAGCATATACAATCAGCGGGTTGAAGACTTCAATGGGGTCGGCTCCAATGCACTAGGACAATGGTTTTCAACCTGGGGTCCACAGACTATGCCTAAGATTTCCAAAGGGGTCCACACCTCCCTTCAAAAAATGTGTAGGAGTCCACAAATGAAACAAAGATGAAAACCCTGCATTAGGAGAAGAATTTGGCCCTCCATGTTTTAAGAGAAGAGGCAGAACAAGGAATAAAGATAACAGAAATTGCCTTGTAATTGACATTCTAATAGGCAGATGTATCCAAGCAACAGCCAAAGTAATTAAACTATTTGGCCATGTATCATAAGAAAATGTGTGCAAAATAGGAATATATTTTGCACAAAATGCAGGTAGCAGTCCTGACGAGCTGCAGAGAAAACTGTCCTTTTCTGGAACCTAGAAAAACTGTCACCATTATATTACTTCATTTCACAGTGTACTAAAGCACACCAAGACAAAGTGACTAGTTAAAAGATTGCTCATAAAACTGATTAATTTTTCTCAGGTTTTCAGCTCTTAAGCTTGGCACCAGACACTACATCATATTAAATTATTGCACAACTTTTGCAATGAACATTTAGGTATCTTTGTAGAATGAGGCACTATTATAATATTGCTATGACATCATGATCGTTATGGTTCAGAAGACAAACTTTTTTCCAGGTGCTTATAACTTTTGAAAAGATATCACTTTACATTTTAAAAAAAACACACGGCCCGATTTCAAGTGTTTCAGGCTTGTTGTCAACCCAATGGCAAATATTTGAATTATCTGCATGGAAAAAAATATGATTTTGAATTAAAAAAAAGTTCAGAAGCTCAGCCCATTCAAATAACCATGCTCAGTGAAAAAGAAACGAAATGCAGAAAACTGTACCAAAATCAGAACATTTAAAATTACATCCCTGTAATTTAAAATACATCCCTGCCCATCTCTGTCACTTCTAGTTCACTCCCCCAACTTGGAAATCCACAGAACCACTGAGAGTTCTCAGAGACTCAGGAGCAGAGAGAAATGCTGCTGTGGAGGCAATCTGATGCTACCATATAGAAGGGGAGATCCATGTGTGGAAAGGACATATCCATCAGGACTACAGCTGGTAGGAAAAACATAGTTTCTATTGTGCAGGAAATTCTGACACTGTGAAATTTGTTATTCCAAATGGGAACGAAAAGCCAAAATAATCAAAATTTCTCAAAAAAGACAGCATTCCATCAAATGGTTTTGATAATGTTGAAACCAATATAAACTATTAATCATTATATTAATATATAATATTAAATTCTAAATATAAAAGTCAAAATGAAATTAATCTAAATGATCAAATAAAAACAAAACACTGACATCATTTAAATGAAATGAGAAAAATAAAAACAATTTGTTAAGCCTCTCTCTTCCTCCCGGAAATTTGGTTGAAATCAACACATTCCTGTGAAATGTTTCAATTTTGATGAAACTATATTTTCAGACAGAAAACTTTTCCATCTTTTTTTTTTTTTACCAGCTTGACTCTGGGCACAATGTGGCTCACAGGAGTTTTCTTCATGAAATATGTCTGCTTGCACAAAACAGTCATCTACAATAAATTGCATCTCTAAGGGAAGGAAGTATCACAAAAGGTAATTCTGTGCTGTCAGCAATAAATCACCTCTCTGTCATGAACTGAATGAGCTACTGAAAAAGCGAATAGAGTCTTCCAATGGAAATTGCAGTCACAAACATGTACTAACAGGAGCAAAAGAAAAGAAAGATCCCTGAAAATGTTGTGAAAGATTGTTTGATTGAAAAAAAAATCATGCAAAAATTACCCAGATCCATGCAGAACACACCTCAAGGCGATGACATCTGTTTAGCCTGGATTGGCAGAAAATGATGGCTTCCTTTTAGGAAAGAAGAAATTTGACCATCCCTAGGGTAAAAGACCCACAGTTGTTTCCAGTGTAATCAGAGAAGAAAATACATATGGAAAATATATTCTTCTTTGACTGAAAGGTTAGTATTCATCTATGTTAAATGGTTGTTTTATTGTAGGAACAGCTGACTATTTAATGGGACAAATGCTTTCCTTTTTCATAGTTGCATTTTGTACCATCAAGTACTGATTAAGCATGATGAACAGTGAACAAGAGAACGCATAGAAATATACACACATGCCACTGTGGTAGTAATGGAAGACCTAACTGCTCAGGCATGGACTATAGAGAAGATGTGATCAAGGGCACAAATGTAGGAAAAACATGGGAAGCAGTGATCACAATCTTATTTGATAAAGGGATTGAAGTTGCTATCACTGAAGGTTTAACTTCATTTTTTGTCCCAGAGTCAAAAGAGACAATAGCAGCATGCAATGTTATTAATACAGTTAAGAAAAATAAAGCAACTAGAACATCCCAAAGACTGAGACACATTTCTGTGTGGAGGCTATTTGGCAGTTTAGAAGCATTAAAAGCTGACAAAGCAGGAAGACATATAGTGCTTCAGAAAATTCTGAAGGAAATATCAAAGCTTCTGGCAAAGAATGTTGTTTAAAAGGGACAGTGCTGGAAATCTCAGCATCTAACACAGAACCTAAAATTCACAGACAAGGGAGTTTAGATCTATACATTGTATCTATACATTCACTCACTGCCACAACTTCTTCTTTGACTGCTGCTGCTTGTCTTGCCTGTCGTGTACCACTGCTGCTTTTGCCCAGATGGCTGCGTTTTCTTCTCTCTTCTGCTATTGCTTGTAACGCAGTTACAGAATGTGACCCAGACCTTTACTACTGCTTTTGCCACAATCATGAATGATAGCAGCATCCACCTCTGCTTTTACCTCTTTTCTTAAATCAAACATTTTGAGGGACTTTATTGATGCTGGTTTAAAAACTGTACAAAACTTTTCCCTGGCTTGATTTCCTCTTCCTCCTTTTCCCTCACCCCACTACTCTGTTGTTTATATTTCCTTTCATTTTTGGCTTTTTCCCAGTCTTGTATGCAACCCATCAAATTCTCTTCATCCAGTTCTCCTGCCAAATGAATGATTCCTCTCAATACCAGAAAGAATGTCTAGACTCCAGCAGCCAGCTTTCACTGCTTAACACCAAGTTTGTTTGTTTGTTTTGTTAACAGCATTTGGGCCAGATCAAGACCTGGGGCAATGTAACTGCAACTCCATGGAAATCAGTAAAGTTGCCTCACCCTAGGACTCTTACCAATTCCTGTTTGATATGACCTATGCATTTTGGTTTTGTTTACAAAGGTGCTGAACTGATGACAGGTGCATCGTTACTGTTTGCTTCCTGGTTAAACTGAAAAAGGGCTGAACCCAACTCCCCCTCAAGTCCATCGAGAAGCTCCCAAAAGAGGAAACGTGTTTCAGTTTATTTTCCCACATGGACCATTTCACAAAGCTATTCCACAGAAATGAAATTCTGAAAACCAAGGATGCTGAAATCTGTGGTGATAGTATATTCCATGCTGACTGCATTTCCATCAGCTATATTAAATCATTTACCTAAAGCTGTTTAACAACCAAAGTGCTGCAGTAATCTAGATGCCTTGTGATTCTGTGGTTTTAGATACAGAATCAGACCTGGGTAAGTGCTGACAAAGCCTGGTTAGCAGTTACATTTGCTAACAGATGACTTATTACAAATTATTAAAATATAAAAATACATTTATTAATCCTACTCAATCACTGAATGATACATCAGCTAGGGAACAGAAGTGCATAGAAGTTGTGTGCTTGGATTAAGACATTTGCTGTTAACCTTTTATTTGCATTTTGAGGTAAAATATCTGCTACCTAGCACATTTGCAATTGCCATAAACTCAAGTCTCTGAATTGTGTGTCCAACATAGTCGAGCAGGTAGGAGATATCTTTGATTTAAAAAAAATTAGGACCTGATTTACCATTGATCTGCATCTGTGTAATTATTTTCACCACTGCAAAATGCTATCAAATCAGAAACGCAGCATTTCGCATTGGTGTAAACAGTACAAAGTGCATAGCAAAGTGAATCAGGTGCAAGAATGTTCCGTTCTTACAGAGATTTGTTTTTTAACCTTCTTTAATCCAACTGTTTGATATAGTTTAAGCATTTTTAAATATGTTCATTTCTTTTATGTGAATACCTCCACTTCCCTAAAGATTTATGCCTGGATTGCATCAAAGTTTGCCTATAAAAGTCAGGATAAACATAATAGTGTGAGGGGCTGTCGTTCTTCAGAAGTACACTTTCATTTCGTTGTGCACAGGTAATATCTGAAGAAAATAACCATCCAGAAAGGACCCCGTTGCTTTCTGTTCACATGCTTCTGGCCATGAGTATAATTCTCTGCCATCCCTTTAGACCTGTAGTCATGTGGAACTAGGTGATTGCCATTCCCTTCGAGTATACGGTCAGTCCATGTCAATACATGTTTCGCTTTAATGTAATTTATCTCCTTTTAGCTGATTTAGTATTTTCTGCACCAATTACACTAGGATGCTATTACTTCTATATGCCCCATTATTTTTTACTGTATGTTCTACACTCAAATTTCCTCTTTCTAGGGAGAGAATGTATTAAGAATTCTGTGGAGCAAGTTAGCATTAATATACTGGAAAACATGGTGAAATGAGACTTTCATTTACAATTGTAGGAAAACACTGAAGCTAAAATATCATAACAGGAAAACAAGAGACTATTACATTTTCATTTATCTGAGGAAAAACAAAATAAAGTGCACACAACTGTCTGGAAAAAAAATCAGTTCAACCAATATTATTATTATGATTACTTATTATTTGTATAGTAGTATTATCTAGAGGCCAAAAACAGACAGGAGATGGTCCCTACCCCTAAAGAGCTTCCAATCTAAAGAGATAATGCACAGAAAATTAAAATAAGAAATAATCAGAAAATTCAGGATGAGGGAAACAGTAACAAGGACCATATATTTACCTGAGCTGACTGGTGACAAGCAGCAGCCATTATGATGAGTGAGAGAGTTGATCCAATTGGAGGTCAAACAAGGTAGTGAGGAGGAGGGGGCCAGAATCCAAGGGTCAAATGAGATTTTATTGTGGAATTTGCTAAGGAGGAGTGAGAGATTGTGAGGTGAGAGAACTGGGAGTCAAAAATCAGGTGGTTGGGAAATAGGGGAGCAGATGATTGAAGAGGAGAGAAGGAACTTGAATGGGGAGGAGGGAGGATTGGTAATGGCTCGATTGAGAGATAAGCCATACACCCCCAACTTGCTCTTCTGGGGAATATTAAGAGGCAAGGTGTGTGAGAGAAGAGGTGGATGTAAAAGATGGCAGCTGCGGAGGACGTGTCAGTGAGGGGTTGAATACAGATCTCAGTGAGTGCCAAGAGATGGCGGGAGCGAGAGCTACAGAGGCTGTGGATGTCAGTGATCTTCTTGGAGCCAGTATTGCAGGGGGAGTGGAGGAGGAGAAGGGAACATGGAAGGTACCACATGGAACATTCAAGAGCTGAGAGATGTTCAGCACTGGATATTACAGAGATACCTGGAAATTAACTTTAGCAAAAGAAAGCCCATGCTCAAAGACTGCTTTGAGAGCCAGATACAATGTGACAATAGCGTGGGTCTGTGGCAATGAAGCTACTCAGCATCCTGAAAAATGGGTACATTGGAGTAGCCATTGAAATTAGAGCTGGCTAAAAAATCTTGACATTTTTCATATGTAAAAAATGGGAATAATTTTCCATTAATATTTTTGTGAAAAAAATTGACCATTTTGAATCAGCTCTAGTTGAAATATAGATCTTATTCAGAGGTCAACCAGGAAAAGGAGGCTCAATTAATGTACAGTTGGATGTGTCCTTTCAGCAATATATATATATATATATATATATATATATATATATATATATATATATATATATATATATATATATATACACACACACACATACTGCTACAACCTCATCTTAGCTGTGATAGCAGCCGCTGCCAATATATAAAATTGTACAGTTACTCATGTGTAGCTTGCCTAATGGTGAGCCTCCCTTCCCTCCCCACAATATATGGCAAAGTCATCATACAACGCTATGTCTAACTTTACAGTGGGGCGGCGTACTTGTCTGGAAAATAAAAATGTATTGCTGAATATGTGACGAATTAGTAATGGTTGAGGGGGTGGGCAATTCATTGGTCACAGGTCCGTACAGCTATGATATCTGCAAACTGAATAGTGATTTAACACAGCTGAGGAGCCAACAATGCACCATAGATTCTAGCGACATGGGTATTTGTCTGTGCCTAAACAAGCATTTTAGTATCAATATTTGTCCTAATTAAGATAATAAGACATAGAATAGCCTTTCCAGTTTAGAACAAAGGTCCATATAGTCCAGTACCATATCATAGTGTCATATACTTCAGACCAAATGCAAGGAACCCCATAGTGGACAATTATGGAATAAACTATTCATAGGTGAAGTTTCTTCCTGACCCTTATCAGTTTGTGGCTGATTTATACCATAAAGCACAAGAGTTTATATCCCATCATAAAAATTAATCCTCCCTAATGCAACTGTGGATGTTCCCCTTATCCATATAAATGTCAAACCTTTTTTTGAATCCTACTAAGCTCTTGCATTGTGTGGCAGTGAGTTCCACAGCATATTTATTCACTGCTAAAAATTGTTTCCTTTAATTAGGTTTAAATTTGTTGCTTTTCAATATCTCATTCTTGTATAGGAATGCCAAATGTAGCTCCCTCACACCATTCATTATTTATTTCTCTATCTTGTCTCCATTCAAAACTAAAAAGTTCCAATCCTGGATTACATCTCCCATCATGCATCACTATCTCTCCTCTTGATGTATCAGTTTGTATTTGTCAAAACAATTTCATTTCCTCTCCTGCCTCTCGTTCCCCCTACCATTGCTAGGTCCCTGTGAAGTTATAACTTTCATTTACCTATCTACCAGTAAATAACCCCCTCACCTCTGAGCACCCCCTTGCAGCGGAGTGAAATAATACCACGGTCACCACCTCAGTTTCCACTCTCAAGCTCCTTTAAGACTCCACCACAAGTTCTCTTGGACCCAATATTATACCTACCAGAGGCTAATGCATTATTCCACAGAGTGGAAATAGTCCTTACAAGTTCTAAAACACACTCCATTTATCCCATGTGCAGTGCACAGTCCCCATAAACCCAGTTCCAGAATCTTCTGCTGTACCTGGGCTTTCCATTCAGTCCTACCTATTCTTTTATTGGAACAACCACCCTGGGTTCTTTCATCAGAACAGCCACCTTGCAAGCCTCTGCCTGGGAAAGGTAAGCAAGCTAGCCACTCTGCTGGCCTTCTAGCCCTCAGGCCTCTTCAGCTTTTCATACCTGGCTATCTAACTGAAGGCTGTCAGCAGGCTTGCCCCTCTGATGGTCTCCTGCCCTCAGCTTTCCACAGTGAGTTCCAGCAACTCCCTCCAGAGACCTACTTCTTCTTAGCATATGCACAACACACCTCAGATGGCATGTGACCAGGATTCATCACCAAATTTTGTCCACTGGTTGGATCATTAGCTTCCCCGGCCCGGGCTGGGTAACGATGGGAAGTGCGACATGAACACTGACCTACTCCCCAGTCATAGCTGTCTTCGTCTCATTTATTAGCCCCAGATGCTGCCCCACCTTCTTAATCAAGTCAACCTAGACCACACCCAGGCAGGCACAGGGGAGCTGGACCCACTTCACTTACAGGGGCCAGCCACCCTGTGACACTTATGTCACTGGCAAAGTGGCCAACATCTCCATTCACCCTCTTTCCCACATCACCGATAAATCTATCATTTCAGACACCCCGTTATTACCCTTTTGTCATGTTGAAAACTGACCATCTAGTCTGACATTTTGTTTCCTGTATATTAACAGAATCTGTAATGGCACATCCCCTTGTATGTGCTGGATGGCATGCAGTGGAGGTGAGTATATGTTTAGAGTCCACATAGTCTTAAAGAATGTACCGGTAAGTCTTTTTTTAGCCTTTACCCCAAAACATTCCATTTCTTGGTTGTTTTCTCAATTACAATCTTAATTCCGTAGCTCTTCAGGTTATGTGCTTGTCTATGATAAAATAATATTTAGCAACTTGTATAACACTTTACATGGTCAAAGTGCTGTCTTAACATTAACTAAGGACCAGATTGTGCCATTAAGTAGAGGGTGATGTGTCATAGTAGAGCTTCAGAAGGCATGGTGCCTCTCCGTAGCTCCTGCTGAACACAGCTGCTGTACCACCCCTTAGGAGGGTGCAGCATGCCTTTCCCCCTTCATAACTGCCTAGCTCCATTAGACTGTGCAGAGGGATGGGGCCATGAGTACAACTGCCTCCCTACGCCATTCTGGAGAAGGCGAACGCTAACAGGGACAACATACTGGCTACAATTATGGCTGGCCCATCTCAGAGCTGCAAGTGAGGAAAACTCATTGCATCCCGCTTGCACCCTTTTGTGCACTTGCCTCGGGAACTCCTGCAATCTTGTCTTAACTGTGACCGCAGTAGCCGCCAAGTAGTTCTCTTGTCCTGCAGCAGGTAAAGTGTGTGCTGATGGTGACTAGGAGAGGCCAGAAGTGAGTTTTCACTCTAGAGGTAAAGCAACCAACCTTGTCTTTAAAATAAAATTTCAGTTCTATTTCCAGAGATTGTTCTGACAAAGACCCTTAGTAGTCTCTGATGCCCCCTGGTGCTTAATGTGATGTGATGGGCGAGCAGCCATCGCTGCAAACAAACTGCTAGGAAAGTGTTAACTCAAGTCTTTTCCTATTTTAAAATTATACTAATTATTTTATAACAAACCTTCCCCCTTTTATTTTTGACTGTTCTTATTTCATTTGCACACTCTTCCATTTTAAACATGGCCCTTCAATGAGTTTGGTTAGAATTTGGTCAACCCCGCCTTCAAGTGTTATAGATAGCTAAGGTGTCAGAGTAATACACTGCAGTTCTGTAGCACCTTTCAGCTGGGGAACACAAAGCACAAAAAGCAATGATTTTAGCCTCACAGCACCTTGTGACGCAGGTAAGGATTATCCTCCTCACTCTACAGGTGTGGAAACTCAAGCACAGACCAGTTCAGTGGCTTCCCCTAGGTCACAATGTGGCAATGCTAGCTATTGGCTATCTGTCAAGATTCTTGTAACTAGGCTTTGGAAGGATTCTTTTTTTAAAATCGACAAACGTTGATTTCACTGTACATACACAAACTGATGAGAAAACATTTCCATCTATAGTAATCAAAATTTACAGATAAGCAAAGTAAGAAAACTGCTGCTTGAGAACTTATTAGTTTAAGGATATTTGTTTTGTAGATTTTAACATGTAATGTTGACAAGTTGTCTTTTAAAGGTTATAAAGCTTTACCTTTTGAATCTCCATGTCTACTGTCACTAAATAATTATTGTCCTAATTCCCCCCACCAGTATCTGAGCCCCCATAATTTCCCACAACTGAAAATTTAAATGGAAAAACTGCTCATGAACACATATTATCCATCAAAATTAGAAAAAAGTCAAATTCTGCCAACCCTAATTACAGTGCTGCCTCTTTTCTCTTCAGTGCTGCTTCAAGCCATGAGGGAGCATAATAAATCTAAAAAGGTGGTTGTTGCTCTTTGCTCTGCAGACAGTGAGTTGTGTAGTCATTCTTATCTGCTCCAGTAAGGCATTTGAAAGTTTTAACGCTGTTCCTGAGAAATCTGATGAGCTTTCCCCATAAAGCTAAGAGCTTCATTGTTCCTGAAGAAAGCGGATGGCAGACAAGAACACGGCCTGAGAATGAGAGGCACTCCAGCGAATG
Source organism: Mauremys reevesii (assembly GCF_016161935.1). Taxonomy (NCBI): domain Eukaryota; kingdom Metazoa; phylum Chordata; order Testudines; family Geoemydidae; genus Mauremys; species Mauremys reevesii. The sequence goes on along the minus strand of NC_052633.1, from coordinate 33,205,188 downwards.
GCATGTTCCATGGAGAACTTTGAAAATTAACAATGATATTCTGAAACTGACCCAGAATCCTGTGGGGGAGCCAGTATAGTAAGTAGAACACTGGCTAGAAGTTCTCTGAGGCCCCAATTCAGCAAGGTAATTAAAATATTGTTAGTGGATAAGCGTGCTTGGAGGTAGTTCTTCATTAGCTTCTGTGTTATGTTACCCAAAAATGTGAGGTTTGACATTAGGATGTAATTTGCATGGTCTGCTGAATCTCAAAATGGTTTTGAGACAACTAGCTGAACTATAGCATAGTTTAGGGTAGATAGTAGGTTCCCCTCTTCACAGTTGGTGTAGACAGTTGTTCAGCAGCATTGCCAGGTGCTTCTGAGCATCTTTTACCTGCCAAAATGGCCATGAGTCCAAATCACAGGTGGTAACTGATTTCTTTCAGCACTGCCTTACCCCAGGAACATGCTGAAATCTGTGTGACGGGAAGAGAGGTGTATTCTGTCGTGAGGTTGGTGTATGATTACTGCCATCTGGAGAGGACTTGCCATATGCAGTTGATCTTCTCTGAAAAGTATATTGTCAGTTCCTTACATTGTACTGAGCTAGTTTCTGGAGCGCAATGGATTCAGTCTAGGTTGACAGAGCACAATTCAGCTGCTTTGATAGAGGAGGGGAAAGGATCTCTTAACTTTTACCTTGGCTGCAATGTAAAATTTAGGAAACTTTTGCAGTAGATTTATCTATAATGATTGTGTTTCTGCAAATGTCATGATTGTGTTTCATGCTCCAATTTCCTTTCTTCCTACTTCAGCTCATGAAAACCATTAGAGACTGAAGGCAATTTGCAGACCCGGTTGACAGGGATAAGGATGCAAGAGTGTCAGCGCTAGTGGCCACTGTGTAGCCATGTGTCTCCCAATTCCTCGGCTTCTCAGTTCATGGGTTGGTTAAGGTACTTGGCGTGATGAAACTTAAAGAATGGACTATGATGGCTGAACCTTCTTGTTTATAAATATGAGTGTTGGTGTCTGCTTGAAGGAGGTAGAATAGTCCGCCCAAGGCAGAGGTGTATTTATTATATTCCTCAAGCCCACTTATAAGCCAATGAGCTAATTTAAGAATGTGACAAAACTATGTGCTGATCTATGGAGATCACCTTTATGAGATCCATGATGGACAACAGATTTGGGCATAATCTGCCTGGATGCTGAAATCTCCTAGAAAGATGATCCCTAGAGACCCCAACATCATATTAGTCAACATGCCTCCTGGGAACCCTTTCCTGCTGGGAGAGCTACAGATTAGCAGGATTCCTAGACAGGTTTTTTATTCATCTATTTTCAGATGACATGGATGTACTCAAATGATTCTTTTTCCTTGCCTCTTTTGCATTACTGGATGGCATAGCACAGCTAGTATATCCTTGGTTTTGAGCATCCTGGTGGTATTGTGCGTGGCAACTTGGGATGAGTTTGGTTAGTCTGGAACTGTGGTGTCATCTAACCTGATTTTAATAAGGCAAGTCAGAGTGGCTTTCTCAACCAGCTGTGAGGGTCAGAGGCTAAACAGTTATTTTGTTCAGGCATGAAGCAGCGTGAATTTGAGCTCTGTTAGTGTAAGCACTGCACAAACATAGAAACACACACAATTACTTCATGCAAGAGCTTTTGAGGAAATGAAATAATTGCTCTACTTCTGTGGGTATCTTTACCACATTGTAGTAAAGGACACAGCTAGTGGAGATCTAATCCTGAGTACTGAGGAGCGGTGGAGGAAAAGGTGCTATTCTTCCACCCAGTTCCCTTTATTTTTTTTCTTTTTCTTCTGGGAATATAACCTTATCTACTAACTTTCAACCCTGGACCTTTTATTGTACATACTATATATTACTCATCTGTATTGTGCCTTTTGAGTTTGTCAATCATGTTTTAACTGATAAGGAATAATAGAAAGAAAGTGAGTAGACTTGGAGCTTTGTAAACTGTTCTTTCACATATTTATTTGTTGGATAGGATTCTAAAAATGCACTGGGTAGGAATTTCAAAGACAGAGTCGGCAGTTTCCTCAGTGCAAGAAACTAAACAGGTTTTGTTGTTGTTTTGTTTGTTTTTGCAGAATTTCACACATTCTGAGTCATGTGACAGTTTTCACCAATGGGAACTATACTTTGCCACGTCTCTCTAGGCTGATCACTATGACTTTGGCCATGTGTATCTCCATGAAAGATTTGCTAATTTTTCTTTATAAAAATAAGGTAAATATCACACAAGTATTTTTGCTAGAGCTATGTCCTATCTAGATATTACACCATTTCAGAGTATGTTTGAGAGGAAAGACTAGGCAAATAGTAGAAAAATCATACATTGATTAATCTATTAAAATTTTCATCAAAGTGAACATGATTTGACAATTTCAATTGACTTCTCATGGGTTCCAAAATTATTTTATCCTTGGACTGATGCTGAGATGGAGATACTGTGTATAAAACACTGACCTCACTGGGAGCTGTTAGGTGCTTGGCACTTTTGAAAATCAGGCCATCTGCTTAGGCACTCAAGTGGATTTGGGAACCTAACTTTAGGCACCTATTTTTAAAAATCTTGGCCTCCACATATTGTCCCAGTTCAATCCCCAGTCACAGCAGAGCAACTCCACTGTCCAAGAAATTTCTCAGTTAATGATTTTCTTTTTGCACTAGGATCAATACGAACTAGTCACAGGGAAATAACTAGTCAAAGTCCTGTTCATGCTATCATCAAAGGCCAAGAGACCAGTCTCACCCAGGGATGAAATAGAAACAAAAATAAGCAGAACTCAGAAATCATGATATCCATTTTAAAAAAAATTAAACAACTTAAAGTAATTCAGGGGTAAGAATAACCACGAGAGAAGTTATTTATGGCTTTCAAAATCAGGGATATAGTATAGAGTGAAATAATCTTTTGATGGAAGATGTCCGGAAGCAGCTTCATCAGCATATTTTTCCCACTATTTTGAAAGTAGCATCATGTTCTTATTTATTCTAATCTAAAATAGTGCCCTTTATTTTTATTTAACCAACTAATCCTTTTTTTAAAAAAAAACATCACTGCATAATATTCACTATAGGCATTAGCAGAAATACTACAAGAAAAAGTAAAAGGCAACCATCCGAAATTCAAATTTGACGAGGCAGGATTAGACAAAGAAAATAAGCAAATAAAGGTGGCTTCAGTTAAGTTTGTTTCTGTCTAGTGTTCTGAACCACTGCTGTTTAAAAGATATGAGAACATTTTTTCAGCTAACTTAGGATGCGCATACTAAAGCATTTTAAAGTTGTACTTGATCATTTGACAGCCACTCAATACATTAATTTTTCTGTTATAGTTGCAACTTTAACCTCAAGAGGACTATAACATTCTCATGAATAGCATGTGTGCTGATAGGGAAGTAGTGTCACACAACTCTCCTGCCTGAAAAGATACTGCAGGTTGAGTTAAATATTTATTTAATATTATAAAAAGATGTGCATATTGCGGTGCCACATCTCATTTACTGGGGGCCCCAGCAGCAGCCAGGATCACTTTATTGAAAGCTCATCACATTTTAGTTGCAAACATAAAAGTGAATGAAACAATAGACAAGGCAGATTAGACTTTGGGACTAAGATGGGGCACACTCACCCTTGAAGCACCCCCCCCCCCGGCTTGCATCCATGCATATTGTCACCAGTATCCTCGGCTCCAGCACCTCCTGCAGGCTGTCTGCCTCTCGCTAAGTCTTCCATGGCTCGGCACCTCACCCAAGTCACATAAGTCACTCCCCTTCCGGGGTAATAAAGACCCAACTGGAAGCTGTTCCTAAAGATGAACTGCCACAACCCTGGCATTCTGTTATCATTGGTGGGGCCTTATGCTATTAGAGGTAAGGGAGTCAAGCAATGAGTTGTCCTTCTCTTCCCAGTTCTGCTGCTTGAAGGGGAAACTGCTTTCCCTGCTGGTTCTACTGTCAGAATGGGACAAAAGTGTCAGGCAATTAGTTACTTTCCACTACTGCACCATCTGCCAAATTGAGGGGATGGGGGACTGAGTCATGAGTTCCTAATCCTACAAGGGATGCCCACACGCGTGTAGCCCAAAGCATGCATCAATAACAACTACACATCTGTGTTCTGCCACAATAGCCACTGAGCCATGTCCAGAAAGCTGAACTTCTGAAAAGGATATCTACAGGAGTTGATGAGAGCATACCTGATGCCTCTCCATTTTGCCCAGGAACAGTGCTTTTGATGGTAGGATCGAAAGAAACAGCACCCAATGCACATATTCAATGTTTGTGGAAAGGAAATGCAGGTATCCCTCACAGGCAAGTGTCCTGAACTTTTCAGATCAATCTGAACTGTCCTTAGTTGAACTTTACACCCATTGCACCTCACAATGCTAGCTTTTTCTCATAGTTGTAATGAGTTGATGGAAAAGAACATACGTAATAGGTACATCAGTAGTGATCAGGCTGATGTCAAATTATGAAGAATAAGATTAATCACCAAGTTCATGGTACGTTGTTTTCGTATTACTGTTAACAAAATTTGCATTTTCCCCTCCGGCTCTGACTGTATAATAACCTCTTCACTAACCTACTTTATATACCTTTTTAATGTAATCCCTTTTTAAAAGTCAGCTGACAACATAGAAATAATAAACAACATGCGAGAGGAAAACACAGCTTCTTAAGAGGAAAGTGTCATCCCTTGGGACTTGATGTCAAAAGGAATGAATATTCATTCAAATAAACATTTGTTACATCAGCAAGTTGCTATAATAAATCTGTTTGACGATGAAGATACAAACAGCTGAAAATCACATCCAGTTTGTCTTTTCAATTAATCCCTGTTAAACGGGCTCTCTTTTTATTTTCATTTCATTTTACATCCTAAAAGCCAAACAGGAACCAGTATGTGGTAGCTGATATGGTGAGCAACCTTTGACCAGTCTAATTATACTCAACCTGCATTATCATTTCATAATTATCCTTCTTTGGATAGCTGGGATGTATTGTTCATTTTCACCTATAATAAAATATTATTTAAAATACTTAATCCTGGCTTTCAAAGTTCTCTGAATCTACTAAGCACCATATTGTAGCATCATCCACATCTTAACAAAAGCCTTGTAGTGCTGACTGTTAGATTTTGATATTGCCATGTCTCTCTTTTACTAATTATGCCCAGATTGCTCATCATACTAGATACTGTTTATGCTAGGAATTTTCTACAGCATACCTCAGGGGCAAATTGCCTGTAGTGGTGAGCGGGGAATTCTCCATAGCGTACTTTAACAAACAAACCTCCACTATTTCTCCACATCACATCACTACACTCTTCCACCAAACCTTTAGCATACTTTTCATTTGTACTAACTTCAGTTACCCAGAGGACTGTCAACTCAGACACATCCAATTGTTTATTCCTTTTAGACCACAGAGTACACACTCTGGCTCCTTGTTCCCATTAAGCCTAAGAAAATACAGTAGTTTTAAGTCATTTGGCTAAACGTGTGCACTGTTTTGTTGGCAACACTTTTCAAAAGAGATTTCTTGTTAATCACTGTATTTGGTCTTTGCACAAACATTTCAAGTAATACAATATTTTAAACAGTCCTTTCCCATCCCATTCTCACCCATCCACATCAGCTACTATCTATTCTACCAATATTGTTGGGCTATGATCAATTTTCCAATTCAAGGTAATTTAATTTTCAATATGATCATCTCTTGCACAAGGTTGAAATATTCAGTTTTATATCATTCTTGTGCTAGATTCATACTATCCCCACTTTTGTCACATACAAATACTCTAGCTGTTGATTGCGCTTAGTTATTTACATCATATAGTGGACTAGTAACCACCAGAAATTACTCTATGCATGACTAGACAGGGGAAGGAAATGACTCTCCCTCCTAAACCAGCTTCTCTGTAAAATGATACTCCAGTTGGCATATATTGTAATCATTATTCTTTACACCTCTCCTCCCTAAAAAAAAGATTGTACAGCTTGTATGGCTGGTCATTTATGGAGTATCTCAGATCAGCATGCTGTTGCCAGTACTTTAGAATAAATAGGATTTTGAATACATATTACTAACTTTGTTGTTGTTTGTTTTATATAGTTGTGAAATGTATATCTCCACCTCTTTTTGCAGCACTGGTGCCAAATAATTAAGAGTTTTTACAACTTTCTTGTACTAGAGTGTTTAGGTTTTTTTTTTTTTTTGGTGGAAAGGTAGCAGCAGCACTTCTTGCCTATTTTGATGGTACAGTTTCTGGGTTTGTGGCCATTATTTGTCCAAATCCAGATGGATCCAAATGCCGAATCAGAGTTTTTTGTGGGACTGTGCTGCTAGGGGACAGCAAGGTCTGGAATTTTAAGAGGCAGTAAGAGCAGTTAAACATGTTCTCTATTTACACATTTTTAATCTCAGGGCTGGGGGCCCAAAAATTGTCTGGATCCAGAAGGACCTGGATTTCTGAGGCACTCCTGTGCTGGGGCACATTGGGGCCCAGCTTTTGTTGGTGCAGCAAAAAAGACTGAACATTTGAGGCAGTGGGATTTGATGCTGAGGACAAAACCTGGCCGGATTTAGTTTTCACTCAGACTGTACATGACATATGTTAAGGCACTATATTATTCAACCCCAACCAATTCCAGTGCCCAGATACATACATTTACTCCTGAGTGACCTGCCTCTTTACACCGCAGGTTCAGTGACCATCCCTATAAACAGCAGTGAGTAACAGAGGGGGAGCCAGCAAAAGCAGAGCAAACCAGTTTCCTTGCTCTGGCGAGGCCCCAGCAGGATTTTGCACACTTGTGCATGGCACTGAAGTAATTTCAGGATCTCAGGATCTCCCTCCCGTAGTGGCTGCTCGGGAGTTGCAAGCTTGCGAGAAAGGTATTTGTATCGGGGGAGGGGGGACGGGACCAGCCACTAGTAAGACACACAAGCAAGGTCCAGGCTGCCAATGCCAACTTAGGGGCTGCACAGGGACCAACTCTTTGTCCTTGGCCAGGCCGGGAGAACGTACGCACCCGGCAAAGGTAGAGGAGCGAGAGAGCGTGCGCGTGCCCCAGCCCGGAGGGGGGCGCGCTCTACCAGCCAGGGAGCGAGCACCCCCTCCCCCGCCCCCATGTCGTTTGGAACTTTGCTGACTGCAACACATTCTGAATCCGAACGTAGCGACACAAGGGGGCGGAGGCGATAGAACGCTCGGCTCTTCCCTGTTCCATCCGGCCTCCTTCCCCCGAGGGGGGAAGATCGCGTTTCTCTCTCTCTCCCCTCTTACCCCCTGCCCCGCCGCGGGAGCCCGCTTTGCAAAAAGGGGACACGCCAGCGCCACCCTCCGGCCACCGAGCCGCACTGCACCCTCCCCCCGTCTCTCCCCCCTGCTCCGACTCTCAATGTTCCACACTGCCCGGCCACAGAGCCTCCTCTGCTGCTTTATATCCCCCCGGCTTCCTCCAGCCCCTCCACCGATACTGTATCCCCTTCCCTCCCCCCCTCCATCCCTCCCCTCCGACCTAACACCGGGACAGGACGCCTGCGAAGGTAAAGGAGAAGCGGGTTAGGTGGCTGCAGCAGGAGCCTGGGCGAGCTTGGTGGGGGGAGGAGGAGGAGGAGGAGGCGGCGCGGGGGGGGGAGGTTGGTAGAGGGAGCTTTGTTCTTGTTTTCAGCGCTTGCTGCCTGTCGGTGGCCGGGAGAGAGAGGAGCCGGGACTGAGTTCACGCCTCACTTGGTGCACACACACCATGCTGATCCTGGAGAGCCTCCTACCATAACAACCCCTCTGTACCCTCCTCGCTGGGAGCTCGATCTCTCCCCACAAAGCCGGGGGGGGGGGGGGGGAAAGAAGAGGGAGAGTGTGTGTGCAAAGCTGCATTTCAACCCTGCTGCAATTTCCTACTAGGAGCTTCATTTTCTTTTTCAGCACCCCCCCCCCTCCTCCCACCAATTTGTGTGCCTCCCGCGTGTATCTATATAATTTTTCCCCCTAAAAATGTCGGTCTGTTTTGTAGAAACTGATCAAGGATCGGTGGCGTTGAAAGCTTTGCAGAAGGTGCAGTTTTAATTAAGCTTCTTCCCCCTCCAGGAGCTTTGTGGAGACCAAATGCAATTCTTGCTGCTGGCCCTGTAAATAACCGAGGCTTCTGCTTTCTGAGTTGTTTTAAATGTATAGTGTTTAAAAAAAATCACTCCTCCTCACGGCCCTTTAAATACAAAGAGACAGAGTGAGTGCAAATTTCAATCTGAAATCAGCCGGAGTGTTATTGGCAATATATTGTCTCAGAGAGAGGGGGTAATCTGCCTGCTTGTACCCAATAAAATACTGTGCTCCAGTGTAAATATTTACAGGGTATTAGTGACTTTTAAAAAAAAACCTTTTCAGCAGGTCTGTTACTTACAATGTGTCATAAGTTATTAATGCTCATTGCCTGAAGGACCCTGCTAAAATCCCTGTCTCATGGCTTTGAACAAAGTAGACAATTGATATGTTGTCTAAAGTATGAAAAAAAGTGAGTGGGCTTTAAAAAACTGGAGATCTCTCTATATAAAAAAGTATAAATATTACTTTGTAACTGTCAAACTGCAACCTAAGTGAACTATTTTTTTTTCCCCTCCCCATCTCTTTTCTTCCCCCCCCCCTCAAAAGTTCACCACAATGTCCAGTGACAGGCAAAGGTCAGATGATGAAAGTCCAAGTACCAGCAGTGGTAGTTCAGATGCAGATCAGAGGGACCCACCAGCACCAGAACCTGAAGAGCAAGAAGAAAGAAAACCTTCTGCAACCCAACAGAAGAAAAATACCAAACTATCCAGCAAAACTACTGCTAAGCTATCCACTAGTGCTAAAAGGTAATGACTATAAGAAGTGATTGTAAAACATTCTATCACTGTATTTTTTGAGCTATAATATTTGTACGGCATTTTTAAGACAGACGGATTCTTACAAAGCTGTATTAGGGAGTCGTTTACTGAATTACAAACTTTTTTGAGTTAGGTGGCTGTCAATCAATAGCTTCAATAATGTGACGGTTAGTAAGCTAACCATTAAATAAACTTGTCACATGTCTTTGGAAGAGACACTTTATAACTTCATAACTTCAAAAATTAAAATACTGGCTTCTAAAAGCTTTTATTCGCTAACATGAATTTTATCCTTGCAAGTAGTATGAGACCTATAAACATCTTTTTCACCTGAGTTCAAAGGCTTAGCCTTTCTTCCTTTATTTGTGTAGAGTACCATCCTTCTGGTGTATTTCAATAGATTGTGTGTACTGTTGACAATCAGTGCTATTGAATATAAAAATATTTACAAAAACTTCACTGGCACAAAAATAGATGGTTTTGGGATTGTACCTATAACTTCTTTCAATGCCAACGTACAATATATCCTTTATACACAGTAACCTAATATAATGTGTTATTCTGTAGTTCTTCCTTTGGAAAAACTAGCAACTTCAGTAGGACGTTTGCCTTAATAGGGCCTGTAGAATCAGACTCCGGAGATTAATATATAGCCTCTACCTTTAAGTGTCAAAAACTTCACAAACCTCTTGTAGTCTATTTGATAAATATCTGTATTTACATATAAAATTTCTGTCAGACTGGCTTTCAGTAAGTGCACACTGATAATTTTCTTTAACTTCAGCCATGTGAAACAGGCAGACTTTAAATCCCTTGATCTGTTGTGGTCTTTTGAGATAAGACAATTTATTAATCCTTTCCCTTAAATTCACTTTTCCTTAGGAATACATATTACATTGTGGCCAATAGCAAATAGATCTGAAGCGTAACAGTGGAAAAATGATTTTTTAATTTTAGAGTCAGTTCTCTGTTGAACAACTTGGTGCTTTGCTTATTCAGAATGGACACTATAGCTCAACCTTTCATAAAGACCTCAGGAGTTTTATATTCCACTTCAGTAAATACTCCTTGAAATGTTAAAGTGTTAGCCATAAGTAGAATACTACCTGTATTTTCCACTGATTTTTGTACTTGTAAAGAAATAAAGGTCTAAAATAGTAATAGCTAAGGTAGATACTTTAAATCAGGCCTGGTCTACACTTGAAACCGGGGCCAGGCTGTGAAAAATTTCGTACCATGTGACATAATTAGGTCGACCTAACCCCCACTGTAGATGCAGGTAGGTAAGTGGGAGAAATCAATTGACCTAGCTCTCTCCTCTTGAGGGGGGTGGATTTATTATAAGTGACAGAAACCCCCCTTTTGTCGCTGTAGTAAATGTGTACACTACTACGGGAATGTTGCTTGAGACACTACAGCTGTACCATTTGTCATGTGGACATACCCTCAGTAAAGAAGCTAAAGTATTTGATTGTTTTTATAACCTGTAGTATAATATGTTTAAGATAATGCTTTTGCCAGCCCTTTTGAAAAGCTTGAGATGTATTGTACAGAAAATCTCACCACTGATTTTTTCTGTGCAACTTTACTTTCCTTAATCATGATGGGGTCTGATTCCACATATCTTGAGTAGTTCTGAGTCATCTAATTGAACTTAATGGGACTATTTCTGAAAGGTCTTTCAGGATCAGGTTCTGTTGATCTCCTTTGAATTGGAAATATTAGCATACTGACAGCTGTTCAGTCTTATTTTATGGGCTTTCTTTTCTAAAAAGTAAGAATCTCTTGGTGTACAGACAATTAGCAGCAAGAAACAAAATTTCTTTAGTCTTAGAAGTAATTTAATGCACACCTTTTAAACCAGGCGTATTTTTCTGGATAACTTGATAAAAAGTTTAGAAAATATTCTGGATATTAACAACACTTCTATAACTACTTTCAAAGGAGACAGTGAAACTATTTATTTCTGATTAAGATAATGATTTATTTTACTAATATTATATAAAAACAGCAAAAATGCTGTATCGTCTTGGGGGAGGAGATGTACCAAAAGGTGTGTACAGAAGCAAAGTTGATTCTCCAAGAATTATTCCAGTAATAAAAGCAGCTTGGGAAATTTATAGATTCACTATTTAAATACTGTATGAAGTAGCATGTAAAATATTATTAAAATCATGTATTTGTTCACAATATAGCTTGTTAATTCAGTCTCAGTTACAGCTCTGTTACACTGGTTTAAAGTCATTGTCAAATATGCTTGTATAGCCCCCCCTCCCTCATTTGCATATAAGCTTGAAAAGAAAATCTCTCTGGTAAAAAGCATTTAGATATGGGTAATAGTTACTTTTATGAGTACTTGTGGGATATTTCTACCTATCTCAGGTGTAAATGTTCCGTTTCTTTACTGTATCAAGTAAGAAAAAAGCTGCAAAGTTTCTCTGTTATAGGATTTGGGTTATGCCTCTGAGAACAAAGAGGAAGCAGCCATGTTAGCATTACTGAAGGCACAGCCAGTCTTGCATTTAACTGCGTGGTGGTAGAGGGCAGTGTAATTCCTGATTTATTCTATAGACTATCTCAGATGCTTTGTGTCTGTTCTCATTTCACCCACAGAATTCAGAAGGAGCTAGCTGAAATAACCCTTGATCCTCCTCCTAACTGCAGGTATGTAACAACTTTTTAAATTGAGGACAGTGATAGGAAATTAAAATGGGTAGAGACGTTTGCTCAGCAGAACAGACAAGCAGTTCTTTAATGTTTGTAAGTGGACAACTATAATAAACATTGTGTAAGGTAAATTGAACAATTGTCTGGGAACATTTGATAATGTATCACAAAGTCTGGATTTTCAAGTACATGTAGTAGTTGTCTCATTGAGATTGATATGAATGGTAGAGTTTGTTCAGTAGATTTTTCTGTAGAAGTTCATTGTGTATTTTAAAGTCAGCGTTATATAAACTTCCAAATGTACTAAAGCTTTGAAGTTACTGCTTGTACGCAATTTTAACTTACCTTTTGCGTGCTGAGATATATGTAAGTGATGTTACGATGCTCTAAAATTTAGATAAATAACTGTGTGAGATTTATTTTTTACAGTTTTCATCTTGTTACAGTGGTTTAGAGTAAAGCTGAAGTATTACATTTAAAGTTTCTGTCTGTTGGCCAGAGATTGTATTGTCTTGATACATGGTGTTTTAAGGAAATTCCCCAGTGGAGTGAGAGACTGTTGGTAGTTTTAGAAAATGAAATTAGAGTGTATGAGAGATTAGTGATTTATGCAGTCTTAAAGAAAATTAAGACTAGTGTGGTGCACAATCCATAAGAAACTTAAATGGTAACAATTGAATAAACTAACTTTTTATCTTTAAAACTTGCTGAAAAATTATCAGCTGTGATGCCATATTTATTTTAAGAAAAGATTTCATGTTGACTGTAAGCATCTGTTGAAATCTATAATAAATCTTCTTAAGTTTAAATAAGATACCTAATTTAATGTTACCTTTCTATTATACATATTTCAGCAGGCTGCCTGTGCATAAAGTGTACTTAGTTTAACAGATATTGTGCAATGCCAGCATTGCTCATATGTGAGAATACTGAAAATGTTCTGGAGTTTTATTTCGCTTTTTTGATATATTGAGTAGTTGGAAGGCTTTGGTAAAAGGAGTTTTTACAATTCAGTAAAGATGTATTTTTTTCATATTTTTATCTGGATGACTGGGATTTATCACAGCTTTGTTCTTTTATTTGACTCTTATGGTCAGGGTGTCTTATCCGGAGAGGTCCATGCCATGGATGCCATGTAATAGTCTTATGTATATGTGTGTATGGTCACTGTCTTCCCTGATCAAAGCCGTATGGCTCTCCAGTTCTACATCCCCTTCGTGTTAGTGCTATCAGAGACCAAAAGGTGGCATGGGATGGGAGAAAGGGTATTACAAGGAAATAAGCCAGAGGTACTTCACTTTTTAATTTCAAAGTATGTGTTGCTCTTTACCCATTTTGGGCACATTACGTGACAACTGACTTTCAGAAGGTGATAGTTACCCTCTGCTGTAACGTCTGATATGAGCAGATTTAGCCTCTGGGAAAATTTGCTCCTCTGGTATCAGTTTAAGTATATCTACATAGATAAAGTCTTCAGGGTAGATATGACCAACCAAAGTATGGAAACCATTGTTAAGAACTAGGGAAAAAATAAACAAAAAAGTTTAAAATTATTTGAATTTCTCTGAGAGTATGCAGAAAAAATATTTTTGGCCAGTGAAGAAATCTATAATTCTGTTCCTATGTGTCGCATACGTATTATATTTAAAGAGAAAGTGCACCATTTCCCTCAGTGCAACTGTTTGGCAAGTCCCTTGTGTAAGATCAGCAATACATGTGAAAAAGACCTTGGCATCCCTCTGGAGACGAGTCAGATTTTTGGGATGAACAATTTGGGGAGAGCATTCCATTGACTCCAGGAGTATCATGGATTGGAACTTAAAACAGTTTTTTTTTCTTTTTTTTTTACAAAAAGCTTTTCTATTAGGAAATGAATGCAGCATTTTGTTGCATGTATAACAGTGAAGCGGAAGACATCATATATCTTCTTATAGCACAAATTTGGCAGCACAAACTGACACAGCAGGTGCATGATATACCTTAATTGCTCTGCGTGCAATAAGCAACAAAATGCTACATCACTCCTTGCATATTTGAGGGAAATGAAATTTCTTGGAGATGGGCGGAAAAAAAAAACGTCAGTTAGTTTTAGGCCTGTAATATAGGTTGTATGTGTGTTTAAAAATTAGAGAGCTTTGCTATTCATTGAAGATGTTTCTTAATGTTAATGAAGAGTGTTTTTTTTTCAATTTGACTATAAAATGTGCCTGTCTTATTTGCAACCATAATATTGCAGCATCATGGCAGCACGTAATACAAAATTGAATGGTAACAAAAATGACTCACTGTACAAGCAGAAATGATAAAAATAAATTAGATTTCTAAAATTCCTTAGTTCTAATAAGGCGATAGTACTACGTGAAAGAAAAAGTATTAGTGTTTAACAGGATGCAGTATGAGGGTTGAATGATATTTAGCCATTGTGTAATGTATTTTGTGTAATGTGTTAACAATTTTGGTAAAATCTGTTGGGGATAATACACCATGGAATAATGCTTAGTTGGTGCTCAATAACTGAGCATGGTACTGTACAAACTGCTTTCTATGCCATTTAAAACATGTAACTCATGTTAAGTGTAATTGTATAGCTGATGAATATTCAATATTCAGCAGACACTTAAGGGTCTCAGTAAGTAAATCTGGTCTGCATTTACCTGGCCTAAATTTATCCACTTGTTACAGCTCTGTCAGCAATACAGGGTTACAGACAGGATGATGGCTTTAGGTATTAGCACAGGCCTGCACAAACCTGTAAAGCGGCGAGGGCCATATTACTTCAAAGAAAACAGCTGAGGGCTGAACCCTCCCAGCCCTGCCGACATGCCCCACCACTACCGCCAAGCCCCCCCCCGAAACACAACACACACACCCCAGCGCTGCCCCTCCCCCAGCACCGTCCGCCCCGCGGAAACAAACCCTCCTTCCCCAGCGCTGCCCCACCGAAACAGCAGTATTGAACCTTGGTAACAGGGGCGGCTCCAGACCCCAGCACGCCAAGCGCGTGTTTGGGGCGGCAAAATGTCTAGAGCCTCCCCTGCTTGGTAATATGTTATAGCGGGCCCCTAAGGTAGGATAATTAAGGTAAAAGAAAAATGTCTTTTTGCTGGAAGTAGAATAAGATCTTCCCCCAACTTTGTAATCAATTGCCCTGTTGAATGAATGAGGTGTGATTGAGGAAGGCGTGGAAGGCAGCACCTCCAGACAGCTGCAACCCTTGGAGAGGGGATGGGAGCCAGACCAGATCAGTAGATCAGGTCAGCCACTGACTCCTCGCTTGTCTCCTCAGCTCCCCCCACCCTCCCGGCTCGCCTACTCACCCCCCACCACTGCCCGCCCGCCTCCTCAACCCCCCTCTCCCCCGCCGCCGGCTCACCTGTTCCCCTCCCTGCTCACTTCCTCAGCCCCCCACCCCCCGGCTCGCCTCCTCACCCCCCACCACTGCCCACCCGCCTCTTCAGCCCCCCTCCCTCACCCACCACTTGCCTTCTCACCCCCTGTGGGCCGCACAATGATCCCACCTACTCACCCCCCCGCGGGCCGCACAGTGAGCTCATGCAGGCCGCCTGCAGCCCCCGGGCTGCATGTTGAGCAGGTCTATATTAGCACATCAGCCACTGACGTGCATATGTCTGTCTGATTTAACACAAACCAGAATACACTTTTATTCCATTTGTAGCATTGGGTAAAAAAAGTTACTTAAGTACAAAATATGAAATGCACTAAAATTACAAATTAAAAAAAAGCTTAAGAAAACTAGCCCTTTGTAGCTAGACTCGTGTCTGACTGGTGGGTAGACCTAAATTCAGGAACAAGAAAAGTGCGGATTTCCCCTGGCTGGTTAAACCTTCCCACAGCCACATCTACAGCATCTGTTTTGTAAACATGCTAAAGTCCTATGTGAGATCCACATTGCTTGAGTGCTCAGGGTTGCCCTTTGGTTTCTATTTAAGGTACTTGGTAAAGGCTGTACCCTGTTAAATCATGTCACACTCTGAACTTCTGAAGTCAGTAGGATTTCCCCAAGTGCAATGATGGCAGGATAGGGCTCCAGAAAGCTATGTTAAAATAAAGATTCAGATTTAAGCAACAAATGCAAGGAAATTAAGTGCCACTTTATCCTTAAGACCACTTTTGTGTCTAAAGACAGGAGTCTTAGATGAGTGATTCCAAGATATACTGTAATACTAGGACACAGAGAGAGAGAGATGGAAGACAGAGAACCTTAATGCCAAATTCTTCTTGCTTTTGTTGGCTTAACTCAGTACCTTACTGTTTGATGCAGTGTGTTGTATTTAATGTCTTTTGTGTATTTCACACTATAAAGCAAGGCTAAAAAAGGCTCTTCTTACCCCATTGCATCTAGGCAGCTCTATTTCAAACCATGGCCAAATGCTCAAACATGCTTCAAGGCATGGAAGTGTGCCAAATATCACCTTTATACATTTTCAGAATAGTATTACAAGGCTCTTTTTCACATAATGCATTGTAAATCCATGTTGCTGAGATTTTCTTATAGGTTTGATGCATGTCTGGAATAACTTTTTAGGGCATAGCACAAAGCTATTCTAGAATGGAAGTCACCATTCCTTAGTTAAGGCTGCACCTGAGCCTGCAATTCTGAAATGTGGAGCTCAGAAGCTGCAGCTGAAAGGGAATGGGGGAAGGCTGGCTTTGTGTCACTGTTGTGCTTTCTGGATTCTTGCTGCTCATTAGCACAACTTAGAGCAGTTCCTAGGATGCTATAAATTTCAGCAGCTTTCCACAATTGCTGATGAGCCGCTCTGCTGGTCCAGAATAGCTGGAGTGCACATTTTCCTGTTTCTTTTCTTCTCCTGCTTTCCATTCCAAAATTAATCAGGGCTTGTCTATGGAAGAAAGTTGCACCAGTTTAACCTAACATCTGAATTTAAACAGATTTAGTTACACCGGTGCAAGTGTAACCCATGCCTGCTTGGTGTGGCGCTCTGCCCTCCCTTAGTGGCACCTAGCCCAGCTAGAGATTGAGTGTGCTACAGCATTAGCTAGTGGTAGAATCTCATGCCCTAAGCTTCAGAGGTCCCAGGTTCGATCCCGCCTGCTAGCGACTGGGGTCTGTTGGCGTTACACAAGGCCTATGTTGACACATTTATTTCAGTTTAACAGTGGGGTTTTTTTGGTTTTAGCTTCAGTTGACTGGGAACAGAAAACAAGACTGTCCACCACAGGGCTTGTCCGGCCTAGTGTAACTAATTGGGTTTAAAAACAGCTTGAATTTAAACAGGTGCAACTTAAACAGGTAGACCAAGCCATAGTCTCAGAACTCTGCACTGCTTTTCTAGCATAGTCCTCACACCCAATGCTTACAGATTTTATCAGACTCCTGATAGCTAGAGGCCTAAACATACTAGGCAAAGACTGCAAATGGAAGTGTCCAAGGACAATGCCCAAATCAGACAGTCAACTCCTCCCTTCCCAGTTGTTGGAAAAGTCTCACCAAGATGCTGTCTTTGTAATCTGCTGAAGGCTCCATCTTTTGTATCGGCCTCTGGCTATGAGACAACAGATTAAATCTGAAACCTCATCTCTCAGGCTGCTGAAAAGGAGTAGGAACATTTTCTTCTGTATCTGTTCTCACAGTGCTGCTGCTTTTGCTGCTGCAAAAGTGGGTGTGAGCTGGGGGGAGCTCTGCTCCTGTACCTTTCCCTAAATGTATTGGCTGAGGAAGATGGATAGTGGGTCTGCTATCCTGTGCAACCTCGATTTTCCACCTCAATGAATAGCTCTGGTGTCCATGTTATAGCTTCCCAAACAGTAGCAGAATAAAATTTCTCTGTTTCACTGATGTCCACATTTTTCTGAGTGCCAACAGTTCTCACTCAGCAGCTTGGGAAAGGTCTAAGTAGCAGCAACAGCACTGGAGCTGTCTTTCTGCAAGCTTGGGAAGACAGCACAGCAATGGTTAACACACTTCAGATTTGGAAAATTTTCTTTGCAACAGTAGGTCTAGAAATTTAAATAAAAGGTTTGAATTTGTAAAAGCTGTTGGACATCCCAGGGAAAATTCCTACTTATTATAGATACAAACAGATTTTCCCAATAATAGTTTCTTGATACAAGAAAGGTGATAGACTGCAACAAAAGCTGTCCTTAGCCCTGCTTAAACTCGCAACAAAATTCATCATTTGTGAGCCGTTCATTTTAAATTATCAGTGTACAGAATTGCTTTGAAGTTTTCCCAAGCTTTGTTTTTAAATAAAGCTTTTCCTTAGTTACCTTCATTTTATGATTGCTTCATTACTCAGACGTCCCTTGAAATAAGCTCTTACATGCAGATTATTAGTTATGTTGCTTGTATAATTAGCTTTAAATTAGTGTATAAACTTCATATTTTAAAACGTGAAGGATTTTTGCGAAGGAAATTTACATATGGTCTCTGCCTTCATCTAGTTGATTTGAGTGATATGTAAATTGTACCTGTGAACATGGGTGTGTCTACATTAAAATAACGGCAGCGTACTCGGTTTACAGTTTATCATGTGTCTATAAACAGGGGAGTTGCATGCCAAAGACTGCCTTTGGCCCATGCTATACAATTAGTAACAAGAGACTTGGGTTTTGTTATATTACCTTGTGTAATGGTAGTACTGTAGCATGCATTGCAGTACAGTGCAGCAGGACTCTGGTTTTTCCAAGTATTTCAGCTTTTGGCTAGTAGGTACTTTCAGTATTTCAGTACCACTGCTTAGTTCTCAGGCACCCTTTGTCCCTCTGTTAGGGCTTTAAAACTTGCCAGTTTACTACTCATGAGTCCATTTGGTAAGCCAATGAGTGCATCCCATCCTGAATTGTGTGATCAGAAGGGAGCGGAATGCTGGCCCCAGGATAATTGTGTTCTGCCCTTATCAGAGGGCTCAGCTCTGGGAGAGAGTGAGATCTACTAGGAATTCTCATGGAGCTTTACAGAGGAGTGCTTCTTGTGTGCCATTGCGGCTCTATGCCACTCAGTTCAATGGGACCTTACTGGTATTACAGGTTATACAAGTGTTGTCAAAGTACAGAAGGTATCTGTGAAAAGTAAGATCTGCCCACAGTAGGGCAATCACTGTTTGGGTTTGATCCCCTCAGTGCATTTTTCAGTAAAATCTATTCCTGACCTGTTAGCACAATGCTACCACCACCAACCCTCCTTCTGACTTTTGGCTTAGGGGGACATTGCCACTGCTGATGGTTGACAGCTGTAGTGGCCCCTTAGAGCTGTTGGTAGTCTCCTAGGACTGGGGTGTGTGGGCAGAGGTGGCTACAAGCCACCTTTCTGCTCAACCTCAGGTCAGGATCTGGCCCTATATAATTTCCACTAATATCTTCTGTACCAGCCTTAAATACCAGTAGTGATGGTGCCTTGACTAACACAAGTAGGGTTCTTAAAGCTAAAAATCTTCCTGATATTTATCTTAAAACTTCACCTGCTTGTCCTACCATTTTCAAAGGCTATGAATAAATCCTTTCCTTCATGTGTGTTACCTTGAAGCTGTTTATCGACTGTGATCTGATCCCCCAAGTCATCTTGTTTCTCAATAAATCTAATTCCCTCCATCTCTCCTCCTATGTTTTATCCTCCAGTATCATTTTTGTTTTTTTACTTTCTTTTCTTTAGTTTACCTACATATCATGGTGAGAGCAGAGTGCGTATTCTAGTTACAAGCACATCAAGACTCTATAAAGCAGCACCAGTACTTTCCTAGGTACACAAGTGTGTGAATATAGAAGGGAGTCATATCCTAGAATAGCACTAGCTTTTGATGGGAATTTCACACTACAAGCTAATTTAGTTATTACTCATTATCCTTCATCATCCTTCTCAGATGTGCTGCTTTCTAGATACAGTAACTGTCCTTTAATTTTGCATTTATATTGTTTATTTCCTCTGATTGGCAAAAGCCTTCACGTTTGTATTACATTATTTGATACCACTTGGTACTGAAAATCTGAACTGTAACATTAAACAGCTCCTAGTACAGAGAGGAGTTGATTAGGACATGTAAGAATGTGTAATGAGAAGATCCACCAAAATGCCTTTGTTGGGGTTAGGGATCCTCTGTGGTGGGGGAACATAAGCAAAGAAATAGCAGCCAAAAATGAATACAATATCAGTTGTACAATGCCTTTCATCCAAAAGGAAGACTTCCTTACCGCTGTAAAAAAACAAAAACCAAAAAAAAACCCAAAAACCAAAAAAACCCCACCACGCTTCGTATAATTACTATACCAGTTGGGCACCAGAAAAACAAAGATATGAAGCAAAGCTTTCAGTATGGTCTGTGAATATATATTTGCATGTTATTTCCAACAGTATATTTCTGGATACATTCTTACCAATAACATTTTGCTCGTGTAAAAGTGACCGTTTAAGGAAAGGGGTCACATTCCACAAAACACACACAGTTCTTATTCAAACAAACGTTTAAATACTTGTAGCATTGGTCCAGCTCTAATGATAGACTATCAGTTCTATCTGAGATACTTTCTTCATCATTAATCTCTTCAGAAGGTAAATCAATGGGTTGCAACCATTTAAAGATATATTTATCTAATGATAACCTTAATTCAGCTCTAATAACTACTTCTCTCAAGGAATTTCTTGTGTTTAGTTCTTTTTTCTTATAACAAGGACTCAATTTTGTAGAATTAGACTAAACCAGTGAAGAGTGAGATAATTTAGTGCAGCAATCACAAATGAAATATGTTTGCCCATTTGTGCCAACTGCCTGATTCTGTTACCTTTTCTCATGCAGAGCAGCTGTTACCTTACTTTGTGAGTAGTCAGTAGGAGTACTTAAGCAGTAAGGTGTAAAACGCACTCAGGATCTGAGGAAGGAGTACCAGTATATATGTAATCTATAGAATAAGTGTGTTATTACTTAATAGATTTTTGATAGCTCCAAAATATAGCAGGAAGAACCACATACATCATGTTCTCAGCAATACAGTTTTTTGTTAAGGAATTATTCATTATCCTCTTGAATGTATGTATTTAGTATAAAAACTTCCTAGTCTTTTTCCACTTAAACTTTCTTCTGTGCAGAGGTTTGGTAACTACAACTATTTTCCAAAATCTTTTTCTGAGCGGTTATTCTTTTTCCTGTACTTTCGTGTTTAGTTTAGCACCTTGCAAGGTATAGAACAAGATCCTGCAAAGAGTTTTGTACATGATTAACTTCACTCATATGAGTAGTCCCAGAGAAATAGTGAATTACGATAGACTGAAGAAATATAAAAGCCAGCAGGACTAGTTATGGAAGTAAAGCTTTATAGTTTATAGATTCCAAGACCGGAAGGGAGCATTATGATCTAATCTGACCTGTATAACACAGACCATAGAACTTCCCCAAAATAATTCCTACAGCAGATCTTTTAGAAGAACATCCATCCTTGATTTAAAAGTTGTCAGTGATGGAGAACCCACCATGCCTATTGGTAAATTGTTCCAATGGTTAATTACTTTTAGTTAAAAATTTACACCTTATTTCCAGTCTGAATTTGCCTAGCTTCAACTGTCAGCCATTGGATCATTTTATATCATTTTCTGCTCGATTACCCCTCATTAAGTATCTGTTCTTCACGTAGGTACTTATTAACTGTAATCAAGTCACTCTCTCTCTTTGTTAAGCTAAATAGATACATAAGTGTTTGCAGGATCAGGCCCTTATTATGTAAGCAGCATCCACAGTTTCCCTTTTATATATTCTCTGAAATATAGCTATAATTTAGTCAAAGGCTTCATAAAGTTGGTGCCAATCTTCATAGGTACACCTCTACCCCGATATAACGTGACCTGATATAACACGAATTCGGATATAATGCGGTAAAACAGTGCTCCGGGAGGGGGAAGAAAAGTCCCAGATTAAAAATATATCTGTTAAAACTATCTAATCTTATTTTGTTTGATAAGATTTTTAAAATTTAAAGAAATGTGTTCTCAGCATTAAAAAATCATTTTTTCAGATACTCATTTAATAGTTTACATAAAGGCCCTTCAGACACTTTGATAATACTGATTAATCCTGTATATTTTACACCCAAGTTGTGTATTAATCAACATCAGCAGTCTTTCACACTTACTGTTTAATAAACAGTATATATGGTCAGGTCTGAGCACACTGAATACATCTCCATCAGATTTTTTTGCCTGTGAATCTCAGTTCAGAGAGTTGGAGTTGCCACTTCCTGTCACTTCAAGCTTTCTGTACATGGAAACATTTAAGAAAATTAATCTGAATTAACGAAGGTGTGAATTTGAAGTGCCTTAGTTAAACTTCATTGAACCCCTGTGTAGACAGTCCCATTCAGAATAAAAAGTGGCCTTAATTCCCTTTATTTTAAGGCCACTTCAGTTGTGAATGAAAGCCTCAGGGCTTGGCTACACTTACAAATTTGCAGCGCTGCAGCAGGGTGTGAAAACACACCCTCTCCAGCGCTGCAAATTGCGGCGCTGCAAAGCGCCAGTGTGGTCAAAGCCCCAGCGCTGGGAGCGCGGCTCCCAGCGCTGTCCGTTATTCCCCACAGGGAGGTGGAGTACGGACAGCGCTGGGAGAGCTTTCTCCCAGCGCTGGTGCTTTGACTACACTTAGCGCTTCAAAGTGCTGCCGCGGCAGCGCTTTGAAGTGCTAAGTGTAGCCACAGCCTCACACAGGTGTTTAATGTAGTTTAACTAAACTACTTTAAATTCACACTTTTAGTTAATTTGGATTAATTTGCTTGAGTATCCCCATGTAGACAAGCCCCCAGTTTATTTTCTGATTCAGGCCTGAGCTGGAACCACTCTTTGATTATATACTGTACTATGTCTTGTAGAGACTGACCAAACCTTCTTTAAGGATCTTCTCAATAGAGATAGTGAAGAATATTTTCACTGTGTTTAGGATTTAAATTAGCATATCAAAGGAACAAAGTGTTACTCTCTGAATCTTCCTATAATAATAACATTTATTATCACATCTGTAGCATAATCATTCAGCAACAATACTAAGTCCTGTAATTTAAAAAACACCTCAAAAATGATTCAAATACATGTTTCCAGTCCTTACATCACACAATGGAACAACATGCAGCAAATCTCTTTTCACAGATTCCAAGGCCAGAAGAGAACACTGTGATCATCTAGTCTGACTTCCTGTATAATACAGGCCAAAGAACTTCCCCAGAATACTTCTTGCATTCCCCATTAAGAGCTTAAGATACCAAATAGGTTGCTTCTGGGGAATTTTGACCTCTGTTCCTTTTTGCCTCCCCCCCTCCTTTTGGGCAGGGGGAGGGACTGGGTCCAGTCCTACAGTCTTTGCACACAGAAAATTGATTGGATTAGCATCACAGAGTAGATACGTCTCCACTGCATCACTAGCTTGAGTGCCAGCAGCACTTGAGCTTCAAACCCAAACCTCCTGATGGGCCAGCCGCCTCAAGTTTACAGTGCCACTGAACTTGAGCTAAAGATTTGGGACAGGAGCTGAGTTAGGGGCAACACTCAAGGTGTATCTTGAGCTCACCCTGCAGTGAAGATGACAAGACCTGAGACATCAGTGAGACTCTGCATGGACACAAGGGCCACTCATCCTGATCAGATTGCAGGATGGGGGCTTTATTCAGGTTTCTGAATGATCCCTTAGAGAGGAGAATGTAGCTCCAATTTCAGTGAGGAGAATCCAATGGAGAATCATCCCACAGGAGGGAAGCAGTGGAATTCAGAGAAGGTTCCCCACCAGGTGAAAATGTTAAGATAGATTTTAAAAAAATAACAACAAAAAAACAGCCACAATTTAATCTGCCACTGTGTGTAAAGAACAGTTTTTTTCCATTCATTTTCTGCTTTCCTGTATGGTTCCTATAGCACGGGTTTGATATTTTCCTCTCTATAATCTACAATAATCAATGGAAAAATGTTTACTTTTGTTTGCATTTTAAAGAGAATTTGGATTTTAAATGCTTTGCAAAAAATGAATCTGAACAAGTATATTATAATTAGTAGTAATATGAAAGGAGATATAGATACATTTCTGTCTGCTGACATTTCTCATTGGGAAGCAGCTATTAGCATAGCTTCTATTTAAGCAAAGGGTGATCAGCTAGTGTTTTTCATTTCATCTCCATGCAGACTTTCATACAGGTTGCAATACACAGGAGGAGGCTAAGATATGTATACCAAATTTCACAATCCAACAAACCCTCAGTACACAAAACCCACTTTGATTTCTGTGGTTGGAGCTCTGTGCACAGAGGGCTTGCTTGACTGATTTCCAGCTTTATTTTCTGTCTAAAGGAAAAGTGAAGATGAGGTCTTTGTTAGTAGAATAGAATCCATCTACAGTGAAAAATGTAACCAATGCTATATTCCCATGAAACTGAACTTAGGTGAATTCAACCTGCTTTATGCCAAATACAGTTTCTGAGTGGGCACACAATTTTTCACATGAAAGGAAAAATACTGTATTATCTAAGACTATGCAGGCAATAGCTCTTGGGCAGTAAACGTTACAGGGAAAGCTTAACGTTGAAGTACAAACATAGTACATGACTACAAACAATTCTCTTTGCCAGAAAAGTAGTTTTCTTCCAACTGTGTACTTAGAAATATATGGTAGTTATTGTAGTAGCCAGTGTCACCCTCCTCTCCTCTCTCCAAGTCTTTAATGTGGCATTTATAGTATTGAGGGAATAAAAGAGAAACATAACTGATTTTTTTTAAAGTGAATTTCAGCTGCAGAAAGCACTAGCTAATCGTCTGCCTGATTTGGTTAATATTTAAATCCAGAGTCCAAATTCACTGCTGGCATAAGAGTTTCTCAGTGGAATTGTATCCAACAACACCAGCTGTTGGTTTGGCCCCAAGAGTGGTAATTGAATTTTGCATCTAAGAGGCAGATTGCTGAAAGGGAGCAAAGCAGAAAAATAGCACTGATTCATTTACACACCTGAGAAATACAAAAGCAGAAATGTCATATAAAGTATTACAGCTAACACAAAATACATCAACATTTAAATAAAGCAAGTACTCTCTGGAAGAAGTAAATTTTAGAACAAAATTCTTTAAGGAAGTTGTTCTCTTTAAAATGTTTTCAATGTCTGTTTATGCTTCACTGTTTGTAATTTTTCCAGATTAGCGTAATTATCAGTTCTAGTCATTTTTGCCATTTGACAAACACGGTGGCTCCTTAGCAATAAACAAGCAAATGTAATGGAATTAAGGTCTTACCCGCTCTAGAGAGGAAGGTGCAGTTGCTAGTTGTAAATGGCCACTTTAGGCCTGCAGCTGGCTGGTTCTGCCAAATATAAAGGGCCAGCCTCCCACAAAGCATGCTGGGAAAAAATCCCTATAAGACCACAAACCTGCTGTGGTAGGAGTCAAGTAATTAAAAAAAAGGGCATTCAGGTGTGTGTTAGAGTTCTTGTACTGCAAACATATTTTTCTTAGAAGGCAATATAGTGTGGCAAAAGACTCTTTATATTAATGATGTATCACAATATCTCTTAGTTAAGTTGGGCTATCAGTGAATTATTGTTCCTAAGTTTGCAAAAGAATAAAAATTAAGGTTTTTTTAATAGGTCATTTGGTCCCCAGTAGATTCTAACTGTTGTAAAGTAGATTAAATCTGGGACCTAAACTTTGTGGGCATGGCTCTTTTCATGTTGCACCTTCTGTGTCTGGGAACATGTAAAACTAGACCTTGATCCTGCAAGCCTATATATATATATAGGTGGATGACTGCACAAAGTGTGAACCTCCTGGAGGATGTAAAGATTAAACCATGTGTATGAGTTTGCAGGATTTAGGCCGTACTTACTTTTTGTCTACCAAATATAAGACTGTTCCCAATATTAAGAGTTCTTTAAATGTATTAAAGCATATAAACCACTAGAATTTACTTTTCTGACTCTTTTTAACATACAAAATACATCTATCTTGCCCTTTCTTTTTATAGCAGTTTCAATTAAAACATTTTAAATACATTTTAGTCTTCTCCTTCTGCTGCATTTATGTTGCAATAAAAAAGCTCCATGCAGGGGCTTCACAGAGGAATCAGCATTTCTGTCAGTTCTTTAATCTTTGGGGAATGTTATGTAGATCCCATATAAACTATTTTTTATTTTAGAAGCCTAATATTTTCAAAATCCCCTACCAACCATTTCCTTTATGCTATTGTGAGTCTTTTCCTGTGGATAAAAGTGGCAGTGGCATACTGCAAAGGTCTGCTGCTAAATGTCTGGGTACAGGCCCTCATGAGAAGTACATTTGTATATTTAATTTCACTCTCTGGATTTGAGGAGCCCCCCCTGTGATGTCTGTGGGTCCCTGGTACTCTGTAATAAGTTGGACCTGAATTCTGCAGCTATGTCCCTGCATGTTACAGTGTAATGCTGACAGACCCTGGTCGTCAGCAGGCTGGATTGAACCCGGGAGCTCTGGATCTTATTGCATGAGCCTCTACCACATCAGCCAAAAGCCAACTGGCTATTAGCTAAGGCTGTAGTGCAGACTCATTTTATCTCTCTCTCTCTCTAAGGGTACATGTATACTACCCGCCGGATCGGCGGGTAGTGTTCGATGTATCAGGGATCGATTTATTGCATCTTATGTAGACGCGATAAATCGATCCCCGAATCAATGCCTGTACTCCACCTCGGCAGGAAGAGTAAGCGGAGTCGAAGGAGGAGCCATGGTGGTTGACTCGCCGCCGTGAGGACAGCTAGGTAAGTCGAACTAAGATACTTCAACTTCAGCTATGCGAATAGCGTAACTGAAGTTGCATATCTAAGGCCATGGCTACACTTACAAATTTGCAGCGCTGCAGCAGGGTGTGAAAACACACCCTCTGCAGCGCTGCAAATTGCGGCGCTACAAAGCGCCAGTGTAGTCAAAGCCCCAGCGCTGGGAGCCGCGCTCCCAGCGCTGTCCGTTATTCCCCACAGGGAAGTGGAGTACGGACAGCGCTGGGATCTCCCAGCGCTGGCGCTTTGACTACACTTAGCGCTTCAAAGCTAAGTTTGAACCACCCCACTAGCCCAGGCCTAAGTGGTGTCAGTGCCTCTAAATGGGACAGAACACCACACCCAGATGGTGTGTAGGTTACAATAGCACTGCAGGGAGGCTGATGGGAAGATCTGCTGAAGTTTCATTTAAATGTTTTTTAAATTTATTACTTCAATATGTAAATGATTAATGCAATCTGTCCACTTCATAGGTCTTGGTATTAGATTTGATTTACTCTATGCCATACTCACATTCTGCAGGAGATTTTGTACTAACAAACTATCATAACTATATAGAGAAGTTGTTTGGAGAAGCAGAAGCTCTTGGACAGTTTAGATTTTGGTACACAGGGAAGCAGTTGGGGACGGGAAATGGGGGCGGGACAGGCATCTTACCTGGATGTTTCAACTAAATGGTAAGCAAGTGAAATTGACATTTAAACTGCCACTTTGTGGTTTCCAATTTAACACATTGAAGTGAAGGTGTTAGAAATTCACATCTGAGATTTTTTTCAGACTTTCTGCAGACTCATGTAGACACCATTGCATCAGTTTGTACTTGGCTCGCGTTCCCTAGGCTGTCTTCACAAATATGTGGGCTAGAAGCCTACAAACACAAATTAAATCTTTCAATCTGGAACACAGTTCTGAGGCAGTGTGTGGATGTTGTGCCAGATTCTTTGGCTGCTGAATTCTTGGGAAGGTGGCGATAGCTGTCATTGAACACCTATGTGCAGAACTCACCATTGAAATACATTGAGGCTGGAGAATAAAAAAGGACAACAGGATACATCTCTATGCTGACAAATCAGTTATTGTAGAGGAGATTATCCATACTTCAGAAATTGTTTTAAATGGGTGTTTCAATCAGTAGAGGAGTCTAAATCCCTCCCACACCATCAGACATCACTTAGAGCATGGACAAGGCCCTTCTATCCCCGTCTATCCTGGGTTACTTTTTTGTACATCTTCTGTGTTGTTAAGGGAGGAATGGAGCTGCAGTGCCGATGAGAAGCACAGTCAGGAAAGTAGCAAATACTTTCCTCATGGATTGTATTTTCTAAATGGACAACCAACCTAATTCTCAAGTACTGAGGGACAATCTCCACTCATTGATATACTTTGCTTTACACAACCAAATCTCTGTGCAACTTTTCATGAGAGATGTACCCAAGTATTTGGATTTTAACATCTAAACTGTATTGTTAAATCTATTCACCTACATTTAGGTTATTGCTGATTATTTATTCTGTGTATAAGATGACTTTTCAAAACTAACTTTGTATTTGTGGATAATCTAAGCACTATGCCCAGATGTACAGACACTTTTCCCAACCTATGTATTATATATATTTTTAACATTAGCTTTAATAAAATTTTTAAATCTAAGTTTTAAAGGGCTACCACTTACTGGGCAGAATTGTAATGCAGGGTTAGGGTAACTCTCTGCTTTGTTTCCTTAGCTGTTGCACAAACTTGCAACTGCATTAGTAGCCTTACATCAGTATTTACTCTAGTTAATTTTTTCTTTAACTTTACTGCTACAACAGCAAAGAATCCTGTGGCACCTTATAGACTAACAGACGTTTTGCAGCATGAGCTTTCGTGGGTGAATACCCACTTCGTTGGATGCAAGAGTGGAAATTTCCAGGGGCAGGTAAATATAAGCAAGCAAGAAGCAAGCTGGAGGTAACGAGGTTAGATCAATCAGGGAGGATGAGGCCCTGTTCTAGCAGTTGAGGTGTGAAAACCAAGGGAGGAGAAACTGGTTCTGTAGTTGGCAAGCCATTCACAGTCTTTGTTTAATCCTAAACTGATGGTGCCAAATTTGCAAATGAACTGAAGCTCAGCAGTTTCAGATTTTGCACATGGAAGACTAAGCATTTTCTGATTCAGGTACTGAATAAAAGAATCCATGATCTGAGTCATCAGAATTGAGCTCTGCCTTTGGGTGAAGGAAGGGTGACAGTAAAAGTGTTCCTACTTCTATACATGAAATAAGCTGGCTAGCTACCATTTCAAATCCTCCTGAAAAGCCAACTAATCTGGGAAACCTTCCAGCTACAATGGTCACCCGCCCACTTCTGTGATTACCTACATTGCACTAGATTTGGAACTTGAGGTGGTAAAATGTTTTTTTTTTTAAACTGATTCACAAATATAAGTGCTGAGACTGGTTTTCTGTAATTTGCCAGGCCCATGAATGTTACTGTTTGGCGTCTGAGGTATTTATGGACGTATTTGTGAATAACAGGTTTCCACAAATCTTAGCACAAACCAATGTTCATCCAAAAATGTGTTCTAGAAGTTTCTTAATTTAGAAACCTTCGGTAGTCCAATTATAAAGCAAACACAATCATACAGCACATCTAATAAATAAGGTAGTGAATAGTCCATATACCGTTGTTGGTGTAAACTGTTTGTGTTTGTTTTTTTCTAAGTGCTCACCATTCAGAGAAACAAGAGGTCAAATAGCGCTAGATTTGCAACAGATGTTATTTGCAATGAATAATTTGACAAGCTGTGTTTATAATATGTCTTGTATTGTACCCACTCATACCTTCAATATGTAAAATCTGTGCAATAGGGATTGCTAGTTGTGTAGAATGCTAGAAAACTCTATAACGGCATCAGTCATTATGGCACTACGGAAATATTGTTTGAGCCATTGGAAAGCCCAGACCCTCAGGGCTAGTCAAACTGCAATCAAGAGCAGGTCAGAAAAGGGCAGGGAAGCTCACATTTGCACTCTGATTCTGGGGCCACTAGTGTAAAGTTACAGCAGCTAGAGGGGCTGGTCTAAATTATACTGGCTGTTAATTATCCTTAGGGTCTGAAACCTCCGTCAGGAACTAGTGCTTCCTAGGGGTCCCATAACCATGTTCTAACACTGGCAGAACAGAGTAGAGTCTGTTATGAACCTGTATCTTGCTGAGAAGCGATCCTTGTCACCCAGATATGCTAGCTGTATGGCCAAATTCTGCCAGTGAGGTAATGCAAAGTGGCTGCACTAAATTGCACCCAGGAGCTGAAACTGAAAGGGCTAAGAAGTGAAAGTGTGATAAGAGATGCTCCAATTTCTTGCAGAAGTTCTAATAATACAGTGGACATGGTGCTGTGGTAATTGAGATGAATGCCTTAAAACAGGGTTTTGGAAGAAGGATGTTCCTTGGTATGATTCTTCCTGGGTATGATTAGTAGAAAGAAGCTTTACAAGAGGTTTTCTATTTTCGTTTTTACTGTCTGCTATAAATTGTTACCACTAATTATTTAATGCTTCTGGTTTGCAGAATTAATTCTAATATACAAATACATTAATGCTGCTAGATGGATTGTTGTGGAAGTAGAGCAAAAACAGACAGGAATTTAAAGGAAATTTCAATGCAAACAGTCCCCTCTGTGAGCAATTGTCAGGCTAAGCTGTAACCCTAATCACGCAAAACTTCTAAAAGCAAAAATTGTGTAAAGCAAATTAAAAAAAAAAACTGTATAAAAACTTGTGTTAAATATAAAATGTAAACTATAGTCTAAAAAAAAATAAAAATTAACTATTGTCATGGTGCTCCAAGCTTTTTGCATGGGTCTTCTTTTTTAAATGTGAAATATAACAAAATAATAAAAAGTCTAAAGTTTTTATTATTATTATTATTGGTGTTCTGTTAGATAAATTTAAAACACCAGGAAATCCAGCCAGAATATGAATACTGAAGAGAGGATTTACACTGCTGGATGTGTTGTAATTTCCAATGGTGTATTCCAGTTTGTGGGGAGGGAAGGATACTGGTACATATGTTTTACAAACGCTGTTGAACACAATGCTGAGCAGGTAAAAGTGCTTTGCTTTATTGCACACTATAGTTTCTTGTATTTTTAAGACCAAGTCTGTATAGCAGTTACAGCCAAGAAAAGCCCAAATGTAATATTGAATTAACATGGCCACAAGAAGAAACAGCTCTCTGATCCCCTAGATAGATGTTAATAAATTAACATTTTTAAAATTCACATTCTTCTTCAGTTACATTATATATCAATTATTCCTTTGACTGTTCCCAGCACAGCTTTATCCACATTCCTCACGTACTGTCTTGCTCAGTAAGGCTGATGTTTTGTTTTTTTCCCTTCATGTCCCAAAACTGTTTTCCTTTGTGCTTTCTCTAAAGACTTCTTAACTGCAAAAGTGAATCATCACATTTAATTCCATGAAGGTACTCTTCACAGCTAGATAGCATCTCTTCTTAGTAAGAGTAGAGTCCAAAATCCAGAATGAACAAAATCTTTGCTCTGCAAACGCTTGCTTGTTTTTCCTGTCAGCTACTAAACTTCTTTCATAATCTCAGTTTTTGCATCTCCTTGTTTAGTAAAGGGCCTTTCCCATTAATTCTGTGGACCCTGACTCATTTTCCATATCTAGATACAGGCTTTGGCTACACTTGCATTTCAAAGCGCTGCGCGCAGCCGCGCTGCGCCGCTGGCGCGCTGCTAAGTGTCAAAGCAGCCGCTGGAAAAAAAAAACCCAGCCCCCCGCTGTCCCCTCCTGTGGGGGGAATGAATACGAGCGCTGCGGGCTCCAGCTCTCAGCTGCTGCTGGCGACTGCTGCGCTGGCGCGCGCATTGCGCCGCGCAGCAGTGTGTTGTGTGACCTGTGTGCAGCGCTGCACAAATTTGCAAGTGTAAGTGTAAGCTTAGATTTTTTTCCCCAACCATTGCTTAAAATAGCAGATCGGATATCTCTTCTTCCTTGGGGAGGCCAAGAATACACAGATTACATTTATTTATGTCAATACACTAGTTTAACTGTTTGCTCTCTCTTACAGTGTAGAGCAGTGGTTCTCAAACTGTGGGTCAGGACCCAAAGTGGGTCGTGACTCCGTTTTAATGGTGTTGCCAGTGTTGGCATTAGACTTGCTGGGGCCCAGGGTTGAAGCCCTGGATGGTGGGGCTCAGGTTACGGGCCCCACACCTGAGTCTGAAGTCCTTGGACTTTGGCTTTGCCTTCCCTCCTTCCACCTGGAGCTGAAGCCTTTGGGCTTCGGCCCCACTGCCCGAGGCTCAGGCAGGCTCAGGCTTCGGTCCACCCTCGTGGGGTCATGTACTAATTTTGTGGTCAGAAGGGGGTTGTGGTGCAATGAAGTTTGAGAACTGCTGGTGTAGAGCTTACTGTGTTGGTTGATCTGTTTCACTGGCTGGCTTGGGCATGTGCGCCAACTCAGTACATTTCTGCTCCATGGTTTCTGGATGACTCTGTTCTGCACTTGTAGTAGAAAGCTGTTTGATTTTAGTGAATTCAATGTGATACTCATCTTTTGTAGTATCACAAACATCAGTCCATTTTAGTTACTGTCTGCCACTTCCCCTGTGATCAGGTATCAGAGGGGTAGCCGTGTTAGTCTGGATCTGTAAAAGCAGCAAAGAATCCTGTTGCACCCTATAGACTAACAGACGTTTTGGAGCATAAGCTTTCGTGGGTGAATACCCACTTCGTCGGATGCAAGTAGTGGAAATTTCCAGGGGCAGGTATATATATGCAAGCAAGAAGCAAGCTAGAGATAACGAGGTTAGTTCAATCAGGGAGGAAGAGGCCCTGTTCTAGCAGTTGAGGTGTGAAAACCAAGGGAGGAGAAACTGGTTCTGTAGTTGGCAAGCCATTCACAGTCTTTGTTTAATCCTGAGCTGATGGTGTCAAATTTGCAGATGAACTGAAGCTCAGCAGTTTCTCTTTGAAGTCTGGTCCTGAAGTTTTTTTGCTGCAGTATGGCCACCTTAAGATCTGCTATTGTGTGGCCAGGGAGGTTGAAGTGTTCTCCTACAGGTTTTTGTATATTGCCATTCAAATATTGGACACAAATCAGATATTAGACTGTGAATGGCTTGCCAACTACAGAACCAGTTTCTCCTGTGATGTAATCATGATTGCGGGTTCCTGATGCTAAAAGGTCACTGTCAACTTGATTTTTTTTAAATGATTAATTTCTGTAAAATGCATTAATTTTCAAATAGAGCAGCCAATGTTTTTTTTAATTCTGAGGGGCGGGGGGGTTCCCGTCCCTTGCTGAGCTTTAGCAGGATTGTTTGGGCAGGCCTATGAGCAACACTATAGCTCTTCCACCCTCCTCTGCGTCTCCATTCATACTCCTACCTGTTACTTCTCCAGTTTGTGTCACTGCTTCAGGAAGTCCTGAGGTATATATCTCACCCATCCATATTCAGGAAAACATTTAAGCATGTAAATAAATATTAAGTATGTGCTTCAGTGCTTTCCTGAATCAGGTCTTGTTTCAGCTGATGGTAGACAGCTTTACTTAGCAATCTGTGTGACAGGAAGTGCAAGTAGCCATCTTCAAAGTAGTGAAATTGATTATGTATAAAGTGATGTCAACTATGCAAAGTAAACAAACAAAATGTTTATTTAATCTTTGTGATAATAATATTAGGTGTTATTGGAAACAATAATGGATACCAGGGTGGATTGGTATAAATCAAGGCTGTTTAAATCACCCAGTGCAAAGTCTTGATTTTAATCAGCTTTTCCATTTGTACTGCAGTTATTTTCTTAAGAACGGTGCAGTCTCATTGGGTGACATAACCATTAAAACATGCTGATTTACAGCAAAATGGAGCCTTTTCACCAGGTTTGGTACATCTTTTTGCTACCTAGGAGAGTACACGGTACCTAAATACATTTATTTAAGCAATTATGTAGCTTAATACTTTCAGATTTTTATTAATTGTACATTTTAGTATGTTAGAAAATGAATGATATAGTGCTTATTTACGAGATAATTTTTGCACATGATTTGGGTCAAGCTGCAATAGGATGATAACTGGATTTTAATTGAACACAACAGCATATGCATTTATTTTTAGTAACAACCTTAAATGTTTTGGATACATACACTGCTCTTGTCAAAACGTTTCACATTTACAACAAAATGGTATATTAAAGGAACAGATGGATCAATTGTAGTCCCTGAATTAAACTGATTATTTCAGGTCAGCTTGGGGAAATTTTGAAATATATCTAAGGGAAAGTGACTGGAGCTTAAGTTCCTACTCGCTAGAGTTGTCAACTTTCTGACCGAACAAAACTGAACACCCTTGCTCTGCACCTTCTCTGAGGCCCTGCCCTGCTCACTCCATCTTTCCCCCTCCCTCTGTTGCTCACTCTCCCCCACCCTCACTCACTCGCTCATTTTCACCAGGATGGGGGGGGGGGGGGGGCTGGGAAGGGTCCCTTTTCGACCAGGTGTTTGGTTGAAAACTGGACACCTGACAACCCTGCTACTCGCTTAAGTCTTTTGAAAATGAGACAGTCTCCTGTTACTCGGGCTGACCTATTGTGCTATATTTATAAAGCTTGACCTCAAAAGTTAGATGTTTTTTCCCTGATTCTTTTTTTTTTTAATATAGAAAAGAACCCTTTAACTCTGTTTTTGATAAAGTCTAATGGATGCTACATATTTATTTTTTATTTAAATCAGGGGTAGGCAACCTATGGCACGGGTGCTGAAGGCGGCATGCGAGCTGATTTTCAGTGGCACTCACGGTGCCTGGGTCCTGGCCACTGGTCCTGGGGAGCTCTGCATTTTATTTAATTTTAAATGAAGCTTCTTAAACATTTTAAAAACCTTATTTACTTTACATACAACAATCGTTTAGTTATATATTATAGACTTGTAGAAAGAAAGAGACCTTCTAAGAACATTAAAATGTATTACTGGCACACGAAACGTTAAATCAGAGTGAATGAATGAAGACTCGGCACACCACTTCTGAAAGGTTGCCGACCACTGATTTAAATGTTTTAAATATTTTTTTTAAATCGATTTTTATCTACCCTGGTGGATCCAAAATATTCTACAGGAATTGTGATATTTCAGGTTGGTGTTCTTAAAAGGAAGTTCTTTGGGGAAAAAAAAATCTTGGGACTAGCATTATTTTTTACTTTTTTGTTCATATGCATTGGAAGCTCTCAATAGTCCGTTATACTTCAAGAGTAAAATTTGTCTGATGCATCTCCTAGAGCAAACAGCCAAATATATATATTCTGCTTTCATGCCTGATCTTTTCCACTTCCTTTGATGTTGACATTTAAGTTAGTATCACTGTTGTTAAAGATACTTCTTTATCATACTGTAAAAAGTAGATTATAGAATTTTTATAATTTTGTGCTGTGCTTAGACTTTAAGTTGTTTAAAGCCAGCTATCAGTCCGGAGTATTTATTTTGGCCTTACTATAAATGTGCAGTTTTAGCCTTCTCTGGTTGTTAGAGATGAGGTATGTTACTGATGAATGTTTGGAACTGGAATGGAGTTTGTTCTGGAGCAAGTCTGCACAGCTTTGGGCATAATGACAGTTGAGAGGTGGGACATGAGAAATGAAGGTCTGAATGTCAATATCTTAACTGATGATTTGCTTGATTTTTTTTTTAAGTGCTTGTTCTAGTCTGTGCCAGGGAATTTTTTTGAAACTTTCTCACCATTACCTGCAGCAGTTCAGCTCCATTGGTGTTAGCATTGTAGGGAGACTTCAGAGTCCATCTGTACCTGTAGTCCCACTGTTGCTAACCGTAGTGGGACTGAAACTGAAAAAAATAGATATGGGGGGGAGTGTTAAATTTCTCTAGTGTAGACAATGTCCTGCTGTTACAGAATATACATGATGAATTATTGACTGTTCATTTAAATACATTTTTAGTGCAGTATTAAGTTTAGAGTAAGATTGGGAAGTAAGGGGGGAAGATTTGAGCATTGGCCTGCTAAACCCAGGGTTGTGAGTTCAGTCCTTGAGGGGGCCACTTAGGGATCTGGGGCAAAATCAGTATTTGGTCCTGCTAGTGAAGGCAAGGGGCTGGACTTGATGACTTTTCAAGGTCCCTTCCAGTTCTAGGAGATAGGATATCTCTATTAATTTAAATTTATTTTTTAATTTAGCTCTTTGTAGCTTAATTTAGCTGTCATGCCACATGTTTATATTTGTAGCTTATGGACTACCTTAAATTCTGAGGGTTTTTTTGGAGTGGGGTTGAGGATGGATAAGATTTTGAGTACTTTATTACAGAAAGAAATGCAGCAGTATCAGCATGTAAACTTCAGCTCAGTTATAGGGAGGCTTTATATGAGCATTTGAGGTTAATGTAAAATCATGTCTTTATTCAATACATTTGTTCATTTTTATGTCCTTAAATTATTTAATAAAACCACACATGCAGTAAGACAGTGCCATTTCTGAATGTTGCATACAAAATATAAAGCTTGTGGGCTTTGTTTTCCAAACAGCTGTTGCTATCAAAGCATCATAATATACTTCATTATGCAGTCATTTGTCCTTGTAGCAGAAAGGTGATTTAGGAGATATGTATTCTGTTTATAAAGTATTTTTTGTATTTTAGTACTCAAAGTATATAGAAAAATTGTGGGGTTTCTGTTTTTTTTAGTTTGAAATCAAGTTAACATGGATTATAATTTTGGAAGTAAAAATTCAGCTATGTAAAATCTTGGTCTTTGAGTTAACATTAAAATGCACTGAAAAACAAAAACATCCAGTTTTGTAGGTTTTTCTTGTTTTGAACGTAAAGCATTGATAATTGTTCTCCGTGGACTTTTATACCTACATTTTTGTTTGATTGCATGTAGATGATTAAAACACCACAAGACATTTTGATTATAAAACTAGAATGATAAATTAACATAGCACACAATAAATGGATTAAAAATTGCCTAACAGGTCTCAAAATGGAACTCAAATTAGAGAATTGTTTCAAGGAAGTGTGTTTTGGGGGAGAGGGAAGAGTCTGCCAGGATTGGTTCTTGCCCCTACACTATTTAACATTTTTATAAATGACCTGGAAGAAAACATAAAGTCATCACTGAGTAAAGTTTGCAGTCATCAATGGATTGTTTTGTAAACTGGGCGCAAGCAAACAATATGCGTTATAATATAGCTAAATGTAAATGTATTAATCTAGGAACAAAGAATGTAGGCCCTACTTACAGGATGGAGGGTTCTATCCTGGGAAGCAGTAACTCTGAAAAAGATTTGGGAGTTGTGGTGGATAATCAGCTGCACATGAGATCCCAGTATGAGGTTGTAGACAAAAGAGATAATATGATCCTGGAATGCATGAACAGGGGAATCTCGAGTAGGAGTTAAAGAGGTTATTTTACTTCTGTATTTGGCAGCGGTGGAAATGCTACTGGAAAGCTGTGTCCACTTCTGGTGCCCAAAATTCAAGAAGGATGTTGATAAATTGGAGAGGTTTCAGAGAAGAGCCATGGGAATGATTAAAAGATTAGAAAACCTGCCTTACAGGCAGACTTCAATCCATTTAACTAACAAAGAGAAGGTTAAGGAGTGATTTGATTATGGTCTATAGGTATCTACATGGGGAACAAATATTTAATAATGGACTTGTGATGGGCAGTGTTTGCTGGTGGCGTCACCTAGGGGTACGGGTTTAGGTCTCTGCTCACCACAACTCTAATCTTTCCCCTGGGCCATCATCATGCCCTTTGGCCATCTGCCTTTTGATGGGGGTTGACCACCCTCCAGTCAGGTCATCAATCAGTCTTCTGTCTCCCCAGTGTGACAGGATTTCAGGGAAGATACAGGGTCATCTATTGACCCCCATGAATGTCCAGTCCCAGCCAGTCTCTGCCCTTTTCTTCTTGCCCTAAAGGATGTCTAGAAATGAGCTTTTTGGGCCCTTAACAAGGGGGAGTTGGTAGGGTAGTCCATGCTCTCCCACTCCACTGGGCTGCAGCCCATGGCCCTGTAAGAGGTACCAATGTCCAGTACCCAGGAGTGCCTTAAGGCTGCCTTCCTGGGATACTTCCTACCACCCACTCTCTTCCCAAAGTCTTACAGTTTGCCCTAAAGTAGTAAAAGAAAAGAAAATACTTGAGCTATCATCCCCTCTGGGCTCAGCAGACAGGTGCTTTCTCTCCAGAAGGAGGTTTCTGCAGCACCCATCTCCAGGAGCCCACAGGGTAGGCCTCTCTCTCTACCCAGTCAGGCCCCTTCTGAGCTGACTGGCTCCACCTCCAGCTGGAGCATGCTCTGCAGATTCAGCTGGCTGGGGGTCCCTGGGATCAGAGTTTCACCTTAACCCCTTCATAGGGTTCTTCAGCCTAGCGAGAAAAGCATAACGTGATCCAGTGGCTGAAAGTTGAAGCTAGATCATTTCAGACTGGAAATAAGGCATAAATATTTGACAGTGAGGGTAATTAACCATTGGAACCATTTACCAAGGATCATGGTGGATTCTCCATCACTGATAATTTTAAATTAAGACTGGATGTTTTTCTTGAAGATCTGCTCTAGGAATTATTTTGGGGGAAGTTCTATGGCCTTGGAATCTGCGACTTTATGAACCACTGATATGCAGTCAATCAGATCCCATCATTACTTCTGCATCTGGGTTTGGTATAGGCACACTACAAATGTTTTCTGTTTTTTAGCGCTCAGGAACCTTTTCCTTTTAAAATTATGTGCCTTTTTAATGTGTCATGGCTCAATGATCGCATTCTGTTTTGGCTGCCAAAATAACCATATATATTGTCTAGCAAGTGACAGCCTGGGCCCTTATCTCTTTCTGGCCTTTTGCCAGCTGTTTAATTGGAGCCCTTTGTTTGCTGTGTGTCAAATCTTATGGGGGTCTATTACACCCAGCTAAAACAATATTTTGAAAATATTTCAAATGTAAATTAGTGCTGTGAGTAAGAATTTATGTTCTCCTTTGAGATGATCTATTCAGTTGGAAGTGTTGGTAATTATTTTAGTTTTCTCCTGTAGAGGTGGACATGCAGACCTCAGTTGTCATGACATATATTTTCAAGATAAAATACTAAACTGTGATTCTGACACCTTTTTCCTCCTGGGCTGGATTCGTTAAAGCTATATGCTTTCCATGTAATTTCTCATTTGAGGAATGCATTTCAAACTACTGGTCAAATATTTCCTTTTGTTCTGCCCTTTAGAAGGGAGCAAATGTATATAAACTGAGAAGTCAGAAAGGAGAACAGCAAAGCCTACGAGGGATACTCATCCCTGACAGATCCAGTGGAGAAAGCTGCACACTGGGGGTTCAATGGCATTTTGAATGCAGTGAGCCTTAAGAAGGCAAAGCCATGGCATAATCTCTCTAGGCAATACTTGGCAATGCATGTATTTTGTTTTGGGAAAGTCCTTGGGCTCATGCTACTCATAGCAGCATTTGACTTCTGATTTGTGGCTCATAGCCCCACAAAGCCAGCCACGATACTCAGGGCAAACAGGGTGAGGCCAGAATATGTGAGAGGACCAGACACCCCAAATGAATGCACACAACAGTTAGCTTAAATTTCCTATGTCTCTTTGGACTAAGCAAGAATCTGAGGCCATTTTCCCTGTTCTCCTTCATGTGGCTGCTAATCTCTCCAAAAGGAGCATTTGTCTGGAAGGATCTCAATTCATGGGCAAAATCATCAGCGGGTGGAAATCAGCTCAGCTCTGGGAGCTGTGGTAGTGCACAACAACTAAGGATCTGGTCCATGTAGTTTCCAGCAGAGTCTTTCCTCTTCCACCTTTTTAAATGAAAGAGCACGTGTTGGCCTATTATCTGTTTAGTAGGAGTAATGATTATATTACAAGGAGAGAAATGAAACATAGCATTAAAATTTCAGGTGCCAAATAAGCAAGAGGAGCAAACACGATCTTAAACGAAGATCCCATTTTTGTACAAATCCCCATACTAATAGTTTTAAGTATTAAGTGGTGTTTTAAAAAAATAGAAGCTAGTACATAGACAGGATTATCTTGACAGACTTTTTTCTGTTCCTGTAACAGAAGGGGGGGGAAATCATACCCCATCTAAAAAGCCAACATCCCATACTAATTCAGATATTAAGGTAGTTCTTTCAAAGGAAAGAATTGCGGCAAAATGGCCTTTACAAGAGTTATTTTTGGGGAAATATCTTAATATTTGTTTTAAATGGTCTATTTTTTTTCCTTGGAGATGGAAGAATTCTGAAACAATTCCCCCTCTTCCCCCAATATCTTTTAAAAAATTAACAACATTAGCACGAAAAAGAAGTGGATGCTAAAAGAGCATTTGGGAGAGGGGAGCTGTGGGTAAATGGGACATCTGGAGTGTGAGCGATTATGGCAGTTCTGCTGTGCTGTCACTGTGCTGCTGGTTGAGAAGTGCAGCAAAATAATAGCTAGCAACACTTCCTTGTAGAAGGATCTACATACATTCTATGAGTTTTACAATGTGACCAGTCCATCTAATGTCAGAAAAGGTTACTTTCCCATGCCTGTGTTTCCACTTGACTGAGCTCTGCCCTCTTCCAGTAAGCTTTCGTGTAAACATTGTCCTTAGTGTTGTGTGTTACATCCCCCAAATCAGTTAGTTCTTGGGTAAGTCTGAAGTTATCATTGACTGCGTTTCATAAAAGACAGATGGTGCTGATGCTGAAGGGTAGCCGAACAGAAACTTGTTTCTGTTTATATCCATATGGGCTTGTTTGATAGGCTGGTGGACACTGTTGAATTGGAGAGAGTTTAGGCAGGCCCCTGTTTTAGATTTAAATTGCTTGTAGAGAAATTGCCGTTTCAAAAAGGTAAATAGACCACTAAGTTATGTATATGGTCATATAAAAGAAGATCGATAGCATGCAAGATATTTTCACCGCAACTTAAGGATAGTCTTGGGAAACTAAAGTGCAATGGAAACACACTGACCATGTCAGGTCTGCAGGTATTCCTAGGTGCTAGAGACAAAGTTCAGTTAGAGCAGGACTAATGAGTCTGGAGTTTATCGCACACAAACCAGCATTGGCCAAGGAGTCATGTCCGTTATTTTTTACAGCTCAAAAACTAGTGTCTGCTTGATACAGCTTGGGTGAAAGAGGACACTGTCAGAAGAGGTCAGGGATACACAGACTATGACAGCACAGGGCAGTGTGACTCT
Source organism: Mauremys reevesii (assembly GCF_016161935.1). Taxonomy (NCBI): domain Eukaryota; kingdom Metazoa; phylum Chordata; order Testudines; family Geoemydidae; genus Mauremys; species Mauremys reevesii. Next base: position 33,164,686 of record NC_052633.1, on the reverse strand, counting down.
GAATATCGGGATAATCAAACACTGATCAAAAACAATGTCTAGTTGAATACATTTCCTAGACCATAAAGCAGAGCAGAGGACAATTGAATGTTTGTACAGCAATTGCTGAAATTTTACTTGAGAGGGGGAGGACTGTAGCCAAAATGCAAAGGTTCGCAGAATCGGGGGAATTTTGGGCGAAGCCTGAAACAAATGAGATATACGTAGTTTGGGGTTTTGTTTTGCTCCCCTCTGTTCAAACTCCTTTTCCTGATGCAAGTCCTCTGACCCTTATTATCCTTATTCATATCTCCTCACCTTGCAAGCTGTCCTATCCATCCTCCCATCTCCACGCCTGTGAAAAGAAAATAATTAGGATGGAAAGCTTTCCCCATCTTTTAATTATTTGTTCCAGGTATTTGCCTTATGGCTTAATGGGCAAGAGAACCTGAACAGTGTATACAAATATATTGAGCACATTCATAGTTAAAATAGACCACAGAAAAGGACACTTTCCCTGCTTGTTAAATAGGCTCAGAGATTCACCATTGTGGAATGCAGGCCTGAAACTTCAGTTTTCTCATAAGAAGGAAGCAGAACCAACTGATTTAAACTTCTAGTTGTGTCTGTTGGTAATTTCCATTAGCAGCTAATTACAGCTAGTTGGTGGCACCGGTGTTTGTCCCACCTTTCAGAGCAAGCAACTTTCCAGTCCTGCCTTTTTTTTTGGGGGGGGGGGGGGGGTAACATTAGGTCTAGATAAAGCTGCATAAATTCTCCAAATAATCCGTGTCTTCACAAAAAATACTTCAAAAAGCATTGTAAATTCAAAGTAAAATCTTTTGCTTTGTAAAATAGACTTTTTGCAGCTGTTCTTTCTTTGAAAACGATTTGGTGAGTTTTGCCTTGTGTCTCCTTACTATGTGCATTCAAATGCTGATATGAACAACCATGTCTGTCCCTCTTAGGGATGTAAATATCGTTTAAAAAGTAAACCATTTAAATGATTAAAAAGATTTCATTTAAACAGTTAACTGATTACAGGGCTGACTGGGGTCGGCTGGGGCTGGCAGCTGGCGCGGCTGGGACTGCTCTGATCGGCATGGGGCCCCTGGGGGGGGGGGGTTAACATTTTATATCCCTAGTCCCTCTATATTGTAAGTTTCCTAATTTAATTTACCTTAAACCTGAAATGGCTCCTTTCCTTTGACCAAATGAAGATTTGGATTTTTACTTTTTAAAATGTTTACAGGCTTGAATTTTATACTACATGTAACAACAGCTCCACTAACACTAGATTTCCTACAATAATTGATCTTTTAATAAAGCCTGAGGTGTGAATTTTTGTACTCTGTTCACTAGGTGGCATTGTATATTAGTATAACAATTGTATTATTAACTATTTTCATAGTGGAATTGGAACCAATAAAACATTTTCAAAAATTTGAAACCTTAATGTGTGGGGTTTGTTTTTTTCCTACTAAACAACCTATTACCTTCCCTGTCTCTCTAGACCAGTGGTTCCCAAAGTGGGGTTTGCGAAATGTTACAGGGGGTTCTCAGGGAAAAAAAATCCCCTAATCGTGGACAGAGCTGTCCCTAGGGACCGTGGGCAGCACGGGGCCAGCAGCCTGGAGCCCCTGGACTTCCAAGAGCTAAGCAGATCAAAGCAAGCATATCTACCACACTGAGGAGATTTAAACTTCAAGACTCCTTATGAGAAATGGAAAGGGAGGTGGATATTTTTTGCTGTTTTTAAAATTAAATAGGCAGCTAACATTGTTTTTAAAATTATTATGAAGAACAAGTTTAAGCTTTGTTGTAACGTGCGTTGTTTGCCTGGACTGCTCAAGACCTGAATGCTTGTGTAGGAGGAACTCTTTGAGTTGGCTCCTTAAATACCTTCATGCTGTTTCACATCTGATACTCCTTTGAAACATAGGAGCCTTGTCTTATAAAAAGCTTATTCAAAGTGATACAAGCTACAAAAGTGAGATCTTGGAAGAGTGTTGCCATTTTCATAATGTAATAAAGATACTGTAATGATAAATAATAATAAATAGTGTGTAATAAGCATGTCATAAAAACAAATTTTATATTTCCAAGATCACTGCTTTTATAAAGGAGAAAATCCCTGGAAATATTCATTTTTAGGAGGGGGTTTGCGAGACTTGACATTTTATTGAAAGGGTGTTACAGGTTGTTAAAGTTTGGGAACCACTGCTCTAGACAGAGAGACCATCTCCTTTAATTGAGCATCTAGGCTACTACAGAGCTCTCCAAAAAACCCACCTCCACGAGGAGCATAGCTTCCAGGGCTGGGAACACGGCTTCCAGCGCTGGTGCACTGTCTACATTGGTGCTTTACCGCGCTGAAACTTGCTGCGCTCAGGGGGTGTTTTTTCACAACCCTGAGCAAGAAAGTTGCAGCGCTCTAAAGTGCCAGTGCAGACAAGCCCTTATGGGAGGAACTGTTCCTAAACCAAAATATATCAACTCAGAGTGCCTATTCAGATTCCAGAAGCAATTTGTACAAAACATTACTATAGTATCTTTGAGGAAACTAAGCCTATATTATCATTTCATGCTTTGATCTTTTTATGCAAATTATTGTCGTTTCTTTTATTCCTATAGCTAAATACTAGAGAAACGGTTATACAAAGGATACTAGATTTTTTTAAAAGCAGCAAAGAATCCTGTGGCACCTTATAGACTAACAGACGTTTTGCAGCATGAGCTTTCGTGGGTGAATGCCCACTTCATCGGATGCAAGAGTGGAAATTTCCACGGGCAGGTAAATATAAGCAAGCAAGAAGCAAGCTAGAGATAACGAGGTTAGATCAATCAGGGAGGATGAGTCCCTGTTCTAGGAGTTGAGGTGTGAAAACCAAGGGAGGAGAAACTGGTTCTGTAGTTGGCAAGCCATTCACAGTCTTTGTTTAATCCTAAACTGATGGTGTCAAATTTGCAAATGAACTGAAGCTCAGCAGTTTCTCTTAGAAGTCTGGTCCTAAAGTTTTTTTGCTGGAGGATGGCCACCTTAAGATCTGCTATTGTGTGGCCAGGGAGGTTGAAGTGTTGGCATCGAGGTTTGTTGCTAGCCAGGAACCAATCCATGCAACAAACCTCGATGCCAACTCTGTCCACATATCTACACCAGCAACACCATCACAGGGCCTAACCAGATCAGCCACACCATCACCGGTTCATTCACCTGCACATCCACCAATGTAATATGCCATCATATGCCAGCAATGCCCTTCTGCTATGTACATCAGCCAAACTGGAAAGTCTCTAAGGAAAAGGATAAATGGACACAAATCAGATATTAGGAATGGCAATATACAAAAATCTGTAGGAGAACACTTCAACCTCCCTGGCCACACAATAGCAGATCTTAAGGTGGCCATCCTCCAGCAAAAAAACTTTAGGACCAGACTTCTAAGAGAAACTGCTGAGCTTCGGCGGTAATTCGGCGGCGGGGGGGGTCCCGCCGCGGGTCTTCGGGGCACTTCGGCGGCGGGTCCCCGAACGGAAGGCCCCCCCATCGCCGAAGACCCCGGGCCTCCGGAATCCTCTGGGCGGCCCTGCTTGCATCCGACGAAGTGGGCATTCACCCACGAAAGCTCATGCTGCAAAACGTCTGTTAGTCTATAAGGTGCCACAGGATTCTTTGCTGCTTTTACAGAACCAGACTAACACGGCTACCTCTCTGATACTAGATTTTTTAAATTATATTTATGTTCCTTAAAGGAACACTATAAACTTGGAAATCACATTTGTATAATTTTTTTGTGCCCACAGTTACAGACAATGTGAGTTTAGTGACAATATTTTTTCCAATTGTTTATCTTGGGTGTTAGGCAGCACTCTGTGTATGGTCAGTTTCATTGTTTTGTTAATGGATAATTGCACTTCCTGTCTCATGCACTGTCATGTCAACATCGTGCTCATGCCAGATACATGCTAACTAGTGTTTCCTTCTCCACATGCTGCAGCAGGGTGATTGCCAGCAACTTCAGCAGTAAAAGCTGAAACTGAAGAGACATCAGGCAGATGTGTGTGTACAGAGGGGAAAGTAAAGGGCCAGAGACCAAAGCACATTGGATGGTGTTGCTGTCTGGTCCACACATTTTCCTCTGTACTACGAAGACACTTCTAAACATTATCAGAGATGCAGAAAATCCCTTATATTTTTTAAAGGAATTCTTTAGAAATATGTTCTTTATTTAAAGGGTACTCGGTTCAAAACTAGAATCCTCAAACTATTGAAGTTGTTAATATCCCTTGAAGCCTGTTACATATTCTAGAATGGGGGGGAGGACTGGGGGCTGGTGTGATTTGATTTGTTTTGTTTCTTAATTTAAACCTTAGTGCGGGTTAATGTCAATTGATTAACTTCTGGCAAAATAAGCCACAAATTAGGTATAGACCAAATGCACTGCTGTAAGTGTAACACTTGTATATGCAAAATAATATTTCTTAAATTGTGCAGCTTTGCAAATTTGTACTAATGATTAAGGGTGGGATCCACAGAGGTATTTAAGTGCCCCTAGTTCCCAGGTTTAGTCTCTACTGCCATCCATAAAACTCTGCCTAGCATGTCACCAGTTTTTCCCTGCCTCGTCTCAGCCGGGCCTCACTGCTGAGACTCTGCCAGTCTCTGTTCCCTAGGCACTGGGCTGATGCATCTTCTCCAGATGTTATACGATCAATGAAAGCAGGGGCAGTTTTTCATTTTAAAACATTTTTTAAAAAATCACAGCTTTGAGACAGACTTGGGGGTTAATTTAACTGAATATTTCTGTGTGGGTAGGGGTGGTATCAGATGTTGGCAGTCAGATTTTTAGTGGGTATGTGGAGACCAAAGCTGGAGGTCAAAGCTCTTTTTACAAGCAGTTTAAGTCAGTACAAGAGTCCTGCTCTGCCACATGTAATTCAACTACTCTGGAAAGTGTTGGGCTGTCAGGATAGCATATAAAACGTTACTAATTGCAAACCTTGATGCCAGGCATGTGACTATCTCTGCTTGGACCTCTATCAAGAGGTAAACTTCAGCTTGTCCCTAGTACCAGAAACTACTTTTCTGAAATTGCCATTGAATCAGTACCATTTAATTGTATGGTTTATAGAATGGAATAGTCTAAATGCAAGTATATTTGATCTGTTCTGCTAGTGGAAGGAGAAAAATCATATGTCTGTAGACCACGTGGGTGCTATTGGGATCTGCTTCCTTCCTCGCTGGTTTAAGAGTTGGTGACTTGTGGCTGAGCTGCTTTACTGCTCACCACATTGTGTTGTGAAGAGGATCTAGGACAGGGGTTCTCACAACAAATTTTTTGGTGACCTCAGAGTGCGGCCACCAACTCTTGGTGGTGGCTTCACTGACATTTTTTCCTAAAATTATTTATTTTTCCTATAGTTAATAAAGTAATATGCACATACATACATCCAAATCATTGTAATTTATTTATGTAAGATTTGGGTGGTGGTTGTTTTTTTGCAGACTCAATAATAAAAATAATGCACAGTTATCTCTGTTCTTTACTGGATCTAACGGAATAGAAACACAAATAAGGTGCTTTGCACGTTCTTGTCTTTTTTTTTTATTGTTTCTTTTGCTTTTTTGGTAAAAGTGGTTGTCTGTACAACAATTCTGAAGTAAATCTAAAAATGCTTTGACATAATAGAAGTCCAAATAATAATTAAAAACATATCTGGCTGGCTTGGGTCTGGGGAGGGGAAGGGAGGAGAGGAGAGGCGCAGCTGCGGTTGGCCCGGGGCTCCTCCGGGCAGGTGGAGGGATGAGGGGGAGGCTCAGGGCTTTGGCCGGCCCGGAGCATTTCTGGCTGGGGAGGGGGGCACTCAGGGCTTCTCCAGGAAGGGGGCTTGTGGCTTCAGCTGTGGAAGGAGGCAGGGGGTCTCAGGGCTTCAGCTGCGGCGGGGGGGGGGGGCGCAAGCAGAATGAGTGGAGTCAGGGGCTAGCCTCCCCAAAGGGGTGATCAACCTGCTGACTATGCACCCACTGCTTGCCTCCTGCATCCCTCCTCAGTCCCCAACCTGCCGTTCATCTCCTCTTACTCCCCACACCCGCTGCTTGCCTCCTCACTCCCCTGCCACAGACAACCACCTGCCCGCCGCAAGAATCCCGCTCACTGGTAGCTCACCGCTCACCTCCTCACTCCCCCACTCGCAGCCAGACACGGCTCGCCGCTTGCCTCCTTATTCCCCTGCCAGTTCCCCCCCCGCCCTCTCATCTCGCCGCTCGCCTTCTCACCTCCCCCCAAGCTCGCCTCCTCACCCCAATGCTTGCCTTGCCGCTTGCCTCCTCACCTTGCTCCTTAAGCATTGTGTGTCCCACCCGTGTGTCCAGAGAGGCGGCACATGCAGGAGCAACAGGGAGGAAGGGAAGAGACTGATGCTTTTCTCACCCCCGCCCCCACTGCCCAGGAAACTGCCTTGGCCACAGGGAAACCCTGGGTGCTGCATGCGGCCGCATTTGAGAAACGGTGATCTAGGAGGAGCTGTCAGTTTGCAGGCAAGCTGCTAATGCTGATTAAACATGCTGCAGGAACTGTCAAAGGGTAGAAGACTTTACAGCAAAGTGAATAAGATAAAAGTTAACCAGCTGACCTAACTGTACTCAGAAGGCTGCCGACTCACTTACAGAAATATCATTGGAGTGTAAAAGAGGAGTCACGCCTATATGCTGGAGACCACATACAAATGAGGCAAGCCAGCCAGCAAGCCTGGAAGTGGGATTTTGACAACTGTCTCACCCACCCTCTCCCCCGTTTCTGGAAGAGAGCACAAAACTAACTTGACAGGGGTGGCCTAGGGAGAATTGCCACCCACCTGCTGGAACTTGATGGGGTCAGCAGTGAAAGGGGGACAGTCCCAGTAGCAAGAGAGGGGGACACTTGCCAAGGAACAATAGGTAGCTCCTCCCCCAGGGAGTGTCTAGCTCTGATTGGCCGCCTCCACCCACCTGCTGCACGCTCTGTGCCCTTTCAGGAGGAGGGTGCTAGGACTCAGGGAGAACCGAGTCCGGGGCGGATGCGGGGGAATGAGGAGAGCCTAACCGGCATTTATATGATAAGGAGCCCTGTAAGCCTTGCATTGGAGCCAATTAAATACCGGGTATAGGAGAGTATGGGTGATGGGTGGGTAGCGCCCCTCTGGTGTTAAAGTTTAATAAAAGTTGCAGCCTGCTGCTTAAATCCATGCTTGTGTCTGTCCTCGTTTTGCTGCGCTGTCCACAACTGTTGTCAAAAGCATACTTCACAAGCAAGAAATGACTCTTTCCTGGATTTTTCCTTATAATCGTACAATTATGTGATGGACACATCCTGAGCTAATCACCGTCTGCTTCCCCCACCCCACCCTCAAAAAAGCCATTGCAAAGCAGAAATGGTACATTAAAACACCTTTCCCATAAATAATAAAACTAAGGTATGTAAAAACAATCGTAATTGTTGTGGGTAGAGCAAGGGAGAAAGGTGAGAGCTAAAATGGTGCTGTCTTATATAAAGTTTATGTGAGATGGTTCTGCTGCTTATATCCCACTACAGGGACAGCCTGGAGTGTCTCTTTTTACACTCTGCATGGATCAGCCATTAGCAGCCTTCTGAAGTAGCAAGCCAGCTGGTATTTTCCCTTAGAGACTGGAAAGTATCATGCCACCAGGACTGCTTATATTACATGTACTAAACACATTTGGTTCATTTCTTCTTTCTCCTTGGCATCAACTCTTTAGAGCGGGGACTGAAATTAGCAACATTTGTAAGGGGGAGGGTGCTAAGTAAACAATTAACCAGTAGTAGCCTACAAAACACACATGATACAGACCTTTTGCTAAGATTTTCAATTTCTATTGTGAAAACCCTCAGAGGAAGGCTGACACTTGATCCTTACCTAATCCAGATGGGGGCACTTACAACTGCTTAAGTGTCAGCCTTAAAAAAGACATTCTCCTTTATGGGAATCTGCTGCTCTGTCAAGTTTGCTATTATTGGGGGGGGGGGGGGGGTTGTTTTGTTTTTTTCCAAATCTGAGGCAGGCAAAAACTCTGCTTTGTAAATGCAAACTGGATACAAGATGAACTATTGTGGGACTATTAGGCCAGATCTACACTTAAAATTTAGATCAACTTAGCTACCTTGCTCAGGGGGTCTGAAAAAGATATCGCTAAATCTGCCTGAACCCCAGTGTAGACACGGCTAGGACAATGGAAGAATTCTGAGAGATGGATTAACTACAGCAACAGAAAAGCTCTTTCCATTGCTGTAGGAAACACTTACACTATGGCGCTGTAGTATAGATACAGCCTTAGAATACCAACATAGTCAAGTGACTGGATTGCTAACAAGGCAGAGTGATAGTCTGGTTTAAAATAAAAAGGAAAGTGTGTGAAGAAATTTTTTAAAAAAAGATTTCAACAGATATCGCTTTAAAGTTAAATAAATATGTGAATGTGAAAAGGAAGATCTCATTCAGTGCTGTATTATACTGGTAGCTGAGAGAATTAGTTTAAAATTTTATTAGGTGATCTCATTAAAGAAATGGGGGAGTAGAATTTATACTCTTCCCATCTCATAAGGTTTATATTGGAATGTTTCAATATTTGAATGCTTAAGCATCGCAGACTAATGAAAAGATTATTGCAGGGCTCTTGAACAGTTTTATAGCTTGCAATAACTGAAAAGATATGTTTATTTCAGGAAAGATTATTTAACTGGTACAGAAATGTGTGCGTGATCTCTGCTAGAGCAATATGCCAGAATTGTGTGAAATAGATATATATAACACAGTAACTGCATCTGTGGATGTAATCTGTTGACTGAAAAAGCCAAATGATAAGATTGCAGTTTTGCTTTTGCTCAAAAGAACAGCAAATTAACCTGATCATATTTTATATCATCTTATTCTAAGAGATTTAAAACTACCTTTCACTTTAAAACTAATATTAAACCTAAAGGGCTATTAGAACATATTATCAGGTTTTACCATTTATTTTAATTTTAATTTGTCTTCTGCTTTTTACACTGCCAGTTAGTTTACTAGCTATAAGATGAAGCATGTTTGTTGTAGAGAATGCTGTATTGGATTATTTTGAACTGTCTAACTTAAGCGTTGTCGAGGGGGGGGGGGCGGGTGACCAGAGAAACTTCATTAACTTAGTGCCATTACTCAGGATTCACACCAGTGTAGATGAAAGCAGAATTTAGCTAAATGGGAATAGTATGATTAAGTCTTAATCTGCATATTGAGAGCTAGAAAAATGTTTCTAATACCTCTTAGCCCTGGTAAATGTACTAACCAGGGCAAAAAATTACTATCTGGCACACCCCATGCAATTTAATTGAATGAAACAGCTGTCTATTATTTTACTTTATGCTGTCATTTTTAAATACCTATATTCTTTTCCTCCATTATATTATCTCTTTTGTTCTTTTACAAAAATATCAGAGAGATTTACTTTTTTGCCATTTTAATCCACCAGTTACTCCCTTTGCCTCACCCTTATAGGGCTTGGAAACTTTCTCAGAGAACGAATAACCAGAAAATAAACCCACTAGTCAAAGACAGATTTAAAAGATGAAGGAATACCACTGCCCAGGCAAGAATGATCAGGTGAGAGGCCAACTCTCCCTGCTGGGATTCCTACCAGATGCTTTCCCTAGGCCCTACTTGCGGGCTCATCTTTCATATCAGCATTCAACTACTAGTCATCTAATAAATGTGAAGCCCACCTCTCAACCCCTCCTCATTCAGCCCAAAGCCTCCTGTCTGCTGCAGTATTGAGAGTGGCATTTCCATTACTCTAGCCTTCCCGCAGCTTTCTGGCAGCTGCAAAGTTCACGTTTCTGTTTCTCTCCCCCTCTTGCTGCCTCTATTGAGTCACTCTCCCCAATGAATAATCCTATTGCTTGCCCCCTCCATTATGTTGCTCATAGCTTTCCCAATGAGCTTCAGAGCAAAATGGAACCGCAGTGAAAGCATAGGAGACTGGTTGTGTGCAGATATAGTAAGACCACACTGCTTTGGCTTATGCCAACTTTGACAGGTTATCTTTATAGCCAGAATGGCTATACACTTACTTTGAAAATTCCACTCACCAATGAAAAGCAGGCAGCTTACCCAGGCAAGTACAGAATCAAACCCTACATTTTTTTTTAATTCCTGTGCATATCGACTAACTTTTCATATTAGAATTTGTCTCACTTTAAATGTAGTTGTCGTTTCATATCATGGTATAATATGTTGAAATGTGTTTATGTAACTTCTGACTACAACATTCCTGATAGCACAGAAAGAGATTTGTCACTATATGCAAGGCTGTGGCCACACTGTTGAATTTCACAGAAAAGTTCCCACTGGTTTAGCTTGACCTGGACTATAACCAGCCAGAACTGCAGCACAGACGGCTCTAGTGACTTTGAGTGTTTTATTACCACCAAGTTAACTAAACGTACTGAAAAGTTAAACCATCCCTGGGAATCTTGCGTATGTTGTGACTTTCGTGGCATTAGCAGCAATGGAAATTCTTTGACATTTCCAAGCATAGCTAAGGTTTTAGAACTTTGGTCCTGTTTACATGGCACCATTAAGTACAAACAGTGTAAATATTCAAGAAGAAGAGGGGTAGAAAACTTTTCAAATAGCTGTATAGACATTTTATGAAAGGTATTGTTTTCATTTTTATGCTGGCTAACATGTACATTTGTTTAAGTACTTCACCTTAATAGCTGTCAGAAGCTATTGTTGATTATGTTTAGTCCACTGAGCTGGTACTAATAACTTCATGGCCCCCCTATCTACATTAGAACCAAGCCTCAATCTTACTTTCTGTAACTGTGCTGAAAGTGGCTGTCTGCGAAAGGAGTTAAACCATTTGCTAACCTTTGGTTCCAACTTAATCAGCAATGGATGAATTTCGAAGTGTAACTAGGGCCCTAATATGTGGTTTTTGGTTTTTTGGCTGGTGCTTTTAACATTTGCTCTTCTAAGTCAAAACCAAGATTGGAGCCAGCTGTTCCAGATTATTTAAATATTTCTGAATGTGTGTTTGTTCTGGAACCATTCAAATGAACAGAACATCAGGCAATGCCAAGTGTATGCTTGGCTGCATTGAGCAAACCCATTTTCTAGATGTGTTTTTGATACGTTATTCAACAGTGAAGCAGTTTTATTGAAATGTAATTGACCATAATTAGACTTCAAAGTTCCTGCCCTACGAGGTAAACAGAAGTTCACTACTTTCTTGGAGCTGCTGTTTCAGACTCTAAATGTCTGACTTTATGCTCATCTCAGGATGCCATGAGCTTGTCGTCATGGCTCCATTTGTATCCAAAAGTGGTAGAGATGTCTAAGTGTAATAGATTCTGGAAAATGGAAACTGTATTTTAAATCTGATGAATTTGTGATTGGGGGGCAATAGATGACAATGCATAAAAATCATAGGCGCAATTTGACTTCTGTATTTGGGGTGGGCAGCTCCAGTCAAGCCAATAGGGCCATGTGTGTTGATGGTGGGGGAATTCTGCTCCTGCCCGAGGCTTTCAGTTTGGGCGGGGCAACACCCCCTGCCCCTCACCCCGATAAAATACTTGTTTACTGATTTTTTTTTAAAACCCACTAGATTAACTGTACAGATGTAGGTTTCAGAGTAGCAGCCGTGTTAGTCTGTATCCGCAAAAAGCTCATGCTGAAATAAATTTGTTAGTCTCTAAGGTGCCACAAGTACTCCTGTCCTTTGTACAGATGTAGCAGCTCTATGGACACCTGTATTGCAGAAATGAAACAAATACTCAAATCGCATATGTTTGTAAATGCCATGCATTAATATTTAGGGGGCAGTTACACTGTCAGGGCATGGTGGGCAAAGGCTTTTCAAGTGGGACAAGAAGGAAGCTGCAACATCAATGACCCACATCACTGGAAACTGGACCTAACACTGAATATGCCTGTATTTCTTTGCTAAAACTTTTTGAATTGGCATCATTGTAAACAGAGCAAAAACTTAATGCTAAACAGTCCTTCTATCCCAGAAACAGAATTTATATCTGGATGCACATCTTTTTTTTGTCCAGACTGCTGGACAAAGGTATGCATCCAGATTGAAGAGGAGGATCTTTTCTGATATGAACTCCTTGGGGAGAACATCTGCAGGTAATATTGCTCTGCTGTAGTTAGAAGACCATGTTATCAAAAACTTCTCAGGCCACCACTTAAGCTATAGCTGGAAGAAGTAAAATGAAGACTCAGAAAGACAAGGACAGATTTTTCTGCATAATTTCAGATCCCCTTTTTGCAGCCTAATTTTTTAAACTGCTCTGTAAACATCCTGTTTCATTTGATGCCCTTCAGCATCAAAGGTCTGCCAACACCGTCTGACATACCTGCTGCCTATAGACAAATTAGTCCCTTCACATACCCAATAGGGTTTATATCCTCCATTCCAAAGCAAAGTGTGATACGAAGCTAAAGTCCAAGTTCTCCTCTGTTACATGCATGTAATCATATTGAAGTGCGAAGGCAAAATTTGGCTCTCGGTTACAGTAGTTTTGTGAGGGTGTGGCCCAAGGCTTTGAGTTCACTACCACTTGCAGTCTGCTCTGCTCCCTCTATAACGATAATAGCAAATTATAAGTTGTAAGAGATAAAATAAGTGATAAGAGAAAAGTCCAGAGAAGAGCACCAAAAATGATTAAAGGTCTAGAAAACATGACCGATGAGGGAAGATGGAAAAAATGGGTTTGTTTAGTCTGGAGAACAGAAGACGGAGGGGGGACATAACAGTTTTCAAGTACATAAAAGGTTGTTACAAGGAGGAAGGAGGAAAATGGTTCTTGTTAACCTCTGAGGATAGGGCAAGAAGCAATGGCCTTAAAATTGCAGCAAGGGCGATTTAGGCTGGACTTTAGGAAAAACTTCCTAACTGTCAGGGTAGTTAAGCACTGGAATAAATTGCGGGGGAAAGGGGGGTGGAGAATCTCAGTCATTAGAGATTTCTAAGAGCAGGTGAGACGAATACCTGTCAGGGATGATCTAGATCAGCGGTTCTCAAACTGTGGGTCAGGATCTCAAAGTGGGTCGCAGCCCCTTTTTAATGGAGTCGCCAGGGCTGGTGTTAGACTTGTTGGGGCCCAGGGCCGAAGCCCGAGTCCCCCACCCTGGGCAGCGGGGCTCAGGCTTCAGCTTCAGCCCTGGGCGGTGGGACTGAAGCCCTTAGGCTTTGGCTTCCCCTCTCCCTGCGGCGGTGGGGCTCAGGTGAACTCAGGCTTCCATTCCCCCTCCTGGGTCGTGAAGTAATTTTTGTTGTCAGAAGGGGGTCACGGTGCAATGAAGTTTGAGAACCCCTTGTCTAGATAATACTTAGTCCTGCCTTGAATGCAAGGGACTGGACTAGATGACCTCTGAAGGTCCCTTCCAGTCCTACCATTCTATGCTTGTCAGTGCTCATTTTTCTCCATTCTCCATGTTTTGCCTGGTGGGATGATGTAGGAGAGCGATGATCAGGTAATACCCTTACCATTTGTTCCTGAAGATAATAAATAGGGAAATTTTTGAAAAGGAAATGGGTAAGCAATTTTCCCTTTTGAATTAGAGGGAAGGTGAGACTAGTTATTTACAGCATCAGCTATCAGCCTCACACTTGCATCTCTGCAGGCTAAATTTAGTAGATCAACTGTTTTCATTGCAGATAATTTATTTTGGTGTTGATAATCATTGATTTAAGATGTTTTAACAAACTGTGCACTAAAATTCCGCTACTGATTACACCGGAGTAGCCATACCAAGTAGTCTTCTCCCTTGATTCCCGTCTGTGAGCTCAGCAGCGCCGAGAGAGCTGAACAAAGTCTTTCCACCACTTTGTCTCATACCAGCTCCCTGGTTTTGTTCGTCTTTAAACCTTTTTTAAACTTTCTTTTTTTAAACCACACCAAGGGCCAGAGCAGAATTTGGCTCTGTGTATGTGCTGAAAGGAAGGAAGAATTTCTTACTCTTATCATCTATATAAAATATATAATGACATGGGGAATAAGAGCAAGCCAGTACTGTGCATGTTATTTGGCTGTGAATTCAGTGTGAACTGTGGTGGAAACCAGACTTTAAATGGTGTGGCACTGTTCAGTTTTACTGCAAAGGAGTAGATGGATTTATATTTAGAAAAAAGTTGAAACTTGGTGGGTCACTTAACAAATGAGTATAAAATGATTAATATTCATGTGAATGTATACATTAAGGTTTAGCACTATGATAAACACATTTCAAGCAATGTTTTAAAATTGTTGTAGCATTTCCATTTGAAAAACCTATTCTCTGATGCTAATACTAATGTAAAACTGTGCTTTAGGCAAACACTTAAACAGGTTAGTCATTTTTAGTTATTGTACAAGTCTATATGATGTTTTTCTGCACAAATATAACTCAAAAGTGTTTCAATTACAAATAAATACCATAGCTTTTCCAAACAGTCCATTTAATGGTCTATTCATGTGAATAATCTGAACCAAAAATGACATAAGTTATTAATATTTTAAAAAAAAGCCTGCTGTGCATTAAGATCTCTGTTATCATATATGTGACAAACTAAAGATTCATAGTCCTAGGGGATAAGTTTACTACAGAACACATGTCTTTAAGAGAATATTAAGGAAATGATTAAAACAAGATCACATGTACAGTCTTAGTCTGTTGGATGCACATGCATTACAGTAGCTTTCATTACATATTATTTCTCAAATAGAACCTACTGTTTTTCCCCAATATGACATACAGATGTAACATCTTTGTAATATTTTCCTTCTTGTATGATTACACTATTTTCATGTCATAAGTTATCTTTGATTTAGAGGGCTTTTTTTCCCCTGTGTTCTTCTCCAAGGTGTATTTTGTTGAGTGTTGTTAGGATTATATAATTCATTTCAATAACAGCTCAGTCTTCCCAATGCACATTTCTGGGGATAGTCAGTTAACTAGGGTACTAATTTAACTGCAAATTTAAGTCATCGGTACAAGCCATTAGATTTTCACTATTACTTGGGTGCATTTAATCTGTTCAGTTGTGTTAAAAACTATTTACTGCATGGTCTTTGTATAAATAGCTGTCATGGATTCGGAGTAAACTGTAGAAGATGGTATGACAAGATTTTATATAAAAAAACTGGAAAAATGTTGCCTAGACAATATGTGATAATATTATTAAAGCATTATAATGCATATGCAGGAGGAATTAGAAGTACGGTTGCATATGCAGTTTTAACATTTTCTGGTTTCTGAAGTCTTAATCATAACATCATGTCAGCTACTCTTGGGGAGCTCTCTCTAGAGGTCCTAGCTTTGTCCTAACTGGTCTCCTTCTATTCATCTCCCATTAGCCCAGTCCATCAACTTACCCTAAAATGAGTTTATCAGCCCCTAAAGGAAGACTGCAAACCCTAGAGTTTGTTTCTTGGAGGTAGGCTAGCATGAAGCTGTTATCCCTCCACTATGCCAGGCCTTTCTGCCTCCCCATGGCCTACTGTTCTCCTTCCTTTATAGCTGGGCTGGTTTTCCTTATTGGTCCCAGCTGCCGGCACATGCCTCCAGGATTGGCAGTTCTGTCAGACGTGCTGGGGTGTGGTCAGCCTAGTCACCTGTAAGCAGGGGAGACTCTCCTCTCCCTTCTGCCTGTGCTCTATGTGGAGTTTGTAAACCCATTACATCTTAATGTTCCCTTAGCAGTCCCTCGCCAGCTCTGGAATTGAAATATTTCAATATCAAAAGGAAGGACTTTAAGAGGAAATAAATTTTGTCAGTAAAAATGCAAGTACTGTAACAGAACAAACTATTTCAGGTAACTATATCAGATTTACATAAACATAGCCTCTTGAGGTTAACAACATAAAAACAGTCACAGGCAGTGCTTGATCCTTTTAAAACTTATTTGATAGTGAAAACATTGCAGATTATGACTATATTATATTGTAAACTGCTTAACGCTCACTGGGAAGTTCCTTACCAGACACAAAGAAAGGCCTTCTTTTGTTCTTGAGCAGGAATACATGAATAGCAATATTTTTTGTTTTAATTATTTAAATTGACCTATTTAACTTTGGTGTGACTTAAGGACCTCTTGATGCTAATTGGCAAAGGGCATAAGTGCATAAGGGTTACAGCCCTCTGGTGTTTACATTCTAGCTCCCCAGAGTGTGTCACATGTGGATTCTACTTAAACCCTTTGTCACTGGGCATCAATATCATTGCAAAACGCATGTGCAGATATTATGTAAGCAGTTACGTATAGACGCAGAAAATTGCATTCTTAGCATTGTGTCTAGGGACTGATCACCAGCAAAAGTGAAGAACAGTTTTCTTTCAGGCAAGAAATGTTTAACCATCTGCCTGTTTACATGTCAATTCAGTATTGTATGGTTCACGGTGAGCATCCACTCACAAATCCAAACTGAATGTTAAGGATTATGAAATCTTCAGAGAGAGAAATGTAACAGGAAGAGGTAAACAATGGGTGTGTGGGGGAGGAAAGGTAGGACCCTAGCTTGAGGTGCACATCGGAGGTCTGTAGTAGTATACTTAGGTGTTCAAATAGACACCCTGGCATCCTTCACCTCCGAAGTAAACTGACAGCAAATTTGCTTAATAAAAAACAGGAATCTCAGCCAGGCTTGGTTGAAAACACTAAAGAGGACTTTGGGTGAGAAACTTCTTTAGATAGGAGTGGAACTTGTGGTTAAATTCAGTCCCTAGAAAGCATGTTACGATTTGTTTCAATGTAACCATTTATTTCCAGTATTCTTATTCAACAGAGTAAACTTATTCTTGTTTTCACTATAAATATGTCTAAGTACAGTGTGTTCAGTGAGGCTGAGTGCTAAGGTATAGGTAATACGCTGCAGTGTACTTTTTCTTTGGGAAGAGCAGGCCTGGTAATTCTGAGTGTCCAGTGAATAAGGGCCTGAACCCTCCAGGGAATGCTCAGAGGACTCAGAGATTGAGGGATGCCTATCACTAGCTGGCCAGAGAGCGTGAGGCCTGTGGAGGGCTGGAGGAGCATGCTTGTGTTGCCAGAGGCGGGTGTAATCAGGGCGCTGACACACAGCAGACACAAACAAGACTTCCTCATGCTGAGGACAAGTGGTGAGGTTCCTTACAACCCTGGGTACCCCGGGAAGTGTCACATACATATGGTATACTTTGTGTTTTAAAGAAAGGGCTCATTATACCAAATCTTGCCAGTACGAATATGAAAGATTAAATTGCCAACAAGAGGTTACTTGTTCTTTGATAGAATAAATGATAGTGACAGATCAAATGCTTCAGCCTGTCTAATTACTGTTTTTAATGGTTGTGAAGATACTAGCTACATCTAGGTCATCTCTAAGTTAGATTGTTTTCACAGGCAGCTCAGGGCACCTGTTGGAAGAACAGTAGCAACTTGGAAGCATTTCAGGGGCACATGTTCAAGTGAAAAGGAAGAGTACACCTGAAGCTGAGTAGAGGTGCTATATGAAAGACCACTGACCCGGGACAGGGAATGCAAGAGAGGCAGAACAATGTCTGAGGAACTGTGGGAGAACTAGGATATCTGGGAGGCAGAGCAAGCATCAGGTTTTTAAAAAAGATACCCACTTGCATTGTGTTTTTAAAGGGATGGCAACGAATGGAGTCGATGTTTGGGAGAGCGTGGGAGGGGAGAGCTCCAGAAGCTGAGCCAGGAGGAGGGGTGTGATTGTGTCGTAGTGCTAAGGCGCTAGCCTGGAGGAATTTATCAAAACTAGATAAACTGCAGTTAGTGACTGGTGTTGAGGAACCATTATTTGTAAATCAGATTATCTATTCAGGGTTCCTCTAAAGCTGTGCAAGTGACAGCTGTGTTGAAGAACTATATTTATTTGCTCTTGCAACCTTTTTGTTTTGGATGGGGACCTTCTGTTTTGAGGACCCTGCTACACTTATCTATACCTTAGTCACCTTGAGATTAGATTCTGTTGTATACTTTTCTCGGAACTATGCCTGGAGGCCAATCAGAAGCCGAAATCCAGCATATGGCTGTTAAACTAAACTTTTCATAACTCTAGTGCTCCACACACTGCCTCTGGGCTTCCAGATGGATTTCAGTGTGGTATGTTTGACCTTTAAAGTCTTAAGGGCTTTGGGATGTGGTTACTGGAGAGACTGCCTTTCTCCTTGTTTGATAATACTTCAGCAGCAGTTAATGGAGATTACTCTGGTTTCCTTAATATATAGCATTCTCCAGGAGGCCGTCCCTTCCTTTGGTTTGCCAGAGCCTCCCAGACTTACTGCTAAATTCTTCCTTTTCCTCCTTGGTGAGCAGGCAGGGTTATTTTTAAATACAGTATAATTAAACTGAAGTGGGATTAGATTATGATTATATAGGAAGGATAATTGATTTTAAGTGACCAGTGCAGTTATTGATTATTAAGAGCTAAATAGTGGAAGGATGCCTAGATTTTGGAATGGGTGTTTTGAGTAGGATTAATTTTTAAAATATACAATATAAATAGGTTGTAATGGACTGGGAATTTTTGATATTTTGGATGACTATTGCATGCCTCAGTTTCCCTTATAGCTGCCTTGTGGGGGGAGGGATAGCTCAGTGGTTTGAGCATTGGCCTGCTAAACCCAGGGTGGCAAGTTCAGCCCTTGAGGGGGCCATTTAGGGATCTGGGGCAAAAATCTGGCTGTGGATTGGTCCTGCTTTGAGCAGCAGGTTGGACTAGATGACCTCCTGAGGTCCCTTCCAACTCTGATATTCCATGATAAGTGGGAGGAAAAGGTTGTTTACTCTTTGCAGAGACCCAGCGATCCAGGTGTAGCTGATGCCTAGCTGTCTGGGTCTTGGGCCCAGACAATTGCCTGGACATCTAGTACCTAGCAACAAAGGACTAATAAGATGGCCAGGTGACCATGTTTGCCTGGGAACAAGAACATAGGACTGAGGAGCCATCCCTTGGTAAGAATGTCAAGAACTGGGGCAGGGCCTTCTGGGTGGGAGATTCTCTGCTCTGCAGCTCTTTACTTTAAGGTGGATGAGTCCAAGCTTGACCATTTTTAGAGTATGTTGCCACACAAAAGCCTCCAACCAGTAACAGTGGCTGAAGAGTGCATTACCTGAGACTGTAGTGGCTTAACACCTGCCCACTCCCAAATAAGCACTTGGCTGGTTCTAAGAAGGACTGAGAACAGACTGTGGGGATGGGCCTGTGACAGGGGCCATAAGGCCTTCTCAGTGCCCCATGGGAGGTGTCATTGCCCTGTTCAGGGAAAATCTACTCCATGGGGTTACCAACAAGACAGTTGTCCAGACTAGAAGAGCCAGGAGGAAATACTGCCCTGTCAAGGGCCAATAGGCCAGTTAGGGTGGCTTGCTGGCTTCCTCTCAGAAGAGTGCAGGGTGAGGCTGGGACAGAGGAGGAATTCCTCGGTGCTAGCCCAGAACCCCACGGCCAGACCAGGGTATTACCCTCAAACACTTCATTGGCCTTGGAGTTCTGTTGTGGTGTTTGTTGATTTGTTGATTTATTTAAAGGTGCAGGCTGCCAAAGGTTATGGGGGGGGTTGTTTTTACTGTTATTGAGCTGGCTGTAGGTTGATGCCAAGCTTATGGCCACAACTGGTGGATGGATGGAGGGAACGCCTTTAGTACCATGATTGGTCTTATAAGGGGACACTACAGAGTGGCCCATCTGCTCTTTAGAAATGACAGGTCACATTCTCATTTACTGTGGAGAGCAAAAGAGTGAAATGGAAACAGTGTCATTGCCTTAACTTTGGTTCTGACTTAAGGAAAGACACCAGATTTAGCAGTGTCCCTCTTCTGAAAATATAAACAGCATAATGTTTTCTTCAGATTTGGGAAAAAAAAAAAACTCTGCTGCTGTCTGAGAATTACTTTTTTGGCTCCTATGATGTTCCCACATAAGCAACAGGTTCACATTTTTATAGTGCTGGAATGGCCCTTTCACATGCTGTAATTTTATTTCTTTGGAAAAGGGTAAGTGTTCTAGACTGTTCTTTGTGCTGCAATAGCAGATGTGACCTTTCACTCTACTTCTGAAGGCATGAAGAATACAATGTAGAAGGCAGAGGTGTCCAATCTTCTCTTATTGAACTTTGCCCTTTGAAAGACCTGATTCCTAACTTATACCTTTGTTATTTACAGCGGTAACACAAATTACCTGTAAGCAGAGTTGAAAATTTGAGCCAAAGCATCTAAGACTCTTAGGCTCCTAAATCCAATCTTGAAAAACACCTGTGTCATTTGGAAGCCTAAGTCCAACTGGAAGTAAGTGGATCTCAGGTGATTTTGCAAGTTTTACCAGTAGGGCCTGATTTAAAGCCTACTGAAGTTAATGGAGAAATACTCATTTACTTCAGTGGATTTTGGATAAGGCTGATACTATAGAGCCAGTCACATAAGTTTCCATAGTTGTTAATGTTAAAAAGCTCCTTTGTAATAGCCCATATGGGGAAAAACTAGACTCCTGGCCAACACAGCTAGGCTGACATAATCCCCACTGTAGATGCAGCTATGTTCATGGAAGATTGGGCTTCTGTACTGCAGACGCTTCCAATGTCAACAGTACCACAGAGTGTTCAAGGGATTTTTCCGTCTGTGTAGTTAATCCATCTCTCTAAGAGGCAGTAGCTAGTTTGACAGAAGAATTCTTCTGTTGATCTAGCTAGGTTGATACAGCATTCACAGCACAAACTTTTTCACAGCCCTGAGGGATGTTGCTAGGTCAGTCTAATTTTTAAATGTAGAGCAGGCCTCATTTAATGTTGTCTCACTTCTGATAGATTCAATATGGTAGTTGCTCAAAAACTAACATAGTTGGAGACTGAAATACAGTATAGGATCATTAATGAACACTTTATAAAGATGATAGTTTACTGACCATTAACATGTGTATTGATACTCCATGTATCAGCCAGAGTAGATCAGTTCAGTGATATTTTAGATTACAAGGTTAAAGAATAAAAAGAGTTGTGGATGTTGTATAATGGATATCCTAAAAAGTCTGATGTGCACTGTTAGCTTCTGATTTCAGAGAACTGGTTTACATTGGTGTGGTATTCTCCTGAGACATTTGGAATTACCATGGAAAATATTTTATGAAAGAGGAGTGATATTTTTAAATGGAGTTGCCTTTACCTGGCAAGTTTAAATGAGTTTGTCAAAAGTTTTAAGCTAGTTTGTCAAAAGGCAAATAATACAGGTTACACTTAGCGATATTGGATCACTTTCTCCAGAGATGAAATAAATGTAATCAAGAGGCTTTAGAAACTAATTAGTGACATTACAATATACCTTATTTTCCGGCGTATAAGACGACTTTTTAAACTAAAAAACAACCCCCAAAAATCGGGGGTCATCTTATATGCTGGGTATAAACAGCTTCGGCTGAGCCAATCCTGGGAGGGGTCTCACTGGTGTATTCTATTAATGCATACAAAGCCTGCTCGGATTGGCAAAGGTTGTAATAGCCCACCTCTCTGACTCAGCCAATCCGAGCAGGCTTAATAGATGACACCGCTCCCGTGAACGCTCCGCCCTCCTTCTCGTCCCCTTCCCCGGCTTCCCGCGAATCAAATGTTTGCGGGAAGCCTGAAAAAAGGAGCGGGCAGGTAAGCCGGGCGTGTGGGGGAGGGGGCGGGACGGCTCCTCCTGGCCCTGGCCGAGCGCCCCAGCCCGGTCCCAGCCAAGCACCCCCGGCTCAGGCTGGTCCCGCCTGCGCGGCTCGGACCTGGCCCAGCTCGGGCCCCGCGGCTGCGGCTCGGGCCCGGCCAGGGCAGTTGGGCCCCGCAGCTGCGGCGCCGGTCCCAGTGTCGGCCGGGCCCCGCGTCTGCGGCGCCGGGCCCGGTGTCGGCCGGGCCCGGGGAGCCGGGCCCCGCGTCTGCGGCGCCGGGCCCGGTGTCGGCCGGGCCCGGGAGCCGGGCCCGCGCTGCGGCGCGCCGTCCCGTGTCGGCCGGGCCCGGGAGCCGGGCCCCGCGGCTGCGGCGCCGGCTCCGGTGTCGGCCGGGCCCAGGGGTAGGGGTAAGAGGCCAGGGCCAGGGCTGGGACTGGGGCGGGGGAGGAGGGGTTGGATTGGGCAGAGGTTCTGGGGGGGCAGACAGGGGATGGGGAAGGGGGGGTTGGGTAGGCGCCGCATGGGAGTTCCTGGGGTCTGTTGGGATGGTGGTGGATGGAGTCGGGGCAGTCAGGGGACAGGGAGTGGGGCAAGTTTGGCAGGGGGTGGGGTCCTGGGGGGGAGTTAGGGTTGGGGGTCTTGGGAAGGAGTGGTCAGGGGACAAGGAGCAGGGCAGGGGGGGTTATGGGTTGTGGTTTCTGAGGGGAGGCAGGACGTGGGTGGGGGGTATACTCACTGGGCGGTTCCCTACCGGGTCTTCGGTGGTGGGTCCTTCAGCCTCGGAAGGGAGGGTAGTCTTATACGGCGAGTATAGGCCAAAACCTATGTTTTAACTGGAAAATTAGGGGGTCGTCTTATACGCCCAGTCATCTTATACGCCGGAAAATACGGTACATAAATGCATAGCCATACCTTCTGTCACACAACCATGCTTATTTAAAAAAAACAAAAAAAAAACCACTGAAATCTTTCATTAGCATGTAGAGGAAAACAGAAACCCCCTTTTTTGTAGGTACTCATTACAGTTTTTATTTTAAGGTACTAACTGAGCTGTGCAAGAGATACTTGGGGTATGAAGTCACGAGAAGTTTAGACTTAGACATTTTGAACTGAAGTGATAGTTATTTTGGAGTTTCAGTAAGTCATGGAATAGTGGAATCTGAAGAAAATGTTCAATTTATGTTACTGTCTTGTGGAAAAAAGTTTTCTATTCATGCAAGCACAGAGAACTAGAAAAAACTCAGCTGTTACCTGGCCTTAATTATGGAGCATTTCAGAGATGGGACAGACAGAAGAGTGACAGTGTCATCTAAAGTGGTTGTAATGAAAGTGGCTTGAGCTGTATACAGGCTGCAGTGTACCTGCTCTGTGGCAGTTACTGGAGAGAGTTTTTTTTTTGATTAAATGGAAACTTTGAGAGACTTCATTTTCTTCAGCTTTCCCCCTTCTTTTCACCCCCCCCCCCACATTTTTGGAAGCAAGATTTTTCAAATTTTGGAGGAAAACTTCATTCTTTTTAAATAAAAGGGAAAAAAATCCCCCCCCCCTTTTTTTACCATGTAAAACCAGCAGGGGAAATAGTATTAAAGTATTCCTGTACTCTTTTGAACACTTTTTAAAAAAAATATTGCCCTCATTTTCCAGTGGGGAAAAAATGGGGGGAAACCATGAGGGAAAGAGTGAAACAAGCTCTTATAAAAATTAAAAAAAAATTGAATTTATCAAGAAAAAACAAAATGAAAAACACTAATTCCTTTTTTAGAAAAATTGTTAAATTTTTTCCACCAGCTGATTTTGATCTTTTATTTTGAAGATGCAAAATAGCAAAAATCTCTCCTTAGAGAGAATACTAGACCTATGGTCGGCTTATCCTTCCATTTCTTTGCATACTTTATTGATTGAGGAAATATGATTTAAAAGAACCCAACAAAACAATGTAACATCAAAGTGAGCACTTAGAAGAATTTAGAATTTTTAAATGCTTTTTTATTAGCAAATTTGTGCCACTCTTCAGGGGACCAGCTCATAAGTGGTCAGTTTTCCGGTGGAATTTTTTTCCTTCTGTAATGGTATTTTCTCAGAACATGACACACTTTGAGCAGTAGAAGGCTTGTGCTTAACATTGCTTTATTTTTCAGTTTACCTTCTATTAGCAATGGCAGCTCAAATCAAGATTGTAATCTAAGTGGTTCTATTTTGGGGGATAACCATTCATCCTGGTATGGCAGGGCCTATATGCTTGATTTATTCTGAATATTCTCTGGAGTGTAATCTGTTGATAACAGTATTTTAAGCACTTAGGCTAGTACTAACTTGGAAAAGACCTCATGTCAGATAATTATGTGCTACAATAGGAAATTTAGGAAGAGTCAATGTCAACGTATCTAAATCCAGTATAGTTTTTGAGTACTTGAGGCATGTACTTCTATGCAACAGCCTCCCATAGCATAGAAGTTAAAAACTAAGGTTTTTCTTCCAAAGCTGCATGGGATGACATATCTACATAGTGTATAAAATACAGTGGGCTAGATCATTTGCCTGAGATGAAAAGCTGCTCTAAATAGGCAGTTAACGATTCCCCACACACCAGAGAGTCCTTAGCTAGTTCCTTCCATTCCTTAGCACAAGGGATATTCCAGAGCAAGGAGGGGGCAGAGCCAGAGAACAATGTGATTCTAAGTAGGCAGAACCCACCTCTTTAAAAACCAGCAGGCCTGTGGCTGTCCTAACTTATGCCTGGAACCCATTTGGCTCCTGTCTGCTCCCAGGAAAAGGAGATGCAAATAGGCGGCTAAGAGCCACCATTGCTTCCTCAGCAACACTGATACCTAAGTTCAGCAACACCCAGTAACTCTTCATCCCTTAATCTTTCACTGTTTTCCCCAAAAGATAATGCAGCAGGAAAACATGGAACATTTAGGTAAGTTGTGGGCATGCATCCTCTGTGTTCTGCAGAACATGTGTGCACAACCCCTGTGAGCAATTTTGCAAGTGACACTAGGCAATCCTACCAGACAACATTTAGTTCTAGTAGACCCTGGTAAGATGCCCATCTGTTTGAAATAAGACCTTTCTTCTAAATTCCAAGTAGAAGACTACATATTTTAACCACCCCTCAAAGCTAAGTGTTATGGAGAGAGCGCCTTACTAAATTTTTCCAAACCAACACAATTAGAAATTCATTGAATAAGGTCAAATAATGGAGTCACAGTGGCACATGCAGACAAAGAGGAAGGTGTAGGAGTCGTATGGTTTTCCTTTGTGGTTTACAATCCCAGTAGTTCTTCAGAAAAGAATGGCAATTTGGGTAGTCCTCTACTATGGGTCCATTTGTATGTTATGATTTGAGACTAATGAAACTAATTCTTCTGGTTGCTGAAAGATTTACTACAAGGTTTTTCAGTATAGCGATCATAACCCTGGGTCAGAACATGTTTAGAGAGTTCTTTACCACCTTCCTGAAAACATTTCCTTTTGTCACAGAATCATTGTATGGAAAAAGTTGAGAATTATTCTAGGTGGTTTTCAAGATAAGCAATTTCTAGAAATCGGTGTATAAAACTGGTAATTCATCAGGAAGAAATATAAAAACAAATTTTAGATAGGCATCCTAAGATCTTAGATGTTAGGCAGATGACAGTTGCAGTGGTCTCACGTTGCAGTGAGGGAGGTCTAGGTTGGATATTTCATTAGGAGGGTGGTGAAGCACTGGAATAGATTACCTAAGGAGGTGATGGAATATCCATCCTTAGAGGTTTTTAAGGCCCAGCTTGACAAAGCCCTGGCTGGGATGATTTATTTGGGGTTAGTCCTGCTTTGAGCAGGGGTTTGGACTAAATGACCTCCTGAGGTCTCTTCCAACCCTAAATCTTCTGATTCTATGCTTCCATTGGGTAAGAACTTTAGACTTTGTTGAAGGAGTTGCAATAGCCCAGTGAAGAGTTGATAGATCATCTCTTGGATCACATTCAGTAATTAGTTAGATCTTTTGAATAAAACATAGTAGACAACACTTTAATCTAGCACAACCTCATTGAAGCAGACATCTAACGCTACTCAGTTCTCTTTTTAAACCTCATCAAGATGTTCCATTTAAGTTGCCTTCAATATATATATTTTAGTGATCATAAGTTTGGCAAGGCATGTATATAATTTACAAGCATTGTTGGCAGTCATTTTTACAGTCCCATTTAGGTAAAAGTTATTTAACAAAACTATCCTAGGATTTTTTTCAAGTATTAATACATTTTCACATAAACCGGAAACTCCTTGGGATTTGAGCAAAGAGTACAGAAAACTAAATTTAATTCACTATTTTCATGTTGAAGTGTTTAACATTTGGGGAGAACATAGAAGCCCTGGTTTATTGAAAATTTGTTGCACACAAATGAAAATGAATAGGTTCCAAAGCATTGACGTTAAGCATTGCAAACTGGATTAAGTTGTGCAGATTGGAGAGATTTCCAAGACATCTGGTAATTAACTTCCAACTCAAATGGAGGCTCAATCTACAACAGCTACTTCTGCTTCATGAACAGAAAAAAAAAAAAAGTTGAAACCTAGCATTGGAGACCAGGAGTCTTGTGTTCACAAATAATCAGTGGGATATTGAAAATTATGTGACCATTTTTTTTGGAAAACTGCCTTTCCTCAAAAGACTTAAGTAGTTCCCCAACCTTTTCCTACATTCAAAAATATGTTGTAGCTTTTCTCCTGAGCAGAGATCCACTTAGTACATTGTACTAAGGAGGACAGATAGTCAGGGAACTGATTCTCACTGAATGGGAAAGTCAGAAGCAGTTGCTCTAATTTAGAGCAAGCTGTTACCAGCCCCATATACCAACTAGGAATAACTGGAGTGCACTGTGCTGTGGTCACAACCCTTTTCCACTTCAAAATGCCTTCTATGTTTTAGGATTGGTCTTGGAGGCAGCTACACCAGCTCTAAAGCTGGTAAGTATCATTAGCTGGGGAGGTATTGGGACTTTCTCCTCCCTTTTGGCTACAGGAGTGGCACAAAGGCTAATAGAGTCAGGGAAGAGAATTTGTTCTGTTGTATTTTTCAGGCACTACTTGTTCATTTCCTAAAATTAAGATTAAGGCAAGACATAAACCTTTCCTTTTTCACTTCTTGTTAATTAAATCTGTCAATTACGACCATCCTTCCCTGGTACTTCTATAGGAAATTTGTGTGTGTGTCTGTGTAGTTTCTTGAATGGTTGGCGATGAGTACTGTAGTAGTACAGTGGTGTAGGGAGCCAGGGTGGCTTCCCTCCGAAGCTGAGGGTAAATAACCACTCTCTCAGCCTGAGGGGGCAGAGCCAGGCCAAATTTACTCCACCCCCCCAGAAGGGGAGGGGTGGAACAGGAAGTACAAAGGGCGGGACCCTTAGCCCAGTCAGGGCAGCACCAGGGAGGGAGGCAGATGCAGACCGCTGGCTGCTCCCTTCAGACCCTGCTGCCGCACCTGGGGAGACCCTGGACCAGGAGAAACCT
This sequence comes from Mauremys reevesii, assembly GCF_016161935.1. Taxonomy (NCBI): domain Eukaryota; kingdom Metazoa; phylum Chordata; order Testudines; family Geoemydidae; genus Mauremys; species Mauremys reevesii. The sequence continues at coordinate 33,137,555 of NC_052633.1, read as the reverse complement.
GACCTGGAGGAAGGACTGGGGCTACCAGGACTGCCCGCTGCTGAGGAACTAGAGGAGCCTGATGCGGAGGGGGAGCTGGAGCTGCCAGCAGCTGAGTACCCAGACGAGCTGGAGGGACCGGAGAGACTCGCTCGAGGGACCGGGTAGGAAGTAGCCCAGGGACAGAACTGCACTGTGCGCTGAGTCTATTTGGTCAGCATGTTGCAGAAGGACCCGGCTGACCCACTGGCAGGACCCTTGCCCTGCCACTGTCAGGGCCTGGGGCTGGAACGCAGTGGAGTTGAGTGGGACTGCGTTCCTCTGCCCCGGCCAACCCGCCTCAGGTAGCAGAATCCCGACAACGCTACAGACCCTCGCCAGCGCGCGCCCCCCCCAGCGCAAGGGGGGGTGCGTTGTACAGACCCTCGCTGGCACCCCTCCCTCCGCTAATTCCCTAGTGACAGATGGCGTGCCTCAGGCTGGCCAGCGAGGCAGTAGCTCCCCACCATCCCCTAGTGGGTCGGTGGGCCAACCGACACAAGTCGCACATGGATTACAGAAGTTATAACACTAAGATTCTAGAAGGATTTCCTAGAGTTAGACAGAGTTCACTGAGGTGGTATTAACCTTTTTCTATGATAAAGTTCGGGTTTTATATAATCATGTAACTATTGGGAGGAGATCTTGATGGTTTAACTTGTAGTGCAGTTTGATCTCAACAGCTCATTTCTGTGAAGTGCAATGAGCGTGTAGAATGAGAGCTGCACAAAGCTTTTTCTTAAATGCCATTTCTTTGTAATACTGCCCAAGTTTTAACAGTTAGAATGGCAGCAAATTTATGTGTGTGTACACACACACACACACACCCCACTCTTTAGTTGGACTGCTTGTCAAAATGGACACTAGTTGTACTGGATTGCTAACTAAATGTTTGCCTAAATTAGCAAGGGTATTAAATTATGTGACTGAAATATTATGAAAACAGAGCTATATATCAGTATACAATATTAAGACATGTTGAATGAGTAATCATATCTAATTTGTACATAACGTAATGAATTACCACTGTTGTAAAATTCATCAAGCTTACTCTTGTCTAAGAATAAATCATGCTGAATGTCTCCTTTCAAATCTCTACCCCGATTAAGCCTTTCATCATTTAAATGTACAATCAAATTATGTAACCCAAATAAGAGAGACATAGAAGGCCCTAAACAAAGTGTAGCTTATGTGGTTCCATTTTCTATTGGGGTGGGGAAATGGGTATGGTAAGGCCATGCAAGGTTGTGTGGACCCCAGATGCTTCACATGAGGATTGCTTTGAGGGCAGTGGTCCTTCTGCCATACTGCAGAGTGTTCAGGAAGGAGGCTTCTGCAACAGATGCACTGGCCAGCATGAGCAGTGTATGAGGGAAGGGATGATTGCTTATGGTTCATGAGTCTGCAGCGTGTGATGTGAAGGTTATCACAGATCCTTGGCAGCACTCCCTGCCAGCCACCCATTCAGATGGCTAAGAGAGGAATCCAAGCATCTATGCTCTGGATCCCCTGGGGTGTAAAGTTTCTAGAGTCTCAGCAGGCTGCAGCACTGGTTCCTCTCTTGGCCTCTCTGCCACATTTCCTGACCATCTGCTACCTCTTGTCAGCCCACCTGCCCTAGGCCCCAGGACCAGCACTGACACTGAGATACCCAATTACTTAGACCCATCCCTCTCTCAGAACTCCACTCAAAAGGTTTGAAGCTCCTGGTTTAATTTAACTCTTAGGGCCACGCACTAGTTGTAAGGGCAGTCCACACACCCCCCTACCTCGTCTACACTGCCACTTACAGCGCTGAAACTTTCTTCACTGGGGGGGAGGGGAGCATGTAAGTTTCAGTGCTGTGAAGTGGCAGTGTAGATAGTGCTGCAGTGCTGGGAAAGCTCTCTCCTAGCACTGGAACCGCGACTACACAGCCACGTTAATGCGCTGCTGCGGCATTGCTTTAACGTCGGCTCTGTAGACATAGCCCAACACCTTTTTATACTTAATCGTGTGATGCACAGGAGACTACAGATCATACAAAACCCTAAACAAGTTGTTTCTTGACAACTCCAGGGCTTTCTTTGGGCTGTCCAGAATCCCTGGGGCCGTCTGAGCTCCAGAAAGTGGGCAGGAGCCTTTGCCCCAAAGAGTCTGCTCCCTGCTGTAGCCCCTTATCCAGCTACTATGACCTTGCTTTCTGCTGCCCAGCACTTTCTTTTCCTGTCTGACCTTGCCCTGTTCCTATGTCTTTTTTTTATTTTAACCCCTCTCCTGGTCTCTTGTGTTCTACTGGTAAGTTCCCATTTTGGGCAGGAGGGTGAAGCTAAAATTGGAATGCATTTTTTAGTGTTACCTTTGTGAGAGTTAAATACAGTCATTAACCTTAAGTATTTCCCCCATGTGTCTGTCTGGTATGTGCCTGCTAGCAGTATGGACCCACACTCCTGGCAGCCATTTTTCACATCAATCAGAATTCATAAGTTGTACTGATATAGCCCCAATTCATGACAGAGAAGGCGCAATGAACATGTAGGACATTTGGTCTCTTGCCATCAATGACAGCTCTACTACAACATTCTTTGTTGGCCACTAACTTCTTAGCTGTTGAAAGTGCCTCTTGATGCTCTGCTGTGGCTGACAAGCTGTTCAGTGAAGTCCTGTGTATTTGAAGCCCTACTTTCATGCCTACCCGGAATATGTACTATTAAGTGTGGTGCTCTTCAACAGCTGCCCCAACATAGAACAATCATCTCAAAGAGCTATTTCATTAAATTAACTGTTAAAGAGCTCAAAGAATTCAGAGGAAGGTACATTTTCTTCAGTCTGCTTTTTCTTAAACTATTTTTTCTGAATACAGTGTTCCATCTGCAATGGAACAATTCAACCATTTCCCAGGTGTTTAACATAATACAAATTCATTTTACACTACAACAATGTATTTTATTTACACACGTGCACACACACACAGTATTATTTTCTCAAATATCACCTGAATTATAATATTTTAGTATTAAAACTAATTCATAGGGGTTTATATTTCTGATCTATCTGAGTTGTACATGCATTCAATGTGCAGCGGCAGTCAAAAAGCTAAGAGAATGTTAGGAACCATTAGGAAAGGGATAGATAAGAAGACCGTAAATATCATAATGCCACTATATAAATCTGTGGTATGCCCACACCTTGAGTACTGCATGCAGTTCTGGTTTCCCCATCTCAAAAAAGTTAAATTAGAACAGGAAAATAAATGATTATGGGTTTGAAACAGCTTCCCTCTGAGGAGAGATTTAAAAAGACAGATTGTTCATCTTGGAAAAGAGGTGACTATGGGGGGATATGATAGAAGTCTAGAAAATCATGACTGGTATGGGGAAAGTGAAGGAGGATGTTTTATTTACCCCTTCACATAACACAAGAACTAGGGGCCACACAGTGAAATTAATAGGAAACAGGTTTACAATAAACAGAAGGAAGTACTTCACAACATCCTCTGGCAATGAGTTCCACAGCTTGTGCATTGTATGAAGGCCAAAACTATAACAGGATTCAAAAAAGACTTAGATAAGTCCATGGAGGAGAGGTCCATCAGTGGCTATTAGTCAAGATGGTCAGGGATGCAACCCCATGCTACAGGTATCCCTAAGCCTCTGACTGCCAGGTGCTGCAACTGGATGACAGGGGATGGATCATTGGTAATTGCCCTGTTCTGTTCATTCCTTCTGAGACATCTGGCAACTGTCAGAAGACAGTATCAGAAGACAGGATACTGTGCTAGATGGACTCAGTATGACCATTCTTATGTTCTTATAGTTGTCGTCTGTGCATAAAGTACCCAGAATTCCTTGTTGTATACAAAATGGGGTCATATCCTCAAATGTCATACGTGGATTAAGATCAGGTAATTACATTGAGATAAATAAGTTTAGATGGGGGAAACTTTCAGTTTTCAGTAATATTAATAAATTTTGTATTATGGAAGCAGCCTAAAGGCCACAACCAAAACTAAGGCCCTATTGTGCTATGTACTGTACAAATGCACAGTAAGGGACAGTTCCTACCCAAAAGATCTTACAATCTAAATCAGGGGTGGGCAAACAACAGCCCATGGGCCGCATCCAGCCAGTCAGACCTTTTAATCCAGCCCTTGATCTCCCGCCAGGGAGCAGGGTTGGGGGCTTGCCCTGCTCTGCATGTGCCATGTCTCCATGCAGCTCCCAGAAGCTTCCAGCTCCTACACATAGGGGCAGCCAGAGAGCTCTGTGTGCTGCTCCAGCCCCAAACACCGGTTCCGCAGCTCCCACTGGCTGGGAACTGGAGCCAATGGGAGCTGCAGGAGCGGTGCCTGTGGACAGGTCAGCGTGCAGAGCCATTTGGGCGCACCTTTGTGTAGGAGCCAGTGGGGAGATATGAGGCTGCTTCTGGGAGCTGCTTTAGGTAAGTGCTACCTGGAACCTGCATTGCTGTGCCCCAACCCCTCCGTCCCAGCCTGGAGCACCCTCCTGCACCCCAAATCTCTCATCCATCACCCCACCCCAACGCCCACACCCTCAACCGGAGCCATCACTCACTCCCATACCCCAACCCCCAATTTTGTGAACATTCCTGGCCTGCCATACAATTTCCATACCCAGATGTGGCCCTCAAGCCAAAAAGTTTGCCCACCCCTGATCTAACTAGACAAGGCAGACAAAGGGTGGGAGGGGAAACAGGCAGAAAGAGGTGAAATGATTTGCCCAGGGTCAGTGGCAAAGCTAGCAAAAGAATCTAAGTTTCTTACTCCCTGGCCTGGTGTTGGAGCACATTGCCACTGATATTTGCTGGTTGTGTTACAATAATACCTAATTCTTACATCAGTGGATCTCAGCGCGAGACTTAGTGTCACCTTCTTGTCAACTGTTTGAAATGGGACATCCTGATTATCACTACAAAAGTTTTTTCCTCCTACTGATAATAGTCTTGTTAGAGTTGGTATGGCAACACCCATTTTCTCATGTTCTCTGTGTATACATCTTCCTACTGTATTTTCTACTGCATGCATCCGATGAAGTGGGCTGTAGCCCACGAAAGCTTATACCCAAATAAATTTGTTAGTCTCTAAGGTGCCACAAGTACTCTTGTTCTTTTTTCTTCAATTAAGTTAGCTAGTGACAAAAAGTCATCAGGTGACCTCTGTTTTTCCCCCAAGAGAACCACATCAGAAGAGCCATCACAACAGACTAACTAAAACTCCTGGTACCTACAGCTATATGCTGAATATGTATAGTATACAGGGCTCTCCCTTTTGTCTGTTTTAAAGAACTTAAACATTTGGTCCCTCCACTGTCAGTCCTGAAGCACGTGGACTGCTGAGGAGAATCTTCACTGCTGATACCCATGCTGCACTTTTCTGTAGAGCAACAGAAGGCTTCATTTTCAAGTACTGTCAATCTTGAAACATTAAATTCACTTAAGAAAAAGTGACTGGTGCTTTCACAGCTTTGAAGCATTCCCCTTCTCTGAAGCTTTTGGGAGTCAAGGAACTGTGTTGAGGCATCAAAGAGAGCTTCAGAGCATCCGTGTGTGCCACCTCAGGCTCTTGCCACACATTGTAAGGCAGAGGGTGTTTCTCTTATTAAAGGAAATTGAGCAGAGATATCCTAAGTCCAACAATCTGAATGTTCAAAAAGGTCACAAGCGGTTATCAGCATAAGCTATACTACGGGATGAATTTGAAAATAGACTCTTAAACTTAAATTGATACCTCCATGTGTATTCGTGATGGTAATGTACTTGCTAAAAATTGCAATTTGTGCCACAGGTGGTCTGAGAGCCCCTGTGTCAGACATGCTATTTCAAAAAAGTCTTCCTGTTACGATAAGGTGAGTCTTATTAAAAAGTAGTGTCGGAGTTTACCAGCTTTTGCCACATGGTGTCAGACACACCGTGGTATTTCCCAATGCTTAAATTTAGGAGCTAGATACTGTATCTGATAAATGTCTAAACAAGTTAGTTATTTTTATGATTAAAACAAGTGGATACTTACTACAGTCACTTACAGAAAACTGGTGCATCTCTGTTGTCATCTGGATTTCCCTTTGCATCTAGTTGGTAACCACTGGCAACTGGCTCAGATATACTAATTGTAATTAGATTTTATTTCAAGTGTATTTCAGTTTTTGGTGAAAAATAGTCACACTCATTTGAACTTCCAGGTTTGCTAGGTCATTAAGAATCAGTTTGTTTTTTCTTTTAAGATTAATGCTCTGCACAAACGTGTAAGAGACCGGGGTTCTCTCACCAGTTTCCTGGTCTGGTCTTGCTCTCCAGAACGGCAGAAGCTACAAGTGTAGAGGCAGCTCATTCAGAAGAGGGGAGAGAGGAGGATGACCTCCTGGGGTTACTGCAGCAACAATCATCTGCCACCAATGCTGACTGAGTTCCATCCTGCTCTCTTGCAGGAGGAAGAATAGTGTAGTGTAGGGGCTGCAGTGGGGGTGATCCTGTCACGGGGTTGCTCCACTCACCGCTGGGCTGGTACATCATCCTGGTCATTCCAGGGATTAGTTCTCGAGGTAGATGCCCCCTTCCAGGGTTTGCACGCTGTCGTTTCAACTTTCTCTCTGGTCTGTAGCCCATCTCGCTCCAGGAACCACAGCGTCCTATTCATGACTTAGCCCTCCAGCTGGATCACTCAGTGTTTCCCCTTCCACAGTGTGGATCCTTTGACCCACAGTGACTCAGGCAGTCTTCCGGTTCACTGTCCCCATCGCTCTATTGCACGCTCTTGGTGGCTGGTAGGGGAACCTGGGCCTGCCCTCTTCTCCAGGTTCCAGTCCAGAGACCCTTAACCCAGCAGTTCTGGGCTTTTCACTCTCTGCCCTCACTGCTCCTACCCCTCGGGTTCCCCTTCTCTCTCTGGGTGTACCAGCTCCAAACCCTCTTCCCAGAGAGTGGCTGCCCTATCCCTGCAGTAGCCCCATTCTGTTGCCAGCTACCTGGCTCTTATCGGCCTCACTGGTTCCTGCCCAGCTGAGCCTGCTTTCAGTTAGCTACCGGCTGTCTGGCTGCTCTTCGAGGTGCAGCCCGTGGAATTAAATTGGCCTGCTTGGGCCATCTTAACTCCTTCCAGTCTTGTGTGGGGTGGACACCCCATCACAGGTTCTAGGAGATAATATGGAGGGAACCTGCTATACAGCTATGCTGTGCCACTTTTACCACATGTCCTTCTTGTTAACCTAATCCCCAAAGGATTAGGCTGATATTCAATTCCTCCATCCATAGACCCCTAACAAATTAGATGCTGCGCTTATTCAGTCAGGCTTTGATCAAACTGTGAAGGTGGTGTAAATTCACCTGTGAAAGCAGGCGGTATCTGCAGTGGCAAGATTCTATTTAATATTTATTCTGTTTTTCTTGCGTGATTAGTGATATGGGCTGCAATGATTAGGATTTGGAGCAGGAAAACTGTAACTTGTTCCTACTTCAAAAAATGTGTAAGTTGATGATAAATTACTGAATCAGTAACTAGCAAGATTTAAACAACATATCTGTTCATGGAATAAAATATGTGATTTGTAAACAGGAGAAGCAGAAGAACTGTAACAGGAAGCTTCTGGAGAGGATAGAAAAAGGTCAAGTATGTGAAGAAATTCACACCTCCTTGCTTATCACCTCAAATAGTTGAGCACTAAGTGGATTCAAAAGGGGTAGAAAATTTGTCCTTCAGAATTCCCACACAATTGCCTACTTTAGTCGGTTGTTGAGGGTTATATTTAACAAGGAAGAGCTCTACCAGGAAAATGATTTCGCACAAACTATTCTATCCAGCCTGTGTTAACCCTTGTAAAGATTGAACTAATGCTGCTTCACTGAGGCATGGGTGGCTGGTGGAGGTGGGGGAAAATAGCTCTTAGAATGAATAGTAAAAGGCTGTTTGGCCCTCTTTGTTTGGAGAGACCATTTTATTTTTGATGAATCTAGCCTTTTGTTGCTACTCAGAGAGATGCTTGTCAGATGTTATGGCCTCAAGGGACTTATCCAATGAATTGAGATTCTCCCTATTCTGTTTTGTTAACTTTATCCATGCTTAGTCTTGGATGTGGAAATGAATCGGGGGCGGGGGAGAGATTTTCAAAAGAATAGAATTAAATTTAAATGCAAGTGTGCCCTACGTGACTAAGATAACTAAACCACTAATTGACTAAGGCTATGCCTACTTTGCCCTGCAGTTTGGATTAAGGGGGATGTGAATAGCAGCATGCACCAAAGTGCTGCTCTGTAACTCCCCCACATGGACATTTCAGGCGCTAATTAAAAGGTTTCTAGTTTGTATTAACATAATCCTGTTTGACGAAGATTACATTAATCTATAGTTCATGGCCACAGTGTCTATATGGGGGAGTTACAGTGCAGCACTTTGGAGCCTTGCTGCTATTCATACTCCCATAGTGCAAACTGCGGGCCGTGTAGGCAAGCCCTTAGGTTAGGCCAACAGTTTGATTTTGAGGTCAAAAATTGAGATGTTTTGTTGTAGATAAAGGTTGTTAGAGAGAGCCAAGTAATTGTATCCATATGACATTGCAACAAAAGCAGAGCAGCACAATCCTTTCCCAGTACTACCAAGAATCTAGGGTGTTGATTTTCTGACACGTGGATACAGATAAATATCAGTAAGAGTGACTTCATGGAGACTGTCTCTTTCTTGAGTTCTCACAGAGTCCCAGAATAAATTCTGTTCATTGCATTGCATTTTTTCCTTGTCAGGATACAGGGATATATTTCCACAATAGTAACAGCTTTCAATTATTTATTCCTGGAATCAGCCTTTGGACCTGAACTATAATCTAGGGTGATTGTGTAATGAGCTGTGTGGGTCTTGTGTTGAAAACACAATGTTCATTGGTGGAGTTGTTTTGCATTGCTGTCTGGAAAAGGGAGTTTCAGATATTCTGGTGTATGTATCATGTTTTTTTTTTTAATTACAGTTGTTAATGTGATCAGCAGAAGAGAATGTGTAGAATATTTTATTAAATATTTAGGCCAAATTTTTTCAGTGTTGGGTGTCTAAAAGTTAGGCATCTAAATCCACATTTAGGTACATGCACGAGTGGCCTGTTTTGACAGCTTCCAGTGACTTCAGAGATTCGTCCCCCTGAAAATCAGGCTACTCATGTTACCACCCTGACTGATAGATTATAGACACCAAACTTTGTAAATGGACTAAATGTTCAAAGCTATTTTTTAATTAAAAAGGACATTTTCAGTGAGACTGCTTTGTGATGTCATTCCATATTCTTTATGAAAATATGCTTAGGATATGAATGACATAACTGAGATATACTTTATGCCAGACGGCTTATGTGAGATATCATTGGAAAGCTTATGATTTACTGAATGAGATTATCCAGTTTGTATGCCTGTATCATTTCTGAATCTGAAGTCAGGAATATTGACTATGTATCTGTATTTCAACTATGTTACTTTGGGTGACACCCACTGCTAACGCTTCAGGTACAACAATGGAAAAGCCAGACAGGGTGGATGGCCCATCAGGAAGGGCAATGAGCTGTGAAAAGCTTGGCCTTCCTGTGGACGCGCCATACTGCCACTGACTCACGGACGCTGTGATACTACTAAAGGATCAGGTGGTCTTGTCTACAGGGTCAGGAAAGTGGGGGGCAGGTTTGGGAAACAAAGGATTCCCGCCTTATGTAAATCCTATTTAAGGGCGAGGAGGAAGGCAAACAGGACTCTTCCTCTGCATGGCTTGTCTGCCCAAGAAGAAAGACTGCAAAAGGGAAGGCAAGGAGGGAGTCCAGACTGAGACAGGGCTCTAGTCGGAAAAGGAATATTACTGGAACTCTGAACCACAGAAGCTTTGCAAACTGCCTGCAACAATATCTAGGGTGAGAAATACTATTTGTAACCCTGTCTGTGTGTTCCATTCTATGCATCCGAAGAAGTGAGCTGTAGCTCACGAAAGCTCATGCTTAAATAAATTTGTTAGTCTTTAAGGTGCCACAAGTACTCCTGTTTTATCTGTAACCAATTTCATTAGTGAAATAGCTTAGTTTGCATATTTGATTCCATGTGCTTAGTAATGTGCTTTGTTCTGTTGGTTACCCCTTACACCACTTAAAGTGCCTTTTATAGTTAATAAAATTGTTTTGTTTATTATTAAACCCAGTTTCTGTAATTTCTGATTGTGGGGGTAAGAAGTGTGCACACCTCTTCACATTGAGAGAGGGGGCAAATTTCATACTATATCTTTGGGTCTGCACTCCAAAGGAGGTGGACATCTGAGTGCTGGAGCAAGTCACTTAAGATGAGTCTTCCCAGAGTGGATCTGCAGCTGGGTGTGGCCCTGCCTATGTGTGTATTAGAGGAGGTTGAGAGCCTGGCTCAGCAAGACAGGTTAAAGGGGGCCCATGCTGGCAGAACAAGTAGAATCAGTGATATCTCAGCACATCAGGTGGCTTCCCAAGGGATCCAACCCATCATATGCTTATTTGAAATTTGGAATTTTTTTTTGGAGCTATACCCATCTCCTAGAACTGGAAGGGACCTCGAAAGGTCATCGAGTCCAGCCGCCTGCCTTCACTAGCAGGACCAACTACTGATTTTTGCCCACATCAGTAAGTGGCCCCCTCAAGGATTGAGCTCAACACTGGGTTTAGCAGGCCAATGCTTAAACCACTGAGCTATCCCTCCCCCCAAACAGCCAGGCATGGCCTGGCCAACACCCCCATCCGACCTCCCCCCCCGCTTCTCACCCCCGATGGCCCCCCTGGGACTCCTGCCCCATCCAACCACCCCTGATCTCTGATGCCCCCAGGACTTTTGCCCCATCCACCTGCCCCGCCTCTGCTCCCTATCCCGCGACTGCCCCATCCAACCCCTCCTCTCATTGCTGACTCTCCCCCCCCCAGCCACCCCTTCTCCTTTCTGACTGCCCCCCGAAACCTCTGCTCCCATGTTCCCCGCCCTCTGACCACCCCAACCCTTATCCACACCCCTGACCACCACCACCACCCTGAACTCCCCTGCCCCTTTACCGTGCTGCCTGGAGCACCAGTGGCTGGTGGCACTACAGCCATACAGCCCAGAGCACCAGGACAGGCAGCCGTGCTGGAGCCAGCCATGCCACCGCACAGCACAGAGCACCGGGTCAGGCCATGGCTCTACAGCTGCGCTGCCCCAGGAGCTCGCAGCCCCACCGCCCAGAGCTGATGCTGTGGGGGAGGGGCCACAGCAGGGGAGGGGCCAAGGGCTGGGCAGGAGGTCCCGCAGGCTATAGTTTGCCCACCTCTGTCCTAGAACATGCTTTGGAATTGATCAGAGGCTGCATTTAAAAGTTATTGCGCACACAGAAATGCCCTTGAGTTGACAGTAAGGCTTTCACAGGTTTGGATAAAGAAAGATTTCAGAGTAGTTCAGTGTTGATAGTAAGGAGACACGAGAACTGGCATTTTATTGTCTTCTTAGCAAAGTCAGCTACTAGCCTATTACAAAATGTTTTGAAATAGCAGGAAATATTTTCCTTTACTTTTTAAGGTAGGTTTTTGAGGGGAAATTATTCTTTAAAGACATTTATTATAAACACGTGCTTGTAGCATTAATGGAGTTTTATGTTGATTTCAAGTTATTTTTTTAACTAGTCAATGTTCAGATTTGGTGTAGGTGTTTTAATGACCACAGATCCCACTACTTGGATTTCTCTTCTGACATTCAAAAAATAAGTGGGCTGTCAGAATTATAAAGCTATGTACTGTTTGGGGTCGGCAACCTTTCAGAAGTGGTGTGCCGAGTCTTCATTTATTCACTGTAATTTAAGGTTTCGCGAGCCAGGACTACATTAACATTTTTAGAAGGTCTCTTTCTATAAGTCTATAATAACTAAACTATTGTTGTATGTAAAGTAAATAAGGTTTTTAAAATGTTTAAGCAGCTTAATTTAAAATTAAATTAAAATGCAGAACCCCCCAGACTGGTTGCCAGGACCCGGGCAGTGTGAGTGCCGCTGAAAATCAGCTTGAGTGCCGCCTTCGGCACGTGTGCTATAGGTTGCCTACCCCTGGGGTAGAGTATGTTTAATTACAAGTCTGTTGTTGGAGGGTAGACTAAAATGACTTTTGTATCCCTTGTTAGTGACAATGAAGCAACACACTGATTGGCTTAACCTCAATATTTTGTATTGTACCAAATTAAATTTTTCCGGATTGTGTTGCCCAACAGAAAAATGGCAAGAACTCTAACTTTATGGATTTCTTCAGTGTGTTTTGGAAAAAAGATTGAACCTGGTTACGATTAACATTAGCAAGTAATGGGATTAAAAACTAGCTCAAATACAAATGTGAAAATAAGGCCGAGCTACAGTAGCAAGAAATTAATTGAATGGTTCTTTGGCCCATGTCTTCTGGCAGAGAAAAAACTAGCAGCCTTCCAAAATACATTACTTGGTAGCTCCATAGTGTAGCTTTGACACCAGTATCAAATGATTAACAAATTACCCAGCTGTGTTTATTACAATGCTGTGTTCTTTAACTGAAGAGAAGTTTAGGGTTGGCAGTTTTAATTGTCTAAAAAACGAGTGTTTCTGTCTGCAGTGCTAAAATACTCAGGAACAAGTTCTATGCTACTTCACAATCAAGCCTGAATTAGCGGGGGATCCATAAGACAAAGAAATAGGCTTTTCCAGCAGTGATTTCTAGACTTTATAGGCTTAAAGGCATGATATACTTTAGGAGTGACAGAAGCAAGGGTTTGTGCAGTAAACTAGACTCCATGCATCTTCAATTACATGCTCCCTTTATGGATGTTTTAGAGCAGTAAACAATCTTTCTTGTTTAGGCAAAAGGCATTTGCCACTGAACTATTCAGCTGTAAAATGACAGTTACAGCTATATAAAGTGCATAGTGGACTGGAACTTTTGAACATAAAGCAGAAACTGATGAGACTACTTCAAATCTAGTTTCCTAAAAAAAAAAATTTAAAAAAGGCGTTTTGATTAGATCCATCATTACACAGTAGGACCTTCAGAGTAATGAACACCTTGGGAGTGGAGGTTGTTTTGAACTCTGAACAAAAATATTATGGTTGTTCTTTCAAAAGTTTACAACTGAACATTGACTTAATATAGCATTGACTTACTATGCAACTCAGAAATGCTGTTTTTAACCATCTTAATTTAAATGAAACAAGCACACAAACAGCTCCCTTACTTTGTCAAATCGTTTTTAACTTGCTTTTTTTTTAGTAGTTTACGTTGAACACAGTACTGTAATTGTTTTTTTTTCCCCCTCTCTCTGCTGTTGCCTGATTTAGAACTGGAAGTATGCAATGAGGTGTGTGGTTGACTGGTTAGTTCATAACTCTGTGGTTCTACTGTATATATCCTGCTTTTCTAAAAATGTGTCCTATGTCAGCAAAAAAACCTATCAGTCTTTCAAAATTGGGCTGTTGTAGAGATAAAATTGCATCTGAGGGCCTTGTCAATAAAAGCCATATAGCATTCTGTGTATGGAGGACATAAGTAGAGCCCCACAAATCTGCAGATAGCCCCTTTATATCTGTGGCCCACATTTGCAGGTTGGATGCAGATACAAGTTTTATATCCATGCAGGGCTCTACACATAAGCACTCAGATACTGTGGTGCTAAGTACTCTAGAAATCCCCAGAAATGTAAGTAATGACTGCATTTCACACGGACTTCACTTCCATTCCTTCTGGGTCCCTGTTAAATATCTCAGGGTTGAAATTCACAAAAGTTTTACTCCGACACATTTCAATGCCAGCACTTATGGAACATAGCAAAGGTTGCAAAAAGGGCTTTGTCGCCACAAAACGGGTACTCTACTCACCACTCAGTGGCTTCTGGCAATTCTGGGTATTAGCTCTGCCCGGGTCAGTGCCCCTTCCACCATTGCTGCTCTCCCATCACTTATGAAATATCTGTATAGCTGCTTCATGACTCGGCCTCTAGCCAGGTCAGGTCACATCCTGGTTCTACCTTCTAGGGCACTCTTTCAAAGTCTCTCTGCACAAGCAGCATCATTCAGACCTCATGCCTGCTGTCCTGACTACATCACTCCCACAGTGACTCAGGCAGTCTTCTCATTCACTGCCCTAGCAATACCACTCTGCACTAGTTAGCAAGGGAACCCAGGCCTGCCCTCTAGTCCAAAGTCCAGTCCAGGGCCCTACAGCAAGCAGTTAAGGTCTAGGACTTCATCAACCCTACCACTTTCTTCCATAGATTTTTCCCTACCATGCTTCTTTATGCTTGTCCTTCATCAGTCTTGTTAGTCAGACCCATCCCTCTTAAACCTGCTAGCTTAAACCCTATCTCATGAGTTCCCATATTCCTCCCACCCCCTTCCTTCTCCCTTACCTCTGGAAGAAAGACTGCAGGCCTCCTCCCTGCCACCTAAGCCACTGTGGTTAGCCTCCTGGCTTTATAGAAGTTGTGCCTGTTCCCTCACAGGTGAGCTTTCTTCTCATTAGCACCCTCCACACAGCCTAAATATGCCCTATTTGCAGCTTAATTGGCTGCCTGAAGCTGACTGGGGACAAGGCCACTCCCCATCATAAATCAGAATGTCTTAAATTCACTCTAACCTCTACCCAGCATCCTAAGGGGCGATTCTGACATGTGGGGATCCCTGAATTAGAGCTGTTCTAACCATGGCACTTTATACAGAGTGTAAAGGAGTCACGCCTGAAAAGGTGAGTGGCATAGGAATTGCTATGGTAGCTTTTATGCCACTCAGTGATTCCCACATGCTGGGGGAAGCCTCCACTGACATCAGCATTATGGCTGTTGCACTACTCTGGTAGCCATAGTGGGGCTATAGAGTAGTATCTTTTGTTTTATTGAATTTTTTAACTTTTCAGTGCCCTGGCTGGGCAGGAATTCCAGTCAGAGACTGGAAAGTTCTCTTCAGTCACCCTGTGTCCATTGTGGTTGTAAGAGCTTGTCTTAGGAGGCTGTTGCACAGTCTGACAAATCCCATTGTTTGGACGTTTTCCTGGTATTCAGCCAATCTTTTTTCCCTTTATTACATCTCATTATTACCTTTGCATATTACAGCCCCCCATTACCTGCCATAATTAAGGTCAGCATAGAGTTGACTTTGCGCAAGTGGCTGTAAATTACCTTCACACACACCCCTTCCTTTTTATTTACCCAACCCCATCATTATGAAATTATAAATCGTGCCTAAATTTTAGGTCTAATTATTTAAGATGAGAAGTATTGTCAGTGGAAGACTACTTAATAATATATGGTATTTTACTGTCACTTGCACGAGTTAAGTTAGAAATTATTGTCCTAGGCAAAGTTCCTGCAACTGACTCCAGGTGGGAGGTTTGAATGCATTTAGTGAACTGTAACAAGGAATCCTGATCATTAGACTCAGAGTGGTAATCAAAGCTAGAGAGGAAGAGTGTAGCACATTGAAACATTCATGTTGTAATTCTAACATTAAATAAAAAGTACATGAATAAAAATAATTTTCCCTGATTTGCACTGATGTGCATAATAAACTGGTAAATTTGACCAACTGCTCTTGCACCAAATTAATATAAAACCAGTACATACAAACTGTATTTCATGAAAAAATATACATCATCATCATCATGACTAATCAAGACAGAATGGTGGTATCTGTAAAAATATGCCACTGAAGGTTCCTACGAAACAAAGTGCACCACAGTATTGATGAACAATCCTTGGCCAATCTTTGGCTAAATAAATTGGGGCTTTGATGGCAGAAAGCTTCCTAGAATTCTCTCTTTTGTACTGGAAGAATCCTAAAAAGAGTGGAAGAAATTACAAGTCTTGTTTCTTTTCAGTTTCTTGTCCAAAACCGGTACAATCATGGGAAGCTCCTGTTGAAATCTCAGGCTCAGTCCACCTTCTGGACAAGTGTTTGTACAAACTCTCTCACTTTATAAGGAAAGACAGGTGCATTCTGACGAGAGATGCGTTTGTTTCACTGGTCTTGTAGTGCTACAAATCTCAGATCAAATTCATACTAGAAATTATATTTGTGTTTATTTTCAAATTGTCCCAGAGTATCCTAGGCACTTTACAGAATCATATAAAAAGACCAAGTCCTTGTCCCAAAGAACTTACAAGCTAATAGCCTGCTCCTGCTTCCATTGACATCAGTGGTGCAGAACCAAGCACTAAAACCCTGTTCTCTGTGCAGACAGTCCCCTGCACCCACACAAAGCTCATTGCAGGATCAGGGCCAAGGGATGTATCTACACTAACATTTTTCTCTCAAAAGTTTTCCACCTTTGCAGCCAATGTGGCAACTTCACACGCATAGCATTGATGGAAGTACTGGTGTAGATAGGTCTCCAGGCTCCTGCAGTTGTGTTCATCACTTAACTCATCCAGAGCAGATGTAGAAGACATGAGAATAAAACTGCTGGCATTTTTTCTACACTAGAGCTGCACTGGTTTTAGCACTGGCAGGAAGTTTTTGGGAGAAAAGACTAGTATAGACAAGGCCTAATTTTAGATGCCCTGCAAGAAAAGGATGGCCAGGGAAAGGAGTATGGGAGAGCAATGGTTACAGGCATAGGATTACACAGTACCCTGATTGCCATGTGTGTTCATCTTGAGGTTCTGTTACATATATTGCTTCCGCTTGTCATTCAGATAAGATACGTATATGTCCCTTGTCTTGTCTTGGGATACGTCTACAGGGAGGTGTAATTCCCAGCACAGGTAAACATGCACGTGATAGCACCTTAAAATAGCAGAGTGGCTGTGGCGGCTCGGGCTGGCCACCCTTTGTTTGTTTGTACCTGGAGGTCGGGCAAGACTGTACTCAGGGCAAGTCTACACTACAGGGCTACTTCGGCGCAGCTGCACCGCTGTGGTGAAGACATGTTATGCCGATGGGAGAGCGCTCTCCCGTCAGTGTAATCACTCCACCTCAGTGAGCGGCGTAAGCTCTGTCAACGGGAGAGTGTCTCCTGCCAACATAGCGCCAGTGTAGACAGTGAAACTTCTCTCACTGCGGGGGGGGGGGGGGCGTGTTTCCACACCCATGCACGATGTAAGTGAGATCAAATTAAGCAGTAGTGTAGACCTACCCTTAGGCAGCTTCTGCAGAGCTAGCACATGTATGTGTACCCATGCTGGGAATTACACCTTCCAGCTTCTATGTAGACATGCCCTGTGTCACAGTCCTTCCCATCAGTGAAGCAGCAGGTATTTAAGGAGCAGCTGTTTTTGGTTAACTTTATTTTAGCAGTAAATCTCCAATTGCACTAATCAATTTTTTTAACCTATAAAATAAAATTTTCTTTAAATTTTAAAGCATAGATTTCTCGTCACTTTGAAAAAAATGTGATTGCTTTGTTCCTTTGTCTGATTTTTTTTAGCCTATTTGCTAATAATACCGGTAATATTGCATTATTAAAGTGTGTTAACTGAATTTTGGATGTGCAGGCAACTAATGTGGTAGGGCAGCAAGACAGTAGCAATTAACTGCACAGATATGCTACATAGCTAGAATACGTAGATGTCTGTGTGCCAGAGCAGATCTCCACTACTCCCAATCTTCCGCTGGCCTAGGTGAGGGCTGCCCCTTAGCTTTTGCCAGGGCTGAGTAGGCCTGAGTCAGCGAGGTGCATCTGGCTCCCTGCAGCCACCCTGCTCCGCTATCTCTAAGCTGCATATTGACCTAGTGGAGAATCAGGGCCATGGGGCTACTTGCATTTTTACATGAAGACACAGGATTAAACACTTTGCTGAATTAGGCCTTTGGGTTCCAGTGCTCTCCACAACCTCTCTAATCACTGGATCCTTGGTGCCCTGATCCTATTGTGAGTGGTTAGTCTCTGGTTTGCTGATCCTTGTGTCAGTCATACTCCATCAGCACTGTGAGGGGGGGGGGGGGGGAGTGTTGCTTTTTTCGACAGGTAGAGAAAAGAATAAAATGTAGCTTGGTAAATTTAGCCAGCAGCTGTTCAGTATTTAGTGCTTGAATGTGTTGTAGAAAAAAAACTGATTGGAAATAGCCTGTTGTGTTGTCTTAGCTGTGTATTACACTCTTTAGTATGGTTTCCACATATCAATAATGTCACAATTGCTGGAGTTTTCAGTCACTAGTGAAGCTAAAGTATCTCTCACCCCATTGGAGCATGCAGCACTGTTCCAACTGTTGTAACAAATTTCCCAAACCTCAGTTAAAAGTAATGCAATGACCAGCCTTTTGATTTAACAATTTTCTCCTTTGAGTGTATTTACTGTTACAGTGTTATCTTATTTCTGAAGTTGTAGCAGTGTTTTCTCAGCTGTGAGAGGAATGTTGAATACTGTACCAATAGGGCACTTTCTTCCCCTCTTATAAAGGGGAGAATATTCTAACCTTCAAAATAGCATTCTCCTCCCCACATGTAACCTTATCCTTTTACATAGGACTAATAGTAGCATAGAAGATAACACTAAATAATAAATGGAGAGTTATTGCACTTAGATGCTGGGCTATTAACTGATAGGTGCCTTGTTCCGAGATGGTGAGTGAATACCAGATTGGCTCAAAGCTAGATGCCATAGCAGTACTTAATTGCAACTGATTCATTTGGCTGAAATATGTCGCTCTTGTAATTCAGCAATTTCATTAATCTGATTGAATGCCATCCAGCCAGTTGTGTGAGAGAAAGGTAGCTAACACATGAAGCAAGAACACTAGCCTCTGCATTAGACTATAAAATAACCATTTGTCAACTGATGCTGAAATTGAATCGCTTCATAGAAATTTAGTTTCCAAGCATAATATTAATTAGCGATAAGCCTGATGAATATCAAGAATTAATTAAAACTTTTCAGTGGCCTGGGTGGGTTTTAAATATTATCATTATTGCTCCAGTATTTTTAGTTCTTATGCTAATTGCTTTTTAGAAAGCATGAATGGAATAATCTACAGTAGCAATGTGAGGTACAATTTACTGCAACATTAAGAACTATGGCTTAGCAGCCTCCTCCACAGTTTTCACTTTTTCTTCTAAAATTTATCTGCAGTTTTTGTTAACTCCTTTGTACGTGCAATACAAATCAAAAGGACATGGGTCACGGTTTACAAGCCCCAATTTTATCCGTAGTATTTCTTTTCAACAAAGAAAAGAATTATAACCTGGAAGTTCTCTACTTTTATTTTTGGTAAAGGGACAATAGCTACAATACCACCGGAGATTATTTTTAAAATATATTTAAAAATGCTAGCTAGAATTCCTGATTATTTTTGCAATATAAAGAAAAGGCCTCAAACAGACTAATTATTTAATACATAAAACAGTCACTGATTAACAAAAAGGAAGAAGCTATGAATTATAACTGGAAGAGAATTCATAGTTAAAATCAGCATTTGGCTCTCTCTTGAATGTCATCTTAAGGCTAAAAATGCTTCCATGTTTATGACATAGGATGTGTGGATGCATGATGGTGATGATGAAAAAGTTCCTCTTCCGCGTATTAAAGCAGGCAAGAAACTGCTTTATAGTAAGACTTGAGAGCTCGTATTGCCACTTTCTCAAGCTATGTTACTCTGCACAGCCATCAGCGTGGATCTCATCAAGAGAGGAATCTGCAAATGTAAAATCAAAACATTACCTTAAATTATGGTTTTGTAGAGGCTTACTTATATTTTTGAAATCAATGCCTGCTTTATGGAGAAAGGGTTTTGTTTTGGATATTTGTGAAGGGATGTAGACGGACTCTCACATTTTTATAGCATTAATTCTAACATCCCAGCAGTTGGGAAAGTGCTAGCTCATTATTTCATAAACAGTTTTGTAATATTGACATCAATTCAGTTGCTAGAAAATTTGTATAACATGCTCTTTCCTTCCTGAGGAAAACGTCTGTAATATAACCATTTTTAAAATATACAGCATGTAGTAACACAAATATATAAATATGGGGGTTCCTATTAATTTGGGGGTGCTGTGTTACAATAGATTAAATTCCTTATCACCCTCCCCCACAAGAGAACCTTAAACTTTCCAGTGTAGGGAGTACAAAATTTTACTCTATA
This sequence comes from Mauremys reevesii, assembly GCF_016161935.1. Classification (NCBI taxonomy): domain Eukaryota; kingdom Metazoa; phylum Chordata; order Testudines; family Geoemydidae; genus Mauremys; species Mauremys reevesii. The sequence continues at coordinate 33,117,517 of NC_052633.1, read as the reverse complement.
TTATCCTAAACAAGTGACAGTAAACATGTAACAGCTCAACACTACTACACTCGTTAATCACACTTTAAGGTACTTTTATAAATAATTTTATAAATGGTTAATAGATATTACAGACTAGAGTAGTATATTTTACAGTTGGGTATAAGCACATCCATAGATGGTGTTTATAGATGGCTATAAGCCATGGTTACAAACAATCTGTTCAGCTGTTGGAGCCTAACAATCGCTAAATCAATTAACCACTTATCAAAACATCTATTAATTGTTTATTATATTAACCCTTTATAAATTATTCATAAATGTGCCCTTAATATAAATTGTGACAATTTTTTTCTAATGCCCCAAAGCCAGTGAGTGGGTGTGAGGTATAATTTCTTTTTTATATTTATGTTCCATGTAACTGGAAGGACAGAACACAGAAGCTTACTGCAGCTAAATACTCCAAAACACAAAGATGGGAATTGTGTTTAATGCAGTGATAGTCCAATGAATCCACCACATTGCCAGAACATTCAAAAGGAGTAAGGTCCTGATTCAGCTAGGTACCTATGTACAATGCCTAGTTTTAAGCAATAATCCCCCACTGAAGTCAATGAGAAGCTTGGCACCTGCTAAAGTCATGTAAATGATTGATATTAAACATAACTGGTAAAAAGTTAATCACTGCAGATGTTATTCACAAAGGTACAATTGAGTGTCTCTCTCTCTCTCTCTCTCAATAGTGCTGGCCCTAAAGGAGATAACATTTATGAATGGAGATCCACTATACTTGGACCTCCAGGTTCTGTATATGAAGGCGGTGTTTTTTTCCTGGATATCACATTTTCATCTGATTATCCATTCAAGCCACCAAAGGTAAGGGTAAGGTTTTTATTTATAGTAACCAAGATTTTTTAAAATGACTAGTGATTTTTGGAGAAAGGCCTCGATTTTCAGATGAGTGCTCAGCACATTCTGAAAATCAGGCCCCTTTAAGATGTCCTAAAAGATGCCCTAAAACCACCTTTGAAAATATTGGCAAACAATTTCAAGAAATATGTCTGCTTCACAATTCATACTGGTTTTTTTCCCAACTTTCCTAGTGGTCAATTGAGTGATAATTCTAAAGTAATTGGTCAGGAGTAATAGGTAGGGTGACCAGATGTCCCGTTTTTAAAGGTATGGTCCTGTTTTGGGGAACTTTTTCTTATATAGGCACCTATTACTCCCCACCTCTGTCCCCTTTTTTCACAGTTGCTATCTGGTAGCCCTAGTAATAGGTGAAAAACTAATTCCAATAAAAGATATCTTCTCTTTACACATAAATTTCATAGCAATCAGTAACAAAAAGTAAGGATATTAGAACTGAATAAATTCAACTAAAAAAATGTTATTGTACCTTCCAGTTGGCTAAGAATCCTATGATAGTATCCATTATTAAAAAATGTCAGTGTAACTGAAACTGATTAGATCTGCCCTTTTGACTGCCACTGCACATTGAAGTGTCTTTATTTATTTATGTATGTTGGTTCCTTGGGGCACAACATAAAGAATAATGCATTCTCAGCCTTCCCAAAAAGCACAAAACAGAAACCATAATGTTCTTTGACGTAAGTTTGTTTTCATGGAATGACGAAGAGTTTTTGCAGAATATTTCTAATTCCACATCAAGATTATACTACTATGTGAGTTGGGTGAGTCTCATGAAACATTGAGATGTCTCCCCCAAAGTACAGTAAAATGAAAATGGATGTTTTACTTATCTCTGCCATAAACTGTGCCTTCTGCAACTAATGCATTGAAATATTTCTCACTCATTTTGTTTCTGTACAGAAACCATTTTCATACTATACGAATATTAATCTGAAATCAATTAAAACAGAAGGATGATGGCACTTACTGCAGTAGAAATGTGTTATAGTAATTCCTGCCTAACAGGGATGTGATGATGATGTAGTATGCAAAATGCTTTGAAGATGACAATAGCTATACATTCCCTAAAAAGCAATATTTAAATGGATACTAAGGTTGCACGGTTAGGTACAGAAAAGTAAGGAAAAGACAAAGCTAAGATTACACATGCAAGCCATTTTTTTCATATGTATGCACTGCAATAATTGTAATATAGTCTTGCTCACGATCAAACTGTTACTCAAACACAATATAATATTTATACTGAATACACGCTGTATTTGTAGTACCATGTATGACTATGTGCATGCCAAAGAGTCTGTATAAAAGTGATTTACCTACCAGATGTGCAGTGAATGAGGCCAAGGCTCCCGCAGAGTTACAATGAATGAAGCAAAATGTGCACTTTTTTAATAAGTGCATTTTACAAAATATGCAGTGAACGAGAAAGGTCTCTGCAGAAGTTCTGCTCCATTCAGAGTGCATCCTTCAAAACTTCTGCTACCCAAAAGCTAGGGACAGGCTATTCATAGATAGCATTTAATGATTTTTGTCTGTAACTTTAGGTTACTTTCCGTACCAGAATCTACCACTGCAACATCAACAGTCAGGGAGTCATCTGTCTGGATATTCTGAAAGATAACTGGAGCCCTGCTTTGACTATTTCAAAGGTTTTGCTGTCTATTTGTTCTCTCTTGACAGACTGCAATCCTGGTAAGCAAATTCTAATGTACCAAGCATGAACTCTGGCTCATTTGCTGCAAAAAATAATTCAGTAGATGATCTCTACTGAATAATTCTGTCATTCTTAAAATAGATGTTTGAGATTAGAGATTAAAACCCCTTGTTTTATTTAAATCCATCTAAACTTGTATCATGGCAAGATTGCTCCCTGTAATAGATTTTCTAGCTTTTGCATAGGCAGTGCCAAGATCTGCACTTCAGCCCTTAGCTCTCATATGGCTCTTTTCACTGATCCGTCTTTAAGGAGGGTAAATAGCATTATCCCATTTTACAGAAGGAGGAAATGGGGTTACAGAGAGTTGACATGACTTGCCCAAGCGTACACAGCCGGTTAGTGGACAATCCAGAAACAGAACCCAGATCTCCTGACTCCCTGTCCATTGCCTTAACCACTTGACCATTATATGAAAAACAGCTTCCTGTTCAGCCTCCTTAAATATATTTTTGAGGGAGGGGAGGGGAAGAGAATAAAATGAAAATTTGTAAGAGGTGACTGTTTCAAACAACTCCAAGACCGTGAAACTGGAAGGAATACGGCCCAATACTTTTAAAATCAATGGATTTATTTTGGATTTACACTAGGTTAAATGGGAGCAGGATTTGGTCAAGGGTTTTATCATGAAAGAGCCTTGAATTCATTAATATACACAGCACTATGCATCCAGCACTTTGCATTCATAAAAAAATGCTGTAAATTAGTACATACAGTTACTCTATGAACTATCTAAGTTTTCATGTTTGTTCATTTGAAGCTACACTCTGACGTTTTCAAATAAAGGAAAGGGGAAAGCAAAGAAGGTGAAGTGTTAATGGTGTAACCTATCCCTGTAAGCAAACAACATTTCAGCACCCCTGCTTTTCCTTCTCTTTTATTTCAAGTTGGTAAAGGGGTTGAGCTGGGAGTGAGTTGACAGGGGCAGGGAGCCAGAGCTCAAATTGAATGAGACTGGGGGAGAGCTCTTTCCCTGGTGCTGCCCTGCTGGGGCCTGAATACCTGCACCTCGCTGCATGGGTCTGTTTTTTTTGCAGTGTAGACATACTCTGAGGGACCAGTGAGGAGGTTCTTTACAGAGAATGGGCTTCCAGTTGAGGCCGTAGAGTCTGGTGCGACTGTATGAAAATTTAGCTTGGAAGTAACCAACTGTTCTTTTAAGGGTGTCATGAGGAGATCTTTCAGACCATGCTTTTGTCACCTCTGACTGGTGATGTGTTAATCTTCACAGGAGCAGTTTGGCCTCCTGTGGCATGTGAAGTTTCTTTTTTTAAGTTTAACATTTTAAAAGTGTGAAATTATATATACATTGCATAATATCAAGCAGTTCAAGACACAAATGGCTCATGGATTGCTTCTAGTTCTACACAACTCCTAGCCTGTAGCTGTTGTTCAGACAGTCAGCTAAAATGAAAAGCTATAACATTTTAACACAGATGTCGGTCTGTCTTTTAAATAAACTAAATGTTGGCGCTTGCAGATAATCAAAACAGATTAAAATCCTTCCTATTCATTCTGCTTTAGGTGTTTGTTCTTGAAAATGGCTTGTGTGTCAAGACCTCCGCTACAAAGCCTAGCATTTTCTGGCCTAACAAAGACAGTGTACTGGGAAGCAAGTAATTTTTGAAGTGTTTCCTTTTTTAATAGAACGGTTTCTGATGTTGTTTTTCTTCCCTATCTTCCTCTCCTTTTACCCCAAACCATTACAGCTGATCCTCTGGTCGGAAGCATAGCCACTCAGTACCTGACCAACAGAGCAGAACATGACAGGATAGCCAGACAGTGGACCAAGAGATATGCAACATAAATGACAAACTACTTGTGCTCTGTGAGGGTGCAGGAGGCAACTTTACAGTGTGCAACAAATCTTTATAGCCTTTACAATACGGACTTCTGTGTATATGTTATACTGATTCTACTCTCTGCTTTTATCCTTTTGAAGACTGGGATTCTGCCCCCTAAAAAAGGTAAATGCTATCAGGAGTAGAACTTTGTAGCTGTAGATTAGTTATGTTTAAAAAGCCTACTTGCAAGTCTTGCTTCTTTGGGATATCAAAATGTATTTTGTGATGTACTAAGGATACTGTTCCTGAAGTCAACCAAATATTATAGTGCATTTTAGCCTAATTCATTATCTGTATGAAGTTATTAAAGGTAGCTGTAGATTACTAGGAATTATGTCATTTGTATTAAACCCAGATCTATTTCCAATATGTGGTACATGCTGTTGTGAAAACTGTTTTAACTTTTACCTTTGTCAGTTTGTAATGAAAGGATTTCCTTTTCCCCTTTGTAGCTCAGAGAGCACCCAGTGTATCATCTCAAACACAATAAACATGTTCCCCAAGGAGCAGTTTCTTTGTTTTCCTAATTTAAATTAGAATGGGAGTGAATTTAAATATAACAGTGATGCAAAGCTATTGTATCACAGGTCCCGATGGATCATCTGGTAAATTAATATACACAAGCAAAGGTTTGCTATTAAATGTATACCTATGGATTGTTTAAAAGTAAACATTTTCCAGTGGATTTTTTTTAAACAGAAAATATTTTCCTGTTTTTTTGGTTGTTTGTTTTAAACTAACAAGGTTATTTAAGTTAAAATGAGAGCAGTTAGTGAGAGGTTGCTATGGCAGTTACTGTGGATACATTATATGGGCCCAATCGTGCTCTCATAATAGTCAATCTGAGCTTTCCATTAATTTGTTCAACTGGAGCAGGGCCAGGCTCTTGATAGCTTGAAGCTTCATTTCTTAATTTTAATGGCAAAAATGTGGCTCGCCCAGCCAGAGAACTGCTATTGTCCATTGAAAAGAGTCTTCCAAAGCCCACTTGGATGCTTTGTCAGCTCTCTGGGAAAAAAAGGAATAGAGGAGATTTAGGCAGGGATTATATGATATGATAAGAGATTGGAAACACTTGTGGGGAAGTGCATTACTGCAAGTGAAACTGAAAGTTAGAAGAGACTTAGACTTCTCACCAGGAAATCTTGTGTGCAACAAAAATGCAAGTGTATGTTCTATACAGTTTGAAAAGTACAGTCACTAATTTTCTCTTTAGGGTGTTGATCACTGTAGTGATGACCCTTGAGTAATAGAGTACAGCTAAAGTGTTCATTGATCCCTTTAAAACTAACTGACGAATTGGCTCCTGTTTTAAAAGTAATTCTCTCCTATGTGACCTTGTGTTTTTGGAGACGTAGCTCTTCCATGACTAAGATGTTCTGTACATTAAATGTATAGAAAGCAGAATTTCAAGGTTTTAGTATCAAAGCAGTGGAATAATTTAAAGATTATCTAAAGTTAATTATCACTGTTAAATCCCTGTTCTTGGGTCAGGTGGCCTTTAGCATGTGTCATTTGCTCTGCTCTAAATATTTGTACAGTTTCCTCAAGGTGGCTCAAAGGACTATATATCCCATATATCTCTAACTAGATATATTTAGAAGCTGTGAGGTGGATTTGGAGCTTGAGCTGTGAAAGGCAACATGGAATAAGAGTTAGGGAACTGGCCAATACAGTGGAGATCTTAGTGTGGTAATAAACTAGTGCAAGTGAACAAAGTACTGGGAATCACTGCTGAACGCAACCTCAATTTCTCACTACAGCATTGTACGTAGTGAGAAATAATACATATTGGCAAAGAAACATGCTTCTAAGAACCAAGGAATGATGCTACATACAAAAGATAACTAAATTCTGGAGAGAGACTTCAAAGACCTTGATGATCACTGTACGTAGAAGAATGCATGCACAACACTCCACTGAATTTCCAATAAGGGGCAAAATATATATTTCACATGTTAAATATGTGACCTACAGAATTCAGATATTTATAATCACAAAAGATATGCTATAAAAGAGATGTAATTCTTATTTTAATGTACTTGGTTTCATATCACACATCAGACTTCAAATACCTAGGTGTACAGGTGGGATGCCTTCTTAACATTGCCCCATTCTATCCTTCCTAGACATTTGGTCCTTTTCTCTGAATTCCCATCCTTTTGTTGGTTTGTCATGATTCTGTTCTTTTTAATGTAGTTTGTGTGTGTAAATTTTATATTTACTGAAGTAAAGGTTGGTTTTGTGTAAACATTTAAACTTTAAAAATAAGCTAATTTTGTTTCTCAACTTCTCTCTGCTAAACCAAGCAGTAGAAAGAAAATTTGTATTGTTAAATAAATCAATTAGTTGTTAAATGAGCACGTGTGTCTGTTTCCCTGGGGTTGGGGAGAAATCTCCTCCAGTCCTGACGGTATCCAAGAACTGCTACAGCCAATTTGAAATGCTAAATCAAATGAGAAGTTGAAGTGTATAACAATCCATTTTCTTAGCTCTCCTAGTGCTAATAATCTCTCCTGGCAAATCACTGTAGCTATGCATGCTTTTATTATTAAAAATCCAGTTCTCTGATTTCCTATCCCCAACTATGAGTGCTGGCTGGAAAATGTCAACACAAATGACATTTTGGCAAAAAACATATTTAACATTTCAAAATTCCCCCTCCTCCTTTTCTGGACCTTCTGTGTCCTCTCCAGAATCTACATGATTTGCAAGTAAAACACAATGAGCTCAACGAGCGCTCTGGTTCCAGCTCTTTTGCACCATTTGGAAAGCTACCCTAACGGGGCAGTCAGGGATTCCCCATCACAGGAAATCCTCACACAGGGAACTAGTAGAGGCAGTTTTGTGCCACCCCTTTCAGCATGAGCTTGTTGGAGGGCAGGGAGGGAAAGAAAGGTGCATGCCAGGGCAAATGGAGATTTGCACTCTGCTAGCTTCTTGTCCACTACAGCCACCAGCTCTGCCTGCAGGCAACGTAACTTAGAGCAGCTTTGGAGCTGCTCTAAATTATGCCCAGGGCATTTTCAGAAATACTGTAGTATTCAGTTTCCCATGGAAAATGATAGATTTAAAGGAACAGAAAGCTGTTGATATACTAAAATATCCTTATTTGTATATTTACAGAAGCTCCTGAATTATTCATAAGACAGCAGTTTCCTGGTCTATGATATCTATCCTTGTAAAACATCAGCTAGCTAAAAGGAATGTGCTCAAATACAGTGTAGGCCATAATGCTCTGTGATGATCAGAAATACATCACTGGAAGAGGAGGGTATCACTTGAGGCTAGATTGTGAGAATGTAATCGGCCCGGAGCTGCACTGCCCCACAAGCAGGCCTGAGACTGAATTAGCTCAGAGCCACAATCTGCTCCCTTCCTTCCTCCCTCTAGGAAGAGGCCTGTGCTAGCCTGTTAGCAGGTGCAGATTTGTTCTCACTCTGCACTGGCTCAGCTGTGTTGGGAGAGCATCATGCAGGGTAGAGTCAAGGCTCTGCCCGTTGCCAGCCTACCTGGGGGAGCGGGGGAGAAGAGAACAGCTGCAGCCCGAGGAGGTTCTCCCCCCTTCCCCCATGTTGTGACTTGTGAGGTGGGTACAGAACAAGTCACAATCCTGCCCTTCACAGTCATCTTATAATGGTGCATTGACCTACTTGTTCAAGGGATTTATGATTTAGCTAAACATTTACCTGCATATCTCTGCAGCTCCAAAGGGCTTCCTGCTGATCCTGCATAGGCCACCACAGAGCTGCAAGGGAGAGGGCCAAGGAGCTGGCAACTGAAGTTACACTTCACATTAATCCTGTGGCCCCAAAGTCCCTTGGGCTCAACTTGTGTGGGGAAGCAGCAGCTACTTCTGCCTCTCTCTAAGAGCATTGTCTCCCATCCCCACACCTTGGCTGTGGGTTGGAGGATGGATTTCACATCTCCAACCCACCTGCTTGTCCTCAATACAGCCTGACTACTGGAGATGAATATGGGAGAAGTGGATTCCATGCATACAGAATACAACAGCTTTGAAAGCAGTAATTGTAGTAGGAGAAAGATGGGATTCTAATGATCTATAAAAATACTACAGTACTTATGTAACCTTTGTCATAGATAGGAAATCAGATATTATAAAATGTTGCATCTCTGGAGTTGCTTTTGGAGTTGTCTGTTGCAGATATAAAATGCCATTATCAACCTTTGCTGGAGGTCTCAGAATACCCTGACCAGCTGGGGAGGTGAGTGATAATTGCTAGAATGTTTGTAGTACTGCCCTTTTGTGCTTGAGGTGCAGCAATTTCAGTAAACAAGGAGCTGGACCATTGTTGGCCCTAACACATCCTGCAACTGTGCCTGTTGTCATTATCCCTAACTCCAGATACAAAATTGAGTGGCAGCAGAGATGGATTACAGTTTTGTGGGGCCCTGGGCCAGAGCAAGTGGGGGCTCCTCTCTACCCCTTCTGCCTGCAGCCCCCCCAGCACTCCTGCCAGGAAGCGGGTGCAGGAGCGCTGGGCGGGTGGGCAGATGGACCAGGTCAGGGCACCAAGCCTTTCCAATTGGGGCCTGGGCCCCGTTGCCCCAGTGGCTAATCCACCACTCCACTGAGTGGCAGTTGTCTGTCAAATGGGCATTAGCTCTCCAAGGAATGCCAGGAAATCCAGAAGGGAGATTTTGTATTTTTCTGGTACTGGCTGTTTGTAGGGGTAATATGTTCTTTACAAAGTAATAACAACATACGCTGGGAAGGTTGCATTGCACAGAAAGGGTCCCTGATGGCAAGTTATCAACCTGCTTCTGCATGGCCCAGGTGAAAACAGCAGCCAGCTCATGTCATCAATCTGGGCTTTGTCTCTCTCTACAGAATAAACGGCAGGTCATCATTTCAAGAGGAGCTCCAGATGGCAAAAATTCCAGGCTCTACTGAATGAGCTGTCATAGATGAGATTTTTGGGATCTGATATAGGTAGCTAACAAGGGTGAGCCTCAGTCCTGTGGGAGACCATTTTCCGGTATGCACCAACTGGACATATCCCCAAAGCAAACCGTTGAGTTAGACATCAGCGATCTAAGATTTATCTGAGGAACCACTCAGCAGCAGTAGGAAAGGATATATAGGGACAATAAATAGAAGCTAAATGAAACTGCTGAAGTACAATTGTGCGTGGTGGGATTACTTTCAGCCAGTGATTGCAGCAGCCTGTCTTTGTGCTTGTATATTCCAGTACTTTAGATGTCCTTTATATTTATGAAAATTTGGATCAGACTGCAACTTGCTATTTTATGTTTCTTTTTTCAGTTTTTTGCTGGAGCTAAATATGCTAACTGTTCATTATCAGAATTATTTGTTACAAATATGCAACAACATTGTTATTCTAATTCAGTAGTACCATTGTTGATTTCCAGTTAAACTGTTTTATAACTATGGATTTAATGGCACTAAGAAACACATTCATATAATCTACCTTTTAAATTGCACAAATAGTTTTAGTAGATATTTTAATGGAATATGACTTGAATTATTTCCCTTATGTTAGAGCACAAATCAAAATTACATAGCGGTTTTCCTTGATGATTATGCTATGAGTTACCTTTTGCAAAGATGTTTATCTAGTTTGGTCTATAACATAAGCAACTAATTTACCTTCACTGAACATACCACAATTTTGTATTGCCTGCAGTATAATATTTGATCCAAGCATTTCTAAAATAGCTCAGGAAAATTAAACCAGAAAATGGATTGTTGTTTTAAGGGAAGTAGTATTAAGTGAGGGATCAAAACTAGGCAGATTTCTATATTTCTTGAGATATATTTTTTACTTAGATATGGAGACTACTTGCTTTGCAGTCCTGAACATGAAAGGTGTCAGAGGCAGTCAAATACACTGACTAGATAGCTAGCAAAATCCAAAGGTTGTTAGCTTTGCTATGGATTTTCACTGACATGAGTCCAAAAATAATAATATGAAGCTGGCCATTATGTGAAAAAAAGTGATGATTAAAAAAAATACACTGAACTTTGCATTAAAAAGTAAAGCTAGGACAAATCAAACATTGGTCTTCATAGTCCTGTCGATCCCCTGAACTTTCATGGAAGTTGCACAACTAAATGAAATATTTTGTAAATTTCTCATTAATGAGTTTTATATCAAAGTTTCAAACCTAACTTCATTGGGAGATGTGCGTAAATAAGGCCATGCATTCAGAATTTTACACAGCCCAATTTGAACATTTTGACCTTGAAGCTGGATTTTCTGAATGGCACTAGGCTTAGTTCATTTTCTGACAGGGACCCTCTACAGTCCTGAGAAGCCCTCTCTTTTAACCCAACGTAGTTCAATTTCATTGCTTCAGCCTAGGTGATGAGGACTGAAAGAGACTTCTCATCAGAGCCCCTCAACAACAGTTGTTTAATCAGCTGAAAGGGTGATTTCTAACTGACTTAGGACACTCCTGTAGCAATTGCAGACTGGCCTGTTTCCTCGGTGCTGTGATGGGAGTATCCTAAACACCTTTGGAGGGTCTGGCTTCTTGTTACTGGCTGGGAAAGAACCTTGTTCCTGGCACATTTAGGAGAAGGCTCTTCCCTTGTCACTTTTAGTGAAGTGCTTTAGAAATGGCCACCTGCCCCTGCCAACACCTCTCATTTCCACGTGGTTGTGAAAGGGAAAGAAGTTCTGTTACCTCCACCTCACCTGGTTCCTTGAGGAATTGTGAGGAACTCTGGCAATGTCGCATCAGCTCTTTGTCCACTGCTTTACCAGGTAGATATCAGCTTTCAAAGCATCTCCTGGCTTCCACCAGGAAGTGATCTGGGGATTGTAAAAAATAAGTTACCATCTAAAAACAAAACAGCATTTTGTTTTAAGAGACCAGGTTGGAGGTTTTTGAGCAAGTGGGTGGGGGTTACAATAACATTACATGCTGGGGCATGTCAGGTACATCCTGATCAGTGAGCGGGCTGGGGAGGGGTGGGGTTAGTTAATAAGGGCACTGAGAGGTTCACATACTGGCATCATAGACGGTGGTGTTTCAGTCATAGGTAGAGTACCTGTCTGTACAGTCCCAGTTTGAGGGAGTATTTGAATGGCCAAGTCCACTTCTCCACACACCCCCCTCCCAAATATGCTAGGGATGCAGGGCTGAGAAGGAAGGCCTTGTGGCCCCAGTGCACATGAAGGGAGAAAGGGAAAAGCCAGAAACTCCCCATACAATATGGGGGAGAGGAGGGAGAGAGGGATAATCCTACTATTTGCTCTTGGTTTCTGTGAGTCAGGAAGAAAGAGAGATCTCTGGCTACTTAGTTATTTATCAGAGGTGGGGAAAGGGTTAGAAGGTTTTGCCTTTGCTCAGAACAGGCTTTCCCTGGAGATTCCCCATTGTTGGGATTAATCAAGTTGTAAGAGCTTTTCTTTTAGAATAATTGGCAGTTTTATCATGTTAGATGAAATAAATCTCCACTAGATGTCAGCGTAACACAGTTTAGAGCCATATACTTGACAGCACCTGAAGTTATGTAACACACTGACTCTCCTGGAAATGAGCTTTATAGAAGCCAAGGTACTTGAGCTTACATGCCTTTCCTTCCAAATGCTTTTTTGTAAATAGGATATAAAATATAACTTTGAAAGGAAAAGCTGCCTGTAGAAGGCTGGGGATTCAGGTAATTTGTAATGGGATAGTGCAAGGTCCAGGTCACCAGTTCAATGATACCTAGTAAGCACTGCCTGGAAATTGTTTCCGTATGTTGGCTGTGAGATAGCCAAGCTTCGTGGGGTTCCTAGTGGGCATGGATAAGAGCACAATTGCTGTCAGGGCCAGCAGACAGGCCCAATTTGCCATGGGCATAGGGTGACCAGATGTCCTGTTTTTAAAGGGACCTTTTTCTTACATAGGCACCTATAACCCCTCCCCCATCCTGTTTTTTCACAGTTGCTATCTGGTAACCCTACATGGGCGTGGCAACTGAATGGCTCCTGAGGGACTCTCTCCAAAGCAAGGTTGAGGCCTATTGCTGGGATGGTGTGATGAAGCTTGCACTCCTGTTGCCTTTGCATTACCTGGCCTCCTAGTAAGCAGAAAGCTTTATTCTTCACAGCTGTCAATCTGTCATCCTCCATAAGCACTAAATTCAGTTAAAAAGTATTTTTTAATTTGTTCAGAATGGGAAGACCCTGCTACAGCCTTATTAAATAGAGGTCTTCAGCACAATACTCATCTCACCCATTCTCATAAAACAGGTTTGAAACCTACACTAGTAAAAATATTCTTATAAATACAAGAGGATGGGAAAAACAAAACATTTTGGGTACTGGTCTGACCATCCCACCTAACACTGTACACCCATCTGCTTTGGGTATATCTTTATCCCAGAAAAGAGAGAAGATATTTGGAATTGTAACGGGGTGCACACACCTGTCACATGCACCCCCTTGGCCAAATGCATATGCCTGCCCTCTCTCTGTTTTCCCCTGCTCCAGGATAGAGTAGTGCCCAAGGGCTCCCTCCTTGGAGACAAAGTCTTCAGCCTGTTGTGGCCTTTCTGGTCACAGCTCTCCAGATGGGCCACTACAGTTCAGTTCCCCCTCTGGGGTACCTCAATGTCCAGATCACTTCCCCCAGTGGCTAATGGGTGGGGTGAGGAGGGACACAGGCCTACCCACTACTCCGGGTCCCAGCCCAGGGAACCTGTAGGTAGCAGCCATCTACTGTGTCATACCAGTGCTCTAATTTGCTGGGCCACTTCCATGCACCATCTTCACCCTTACTTCAGGGCCTGGCCCTAATGGAGTCCCAGCAACCAGGACTCCTTCTCATGCTCCGCAGCTTCTGGCAACACTGCCTGGCTGGGGTTCTGCAGCTCCATCAGCCAGACACACCATCCATGCTCCAGCTCCAGCAGCTCTTCTTATACTAGGCTGCTGGGCCCTGATTGGCTATGTGGGACACAGCCACTCTAGGCAGTTTAGAGGACCCTCTCCCTGGCCGTTTCTGGGGAAGGTGTGGCAGGGCCAGGAGGCCTCCAGCAGGGAGCTCTGAGTGTCTGGCATACCCTATCACAGGAATATTGACAGCTGGCTACAGTACCAATAAAAATGCAATGATATCAAATAAAAATAGTCTAGTTTGAAAAACAATTGCCTTGAAACAACAGCCAAGGCAAAGCGTGGATGAGAAGGGAAACCTGGATATAGGAGAGAAGGATTTTGATCATCTTATTCAGGTCAAGGCTTTGCAGATGGATAGCGTAGGCCTGCCTTGACAGGGGAACTACAGGCCAGTCAGCCTCACCTCAGTCCCTGGAAAAATCATGATGCAGGTCCTCAAGGAATCAATTTTGAAGCACTTAGAGGAGAGGAAAGTGATCAGGAACAGTCAGCATGGATTCACCAAGGGCAAGTCATGCCTGACTAACCTAATTACCTTCTATGAGGAGATAACCGGGTCTGTGGATGAGGGGAAAGCAGCGGACGTGTTATTCCTTGACTTTAACAAAGCTTTTGATATGGTCTCCCACAGTATTCTTGCCAGCAAGTTACAGAAGTATGGGCTGGATGAATGGACTATAAGGTAGATAAAAAACTAACTAGATTATCAGGCTCAATGGGTAGTGATCAATGGCTCCATGTCTTGTTGGCAGCCAGTATCAAGTGGAGTGCCCCAAAGGTCAGTTCTGGGGCCGGTTTTGTTCAATATCTTCACCCTCAGCAAGTTTGCAGATGACACTAAACTGGGAGGAGTGGTAGATACACTGGAGGGTAGAGATAGGACACAGAGGGACCTAGACAAATTAGAGGATTGGGCCAAAAAAAAAAATCTGATGAAGTTCAGCAAGAACAAGTGCAGAGTCCTGCACTTAGGACGGAAGAATCCCATGCACCGATCCAGGCTGGGGACTGAGTGGCTGGGCAGCAGTGCTGCAGAAAAGGACCTAAGGGTTACAGCAGTGGACGAGAAGCTGGATATGAGTCAGTGGGCCCCTGTTGCCAAGAAGGCTGTGACAGGGTTGGGACTCACCACTGTGGCGCCTCCTGCTGGTTACGTCCAGGAATTAGCTCAGTCCATGGGGAGCACCCTCTGCTGGTGCTGTCCCATCCGTCATCTGTTCCTCACTGGTGTCTGGACCCGCATTGCTCCCCCCTTGGTGGCTTCCTCTTCAGGACACTGCCCTCTGGCAGTGCCCCCTAATCCTTCCTCACCCCCTTCGGGGGGGGGGGCGGCTTAGCAACAGTCCTTGCACTGGCCTCAGTGGCCAACCACAGCCTCCAAAGTCTATCCCCTTGTTTCAAGGGCCAGTTGCAGTTTATTTGGATTGTTTCAGCCACCCTACTTCATGGCCAGGTGCAGTACAAGGGGGAAGGGGGGGGGGCAGGCCCTCCCACTACTCTGGGTCCCAATCCTTTAGTGGAAGCTTCCCTGCCCTCCTTCTCTCTCTTTGTCCAGCTGTCCCTGGGCCACTTCCCCTTTGGCCCCCTTTGCACCGGCTAGGCTCTTCCCTCAGGGTCTGCAGCCTGGCAGGTAGTGGGCTGGAGTTCCCTTCTGCTCCCCGGAGCCTGCCCAGCACTGCACTGTCCCAGGTGCTAGTCTCCTGCTCTGGAGACAGACCTTCCCCAATGAACATCTGGGACAGACTGCCTCCTGCTCATCAGGCAGCCTTTATATATGGCCAAGCTGAGCCCTGATTGGCTGTCTCCAATCTCAGCCCTGATTGGCTCTCAGTAAATCTTTTCCTGATTTTTTTTACTAGATTAACTATTAAACTGCCTGGATTAAATACACATTCATGCATATCTGCCATCTGGAAATTAGCCAAGTCCTGTTAAGGTGCTTTAAATAACAATTTGTCTTTCACTGGAGTTGTTTTATGCCTTACTCTCCATGTTCCATTCCAATGCTCAAATCTTGGAAGAGTTTATTCTAATCAGCGAAAGTCATGGTGAATTATTACTGTGTAACTGAACAGGAATTTTCTTGGCACTTGATTTATATTTTGTTACTAGAAAAGTGACCTCAGCTAAACATTATAAATCAGGAAAAGCTGACATAGGTGACTTGTAGGTTTCTAAGGGGCTTTCCACTTTGATGATGTACTCCTCTACCCCGATATAACGCTGTCCTCGTGAGCCAAAAAAATCTTACCGTTATATTGAACTTGCTTTGATCCGCTGGAATGCACAGTCCCCACCCCCACCCCCACCCGGAGCGCTGTTTTACCGTGTTGTATCTGAATTCGTGTTATATCGGGGTAGAGGTGTATTTGCTTATTTAGCTATCAGGGACTAATATGGCTCTCTTTTTCTCCAGTAGCCATTCCAGAGCGTAATACATTGACTTATGATGCAAGGTTAAATATTTTAAACACACCAAATTGCTAATGATTTGCAAAGGCTTTAACTGAGTGATTAAAGCGACCATTGATTTTTCAGGCCTCAAAGTGTAAATCACACACTTTGTAAAGGAAGTCTTGCACCATCAGATTTAGACAGTCTTCAAAGTGAGGCCTGTGTAATCACCACAGCACACGTATAGGCTTTCTTTGCCCTATTCATTTACATTAGGAACCTGGAGTGAAGCTATTAAACTGTAGATGTCTTAAGGTGTTGCCTGTGGTAGGGCCTTTATTGAAGCCAATTACAGAGTCAAACTGCAAAGGGTTATACATTTATGCAAATTGCTCAAATTTACACTCGAGAGCCAACATAGTTCTACAAAAATGCTGGAATCCCTACAGAATCACTGCCAAGTCCCACAAATTGCACTGCAGGGATCCAGGACTTTCTAGCTTATGGCACATACAGTCTCCTGCTCGAGACAGAGTGTATCAAGGGATTTGTAAGAGAAATCCGGTGGGCAGTGAGCCATGTAATCTACAACTTGAT
Organism: Mauremys reevesii; assembly: GCF_016161935.1. Taxonomy (NCBI): domain Eukaryota; kingdom Metazoa; phylum Chordata; order Testudines; family Geoemydidae; genus Mauremys; species Mauremys reevesii. The sequence goes on along the minus strand of NC_052633.1, from coordinate 33,101,180 downwards.
CCTGGTTCCTTATTTCTGTTTGGAGATGAATTATTTTAAATCAGAGCATGCCCCAGGGCATACTAGGTCTAAATCTATCGAATGCCAGAATTCTATAGCAGGCACCTGTGGCTCAGGCTTGGTTGTGTCCTGACACTTGGTGGGAACATGCACGCCACAACTTTGGAAAAAAAAACAACACATGAGATTAAATGCAGGCTTCAAATGATCATCTCATGGCAACGCAGTTGTGCAGCTATGATTATGTTGCTAGTTTCTTTTGGCTTCAATTTTTTCCTTGATCTTAACTCCTTTTGCTGTGAATGAATTGATCCTAGTAAAGTAATACTCACCGTCAAACATTGCAGCATAATGATTAAATAGGATTATGCTTTACTGTTTTTGGCAATCCTGGAAGACCTAAAAAGGTATTCCATTGCCTTGAGCAAATGCATATCCATCCATCCTCCCTCCCCCTCTCTCCCCTTCCTCTGTGGTTGGGTTTAGAATAACAGTCTGAGAAGGCACTGTTGATACTTTTTCTTTGTCCTTCAAATGATGCACAACATGATAACAATCTTTGGGTTAAACCAAAATTGTGCAGATCAAAGTAGTTGCTCACCTTGGAAGCCGCTATGCTAGGTTTGTTTATTTGGATTTACACAACTCCATTACATTAATGGATACTCACCAACTAAATACATGCATACTCTCAGCCCTGGGAACCTTTGCCACATGATAATGCAAAGAAAAATAAACCTAGAAACTTCCTCAAAGCCAGAAAAAGAAACCAAAACCACTGCAGTCCCCAAGACCCAGTTCTTGGCACAAAAATTCCTCTTGCCCTGGGAAAGAGATTAACTTTTCAGGGTTTCACGAGGCTGGAAGTATTCTGGACCTTGAAGAGGGAATTCAGAAGTTCAGGGCCCATCATAGCAAATGCTCTATTAGCAGCTCACTTATTGTCCCTGGCACTAACTTTGGCTGTAAGGACCTTATTTGTCGCTTGGGATTTCTTCTTATTATTATTACTGGGGAGGTGGGTAGGAGTCAAATGTCACTAGACAGGTTAAGGCCTTGCCTCTCTTTTGTTTGTGTGTCTTAAATCTAGCAGAAGTTTCCATACTTCTCCAACACTATGATGATTGTGGTGAGACACAAGCTATTGGAACTGCTGTTGCTTCAAAAGTGTGCTCAAGTTACTGCTACAGCTGCCAAGCACGCTGCAAACATCAGATGAGAGTACCCTTGATACTTCATATACTGCACACTTAACTCTCTTTAGCATAAGTATTAAATGCTGGCATGGATCAGACTCAGAAGACCGCAACAACTAAAAGTTGCTCATCTTGTAGTGCCTTTGTTTTTCTACCTCTTCCTTTTTCTAAGAAATTGAAAGAGGAAGCTATTTCCCCAACTGTTTTTATGAGAAACTGACTAATGTGAAAGTTTGAGCTCGATATTCAGCTGATGTGAGCTTACTGCCAACGCTCAGGGCATTTGATGGGTGGGGGAAGCAAAGATGGCTCTAACTTATGGCCCCTAGAGTGCCATTCAAGCTGGCATAACACTGGTGAGGACCATTACGTTATAGGCGCTGACTTACTCAGATCCCAGGGGGTTCTCGACCCCCACTCTGTCCCACCCCCACTCCCACCCCTGCCCCTTCCTGCCCCTGCTCCGCCCCTTCCCCTCACCTCTTCCTGTCCCCAGCACTTCTTGCATGCCACTGAACAGCTGATCCACAGCGGGGGGGAAAGGGGGAGGAGCTGGCTGCTGGTGGGTGCTGAGCACCCACTCCAGTCCCGGAGCACTCATGGAGTCAGCACCTATGTTGGGGGCATTACACTGGCCAGCATCAGCTGGAGCCCAGTGCACTCCTGCTGGCCCCCTTCTCCTCCGTCATCCTCATGCCAGAGGCAACATGTGGGAGGGGGACATGCAGGGGTCATGGTGTCATGCCCCTGCCCCCCTGATTTGCTGCTTGGATTGTACTGAGCATGCGTACATAGACTAAGCATGCTCAGTAACACTGCTGAAGCCTGCTGCCCTCAGTCTGTCCCCTCACTATTGGCAGGCATGAGTCATCTGTGCCTCATGCTGTCAGTTTTGCCCTCACACACACACACACTACACCAGGAGTGGATGGCACTGAAACAGTTAAATCAAAGCCACTGAGGATTTCCTTCTTCCTGGGGAATCTTCTACCTGCTTGGCACTGCTCAGGGCAGGGGAATTGGGGCCAAAGGATCTGGCCCATAGTCTGAAAGATGAGTTGAATTCATGGCCCAATTCTGCTGCTTTGCTACCTGACTAATTCAGGTAGCAAATTTTACACTGATGTTAAAAAACTCTAAATGAGATCAGGATCAGGCCTTCATAATCATGCAAATATATAGCATATAAGTATTATGGGCCATTTACTGCCTTTACTCCACCCATGCTCCCACATCACATCAGTAGAAGTTGTTTATGAGCAGTGATGAGAGCATATAACCTTTAGTCTTAGCTTGCAGCCTCATGGGCAAAATTTTTCTCCTAGTTACATTGCTGTGAGGCTGAAACCAATGGAGTCACGCCTGATTTAGGACAATGTAACACTAGATTTTTTGGACCTGTGGGCCTGTTTCTCTTCTTACTTACAAAATGTTAAATCACTAGTAACCCCACTGCAATCAATGGAGTTAAATCACTGTGGGATCACAATCATGGCCTAAGTTTCATGTCATAGACTTTCTTAGACTAAATATTTGGGTTGTGGGTTCTGTTTCCTACCTGAGTTCCTACAGAAGGGAGGGCAGAGATACAAGAGGGAACAGGATTCCATTCAGTTCAGATTTACACCAATGTATCTGAGAGCAAAATGTGGCCCTTAGTCTGCAAGAGGACAGTAATGGGAGATGTGTGTGCTCAGAACCCTTAGAAAGAGAGACCACAGATTTACATGCTTAACTTTTGGCACCTAAGTCTGGAAATTTTGGCCAAAATATTTCCCTATTGATTCCATTGGGCATTTTGTATATGGATCAATGGTGTTATAAGAACCTCAGTGCATTTTTATCCAGGTGTTTATTCTCATCTTCTGCTTATAATTCAGTGTCAAAGGTTTGAGACACATCAGGCTCCATTGTCAACACAGCTCTTATGACAAGCAGCTGTATGTCTCCTGCCCTGCAGTTGTGCTCAGCAGTGTCAGAAAAATGTTACAATGCCTGAAAGATATTAACACCATGATGACTTAAGAGCTGGCGCAAAAGTGTTGCTGGTGAGAAGGCGTATAACATAAGCTAGCAAACACTGATCTTCCTCTACCTGCACTTTTAGGGCTCACTAGATTCAGAACCAAATTTTGAACAATGGAAATACCTTCTTTCACCTCCATCCTGCTAGGAACCCTACTCCTCCTTTCTCTTGTCTGAGAACCTAGCCACACCAATCCCTTCACTCATCTCCTCCAGGGTGGACTATTGTAACTCAGTGTACCTTCAGATAAAGGTGTGGGAGACAATGGAAACGGCAGCTTGTGCTGGAGTCTTAAACAGGCACAGAGTAGATCCCATTAATAAATGCACAGTGGAGATCTCCATAGCAAATCTTATTACTATAGAGGGCACTAATTGCTAATATGCTGATAGCTGCCCTGAAAATACTTAGGATGGATCAATAGCTTTTGAAAAGTGAAGACACCTGTTTTAAGGAATGGGATGACATATGGATATATTTATATTAAATAAATGGTGGTATGATGCAATGTGGTACGCTATAAAGACACCCGAGTTTTGGTGACTTTGTTCATTCCTAAATAGTGCAAATACACCCTTTACAACCACAGCATCAGGGTCTTTTTTTAAAAAAAAACCAAACTATTTTTGAAATATTATAGTGTTTAATTTGTCACTTTCATACTCTTTAGAGCCAGGCAGCCTCAGTACTATGGATCTAATTGTACAAGACTTAGACAGAAAAATAGTACAGTTTAGAACATTAAAAAATTAGCAAAGGTAGCTGTTCTGTTCATAATGTCATGATTTGGTTAGCTTGTAAAATTCCCCAGCCTTTACTTAAGCAAAAGTTCCATCAGCTTCAGTGGGAGTTCTGATTAAGTCATTACCACCACAGAATTTGGCCCTTTAACTTTCAGGGATCAGGGCAGAGATCTGCTATTGATAAATAGGTAATTGCTTTGCTTGCTGCACATTTTCTAAATGCTTCCTGTGATAAGACATGAACGTGGTGTTTTTGGTGACTGTCGTCTTTTCAGCAAAAAAAAAAAAAAAAAATTGAGGTGAAAAAGAAAAAGGATTCCACCCTCTATGTTCATAAGCAAATAAACAAACAGGCTCTTCTCTGCCAGTGAGTGCTATTATGCTTTATGGGCCTACTTTGTCTCTGTCATACCAGCAGAGCTCCATTGAAATCCGTGGCGCTAGGCTGGGGTAACAGAGTGGAGAATTGGGGCCCCTCAGCATTTCATTTAAAACATGTAATATAAAATCACTGTCCAACCAGAAAAGACAGATGTACATGACCACATGATTTTAAAAACCCAGACTGAATGGTAGGGATTTCCCCCACGCTCAGCCCTGCTCATCTGCACTGCTAAGCACACACCATAGTCTTGAAGTAAGGATGGAAACTTGTCCCCTAAAAGCTGAATGACTATCACCAGTTCATTTTGCTTTAATTACCAAAAAGCCAAAAAGTGAAGACTTTGGCTCACTACGATATTTATAACAGTGCAAAGTATCATCATCATCACAGTTCTAGTAACTAGGAACCTTGTTGAGTAGGCAGTTTGAGCAGAGATGTAGTGGACAGAATGGACACAGAGAGTGAATTACGACTAGCTATGGAAGTGTGTTTGGCAGGGGTAATGTGGAACACCTTGCATTGTAGCATCCATGCTGTAGGTTTTCGTATGGACAAAGCAAGGATTCCAGCTGTCTAGCCTGTCCGATAGCTCTTTCAGCGAGCACTACATTCACTCATTAAAAAAGACTGATGCATAGCACTTTAAAATATGTAATTGAACTTAGTGCTGCTGACAGCTGCTGATTGACCACCCTGGAGGTGGAATTCCTCTTGCTCACTTCAGAACAAGCACAGCACAAGCCAGAGTGCAAGCTTCCTTTCCCGCACAGTGACACCAGTGTGCTTCGGCTCTGACCCAAAGGGTCTCCTGTAGCAGTGAGAGATCAATCAGTCTCCATGCCTATAGACTCTTTCCACTGCGCTGGGAGTGCTACCAAAGGTGCTGAGACTACTACTATGCCAGCTGAGGATCTGAACTGAGAGGTTCCTTTCATCTTCACATGGTAAAGAGACATTACCAACCTGGGCAGAATTTGAAATGACATGATATAGGCCCATTACCAACCTCTGGAAGCAATGAATGCCCCAGATTTATTTTGCTAGTCAAGGCACAGTTTGTAGAAACAAAGTAGTGTGAAGTACTACATAGTATGTGTGCTAATAGTCAAAAAAGTATATACTAGTTTTCCTGCACTGCTAAAATAAATTCAAAGGTGGTACTTAAAAAAAAAAATAAAGGGTACTCAATTCAAATGGGACTACTCACCTGTAAAGTTAAGCATCCCTCTTAAGTAAAGCACTTGTATACTCGCTAAAGTTTAAGAACATTCTTATGTACTTTCCTGCATTTGGGGTCTGTAAGATCTTTGGGACAGGAACCTTGGCCCAGATCCTCAAAGATATTTAGGCTCTAATTCCCATTGAAATCTAGGGATCTATGCCCTTGTCTTCATACGTTATGTTGCTCTGCATCTAGCACACAGTTGGTACTATATAAATAGCAAATAATGGTTTCCTTATAAGAAGTTATATTAGGTATCTTATCTATTTGTATTGCTTCCTAATAGCATGCAATTAAATTACAAGTTATCTTTGGAACCCTGGACACAGGTAGATCCTCCTGACTGGCTGTCAAGCATCTCAAATTTCTACTCCTCTTATGTCTACGATCTTCTTTTAATTCACCATGTTGGTCATTTTTTCCCTGTGTGAAATATCATTTCTGCTTTTTATTAGAAGTAACACATGCCAGATTGTGCATTTCTGAAGCTAAATTTATTATGGTCCTTGGTGGCTGAACTCTCAGCTTTTAAACTACATAACTCATAAATGCACTCAAGGTACATATTTACATATTCTCTCCTCTGTACCCCCTGCAATTAATGCACATCTTGTTATGCTTTATTGCTTCTGTATTTGTACTGTTATGTTTATTCCTATCCAGACACAGAAATGCCCTAACAGCACTTATTTCTAGGATGTACAAAGCATGTGTGTTTTTCCTCCAGCATGGTAGTGGATTTATGTGGAAACAACTATAATTTCTTTTCTTTAGAGTATGAATTGTGTATTCATTCACAGCATTGTATACATTTGTGTTATACCTGTTCTGTAGTCTGCGGCAAATCATTCTACATTGTCTCTGGTCTATGTCAACTTTGTGTCTCTATAGTTCAAAAGTGTATTTGGATTTGTATCTGAAGCACATGCACAGATGTTATTTCCAGCTGTTCCTGGCCTTTGGGTACACAGTATTTTCAATATCGAGTTCCCAAGTCTCTTTCAGAAACTGGAAAGCAGATTCCAATGAACGGAGGTCAATATATTCTGTGTCTTGGCTACCTTTTGTTTGCTGTTTTATACACATTTTTCCATTTGCACCAGGACATACAGCTCTGTGCCTTTCATTCTTTGACATACACCACTAAAATGTGGAGAGATGTATACAACATTAGGCTATGAGAAATTTTTAACCCATTACATTATAATTTTGTTAGGTATTTTATGATAAATTCTCTCATAGCCTGTGTGTTCCAGTTTGAAAGGTGAAGTGCTGTGTGTTCTGCAACAATAGAAACTGGAACATGCAAAAATGGGCAGACAGGGAGTGCAAGTCAGAATTTCACTTGGGGACTGAGTCCTGTGGGTGGGCAAACTGATTTAGATAAAGTATAACCCAGATCCTTCCCCAAAATTTTAAAAATCAAGCCTTTTTTGGCATTTGAATCAGCTTATTTCTTTTCCCACCCTCTTTTTTTAAATTTCAGTTTAACTAATGAACACTGCTTCCTGGTCCTAGCACTCCCTGACAAATCTCATGTGAGAATCTGCTCTAGAATGACTTCTAGCCCAATACTTCAGTACCAGTAGGTTCAGCTAGTTTGGATAAATATCCAGACTTTTGGATGCTTTTCCTAACCAGTCGTCTGAATATTTTGAGGCTCACCTAGCCCTTAAAGCATACACTCTGCTCCAAAAGCAGTCACCACTGAGTGCTATGAATCATAAGGACATAACATTTTGGAAAGTATTGCTAAGGTACAGTGTACTGCAAAGACTCATTTAACATAATTACATGATTTATATAGAACATTTTGTTTTCACTTTTACAATAGAATATTTATACTAATCAAATCTTGCTTGGTACAGTAAATGTTTCAACTATTAGACTGGATGCCGATGTAAATATGCATCAATCTTATCCCCATATTAATTTATATAAAAATTAGTATGTTCTAGCTGGAGCATGTAGTGATAGCATCAGTTATGTATTTAAAATAAAATGAAGTGGCAGCATGATCTTGAGATGGGCAGAGTGTCAAAACAATGCATGAGTTATGTGGGTTATTTCAAATGAATGCCGGTGATAGCACAACATAGTTCTTCTATAGCAACCACCCCAGTGTTTGATAAGCCCTGATATAAAAGGTAACAACTTTTGTGCCAGACCACAAAATTATGCATTCTGCATAGACACACGTTTTAGGAAAATTGATTTACATATTTTAAAGAGTTGTATGTATTTTTAACTGGGACATTTTTTGTGTATCTGTAAAACACCTTACTGCTAACCTTAGTTACTATCAATCCAGCTGCACAGAAATCAAACATCTAAAAAAAGCTTTTCTATTCATAAAAGTGTGATAATTTTAAGATCTGTATCTCTGGATTTTCCTTGACTGGGATATCTCACTGCAAAGCTGGGAGTCTCTCTTTTTCAATTATATAAAGCTATACATTTCTAGCCCTGCAGGACTGTGAGATGTCAGATCTTAAACCTATCCCTATTCCAGTGTCACTGACAATTCCTTGTCCTGGGCTTTGATCAGGTGATCATTTTAGTGGGAAATGCCACAATTAGAAGGCAAACAGATCTTTGGAAGGTCATTCAACAAAAATGGGAACCATTTGAAGCTCCTCTCTGGTTTGGTATGCTAGAAATAATCCTGGGGAGCTAGTTTTGTGGGCAGAGTGCAGGTGAGAAGGTTGAAGTTGCATGAAACAAAATGTATCATATGATTCCATAGTTTACCACACGGGCACACAATTTATTACATGAATACCACCACCACATATGATTTATGTCAGTGTGTGTGTTAGCAAGCCGTTTAAACTAATTTTTCTCCATTAATTTGCCTTCTGACTCACTGACTAAATAGATGTAGTTTTTAATTATTTTTTTGTAAACTCTGATTTTGATCATTAACAAGATTATGGATCAAGCACAACTCTCAGGTAAGTTTTCATTTAAGGATATTTTCAAGAGAGGAAAAAAGTATTTAAAATGTAGATGTTTTTAAATGAATAGATTTATGCTAGACAGTGATTATCCATCATTCTTTGTCATAAACAGTGTTTGACTTTGTTGTTCACGCTTCAGAGGACTTTGCAACCACAAGACGTGTGATATTTTGAAAGCACATACCATACCATCAATTAGTGATCCTTCTTCATAAGTATATCATTTAGTTATGAAGATGTTAATAGCTATATGTCTCATCAAAAATTCTATAATAAAATCTATATTTTATTGATAATTTTTTTAATGACTGGCTGCATAAATATCTCTGGACCTCAATATACTCAAATAATTTTGATATTCTTTAGTTTTGTTTTAGGAATGTTCATAATAATCCAGTTGAGTCAGCTCTCTGGAAGTAACAGTTTACATTCTCTCGTGTACATTTAATGTCATTATAATTAAAAATGAATGGAAGATTTTTGTGAAAAATTGCCAGCACTTAATCCATAATTTGGATTATACATTTAGTGTGACATTCTACCAAAGAAACCTTGGGTGAGTTTAGCCTTTTCCTACAGATCGGAAGGCTAGATAGGCATTTTGCAATCCACCATGAGCAGCATGTAGCTAGAGGGGCAACTGGTTGCTTCCAGAAATGGGCTTGACCCAAATACCAGAGGTGAAACTCTAAAATTCCCCAGACTTCAGAAAAGTTTGGATATGTATCTAAACTTTGTAGCTCAGGCCCATGTCTAGTCTATTTTAGTACAGCAGTGACCATGTTCCTAATACACTGGCTCAACAGATTAAAATACAGCCAGAGTGACAGCTAGTAGTTTTAGCTGCAACTCTGAACTTCCTTGCTTTTTGATCTATAAATCAGACCATTAATGTTAGATTAATGCAGATGTTTGAGGTTTAATTCACATAAAAGCTTCTCATTTTCTGACATGAGGGCTTGGTCACTTTAAAATCCTCCCTATTAAGGTAAGCACTGTCAGTTGGTTTTACTGCACACTTGGAATTTTAATAATTATTCTGAATTAATATGATATCATTATAACATTGCAAAAAAAAGTAGCTTTTATTACACAATGGGATTTCTGGGTTGGATTTAGTCCTTTGGGGTGAGGCTGAGAAAAATTCTTTCACCCTCCCTCACTACTCAAGGGTCATTGCCTCCTGTCAATCCAGTTCACACTACTATGCACAGGGCTGACTCAGGGAGGGGAAGAAACTTTAGGATGCTCCTAAAACAGACCACACTGAAAAATGTTTTCCAAATGACTCTTTTCACGATAAACAAGCCCAGCTACTGTGCATTTTCTGGTGAAGGTCAGCATATAACTAAAGCTTTACGAACATTAACTATCCTCTCAATCCACAGTGAGGTAGGTAAATATTGTCATCCTCATTTTGCAGTTAGGGAAATTACAGCAAAAAGTTAAGCAACGTGTCCCACAGCATGGGAGTCTGTATCAGAGGCAGAATCAGAATTCAGGAGTCTCTTGTTCTCACTTCTGTGCCTAGACCAGTACACCTTACTGCCTCTCATACTATTGAGTTGCCCCTCACTGTGGCCAGAAGAAACTTTAGCTGTGCATTTAGATGCTTACATTTATACAACTAAATGATGAAAATGTTAACCTCTCTGTGACTCAGTTTCCACATCCGTAAATGGAGATTGTCACGTTCTTTTCTTCTAGCGTACCTCATTTGGCTGGCTTCTGGGTGCTTCCTTCATGCTTCTTTCATCCCCAACACCTTTTTCTTTTCACAAGGGCTGCTGTAGAGTCAGTCTGAGAAGGACTTATGTGCCTCTGGCTACAAGTATCAGCAAGACAGTTCCTCTTCTGCTTTCTGACAGTAGTCCAAACCAGACAGGCAAAGCCGAACAGTCCTACAGCCCACAAAGACTCCAGGTTTATCCCATTCACCTTGCAAGACAACCACATGAATCATCTCTGAGATAGGGTTGGTTTGCTAATCAGTTTAAGAGGCCCAGGCTGAGCTTCCTGGGCTCTAAGGTGGAGGAGGAGTTAAGAAGGCCCCTCTACTCAACCAGAGGGTACAGACAGCAGTGAATCTCCAGTAATTCTCATAGCCAGCAGCCTTTGCTATATGGACACAGAGAACTTAGTGGGTGCTACCCCACACTGGGCTTGGGTCCTTCCTTTTAAGGAGCCAGCCCTTTCCAAGTGCAGCAGGCCTCACAGGTGCATGGGGTTGGAGCTACTTGTGCCCAGAAGAGCTCATTAACTCCTTGCTGACTGGGGTGGGACAAGTTCCTATATAGGGATAACAACACTCTTGGAGTGGGGATGGGGGGGTATGACAATTAGAAAGTAAATGTTTGTAAAGTGCTATATAATTCCTAAAACTCACCAGGATATGCATACAACCCTCTAAAGGCTGGAGAGTTAATTGTTGCCACACCTCAATTTATATGGACAATTATCTCATGATAGACCTTTCTGCAACTACTGAGGCTGTGTTATTCATTCATGTTAATATAGCATGTTGAGTACAGCTGGTTGAAATTCAGAATTTTTATTCTGCTGGAAATTCTGGCATATCAAAATTTCCTTTCATCTCAGATTGAAATGAAAAGTTTAAATTTAAATATTTCTCATGAAAAGAAAATTCAGAAAAATTGTGTTATGGAAACATCCAGATGACTTATTAAATGTTTTGCTTCAATACGGTTGAAGTGCTTTATTTCAGTGTTATCATTTTGACATAGATTATATATATTATAACACAGAAGTCAAAATGGTAACATTGAAACAAAGTGATTTGATCTGATCAAATTAAATGTTTCAATAATTCATGTGAAAACTTCCGACAAAATCAATTCATTCCCATGAAAGGTTTCAAGAAAATTTTCAACCAGCTCCTGTGATGAGTGAATAAGAATCAAGTTTTGTTTGGGGAAGGTGAGGCAGGGGTCTGGAAAATTTTGTGGGGAGGGGTGACTAAAGGCAAAGTTTTCTGTAAGCCTGGCCAAAATTGCTAAGAGGAAGCTTCCATTCAGCATATAAACATATCATTATATCATTCAATGTATGTCATCTTAAACAATATTTTCCCACCACCAGTTTGCTCTCACAAATATCTATATGAAACTAGAAGCACTTCCTCTATACTGTTCTGCTTTAGATATTTTGGAGTTTCTCAGACACACCCTTTTTGAGTTTCCTCACTAATTCTGCAGCATTTCTACTTCTTTACTCATACCCTTAGTGCCTGCCTTTCTGTCTTGTTTCCATTGTATCTGAGACTTTCACATCCTGCTGTTGCAATGAGAAAAATATCCTTCTCCTTTTCTGTAATTTTAAATTAATAACTGTTCTTTGGAATGCCTCTTTGAAATAAAGAGAACACTAACCCACGGACTGTGCACCCAATCTTGCTCCCATAGGCGCTCAACAGGAGCAGCCCCAGGTCCTTATCTGTTTGCCTTTTAAACTATCAGTTTGAGGCAATATGACACTTGATACAAAAATGGTCTACTGGCTTGTCACTTTGACTACGTCATCCTCTCTTTGCATCCCTCCATTGGTTCCCCTTTTCCACGACCTCAAGCATTAAATACTTGTCTTCACTTTTAAGGCCCGACATGTTCTACAGTAGACCTAACCCTATCACTTATACTGTACTGAACTCTCAGTCCCTGATTCGTCTCTTCTTTGTGTGTTTGGCAAATTTTCCAACAAGCAGCTCCGTGCTTTCTCCCAAGCCACCCCTTTTGCGTGGAACTCTCTGCAAAAGCCCATAGGATCCATTATCCTTCAACTCTCTCCTGAAACTTCACCAATACTGAGGTGCCTCAAAATACTCAGTAGTGGCTAGGGAGTTGATATGCTGTGGCTGCAACTTAGTATAATAATCATAATGGTCACAGCATTAATCTTGAGATCCCTCTGTCTGTTTCCCATATCCACCTATTATCTCTCCTCTTATACTTACAATGGAAGCTCTTTGGGGCAGACACTATCTTTTAGTTATGTGTGAATGCAGAGCCTAGAAGAGTAGAGTCCCAGTCTCTAGGTGCTACTACAATACAAATAAATACTACTGCTACTACACTGCTTTGTACCTGCTCTACTATCATATTTATCTTGGACCGAATTCCAAGAGAACCTGGACCAGTTTGTGGTTTAAACCTGAAATCCCAAAGGATAAACTTCAGATAGCTGAACAAATGTAACTCTGAATAAATGAGCATGCTCTTACAAACCCCTTCAAATTAACACCATCCACCCACCCCAAGTTTTGGGCAGCACAGACTATGAGCCCAAGCCTGGTAGAAGCTGGATGCATCCTTGAGTTACCCAGAACTCTCTGCTCTCACTGGAGTCAGTGAGAAATAAAGGTGTGCAGCATCTTGCAGAATCAGATCCTAGATATAATAATGTGGAACTTGAGCTACTTTTATTTAACCAATTATTTTCCATACAGTGGGGCTGATGTGGCAGTTCTTATTCTGGCAAAAGTCTCCTCAGAATCAGGGGGAATAAGGACTGTGCAGTGAAGGCCAGAATACTGATGCAAGTTATTAGTGACTTTTACTAACTATCCTAGAAAACAATGTTGCTCATAGGCTTTATGAATATACATTTTATAATCCCTTCCCATTCTAACACTTATTTACAAAATGACGCCCATCATCTCACTCAGAGAGATTTCTTCTTCTCTTCATGTGCAGGGGTTATTCCCATTAGTGTTCATGGCAGTTATTAGTGTATCAAAAAATAGAATCAATAGATTCTTTTAAACATTGTAATGACAAGGATGTTGGAAAAGTCAGCACGACCAGCCTGCATGTACACAGCCAATACCCCACAATGAAACAAGAGATGGGCCTGAATCAGAACCTCACCTTTGATCCCCCCCCCAATGTGTTTTGGGGTGATTTAAATAAAAGGTCTCTGAGTTTGTTGCTGGGTTGGACTGAACAGGCACAGAAGTTCTTTTCCAGACGTGGTTTGGTGCATCCCTAGCTGGTGAGGCACTCGGCTCCTTCCTCACCCCACTGCCCCCTTTCCTCCTGTTCTTACCTTCAGGGGCGGCAGGTTTGTAGAATTTTTGGTAGTGTCCAGAATAGGTCCAAGTCCCGCCTCCCAGCCATACCTGCCTTGTAAGCTGATATATATTTTTAAAAATAATATAAAAGTGGACTGGAAACAGTAAGGGTTTAACAGTTTCCCTATATAGCACAATGTGTGGTGTGTGGTGAGGGGAGAGGGCTCTGGGATGGGGCTGGGGATGAGGGGTTTGGGGTGTGGAAGGGACTCAAGATAGGGCAGAGGGTTGGGGTGCGGGGGTGAGGGCTGCAGAGTGGGGCTGAGGGGTTCACGGTGCAGGAAGGGGCTCAGGGCTGAGGCAGAGGGTTAAGGTGCGGGAGGGTGAGGGCTCTGGCTGGGGGTGCAGGCTCTGGGGTGGGGCAGGGCTAGGGATGAGGAGTTTGGGGTGCAGGCAGGCTGCCGTGGGTTGGGGCCAGAGAGGAGGACTCCACAGTCCTCCCAGCCATCTCCCCCCCAGCAGCACATTCACCTGGCACCATCCCTGCACATGCTCTTAGGGGCCAGGCCCCTCTCAGGTCCAGGAAGCCCCCTCACCTCCCCTGTGGTGGGTGCCGGGGCGGGGAGGGGAGGGCAGGGCTGCCATCATATGTGCACATTCTCTCTGCCGCAGGAGGCAGCTGCGGCCACCGTCTCAGCCTGCTGCCAGCACCGCTCCCTTTTGTAGCCGGCAGTGGCCAGCGAGGGAGTGCAGCAAAGAGCTGCAGGACAGCCGCCTGCTGCCAAGGGCGCAGGCAGGGACACTCCGGGGAAGGTGCACTGGGGCGGCCAATGGGGCCAGGAGATGCTCCGGGAGGGATGCTCCGGGGGAGGCAAAGAGGGGCGGCAGGCGGGGGCAGGGGAGAGATCTGGCCTCGAACATTGGTGGAGCTGGAGCAGAGGTGCCAAGGGCTCATATAACTCATTGTCACTGCTTAGCTTCACTTGCAGTTACCTAAAGGGGGGGAGAGAGAGAGAGAGAAGAGACTTCCCTCCTGGCTCTCTGAGGTCCCTGGTCTCTATCTCCCCTTTTAGCAGCTTCCTTCCCCCCCTATTTCTGAACACCATCATCTGCTGCCAAAAGCAGAGGGCAGAGGCTTATCCTCTCTTCCCCCAGCTCCAGCTTCTCAAGGTGAGGCGAAGGGAACAAGGCTATCCCTTCTCAAATTACTCAACTCCCTGATTCCTGGATTCCATGGTTTCTAGCTTTCCAAAGGCTCCACGCCTTGTTTTCTCAATCCGCACAGCCACAGCTCACCCAAATTCTCATAAAAGGCTTTACTCTCTCTAGCCCCCTCAGATTTGCATCTACCCCAAAATGCTGGTCCCTTGGCTCCTATTTCCTCATCAACCTTCACTTCCTATGTTTCATCTGCCCCCCAGATCCCTGACTTCTTTAACCCCAAACCCAAAGCTCTCCCACCCATCTTCAGACTCTGGTGTGTCTGCAGGCCTTGTTCTTCAAGTACTATATTGCCCATCCCCCGCAACCTCTTCAAGGCTCATCTCCCCTATCTTGCTGCACTTAAATTCAGCAGTCTGAGGGGGTGGGTGGTCTTTTTGCTGTCCTTTTTGCAATCCTTTCAGCTTCTTGCCCCCAGCTCACACAAAAGAATATGTTACATTTTAGAATACAGCAAAGATTACATAGTCCTTCATGTGGGAGTGAGAGTTCAAATAACATATTGCAATTCTGTAATAAGGGATATGTATTCATTGTACTTTACAAAATCATACGTATTCATAGAATTGTAACTTCGATGCCTTTGTTAGTAGCACAACACATGCTATATAAAGAGCAAACTAAAGATCTGTAATTCACTTTGACATTTAAGTTTACTTTTTCTAACAGCATCGTTCATGGGATTTGCTCAGTTATAAAACCTATTAATCAATCAAGCCATTCTAACAAAACAATCAAACCTGGTAAACAAAAAGGTATCTTTAGCTCAGTAAATTCTCATTTGTCTCTGCAGAGAAAGTCAGGCTAGGAACAGTCTTACCACTAGAGGGTGCTGCAGGAATGTAACCAGAAGCACTTTGCATGTTAGGGCTTTGTTTGGTTTTGTACCTCAATTTCAAAATTGCTATACACTTGGGTCCCTTCATGCTTCCTAAGGGATGTCATTGTGATTTCTATTTAGTAGTTGAGTGTACATAAAATTGATGTTGAGCATTACAACAGCTGTTACACAGTATTTTATGTTGATGTTGTGACTTTTTTAAAATGCTCATTATTTGAAAAAAATGTGAACTCTTCAGAAGATGCTGTGGGAGTGCTCAGAAGGCCCTGCTTACATTTTCTGTATGATTTACTCATCTTAAAATGTTTTGATTTAGACTGCTTGAGAAAATATAATCCTGCTTTATGGTTGAGACTGATTTTTCAGAAATAAACACTTCGAACTGAGTTTCCATGGAAATGTTGGAAATACAGCTACAGAAGCCCTTTCAGTCTTCTAAACAACCCCTATCACACTATTCATTGTTTTTTACATTAGTAAACAAAATACATATGGTTAAAATGGTTAATGATTATTACAGATCTCTCACCTTTTTAAACATACATAAGCTTTTTATTTTAATTCCAGTTTGTGTTTAGAAATATTTCTGGGATTTTTTTATTTGAATCTCTGAAAGTAGCCTTATTTTTATCCCATGAATTTTAAAGTTCTTTAGAGTGGAAACTAATTTTTCTTTTTCTGTACTTGTATTGTCGCATGCTAGTGCCCAAAGTATATTCCTATAAATCCAGAAAAAAATGCAGTGTTAGTGTGGAAGGCATTTGGTATCTGGTACTCATCAATACTTTTATTTAGATTTCATTTGTATTTTAGAGAATCTGAAATTTAACTGATAGGACAGTTTTGTGTTGCATCTACAGGAATGATATTCTTTAAGACATTTGCCTAATTCAGCCTATGCACTGTCCCTAATGGCATTTCAAAAAAGGACATACATCTGTTCCATTTCTTTGGTATAATGTATTTGTATCAGTTTTCGACTACAAATGGACAGAAAGGGATTGGCAATGACTGTGTTGTTTAGACTGGCCAAGCAGAGGGTACTTTAATTATCTTGGGGTTTATAGCACTGTACCTACATTACTGTTGTCATCACATAATTATTTTTAAATAGGGTTGTGTGTTGTTGGTTATTAGAGCATCACCATTATCTCTCCATCACTGTGGCAGTTTGACATCTCCAGCCTACCTGATAATGCCTTATAACCATGAAGATAATCTACCATAATCTCAGCATCAAGTTCTGTAGCCTCACCACTTGTGTTACATTCTCACAGATTCTTTTTTCTTTAAGGAGTTCATGTATTACTGTTCAAGAAAATATACCGTATTTTCCGGTGTATAAGACGACTGGGTGTATAAGACGACCCCCTAATTTTACAGTTAAAACATAGGTTTTGGCCTATACTCGCCGTATAAGACGACCCCCCCCCTTCCAAGGGGGGGGAGCCCAGAGCCTTTTAAATCCCAGCCGTGGCTGGGAATCAGAGGGCTCTGGGCTGCCCGCTGTGGCGGGGAACCCAGAGCCTTTTAAATCCCAGCCGCGGCCGGGAATCAGAGGGCTCTGGGCTGCCCGCTGCGGTGGGGAGCACAGAGCCTTTTAAATCCCAGCCGCGGCCGGGAGTCAGAGGGCTCTGGGCTGTCCGCTGCGGCGGGGAGCCCAGAGCCTTTTAAATCCCAGCCGCGGCGGGGAGTCAGAGGACTCTGGGCTGCCCGCTGCGGCGGGGAGCCCAGAGCCTTTTAAATCCCAGCCGCGGCCGGGAGTCAGAGCCTTTTAAATCCCAGCCGCAGCCGGGAATCAGAGGGCTCTGGGCTGCCCGCTGTTTATACCCGGCGTATAAGACGACCCTCGATTTTTGGGGGTTGTTTTTTAGTATAGAAAGTCGTCTTATACGCCGGAAAATACGGTATTCTTTGCTTATTATTACTTAGCGGTACCATCCAGCTGGCTAGAAAAATAGTTACTCTGCTGTCTTCTGACAAGTGAATTTAAGCCATTTGATATAAAACACCAGTGGGACCTCAGTTCTACTTTCACACCAGTTCACACTATTTTAACTCAGTGGAGTTAGTTCTGATTTACACCAATGTAACTGATAGAAGGATCAAGTCCATTAATTCTATTAGAAATTACATGGAACCACTGTGTATATTGCAGAAGACACTCTAATAAATAGGGTCAATTGCATCTGATTTCTTTTTTTATTATTATTATGAAGGGTAACAACGCTTTCCTGAACTGCAGTATTTAAAGCAACTGAACTATGTGAAATCTCTCCCCTCAACTGCTATTACACAGCTTGCAACCTTTTGTTCAAGAGATTAAGTTTGCATCTCTTCACATTATCTCTTTGTAATTAGAAAACTTTCATTTTGACAGAGAAAATGTGCCAGCATCCCTATGAGCCTTGCTACAAGCCAATGCAGAGTGCCATCTGGAGAACTGATGCCGAAGTCAAGCAACAACATCCTGTCATATTTTATCTGGAACTTTGCAACAGAACGACTAATAACATCTTAAGCTTCATTTGTCTGGCTCTCTAGTGCTTTTGGCAGAGGTCATAACCAGTAGTGGTTTTCTTGATTTGCAGCATCAAAACTAATTAGGTTACAGCTCTCACTGACAGAGCCTCTGATAATAGTGTAAAAGCCCCAGGCTTTAACTTTACCCATTATGTCAAAGTAAAGTTTAAGACTCATAAAAACATACTCATATCAGCTTTTTAGCTGTAAAATGTAATGTCTATTAAAAAGATACTTATTCAGCTTGACTAGGTTGTCCTCACTTTACAGATCACCATTTTCTCTTGCTTTTCCAAAAGTGCAGTTGATGAGAGGTAGTAAGAAATGTATAGAAATGCCTTGAAATGACAGTACAGTGTTTCAAGATCTGACCTTTCTATTTTTAGCTCCCTTGATGGTAAAAGGAAAATACCCAAAATGTACTTGCTTTGGCTTATAAATGACTGAACTGAAGTGGCTGGCTTCTTACTTCTATGGGGAATTTGACACAAGTGACCTTTTCACCTCGTCTCATTGGAAATCTGTTCTTTTACCAGATGCTTTCACACTTTGTCTTATCCAATGAGTCATTTTATAAATCTGAGTAAAAATAAGATAACCGTTACTTAGGGTTAAAATAAGGGCAGCACTGAGGGTAGAAGCTAGGAGACTTTTTAACACGTTTCAGGACAAGTGAGAAAGCAGCAGGAAAGCAGATTTTGGTCTGCACAGGAAAAAAAAGAAAGAAATAAGGTTTAACAGTTTCCTGCTTAAATGTTGTAAAACAAGTCAGCAGGGAGCTGTGGCAGTAAGGGGGATTGTGCTTCCTCACAGCAGGAAGATAGCACTTCAGTAGAATGGCTACATTGATTATCTAGATGAGGCTGTTTAAAGAGCTAGCACAGTACTTAAGTATATTATAATGTGCAAAATAATAATGGTTTGCATTCAGATATTATGAACACTGTAGTTTGCAAGGCCTGAGCCAGTGCCAAGAGCTCACAGAGATGGCTTTTGTGCTTTTGCTCAGTGACATTTCAGCCAAACAACAGGGATCGCAACAGATTTTGTGCCTGAATTTGTAGCTGGTCTGGGTTTTGGTGTGGATTGTAATGTCAAGTCATCTACTTTTGATAAAGGCAATAGGCATATGTGAAAAATGAGGGTTAAATAAGTATTTATTTGAGGATTTAATTTTGCCTACACCCAATGAGTAATTATTGTGCTGTTAATTTAATATTAATGTACTACTTATTTATTTATTTATTGCTTACCTCTTTGCATAATGAAATACCATGAAGCTCTGGTTCCTCTAATGCTCTTATTTTAAATGAAGTTAAGATTAATTTGAAACATTAAATTTCAGAGTTTAGACTAGCGGTGGGCAAACTTTTTGGCCCGAGGGCCACATTGGGGAATAGAAGTATGGTGGGCCATGAATGCTCACAAAATTGAGGTTGGGGTGTGGGAGGGGTGAAGGCTCTGGTTGGAGGTGCAGGCTCTGGGGTGGGGCTGGGGATGAGGAGTTTAGGGTGTAGGAGGGTGCTCTGGGCTGGGACCAAAGGGTTCGGAGGGCAGGAGGGGAATCAGGACTGGGGCAGGGCTTTGGGGCATGGGGAGAGGTTAGGGGTGCAGGCTCTGAGTGGCGCTTATCTCAAGCGGCTCCCGGAAGCAGCGGCATGTCCCTTTTCTGGCTCCTATGCGGAGGCGCGGCCAGGTAGCTCTGCACGCTGCCTCATCCACAGGCACTGCCCCTGCAGTTCCCGGCTTAAAATGGCTCGCAGGCTATAGTCTGGCTACCCCTGGTTTAGACCAATGGAAATACCATCATTGTTTAGAAACTCTGAGTTCTTCTCTATGGAAGATGATTTCATATAAACTGTCTTACTCTTTCAAATATACCCTATGAAATTGATTTATTGCAATATAAAGAGATTATGTTTCCTTTTATGGAACACTGCACATCTACGCAGTGGCATATATGTGAAAATGGACATGTAGCATTCACCCATGAGAATGGTTTTCTTGATTGTTTGTTTTTATTTTTAGCAGTCCTTTGTGTATGCCTGGTATGTACCATGGAACCACGTCTGTACAGCTCTTTATACATGAATAGTACATTGGTGAATGTATCATTATCGGTATGAATGAGCCTTACTTAATATTGTCCTTTAGTGCAGATCTGGTGCAACCACACCTGGAATATTAGCAGTGCGTACCTAATTGCCAGAAAAATACTGAAAGTTGGAAAGAAGAGGGACTAAATGATTAAGGTTCTGGATGGATTGCTTTAGAAGGGGAGATTAAACCAGGTAAGCCTGGTATAGCCTGGTGAAGTGATGCCAAAGGAGATTATAATAGTCTGAATCTACAGATATTTGAAGAACGTAAACACTAAGGCCTCTTTCCTGCTAACATTTATGCATGTGCTTTATTATCGTGATTCGAGTGGGACTACTCTTGATAATAAAGTTAAGCACATGCAGGATCAGAGGTCTAAGGAAGAAGAGGAATTAGTCATTGGGGCATATATGTGCGTACAATTAGGAATAAGGCGAAATTAAGGAAAGGAAGTGAAAGCTAGGAAAGCCTTCCTGACAGTAAGTTCTACTTGTATTAGGCTCTGGAGCAGTCTACATGGGTGGTGATTAAAGCCCCATTGTTTGGCACTTTAAAAAAATATAGAGGCTGTGACGTTATTGATATAAATTGGGACCATATAGAACATGGGTTGCAACCAAGGTCCTGCAGTGGCACCAAATCTTAGATAAAGGGGGTCATCTAAGGTGTCTAAGACCAGATTATGGGTTGCTGGTTATAGTTATGCTGTCTGTATGTCTGTATCATTTTTAGTTGAAGTTATGAATGTTGGCTCTATGCTGTCTGTATTTCAAGTTTGTGCTGTGCTTCTGGGGGAAGCCTCCCAGACAAGCTGGTGTTAGCTCTGCCTAGCCTGCTTGATGGCCCATTAAGGACCATCAGCTACACAATTGACCCATGGAGAGAAGGCAGATACGCCTTGTGATTCAGGAAAGTATGCAGGGACTTGTCCATATGACTGCAGACTCCATTTTGCTGTGATTTTCCACAGTGAGAACAAAGAGATTCTTACACCTGGAAAAGCCTATATAAGGCTGATGCTTCATCTCCATCTTGTCTTCAATCCTGCTTCTTACCTCTGGAGGGACTTTGCTACAAACTGAAGCTCTACACAAGGGACTGAGGACCTATCCCAGCGGGGGATGTTCCAGAGACTTGATTTGAACCTGCAGTTTACTCCAGCACTGCTGCAAGCCTGAACTAAGAACTTTGCCATTACTGTATGTAATCGATTCCATTTAACCAATTCTACCTCTCATCTCTACCTTTTTCCCTTTGTAAATAAACCTTTAAATTTTAGATTCTAAAGGATTGGCAACAGCGTGATTTGTGGGTAAGATCTGATGTGTATATTGACCTGGGTCTGGGGCTTGGTCCTTTGGGATCGAGAGAACCTTTTCCTTTTATTGGGGTGTTGGTTTTCATAACCATTTATCCCCAGGACGAGTGCACTGGTGGTGATACTGGGAGACTGGAGTGTCTAAGGAAATTGCTTGTGTGACTTGTGGTTAGCCAGTGGGGTGAGACCAAAGTCCTTTTTGTCTGGCTGGTTTGGTTTGCCTTAGAGGTGGAAAAACCCCAGCCTAGGGCTGTGACTGCCCTGTTTAAGCAATTGGTCCTGATTTGGCACTCTCAGTTGGGTCCCGCCAGAACTGCATCGTCACAGAGGCAAATTATTAGTAACTGTAAAATAGGGAAAACCCATGAGATGGATTAGTAGATATTTTCCAAGTATAATCACTATGATTCTATGGTACATCCACAAGCATATCACTCATATGACCTTTTGGACATATATGTAATATTGACAGAAGTGGTGCCTGTATGGCCAATTGGACATGCATGAAAAAACTGTAGGCTTGGAACCTATATTTCCCTTTGAATGTGTCCTCTACACACATCAGAGCAATTTCTATGCAGCATTTCTGACTCGTATTGTCACCAACAAGGGGACTTAAAGGGGTTAACGAGGCTGTGGTTCTAAACTGTCCCTCATCCCAAGCATCTCTCTCGTTTACTTAATTTAGGACAAGGGTTTTGGAACTCTAAGGTTGGTCTCCTTGCGGAGGGAGTGGGAAGGAAAATGTAAGCTCAGGGAAAACAAATGAAGAAATACATGCTGGTTATTGTTGTATTAATTTCATGTGGAACTCAGCAAAATGAGAACCAACTATTGGACACTAATTGTGTGGTTCTTCTTTTAAACTCCGCTTTAATTAGCAATGACTCAACACTACATAAAAATGGCAGCACACTCTGTCCAAATGGTGAAAATAGCCTTCCAAAAAGAGACAGTTCGTTTCCAAACTTTTTCTTAAAAAGAGATGGCTGAACTGCTTTCTAAAAAAACTTGTATATTAGGGAAGAGGGGATTTCCCAGGTTCCAGTTCCACTGTGACAAAATGAAATACACTGTGGATTATAACACATTATCCCCACTCCTGACATCTGGTATGTCTACACTGCAGCTAGGCCTGCAATTCCTAGCACACACAGACAGACACATGCTAGCTCTATGTGAGATAGCTCTCTAAAGATAGCAGGGTAGTCAGAGGTAGCAGGGCACCAGCTTCAAAAAGTCACCCAGTATGTACCTAGGGTGTCTAGGCAGGTTTGCACTCAGGTGGCTATCCCACCCTTCGAGGAGGGAAGGAGTTTGTGCTTCCTTCACAAGATAGTAATTGGTAGAGGAACCCAGGCCCTCCCTTGAGGCTCACCCAGTATCTTGCACCTAGGATTAGGGTTCCTATTGGTAGAGTACTTTCAGATAGGGTTAGGGTTTCTATGGGCAGGGTACTTAGTGTCTAGGAAACATGATCTCCAAGCACATGACCCACGGCTTATGGCTCCTGTAGGTGAGGCTCCTCACGCTACAGCTAGGATGCATATGGTTAGGGCTCCTGGCCACAGGTTAGGATTGATATGGGTAGGGCACCCCACGCTGGGGTTAAGTTTCCAATGGGTAAGGAATTTGAATTTGAGGTTAAGGTTGCTATAAATAGGGCTCCCCACCCCAGGGTTAGGGTTCCTCTGGACAGGGTATTTAAGGCTAGAGATAGGAAACCTGATCTCCAAGTACCCTACCCATAGGTTACGGTTCCCCTGGGTAAGGCTCCTCACCCTAAAGCTAGGGTGTATGGTGAGGGCTCCCAGCCATAGGCTTAAGGTTCCTATGGGAAGGCTATGACGAGCTAGGCTTAGGGTTCCCACTGGTAGGGCTCTCTGACCTAAGCTTAGGGTTCATAAGGATAGAGCAGATGGAGCTAGGGTTAGGGAGTCCTATGAGAAGGGATCTCTGGCCTAGGGTTAGGGTTCCCAATGGGTAGGACTCCCTGCCTAGGGTTAGGCTTCCTATGGTAGGGCATGTGGAACTAGGGTTAGGGTTCCTACAAGTAGGATTCTCATGCCTCAGTCTTGGGTTAGGCTTCCTCAGGGTAGGGTTCCTATGAGTAGGGCTCCCCAGCCTAGCGTTAGGGTTCCTATGGGTAGGGCACGTCAAGCAAGGGTTAGAGTTCCTACAGGTAGAGTTCCCCATCCTAGTGTTGGGTTCCTACGTGCAGGGCTCCCTGACCTAGTGTTAGGGTTCCCATGGTAGGGAACATGGAGCTAGGGTTAGGTTCCCATAGGTATGGTTCCCCTGGCTAGGATTAGGGTTTCTACCTGTAGGGATCCCCTGTATAGGGTTAGGGTTCCCATGGGTAGGGCACGTGGTGCTAAGGCTAGAGTTGCTATGGGCCCGCCTCCCCTCCAGCAGGCTAGGGTTGCTACAGGCAGGGTGCTGGCATTCTCAGTTACGTTTAGTACAAATAGGTGTCGGGGTTTGTCTGGGTTTCCCTTGCTGAGAGAATTGCCTAATAGCGATACTCCATGGTGTAATGCTTGCTGGTGAGAGTTTCAAGGGTATGAGTCACTGAGCAGCACTACCTAGGATAGAGTGTCCTAGCAGCAAATGTTCAAGGGGCCACTTCATTTAGCCTCAAGAATGGGGAGGGAATGAGAACCTAGACACACCCTATTCCACCATTTTCTGACCCAGGGTCCTTCAAAATAGGGTACCCTGACACAGGGTTCAAGTCCGAATACCCTTAAGCACATTCCCTGGGTTGCTTCCTACCCTTGTCCCAGTCACTATGGCAATATCTCTGGGATTGGACATGGGGTATCTCTTGTGTACCTTCTGTTTTGTCTCCAGCAGCGCCTCTGCTGGCAACAGCAAGCCATCCCTCTCAGCTTCTCTGGTTGGCTGGCTGGCTTCCCATGATGCAGCTAGGAGGCTCTATCTGGGTGCTTCTGGTCCCAGCAGCTTTCCAGCAGGGGTTGTTGTATTCAACCACTCTCCTGCTCAGTCAGCTCAGACTGAGCTGAGCTGCTCCCTTTTGAATGCTCCCTCTACTGGGAGCATGCCCAGCAAGCATGGGGGGCATGGCCTCTTGGCCAAGAACTGTTCTTTAACCCTTGGGTCACCAGTCCCACCATCACAGGAGAGTACTTGGAGCTAGGGATCCCATGGGTAGGGCTCCCCGGCCTAGGGTTAGGGATCCCATGGGTAGGGCTCCCCGGCCTAGGGTTAGGGTTCCCATGGGTAGGGCTCCCCGGCCTAGGGTTAGGGTTCCCATGGGTAGGTTTCTTGGAGCTGGGGTTAGGGCTTCTATGGGAGGCAGTAATAGCAAACACCACAGCATGTTTCAGGGCTGCCTCCCTAGGCCATTTCTGCCACTTACTTTCCTAATCCAGGGCATAGTGAAAAGCCTTTTATATGATCCACCTGCAGTCAGAGTGAAGGGTTTCCTAGTCCTAGGGAAAGGCTAGTCCCTCCTCCAGTATTTGGGGTAGCTGCTGCTTGTAGCCTTCTCTCCTGCAGCCAGTACTCCTGCTGGGAGCTCCCAAGACAGGTCTCTCCTCTGCCTGCCTGCTTATGAACTGTCTGTCTCTCATTTAATCTTCTCCTCTAATTGGAGCAGGCTCTACAGGTGCAGCGGAATGAAGCCACCTGGGCCCTTCTGTCCTGTTATTATACATCCAATCACAGGGGCTTCAAAAGGAACCCTTCCCATTAATTACATATTAACACTGACATGCTCCAACAGCAGTCCTTCTCCTCATGTGTCATTCTCATTGATATCAGTGGCAGTGAAGAGCATGTCTATGAAGGTAGGATTTAGCATTTAGGCTGTGTTAAAGGTGTTTCATTGTCCCACCCACCTTAGTTAATGGCAGGTAAATGCTGTTCCAGGCCTAGCATGCGCCTTTAGTTGAAGAAATTTCAGAGGACTGAAACAAAGCTGAGATGTCAGTGGTTGCACTTTGAATACTAAGGAGTAGATTCAGCTGGTATTAATGTACCATCCTACTACTCATAAAACAGTGTAAGACAAGTGAAAAAGGGGCTAGAAATTAGTGATGGGATAATACTGGCTTCCAGAGGAGCCCTCTCAGAATGTTGGGAAAAACAGAATCACAGTAAATTTTCAGCCTTTTTTTGTAAACAAATAGAAATAGCCTCCAAATCTAACAAGGGAAAACAAGTGGCTCCTCTGTGTCAAAGTTAGACTCAGGACTCACAGGTTGTCAGGCCACTCTGTTTTATTAGCACAGCGCTCTGCTAATAACACCCAAAAAATGTGAGCACCATGCAAGACACAGATAAAAGGGTGAGAACTTAACAAGATAACAAAGGAAGCAGAATCTGATAAGTTTACCTGGGCTAGGCATGCATATCTTATTTCCTTACTAACTATTACCGACCTTCTGTTAATGTTTCGCCATTAGCACCATTTTTTATACCTAATGTTTCTTTTCCTGGCACCTGTATTTCAACATTTCTTATTTCTGCTTAAAGGTACATACAACATTTCTTTAATCCATTTTTATTTTTACAATATAATTCATTCTACTTTCACATCTGTTAGTCACAATGATGAAAGCTGTGGTGTAGAGAAGGTTCAAACCCTTTTATCACTGTGTAACCTAACCCTGCTCATACTGAATTGCCAATGTTTAGCATTTATGTATCATTTTACATGTTTAAAACACTGTATAAATATTAAGTAATTATTCTTTCCATTGCTTATTCTTTGTTTGTTCATCTTCAATTATTTCTTCACGCTTTTCTTTCATTCCTGACATCTTGAACTCATATGTCCCACTCACCTTATCTGCGATACAACCCCATGTTACATTTCTGTTAATGTCTTCTTTTGCTTCTTTACACTGTTCACTTATCCACTGTTTCTATCTCTCTTCACTTTTTGTCTCATGTCTCTGGTTAGTCTATTGTATTCAGCTCTTAGGCCTGGTCTACACACTATGAACTTAGGTTGACATAAGCCGTGTTAAGTCAATATAATAATGTATGTGTCTACGCTACCAAGTCTCTTCTGCCTAAGTGGCCTGTAGAGTCAACTTCTGTACTCCACCTCCGCAAGAGGTATAGCGCTTGATTTGACATCCACGAGTCGACATGGGGATAATGAAGACATGGAGTTGTATAATTTGAATGAATTGGCCTCTAAGAGGTCCCACAGTGGTCCACTGTGACAGCTCTGGAGAATATTTTTAACTCCACTGCACAACAGCCAGGTACACAGGAAACAGCTGCTTCCCTGTTAAAGTCCTGGGAACTTTTGAATTTTCATTTCCTGTTTGATCAATCTGGCGAGCTCGCCAGCACAGCTGATCATGGAGACTCAAGGCTGCAAATGTGCTCCAGGATGAAGTACGCAGGAGGTGGTGGATCTTATTGCTGTGTGGGGAGAAGAGTCTGTGCAGGCAGAGCTCCGATCCAGCAGAAGAAATGCTGACATCTGTGCCAAAATCGCACAGGGCATGGGGGAGAAGGGACACACCAGGGACATGTAGAAGTGCCACATGAAAATAAAGGAGCTTTGGCAAACATACCAGAAGAGAAGGGAGGCAAACAGTCATTCTGGTTCTTCCCCACAGAGATGCCACTATTATTATGACACCAGAGCTTTTTGTTGGCATCCTTCCAATGGATACCACAGAGGGAAAATTTTACAGCAACTGTGCTCAGGGTGCACACATAGCTACATTGGAATGGACATGTGCAATCACTCAAAGAAGAGGAGAAAGTTGCACAAGGCAATTGCCAGGAGATCTTTGACTTTTACCTGGAGACCTAACCCCAATTTTTAATCTTATCCACAGGTTTCATCTGCAGTCATACAAATCTCCATAATTCTGTATTGAAGTGGACAGGAAGGCTCACAAATGTAGATATAGGCTTTGTGACCCCAGGAGTCTTTCTGGATATAAGTGCTACTGGCTGAGCCATCACACATAAAAGAGGCAAATAGTCAGATGGGTGTATTTACTGGGCAATAGACATCGATTTAATGGGTACTCAAAATGTTCTACTGATGTCCAGATTTTTTAATGTGTACAACAAAAGCTCATTTTTCCTTTATAAGTCTATTAACTTCTCAGTGTTTCTAACTTGATTTATATCAGTATTAAGAGGTACATTTATGATTCCTCATTAAACTTAACAAAAATTACTTAATTGACAAATTTTAAGTGAGGCTTCCTTTTCAAAAGTGATGGATGCATTGGTTAGCATCTTGTCAGCAGAGTCCTAACTTCAGCACCTTTCCAGCCTAAGAAAACCTTAGCCAGTGCATGGTGGAGGCATTGACAAACTTGATTCAAGTCAGGACAATCCTCACACAGTCCTGCAAGAAAAGGTAAGTTAAGTTGCTACTAGTGGTATAACTATTCAAATGTTGTCTACTCTTGCATGTTGTCTACTCCTACCAGATCTGCAGAACAGCCTGAAATAAACACCAGATAAACTGAATAAATCTCAGTTGCTTTGCAGAAAAATGATTTCTCCAGATGCTTTTATGCTCCAAGAAGAGACTGCTGCAGTCTGCAAGACATATTTTCCTCAGCCCCAATGACTCTCCAAAAGGGAGCAGGAGCTTGTTGAAAGGTGGTAATATTAGCTCCCGGACTGATTAATAAAGATGCTGTTGTCCCAAAATTTCTGATGGTCTTGCCTTGTTGAAGAGATTTTTTTACTACGGATGTAGGTTAATTGCTGGTAAACTGCTTCCAGAGATGTGAAGACTTACATACCAGTTGGGGTTACTTGTCTACGCACAGTATATGGAGCTGTCAGGGTCACAGACGAGATATTAGCAATCATGGAAACCAAAAAGGCTCTCCCTGTCTAGATCTAGACCTGTCTCTTCCAACATTCCCCCTACCTGCCTGTACACAACAGCACTGAAGGTGGTCTGTGAGGAAACAGCATGTTTTGTCTTCAACAGGAGAGCAAAGGTTGCCATAGCAACATTGCAAAGGGGAATGCTACCTTATAAAAGGTGGGGGAGGAGACCAAGGGCTTACTGTAGATAAAGGAAATGGTGGCCTTAGAATGCGTACATGAGCAGAAAACCACATTCAACATCCTATGTTGGTTACTCTTCTGTCTTCCAGCACCAGCAATCTCAATTAGTTAAACAAAATCTCTAATCCAAACAAATTAGACCTATTTTGCCCCCAGTGACTTAGAAGACAAGGAAGTGATAAAGTAGAGGATTAGCCAGATACTGAGCATATACTGGTCTGTGCTTGGAAAGTGAGTGGCACCACATAGGATTTTTTTCTTTATGAGCTGCTTGTTTCATCCCACAAGTATCACTGTCAAGCTCTGAATTATTCTGGTAAAACAGCTGGATATTGTAGTTTGTCAGGAGCTGGAGCTGGGGCAGCTGTTGGTGTATTTCCCCAGCACCAAGCTCATGCTGGTTGGAACTAATTCTTTCATTTATGGAAGAGTGTTGCTACCCTAATGGTGTAAGGGCAACACAATCGTCATGTCCCAAAGGCAGAAGTGCACAGCAGTCCCAAATAAGACCTGTAAAAAAAGACTGCAGCCCTAATTAATTACACATATGGTCTGTTAATAATGAAAGAAAAAATGGAGCAATTACACAAACATAGTGAAATGAACACTAAATATTAACAGTCTTTTCTGAATCTGAGAACAAAATTATGGTAATTTTATTTCCAATATATAGTCAAATAGATCTTTAATATTTCAAGTGTTGTGTATATATCTGTTTGCGTGGATGGCACTTTAGTACACTCTAGACCTATGAAGCCATGCTACACAGACCAGAGCTGACAAGAGAGAGCCTGCAGCCCTTGTTTGATTGACAGATTCATTCAGTTACAGATAGAGCCCAGAGCTATAGCCTGGACTGCTTTACCGAGCTTAGAGAATACCCTCAGAAACTTTTTCACTGCAGATTATTGTTTTAAATAAATCACCAGTATGGTGATTTATTTACAATACTAAATGTCATCTGCAAAGAACTGTTAGGAAAATATTGTTGATGGATCAATGACTAGGTTTAGTGTCATGCAGAAAAGTGTCCATAATGTGCATTGCAACTTTACTGTAGCTCCTACCTATGCAGAGCAGTTAAAGCTTCAGACTATAGAGACTGAATATTTTCTCTATGTTTGACATTTCAAAGAACATCGTGATTTCATTGTTTAACTTACAGGTTCCCTGAAGCATTGTAGGGTATACTGGGATTTACATACAGAAGATCCGAGAGAAGCTTTTACACTGTATCAATTTGTAATAAACACTTTTCAACATACATTTTATTATGTTTTGAGATAACAGCACACATTTGTTGTAAGTTTGTTTATTTTAGATGATCTTGGATAATACTGGGAAAAAAACGATTGCATATTTGCTTTTAATACATTTGAGATAACACCTAACATCATAAAACTATAAAGGGACTGATTCACCAGTGCCTTACATCTTGTGTAGTGTTTTACACCTCTGGAGAATGATTGCAAAGTGGGTATAAAATACTGCAAAAACAAAATAGCTAAATAAGGTGCAAAGCAGTGGAGAATCAGTCTCACAGTGTCTCATTCAGGGCTTATGCTGTCTTTACAATAGTGAAATATGAGATCATATTTAAATCATAAAGAGGAATTTCAACCCAGTGCAGAGGGCCCATATAAGGGGCCAGATTGTCAGGGGCTGAACACCAGAATAACTCTATTTACTGTTGTTACCTATCAGCTCTGTGTTCTTGGGGAACCGGGGCGCAGTACCCAGCCTGTCTGACTCCCAAAAGACCTTCCCCCCACCCCAGCCTCTGCTTCAACCAAAGTCGATCAGAAGAAAGACTTACAAAAAACAATGAAAAGGCAGTAGAAGACACACTTAAACCCCTCCGGACAAGGGTGACAGGATTAAGGAAACTCCCCTAGCCTCATTTGCTTCGAAGATGGGACAGGAAGGCATCCTCATTAGCATACAGAATGGAGAACAGAGATTCCAAGGCAAGAACAGCCCTGAACTCTGGGACTAGAAAAGCAGGGGAACACTGCACGATGGGGAATCTCTGCTCCAGAGGTTAATGAATCCACACCTGCACACACCAAGCTCAGCAGTTATCAGACCAATTCCAGTAATAAATCCTTTACTGATATCCAAAATACTGAAGCTGCCTAACTGCACTGTGAGCTCCCTGGAAGGCACACCGCCCATAGCCAGGAACTATAACTGATCACACAAATCAGGGTCAGAAGGCTATACCGAGGAAGACAGAGAGAGAGCTGGGTTCTCACCATTCCGCGAAGCTTGAATCGATCAGGGTTCCCAGGTGGTGGCAGTAGCTAAGGGTCCAGAGTGCTGGAGACAGGCAGAGCTCCCAGCATGATCAGTCAGGAGAAGATGAAGTCCCAATGGAACTGATGCGATTTTGGATCCAGGCATCAGAGCACTTACTTGTGCACGGGTAGGGGTTTTTGTAGGGAAAGAACAATGGTTCAAGGGAGAACACTAGATTTGTTTATAGGTAAACTGATGGCTCAAGGGAGTATACCAAAGTTGTCTTG
This sequence comes from Mauremys reevesii, assembly GCF_016161935.1. Taxonomy (NCBI): domain Eukaryota; kingdom Metazoa; phylum Chordata; order Testudines; family Geoemydidae; genus Mauremys; species Mauremys reevesii. Next base: position 33,070,062 of record NC_052633.1, on the reverse strand, counting down.
TTCAGGCTAGACAATAGGAACTGATTATTTTCTAAACCTGACTTTTATAATCAAATTTAAGTTAGATTTAATATTATAACTGTTTTGTTTGTTTGGCTCCCCTTTTATGGTTATTACCTGGCAATAAATAACTTTTGTGGTTAAGCTGGTTGCTTCTCTCTCTCTTTCCCCTCGGGGGTGTTTTTTTAGCTTCCCCATTCACTCTGCAGCAACGCTTCTCGTACCTAAGCTAAAGATCCCTGCAGCGCCCAAAAAGCCAGTGGGGTTTGCTCGTCATGTGGGTTACTACCAGAATAACTGTAACATGAAAGTGAGGATAGGGACGTGCTGAACCTGGGGTATATGAGGATAGCAGCTTGGAAGTGCTGACACACCCAGCCTACTGAGTCCAGGGACATATAAGGGGTCAGCTTGGGAGTGCTGATTGACCTGGTCTGCCCAGATGCACTCTGTTAATGTGTGTGTATTCATCTGATTCTGGGGCTGGAAGAACCCAGCCCTGGAAGAACCCAGCTCTGCAGGATAGCTCAATTGGGAGGGAACAGGGGCTAGATGATGACTGGCAGTAGCCTGTGAGGCAAAATGGGGATAGAGGGTTGGGGGTTCCCCTGGGAGGGGAAGACCCAGAGACTGTGGGGGTACTGTAGAGGGAAGAACCCCAAGGGAAGGGGAACTGGGGTCCATGAGGGAATGGGGGCCAGCGGCAAGCAGGACATTGGCCAGCAGAGGGCGCTCTGGAGCTGGAGAGCTAATTCCCAAGACAACCAGCAGGAGGCTCCGTGCTGGTGAGTTGCTGCACCGCTACCCCCCACACTGGCAAGGCATGACTCAATATGGCTGATGGCAAAAAAAAAAACATGTTGAGATAACATTTCAATAAGGTGAAAGTGAACTGTGAAAATAATAATATATTAGTCACATTAATTTTCCACTGCTGTTTACAAGGCTGGTGATGTGGTTCAAAATGAGACACTCTGGGAACTTTGTTTGAATGTTAGAAATGTTACAACAATGTCAAAATCCTCACAAAGTTAATGGATTTGGTTGTGCCCCTCCCTTTATAAAAAATAAACAAACAGATTCCATTTTCAATAGCAATAAGAAAAACCAAGGAATGAAATTCTATCAGATTATTGTCTTTCTAGAGTAGCCAAGGTCACATGATGTCCAGCTCAGAACAGCAATGTAGCAATGATACTGTTTAACTATAAATACACGGCCTAGCCTATTTTTTTCTTAAACATACATTAGATATGGAGTAAGAGGTATTTTTCTATTAGTTAAAGTACAGAACTTGGAGTCAAGTGAGCTGGGTTCTATTACTGGTTCTTCTGTTAAGTCACCATTTAATCTTGCTTAAGTCCCTTACCCTTCTCTGCTTCAGTTCTTCCTTCTGTAAAATGTGAATAATTCTTATTTTCTGCACAGGATTAATGCACTGATGTTTGTAAAGTGCTTTTATATCCTCAGATGGAAGGAAATATACAAATTAATGAAGTAAGCACCCACCCACATTGTGTTCTACTGGCCTCTTGTGAGAATCTTCACAACTGTAAAAAGTTCCTGTATTGTGTATTCGGATGAGAAACACAATAAACAATTGACATAAGCAAAACTTATTTGTTTGTTAGCACTCCCATCAAACAACTACAAGGGCATGTCAGATAGCAACACTTGAGCTGAAACTCAGCTCCTTTAGTAAATGGAGCACTACAGAGCACCGTGCACCTGAGTCAGTCTAAGTTCTGTTCACATCATCTTTGTTGGCTGTCTAGGTAGACTAGAAATAACTTAATCACACTTGTGAATAAGTAAAGTCCCTAGAGGGTGCAACACAGCTCAATGCCACTCTTCCCCTCTGGCACAAGGGATACATTGGGAGCATGGCCAGAGTGTGCTGAGCTCTGGAAACTATAGCCAGCCCAAGAAAGCATACAGGTGGCATAAAGCCCCTTTGGGTCCTTTGTCAAGAACATCACTAAAAATTGCTGTACGGAAAAAAAAACCAATATGGAGCAATGTTTATGGAACTTACTGCACTGCATGTAATACAGATCCTTTAGCCTGTGGTATCTCACCTGTTAGAAGAAATTAAAGAATCCACTATGCCCCATTATCTACATTATTCTTAATAGCTTTCTGCTGTTGAGATACCAAATATCTTTGTAAACAGGATGGTCATGTACATGTAATACTTCTATGAAATATGCAAATGATGAACTACGCTCCAATCCAATCTGTGTTGTATTTGAAAGCCTCTTCCATTCTACGGTTTGGATACTGAGCACTTTCGACAGTTTGTCTGATGTAAACAATTCCAACCTGTCAGCATGATTCACCACCAGCAGATAAGAGTGTATGTTTTTTGAAACACTTGCCTTTTTTTCAGTTTGCAAATAACTGCGGGGAGGAGGGGGCAAAGCAAACAAAAAGGAAATAGCAAAAGAGATGATGGATTTGATTGTATTGCGGAGAAAACAGGATGATGAAGAGATTGTTTTACCTAGTGCAGACACCTGGAATGCAGCAAGTGTGTCTCAGCCACCTCAGAAGTGTGACCCCTGTAACAAGAGGCTGTCATCACACACTGCCCCACAGTCCGGCTCATATAGATTTCCCTGAGTATGTTCATATTTTGACAGCTTTTGAACAGTAACACCTTTCCCTGTTCTCCAAGTACAACTGCAGCTGAATTTCCTTTCTTAAAAGGTGCAAATTATGGTCGCAGCGTGGCCTGTTAGAGGTGCAAATGAGCACAACATAGGCAAAATGGAATTGTGCTTAAGTAGTAAAATATATGGGTCTATATCCTGTTGAAAGATTTTGTGAGGGGAGGTGAGGAGAGGAGGTTATGAGTGGGAAGTATATGTGTGAATTTTGCTGGGAGTGTGAAGTTCTGCCTTTACACAGCCTGAGAACTTGGTAATTATGATTCTGGAGACAGTGGAAATCTAAAGAATATAGGAGCAGCCCATTGGAACACATTCGATTGTAAGGCTCTGGGAACTAAAATACTTTGAGTGCCCCACAAATATCACGAGGTTTCTATTTCCACTCAGGGAAAACATTTTCAAACTGTACATTGCTTAAGATTCTTTGGGCCAAATTCTGCTCGGTTACTTTGGTGTATCTGATTTTGCTGATAGACAAAGTGAGAGGGTGATGAGGAACTGTACAGATATACAGAAAACCTCCATCCTCTGCACAAGCTGCTGGATATTCCCCTAACATGGTGAGCGGGGCACTGGCATCCCCCAGAAATTTTGCACTAGATGTGGTGGGCTAAATGACTTGTCAGGCTCCTTGGAGAGTACTCATACTGTTGTCAGCATGCTCTAGCCAGGTCATCGTTTGTTCCTCTTCTGAGTGCCTGTAGTGTGCACTCCCCGGGCCTGACCACTGAAAACTTGTTCAGAATAGCAAGATTCCCGGCAGGGCAAATAATGCGTCTGTCAGTGTCCTTCATCCTCGCAGTGCTGGCTAGAGCCAAATAAGGTCCTCACTGTAAAGTAGGTGAAAGCTCTGCCTGCCTGCTGCAGAACTTACTTTGTCTTCTCATTCTTAGCATGACAGATGAATTATCTTGAACCCTGCTCAGACAGCACTGCTGTTAGGGAACAGAAAACCACTTTCCCAACCACAGAATTATCACCGACTCTTTATCATAAACATCAGTAAAGCTATAAAGAGAACCATAATCATCATGATAATGAAATCCATGTCCTATGTGCAGAGAAGGAAAAAGTTCACATTCTGTCTCACGTTTTCTTTAGAGACTATTTTACTAAGAGCAGAAAAGAAGTTTAGGAGCTCAGGTTTATGTTTTCTGTATCTTCACATTTTTCCTGTCCTGCTTAACCCTGATCCATGCTGAATTCATATATTCTAGTTAGCACGTTTGGTAGCAAACAACGGAGCTAATGTAGTGTAACAGTGTCAGTTACAACCCTCTACTTTCATTTACTTTTTTTTTTCTTTTTGAAAAAAAAAAGACGTCTTTTGGACTGCAGCTCTCCATGATTAGTCTTAATTGAGAGATGAAACTGTTTCTTAGTTCTGCAGGGAAGGGATATACTACTTTGCAGGAAGAGTTTGCAGCACTTCTTTTCTCAGAGGTAACTCACAAATGGCTGAACTGTATCACCTGAATCTTGACAAATGTGTACTGCTGTTATGGATTATGCCCACTGCTAGATCTGAAAAGAGATTGGTCGAATAGAAACGTTATCGAGAATTTTTTAAAAAGTCACTCAGCTCATCTGCTGAGATTTTTATCAGAGCCCTGTGAAGCCCCCTTTGTGACATCACAATGCGTGTTTTCTCTCCTCAGAATGACAGGCTTTGGGCTTGCTGCTGAGCCAAACTGCATGCAGGAGACTGCAAAAATCTCATAGAAACACACGCAGCACAGTCTTCTAAAACAAAAGCCAGTGCTTTCAAATCATCCATATAAAGTCACGAGTGAAAAAAGTGAATATTGTGTTTTTAAGGTTTCCCCCAAAATTTGTAATATATACTGGATACTTACAGCTACATTAAGCTTTAATTTAAAACAGATTTCAATTTCTGTCATTTTCAGTAACCATGATATTGCTGTAAAAATGTATCATTATGTGCTTCTGCCCCGTTAATTCAGCCTTTCAGAACACTGTCTCCAGCTAATAATTGCAACAGCAAAAGTGTAACACCACTACCACCATCACCATCATCATTTCATTTATCTCAGAGAAGTATGAACCTCAGCAGCTTACTGGGATCATTTAACTATTATTAAGCCCAGGCAATTCTTTTTTTATTTACAAAGCTAAAAAAAAAAAGTTTTCACATTAAAAACAGTATGAAAGCAATGAAATAGAAAAGTTAAGGATGTTAATATTGTATATTATTACATGGTATATACTTAACATTAATACAGATAGCCTAATATAAAGTGACAGAAAAGAAATAACTGCAAATACATACAGATACATATGGTATGTACAAGATAGTCAGGTTAGAGATACATTATGAACTGCTGCATTTCCTGAGTGTTCTTTTGTACTTTTTTGCATCTAATTAAATTTAAATCTAGACCCTACAGGGGTCAGATGTGAGCAGGACAAAATAACTTACAGAATTATTTTCAGTTAACAGAATGCTAAGTGAGCAGAATTGATCTGTTTCAATAGAAAATTGACAGAACAAATTCTGCCAAGTTCCCCAAATTGGCAGCTGGAGTTTAAAAAAAATAAATAAAAAAATTAAAGTCTTGGGTATGACTTGGGATATGCATTTAGATACATCATGTTACGGAGCATCACGTGACATAAAGCAATCTGACAAATCCAGATGTAATATGATGCATGTATCACAATGTGTTAAAAATGTAAAGATATTTCATTTTTATTCTCATAGGTAAACATGTAAATACTCAGAGGTAGTTAAGAGACTTCCTTTGATATGTATCCAAAATTCCCATTAATGCTAAAGAAACTTCAGAGTTGAAACTAACCCAGCGTGTATGGTAGGCTGCCAATTATAGGTGGAGTTTGCAGTACGTATTCTACTACTTTATACAGTAAAAAAACTTCAAAAGAGTAATTGACAAATTTCAAGTCTGTGACCTTGCAAATATTGATGTGTGTGTTTAACTTGAGTCCCAGGAGATTGCTTATGTGAGTAGGGTAATGAATCTGCCTGATTAGGAATACTGAACAAGATAGACAGCAAAAGAGTTATATCAAAAGAACATTTTCTTAGTGCTCTTTCTGACTCTTGAAATTACTTAGTGAACTTCCACCCTGTAGTAGGAGAAACTAAATATGGGCATGGTCTGGACTCGAATCTTTAGCCCTCTCTGTAACTAAGAGTTACCAAAATGGAGGCCCTTAGATGAAAGGTGCTATATGACTGTAATGCCTTATTAGTCTCTCATTTTAAAATAGAAATGGACTCAAAACAAAGCCCCGGATCTGAACACTCCCACATTTTCAGGGTGGTTATTGATTTTAAATACCAACCATCTAAACCTTTCTATGCTTTTCTAATGGGTGGATTCATTTTACTTGCTTATTATCTAGAATGTCTACATTATTATTTTTTTTTGTAAGTTTTCCCTCAGTTTTGAAGAGGGAGAGTGTAATTGATGAAAGAGTGATTTATCACACTATCCTTCCCCCATTTAGTCATTGAGGTCCAAATTTGGATTCAGTAGCAAGTGAAAGGAGTTGGAAACTGGCAATATTTGCTCCTAATCAGATAGCTCACTCAAGGAGAATTCTGTGGGAAAGCTGCCTCCACCCCAGCATTGTGCTTGCATCTGACGTCTCCAAAACTATCAATATTTTTTCTGTCATGCACAGGGCTGCCCAGAGGTGGGGGGGGGGGGCAAGTGGGGCAATTTGCCCCAGGCCCTGAGCCCCACAGGGGCCCTCACAAGAATATAGTATTCTATAGTATTGCAACTTTTTTTTATGGAAGGGGCCCCTGAAATTGCTTTGCCCCAGGGCCCCTGAATCCTCTGGGTGGCCCTGGCCATGCCTACTGAGAGTTTCCACATTTCATTGCAGCGTTTAGGGGAAAATATGTAAGACAAATAATAGAGATTGTCACATTTTTAGACCAGGTCTAAGGTTAACAGTCTAAACACAGACACGCTGATTCTATTGTACAACCTCCTGCTGCTATTGATATGAACAACAGGAAGTGCCAAGGGAGCAGAGAGAGATAGACAGTTTCATTCATGAGGTTGAAAAAACAGTTTGATATTATTCAGGTCTGTCAAAAAACACAACTATTTTTCTTAAATGAGGAAATAATGCCTTGGAGAAAAGTAAGCACATTCTCAGCTATATGATGAGCTATATTTCCTTCACTGTACAGACATAAGTGATAAGGAATTTTGAAATTGCATTTTTACAGCAATAAACAGTGTGTTCAGTACTAAGACCATGATTCACAGTTTCACAGTGTTCTACAGTTTTTTCCTTTGCTAATAAGCCAATAGTTTAAACTGAAGATAATGGGCCATCCCTTCAATAGTGCTGTGTTGATTTACGCCAGCTGAGGTTTTTGGCTCATTAAGAACTCCATTTATTTATTGTCTGCCATAATTTGCTTTAGGTCACTAGCTATAGATTGTTGGAATATTTTTAAACCATTAAAAATTCCTGTGGTTTTCCTCTTGGTGTTTATTCCATCTGGAGATTCTTCTGAGCTGTTTGAAAATGGCTTTTGAAAACCATTAATTATAAACCAGGGTAGGAGCGGAAATACATGAGTCAAAGTTGCAAGGAAAAACGTTAGCATAAGATGTTTCTGTAAAGAACAAGTTAATCTCACATGATGTTAGATGCAAATTAAGGTTGTGATCTGGTACTCTTGGGAGTAACTTTATGCAGATAAGTATTCCTACTGAGCTCAGTGGGGATACTCATATATATGAATGTTTGCAGGATCAGGGCCCAAAATGTGTAGTTTATTATGGTGAAAATAATACTTAGATGTAGATAAGTGGCACCTACTATTGAACCAGTTTGAGAAAGAGTTGAACCAAAGCCCTCAAATCAATTATTATTTAAATAACCATGGGCATTCCAGTTATAGTCATTTTGCCATAGTCATGGGGGTGTTAAATCACACAAGGCTCTAACTGACTTCAGTAGGGTGACCAGACAGCAAAAATCAGAATGGAGGTGTGTGTGGGGGGGGGGAATAGGAACCCATATAAGAGAAAGACCCAAAAATTAGGACTGTCCCTATAAAATCAGGACATTTGGTCACCCTAGACTTCAATGGGAGTTTTGCCTGAGTGGGAACTTCAGCGCTGGGCCTGTAGTGTCTCATTACAATATTATTTAACAAGACACAATCCTTTAAATGTTCAAAGTGACACATACATTCTTAGTAATGCAGCTATCATGGATATGACTGGACAATGTAGAGCAAAATCTCCATGCAACTCTTAATAAAAAGTTCAGAAATTTATGACCACTACTGTCACTGATTCGAATTCAAAGATAATGGCAGTGATAGGGTAAATTGGTGGAAGACAAAGGTGATGCATAACTGTTGGGGGGGGGCATAATTTAAAATTTCTGGAGGGAGCATGTGATTGCCCTAGGGTGACCAGTCAGCAAATGTGAAAAATCGGGACGGGAGTGGGGGGTAACAGGAGCTTATATAAGAAAAAGACCCCAAAATTGGGACTGTCCCTATAAAATCAGGACATCTGGTCACCCTAGATTGCCCCATGCATCGTCTCTGGATCTAGAAGCTGTTGCTAAATGGAAAGCAGGGCAAGCTCTACTGCAGTGTGAGGGGAGCAGTTTCCCCCGGGCTGAGCCCCTGCTATAGGAGTGGGAGAGTGGCCTTTGCCCTGGGAATAGGCATGTGGTGTTCATCCCAGGGCAAAGCAGGCAGTGGGAAGCGCTGGGACTCCAGCTGCAGGGAAGGAGAAGTGGGTGGGGAGGAGGGAGCTCAGCCCACAGCCAGCCGCCCTGCTGCTTCCTGTCTCTCTGTGCAGCATGGGCACATGGTGAGTGCTGCCGCCAGGGGGGGCTGTTGCCTCCGTGTTGCTGAGTGTCCTGGTGAGAGGCAGCCTGAGGACTTGCCCACCCTCACTGCCCTGTGGGGCAGAGTCTGCAGCTGCCACTCTGGATGGATCCCCTAGGAACTTTTAGCTATTGCTAAATAGGAGGCAGAAATCTGGAGCAGGTGGGGGGAGGCATGTGACCCTGGATCCCGCCCCTCCCCCCTCATTGTGTTGCCTCTGGTGGAAGCGAGTTTAAATGGGTATAATATACCTGCTGAGAGGGTGGAAGGAAGTTGTCTAGTAAGCAAAGCAATTTAAAAAAAGGTGCAAGAAAAGAAGTACGACTCACCCCAATGGTAACTTCTAAAAATGTTTGCTCTTGTAACTATTTTTAAGCAACAATAAAACAGGAAGAGAAAATAAACCATGAGTTTAAGTCCATTAGACCGCAAAGGTTCAATGGAGAAAACAAGTTTGTTACTTTAAAAGTGTTTGTTCTTTAACTTTTTAACAGGGCCATACATGTAACACGGTTTTCTCAGTATTGTATTTTCAAAATTGCATAGAAAATTAGTTAAAAAATCTGACAATAACAGAACTGATTGGGTGAAATGAGACCATGCACTAAATTTACAGGCATTTCTGTTAACCGTACTTAGCAGCAGGGTTCTGTTCTGTGCAGGGGGAGCACGGCAACCATCACCACTTGTAAGAAGGACATGCAAGAGAGCGAGGACAAGAGGGACTCTGCCAGACTGAAATACTGACAAACCACAGACTCATAGAAGGGGTGAGGTCAGACAAGTGGATGGAGCATCTCAGGACTTTTGTTACATTCAAAGATTTGTAACTCTCAGGGGTGTAAAAAGTAAAGTCATGGTGGTTAATGAATCAACAATGACTTTGCTAAGTCAGTGTTCCTTGCTTTCCTGCCATAGGGTCCCTGGGCAGCACACAAGCTAACTGGATCTCTGGGAGACCATGTGTAAGCAACTGGGGGCTCAGGAGGCTTCAGGCAATTTTGGAGTCTCCAGCAGGTGGGCAGAGGCACCCCACATCCCTCAGAAGGGCATCAGGCAGAGATCAAAGGCCCCAGAGCTAGAAACAGTGACTAAACTCTACCTAGACCCTATTGGCTTGGAAGCACTTGTGACCCAAAAATTTTATCCACTTGCAACAGACTTGTGACCATACAGTAGGGAACTGGGCCAGGTTGTAACAAACATCATGGTTTTATTTCTTCATTATCTCATATTTGTGTAATTTTCCTTTTAAATGTCACATCTACTTTCCTGTGGCATCTTGACAAGAGAGTTTGCAAAGCTGAGCTCTGGACCACTGAGCTCTGGGTCTCTCCTACTATGGCTCTTGTTGTAGCTGAAATATGTTCTTATGCATACATTTATGATGAGCTCTGTGCAACTCACTGGCAAAGGGAGAAGCACTTAAGGTTCATTTGAACTGGCAGAGGTTATGAATAGTTTGGTATGGTATTGTGCTGCTGAATGACTGCAATTTCTTGTAAAAATTTAACTGGGAAGATACTTTTAGCATTTAATGAAGCTGTGTTTCAGAGAAATGACATAACATTAAGAAAGGATATTGTATCACACATTTGTGAAAGTGTGAAAGGGAAGATGTCAAGAGTTCACTCACTGCTGGTGTGCCCACCTATGGCTGGATGTGGTGTACCATCTGGCACTCCCTGCTGGCAGCCGGTTCAGGTGATTTCTCTTCCTGTAACTCAGCCCTCTGCCCAGATCACAATTTAGTCCCAACCCCTTTCAGGGTAAGAGGATCTCACAAAAGTCCAGAGCACCGAACAAAAAGCTCTTTGGACCTAACTCTGGTTCCTGTGCAGGGGCGGCTCTAGAAATTGGGCTGCCCCAAGCAGCGCGGAGCGCTGCGCCGCCCTTCCCCGGTCCCGTGGCGGGTCCCCTCTCCTCTGTTGCGGAGCTCCTGCCGGCATGCCTGCGGCAGTCGGTCCACCGCCGGAGAGCGGACCTGCCGACCGCCCCCGCGAGTCAGCCTCAGCGGAGCGCGCGGGAAGACGCCGCGGACGCCCCGCCCCGCGCCCCCGCGCCGCCGCGCCGCCTGCTTGCTGGCCCGCCCCCCCTGTTCCTGTGGCTCTCCCACCCTTCTCTCAGGGCTTGTCCCCTTCTCAGGACCTCCTGCCACATTAGCAGTGGCTGGCAAAGACCCCAGGCCCTGCCACTCCAATGGGTTCCAGTCCAAGGACTCTAAAACAGGCAGTCAGGGTTCACTGCACCAGACTTATTGTTGCTTTCTCCATAGAGTTCTTTCTACTCAGCTTTTCTCATGCCTTCTCCCTCCTCACAGAAAAAAGAAAGTGTTCTATATTGAGAAGAGAATTTAGAACTCTTCTTGTTCCAGTTCTGTGGGGATTTTTGTTTGTTTCATTTTATTCTCTTTTATGTAATATAGGGCTCCACTAAAGTGAATTTTGCCTGAGTAAGAATAGCTGCGTAAGAAGATCAGGACTAGCATTAAGGCATTAATTGCTTTCAAACAAAAATTGAGTTCTGTAGCACTGACTTCCACTGACATGCAAAATATATGTTTTTTAAAAAATCCTTGATTTAAAAAAAGGAAACTCAAGACAGTTGCATGGCACTCAAATGAGGGTTATACAAAATAAACTCTTAAGGTTTTTGTGAACTCCCAGCTAGGCTGCAACAGGTTCTCCTATCTCTAACATTTGGTCAACCTCTGAACCAAATGCTTGATTCTGCCTCACCCCCATCGGCATCGGACACATTGCAAGCCCATCCACCCAGCAAGGCTTATTGCCACATAGGGAAAGGAGGGCAGGGTTTGGGGATGGTAGATAAGCTTCCCCTGCATGTATGTGCAGTGTCTCCGCACATCACTATGCAGTCCCCTATCAGAATAGTTTAGGCTGATGCACTTCCCATTTGAAGTCAATCACCAGACTCTCACTGACTTTTAAAGGAAACCGGTTTGGGCCCACAGCATTACAATTCCACATCACATTCAGTCTGTCTAGGTCATATAAACATTGTCCTCATTGCTTCGGATTGCTGAGTTATGAGTTAACACAATTTAATTGATGAGCTATTAGTTAATACAGCACCTTGCCATTGTGAGTTAGCACAACATGCTTTCAAAACACCGAGGAGGATATAAATGAACATGAGAGACAGATTTAAAAATGATTGATTGGAGTTTTTAATCTGTAAAATTTCACAGGAGACGAGAAATAGTTGAGAGGGTATCAAAGGAAATGCATGATATCCTACCATATTTAAAACAACACTTTTAGTATAATCTTATCATAATTAATTATTGATATGGATTTAAAATGTTTCCGTTGGAGGTTAAGGACAAACCTGGTTAATTGACTGTCAAAATACTATTGTGGTTACACAGCAGCTTTCTGGGACCAATGTGGTGTCATCTCTATTTGTGAATAATGATATGAACACTTGTTTCTATTTTTCTGGCTTATCTTTCAGAGTCAACATGTCATCAGGAGCAAATGGGATGCAAAAGTGTTAGAAGAACAGAGCAAATGTACCCACACTAAAGACAATCACTGTAGAGAACGTCTCTCTCTCTCTCTACATACACACACACACAGGAGGTGAAGCTGGCCTGCAAATATCTGCTCTATTCTCAGAGATACATCCCATCTGTTTCTGAAGATATGTTGGCTTCCATATGCCCTAACTCCATTCCTTGGCCTCTGATCCTGAAGTAATCCAGGATATCAGATATAACACAACAAATGTCAGATGGAATATTTATAATTTTCTCCCTTGTAAAATGTATTAAGGGAGCATTTTACATATTTTTGTATGCTCTCAATTCATTTCAATTTTCTTTTGCAACTTTCCAACTTCCCATTGGACTAAAGTCTTTTCTAAGCTACTTAGAGAAACATTTTGGAATAAAAGCAGCAAAGAATCCTGTGGCACCTTATAGATTAACAGACGTATTGGAGCATGAGCTTTCGTGGGTGAATACCCTCTTTGTCGGATGCATTTTGGAATAAATCTTACATCTTGTTGTATTTGTGTTTTGAAAATTCTTTTGGCATTTTGTTTTTCTAGCAGGAATATTCACACAGAGAGTTCTGGCAAATATTGGTGAATGGTAAAAGAAACTGTATTTTGAATTCATAAACATAAACACTCGCACTAGAATCTCATCAAGTAAGGGAACAGAATCACCATGTGAGTTATGTCTCCAAAACAAATCAGCACAATTCAAATTTTAAATACAACTAACTCCTTGTGTATGATCTACAGATCAAGTATGATTTGGCAAATAATTTTGAATAATCAAAAGAAGTTCAAGAAAAATCATAAACTCGTGGACAATTTTCAACATAAAGAGAGGCACAATTCACCACGAGTTATTCAATGGGAGTACAGCTGGTAGAGGGCTTTAAGGATAGTGTTGCTAGCGTATTCACCTTGGCACCTCTCTTTCTAGATCTAGCAATGATTTTTTTAATAATACATTTAAAAAAGATAGTGAGGGTTGTTGAGGTGTACTGGCTCTAGCACAAATTACTTTTTCTCCTCAAGCACAGGGAGACCTCAGGTACCTGAATGGCAACGACATATATTTCATGTAGCAGCATCTGGTTTTTCCACAGATTCCTTAAGCAATTCAATTGGTGGCTCTGGAGCTGCCTGTAGCTCTGTCATGTGGTGAGGCTGCAGATGGCTGTCTGGGGCACCTTCACCTCCTGGATATAATTTCCTTTAATTTAGCTTGAATTCTGAAGAATGTATACACTTTGGAAAATAAGGTACAGCTGAATTTTCTTAGGAGGTATATGTCCTTGTATATAAACTGCCAGGACACAGTTAAGATGTTTTCCTTTTATATTTCTCACTTGGGGGCTGATGTTTGTCCCACTGAAGTCTATGAAGGCACTACCATCCTTAGCAAATAGAAAAGATAATGCATTAGCGAAGCGATTTTCTAAAGTCTGGAATTAGTGGGAATTCTAAATATTTTCTCTTGCTTCTATTAATGATCCTATGGTGAAGAGTAGGGTGTTAAGTTAACCCATGTTGTGGGAAAATTCCATTTCTTGTGTAGACTAGTTCCTGCTTTGTTAGCCACATGATATTCTTTTTACTCCCTGTCCCAGCTGTTGCTGTGCACCCTTAAAGAGTCACAGTCACATTTGGGTTAGGATGCAAAAGTTCAATAGCAAATACAGTGATTCTTCTATGTATAGTTTGTAAAGCATTTTGGGATACCTCAAATTAAAAAGTGCTGAATAAAATAAAAGGTGGTTCAGGTCTATTATTATTATTATATGCACCACATTTCAATTTGCAATATGACAGGGGATGTTACAGAAGAAGCTACATGACTTAATTATTCATTTCTTTGCATGTTTATCTGTTTAATCTATCTAGGCATTTATAATGCTCAATAGAAATAACTGAGCTGAATGAAGATGAATTTTTTTTGTATTGAAGGAGAATGAGGCAATTCTCACAGCAGATGCTGTAATCTTGCTAGAAAAAGCAGGAGAGGTTGTGCAGATGCTCCAGTCTAGGTGCCATAGGGGCTGATGTATCAAAGGAAATAGCTGTGGAAGGGTTTGCATATTTTCCCTTCATTAGAAATAGCCTGCAGTAGCACCTATCACTCCTTACCCCCTCTTCAAAAGGGTTTCCTGTAGTCCATTAGCATGAGCTAGGACTCTCACTCCCATTAGTCTGTGACACTACACAGTACATATGGCTGTGTTGACACCCAAATCATTCTGAGATGGTATTTATGTTAGTGGTGGTTTCTTACTTGATGGGGCATAAGCTGTTCCAAACACAGCCCTCCATGAACCCCCATGTTCATATTATTAGTAAAGAAAAGGTTTTGTTACAGAGCCAGGGCTACAAGAAAAGCTGGTGTTCCGGCTGAAATAGAACAGAAGTTGAACAGATAATGTTCATCTTGTGAGTCTGTGGCACTGAAAACCTCTGAATAGACTCTATTTCCGCTGCACTCGAAATCTGTGTTAAGCTGCATGAGACTCTGAAAATGACTTGAACGTACAGTTGTATATTTTTATCTTCATGTGACAAGATTGATACGTGCAGTGGAATGAGCGTAGCCCCACTGACAAAATAGTTTCACCTAATTTCTCTTGTCATATCTACAGTAACTGATAACTTGTGTAGGTTACTTATCCTCAACCATATTCTGCCCTCATTTACACCCTCTTAAGCCCTCTGACTTATCACTGACAACCCTGATGGAAGAACCAGGTTTTAAGGAGGGATTTGAAGGAAATTATGTAATAGGCTAGATTGAGCTCAAGGCAGGGGATGGAATTCCAAACAGAAGGGGCATATGGAAGAAGACACAAAGATAAGAGTAGAAGAAGAATACAAAGGAACCAGTCAGAAGGGTGGTTTGGGAGGAACAAAATGGGGAGGAATAGGAAGGAGTGATCACCGATATATACCGGGGAAAGTATTAGAAGTGTAATTGCAAAGCGTCTGACTGGGTTCTCATTTACATTCTGTGGTATTCACACCTCCACCCTTCACACGTACTCCACAGCAGCTGTTATAAACAAGAAGAATGTTTGCTTTATTGACTGATAGGAAAATTAATGAAGAGAGTAACTTGCCTCATCTCCCCCCCACCCTTTTAGGTGAATTTTCAATAAGACAGCATATTCAGGTTCTTACATTGCCTTTATCATCCATAGTATCTTGAGTGCCTTCCTGCAGTGCATTAAGTGATATGACTAACATCTGTTATGTGTTGTTCATTACCTTCAAGGGGACAATGGAGGATGCAGTACAAGTGTAGTGTAGTGTACTGGTAGGTTGTTTTTTTTTAATGTATATATTTATGTACATGGAGTGTAGAACTGTCACCCTAAGACCTTATCTCAGAGGTTTAGATGCTTTTTTAGATCTCTTGGGCCAAGTCATTTAACACTTTGAAGATAAGTAGTCTGACTTTGAACTTGACTCAGTGTTCTATGGGAAACCACTGTAGAGTGTGGAGGACAGATTTAAGGTGTTCTCAATAGCCTCTGTTGTAGAGGAAATGTGCTGCAGCATTCTATACTAGTTGCTGCTTCCTAAGGGCTGATGGCTTCATGCCCAGGTATATTATTGTAGTTCAGCTGGGTGGACACATACAACTGAAACTAGGTTATCATCTGCCAGGATGGGATGGAGTCTTCTAGCCACAAGAGATGGTAGAAAGCACTACCTGTGGATATTATTATGTGAGACGACGTCAGCAAGGAATCCAGGACGACTCCTAAACTATGGACTGAATGGACCAGTTGTGGGTGTGTGCCTTTAATCAAAGGAGATGGCACTATTGCTGCAAACTCCTCTAAGTGCTTTTTTGCCCACCAGCATAAACTCTGACTTGCTCAGATTCAGTTTCAACCAGCTGTTTTTGATCTATGAGCTGATTTCATTCAAGCATTGAACCGTCTTGGTAATAGTGCTGTGGTAGTATGGAATGGGGGTTCATTCCATGCAAAGACATGCATATTAATGGTTCTTGCCATCTTATCAGGTCTCCTAGGGGCTGCTTGTAGATGTTGACTAGGACGAAAGACATAATTGATCGCTGTCGGACTCCACAACTGAGGGATCCAGTGGCAGAGATATAGTTGAATGTCAAATATAGATTCACCTGTTCTATTTGTCTTGCTAAGTGGTTGGATTTCACTAGAGGGACAATGCATGAGGGAAAAAAGACAATGTAAAATGCAATCAGTGTGGCCTAATGGAAGCTATAAGCTATTTAGTGAAGTATAGCAGAAAGTTAAATAATGTCGTGAAATTCTGTCCACATTTACAGAAAGAGAGCCCCATTTGGTGCTGTGATCTTAGAATGAGTTATCATGTGACTAATTTGATAACAAAATGAATTTTTGCATGTATGCATTTAATTCAGTACTGACCCATCACCCAGGATGGTACTTAGAAATTCTATACTTCTGGAGATGCTGTCTTTCAGCTGAGGCCTGGAACCAAAACACTAATTCCTTCTGGTCATGTAACTTTTTTCAAGAGTAAGGGTGTTCACCTTGGTGACCTGGAAAATTCCAGTTTGAGTAATTGTATTATGCCTACCTAAGGAAAGAATTCAGCCTGTAGTTGCAAATGGAGGAAATGTTCTTCACTTTCCTTTTTGTGTTGGGTAGCTGGCAAAGAACAGCTACCACATTCTTTCACTGCAATGGTTAGTGCATTTAATTGATGAGTAGAAATTCTCAGGATGGGAAGTGCAATATAAGCTGAGCTCTATGAATAATAATTGCTTATCACTGAGTGAGATCACTGCCTTCTATATGACACCCACAGGTGGTGAACAGGAAGCAGGACAATTGTGAGGATTCCCTTCTGCCCTTACCCCAGATATATCAATTGTGGATGAAGATTTCCCCCTGTGGAACAGCAGAGGGTTTCAAATGTACGAAATCCTCAAGATTCCATGCAGATTTTAGGTTTCTACTGGAGGTCTTGTGTTTCCACCCCCTACCACCACTAGCTACCTGTCTGCATGACTCCAATGCAATTGTACTGCCAAAATCAGCCAAGTCTTGGGTTGCCTGAGGAATCATCTCTTTACTGTGGCAGATTCCACTGGACCATTAACTGTCCAGAATGTAGAATGTATTAATTTTCCTAAGCATTCCCCATAGGTTTAGTGGGGAGAAGATGTTCATCCTTCTGGTCCTACTGCTGGCCAACACCGCTCCTTCCCCACCCACATAAGGAATCTGCATGCTCAGAAAGCCATCTGTGGGGCCCTGAGGAGGTGGGAATGGCACAGCATGCTGGGGGCCCTGGCTGCATGTAAAGCCTTATGGGATTATCTGGCACACAAATTTGTTTGCACGAGCCATGCTGAAATTAACTCACAGAAAAGATTATCCATAATGTAATTAGTTCACTGATATTTTTCATAGACATATTGTACTTCCCAGCCAGCACTAACATCTGCCGGGGAGAATACAGGCCACACCTGAACTACCATGTTGTTACTGGAAACAGCTACTAGAAGTCCTGGGAACAAGGGATTAACTGGCAAATCAGTTATTTTCAGCTTTTGGATGTATCCAAATTGCCTGTGACATCTGGGGTAGTTAGTGATGAATGATTAGTGTTTGAAAAGTTAAATATTTAGAGCAGGGCCTTTTAAGGTAAACAGTTTAATTTATTACAAAAATATTCCAGCTTTTCTTTGTATTCTTACACAATGTGCTTCTAATTAGACAAGATATGTAATAAACTAACAAACCTTAAAGATGGTTCCAGACTTCTATCCAAAGTTTAAAACTATAGACTACAACCATTTTTATTTCAGAAATCGCTAGCAGTTCAATTGATGATTTTTCTCAACTGTAGATCTGTAGCAGAATGGGGAAAACCAGATTTTCACGCACAATATGCAAACTTCTTCTTACAGTTTATGAACTCACAAATGTGAATGGTAGGAGGGTGGCCCATTTCTATCACAAAAGGGAAATGGCTTGATGATATCCAAAGTGAGGAGTGTGCCATACATCTATCCACGGCAGATCAGTCAGTGAAAAGCCCAGAGTGATTTGGAGGATGTGTGCTTTCACTGACATTGAAGCAGAATGATCTACGTTCAGAATGATATGCAGTACTGTCAGTGTAATTACCAGGACAATTGATAGTTCTATTAAAATGGAGAAAACAAGATAAGTCAATTAAAAGTATGTGAATGCCCCTGATGTGAGTCTGGAAAAGCAAGTAGAGTTAGAATAAGAGCAAATTGTTAATCTATACTATCTTTAGCATAGTAAGGGTATGTGTGTTCATTCACCCACTGGGCTGGGACTCCAGGAAAGAGAGCCATTAACACTGGCACAGGGCCTGAGTAAATTAAGATTGACTTGACAATGAAAACCAGGCTCAGAAGTAGTATGGGGTGCGGTGCGGGGGTGGAATGAGAACTGTAATTCATCAGTTCTTTCTTCTTCCTTTAGACATCCCTTACACCTCTTAATTTGAAACTCCAAGAGATGGACCAGCAAAAAGAAGAGAAAAAAGGATTTCTATTCCAGTTGAGTCCATTTGGGTAGACACGGAAACCCTTTTTAAATGCTGGATTTGATTACATCAGCACAGCACAAATTGACTCCAGCAGAACCACTGCCCTAGTTTCCCCACTGGTCAGCAGTATCCCTCTGGGTGTCTAGACACACCCATGCCTCCGAGTCCCCTTGTTATTAGGTAGGGTGTGCTCTGCAGCCTTTGAAAGACCTCCCTTCTCAGTGTAAATGAGATTTCCAGACCAAAACCAACACAAATCTGCTCCCCTCGGTTCAGAGAAGCTTCGCATCCCTAGACAACAGCATGCTCTACCTCAGTGGTTCCCAAACTTTAACAACCTGTGAACCCCTTTCACTAAAATGTCAAGTCTCACGAACCCCCTCCTAAACATGAATATTTCCAGGGATTTTCTCCTTTACCTGAGTATAAAAGCAATGATCTTGGAAATATAAAATTTGTTTTTATGACATGCTTATTACACACTATTATTTATCATTACATCATTTTTATTACATTATGAAAATGGCAACACTCTTCCAATATCTCACTTTTGTAGCTTGTATCACTTTGAATAAACCTGTTATAAGACAAGGCTCGTGTGTTTCATCAAGGAGCATCAGATGTGAAACAGCATGAAGGTATTTAAGAAGCCAACTCAAAGAATTCCTCCTACACAAGCATTCGGGTCTTGAGCAGTCGAGGCAAACAACGCACGTTACAACAAAGATTAAACTTGTTCTTCATAATAATTTAAAAAATGATATTAGCTGCCTATTTAATTTTAAAAACAGCAAAAAATATCCACCTCCCTTTCCATTTCTTATAAGGAGTCTTGAAGTTTAAATCTCCTCAGTATGATAGATGTGCTTGCTTTGATCTGCTTAGCTCTTGGAAATCCAGGGGCTCTGGGCTGCTGCCCCATGCTGGGGTCCCTAGGGACAGCTCTGTCCGCCATTAGAGAATTTTTTCCATGAGAACCCCCTGTAACATTTTGTGAACACCCAGGGGTTCACAAACCCCAGTTTGGAAACCACTGCTCTACCCCATTCACATAGTGCAGGAACCATTACAACTTATCTTTGGATAGCATCGTAAGGGCATCTTCCTGCTACCGTGCTTCTAGCATTCCCCAGGATGCTAGATCATGAAGCAATTGTTGCTCCACTCAAAACCACCTTACTTCGCTTTCCTCCAGGACCACTTCCTATGATTGCCTGATTCCTCTCAAGCTTTCTCACTAGCCCTTTTCTAAGGACTTTCAGCCTGACTCATCTTCAATTGCCTCTCAGCACACCCCCACATGGATTTTTAACCAGACCCAGATTATGGATGTGTACCAACCCCTGCCGCTCTTATTACTTCCCCCCCCCCATCTCTCCTCCCACTGAGGTACAGGAGCAGCCTTATGTTTCCTGCTTCCCTTTTCCCAGCAGGCCTTGTTGCAGCCTCCAATTTCTGATCCTCCCTGGGGACTACAAGTCCCAGAATTCCCTTGATCTGAGAAGAAACCAGGCAGAAATAGGACTCAAACCCTTCTTAATGGTCCCGTTCACCCTGAGACAGATTCCAAGTTGTGATTAAAGTTGTCTCTGCTGTAAGCTAAGGGTATGTCTACACTGCAATTAAATACCTGCAGCTGGTCACTCAGGCTCACAGGGCTCAGGCTGCAGAGCTGTAAAATTGCAATGTCGATACTCGGGTTTGGGCTGGAGCCTGAGATCTGGGACCCTTCCCCCTCATGAGGTTCCAGAGCCTGCAATTTTGCAGTCACTCAGCCTGAGCCCCAGTCAGCTGACCCAGGCCATCCATGGCTGTTTAATTATAGTGTAGAAGTACTTATCTTTCTCAGAAGTTCACAGTAGAGCTCTGTGAAACTTTCTGGCTTATTTCCTTTCTTAGATTTGTTCTATGTGGTTTTGCTACTCTTCAGTTTTAGTTTACCTCAAACCAAGAATTACACAGTTGCTAAGGCAGGGGTGAGCAAACTACAGCCTGCAGCCCAGGGTCTGGGGCTTGCCCTGCTCCAGCACTTCAGCCGAGGAGTAGAGCAGGGTCGAGGGCTGCTCCATATGGCTCCCAGAAGACGTGGCATGCCCGCCTGCCCTCTGGCTCTATGTGTAGGGGCAGCCAGGGACCGCCACTCTGCATGCTGCTCCTGGCCTAAGCGCTGCCCCTGCAGCTCCCCTTGGCCAGGAACTGCAGCCAATGGGAGCTGCAGGGATGGTGCCTGCAGACAGGGCAGCGTGCAGAGCTACCTGGCTGAGCCTCTGCGTAGGAGCCGAGAAGGGACATGCCACTGCTTCCGGGAGCCGCTTGAGATAAGCACCACCCGGAGCCTGCACCCCTAAGCCTCTCCCCACACCCCATCCACCCTGCTTCAGGCCTAATCCCCCTCCCACCCTACAAACCCCTTGATTCCAGCCCAGAGCACTCTCCTGCACCCCAAATCCCTCATCCCAGCTCCACCCCAGAGCCCACACCCCCAACCAGAGCCCTCACCCACTCCCATACCCCAAACCCAATTTTGGGAGCATTCATGGCCCACCATACAATTTCTATTCCCAGATGTGGCACTCAGGCCAAAAAGTTTGCCTACCCCTGTGGTAACGCATTGAACTGGGTCTTTTCCTGGATAACTTCTCTGTGGCTCAGTTTCCCTGCCTGTCAAATAGAGATGATATCTATGCAAACCAGGCGGTATTGTTTGTATGGTGTTCAGATAACATGATGATGAATACCAAAAAGGCATACATAAAAGTAAAACTCAATTTAATTATTCTATGATCCATAAGATGTCAATCCCCCTTCTCTAAGGACAGGTCTCCTCCTGAAAGGCTGTGGATTCTCCAGCTTTGCTCTATTCTTGGGGATGGGTAAAGAAGGCGAAATTCTTCTGAAACTTGTCCCTTCCCTTGGATGTTTAACAAACAAGTAGCTGATGCTTCTTCTGTAACTTATCGATTTGTGTCACCTCATTATTATCACACTCACTAATATCCTCCATGTCTGCCCCTTCACCAAATTCAGTGCCATCATACAAAGTTGAAACAAAACCCCTTTAACTGAAAATTTGCCTGCAAGCCAACCCAGGGAATTTCATATGGTACTATGGTACTACTTTGTATATGAGGAAAAAAAATCAACCTATGAATAATTTTTCTTACTTAACAATTTATTTTATTTTATTTATTTTCCAAAATTAAGAGCAATCTATCTACTGGCTGCTATTGGATTTTTGAAAGATAACACCCTGACTTACAACAAAAACATGCCATCCACCAATTTTAGAAACCTTTCTGTCTACGTAAATGGCTTAGATTTAAAGCTGTTACCTGATTCTCATCTCGTGCTGGCATAAATCAGGAGTGACTCCAGTGAAGTTGGAGTTACACTGGTGTAAATCTAGCATAAGTGAGAGGAGAGCCCGTCTTACTAAACAAAACATGAAAATAATCTTCAACACAGTCGAATACCTTTGATTATTTAAAAATGTTAAGGGAAGCTGAGGCATTTAAGTTTAAAAATCATGTTGAGCACATGCACGATACACTTCTTTTGGATGGCTTTTGTTAGGATCTGCATGAGGTCTAACTACATAAACACATGATGGACTAGCCTTGTGGCCTATTGTGTACTTAATAAGGGCTACAAATTTTCCTATTATGTAATTGTTAGTTTATCATGTAGATAACATGGGTTTAAAAAGACCATCATTACTATTCACAATGGCCTACGAAGGAGCTATTATGGAATGAATAGTTGGTATTTTTCAGTGTCCGAATTCAAATAGCTGTAGCTGCCCCTTTATTTACAGAGAGAAAAATGAAGGAGTAAGAGGGTCGAATATTTATTTACACCGTGGCCATATAAAGGAGCCATAAGCGGATATAAATCTAAAAGAATCCTGTGGAGTTGGGAATGAGATCACTGGATCATCCCACAGCATTATTTTGAACCCATGTCATTTTTTTGATTTGTCTGGGGGTGAGGGATTTCGAAGAGAAGGTCCTGTTCCCTGCCTGCATGATATTAGTAACTGTCCAGAATATAGATAAAATGGAACAGCTCAAATTAAAAACAGCTCCACCCTTAAACACACACACAGACCAACTTACAGTCTTCCAAAAGCCCAAATTAAGAAGCAGTTGGTTAATATTTATATAAAAAAATCATTCCCTGACTAGCCTCAAAATGAACCACTGTCCCCAAACTGAATTTTTTTACACTAATCTCCAAGTTGCCTATCCAGAGCACTTCCAAACACTATTTGTTTTTTGTTTACGCAATTCTATACAAAAAACAAAAAGCATTTCAAGCCAAGAGATATTGGATGTGCATGTATATTTCCCACTGTGTTATACTGCAGTGCACCCTGCCCCAGTCTTTCCATCTTGCCTAATTCCACTGCTTTCTTCCCAGACACATCATACAAATCACATGGGTTCAAAATAAGACCAGGGCAGGTCTCATTCTCAACTCCACAGGATTCTATCTGTTCCCTTCAGTATATCCAGAGTGGGTGGAGAGCTCCAGAATTTCATCAGAGGAAGAGCAGAATTAAAGTGTGTGTAAGATTTTTGGGTTTTAAATTTATTGCTATTTGATCTGTCCTCACTACAGAAAAAAACTAGAAAGAAATGGGATCTTAGAATGAGATCTGGGATGTCTTAATGCCCAAAAACAGCCTCTGTAACCTTCTGGCTAATGGAAGCTGTAGAGATTTGCTGGGCTTCATAGCTGCAGGGCTACTCCTTATATTAAGGCGTAGTTACTAGAGATGAGCTTTTCTCTTTAAAACAAAAACTAGAGCTGGTTAAATTATTCACTGCAAATTGTTATCTGGTGAATTTTGATGTTTTTTGATAAATAAATATTCTATTAAAAATGTTTAAATTATTCAACCAGCTTGATTGTTAACCAAATCTCCCCCCACCCATCTCTGAGCCAAACCAAACACCCAAAACTTCTGAGGTTCGTTCTCTAGCAATGCAGAACCAGGCTTTCCACAGTAGCTCTCTTTTCAGACGATGTGCCTATCTGAAAAGCTTTTTTTGGCTTCCCCAGCATTCTCATCCTCTCCAGGGCTGACATGCATCATCTGCCCTGCTGTTGTCTACAAAACTACTATTTTCTACTGGTTCAAGCCCCGAAAAAGAAAGAAGAATAGGAAAGGGGGGGGGGGATAGTCAAATGTCTGCATGAGTTTGACTTTATTAGTGGCAGTGAAACAAAATGTTGAAGATTAAGAGAATGCTTAAAAACCAACACAGGTATAATATTAACTTGCTTTGTCTTCAGAATACTTGTAGACTATTCATTTTGGGCCTGATCTAGAGCCTATTGAAATCAATGGAAAGACTCCCACTGACCTCAGTGGGTTTTCGACCAGGCCCTTTGTCAAAGGAAAAAATGGGATATTTTCCTCTAGCAAATCAACAAGTGAATATGAAGACTATGGAGAGAAGAATATTTTAATTGCTTTTATATCAATGCCAGGAGTCTGGGTAACAAGCAAGAGGAACAGGAATGCTCATTGATGAGAAGAAATCTGATACAGCTGGCATTACTGAAACCAGGTGGGACAACTGACATGATTGAACTGTTAAAGGCATTGGTTATAACCAGTTTAGGAAGGACAGAATGGGTAAAAGAGATTGGGAGGGGTAGTACTCCATATGAAAGACACCATTGCTTTTTTTAGATTTATTGATCATTCTGAACCCCAGGAGGGGGTGCTGGTGCGGGCTGTTACAGAAGATCATCAGAAAACAGAGACTTCCTTAGGCACCTGACTGTAATCTGTGGAAAGAAAAAAATACGTTGTTACATGGAGACTTCAATTGGGGAAATGTATTAGTGGCCTCACGCAACCAGTAGTAAAACATCATTCAAGTTTCTATTCATTTTGTAACATGAAGTAACTATTTTGGGCCTCATTACAATGGATAAAGATGAAATAATCACTGGACGGGAATTGCCTCGGGATCAGTGATCATGATCTGATTATGTACAATATGGGTAAACAAAGGACAAACCCAACCAATAATATATACACTTGGCACTTTAAAAGGGCTAATTTCCCAAAGCTGAAGAAAGTTATGAGTGAAATTGACTGAGAGGAAAAATGTAGTCAGAAAAATGTGAATCAAAATAACAATAAATAATGTGGTAAATAATGTGGAGTACAGGCAGTCATACATCATTCATCATTCATGCCCGTCACCCCAACCGGGGTATGGGCCGCCAACCACAGATCTCCAGAGTCTTCTATCCTGGGCCATTCGCTCTAGCTGGTTCCAGGTATAGCCCATTTTTTTGCGCCGTCTTTCCTGACTCGTACATGGTCCTCACGTTCCATGTGCCGATGGTAATCCTCCTGGTTGTAAGAAGGGTGATCGGCTTAGTGGCTTCCTCGCGGCTTTCACCACCCAGCGTCATGCATCTTCGAGTTGAAGACCCTTCTTTTTCCAGGCTAAAAGTCTCTGTTAACTCTATTGTTGGCGTTTCTGTAGCAAGCTGATTTTTACGGGGTGGAGTTGCTAGCCCCACGCCCAACCCTCCTCCTTTACCCTGACTTGGCACAGGCAGATGGCCCCAAAGGCCCTCTCTGGTGGAGTTGGAGCAGCAGCAGCCCAGGCTTGTCGCTCCGGGGGCTCCGGGTGAAGCCCCAACGCGCGGGCCGAGGGGGAGTCACAGAAGGAACCTCCCCCCCCCCGCGGTACCCGGGGGTCAGTTCAGCCTCCCCCAGCGCCTCCCACTGCCTGTGTGTGCAGCGGCCCCAGCCTGGCCCCGGCCCCGGGCTCCCGAGCAGGTTGGTCCTGGCCCCGCAACACAGGCCGGAGGAACCGCCCGACAGGCCCCGCCCCCAGCCCCGGCCGGTGCCCGCTCGGTGCCTGGGGCCATTCAAACAAAATGAGTTTTAATACAGCCAAATGCAAAATTATGTATTTAGGAACAAGGAATGCAAGCCATATGTACAGAATGGAAGGCTATATCCTGGGAAGCAGGGATTCAGAAAAGGATTTAGGGATCGTAGTGGACAAGAAACTGAACATGACCTGCCAGTGTCATGCTGTAGCAAAAAGGCTAATGCCCTAACTTGATGATCTGGCCTTAAATTGTATGAATCTATGAGCATGTGTGCTGGTGAGCAGAGAAGTCTATTTATTTTTTTCAAGGTTGCTTTCTATGCTTTAATCCAGCTTTTTAAACATTGGAAGAAGAATCTAAAATGTATGTTAGACACTGTCAGCATTTTCTCCATTCATTTTAAATCATGATCCCCCCCGCCCCATCTGTGCTCACCTGCCAAAATATCTCTAAAAGTGTTACAGTAGCACACAGATACCTGCACATATAACGGATGTGTAAGTGCAGAAAAAACATCTTGCAGGTCTTGAGAGCCAGCCAATATTACAAGATTTTTACAGAAGGAACGATACAAGAAGTGTGAGTTTGAGGTCTATTAACACTGCATTTTCCCAACATATCACAAATACAGAAACACCTGAGATAAAGAATTTTAGCTGATCTACTTTAAAGTATTCTCTAGATTAGATATATTTATTTGTGCCTGCATTTAGATATTGCATTTGTGGAAGAAGGCAATTCAGTTTTGTAAAATATTGACTACATGTCTAGGCCCAGTCTTGCAGCCCTAATTTATGCAAGCAGAGCTTGCTCATGTGTGTACTCCCATTGTCTTCCATGTGATGAATCGTCGTATATGGGCTACACATGCCAGGCATGCAGAATGACAGCCACGAGTTCTCTGAGTGAGCGAAAAATCTGGATTAAAGCCATTTTTCTAAATCAAACTAACTTTCTGAGAAGTGTATTGTATCACTTATGTTACATAAAGTAGTGTGTGAAGCCATTTTATAGACTTTCTTCCACTTGCTTGTTTGAGGACTCTCCAACCTGTCCCAATTCCTTTCCCCATGCATTTTGCATCTCCTATTGCTTCTCTTATGCCCCCTTCTGTCTAGGATAATGAGGAATGAAAGACAAATTCAGCTGGTTTCATTAATTTCACCTGAAGTGATTTGCATCCAGCATAAGGTGAGGACTTTGGTGTCTCGTTTTGTCAATCTGGCATTTTGTACCAACTCAAAATTTACTTTTGAAATCGGTCACTTAAGTGCTACTATCCAGTTGTCAAGGCTGATTCCTCACTCTGGCACTTTGAGTGCAGAAGGTGGGGGCCCGCAAGGATTAAAAAAATTAATACTGGCCACTCCAAGTTTGTATTAAACGCCCAAGGTTACAGCTTTTCTCTGACCTTGGCTTGGTAGATGCTGCCACCATGCAAATGCAACCCCCCTTTTTTTGGAACCCAGGAAGGCACACTTGGGAATTCCTTCCTGTGGAGTATCCTCAAGAAAGAAAACAAAGGAAATTAGCTGTTGCCACCAACTAATTAAACAACAAATGCACAAACCTCTTAGGACACCAAAAATCCAATCCTGTTATTAAAAAGGTAAATTTTATTAAAAACAAAATGAAAATACATCTGGAACTTAGCTTTTGCTAGATTTAAATAACCCACTTACAAAAATTAAACATCAAGAATACATTTCTTGAGATCCAGCTTAAAGGTTACAGCAAAATAAAAGCATTTGGGGTTAGCACAGAGGAGTCCACTAGCCATCAGAAATAAACCTAATCGTATCTTTCTAAACATTCCTGACCTACTTACATATTTGGGGGTTCCAGATAAGTAGTTCCAGATAAGTAGCTCATAGAGCTGATGATCTATGTTGATATCTGGCATAAAGCTTCTCATAGCATAACTGCTCCCTGTTCCCCTCTTTCCCAGAGAACAACAACAGAGAGAAAGGGGAAGTTCCCCCCCCCCCATTTTTAAAAAGTTCTAGCCTTCCAACTGGTTCTTTTGGTCAGCTGCCCACTCCCTTTCCTTTACATGGGAGACTTTTTCACCCTTTTCAGGTAAAGCAAGCAGAGAACAGACACCAAGAGGGACTTTATAGCTGGCTGGCTGGGTGTCCAAAAGTCTCTCAGGGCTACCCGGAATAACTCTGGCGGTCTCCATCTTCTCGTTCAGTTATTCTGCCCTGTTAGAATCCAAACAGTCCAGAGATAATGGATCATTTCTTGAATCCATATTTATAGCTCCTTTACACAGAAAGCAAGCTGACAGTGTCTTTACCCATGTGGGCTTTTCCTTTGATGATGCTGAGTGAGGGATGCACTTGGACTTTTGACTTCCAACCATATACATAATAGCCACTTGCCTTGAAATTAGCATTTTCTGTTAAAGTCCTTAACTTCTTCATTAGCGTTTCACCAAATTTCATTGATAGGTAATTTAGTTACCAGGGTATTTACCTTGTAAATGTTTGCTATTACATTATGAGGGGAACAGATACGTGAAAACAATGTGTGTAATGGTCCTATTAGTTTTATGACGCCTAAACTCACAAAATACTTATACATTTACAATCACTTTGATCTAATACACAAGTGAATTGAGCTGAATACACTCTATCCTGACCTGGTCAGCCAGCATCACAAGACCCATACTGTGAGGAAAAAGGCATGACTCCCACAATAGGGCAGAGACACGCCCTCCCCTCCCCTCCCCCCCCCGCCACACACACAAGTGGGACAGACCCTCTTCCCCTTGGAAAATCCTTACCAGCCTTTTTCTGAACCTTGAGGACTGCTGTTGTGGGAAGTTGGTGAGTAACCCTTTCTGACAGAACGGAGCTGAAAGAGGCTCCATGTGGACCCTGCACTGAGCTAAATCCTAGGAGCTGGGGAAGGCTGGCCAGTCAGCAATCCTCTTTCCCAGCTGAACAGTGGTACCAGAGACTCCCAGGGGGAGGAGCAGCCTATTGTCCCTTGGTGAGTGTCTCCATCCCTTGCTATGGGGACTGTCCTCCCCTTCACCACTAGCCCCATCAAATCCCCCACCCATTTATGCATGTGGGTGCCATTTATCTGCCTCAATTCCTCTCACAATGATCCTCTAATTCCCTTCATGCAATGCACACTTAAAAAATGTAATTATAAAAAAACAACCAAACACTGGCAACTAAAATGAGACCTGATGTATCTATTAAGTGACCTTAGCCATACCCACAGTCTGTTAAGTCTTTTCTTCCTCTCTCCATTGCACTGGCATTTTGCTATCCACCCCACCAACAGTTTCCAGTCTGCATATGTTTTGGTGCAACCCTATTCATAAACTGCCATGTACACATACTGTATATACAAATGATCAATAAATTATAATACTAAAATTTAGACAAATCAATAGAGTGGAACAGATTGCCCTTGGATCATCTTCCTTGGATGCCATATCTAAGAAACTGAGCCCTACCTATTTATTAAAACGCTCAGTTTTATAAAATGGGAATTTGGGGTTAGATCCTATTTTAGTCATACCTGTACCACCCTATTCAGGTCAGTGTGGGTTGCATTGGTATAATGAGGGATAGAATTTGAACTGATCTGAAAGATTTCATTCCAATATTTATTTAAAGTCACCTGATAATGTCAGTCATATGCTTTCTATAGCCTAGGTGCATGTTAATATGCCGTAGTTTACTCATGTTGTAAACCATTCTAAGCGGTATGTTGTACATTTGAGGCCAAATCCAGGCGGCATTGAAGTCAATGAGAGTTTTCCAGTTAACTTACTGGGAGCAGGATTTCCCCCCATAGTGAGAGTTCCACATATGGCATTTGTGTAGTATATGCCCCATGATGTGTTTGTTTGCTTATGGTTCCTAATAGCTACACACTTTACAGTTATTTAATATAAGCTACCACAGATTGAGTTAAAATTTACCATGGAAATATCTAGTTTTATTGCTCACATTTTCTCTTTTATTTCGGTACTGGCAACATGGAGAGAAGGCCACCTGTGAATGGCCAACCATCCCATGCCAGTTTTTCACACCGTGCTAAGGGTTGTTTGATTAACAGCAAAGCTGTGGCTGTTCAATGGGCTGGCATACGTGCAGTTTGTGAATGACTTGATGAACTGTGGAAATCAGGAGTAAGAGCTGTCCTTCTGGATAATTTCAGAAAAAGGCAGCCAGTTAATAAAACAAATAATATAACATATGGCTTAGATAACATGTGCTTATATAATGGCTTTCATGTGAGTACACCTCTACCCCGATATAGCGCTGTCCTTGGGAGCCAAAACATCTTACCATGTTATAGGTGAAACCGCCTTATATCGAACTTGCTTTCATCTGCCAGAGCGCGCAGCCTCGCCCTCCCCCCGGAGCTCTGCTTTCTCGCGTTATATCCGAATTCATGTTATATCGGGTCACGTTATATCGGGGTAGAGGTGTATCTCAAAGTGCATGAGTTCAGATGTACAACTCAAACTTACTTTAGGGTAAGTAACTCTAGCAGAGGATATAGCATTCAAAATTGAGAGCAGAGCAGCTAAATTGGTGAGGAGTTGTGACACTGATGTCACAGCTCCAGGCAAGCACCTCATCATGGCCACCCACTAAACTGCTGTCAGGGAACCCCACCACTGGGTGCATGGGTGTTTTAAGGCTCCAGAGACTGAATGGAGTCTAGCCACTGCCCGAGTCTTGAGGTCCTTAGACATACTTTTGGAGTATATACTTTCTCTCCAGCATGTCCTCCAGAGGGTTGGAACCTACTGTCCAGCTTCCTAGCCCCTGAGTGCAATATTGACCCTTCAGACTTTCCCATAGCTTATATAAACCCTCTCCCAGAATTCCACTCCAAAGCGGAGCCCCTTCTGGGTTACAGTTTAACTCATTCAGGGGGCATGTGGTAGATATAGCATTTGGCACACACAGACACTTTGCATAGGTGTCTAACACATTATTGCTCTTCACTTAAAAGAAAAAGCTCAAGATAATATGACTTATTTAGGAAACCACAAACATCCTAACTGTGGGGGACTGTCTGTGTTCAGGAAGATAGCCAGGATCCCCTGCCTCATCAGGCTGCTACATGTTGGGTAGCTTCTCCCTCATCTTGAGCTGTGGAAAAATGCCCCCATGACTAGAATAGCTCCTGTCCTTTTATAACGTTCAGCCCCCCTTCTGTAGGTGACAGCCTTGCCAGCCTCTTCAGGTGATCATAGACTCCTGCCAGGTGACTTCATTATCAAAGCAGCCTCCCCCCCATGAGTTCAGACTTGAAAAACTGGTTTTTCCTGGGCTGTAACCCTCTCTTTGTCATTTAGATGGCCAGTCCTCAAAGTTTAATGATTCTCTGTTAGACCTTTTCCACTACCCCTGCTGGAATTTCAGGCCAACATAGTTGCAAAGAGACTGTAGTGAAGAGTTTGTAGCTTGGTAAAGATACCTGTAGTGAGTTCATAATCTCAAATTGTACAGACAAATTCCCCAAATCATCACATTTCTCCCTCATAAAAGATCAGAGCAGGGCTTTCGTCAAGTAATGCAGCAGAGTTCTTACCCCCCCCTCCAATTTTGATTTTTTTCTGATCATCAGCAGACAAACTTCACTGTGCACACCAGCCCAACAGCTGTTCTTCCTTGAGCTGTTCACAATTCACACTTGCTATTTCACTTTTACCTGAAACTAATTAAAAAATTTGCTCCCAGTTTTCAGTTTAAGAGCAGAAGGGTAGGCCCTGGCAAAAGTGTTTTGACAAGCTTCCTGCACTACCACACCAATCATATGCACTGCCACTATTTTTTCACACTGGACATTACTTTCAACCATTTGTGGACCATCCTCAGATTTAATTGTACACTTTACAAAATCCTGGAAAACCCGGGGGAAACAATGTTGCTTACAGCTTGCTAAACTTTCAGAATATAGAAAAAATGGCCTTTTTACTGTTTGCCCTTTTGTAACACAGTGCAAAATGTAAACTCAAATCAAATCAAATAAGAACCTATGATTAGGCTTCTAAATTTCTCAAGAAGACTTGTAGCTGCTCAGCACTTTTGAAAACTCAGGCCACTTATTTAGATGCCTAAATATGGATTTAGGCCCCAGTTTGGAAAATCCTGGCCATAAACTTTCCAACGTGTTTAAAAATATATTTGCCAATGTTTGTAAACCAGAGTCTTCATCGTGTTGCACCAGTGTAAATCTGGATGATTCCATCAACTTCATTATTTCCAGTCTGAAAATGGTTGATTTTCCAAAATCCGTGTGTGTGGGCAGTGATGTTATTCATAGCAAGATGGTAAATGGAAATAATAGTATATGCTTGATAATGAAAAACACTATATGACTTCTTAGTGTCAAGTATTACAATAAAAGCAGCAAAACAATAAAAATTTTTAAAGCAACCTCCAAAGCAGCTAGCTAAAATCAGTTGTCTAGAAATTCTATATGCCTAAAGAGCAAACAAACATGTACTAGAAACCTTGGGATGATTGAAAGTGGTTGCTTTGGACAAGGAGTTGTCTATTTAAGGTAATACTTCGATTTGTTATGTTATTTTTTAAACATAGTTCAGTTCTTGGAGAAGATCATTGTGGAGTTTCATGTTATAGAATCCTTTAAAATCAATAGGACACTATGGGGATGTTTCTCCATTAAAAACCCACAGCTGGCCCAGCTGATTTGGGCTCAGGGGCTCAGGAACTGCAGTGTAGACATTTGAGCTCAGGCTATAGACCCTGCGAGGTGGGAGGGTCCCAGAGCTCAGACTGCAGTCTGAGCCCAAATGTCTACATTGCCATTAACAGCCCCTTAGACTGAGCCCCATGAGCCTGAGTCAGCTGGCATGGACCAGCCGTCGGGATCTAATTGCAGTGTAGACATACTCTATGAGTGAAATCCTGAGTCTACTGAAGTCAACAGGCGTTTTGTTATTGACATCAGTTGAGCCAGAATTTCACCCTTTATAGGTCCCTAAGAATTTTATGGTACAAAGAACCATCTGGAGAAAATGTTTCAGGCCATGCACAGTTTCCTGGCTATTCCAGTTTGTTCGCAGCAGCATTTGCTTGCTCTGAGATGATGTTGTTTTTCCTTGTTGAAGAGAGTGATGAACAGTGGTGCCTGTTTGACAATGTCAGAATAGGATGAGTTTCATGGCTGAGTTTCAGTTTCTCTCCCTTGGTGGGAGAAACCCACTGACTGCAGGGGCTTCCACAGTGTTTGTTACCTATGAGGAACCTCTGACAGAGCTACTTTTCTGCTCTTGTTTGGGTTTGGAACATAGTGACCTACAGTGTGTCCCACAGGAATGAGTGTTCATTGTGCTGTATGATTTCTTTGTACACACACACACAATTATAGCCATAATAGCAGGTGATCTGCCTTATGTATATGCAAAAAAACCCAAAGCCTAATACAAAATCTCAGCTATGAAATGTTAGTCTGGGGACTGTTTTATTTCTTGTGAGACCTCTGGGTGTGGTGAACTTTTTTTATGGCTGTATTTCTGTGGGTTCAACAGCACATGTAGCACAGGATCATCTGGAATCGGTGCACGAGTCCAGCTGTACAAATTTCAGACATTGTTCAAAAGCTACATTGATCCTTAAAAAGCCACATAGCTCTCTCTAATCCTACACTCACACTGACACAGAGAGAAGTTTGTTGTTATGCTGAGTATTTGAGAAGTTATTGTAAGAGAGTCCAGTATGATACAGGGAAAAACAGATTTTCTAGTCATGACCCAGGGACAGTTGTGAGAACTGAAATTCTCTTTTCTTCAGTGGCCGTGTCATTGTTTGCTGGGAACCCCGCAAGTATCATGTGCACAACTGGGAAAGAAGACTAACAATGCCATTTGCATGAATCTTCATTAAAAACATTCTATCTTAAGTTGTAAACTTGAAAAAGAATTGCTGCCTCACTGGTACTTTCTGGTGTGGAAACATTTCACATTTGACTGGAAGAATGGCATGTATAACTTTAAAATTATAACCAGGGCCGGCTCCAGCTTTTTTGCCGCCCCAAGCGGCGAAGAAGAAAAAGAAAAACCCGATTGAGGTGCCACCGAAGAGGAAGAGAGGGACTAAAGGACTCACCGCCGAATTGCCGCTGCAGGCCCAGACGTGCTGCCCCAATAACAGACGGACTGCCGCCCCTTTCTATTGGCCACCCCAGGCACCTGCTTCCTTCGCTGGTGCCTGGAGCCAGCCCTGGTTATAACCCATCTCCAGGTATTCATTTGCCAGGTCCACACTGGAGCTAGCTGTAGAACTGTCAAAAATATGGCTGCGGCCAATGTTGTATCACGCATGCTATCAGCTATCCCATTGGTAGTCCACGCTGCAGATATTCAGTGCGTCTCATGAGACAGCTCAGATACCTTAAAACACCGGAAGAATATTTAGTGTGCTTGGGCTAGACTTCTAGGTAACATTATAAAATGAGGAGCTATTATATAGCGCCGAAGCCATCTTGCTATATTGCTTTTCAATTGGCTTTGTATGCAAAAATAACCTTGGAGCTAGTGTATGTTTATCATACAGCTAGATATTTAACTTTTATAAATTAACAGAAGGCTGTGAAGTTGGTTTTATTTTTTCATCACTGCAGTAATGAACATTTGCAACTAGATAATGGTCACAGTATTACATATTTAATTGCCAGTTTCAAATGTTTACAATTCAAACTCATTGGAGACAGGTTTCAGAGTAGCAGCCGTGTTAGTCTGTATCCGCAAAAAAAACAGGAGTACTTGTGGCACCTTAAAGACTAACAAATTTATTGTAGCATGCTCACGAAAGCTCATGCTACAATAAATTTGTTAGTCTTTAAGGTGCCACAAGTACTCCTGTTTTTTTTTCATTGGAGACAGTTTCTCTTATTTTCTGTTTCTCTTTTTAGTGTAAGTAATCCAAACCAGATGATAACGTGGAGAGTAGGTTAAAATAAACAAGCCTAGTGGGAAAGTTGAATAAATTATATGGTATCCAAAGGGAAACTGTCTGAAATTCCTTGAGGCACCACTGTTAATGGGGCTAAAGTACCTGTTTCTTCTTCTGGCAGCAAATATTTCATGAAGTTAAATCCCATAGAAGCAGACCTCTTCTTCTTGAGTAATGGATTAGTTTATACATTACAAGGACTTTAATGAATGATAGACACTTGATTCAGCATAATATGCTCTGTACACAGAAATATTATACCCGAATTAACTACATTCAGAGAACTAGCTAACATGAAAATCGGTAGGGAAGAATTTGACAAATTGAAGTTTTAAAAGTACTTTTATAAGAATTTTCTTTTTAAAAAATACAGTGAGATACAATGCAACATGGGATCCATAGCTGAATTTAAATTGGATATAATTTCATGTGATATTTAAGAAAATAAATACATTTCTTTTCCATCCCCCCCTCCGTTTGATACTGAAAGACAAAGAGAAATTTGGAAATCCCAAACTGGGATTTTTGATTATTTATTCTTCAATTTATTCACCCTGTGGAAAGAATAATAACTTGAAATCAGGCTTCAGAGAGCTCTGAAGTATTTGGCATTAAATAGCTCTAAACCATATGGAAACCATAGCTATTGTCATTATCAGAGTCAAATGTTCGTTGTAAATCTTTCTAGTAAACCAGTCAATGAGCCTATTATTTCATTTCTAAGATGTAATGCCTTCTGGTAGTTTTAATTGCAAAATGTATCTAATCACTGAAGTATTATCATGAACAAAATATTTCGTACTTAGCAGCTCCCACATGTTAGTGAACACATCTGGAACTTGGTTTCACAGATACTGAAAAAAGTTACCCAGTTATGCCAACATTCAAAAAAACAAAACAAAAAAACCCCACAAAAAAACCAAACCAGACAGCAAAATCCAGGAGAATAATGGGGTCTTGTGATCATCTGAAGTATTCTATGGGAGGTGATAGATAACACAATGAAGGCTTCATTTAACCACCAATAGCAGGCTATTAATTTAACAATGTAGGGGCTCTTAGAGAAAATTGAATATAATGAACTTTAAAATGACCTGTTTGAGGAAGAGTATGTTTTTCATAATATCTCTGTAAAACTGTGCATAACAGAACCTCAAAATATTTGAGGCTATTTCACAGCATGTAATTGATTGCATGCACAGAAACCCCAACAACTCATCAGAATAGATATTGCACACGCTAAATAAGACAGACAAGGCCAGGGATGGAACTAATTTCCCACAAGGCTCTCAAGTCACTGTTCTTTCATTTAACAAATCTGGATTGGACCAAAATTGTGCTCAGACACAAAGCAGTGGTGATTCTCTTGAAGCTGAGTCATTACTGAACAAGTGCCTCAGCACTGAGGACCCAGGGTGAAATCCTGACCCTAGTGACGTCAATGGCAAACTCCCATTGATTTCACTGAGGCTTGGATTTCACCCTCTATGTTGCTGTCCTTAAGAT
The DNA here is from genome assembly GCF_016161935.1 of Mauremys reevesii. NCBI lineage: Eukaryota > Metazoa > Chordata > Testudines > Geoemydidae > Mauremys > Mauremys reevesii. The sequence goes on along the minus strand of NC_052633.1, from coordinate 33,034,135 downwards.
GTGACATAAAAACAAGGCTATTGAGAGGCAAAACTCTGAATGTGCTCCATACTGCCACCACTCCCACTGGCAGACTTCTGAGGCTCTTACAAATGGTGAACAACTGTCCTGGCTTCTGTTTCTGACCCTCTGTGGCAGTGGCAGCCCATTGTTAAGGGGTTGAGAACATGGCTAAATCAAAATTAATTTCAGATTTGTATTAATTACTTTGTAAAATATTCAGTCAGGTCTATTGACTTCTGTCCATATGCTTAAATTGTCCCTGTAATTTCATTTGGATACAACATTATTTGATTTTGTTCTAATCTATTTTATGCTGTTTCTTCGCTTCACCTCAGAGGTCAGCCGCATAAATGGGCATAACGACTCCGGTGGGGTTGATCCAGCCTTCAATTACATGGAGCACTTCTCCTTATGGTCAGTGGAGTTGTGCACATGTAACTGGGGACTGAACTAGGTCAATGGATACACAGGTCAATGTTTTCAATAATAGGTGCCTAAAGTTAGGCTCCTAAATCCATGCTTAGGTCCTAAACAGGTGGCCTGATTTTCAAAAGCGCTGAGCACTCAGCAGCTGCCAGGGAAGTCAGTGTTTTATATACAGGATCTCCCATCGCAGCATCTGCTCAAAGCTGAAAGAATTTTGGAACCCATGGCAAGTTGCCAGTTGAAATGGCTGAATAATATTCATTTAATAATTTGATGAACATTTAAAATAAAATAGTCAATGTATAATTTTTCCATTATCTGCCCAGCTGTAGCCACTGTCAATTTCATTTTTCTCCTCAAGTAATACAACTTTATGATGCCAAGCTAAAGCCGGCTTTGGAAATTTGCTGGATTCGGATTCCTAGTTATTATCTGTCAATGAACTGGAGGGCTAAAGCAACAATGGTAGTGAGCCAAAACTTGAAACCCTCACTCAGTTTTCATTAGGCAAAATGCCAGTTAGCTTCACACCTATGGCACTGTTCAAATGATCTATAATAATCTAAGGATTAATAAAAACCTACATTTGGATCCAAAACTAAAGTAATTGAAAGCATCTTTGAAAATAGCATTTGATTGCCTGTAGTTTTATTCCTAGATGAATTATGCATTGGCACTGTTTGCTAACTGAGAGATCTTTATTCCATGTTCTGGCAGATGGGTATGTATGGTACATGTTGTAAAAATTAAAGTATGTCACTTTATCAAACCGAAATGAAAACTATACATTGTCTTGCTATGTTAGAATGTCACAGTGTGAACCTTTGTTTATATGAAGGCATCTCTGCAGCACCAATAACACTTTATTCCTCAGCATCAAAGCAAAGCTGCATTTTATTTAGAGACTTGTTTCGTTTTCTAGAACATCTGCAAAACGGTTTTGATGGGATTCTATAATGCTAAAATGCAAAGTTCACAATGTTTTCTGCTTATAGCAATGTATCAATTCCATTTGGATTCACTTAAAGAAGAATAACATTAAAAAACTTGGGGGGTGGTTATTGTTCATGTACAATAATGGAAAGAAATGTTTGCTTTCTGTTCAGTTGTTGTACTCTTTTGATATAAAACTCCAGTTTACAATAAACTAAAGTACAATAAATGGTTGGCTTGCTTTTGTTTGACACTTTTGCTGTTCCTGGAGACTTCTCATCTGCAGTGGATAACCACAATCCAGGCCTTTAAGCATAGCTGTAGCGTATGGCTCAAAGCAGACAGTGCCTGATTTTCAGTGTTGAGCAACCACAGCTCCCATTAACTCCAGTCAGAATTGTGGATGCTCAGGAATTCTGAAAATCAGCCCCATGGAGTTTGAAGGTGGGGTTTTCAGAAGAGTTTACCAATGAATAGATCTTGCTTAGTCACCTAACTAGGTAGCTGGATTGAAAAAAGTGCTCAGCTTCCATTTAGGCACATAAATGATATGGCCACCTTTTCATAAATACTCAGCAACACCCAGAGACCACTATGGGAGTTGCTGGATGCTGAGTCCTTTTGAAAAACTGGCCTTCACTATGCACTGGATGCTTACTAAGGCCTGATTCAATGTCCATTAAAGCCAATGGAAAAACTTCTTGACTGTATTGGGCATGGGGTCTAGCTCTGGAAATAATATCACTGTGAGGCACATTCTGAAATCTTTACTTATTTTATATGCTTACTCTGACAAAACTGTCATTGTCTTCCATGCAGATTTATTGCAAATGGAAAGAATGCTGCCAAATCTAAGCAGCTCTAATGAAAAAGGGACAACAGAAATGTGGAAAACATAGCCAATCTCTTCTTCACTTATGAGTCTATACTTACATAGTTGTTTAAGTAAGTAACTATGAAGTTGTTTGCTCACTGTATATAATGTGGAGCTGCATGTATATTAACTATGATTTGATGAGAAGGTGAGAGAGAATATAGTCTTTATTTTTGCTAATAATGCTGCTCTCTCTACTTGAAGTGAGCCTGTGGGTGTGTGAACATGTATATTCTCCACTAGTAATCATGCCCTCAGCACTTTTGCCTGATAATAGAGTTTTTCGACAGCTTACTCTCAAGCCTTTTGCTATGTATGGCTTATTCTCTCAGATCCTTTTATAAGCCATGGGAATTACTACTTGCAGTGCAATGAAGGCAGGACAGAGCACTAGTAAATATTCTGAAGGGAACATTTTTGTACTCACTGTAGGATGGACTAGGTGATATAAAAGGTCACTCTTATCCCTCATTGCTATGATTCTGTTAGTACAACCATCTATTGCTAAGCCAGCCAAGCAGCACCTCTCTTGTGCTATTCTAAATTTTCCTTTGCCATATTAGAGTGAAAATATATAGTTGATAACTGGCTGATATGATCTATAATTTAACCAATGTATATGTGATTTACTTTAGCCTATATTCAGGCATTCTGTTTGTACATAAGTGTCAGAAAGGTATGATCAAATATGTGTCAGTAAGTAATGCTGGTGTGGGGGCGGGGTGTAAAGGGAAGCACTCTGAAGAACTGGCAGGACCTGTGACCTCAGAGTCAGCTGAGATCAGCTTTCCTCCTATGGTGAAGGTGGTGAACAATCTCAGAGTTTTATTTTGCTGGCTTCATCTCTGTTCTCTTTTCTGTCCATGTATATATTTCTAGGGTGTCCATCACTACAATCGTTTAGGCTGGGATTTCCAAAGGAGTTGTAAGAAGTTAGGTGCCCAAATCTCACTAATTTCAATGTAAAGGAAGTAGGTGCCCAAGTGCCTTGAAATTCAATGGGTTTTGGTCATCTAATTCTGTTAGACTCCTTTGAAAAGCCTACATTCTTGGAATCTCAAATAAGCAATGTTAACCAGATATGCTTTTGTCCATCTTTGGGTTGCCAAGAGATCCTTTCCTCTTGGATTCAGACCTAGCTCAAATGAACCTGGCCTTTGTCACCTCAATGTATTATTGTTCCTCTCTGAAGGACAGCCAAGAAACTCCAACTTGTTCTGAATACAGCAGCTGCCTTCTGGGTAAGACAAACTGGCAAAGGTACATCATTGTACCTTGGATGCTAGTTCAAAACCAGATCCAATTCAACAATCTGGTGCTTAATGTTAAAGTCCCAAAGAGAACTAGATACCTCAGGGTATGTCTGCACTGCAGTCAGGAGGTGCGGTTACAGCCCATGTAGACAAACCCAAGCTAGTTGATCTAGCTAAATCAAAGCTAGTTTGAGTAATAACAGCAGTGTAATCAGAGCAGAGGCGGTGGCGGCTCAGGCTAGCCTCCTGAATACAGTTCCATCCAGGACCCTGGGTACATACTCAAGTAGCTAGTCTGTGCCACCATAGCTACACTGCTATTGTTACTCAAACTAGCTTTGATCTAACTAGCTCAGATATAGGCCTATAGGAGCTCAATCACACCTCCCAATTTGCCTCTCTATACACTCCGCTGTGTTAGCTAGGAGGAACAGATGACTTCAGTAAACAGTCCCTCCCGAGGGTAGTTGTAGGGACTTGGGACAGAGCTTTCCAGTGTAAGTGCTAGACTACACTAGAAGTGCTGCAGAGGCACTGCTGCACCGTGGTTGTGCATCTGGTGAAGAGCTCTCCCGTCGGCATAATATAACCACGTCCGTGAGAGGTGACAGCTGTGTCAGCCGGAGAAGTTCTCCCGCTGACATAGCATTGTCCACACCAGCACTGAGGGGCGTAGCTAATTCACACCATAATCTGTAGTGTAGACAGGCCCTAAGACCCAGGCCTGTGGAGTTATCTCCCGCTGGCGATCCAGCTGGTCACAAGACTTAGGAATGCATGTGGTAATAATGTGCTATAAACGTCATGTGGTCAGGAGGGTCAGAGGAAATTAAAAAAGCAGCAGGTGTTATTTGAGTTTTGATTAAGTTTTCTAAGGGGGTGTCTACGTGAACACTGACTGTGCAGCAAGCTGGGGTCATCCTGTTTCCAGAATGATGTGAGAATTGAAATGGAACATGCTTCTGGAACAATGGTGGGCAACCTGCAGCCCGTGGGCCACACGCAGCCCATCAGGGTAATCCACTGGTGAGCTGCCAGACAGTTTGTTTACATTTGCATGGTCGCCCGCAGCTCCCAGTGGCTGCGGTTCACCATTCCCGGCCAATGGGAGCTGCAGGAAGCGGCATGGACCACAGGGACGTACTGGCCGCTGCTTCCCGCAGCTCCCATTGGCCGGGACTGGCAAACCGCGACCACTGGGAGCTGCGGGCAGCCGCGCAAATGTAAACAAACTGTCTGGCAGTCTGGCAGTGGATTACCACCACTGTTCTAGAAGGTGGTGACTCACTTGGTCTCAGGAAAGCTGTCTCCTTCCCAGCTGTATATTAAACATAACAGAAGAGTAACAACTTTGGCATTTGATGGATGTTCCCTTCTTAAAATTGTAATTGGGTCTGAACTTGGCTTCATTTGATTCCTTATTCCGAAGCCTCGTCCCTTGCCCACTGTTGAATTATCACCACTGCTTTCCTTCCTTTCTTCTGAAATCGCAGTCTGTATAAAAACTAAAGCTATCCCATAGATATTTAAATCCAGTCTTAGGGCTTGTCTACATGAACTTTTACTGCATGGCAAATGGGGGTGTAAATCTACAACATGCCAGTATGCCACACACTAACTGTCCATGTGGACCCTGCTGCTGTGCACTAAAAGTTCCCTACTATTCACTAATGCACTATGTGCACTAACTTCTGCTAGTGCTGGTTGGCTCTGTATTAAGGAGCTGCAACTGGATCCCTGATGTCATTCTGTCCCTGCCCCATGAGCTGTGCTTGAGAATCAAGCCCAGCACTTTTAACACCAACATGCCCTACTACTTCCAAATAGGAACTGCTTGAAAATTTAGTAAGGTTATAAAAATAGTTTGTTTGACTAATGAGATCTGATCGATATGTTTTAGATACGTTACTAGCATTAGTAAGCCTATTGCCACAAGATGCCAGCATATTATCTTTTGATTCTATATGGAGTTTACATTTGTGGTGCAGTCAAGGAGTGTGAGATGAGTCATTTTTTAAAAAAAGTATGTCAAACGGAAGGCCACAGGGCAGCATAGATTTGCCAGCTGTTTGTTGAAGATCATGAGGGAAAAAGACAGACAATTATTCTTGTGGAGTTTTTTGTTGAAAAATGTACATTTCAAAATATTTTAAGAACTTTTGTTTTAATGAAAGAATGTTTACACAGGTTGTGGAGAATTATTTTTCAGGAAATTAAACCTCTGTATCTGTAGTTCTTTTATCTCACTCCTGCCTTTGTCACCTCCCCTCAAAGCACCAATAAAGTGCAGAAATTCTCATTAAATAAATGTTATAGCCAATCAAATAATGTACTGAATTTAAGATGTTTGATTTAGGCAGTCTGTTTTTTGCCTGTTATAGGTGAGTGGCGTATGCCATACTTTCCCGTTTCTAGTGGCAGAAAGATGTCTGGTGGAATAATTCAAGAAGACCAGCAGTTAACTGTTTTCTGGAGACTGGCATTATTTTGACATGGACAGCACTGAAAACATATGGGCTTTCACTTCTCTTGCCTTGTGCTTTCATTTCAAATATATTTATACTTGAATGCAAGAAAACATACTTAGCTTTTAATCCTTTCCTACCTTCTGGCATAGGTTCGCTTCCAGATTTTTACACCAATGAAAGTACTTTATTTCAGCACGAAAAGATTTTTTTTTCTTAAGTATACATCTTCCAAAGGAGCTGTTATGCTCTACTGTGTAAACAGACATTTAGGGAGTTCTAAAATGGGTAATTTGGTCCAACATATTTTTAAAACCCTTCTAGCCTGTTGTGTAAATCAATAGCTAGGGATACATTTTCAAAGAGATGCATGGGATTTTAGCCAAATGACTCACATTGATTTTAATAGGAGTTGTGCAGCTAATGTTTTATACAAATTCACCTCTCTGGGACCATTCTGCACATGCTTAAGTAGTTTGTTGAAAAGGGAAGGTTTGAATAAAGGGTTAAATAGGCCCTATTTATTTGCAGATCATTCTCATGATGTGGAAGAGCTCTGAAGTTATTACAGTCTAGTGTGCCAGTGAACAGTGAACAGTGCTGGAAATTCCTTGGTTGGTGTGTAGCAGGGGCACAATGTTTTCCACTATGGGTCACATGTGAGTGAAGTAAGGTTTATCATTAAGTATGTACTATGCAGAAGTATGTTTTCCAGCCCTGCTCCCTTGTTTGCAAGAGTGCAGGTTAAAAAAAAGGATGAGGTATGTGCAGAGAATGGGCATATGTGAGGAAACATCAGGTTAAGCCTAGTCCTCATCATGCAGATGAAATGCTTAAGTAACATTCTCCTCTTTCTGCCTTTTGATACACATGAGTAATTTGGGAGTGGTAAAGTACCCATTCAGGAATGAGTTCCTTGACTTGCTTGTTGCTTTTTTTACCTTGCACAGCCACACACGACATCCCATATTAACACAGTCCAAGATCAAAGCCCCAGTCCACCTACTACTTTTTTCTTAAGATTTTTTTTTTAATATAGTTTTTAAAGTTTCTGCAGAGGAGCCGTGGCCAGTTTTCTAAATCCAGTAGCTTGGGTGTATTTTTGTTTGGTTGTTTTTTTAAAAAAACACTGGGGAACCCCAGAATACTGGAGAAGAGTGAACGGAGGTGTAGTGCATGATCCAGGGAAGAAGCTATCATATCCACTAGAGAGGGAAAATGAAACACCTCAGATGGACACACCAAAAAGACTTCTGAAGGGGCCTAGCCTACAGCTAGAATGATAGTTCTCAACTGAGAGTGAGCTGCAGACTAACTGAAGGGGAATTGTTAGGTGTAGAAAGGGTCACCAAGGAGTATTTTTAGGGGCTGGGCCTTGAAAGTTTTATGTAGGTTGGATAAAACATTCATGCTTCTGGATGCGTACACAGCTCTGACTTGTGACTATTCATATGGTCAAATTAGCTCCTCCTGGTCTGTCTATCTGCTTGTTTTATCTGTACCTGCTTACCTCTTCATCTTCCCTCGCCACTAGTTAAAACTCTTCCCCACATCAGACAAAAAACAGATACAGCTGTCAGCCAGAGAACAGGTGTGTTTTCACATTTCAGATAGCCTATTTGTTATTGCTTTGATTGTTTTCCACCACACCCAGGACATATATTTAGTGGTGAGCCCTATAACAGATCATATTATATATATCTATATAGCTGCACTTTATGTAAGCTACAGCTACCACAGTTTTTTCAGCACAGTTCAAGTTCATATGGCTAGAAACACCTCTTCCTCTACAAAATGGCATTACTTCTACCATTTGATTTTGCAGATATTGAAGGGGACAGACCCCTATTTTGTCACCTAGATTTCAGAGAAAACTCTGCCCTTGAGCCAATGTTTGCTATGAATGTCTTATGAAGTGATACAATATGGTATAGATTAACTTCCTCATATAAGTGCCTTTGAGCATCTGCCTGCTTGCCATTAACCCACTTCAGCAATGAATTGGGTTGGGTTTACTGTGGTTTTTAGTTCCATCTATGGAGGAAGATCCTTTCATACCAGCAGCAACTTATTTCAATGAATGTATTAGTTTCATTGGTTTACCAGACTTGCCATAATGCACATATGGCTTAATAAAGTAAGTAGCTTTCAAACTCTTTAGAAACTACTCAGCATTGATGGCAGATCTTGCCTGGCAGTTCTGCAGGGGGCAATGCTGGAGGGCAGGGAGGAGACAGAGCAGCTTTCAGTATATGACTGCATCAGCATTATGACAAAAGCATTGCAATGCCAGGACAGGATGTCCTGCTGCGATTAGCTTGTCTTTCTGAACTCCATTACACATACTTCCCTTCTCTCCATCTCTTACTGCTCCTTTTGGATATTGGTGGTAAAGACGAGGAAGGCTATTTCTCCACTCTCTGACTCCACCCCCTCACTTCCTATTTGTTGGCAGGGACTGGGAGGAATCCCAGTGATTATGGTCCTGTTTGCCAGGCACTCCATCTCCTACCCCACAAGTGGCAGGCAGCAGAATGAATGCTTCTGTGGTCAGAACTCTGTTACTCCACCTTGGACCAGACAGAACATGAGAAGCACCAGTCAAATCCATGACACTTTAAGGGTATAGCTACCCTGTGATAAAACATACACGGCACCGGGTCTCAGAGCCTGGGTCAGCTGGCTTGGGCTGTGGGGCTAAAAATAGCAGTGTGGAAATTTGAGCTCAGGCTGAAGCCTGGGCTGTGAGACCTTCCCCTCCCTCACCCCCCCCCCCCCACACACATGGGGGTCTCAAAGCCTGAGTCAGCTGGCCTGAGCCAGTTACAACCATGCTGCTGGTCGTTTATCACAGTGTAGATGTAGCCTAACAGACTCACCCAGAGTTCCAAAGAGTCACAGGTAGCTCTAGGGTTAGTATCATGAAGAGAGGTAATATTTATCCATACTCATCAGGTTGACAAAGAGAGGAAGGATGGATCCATCCAGAGGCCTAGGATGTAGGAAACCTTGGCTCAGGTATCTGTTCCTCCACAGACTTCCTGAGTCAGTTAGGGCCTGATATTTAGGCAGCCTCTGCTCAGCATTGCAAGGCCTAAGTGATTTAGATATTTAAGTCCTATTTTCAAAAGTGACTTAAGCATTAGCAGCCTAAATCTCAATTACTTTATAGGGCAGTAATGGAGCCCATCTAAGTACTAAGATAGAAAGGTGGCTCCAGGCCAAATGTTTGGATCTGAATCTGAACTTCCCCAAGGCTCAGTGGTATTTCTGTCTGAGTTTGGTTGGGATCCTCACTAGTTCTAACAGCAGACGATCCAAAAACTGGCTGAGTGAGGTAATAAACCTGGACTATGAAGTCAAGGCATTTCCACATTAAGCAGAAAGAAATTTAAAAATTGCTAACAGTTTGGGAAGCTGTTTGAAAGGTAGGTTTATATGTTAATATGTTAATACTTTCTATCTGTCATTAATCAGAAATAGGCTGTTGTACAAAAACAGAGCTGCAATATCAGTCTGGGTATCCAATCCAGTTGTAAAAATGAGGTTAAAAGCATTCAAAGCCAAATTGTGGCAATCTCTATTTCATATTCCTGGAAAAGAGTGCTTTGGCAGAGTCTTGATCCTGAAGTTTTAGCTGATGGGAAGAGGCTTGCCTTAAACATGTTTATATTTCTTCTTTGACCAAACTCTGGGGTTTTCCATCATTACATCTTGTTTCCTACGCAACCAGATTTGTTTACAGATTAAAATAATCTATAGTTTTACATATAAATGCACTGTCAAAAGCAGAGAGATTTACAAATCTTGTTTTATGTGTCCCAACCCTTTCCTATAATTATATAACTGCATTTTATAAACTAAAGAAAGAAAAATCATTGAAGGCTTATGACCCACTAATGGCAAAACTTCAGAAGGCTTAGAAGTTCATCTTGGCTAAGCTCTAAAATTATGGGCTTTCCTGAAGCTTACTGCAAAATCTTTTGTATGCTCCTGTTGAGGGCTCCTTTCCCTTTTGCCTCACCTCACTTTTCTTCTCTATCTTCCCAAACCAATCAGAGCCTTCTTTTCCTCAGCTCATTTTCCACTACCTCTCATGCCTCCCAATAAGGCTCTGATGTTTGTATTTCTATGATCATTGGCCTCTCTACCTTCCTAAAGTGATCCCACTTTACGTCTCTCTCTGGACTGACCCCGTCTTTAAGCAAGTTGACATTTTTTTATTCAAAACATTGTTTGTCAAATAAAAATGGCCTATTTTCTAAATGAAAAGTTTTGCTTCTTTCATTTTTTTCTGTTTTTAAAAATGGAAAATAACCAAAAACTGGTGGTGTTTTTTTGTTTGATGTTTTTTTTAAAACAAACCAACAAACACACACATGACCCTTCCCGTAAAAACTTTGGATAAAATAGCCAACATTTAAATTTCTTTTGAATTTTTTTGTGTGGAAACTGCTTCCTATGTCTCAGTCAGCTCTACTGACTTCAGTGATACGATACTGTAGGGTTCCCTCTCCCACTTCTCAGACCTTTGTACTTCCTTCTTTACCCATCTCAGGATTGATCAGCCCAGCTCAGAAAGAGTTAATGCTTGTTGACAGGAGAGGAAATGGTGAGGATTAGAGCAGTTCCCTCAGTATGGGAAGAATGCGTGCCATTTTTTATTCAAGTTCTTGTTGAACCCTTGGGTACTTGTGGCTGCCCAGACAACAGCAGCTGCCAAGTGTTCTTTTCATCTGTGCATGAAAGTTACAAGCCTTCCCTTTCCGATGTGGACCTCACAGTGTGTCTGTGTCAACTTGAGGCTAGACTCTATGTATGGGTAGATGTAAAGAGCACTCAGAATCTCTAGCTGGTGCAGAACATAGTGCCCACTTACTAAGTGGCATCTTATGCAGGAGGTGCATTTACAACTGTGCTCCATTATTTGTACAGGCTTCCAAAGGGTTTCCAAGTAAAGCTTAAGGTTTGACTTGTAAAGCTCTAACTGGTTTAAGTTCTGGCTTCTTTAGGAACTGGTCTGCTCCTCTTTAAATAAATGATGCCGTAGCGATCAGATAAAGTGCTTGAGCGAACAGTCCCCTCTTTTTCAATTGAAGAGAATACTTTGCCATCATTAAGCCCAATGAAGAGTCTTTGGCTCGGGGACTTGCTCCTTCATTCAACAGAAGCCAATTTACAGACCTTCTGGGTATGCCACAAGGTGTTCACCCAGACCTTTCCTGGAGGGGCGGGCTCAACTGAGTGTGAGTGGATCTAGGAAAGGGACTTTCCTTCTAGGACAGGAAATCTTTTGTAGACATTAGTCCATCATTGTATGTTTTTCTAAAAGAGTAGAAATGATGGTGTATTTCAATTTAAACAATATGAACAGACAAATTTAAAATAAAATACCACTGTGGAACCCTGGTATCTGGCATTCTTCCTGATGAGCTTTTATCAGCAGCTGTACTCAGACCTCACACACTGTGGACTTTCCCTGCAATGCAGTGTCCCCTCTGATTTTGGAGAAATCCCCCCAGACCACAAGATCTGCAGACACTGGAGTTACCAGATTTACACCAAAGTCACCATTGTTACCAATTTGCACCTACCTCACTGAGAATAGTTTTTTCACAATTATTTTGAGTTCTCTTTCTACAGTAGGTAGGCAAAGTATTCATAATAAAAACACAAAACTAATGCAACCTTACAGATGGGGTGAGGGTTACAAACAAATACAGGGTCTCCCTTTGAATGAAAATGGGTTCCTATTAAAACAAGGAGAAAATCGTGTTTCTGCATTTTTGTTTTCAATTTAAATGAGCCATTTCATAGGAATTTTGCATAAAATGAAATTTAAAGGTACAAATTCATGCAAAAAATCTTGTGACATACTCATTAACATGAACATTTTGACATTCACATAGCTCAGGTATGAGCCTTCTTACATCAGAGAAGTAGCACAGATGCTCGCAACCTTTCTAGCTTTAGCACGAACATCTGGAGCATCTGAATTAAGGCTCATAATGATTAATAAAACATGGTTAACCAAAAATCCTAAGGGATTTAAACTTCTTTGGTCAGACTGTGACACACTTCCCCCATGCAATTTATACTAACTCTAAAAAAGTAAATTAAAATAAATTAAAAAATTATGTCTGAAACTTTGTTAACAGATAACTGTATTGTCAACTAAGACAATACAGTAGAGCCTCAGAGTTACGAACACCAGTTACAAACTGAACAGTCAACCACACACCTCATTTGGTACTAGAAGTACGCCATCAGGCAGCAGCAAAGGCAAAAACAAAAACAAAGGCAAATACAGCACAGTACTGTGTTAAATGAAAACTACTTAAAAAAAGGGAACGTTTAAAAAAAAAGATTTGACAAGGTAAGGAAACTGTTTTTGTGCTTGTTTCATTTAAATTAAGATGGTTTAAAAACTGCAATTTTGTTCTGCATAGTAAAGTTTCAAAGCTGTGTTTGGTCAGTGTTAAGTTGTAAACTTTTGAAAAAACAACCATAATGTTTTGCTCAGAGTTACAACCATTTCAGAGTTATGAACAACCTCCATTCCTGCGGTGTTCGTAACTCTGAGATACTACTATATATAGTGCTCTTTGGCTATTACTGGTTCTTCAAACACATAGAAAAGCAGCTATCATTTTACTTGGATAAAGACAGTTCTTAAAGATTTAGGTGCTCTATATTCAAGACTCATATATTGCAAGCAGTATCATCACCACCCGCTATAATTCATGGATTAAACTCACATTTTATTATCACAGCAGTGAAATAATCAGCTTCAAGAAGCTTTCATAAATTTTAATGGTGATTTTCTAGCTAAGGCAGCACTGAAAGGATAACGCTTCATCCAAATATTGTAACTTGCCACGACTGACACAATGCACTGTAAAAAATAAAGTTAGAGATTTGTTACATCTGAAACTGGTTAAAGCTGTCTACAGTGAAAATGAATGTGTGTGACATTTTACAAACATTCTTACCCTGCAAAAGTTTGAGACATTTTCTCACACAATGCACAAATCTGTGGAACTCACTGTTACAGGAGTCCAGGGAGGTCAAGAGCTTTACAGGATTCAGGGTTTGGCATTTATGTGGATAAAAAAAGACTATCCAGAGGTATAATAATAAGGGTTAAAAATACCCAAAGAGTTCTAGAAGGGATATAAGCCCTCATGCTGCAGGGCATAAGCCAACTGGGTAACTGAAGGGGTTAGGAAGAAAATTTCTTTACGGTCAGGTTATCCCATAACTGCAAGGTTTCTTGAACTTTCTTCTGAAGATCATGGTGCTGCCGACTGAGAGAGACAAAATACTCCCAAATCTACCAGATGTTACAATAAAAATTGACAGATAAGATAACCTCTCTGTTGTGCCTGAACGTTTCCATCATAATGAAGAAACCAAGCAGAAAATGACACCAGCAGCTCTGGGTCATTGTAAATGGAAACATGTAGGATGCAAAATGGGATGGGATTAATATAAAGCTAGATTTTTCCCCAATTTTCCATTTCTGTTGCATCTGTGGGAACCCAGTTACGTGCAATAACATGTGGTCTCAATCTGGTTTCCCCTGGTGAAAAAAGCTTTGGCTTGAGTACAGATAAAGCTATAACAGTGTATTTAAAAATACACAGAACAAGCTACCTCACAGCGGAACACTGGAAAACGGGTAATGTTGAAGAGGTTGTTTCCTCCTGGATATCAGAATACAAAATTGACAGGGAGCAAATATGTTTTTGCTGTTTCTGTTTTTATTTGGCCAAATACTAAATGTACAGCCGTGCTAGAGATGCTGAATACTAGTGTAGTTCTATACGTACTGTATCTCCGTCACAAATGCCACATCGGGGCTTGAAGTGCTAGCACTGCTAAAGAGACGATGAGCTGTCAATCAGGCAGCCACAGGGCAGAGAGATGACCACACTGTGTACATCTTACACTTATGTTTTTAAAAAATCTCAGCTTTCAGCACATTTTTATTGTTGAATGATTAATCTCTGGAAACAGAGGCACCAAGACATCATCATAATGCAATGTTTGTTAATCCCTTGAGTGCTGCACTCAAAGCTATATTGTGTTTTCCCCCCGCCCCTTTTCTTTGAAAGGAATCACAGAGGCAGCAGAACGTTCATTGTTCATTCAGAGACTATAGATGCCCTATGTCCTGTATACACCTGGATGCAAACCTTCCTGACATTGCAGACTACCACGCCAGAACCTCAGATGAGTAAGACACAGTTCCATTAAAGAAGGAAAGAAGACAACTTCTAATTCTTCCGTGTAGAGATGGCCAAAATCAGAACCCTGGATCCAAATCCCTAAATTTGGGTGAAGCTCTAATCTGGATGGCCCCTCTATCTATAATGGGTCAAATCAGACCTCTGGATCCAACTTCCCACCTGCAGCTTGCAGGAAATTCAGGTCCAGATCCACATCCCAGCCTTTTAAGCTTCGGCACAGCTATAATTTGATATATAAAATGCATAGATGTGGGTCTAGCAACTCCTAACAGTGCTCCACCTCCCAGCTTAAACAGAACATTTCCCCTCATCATTTAAACAGGATAAACAAGTTCAATGTTGTTAAACGATGATGCCACCACAGGAAGCAGCTGAGTTTCGCTAGTGATGTGACCACAGGGTGGGGCTGGGGAAGGTGTGTGTATAACATGGTTTCTCAGGTACATCCAAAACAGCTGAGGCAGGCTCTGTTTGCAGTGCACATTCTTTCTCTCTCTCTGATTCTTTACTCTGTGGTATTTAGCATGAGAATCAGAGAATGAAAAGACATGTAGCAACAACTAATGAACTGCAAAACACAACATGACAAGTGGGAGAAAGGGGAAAAGAGGCTGAGTTTGCAGACTAGAATGCTATTCTAAAAGGGTACCTGCCATCTCAGCTTTTCTTATTCTTACCACTGTGAAATAGATCTGACTGTATGAGTGAAAGTGACTGGTGCATTCCATCCCAAGGGAATCAAGGTCAGTTTTACAAACAGGAAGGAACACTGATCCAGAACCTCACTAACTGGCAGCTCTGCTCTCTGTATGACAAAGCAGCAGTGGCGATGCAGCAAAATGGATGTTTGGTACAAGAAAACATTCAAGATGTGCCCAACAGTAAGTACGATGAGATGAAATCTGAAGGTTTCATCCTGCAGTCCATGTGTGGGCAAAACTGTCACTGAAGTCAGCTAACATTTAGCTTTGAAAAGAATCCATGGGATTTACTGATGGTGCTGCTATAAGGACAAAAATCAGTGAGAGTGTAGAAATTCATGCATTTTCAAGCTATTTACTGATAACCGAAATAATCGGTTTCTTGTGGGTACTCAAACACCCTTCCATCTGCTGAAAATTTTGAATCAGATACTCCATCCAAATTGGATCAGACTCTTGTCACATTGGGCACAAAAAAAGGAATAAAACCAACCATACTACCTTAGCAAAATTGTCCCTGGCAAACCCATAAACTGTCTTCTATTCATGACGTTTGAGGTGCTATGTTCCAGTAAATTAGACTGTGTGTAATGACCCAGAGGGTTTTTTAAAAGTAATTTTTGATCTCTTTCAGAGCTCATCACTCCTTGATTTCTAGAGATAAGATAAGCATTTCAGATTATCAATACTTTACTGAACACCAGAGCATCAGGAAGGCAATGATACATGGGACAAAGAGTGAAATAATATTGTAAGTATTTAAAAAAAGAGTAGGGGAAGCACTTACCAGATTTTAAAAACACCAGTTTGGGACATTTTATGAATTTATCAGTATATGCTATGGAAAGTCTTAGCTATAGTTCTACCTTCCAACCTCTGGGACTTACCTATCTGTCCTTCCTATAGTTTATTTCCTGGTATACCCCAGTATCTCATTGATTGTAGTTCAGGTTTTATAGTAACCCATTGGTTTTAGTCCAGGTGTTACAGAATTCCATTATTTCAAAAATGTCCATTATGCCAAGATCCTCTTTTGTTGCCAAGCAATCTAGTTAATCTGTTTTTGGTTTTAAGTTTCTTACATCAGTACATAGACATTTAGGGTCTGATTTATACAGATTGCTCTGGCACTACAAAAAGTGGCATAAGAGTGTCTTGTGCTGTGTTGTTGTTCTTAAGGTTCATCAGCCTTAAGAACAACACATAGTATAATGAGATCCTTCTATAATCTTCAGCCTGGCACACTCTGTTCTGCCCCTTACTGTCTAGAAGTCCAACTTTCAAAATGGAGGATGACATCTGGTTTCCGCAGCCCACCCACAACCTTATAATAGCAGGTGCTCCACATACACGTTAGTGTAAGTGAGAACCAAACCCTTTACTTTTTGCCCCATGATTATTTTTATTTACCTCTTTTGTCTGATACCCCTTTACTTTTAATGTAATTCTCTTGCTTTCCACTGAAAACTAAGTATTATTCATATAAAGATAAATAAGATGTTTTGTAGGGATGGTCCCATATATCCTCTCTTTACTGATTCACTTAATATTATGACTTGAACAGTCAGCTTTAAAAAGGTATTTTATTCCAAGATAGACTTTAGTTATATCACTGCGCTGGTTGGTAGGGTTTCCATAACATAGTAGAAGTGTCTGAAAGTTAATTCCCAATGTTGTTTGTCTCAGACCTGTAATATATATTTAATAATCTAAAGTATACATTATCAATGGAGAGCATATATGTGTGAATTTTTGTAATTGCGAAAACGGCAACACTCTTCCAAGATCTCACTTCTGTGGCTTGTATCACTTTGAATGGACTTGTTATAAGACAAGGCTCATATGTTTCATCAAGGAGCATTGGATATGAAACAGCATGAAGGTATTTAAGAAGCCAACTCAAAGAGTTCCTCCTACACAAGCTTTCAGGTGTTGAGCAGTCTAGGCAAACAACACACGTTACAACAAAGCTTAAACTTGTTCATAATAATTTGAAAAACGATATTAGCTGCCTATTTAATTTAAAAAACAGCAAAAAATATCCACCTCCCTTTCTATTTCTTATAAGGAGTCTTGAAGTTTAAATCTCCTCAGTGTGGTAGATATGCTTGCTTTGATCTGCTTAGCTCTTGGAAGTCCAGGGGCTCCGGGCTGCTGGCCTCGTGCTGGGGTCCCTAGGGACAGCTCTGTCAGCCATTAGGGAATTTTTTCCTGAGAACACCCTGTAACATTTTGTGAACTCCCAGGGGTTCAAGAACCCTAGTTTGGGAACCACTGCCCTATTAAACTGTTTCCCATGTTGCTATTAGTGCACTGTTGATTATTTATTTCTGCTTCTCAGAGGATCCCTTAGTTTACTGCATTGACAAAACAAGATTTGCTTTGATAATAAACATTCACAAGAGAACTGAATTGAAAATACTTTTATCTTGCTGGGTGGCAGTTCTGCAGCTAAATACACTAACATAGACTTGGGTAAAATTATTACTATTCATTAACTTTTGACAAAATGCCTAAATCACTTTTGAAAATGAGATTAGAGTCTCTAAATCCCTTAGAGACTTGAAATTTTTACCCCGGACAACATTATTTAACATTAACAACCCATTCTTGATGACTCATCAATTTAATTCCAGATTCATTTGATGATACATCCCATGCTCACATTTTTACATTTCAGAAAATTCAAAAATACAAATAATCCTGGAGAACATCAAATGGCTTCCCAGAGATTTTGAAAATATTATTTTGAAAGATGTCTTCTGAATCATGTTCAATATGCCTTAATTTAGTGTATTTTAAAAACTCGTAGAAATCCTATAAATGTGTGAAAACAGTGTTTGTTTAGTCTCAAGAGATCATTATAAGGTTGAAATGTAAAATTAATTTCTTAATAGGAACAAATATAAGAGACAGAATTCCCAGTAGCTTATGTCACCCATCAAATAACAGTGAAATGTTGTTCCTTTGTAGTAAACATTGCACTATCATCATCAGGTTTTAGTTAACAGTTCTGTGATATGGAATGACCCTAAGGAGGACTCTTTAGTTCAGTTCAAGCTTCTTCCTAAAAACCTACAGCTGTTTGAGCAGCATTAGCTGTGGGAGTTTCTGATAGGCACTTTAAAAGAATTGGTATGTCATTCCATATAGTTCTTATGGGTTTCCTTGGAACACTCAGAACATTATTTCAGTCCATCTGTCAGTGACCTGATCCTAAAATGTACTGATTTCCAGTCTTTAACTGTTTATTGTTACTATTACTGGAATGAAAGGCACACTCTCTCGCTTTCTCTTTCACATCCACACACACAATGCACGAAGATGTGTTGTTTTAACAGGAAGCAGCTATGCTGTGAGAAGGATAAATTCTGAACAATATTTGAGATAGTTGAAAGATTATTGATTCTTGTTTTCTCTTACGTTATATGACAATACAAAAATAATCTACATATAGGGCTAAATATATGCTTGGTATGACTCTTCTCAAGTCAAATAAGGCATGCATTTGGTACATATAGTCTAAATATGCCCATAGGTACACACTAAAGTAACAGTGAGCAGAATAAGGTTAAAGAGTCTGTGAGCATTTTCAGCTTCTTTAATTTTTATTTAGCATGTGCATAGTCATGTAGCCAAGCGATGGCATCTCCAGTGGCATGATGCAGTTCTTCTAGGCCACCGCTGAACCTAGTCAGCCGGCATTCATCGCCAGTGTGCGTCATCGTCTGTGCTGTGCCGCAGTTGCACAAAGGGCTGTCAGGATACTGACACGGGATACTGTGATACTGGTTAGCTGTGCAGAGACCTTGCCCGGTCCGGAACCTGTTCAACAGGGACCACTGGCAACAGGGCAGGTCAAAACCAGGCTGGAAAATTGTGGGGTCGGTGATGAGGGACTGGTTGGGGATTATAACAGATTCCATTCCTCTCACCAGAGTGTTTCCGCCCTAACATCCTGGTGTGGTGGATGAGACCATAATGGGCGATGTGACAGCAAACATGCAGCTGGTGGTTTAAAAAGGTCATTGTGCAGCGGCAGGCTTGAGTTGGCGGGTACTTTCTCCAGTCACTTGCCAGTGGCTACCTCTCCTCTGATATCAGGAACAATATTCCTCGGAACTGGAAGCCATGAGAGTGGAGTTGGATGCAGGGTGTCAGAGATGATATGCCTGAGGCGTGTAACTGTGTATCCACCAGTTTGGTGTGTGATTATCGACTCCAAACTGGTGTGCAGTACTCCGCCACTGAATACAAGGTGGGAAGAGCTGATGTCCGCAAAGTTGGAGCACAAGCACCCCATGACGAACCTGCCAGTTTGCTAAGAAGATTGTTGCATGTCTTAACTTTAGCTGCTGTCTTCTTCAGGTGGGCATGGTAACTCAGTGTGTGGTCTAAGGTCACACCTAGATAGGCTGGTTCTACTTCATGCTTCATCTTCTGACCATTCAGATAAACATTCGGTTCTCAGGTTGCGCTGGTGTGATGAAGATGGAACAAACTGGAGACTGTTTTTAAGATGCTTGGCTGGAGGCACCAAGTCTTACAGTAGTCAGCTAACTTTATCATGTCCTGGTTTAAGGTGGCATCAAGCTCGTGAAACATCCGGGCCTGGTACCGCAACAGATGTCATCTGCGTAAATGAACTTTCATGACTCCGTTGTTGGTAAGTCATTGATGTAAAGGTTGAACAGGGTTGGCGAAAGCACAGAGCCCTGGGGTAACCCATTGCTCTGTGGTCTCCAAGCACTTGTATTCTCCCCATGTGGACTCTGAACTGCCTATCACGGAGGAACAGTTCAACGACGCCTGCAATGGATGAGCATCCTCATCGCACCACCTGCCAGTACCTGACAGCAGTCAAGGAAGCTAATGATCCAACCAGCGAGCCGAATTCCACAAGTACCAGCTCAATGAATCCCAGCACTGTCGTCGCCAACAACCTTAGCTTCTTTAATGAAGGTATCTAAAATTTAGACTTGGTTATTGCATCATAAAAACACACAAAAAGGTGCTCAGCAATTTTACTGTAGAATTTTTATGTGAGAATGAATGGGTGAAATGTGTCTTATTCTAAAAGAACAAAATTTAAGAATTAGATAAATAGAAATATGAGAGAGAAATAGTAGGTAAGTTATATTTATGTATAGAATTAAATATATGAACATAGTAAAAATCACCTTGTGTATACAATAATTATAAAAGAAAAAGGCACAAATCATCAGATAGAATCCTTTTCTATAGCATATTGTTATATACTCAACGTGCTGGTTCATTTATTTGAACAATTTCCAAATTGGCATAAAAATCACACTGCTATAAAGAGGCTAGAGTTGCTACTCTGTCTTCTGCTGATATGTTAGTGACATAACTTGACCATATTTTTATAAGAAAATAACGTAGTCATATTAATATTATTCGCTGTGTGTTCACAACTGTTTTAAAGGGATTTAATCCAATGGTGCTGCAAAATAAAATATTGTCCCTGATTTCTTGACAACTGGCTAAATATCTCAGATCTAAACTGTACATGCAGGGTGAAAACCTGGCTCATTGACGTCAATGGGAGTTTTACCACTGACTTCAATGGAGCCAGAATTTCACCCCAAGGTCCAACAGGAGCTACCAGTGCTGCCAAGAGGGACATATTGCAGACATGTTTCAGGACTGTTTTAGTAAGATTGTCAGAGGAGTCTACCCTCCTCACTAGGGTTATCAGCAGCATGGTTAGCATTGCTGGAGGACTGTAACAAAGCAGGACTCACCATCGCAGTGCCTCCTGCTAGCTGTCCTGGGAATTAGCTCTCGGCCCATCCAGTCTACCTTCAGCTAGTGGTGTCACGCCTGCCGTCACTCCCCGGACCGCAGTGTCTTCTTCTGGGCACAGTCCTCCAGCTCTACTCCCCCCTCCACACACACTGGTATCTCCCCACTTCCAGGGGACTGGCAATCCTTAGTCCCACCACTTGCCTCAAAGGCCAACTGCAGTCTGGATGCCGGTCACTCTCCTCATTGGCAATTGGGGTGCAAGCAGGGGGGACCCAGGCCCACCCACTACTCTGGGTCCTGATCCAGGGACCCTATGGCCAGCAGCCACCTACTGCCCTCCTCCAACTTGCTGCCTAATTTCCCTGGGCCACTTCTCCCATAGCCCTAGCACCCTCTCAACCCATGTAGCAAGGCCCCAGCCTGGCAGTGGTTAGCTAGCAGCTCATCCTTGCATTCTGCTGCCCCTGCCCAGCACTGCTCTATCTATGGTGCTTCTTCAGGCAGCCAGTCCCCCTTCCTTGCCTTCCAGAGTGAGACTCCCTTCTGCGCTGCTGAGCAGCCCTTTATATATGGCCCTTGCCGGCCCTGATTGGCTGCTCCAGCAAGCCTTCCCCCGATTGGTGGGCTCAGTAAGCCCTTTCCTAATTAGTGTGTTCTGCGCAGCCTCCCTGGTGCTGCTTTTAACCACTTCTTCTCCCTGTGTGGGGCAGCTGCCCCACCACAAGGACATAATTGGGAAAATTGTGCTTTTTAAGCCTTTCTTTTAAATTAATTAATCACACGGAAACTATTTCTAAACTGTTTTTTGGTGGTTGAGACACAGGGAAAAGAAAAAGGGAAAGAAGAAGGAATAAAAAAGCAAAGGTTGTTAGAAGGGGAAGATAGTATGGCAAGGGTTGAAAAGGAAGGATAAGAAATATTTATCTGGGTGCCTCCAAAATTAATGAATTTATCCTGACAACATCCTTTGGGGCAGGGTATACTATCCCATCTTGCAGACGGGGAACAAAGTCACAGAATAATTAAGCAATTTACCCAAACTTTTACAGGAAGTCTATGGCAGTGGTGAGAGCGGAGTTCAAATCATCAGTACCCAGTCCATTGTCTAAGACACAGGGTCATCTTTTCTTAGAACTCGTTGTTCCCATCTTGTGCTTATTCCACCAGACTAGTTCTCCAATCTTGGGGGAGCCAGGAACTAGTTTAATTAGCAATGCAAGTTAGTAATACCTCAAGACGGCCCCGACTCACTGGGTATGTACTCGAGTGGGTAGCCTGAGCCATTGCCCACACTAACACCAGCTACCCTGCTATATTTAGTGCACTAATTTCAGCAGAACTAGTGTGTGTCTATCTACTCACACTGGGAAGCGTATTCCCAGCTGCAGTGTAGACTTACAATATGAATCCCCAGCTAATTGTTTAAACCAGCCTTCTGAGAGCAGGATGGAAGGAAGGATGGAACAGAGCCAGGATTTGGCCCATAGGTAAAGCATTGACTGAAGCAGTGTCAGAATTTAATATTTTTCCTAAACTGTGACATAAGGAAAAATCCCTTTTCTAGCTCAGTCAGCTGGAAGGGAGAGAAAACAATGGCGTGACATTTTCTAATTGGATGTTTTTTCTTCCCTTCTCCAAAAAACAGTGTCCATCTGTTTTAGCATCTGCTTCATGTAGTTTAAAATCTTCCCAATACAACAAGTAGGTGTAATGGCTTTCTCATCTTGAAATGTCAGCAGCTAAGAACTCCCTAAAAAATAAGGACATGTATTGTACAAACATTTCTGCTGAGCACTACATCTGGTATCAGCTTCTTTCACCCCACATATTGTGAGACTATCCCATTGGTAAAACCTATCTATATATTTTAAGCATGTGAAGAACAGGATACTACAATACCTCACTTCAGTCAAGAGAAGCAGAGGCAGACACTGACAATTCATCAAGAAACAAGTTGTCTCTAGTTTGAGAGATCTTTTCTCACCATCCTGCTGATGCTGGTCAAACATTGATGCCTGAAACTATATCAATATCCTTAACTCACTCTACCTAGTCTGAGATAGAAGATTCTTAAAATTAAGAACTGAAGAGCAGAGTAAACATTTATAGGAGTATTGAACTGAAAAGGCATATGAATGGGATGATGGAGAAATTCCATGTTGTATTTTTTTCTTGCAATCTCCTTTCTATGAGCATGAGTATCAACTTTACCTCTACCCTATGCTGATGCTATGGGTTCATGAAGATGTTTTGTTGGCCTTTCATGAAGTCCCATCATGTGGTTCTGATATGAACTTCTTGAGTAAGAGAGAATGTTCCAGCTGCTGCTGCTTTAAAGGCCTCAGCCACTCTCTGTGGGGCATCAGTCTCCAAAACCGAGTACACTGCTCACAAAGCATCAGGAGAACTAGAGGAGCATTTCTCAGGTCAGCTCCTGGGAGCTACACAAGTTGGATTCCATATGAACCTGGAAGGTATTATGCTTACAAAAGAGAATTCTTGGATGATAATTCAAATGTCCTTATTGTACTTTTAGTGAGAATAGTCCCCAAAGCCATATTATTAATAGAAATGTATGGCTGGAAAGGACCTCAAGAGGTCATTTAGTCCAGCCACCAATGCTGAGGCAAAACCAAGTGACTTTTTCTGACAGGTGTTTGTCTAATCTATTTTTTAAAACTTCCAGTAATGGGGATTCCACAACCTCCCTTGGATGCCTATTCTAGTACTTAACTATCCTTATAGTTAAGTTTTTCCAAATATCTAACCTAAATCTCCCTTGCTGCAGATTAAGCCCATTACTTCTTGTCCTACCTTCAGTGGACATGGAGAATAATTGATCACTCTCCTCTTTATCTCAGCCCTTAATGTATTTGAAGATAGTTATCACGTCACCTTTCAGTCTGCTTTTCACAAGACAATCATGCCCATTTTTTAAACCTTTCTTCATGGGTCAGGTTTTCTAAACCTTTTATCATTTTTGTTGCTCTCCTCTGAACTCTCTCTAATTTTCCACATCTTTCCTAAAGTGTGGTGCCCAGAATTGGACAATGTACTCCAGCTGTATCTTATATATAACATTCCTGTTAATACAGCCCAGAATGATATTTGTCTTTTTTGCAACTGCATCAAACTGTTGACTCATATTCATTTTATGATACACTAAAACCCCTAGATCATTTTCTGCTGCTATACTGCCTAGCCAGCTAGTCCCCATTTTGTATATGTTCATTTGATTTTTAGTATTAGTATTTGTAGATATTAGTTGGGACTTTCAGCCATATAACTTGATTCTCCACCTCATTGCTCCAGCTTTATGCCGATGTAACTACTGTTTTCAGTGGAGTTACACAAGGGTAGAGCTGGCATAAGGCCCAGAGTTCTGAACTTGGATCTGATTTCATCTTTGCTTTGCATTTCAGCTTTGAACAGAATGCTAGTTCTTTAGTGGTGAAAGCCATTCACGTTAATGCATATACCATGTAATAAGCAAAGAGCCCTGTTTCAGATTTCTCTCACTTTCACTCCTTTTCATCCCTCACAATTAAAGTTTTAATTTGCTCCAATTAGTGTGCACACACTCCCACAAAAATCACAGGATTTTAAAATATTTCTTACATTAGCTGGTAGTGAAGACAACCTGGTGACATGAGGCATGAATCATTATTAATGCTGCTGCTGATTATTCCCATTTGAGAAGTACTGAACAGGGTAACAAATATCAGGGCAAATAACGAAACAGGATCAAAAAGCATCAAGATGAAAGATAATGTAAATCTATTAAATAATTCCAAATGATGCTAATTTGGATATTAATTTTGCATTGAAACAAAAATCTCCAGAAAATTGGCCTTATTTGTAGGAGGAATGACATTTTCATGGCAAATGCAAGGGAATATATATTGTTCTCTGTAACTGACAGTAATTAGAGAGTGTGGTGCTACAGCAGGTTTTTTGCAGAAGGAGATTTATTACTGTATTTGGTACTGCTGAAAAAGCCTCATTCACGTACATATTTCGTGTCAGTCTTTCTTTATCCCAAACAATATGGTAGGCATATTATTACAATGAGGAAAATGGAATTAATAGGAATTCAGTGGA
Organism: Mauremys reevesii; assembly: GCF_016161935.1. Taxonomy (NCBI): domain Eukaryota; kingdom Metazoa; phylum Chordata; order Testudines; family Geoemydidae; genus Mauremys; species Mauremys reevesii. The sequence continues at coordinate 33,009,358 of NC_052633.1, read as the reverse complement.
AAAAGGCCAATCTTTTTGTTCTTCTTATTAGTCATTTAATCAATGGAATTGGTGCTTTGGAAGGGAAAAACCCAGTTTATCTGACAAAATCAGTATCACCATTGCTATCAGCCTGAGGTGATTATTATTTCCAATAACCAGATTAGATCTATTAAGATTTATGCACAAGCTTCAGCTTAAGCACATGAACAGACCCTTTGAATACAGTGGGACTTCACATCTGCCTTAAGTTAAGAAAGTGTTTAGGGCCTGGTCTAAACACCAGTGTAACTATTTCAGCTGGGGACGTGAGTCTTTATTGAAATAGTTAGACTCCTCGTGTGGATGCAATTGTAATGATATAAAGGTAACATACTTATTTCCCTTCCCACACAAGAAAGTCAATGGGATCTGGGCTTCTAACTCCTTTAGGCTGCTATGAAAATCTCAGCCTATATGAGTACCTCATGGACTCTCCTGCCATGTACATTAAAGTAGCTTTTGCAGCTGACTAAATGATAACACGAAGCTGAGGAATTTGCTAACAGCAAAAGCTGTGAATGTAACAGGTTTTTTGGTTTTTATTTTAATGTGCGGGTAAAGAAAACAAGAATTGATATCTTTTTATTTGCAAGTGTTACTTATAAAATCAGCACAAATTCACAACAAAAAATCCCATTTCTGAATGTTAGTGAATGTAGAAATGCCTGCTTTTCCCTTTTAGAGATGAAGTCCTCATTTTTGTAGATTAGTGACAAAGGAGAGAGAAATGTATATAGCCTCTTTGAGATAAAAGCCAATATTGCTGTAACAAACAAATCCATTTAATTGGTTTTACACCTAAAGAAACTAACTCCTAAAAGTCAAACCCTACTAGGTTCTGAGCACATATAAGGTACTGCACCTACAGAGAGACTTAAGAGTGATCAGCATATTGCAGTAGACATTGAGCATCTCTTGGGACTGGCCTTCATTGACCACTCATTGGACCAGAGCCTCAACTGATGCAAATCATCATTGCTCACTTGACTTGAGTGAAGTTACAGTAATTTATACAAGTTGTTGATTTGGTCCATTGCTTTTCTTTGCTATGCTGTGCTCAGTCAACACACAGTTAACCTGTGGAACTCTTTGACAGAGGATGTTGTGAAGGCCAGAACTATAACAGGTTTCAAAAAATAACGAGATAAATTCATGGAGGATAGGTCCATCAATGGCTATTAGCCAGAATGGGCAAGCATGGTATCTGTAGCTTCTGTTTGCCAAAAGCTGAGAATGGGTGACAGGGGATGGATCACTTGATGATTACCTGTTCTGTTCATTCCCTCTGAAGCACCTGGCATTGGCCACTGTTGGAAGATGGACCTATGGTCTGACTCAGTATGGCCATTCTTATGTTATGTAATGACTGCTCTTAACTGAAACAATTGCACTCATAATTATTTAACAAATTTTGTAACTTGGAAGATATTTTAATTTTTAAATGCCTATCAGTAAGAAGGGATAAGCCAAGAAAACGGCTACAAATTAGCAGTTTTGTTTATCCTATAGTACTGTATGATGGTTCTTTTCAGAAGTTCCAGGAATTGTAGCTTCCAAGTCTCAGATTAAATTACTAAATCTTCTGTGTGAGTCATTTTAAGAGAACCTATACATAGGGAAGAGTATTTGTTAATGTATTTACACCTAAGCATAGATGAAGTATAATGAACAATCTGTTAAGTGTTAATACCATTTATCCTTTTTTAATTTATAAACATGACACATTGCATGTACTTAATGTTAATCTATTTTAGACATTCACTTGGTGTGACCTATGTCCATAATATATTATGTACCTTGAGATATTCATCTTGTCACGATGAAACAAGATTACAATTAATATGACACACATGACTTTAAATTAGTATTTCAACTTGAGATGTGTGAGTAATGAATTAGCCACAGCCTTGCACGCTTGGCAGATAATTTATATTGCCTGCCTTTGTCCGATGTATGAGCCTGATCCACTAACTATATATGTAATCATAAGATAACACAGTTTTTAGATCATATGCCAACCTTCCAATCCAAGCCTTCTATTTTCCAAAATATTGTTTTGCAGCATGTTTTCATATAACACGATGATAAATACGAAGGAGTAAAATGTACTTATATAAAATAAACATGCATTTTAGTTTTTAATATGTTAATGGTGATGTCCTACATGCTGATATTCTTTTTCCTGTTTTTCTCTGTACCATTGGGTAAGATCCCTCACCTGCTGATAGTGTCTTGTTCCTCTCCCCATCAGTGCCCAATATAGTTCAAATATATGGGCTTGACTCCCTACTGGAACTACACCAGTAAAGGAGATGCACAATACAGGAAAATAATAGCAAAGCTTGGCTGAGAACTCAGGAGTTGCAGATCTCATATCTGTGCTCAATCCAGTAGACCTTGCTGCTTTCCTAAAAATAATAATACAAATAAATGCTAATTCTTCATTTTCATAAGTAAATGTTAAAGCTGAGAGTTAAAAGTCAGAAGACAAAAGTATAAATGATGCATAATTCATTAGAGGTGTGTTTGAAATACAGCTCTTTGGCCACACCAGTGAAGGTACTTCACTAGAGGAAGAAGCTTTTTACACTGAGTTTGTCTTTAAGGCCTTGATCCTGCAAACCCTGTTGCATCCAACATGCTCCATGCACATGAGTAAACTCACTGAATTCAGTGTGAGCACTTGTGGGGGATTTTCTTAATGTTTTTTATGAATACTGTGTGTGCCTCAGTTTCCCCTATGTATTGCATGATTAATTAGGTGGTGGGACAAGGGAGTTTGATCTTTGCAATGAACCCTAGGGAACCAGGTGTGACTGTCATCTAGCTGCCTGGGCCCAGACAATGGCTGGACATTTCATAAATTAGCAACTGATGGTTGGTGCGGGGGGCATCCTCTGCAAGAAGCCAGCCAGCTATGATGAGGTGGAGCCCAACTGACCAGTTTTGCCTGGGAAACACTACAAAGGATGGAAGAGGGGCAACTGGGAGTGACTGAGTATGGGTTGTTGGAAGCATGTCTCACTCTCCTGTTTTGGGGTCGAAGGGAGAGCCAGGACTTTTGGCTCTGCATCTGACCAAGATGGACGTTGCTGTAACTTCTTGTTTTCTGAGCTAACAAAGAACGTGTCTACACTTTGTTCCAGGTAACCAGTAAACCCTTCTGTTTTACAATGCTGGCTCAGAGTCACTGCAGACTGCGGAAGTTGTGGTGCATGACTCCCCTTTGGGGAGGAGGGTGTAAGGCTTTCCTCAGGTGTCCTATTCAGGTGGACTCCCTGCGGGGCGTCCCTGGTGTGGAACAAGGGTGCTGAAACCCCCAAGGTCAGTCCCAGGAGGTACTGAAGCCAAGGAGGCTTACCCTAGTGAGTGTGCATCCTGAGGGGTGTCACACTGAAGATGGCCCTGCCTGGGTTTGATTCAGAGCTGTTCCAGAGCACCGAGCCTGTGCCCCTGAAACATTATTCAAAAGGATAAAGTTAGGTACAAATGTGTTTGCAGGATCAGGACCTACTTCATTGGTATGAAGGAATGGTCAGTGAAGCGAAATAGTGACTGATCAGTTCAGGAGCTGGTGATCTTTGAGGAGATGACTGTGCATTTCACCAAGGAAGAGTGGACTCTGCTGGTCCCTGCTCAGAGAGCCCTCTACAGAGCTGTCATGCAGGAGAACTATGAGAATGTGACCTCGCTGGGTAAGGATTCCTGTCCCCTTGGTTATTTTAAAAACAGTAGGACAGTGGAACACATTGCTTAGGGAAGTCATGGCAGCTTCTTCACTAGAAGTTTTCAAAAGGAGGCTAGATAGCCATCTGTCTTGGATGGTTTAGACCCAACACATTCTGCATCTTGGCAGGGGGTTAGACTGGATGACACTTGTGGTCCCTTCTAACCCTATGGTTTTATTGGAGCTTTACCATTGACTGCAGTGGGCTCAGGTTTAAGCCCCAGGGCTTGATCACATTTTGTATTAGGGTCCTTTTTTACATAGTTTATAAAGGGTTAATGAATGATTAATAGATGTGGTAATCAATGGTTAATGAATTGTTCTAGAGTCCGAGAGGTCAAAAGGTTAACAACAATCATGGCTTTTAGTCATCTAAAACACCTTTTGCTGATGAGCTTAATATTTTATCTGTCCACAAGTATTTTTGTCTGGAAATGTTCAAAGTTATCAGCAGCGATGGTCAATAAAAGGCAGGATTTCAACAAAATTCTTTAATTGTTCAGCACAAGCAATTTTTGTCTAGCCTAGTTATTTATTTTGGCAAAAGTAAATTTTGAAATAAAAAATTATTTTTTAAAAATTTCTCACAGAAATAAAAAATGGTTATTTTGAAGATATTTATAGGATTTCCCAGATGGCTGATTGTAAACTCTTTTTATGTAGATTTCCTTTAAATCCCACAACATTTGGTTTGCTATTGCAAGGTCAAGGCTAAAAAGTTAAGTGGCTGCCTACAGGAAGTAGAAGTATAATTATGATATCATTAGAAACATTGAAATATAAATAATACCTTTTATTTGTAGTTGTCACTTGTCTGTTGTGTGACAGGAGGAGCCAGTTTTGATGGGTTTCCTGTAGTCCTTGAGTTTTTTATCCTGTTATCCAATTTTCCACTGCACTGCTCTCCTTCTGTCAGGCTGATTGCTAGCCAGCCCTGCCTACTTTACTGGGGTGGAAACAGAGCTTTACATTTCAGTGAGCAGATGTAAAAGGAGAAGGAAATAGCAATGCTGATTTTTTAGAATTTTTTTTTAAATGTGCCCACTAAAACAAGCACATTATCTGCACATCATCTATAGAGATAAAATTCCACAGTCCCCTTCATATTCTATGGATCGGTTAATGTTCAAAAGTGTATATAACTCAATAAATAGTTTTTGCAGATGATCAAATTCTGAAGAGAAGTTAAAGTGAATGTTAACTTCACGAAATAGTTACAGGTGGTAATGTAACCCAATGTGTAATGAACCATTATTCCTAGAATACACGATGACAAAAAAAGACTTAAATCACAATATAGGCCCTGGCCTGAAAAGCACTGGAAGTCAATTGTCAACAGGGGCGGCTCCAGTCCCCAGCACGCCAAGCACGTGCTTGGTGCAAGGGGCACTCTGCCAGCGCCGCGAGGGTGGCAGGCAGGCTGCCTTCGGCGGCTTGCCTGTGGAGGGTCCGCTGGTCCCGCAGCTTCGGCGGACCTCCCGTAGGCATGCCGCCGAATCCGCGGGAAGCCGCTGATGGCAGCCTGCCTGCCGTGCTTGGGGCGGCAAAATGCCTAGAGCTGCCCCTGATTGTCAATCACCCAATTAGATTTGGATCCAACATTCTGGATCCCAAACTCTCCAAAAATTATGTATAAAATATATCTTTAGAGTATGGTTTGGACTAGAATATACATTTAAAATTAAACAGATATTTTACACATTAGAATATGTCTGTCTAACCTATCTTAGAAATAAACACCCAGTCTTATGCAGAACTAACTCCCTTCCAACCATTCACTGTTAATGGCTTCTGGGAAGGAGTTTCCCAACAGTTCACCTCCTTCCAAGCTCTTCAGGGGACAATGATTGGGTTCTTCCTGCACTGGTTCTTCAGTAGGTCACATACACCTCCCCTGTCCTCTCTCTCCCAGCTGCACAGTGGTCTTTTGGGCGGAGTGGTATCTGGCCTGACTACTCCTAGAAAGCTCCCTCCCCACTGCTGGTGTTGCCTGATGGAATTGCAATTCCTAGAAATCCTTGTATGGTAGCTTGACCTGCCCATATAAGGTAATAAAAGTTAGGCGGTAGTCATGGGGCAAGGAGTAGACACCACAAGAGCTGGGTTTCTATTCCAGACCTCGTCCAATGACCTGTTGTGTGACTTTGGGCAAGTGATTTCACCTTTCTGTGCTTCTGTTTCCCCTCCCAATTTTTGGCTGTTTTAGGGCAGAAAATGTCTCTTACTGTGTGTTTGTGCCTTGCCTAACACCATGGAGTATCAATCTTGGCTCTGGCATACTACAAATACATTAATATTAAAGATACACCATAAAGTTGTTTTCCCTTGCCCACTGAGGGGAGAATAGAGCCCTACAGCTATAGCTATACAAGTTGGTACGATGAGAATCACTGATATATTTTCCTTCTTTAAAAATATTAATTTATGTGAGTACATACAGTGCCAGTGGGTTGAGGTATAGTAGAGGGAGATGAGCTGGTTCTATCTGGAAAAACCTACCTCTAGGCAAAAAGAAAAAAGGTTTTGGATCACTAGAAAGTAGACAGCCTCACCTTTCCATTCATCAGGTAGGAGAAGAAGGTTGGGTAGAATAAGAGCTGATGGCCCCTTACATATTGATATATGCAGTTCTGCCCCCCAAACATCATAAGAGTTACCTTGAGATTTAGGCACATGTTTCCTGGCTTATATGTTGTTATTATTATAGGCATAGCTAGTAGGGCCACCTATATTTAAAATTGCTCCACACTTCCTTTAAACAGGCACCCGAAACCTTAATTCTGGCATTGCCTAATTATTGAGTGCTTAACTTTGCAGTCTAATCGTGTTCTTTTTAATATAGTTTTGTGTGCGTTTACTTCTAATATGGCAGTTGCATCTAGAGATCTCAATCAGAGGTCATGGCCCCATTCTGTATGGCTCTATATAAATGAATAAATCAAAGTTAGTCCCTTCCCAGAGAGCTTGCAATCTAGGATTATGATGCAAAATTTCAGGTGGATAAATAGGCAAATGAGATTGGAATGGGGCAGGAAACAGGTAACAGTGAAGATGGGGGCATTTGACGGGTTAAGTCTCCATGGGCAGAGTATTCATAGATGGGGCCACCTGTGGCTATTTTGACTACAGAGACTATTAATTTATGCAAACACAACTATGTGAATATGTGTGGTATGTTCAATGTAAATAATTCTATGTTCATTTTTAGTCTTTTTAAAAGGGCTCATAGTTTTTCCCCCTTTGAAGGATATTAACTAATAAAGTAACAATGTTGTCATTGTTTTTGGAGCAGCATATGCAGCTGAAAGTGATTGAATATAAGAGTTTGAAATGTATGCCATTATTTGTAGAACCTAGGCATTTATGTGCTGGGTTACATGCTCACATTCATTGTATGCTGCTTTGTACATACGTGATAGTTGTCTCCCTCTCAATAATGTTATGATTCTGACATTAGCACTTTACTGTGTGTTAGCCTATATTCGTTTTCGCTTGTACTGAATGAGATCATAAACCAAGCAAACATTATTCAGCATGTTGGAATCACAAGTAATTCTTTTGATTATACCATTTAAGATTTTTTTTCAACAGTTGGTAATATTTCTAGAAGAGCAAAAGCAAACAAAGGCATATGTGTTAATCCAATGAGGTACATTCTACTTAGCCCATGTGCCTATCCCCTGTTAACGCTGACATGCAAAGAGAACAATATACCCTATATAGACAATTATTAAAATGATTTTTAAGCTCATTGCATTTATAACTCATGTAGACTATTGCTTCTTTGGAACCTCTCATCTTTTCCATTTTTTTTTCAATTTTGCAACAGTAAATAACAAAACAATCTATATTACTACAGTCTTAAAATTTTAGAGCCCCTCAGATGTGGCAAAGGACCTTGCAGCATAGATGGGAAGGGAAGGGAAGTTGCATAGATGGCTTTAAGCCATCGGATTAAGATTCGGAAGGGAAGTTGCATAGATGGCTTTAAGCCACCTTTGTGCTCCTATGATTCTGGGTTGGCTATGCACCAGTCTGGCCTCCAGAAGTAATTTAGAGCAGCCTGAAGACTGCTCCAAATGACTGTGCTTGCCAACAGTCCCAAGAGTATATGAGGCTAGCTAGAAATTTCTAGGGCATAGGGAAGCCTCCATCACTCTCCTGCATTTATGAAATATTTATCTCTGTATGAACAGTTCAGTACAAATGTGAAGAGAGTAAACACCAAAGAAAAGGAGAAATTATTTAGGCTGATGAAGTGGGTACAACTAGGAGTAAAGGGATGAAATTAGGAAAGGAATATTTCTCCTGAACATCTGGGAAATCTTCCTGTCAATGCCATCTATAAGGACTGTGGAAGACAGTCCCAGCATTTGAATCCCTATCGGTTAGCACATTGACAACTAGTCTGGACAATATACTACAGTGGAAAATCCTGCATTACTGAAAGGAAGGACTAGATAATTTAATCTTTTTTTCCCCTGTCCCTTGAATTTATTATTTTTCAAACAAAGTTTTTTTTTTTTTTTTTACTATACTGTATATGGAATTGTGAGGGGTTGTTTAAATGTGTCAATAATTCATATATGATAAAGAGCAGAATTAATATTAAGAGTTATGAGAGCCTCATCACTTAAGATTGGGAAGCAAAGCAGATGAGTTGTCTGCTAAGTTAACACTCTCAGTCAAGGCCACTAAACATTTGAAAAGATGTTAATTAACAGCCCAAAGGACTTCTTCGAAAAGTGATCACTCATCCAGAGAACAGAGGAGTGGTTTGCTAAATGGGACTGGAAGGTTAGACAAACCCCTGTCAGAGATGGACTGGATAATAGTCCTGCTATGAGTGCAGGGGCCTGGACTAGATGACCTCGCGAGGTCCCTTCCAGTCTTACGATTCTATAATTTCTAAATCCCCATTTGTGTGGATCAAACTTCCCAGGAATATTTGGGGTGATAAAATGCAAAGGTGAAACAGGCAACCAGGAAATTAGACTATTTAGTCACAGCACTGAATACAATCTTGAACAAATTTAGGATGAGACCACAGGGTTGTCTGGTATTTTAATAAGCCAGACACATCAAAGAAACCAGAAGGTATCCAAGACTTTGGAAAATTTAAGCTAGAGGAAACCAGAAGAATATAACTCTGGGAAGCTGAATGAATCAGAGGGGAACAAAAAGAGAGAAAAGGTCATAGAAATGTAAGGTATTTTATTATTCACTGTAACTAGATCTAAAATGAACCTATCTATCCAAACTCAGACACTTAGGCAACATAAAATCCTATTCAGCTCAATAGTTTACCATATCAATATTAAGAACAGGAGTACTTGTGGCACCTTAGAGACTAACAAATTTATTTCAGCATAAGCTTTTGTGGCCTACAGCTCCTGAAATAAATTTGTTAGTCTCCAAGGTGCCACAAGTACTCCTGTTCTTTTTGCAGATACAGACTAACACAGCTGCTACTCTGAAACATACCAATATTGTGATCTCTGTTTTAATGAGATTTGTCAACTTTGTTTTACAGATTCAAGTGGCTGGTGTGAGTAATTCAAAGAAACTTTAGATATATATCTTAACTTTTAGACTCTTATTCAAATTGAAACTCCTGACCTTTAGTTGTTCTTATGTTACTGGCACATTACACTATATTGCATCAGGTCATGCCCTATAGTGTGATGTAATTCAAGATACTATGCATGAGAGTCAGGACAACTCATTTCTGAAAGAATCAGGGATTTTGGTTTCCTGATAATTGTACAGATTGCTTGGTGGTGTATTTCTGTATCTTCGTAGCTTCTTGCTGTCTGTGCGCCAATTGCAGAACTAAGTTTTCAAGTTTCTTTATGAATAAGAGATTGAAGATAATTCCTTTTCTAAATAACAGTTTGAGCATTAGCGGAACAAAAGTTTTGTTTGTCCATTAATATTCCTGGGATGAACAGGGAGAGGATTACTTAGAAATATACTAGAGGCACAGGTTTCAGAGTAGCAGCCGTGTTAGTCTGTCTCCGCAAAAAGAGCAGGAGTAATCATGGCACCTTAGAGACTAACAAATTTATTTCAGCATAAGCTTTCATAGGCTACAGCCCACTTCTTCGGATGCATAGAATGGAACACACAGGCCACCAGAAGAGGAAAAGGTGGCCTCTTAGTTGGTATGTGTACTTCCACCTTTTCATGTTCTCTGTATGTATAAATATCTTCTGTCTGTGTGTTCCATTCTATGCATCCGAAGAAGTGAGCTGTAACCCACGAAAGCTTATGCTGAAATAAATTTGTTAGTCTTTAAGGTGCCACAATTGCTCCTGTTCTTTTTACTAGAGGCACAAGCCGCAATAGCTGAAGAATAGGCTCTGGTGTGCAGGGTCTCTTTCTGGATGCTCAGTTGCTTTTTCTTCTTTTGGTTTGACAATCTCCTGCATTCATGTGTCACAACTGTTAATGCTCTTGTGTCAAAACGATACATTGTGACTCAAAAAAATAATAAATCTATGTTTCCAAAGACAGGTAACAACTACTGGAAGCTGCAGAGCTCTCTGCTGCATCATTGGGTCTGAGGCTGATCAATAAGGAAAAGCAAAACTCGGTCACACACTGTTCAGCCCCAGGAATGGGCTAAATGTTTCTTTAAGGAATTGTCTCATTAGACTGGCCCCCCACTCAGTAAAACAACTCCCATCTTTTCATGTACTATGTATGTGACATTGGACCCCATAATGTTTTATGGAAATATGCTTTTGAATGTAATTATGACAGAACTGGAATATGTTTTATGCTACATATGCCATGTAACATATCTCTGCAAAGGTTATGATCTACTGAAAGTATTCATCCTATTTGCATCCATGTATCATTTTTGTATTCAAAGTTATGAATATTGACTGTGTACTTGTTTGATTTTAAGTAGCCTTAGTAAGGCATTTGGTCAGCTTCTTGAGAAAGGAATGTGCAAATTAAGTGCCCAATCAAGAAACACTTAACTGACAATGGATCTTGGAAGACTCCAATCCACAGAAGAAGTCTTCCTGGAGACATTCAAGGTAGCATGTGGGCAGTGGCTGCTGCCTGTAAAAATTGAGTCATTTATGGACATGTGACTTGCCCATGTGACTCCAGAACTCCATCTTGGAACTGGATTTTGCATAGGAGAGAGAAGAGGGTAGTTCAGACATGGGTCTGTGTTTGTACCAGGCAAGCGTGTCTGGCTCAGACAGGCAGGGCACTGAAGTCCTAAGCTGGCAGGGAAAACAGACTCAGAGGTAGTCAAAGCACATCAGGTGGCAGTCCCCAAAGGGGTTTCTGTGATCCAACCTGTCACAATGTATATATACCTGCTACTGTATTTTCCACTCCATGCATCTGATGAAGTGGGTTCTAGCCCACCATTTTTATGCCCAAATAAATTTGTTAGTCTCTAAGGTGCCACAAGGACTCCTTGTTGTTTTTGCTGATACAGACTAACATGGCTACCCCTCTGAAACTTGTCTTTAAGGAATGAGACCCAGGCACAGATGGCATACTGTATTCATAGAAGACTCCTGGATGGTGCAAAGATTTACACAGTGTAACACTAGTGTAGGTGAGATGTCAATCAAGCCATACATGGTACCTAAGGACTGCATCAACAGTTACCTATTGTTAATATTTAAGCACCATGTGGATGATCTTTGGCCCCATTCTGGTCCCTTAGCACTGCCATGGTGCAAAGAAACCCAAAAGTTGGCCCAAAACAGCAACTGGGGATTCTGCATGCAGGAATCCCTGGCTGGCACAGAGCTACCACGGAGCTGGTGCATCCAGCTCTACCCCACTTCTCATCAGTATAAGAGATGTGTGTCGGCGAAGGTGAAGAGTGCTCAAGATGCCTTTTGCTCTGCCAGTCACCAGCTACGTAATGACTCCTAGGGCCAGGTACAGGTTAGAGCCATACTCTGCTGCTCCAATGTATGTCAGGGGCCTAAGAGGCTCTGGATACTCCCAAGATTGGGAATGTACAATGCGGAAGTGGCTTAAAGCCTCATCTCAGATCCTATGCTGAGGGCAGCTTGGATGGTACCAAGAATCTTAACCTTAAAGGGAAAAACATCACAGTTTATCCACTGTACTTTCACAGATATAATTTCATAAATGGCACCTGAAGACAAATATTTGCGTTTGCTTCAGCCAGTTTAGATCTTTCTACAATTCCATTATAATTGCACTGATTTGGGCTATTCAAATCATTCTGTAAAAGCACCAGTACAAACACAAAAGAAAAAACCTCCTCTTCATTTCAACTTAAAACAAAATTAAGGGCTTAATCTGTAGTTTAGTTTATCAAATGAGTAACTGCCCTTGCACCCTGTATGTACATACATTGTTGTTGGAGGGCAGGATGAAACAAACAGACACCTTCATTATAGAAACAAAAAAAAGCTAAAAACAATCTTAGGGTGTTAGAGTTTCACTTGTGAGCTTGCAGGAAAAATGCATCAAAGGGCTGGGCTGTGGCTGGCCCTGAGGGTGGGGAATGAGCACACCCTTCATAGCAATCAGCTACTTTCCCAGCCCTTGTATCCTGACTACAGAGAAGAGTGCAGCCTAGCAGCACTGCCAGTACTAGAAACCACAACAGAAGAGAGATGAGGAGTAAACAAACACAGTGAACAACATGAGCTAGAGTTTGGCCATACTAAATTAGCAGAAGTAATACTGTAGTTTCCTCAAAATATCTCGTGTCATTTTACTACAGCAATTTTTCCCCCTAAGAAGTTTATTAATTAATTACCTGTCCTACTACTGTACCTGCTGGTTGCCTTAGAGCTAACTGGCAGATGAAGGCCTGATATTGCAGAATATATTTCAGAAAGCTGCAGATTAGAGCTGTGTGAATCACAGCTATTTTGGTTCACTGGCAATTCCAAAATATCAAATAAGAAAAATTATTTCAGGTCAAACTGAAAACAACTTTTAAAAAAGATTGTTGGTGAATTCAAACCTGAAAATGAAACCAAAAAATCAATTCAGTTCAAATAAAATCTTTCATTCAACTGAAATGAAAAGTTTATTTTCAATTCTGAGCATTTAAAAACATGTTAAAAATATTTTTAAATAAAATTGAAGGACATTTTGAAACAAAATATCCAAATGGAACATCTTGATGTTTTTGGAATATTTTGTTTTGATTTCGACACAAACAATTTGATGCAACTGCCATGAATTTGTGAAATATTTCAGTATCGACAAATCTGCACTTTTTGCAGAAAAAATGATTTGGCCAAATTTTTTTGCCTGGATCTGCTAGAGAGGCTACATTTTCAGGAGAAAATTTAACTAATTGTAGAGGACAAAATCTTCACATACTGCTGTATACCACAGAGCTGCCAAACTTCTCAGGGGGGTCAAATGGGGACGAGGGAGAAATTGTATTCTGCATCCGTTTATGCTGGATAGATCTCAGGAATTACTCCCTTTCCAGGAGGGGAGACACTCCCTTCCCTGGGTCCCTTATGGGGAATGGAATTAACCCTGTATTTATAGATTGAAGCATTGCAGGGAGACCCTCTCCATCCCTCATTGTTAATCTTTTGCTGCTTGGAGGCACCAAATTGTTAGTCAGTTGTTGTTTGCTGCTTATGGAGGCTCCCTCATCAATAGATATTTCCTGAGGTGCTGCCTGATCTTCTAGGATGGACCTACCCGATGGACCACTTCTCACCATAAGCCATTGTGCTGCCATTAACAGCAGAAGGGGTACTGGAGCTGGCAGGATGAGAGCTCCTCAACTTTGGAACTCATTCTTGGCCTCGGACTGTAAAATCCTAAATACCATGACATTCAGGGCATACTACAAAGCTCATGTTTTTCCTGATTGTTTGACAATGGGAGGGAGTTATGGAGTTGGTGAGGAGAAGGAAGATTGTTCCAATCTTTCATTTGCCTGGTTTTGCTGGCTGGGATGAAATTGCTGCAATTCATTCATAATAGAGTGTGTTTTAATTTGCTGTGTCAAAGACATGCAAAGTGAATGGATAGGCACTCTTAACTCTGTATAAATCTGCATGACCCCATCTCTGGCTAAACACAAATTGAGAGTAAGACACTTACGCTCTTAGGAGAAGGAGAACCCTCCACAGCTTAGCTAGGCAGCCTACACAGTCCCTATGTGCCATTAGTAGTGGCAGCTGTTTCTGCTGGATAGGGCCCTTAAGTATTAGACTTTACTTACTAGTCATACTTTCATTCCAGGGATGCTAAGGTTTCCTAGCCTGATGCTGTTTTACCCACTGAATGGGAACATGTCCAAGTGCAACTATAATGGAAAAAAGTTCTGTGTGGTCTCCAGCATGTGGCTTAAGCACTCAGTCTAAGACAGTTGAGTGTGGGTTGATTATTAATACTGGGCTTGGATATCGTAGAAAGTGACTATCATGCAAATATAAATGTTTATTAGGCATTATAGAGCCAGCACATAAACTAAGATGAAATAATTAAAGAAGAAGAAGGCAAGCGGGTGAAAGAAAACACCATCTGCTAACTCTCGATCAATCACTTATGAACAAACTGGGATATAATGAAGGCCATTGCATTCTGAACATGAATGGATCCTTCTGCTTGGCTTATATTTTTTTCTCTTCAGTAAAAACAGTACATATGTTATTCACAGTAATCGCAAATAAGGACACAAACAAAAGCTCTGCTGGGCTGGATGAAATACCACATTTAGAACACTTCCTTTCATGTTTATCTATTTTACAGGCACTTTTAATAATACATACACTATCAGCAAATTCATTTGAACACTGAGAACCTGCTTCTTCTCCCACACCAGTATGATTCTGTTGACTGTGACAGAGTTAACTCCAGCTTAACACTGACATAATTTGACAGGAGATTCAGGGCCTAGACAGGGTCATTCCCAGTTGTTTATAGCTATTTTATAATATATTGATTTTACTAACTTTCTATTACTTGTAGTTTACACATAGAATATATCCTAGGACTGAAATATTAATTGAACCTGTGGGTTTTCAAACATCAGTGATGAATATCTATCCTGTTAATGGAGGATAAAAATAATGTGTGGTATACCTGAATGTCATACAGGATTTGAACGCGAGGAATTGCCAACTAGCAGCATCCAATAATGTACGTCAATGCAAGACCAACATTTATTCATTGTATAATCAATATGTGTACAGTTATACAATCTGAAATCCTTTTACGGGACACATGTAACTGCACATTAGTAGAAAATACAATTTGCTGCAACATTTTAGTGGTAGAAAAATAGAAATCTGCTTCTCATTGTACATTCATGCCCTAATCATGTGCCTAAGGTTACATCTACCCAGCTAAGAAAAACCTGTGGTGTCGAATCTCAGAGCCTGGGTCAACTGACTCAGGATCACGGGACTCAGGTTGTGGGGCAAAAACTAGCAGAGTAGATGTTTGGGCTCATTCTGGAGTCCAAACTTTGAAACCCAGCGAGGGGGGAGGGTCTTGGAGTCTGGGCACCAGTCCAAGCAGGAATGGCTACACTAGTATTTTTATCCCCACAGCCCAAAACTGGCAAGCACAAGTCAATTGACCTGGGCTCAGACTCAGTGCCATGGGTTTCTCTTTGCAGTGTAGACATACCCAAGTGTCTTCAGGGTGGGATTACACACATGTAAAATGAGTGATGTGTGTAGGTGTTTTCAGGATAGAGGTCCCATTCAGTTGCCACAATGAACGTAGGCTGGATTTGGTGGAACCTGTACAAAGCCTGTGACTACTTAGGTTGGGTGCTTTGAACAAGATTAGGATTCAAGGAAAAATGCATTGCTATTACAGTTCTGTAGCAATCAAGTTCATAATTGTTCTTCATTCAAATGAGAATTCTTCTCATCAAAGCTCATCAGAAAATAGAAAACTTGAATCATGTAAAAAAATTCCATTTTTCATTGCAATTTCATTTGCATTTTCATTTTGTTTCGTTTTGGTTTTGGTTGGGTGGGTTTTGGACTGGTTTTTATTTTCAAACCATTAAAAATTATTTTCACTTTTAGAAGCGATTCTACTCTTCACTTTCCTGGTTTTACCCTCATGAAGTTCCATTGATATCACCAGTAACTTCTGATTTACCCTGAATAAGTGAGGTGTATCAGCCCCTTATTCTGTGTTTTGTGTTACAAAAAGCAAATTCCTCAGCCTTAAAAAAATATAATTCTTAAAATAATTACTTTCATTTTTAAGAGTAGATTATGGAAGTTATAGTACATAATACTAATTCCACAGACTGAAGAGTACATATCTGACAGCTGATAGAAAATCCTGGAAGAAAAAAAGGGCTTGCATATACTTCCCCCAAAACTTCTGCAGGAAAGAGATTCTCGTGCCCACTGTGGTTAAAGAGGAAAATAAACCCAGGCGCAGGTACATTTTGTTTGGAAACTCTATATTTGGTGACAAGCCACTAATTTTCATTTATTTGATTACTGTGATGAAGCATCATATGGTTCAGATTATAAAAAGAAAACATTAGGTATGAGGGTGCATTTAGACCAGGCATTAATTAGAATTTAGAAAGTACTTGACTGGATTTTGATAGCAAATGTATTTAATAAGCTTCCTGCTTTGCAGATGTTGTGCTCTCCTCCTTTGGCCTTATTTCAGTTACTGCCCTTTAACTGTGAAAAAGCATCAGGCTGGAGACACTTTTGCTTTGGGATGCGCTATTAATGTTCTGAAGAGAATTACTTTTCAGCCAGTATTTAGGATGTTTTTACAGTTATGCTCATAGAGATTAGAATGTCATTGCCGTCTATCTCAAACTGGTTTTAGAGGAGGATTAAAGCAGGATGCATGGATCCATTGGATTCCAGTCCTACAGTGAAAGATGGCAAAGACTCATGAGTGAATCAGAGGCCGAGCAGCAGGTGGGGTGCATCACCTACTGGATTGGACTGGACAAATTTGGCTACCTAATTTAAGAGGATGAGAACAATATTGGTCTAGGCTGCTAGACAGGAGCAGCCTAGACCAAGTGGAAGAATATTTCTGGGGAGACCTCACAATTTTAGTGGATCTACCCCCTATTTAGACTTAACCTGCTAGATACTGAGGTAAATACCTGTAGCGGGGTGGACCCCCACTCCTGCCCTGAAGGGTTAAAAACAGCCCTGGGAGGGGGCTGCGGCTGGAGAAAGCATCTTTTAGGCTGGGCTGATTGGGGGAAGTAGCTGCAGCTGGGGCCACACCCCAAAGAGACTCAGCTGGCCCTATAAAGGCAGAGAAGCCAGGGGCAGATAGGAGTCTCTCTCTGTTTGTAGAGGGAGAAGGGCCTGGCTGCCGGGAGCTAGAGACAGAGTACCTGAGTGGAGCAGGGCTGGGGACAGGCTGGGGAGCTCCAGCCTGGAAAGCCCCAGACTGTGGCCTAGCATTGGGCTAACTTGCATCCGAAGAAGTGGGTATTCACCCACGAAAGCTCATGCTGCAAAATGTCTGTTAGTCTATAAGGTGCCACAGGATTCTTTGCTGCTTTTACAGATCCAGACTAACATGGCTACCCCTCTGATATTGGGCTAACAGGTATTGGAGGTTGCAGAGGGCAGCCCAGGTGTAGTCCAAGGCAGCAGGTCCAAACCCTCCTTGCCAGTGATGAGTAGGCTGATACTGCAGTCTGCCCCAGGGTCTCGGGGCTAGACAATAACTGGCAGTAGCCTGATACTGAGGCAAGGTGGGAATAGTGGGTGGAGGTTCCCTGGGGAGGGGAGACCCCAGGGGGCAGCACCCCAGGTAAGAGGGCACTGGGTCCAGGGAGGGACACAGGGCCAGAGGACAGGCAGATCACTGGCCTGCAGAGGGTGCTCCAGAGGCTGGAATGAGCTAATTCCCAGAAGCTACCAGCAGGAGGTGCCACAGGGGTGAGCCTGCTCATCTACAATACCCATTATTGAAAAAATATGATCAGTTCTGCTTACAGAAATGTAGCCCTTATATTTTCAGCATCAAATAGATTTCATCTATCTATTTTGGATGTTCTGTGTTAGCCTTGCAACACCAATTAAACTAAATGCAAGTACTGCAGTTAAAATCCTAGGTAAGTGTAGGAGAGCGAGTGAAGACTCACTGGCACACTGCCTCCTGCTGATCAGCCTGGGAATTAGCTCGATCTCCAGCCTTGGAGCGCCCCTTGCTGTCTGGTGTCCCGCCTGCCTCAGGCCCCATGTCCCTCCCGGACCCTGGTGCCCCTTACTCTGGGGTTCTGCCCCACAGCAGTCCCCACGCTCTAGGTCTTCCCTCCCAGGGGAGACCCCAATCCGCTATATCCACCTTGTCTCAGTGGCTACTGCCAGTCGTCATCTAGTCCCCTCTCACTGGGGCAGACTGCAGTCTGTAATTGCCCCTCATCATTGGCAAGGGGTTTGGACCAGCTGCCTCTGCCCATTCCCGGGCTGCACCTCTGCAGCACCAGTACCTTCTTGGGCCTTATATAAGCCTCAGCCTGGGGAGTTGCCAGGCTGGAGCTCCCTAGGTCCTCTTGCCTTTCCCCAGCCCTGCTCTGCTTCTGGTACCCTGAGCTCCCAGGCAGCCGGGTCCTTCTCACTCCCAGGCTGGAGTGAGACTCTCACCCAGCTCCTCCATTACCTCTTTTATCAGGGCCTGCTCTGGCCTGATTAGCTGTGGCTCCAGTTGTGGCTGTTTCACCAATCAGCCTCGTCTCTTCCACTGGAGCGGGGTAACTGCTGCGCTACAGTAAGACTTTGGAAATGTGGCTCTAAGGCCCACATTCTAACCTGAAATGCTAGGTACAGTAATTTTGATGGTACATGTTGATAATGCGCATGGTGCAGGTCAGACTAGAGTCTAGTACTTGATTTTTTGTGTTACCATAAAAGCTGCTTTCCCCTTTGTAAATGGAGGGAGGCCATCCCGCCACATCTGAGGGAGGCCATGCCTCCTCATAGTTTGGGTCTGCAAGAGCCTTCTCCAAGCAAAGGGAAAAGGGGGGAAATTAGTGGTTCTCAATGGGCCCCGGTCTTCCAGCGGGGTGGGGCCATAAACAACGTGGGCTCCAGTTTGCAACCCAGCACAGCAGTAGTAGTTTGCTCACTCAGCCGTTAAGCAGGGCAGGGAAGCAAACCGTCAAGGCTCTGGCCTGCAGTCAGGCAGAGCTGTAGCACCAAGCCCAGTCTCGGGGGTTCAGTTAGGGGTAAGTGAGGTGCACAGGCCTCCTGGCCTAAAGAGGGGGAGTACTACCACTCCAGGGATGGGGTGGCAGGGGCGATGCTGCCCCACCCAACTCCATCACGTCCCAGCCCAGGGCCTTAACAGTGGTGGAATTGTCCGCCACTGGGTCAGCAGGGATTTGCCCGCAACACGCTGACCTTTTTTCAAACTTGCTCTCAACCAGACTGTTGCCTAGATTCCCTGGGCTGCTTCCTACTCTCCCCCTTGGGTGTGCCTGTGTCCAGGGATCATCCTCAGTCTCCCTGGGATACAACATCAAGGGTAGTGGTAGCAGCTCCACAGCATCGGGAGTGTCAGGACTCTCTGGAAGCACAGGCTGGTACCCGGGGCAGCAATAGTTCTCCTTGGCATCCCACTCGAGCAGCAGGGAAGAAGCGTTTGTCTCCTTCAGCAGCTCCCTCCTAACTGAGCTACTGGGCCAGCCTTTTATACTTCAGTTTCCTGTCCTGCCCCTCTGCTTTCATTGTGCAGGGCATGGTGCGCCTGGCTCCGCCCACCAGGCGGCTTGTGGCATTCCCTCCACGTCCAAGGGAGGCCACTCTTCCTGGCTACACACTTTACTTGATATCAGACTGCCATTAGGGACTAATAGATTACTGGAAGAATGCTTCAGAATGGATGCATCTGACAACTCCAATAGGTAAAACATCTTCAACATTTTGAAATTCTATCACTGGTGCAACTTTACTGACTACAGTGGTTATACCAGTGATGAATTTGAACCACTGCATGAAAGTTATAATGCATATCCTGTTGCAAACTAAAACCCTTGCTTGTTTAATGATTGGTCAGAAATCTGAAAGGGTTAGTCACTACCCAAGTCATACTCAATTATTTGTTAAAGGATTATTTTATCAGTTGGCATCGTGGCTAGCAGTCTTAACAGAGATGCCAAAGAATAAATGAACATGGCTGCCCTGTAACTAGAAGTTGTCTCTCTAGGTCAGTGTTGAGGCACACTAGGGGAAGTACGCACTCTCTGTTGCATGAATAAATAAAGGATTTCATTTCCATTTCTAGGACTATTGATTTGGCACTTTCACCCCTCTTT
Organism: Mauremys reevesii; assembly: GCF_016161935.1. Taxonomy (NCBI): domain Eukaryota; kingdom Metazoa; phylum Chordata; order Testudines; family Geoemydidae; genus Mauremys; species Mauremys reevesii. The sequence goes on along the minus strand of NC_052633.1, from coordinate 32,989,337 downwards.
TATTTATATATATATATGGCATTTCTGTCATGTTCCTCTCCATCATTTCCCACAAAATTCATATGCACATTCTCATTATTTCCCTTTTTAAACTACATGCATTTTGAGCATTAAAAGCGGTAGGGGGAAGAAACATATCTTAGGGTCTGGAGAGATAATTTCCCTTGCATATCATTTCAAGACACACATTTCATGGGCTCCACCATTTGGCACTTGTACTATGAGGGCTAATTCAGAATATTGAGTGTCAACGACGTTACTGTGATAAGAGTAAAAAGCACAAATGGGCTTTCCTTTGATCTGCAGGACCCTGAGAGTTTATTATTGAAACCAAAGAGGAAGGAGCATTATTAACGAATTTTGTGTGGTTTTATCTGAAAAAAGTAGCTGAGAAAATAACTGCCTTTTCATGCAGTGTGGGGGAAATAAATGTGAGTTTCTGATAAAAGTTGCTTGCTCAGAGGGATGTAGGTAACAATATTTTGTATTCTGTGGTTATTCTACAATCATTTCTGTAACAGAGACATACATGGGATGTCATAATTCTGCATTCTTGCTTGATGTGACATTGTGTAATATTCTTGTTGGTCTAAATACACTTTGTGCCCTGAGTTTGTATTACATGTATTCCTCTAATGCTCATCAGATCTTTATTTCATATTATGGTTATTGACCAGACATTTCCAGTGCAGAGCAATGATATTCTAAGAGAGCTTTCAGGAGCTCCTGGGAGAACTGTGTTAAAAATCTGCCACCAAATTAAGACTAGTATCTGCCCCAGTTTTCATTTTGAAATTGGAACTATGATCTCACACAATGAGTCACAATTGGATTCTCTTTATAGTGTTGTTAGAAACTTCCATCCCTTCTATAACTATGAGAAAATAGCCATTTAGGCTCCTATTTATTCATATGATCTGTTTACTCAATTTGAAAATATAAATTCTTTTCCTAATTGCATGATCTTATTGAGGGCACAGCCCTCTTCCATCTTCCAATCCCTTTCCACTGTCTTGCAACTCTCTTATTGAGTCTTGTTTATATTGGGGGGGTGCCAAGCACACTTTTGGGTATTGTAAAATAGTTAATAATAGATTATGGGGAAATCATATTTGTTTCAATGTTTTTAAATGTCCCAGCTACAATGGACAAAATACCCTGAAGGCAGAGGAACTGATGTGCTTCTGTTGCCTTGAAGCTGATGGCACTTACCACCACACAGGGTCATGGGGGAGTTTACACAAGAGGACTGCATCCCTTAAACCTTCGCCATTTCGAGCAATATTTTTCTGTCAGATTGTATCTGGCATCTCTCCATTAAGCCACCCAACGGTACTACACACCCTTTTAAAGGGGTGTGTACAGAAGTCTGAAAAGGAAGCAGAAATAAGGTTGTGGTGCATCGTTCATGGTGGTTGTGGTCCTGGCAAGGCATATGCATCAGAGGTGGGGAAGAAGGTGTGTACAGTTAGATGGCTTAAGTCTTCCAAAAAACCCAACCCACCTCATATTTCAAAATAAATGTTTGCTCAGAATAGCCAGAGACTAAAAAAATGAACACATCCCAGGAGAACAGTGTTTGGTTACAGGAAGTTGCTTGTGAAACATCCAAGTGTTACCCTCACAATCAAGATATCATGAGCTATCATCTGCAAAAAGGAGCCAGCAGGAGATTCTGTCTATGGGATTGTGTATCTCAGATCTATAATGGCTTACTTGGGTGTGTTCCGTGAGTACACAGCATACAAGTCATTTCATGGCTTGATCCTGCTAGGTGCTGAGGATTGCCTGTAGGATGCAAAGTCCTCTAAACATCTACTGTTGACTTAGCTTCCATAGGAGTTGATGGCACTCAGCACTTCAGAGGCTCAAGCTGTAATAAAAACCACTGAAAATCACATGCTTAGGCAGAGGAATGTTCAGGGAGGGTGCAGACACCATTTCAGTCCTTATGCCAATGTTAGTACCATCCTAGACTGTTTGCTCTTGGTCTGAACCAAATGTCCTGATGCTGGATTTCTAACATTCCACAAATGACTTAGATGGAACTGATAAAGACTTATGAATGCCTCTTGACCTAGCTGCTTGCCTCTAAGTCTTGAGAGAGATGAAACTGTGTTAGAACAGTGAAAGAGACAAGGTGGGTGAGGTAATTGGACCCAAATCCTGTTGGTGAAAGAGACAAGCTTTTGAGCTTCACACCCACAGAACAGCTCTGTGGTGCTTGAAAACGTGTTTCTTTTACCAACAGAATTTGGTTCAGTAAAAGATATCACCTCCCACACCTTGACTCTCTCATAGCCTGGGACCAACATGGCTACAACAATATCTGCTTAAAAATCAGTTAAAAATAAACCCCACCCTTTTACACAAATGGTCCTTTCAGTTCTGCAGATATTTAGACTGTCACATACTTAATCATTTTCCATGATTCTAATGCCATCTGTGTAGTCAATTTGCTATTCTGTTTGACATAACTTGTGTTTTAAAAATAACTTGAATGATTACATAAAAGTACTCTGTTTTTATACATGGATGAAGATATAGCATCAGGAAGGGGAGAACATTTCAACAAGGCATAAAGAGATGCTAAATGTTGTTTTATGATACTACTAATGCATAAAGTGATCAGATTGCTTTTAGACAATCTTGGTCTCCAGTGCACTTGAAAGGAAGTGGAAGACTTTAGTTGGAATAATGACACTGTTTAATGTTGCATGAGAGATTTAGCTGAACAGGATGACCTGCTGTGATCTCTGAACCCACAGGGAAAATAATTCTTAAGAGGATGTGTAAACAGACCCTGATCTGTACTTAATTAACAGCTCAATAAGTCTGGGAACTTCTTGAAATGTATTATCATGTAGCTATTTTTGTATTGTTAAGAGCAAATTCTAGAGCAGCATATGGGGTTGTACTGGTATTTTGAAACTGAAATGAATGACAATTATGTATTCACTTTACAAAGCAACCTAATTATTAGAGATGGGCTATACACAGTTCCTACCTAGCACATGGATATAATATGTACATACATATTTTGCCATGAGTTAGTAGTGTTCAGTCCATTTTTAATAGCCAAGAGACTTCTTATTGTATTTTAGTTTTTGGAAGAGTAGAAGTGACAGAGCTTTTAAGATTTCTTCCTACTACATTATATACTTCAGCTTTTACAAATCCACCTCAGGTCAACAGCAAGCAAAACCTAACTCTCTTCGCTCTGTGTGTGTGTGTGTGTGTGTGTGTGTGTGTGTGTGTGTGTGTGTGTGTGTACACACACATCAATACTTTCTTTTTTGGCCTACTTCCTCTGACAATGAAATCAATGGCAAAACTCCCTTTTGACTTTGATGGGGCCAATATTCCTCCTCTGGTTTCAATTAACTCGGTCAGTACCACTCACCTCCCACATGGAAGACTGAGAACAGGGGGACTGCTTACCAACACAGTCTGCTTCCATAAAGGTTTCCTCAAGTTCAATCCCTTTCAATGAGCCTTTTAAAAAAATTGCAGAAGAGAAAAGGTGACTATAAAGACAACTTGAAAGTTAATTCAAATCTATTACCTCCCCCCACTTGGTATCCTGATAAAGAACAAGGCTATATCAAAGACAATTCTCCTCTCAGAGTCATTCACAGATGAAAAATCTGTGGCATATATAGTGGATCAACCCTACCATACCATTTTATGTGCACACACACACAAGTGCTTGCCCAAAACAGAGTTTTATTCCTCCGAATATTTCTAAAAATGATTAGATTGAAACAATATTGAATTGATAGATTTATTTGAAATATTTTCCTCCTGTTAAATTGGTTATGAATCCTATTAACAGGTCATCAGAAATTTGCTAGCCACTACTCTCCAGAGCATTATGACATCTACTAGCCGGAGGGAGATAGTTATAAAAGATCCGAATGTGGGGAAAGTAGGGCCCCCATCAGTGAGGTCTAGGCACAGTGCCCTGATGAGCAGCCCAGTGTCCCTGCTACTGATAAGGGAACTTAGAAAACAACTTGCAGATCAAGCACTTCCTGTGTGAAAAACTGCACACTTATTAATTACTGTGGATCAATGCCTTATGTGACAAACTAAAGTGGGTTTGAAATCAAAAGAATCACTACTGAAGTCACAGTGGTAGAAAAATTATTTCCCAAGTAATTTTAAGTTACTACGAACAGTGAGATATTCAAAAGGAAAGAATAAATATTGGTAAAACCATTTGATCCAGATTGCAAAGGCTCCAGAGGAATTTTCGGAAGGTTTCTATTTCAAACTTTGTGGTGTTAAAGGTTCATATAATGGTTTGATTTTCTAAAAGATGAGCCCCACTGCCCAGCCATAATGGAAATTCTTCTTCCATCAGACCTAGAGACCTGGATGAATATTCTTACATAAAAGAGAGCTGGAGTAAAATCACAAAAATTTGGAAGGGAGATTCAGGACAGTACATTTTTTAATCTGCCTAGATATCGAATTGCTGGTGTTACTTAAAATAAAAATGTCTAAGAATCAAATACTGGCCTTTGTTAAGCCCATGTTGACTTCAATGGGTATTAAATCTATGTTTTTCGAGCATCCAAGTTGGTCCCAAAATTGTATCATACTTTGTATGTGATTGACAGGTTTATTTAAACCCAGGGTAGAAAAAAACCAAAATATTTGAATGAACAGGCTACCAAACCAAAACATGTCTGATTGGGAATTTCAAAATGTCTGAACCTCATGTGTGAATTAAGAAATGTTGCTGCTATTAATTACATCATTGTTATGAACTTGGAAAAGGGTGTAGTTAAATTTGCTGATCAGAATATCTACTTTTCCCTGTGTGTATCCAGATGAAGGGTTATACAGTAGTTCATGCAGTAAGCAGTTTGCCAGATTAACTTAAAAATACCTATTACATTGTTCTCATTGAGCCAGGGAAGTGATCAAGTTCTGATCACTGGAAAGTTTCATGAATAAAAGATGCCTCATTTACATTCCTTGCTGTGTCTGTGCAGGAATTTGGTTGGTTGCCAACATCTTAATGTCTTGAAAAAGCTGTAGGTCATTTTACAGCTCAGCGTTTAATAGCATCATGTTATCCAAACCTGATTTAATCTCTGTTTTTTAGGTTCACAACATGTGAAAAATAATGTAATTTTAATGACAGACACAATATATTGAGTTTTTGCCCTGAAACCAGGGGTGACAATTAACAGGGCTGTGGGAGAAGAGGGCATTCACCCCAGCCCTCACTCCAAAGTTTTTGCACATGCTCTAAATTCCATAGGCTACAGAGCCAGAGGGATGTGGCCCAACTGCTTTTAAGCAGTGGTCCCATACTAAATCAGTACAACTGCTGCTAGAGTGGTCCAGAGCATTGCTCTGGCTGTGCGCTTGTAATGCCACTCAACTTTGACCAGGCCACCTCTCCATACAGGCCAGGCCAAATGTCAGTGAGTGGCTTTGTGACTGAGTACACAGGGTCACAATGTCATTCAAATTTGGTCTGACTGCCCCTCCATCCAATCTGAGGCACATGGGTAACCCGAGGTAACCGGGCACAGAGAGACAGTCTGTTCCTGTATAGCAAAGTGCAGTGGATTCTGCTGAGAACTCAACTCCTGCAAGCCCAGGCCCCAGCCTACCTGTAAGACTGTTGTTTGCTGGCTGCCTGAGCCCCGCCCGGGCTATAGCCGGCCCCTTAAGACTGTCGGGGGATGGGCTGCCTGAGCCCGGGCAAGCCCAGTACTCAGGTAAACAGAGAGAAGCCTGGAGACAGGCTATCACAGCCCTCCAGGGACCTCCCTCCTCCGGGGTGAGTGAGGGAGTGTTACACTCTGGCAAATTGCTTTGCTTTGACAATGCATAAAGAAGATTGAGGGCACAGAAAAGTACTTTGTGTGCTGGGTGCCCTTCCTTCATGCTTACCCTTTTCAGAATGGGTGTATGCAATAAACCCTCTAACCCCGCGTTCCTCACCATTGCTGGGTTCTTGTGCACCATGGGTGCTAGACTTCTGTCACCAAGACAGTGATTTCTTACCAGTGGTGTATTTCAGTGTACACACTGATCCCTGTATGTATGTTTCACAGTAATGTGTTGCTTTTGTCTCCCCAGAAATGACTGTGGAAGACTCACCCCCCACTGTAGCAGACCATCTGCAACACAAGAAAGCAGCCAAGATGCACTAGGGCGAACATGTTTCGTGAGGTGATTCTGCACTCCGAAGCAGAGACACATGATAAAAATAAATGGAGAGAAACCTTGACACTGCACAATGACCTGATTCATGCCTACCCCACATTGCAGCAACTGCAGAATTCTTTCCCATGCACTCCCCAAACTCCCACTGCACATTCTTTTAGGCTCGCTGCAAATTTTTCCATTCCTCAACAATCTACACCCCCAGACAGCTTGTCAAAGGACAGCGGGAGTTATACACAAGTGTGAGGTACAGGGACCTCCCACCCTGTTCACCATCATCACTCAGGATGGATGTATATGCATGTGGTGTTTTCTCTTTTTTTAAAAGCATGTAAATAAAATAAAATATAAAAGCAATTTTTTTTCAAAAAGAAACAAGCTTTGTGTGTTCACATTTCTGTACTCATCACAGGTACATGTCAACTAGCACTTCATCTTCACTGAAATTACAGCCAGAACCACCATGTAGCACAGCACATGCTATTAACACTTCCTTTTCCAAGCACAACAGCAAAGTTTAATGATTTTCATTTTCAAACGTTTCCCTCAAGATCTTAACTGCCACACATTGTACCCCTTTAATAGCCCTGGTATCTGGCTGCTGAAACTCAGCAGCCAGGCGTTCAGCCTCCACACTCCACATATGAGTAAACCTTTTGCCCTTCCCTCACAAATGTTATGTAAAGTACAGCAGGCTCCAATAACCATATGAATATTTTCCTCACTCATTTCTAGTCTACTGTACAAACATCTCCACTGTGCTTTCAAATGGACAAATGCACATTCGACAGCCATTCTGCACCTACTCAGCCTGTGGTTGAAACGTTTCTTATTGACATCTAGGTTCCCAGCATATGGCTTCACGAGCCATGGCATCAATGGATAAGCTGGGTCTCCCAGGATCGCAATGGGCATTTCCATTTCCCCATCAGTAATCCACTGGTCTCGAAAGAAATTCTTTGCTTGCAGCTTTCTGTACTGGCCCGTGTTTTTAAAGATGTGTGTGTCATGCACCTTTCTGGACCATCCAATGTTAATATCAGTGAAACGCCCATGGTGTTCCACTAGCTCCTGCAAAACCATGGAGAAGTACCCCTTACAATTTATGTACTTGGTGCCAAGGTGGGCCGGGGCAACAGTAGGGATGTGCGTTCCATCTATCGCCCCACCACAGTTGGGGAAGCCCATTTCTGCAAAGCCATCCAAAATGTCACGCACATTACCAAGAGTCACGGTCTTGTGCAGTAGCATGCAATTAATGGCCTTGCATACTTGATTTACCATGGAACCAACAGTCGACCTCTTCATTCCAAACTGGTTCACAACCGACCAGTAGCTGTCCGGAGCCACCAGCTTCCACAATGCAATTGCCACATGCTTCTCTACAATGAGTGCAGCTCTCAGGCTGGTGTCCTTGCTACGCAGGTCTGCGGAAAGCTTAGCACAGTTCCATGAAGGTGGCTCTCCGCATCTGAAAGTTTGAAGCCACTGGTTGTCATCCCACCACTCTGAGCTAGTTTCCCTAGCCCCAAAACGCCATGGCATTGTGCTCAGCTCCTCAGTTCATGCCAAAAGCAATTGAATGTTACTTATTTCCATTTCAGGAAGCACAGCAGGCATCTCTGACTGCAGCTCTCTTTGCAAGTTTAAGAACAGCTGCACTGCCACGTGCGATGTGCAAGTGACAGCTATCAGAGTAGTGCACAGCAGTGCAGGATACATTCCTGTTTGTAGATGTGGTGGGAAAAGCAGCCAGACAGCAAGGGGTGTTAAAAATGTCATGAAAGAAACAAGGAAGTAATGGGGCTGCTGGGACATGAAGCAATCACAGGGCACGGAGCTAGGACCCAGAATGCCTTGCGCTCACCCTCCCCCCTTCCCACAAGACCTATTGAGAGAGCCACACTGTGGGATAGCTGCCCTAGAGCGCTGCTCTCATTGGCGATGGAAGTGCTGCTGATGTTAACACTCTCTGATGCCTGGGGAATGAAGTGAGTACACAAACCAGCGCTTTACTTTCACCGGTGAAACTTACAGCGCAAAACCTCTGCAAGTGTAGACATACCCTAAGAGCAGGTCTACACTACCGCTTAAGTTGATCTAACCTACGTCACTCAGGGGTGTGAAAAAGACACGCCCCAAGTGACACAAGTTACAATGACCTAAGCGTTGTTCACACCAGTGCTATGTCGGCAGGAGACGCTCTTCTGCCAACATAGTTTCTCCCTCTTGCTGAGGTGGAGTAATTATGCTGACAGGAGACGCTTTCCCATCGTTATAGTGCATAGCGGCATCGGTACAGCTGCGCCAATGTAGCACTCCTATGGTGGACCTGCCCTATGTGATTTTTATAAGTCTTTTGTTGTTGCTAATAATTTAAGAGGTATAATGAATCCCTCTCTGAACACAGCTTGCAAGTGAGTGAATTGATTAAGGAAACGTTATCAGTTGAACTGATTATAGATTACTAGCCATTTGCTCTTTCATGTGTTTCTATATTTTTTTATTTTAGTAAATTTGGATGTTTAAGCAGATATTCTCAGTCACATATATAACCTCCCATCTACATCACAGAGACTAATGCTCATTGAGCAATAACACTGATCAATATAAAACCAAATTTGTTTCTATTGACATGCAATCAGCGGTTCCAACTTACCCCATTTGAAATTTGTTTAATTATAGCAGGGATATCTCTTACTCCTGCAAAAAGCACCATCAGATTGTTAATAACTACAAGTTATCAGGGCCTCAACTTAATCTAACAGTCAGAAAATCCAGAAGTACAGCATCGCTTGATTGTAGTTCCATGGTTGGCCCTTGGGAAGCACTGACGCAAAGGAAAAGGGCTCAACTAATGGGGGGATATAATAGAGGTCTATAAAATCATGACTGGTGTGGAGAAAGTAAATAAGGAAGCGTTATTTACTCCTTCTTATAAGACAAGAAGTAGGGGTCACCAAATGAAATTAATAGGCAGCAGGTTTAAAACAAACAAAAGGAAATATTTATTCACACAATGCACAGTCAACCTGGAACTCTTTGCCAGAGGATGTTGTGAAGGCCAAGACTATAACAGGGTTCAAAAAAAGAACTAGATAAGTTCATGGAGGATAGGTCCATGTTGGGCCCGGATGGGCAGGAGTGTAAAACCATGCACTGAAGTGTCCCTAGCCTCTGCCAGAAACTGGGAACGGGTGACAGGGGATGGATTACGTGATGATTATCTGTTCTGTTCACTCCCTCTGAAGCACCTGGCATTGGCCACTGTTGGAAGACAGGATACTGGGCTAGATGGACCATTGGCCATACTGGGTGAGACCATTCTGATGTTCTTCTGTATTGAAGCACCAACACTACATCTTGTTGTAAGAGGAGTTGTCGGGTTGGTTGACTGTTTTTTTTTTGGCACGTCTCCCAACCAACTACTGACTAGAGCTGCCCAGAAAATGGAATTTCCCTCCTGCAGAAAATATTTTTTGAAAATGTTTTGTCTGAAATCAGGATGAAGTAAAAAATTCTCCATTTTTTATGGGAGTAAAAATTCTGAAAAATTCCATTTTGGCTCCCTCAGCAGCTGCCTCCCTCTGCTGTGCAATTCTCCAGAGAGCTGTCTGCTTGGGGAATCAGGAAAACCTGAAAGGCAGCTGTCCAGGGAGTTGGGCAGCCTAGGAAGGTGCTGTGTGGGAAACCAGGGCTGGCAGGGAACCAGACCAACCTGCCTGCCTGTTTGGTTTCTGCCAAAAGTTTTGATGGAATCAACATATTTCCGCAGAATGTTTAGATTTCATCAAATCAGCATTTTCTGGTGGAAAAGTGTTCAGTCCAAAAATTTTTTACTAGCTCTACTACCAACCTAGTCTAATGTTATTTCTTTTCAAAGATAAGATGTGATCACTTCTCCAGGAAAGCACATATAACAGCCTATCAGCCTTTTTCATACTTCTAATTTTTTTCATTTTAATCATTATATTGTTTTATCTAGTAAAGGAAACAGTGTACCACAATAAAATGCTTATAATGGAATTAGTAAATTGATACAAAATAGAAATAAAAGATAGGCACAATAGTGATTTGTGGCCAAATGCAATTATTATTTGTGAAAGGTGTTTGTGTTTCTTTTAAAAATGCCTGTATTTCAGACACAACAATATCGCTTGGGAAGTAGCAGTCACAGTACGGGTTAAATGAATAACAGAGTAAATAGGGATATAAAATTAAATATATTAAAAATTGCCAGCAAACATGTCACTCTTGCTCTGGGGACTGCAATGACTGATGAGTGTTTTGCCTTTTTTTCACAATTTTTGCCTTGTTTCTTTTAATTTTCTTTCATGAATTTAATTTTACATATTAAACATGCAAGTTTATGGCTTGTCTCTTTTTGTATCTTAATCTGGCCACTGTTTTGCAGTGCACATGACCTGTAGTACACAAATGAGGGGAAAACTAGTCATGCATTGGCGAAAGAAAGACTTGATGAGTTCATTCAATGATATCCAATCAGTAGAGGGGAAATTGCATTCTGAGCATCTTTGTTCATTTAATCCCTGTAAAATTCACATGCAAACCCAGTGGAGTGGCGGGTTTTGCTTGTCTTATCCATAGAACCCTGTGGAAGGATCTATCCATCATCCAAAACCTCATACAATACGTAATGTGAGTAAACATGAACTGGATTCTTCAGGACCTTGGCCAACAATACAATGAGGTATAATGACATTTCTTCACGTACAATTGTCCTGCATGTCTTACCACTTGTAATTTAACTTTTGGCAAAAGTAATGTGCAGTAAACTCTTTGCAGGTGGTAATAAATTAGTAAATACACAGATGATTCAGTGCCTCCATGTCCACCCATCCCTAGCACAGATGTTCTGCAGAAGATTTAGAGACTGTTTTGCAAGCACTCAGCCCCTGAAGTGAATTAGCAGCATACTTGCACTGAAAAATGGTAAGAGTGTCATTTAGTGTTAGTTCCCTTGATTATTTACCATTTCTTTCCACTCTCTCTTGCTCCCATAGTGCACAGCTGGGCCATGCTGCGGTCCACAACACAGACCTATGATCTTATGTTTCCTATTCCTCCACCAGTTTTTAATTTACAGCATGATTTTGCTGCTAAACCATGGTTATTTTTCTTAATAATCTCTTGTAGTGGTCTCTATTGAAAGCTTTTTAAAATCTAAGTAAATATAGCCACTGTGCCCCTCAGTACCTTTTCTCATTAACATTTTCAAAGAACTCTAAACTGGTTAGAGAGTCATGATTTCCCCTGTAGAACTAGGGCTCATTTGGTCAATCAGGCTATACTCATCTGACCATAATTAGAATCACAAGCTCCTTCCCCAAATCCCCATGTGAGAAAGATCCTCTGTAGCTTCTTTTTAAAAATATCCCCTCTGTTAGCCACTTTGTGAGCTTCAAGAACAGTAGCTGTTTTGGAACTTATATTGTATATCCTCATCAATCTCTTTGCTATTCATGCTAATAGTCTCTTCCTCAACACAGGCCTTTAATCTCAGACATCTCATTTGGAATCCAAGCAGAGTGAAAAGGACTGTCTGGTCTCTAGTATGACAGCTGAAAAAGGTTATATGTAATGAACTCTGATAGTTTCAGTGAAGCTGTCCATCTCTTAATTCAGATAATTCATCTTTCCCAGATTGGCAGTAATTCAACAGCCTCAGTCCATATAAGCCCAGACTTTAAAATTCATGTGGCTCTTCAGTGTTTCAGAAGAGTGTATTATTAGGTTAAAGAGCAATGGAGACAAATATTTCAGTCTTTTCAGTGCAGTTGCCCTTTCACTGTCAGTTTTTTAAACTAAAACCATAAAAGTGACAGATAATGCTCATAATTTGGTGACAAAGTGACCTCACAGCTTCAGCAGATCTCACAGACAGTGATCTATTAATGGCACAGCTACTGATCAGCTATATTCCTCATCATATAAATGCTGCATAATGTAAAAATACATAGAACAATGTGGGTGCAGTCAAGAGTTTGGAAAGACTCTGTGGATTATTTTAATACATCTGTTCTCAGAAAACACCTTGATATGAGGAAGTAGTAGAATAAAGAAATCTCATAATCTTGCTCCTTATCAAATAAATTTAGCAATTAATTCAACAGGGGAATGATCAGGTCTAAATATTTAGACTGATTCAATTCATCAGCGTATTTATTAGGAGTGATTTTATTTGAATATGCCTCAACCAGTGTTTGCTGTGACCTAACAATACAAATGAAAAAAGCTAACCCACCAAAAGAATGACAAGTCTTCCTGGTTTGATGATGAGGTAAAAAACATCACAGCTAATACATTAATAAAGTTACAAATGGGCCAGTAAAACTTGTCACTGCAAACGTTACACTCGTAAAAACCTCAAGTGTACATGCTGACATCAGGAAACTGCATCCCACTGCCTGATTTGTAATGGTAAGTACTTTATTTCCCCTCACAAATGAGGCAGTTGAGTTCACAATTATCGGATTTGTTCATGTTTTACCAAATTTTAATGGGCTGAAAGCACATGGGCTAAATCCAGCTGTGGATAATGCAGCAAGGCTGCCATAGGAATCCTGCTAGCCCTGGGCAGGGCTCCATAGAGCGAGCTGGATAGATATGTCACGGGACACACTCATCGGCTGTTCTGAACTGGAGAAACATGAGCCACAGACTAGGGCATTGGCTGGTAGCAACATATGTGCTAGCAGCTGGGGGCTGAACACTGTATGCTAGCCAGCAGATCACAGCTTCTCAGGGACATTGTGCATCAGTCAGTGCATTAGCTGGTGCTGTCTTGAGCGCCATGGAGATATACTTCCCTGCTGCTTGTTACAGAAAGAGGCTTCCTAGATCCTCATCCATACCTTTCCAGACCAGTGAAGTACAGGGAATGATGAACACCTATATAGCCTGATAGCTAGTAACTGATACAATGAGGGTTATCATATTAAGTGAAGATTAAGTAGGATGAAAGCTTTTGAATCATAACTACCTGAGTGTTTCTGGTTTTGGGCAATGATAAAATGTCATTGTGCAGGTAGTGTTAGAGACTTAACTGTGAACTCCCTGGGACATTTTTAAATTATAACAGGCAATTAATGTTGTTAAAAGACAATATGTTCTCAGCCTTATTTCTATTTTAAAAGATTTATTTTTAAAGTAGATAACAGCCTTTTTAAGCCCATGTAGCTCTAAACAGCTGGTCTGCGTCTATCTGTACCTTGCTACTAGTGATAGTTTATATTTGTATTACTGTAGCGAGTAGTGGCCTCAGCCAAGATCTGAACCCCTTTGGGCTAGGTGCTAACACAAGAGACAGTCCCCCATGGAGAGTGGTTGCCATCTAAACAGACAAGGCAGAGATGGGTGATTTTATTATCCATATTACATATCTGAGGAATTGAAGCATAGAGCAATTAAATGACTTGCTCACAGGTAGAGTGGGAACTTGAACCCAGATTGCCTTCATCCCAATCCAGTTCTTTTACCACAAGAATATCCTCTTCTGTATCCATTTCCTGACCTTCAGTGGTGGCACAGTTGGGTTCTGCTTACACAACACTGGCTAATACTTCTGCAACTCTATGCACACCTGCACATGCCTTTTTGTGCATTATCACCTGCATATACAGACCATAGAATTTTCACATGAAAAACTCATGTGTTCAAATGCACTTGGTCTGTGCAAGTTCCATCACTTGCATGCTCAAGTTTTGAAATCTATTTATCTGTCATATTAGTGATAGTTCAAAGTGTGTGCACGTACACAAGAGGAAGCTGCCTTTTAAAAATCAGGTCCTACAACCTCAGTGAAATGCTTTTCTCACTGAAGGTGAAATTCACCACATGTCAAGGGCCAGAACAATGCCTACATGCCCCAGAAGTCTAAATTAAGAACTCAAAATAGGGCTTACATAGTGTATAGACCTTAAGCTGGCCCTCTGCACAGGGGCAGATTTCACCCTGTGCACTGAACTGTCCTATGGAAATATCACCAGTGGAGCTTGTAATTACCAACATAGCCACAGACCATGTGATTCTGACAAGCATCTTGATGCAGTGCTGTGAAGGAAGTGCAGAGATTCTGTTTTCATCTGTCTCTCTGGTGGTGTGGCGGGAAGGGAAGAGTGCAGCTGTCCAATGCCAGAACAAAATCTCAAGGTAGCAGTTCTTGTATCCATGATCTGGAGGGAGGAGACTGCGAGTCAGTGCAGCACTGGGAAGACACTATGAATGTCACTTAAATGTCACCATAAATAATCCATTAATATTAGGGAGTAATCACTGTGATAAATTTACAGAATTTACATTTTGAAGGATTTCTTTGGGAAAAACGTACTTTAAAAAAAAAAGAAAAGGTAATTCATTAGTGCAAAACTTAAAACCACTGCTGTGCCCAGGATACATTTCCATGGTAAATTTTCAGACTGGTGAAATAAATGTTCCCATCCTCACTCTCATAATTCCAAACTCTGTCCATGGTCAGCAAAGGAAATAAGGTTTGGCAGGTTAAGCTGGAGAATCAGAACTTCCAGAGACTGAATACAGTTCTGCTTGCACCACTGGAAAGTGATTTTTTTAATACCTGGATACCCTTGCACAAATTTCAAGGGGTTTTTAACAGTATAAGGCTAATGTGTGACATTGCCAAACCTAATGTGAGTACATAGGGCTAGATGATGGGTTTACAATTCACACTAAATATGGGAAGCATGCTGTTGCACTGCCTCTAGAGTATCCCAGGAAGAGAACTGTGACTTTAGGAACCAGTGTCTCCTTTTCAGTATTCTTGCTGCTTTGGGGACAGAGAACACTGCACTGTGTATGATCCCCAGCACACCAGCTTAGCTGTGCCCACAGCCACTCCATCATACCCACCTACCTGGGAAGGGAATGTAGTATCTCTGCGGAACTCCTTTGTCACCCACACTGATACCATGATGCAAAGCACCCCCTTGCACTGCTGTGCTAGCCAACCCGCAGTTTGACCTGTATTGAGAAACCATTTTCTCAGATCTAAGGTAGAGTTCAGGTTGCTGTAGGAACTTCAACTCTGTTTTTCCCAGTTTTTGAGGGTGCAAGCTGGTCCCATAATCTTTTACTGATAGCACACCTGGATTAGAATCCATTGACATGTCCCCTGATAAATGTTTCCCTGCTTAACTGGGACGATCACCAGGGACCAGATCTGGTGCACTACATTGCAGTGATATCTACACAACGTATAACTGCCACACCAGGTTCTGCTTACAGCCTATACACTAGAATCTGCAGATGTAAACTGGTACTCTCCAGCAAAGGTTTCCTGCTGTGTTCTCTTTGTTCATGGCTTCTATATGCTATTATGTCTGATAAATTATTTGATCATAAGCTAATACATTTATAACATGTTAATACCTTGTATGATGATAACACTGTTCATGAAATAAAGTGAATACTTCCCAGCTCAATGTATTCTTATCTGAATCTCTGTCATATTTCTGTTTTCATGACAGTATGCTAATGAAGGGGATTTCTACAGTAGTAACAACTGTATAGGGTGTAATATGTTGATGCTAAAGCCACATGTATTTAATGTGCCAGACTGGCTATAGAATCACATCCAAATAGATTTGCATAGTATCGTTATACTGTGTAGAAGGAACTGATCTGAGAAAACCTGACTGTCTGTATCAATATGATCATGCTCTTAAGCAAGAGTAAGCAAGTTTGCTTGGAACAGCTTTTTCAAAACATTGCATCAAGGCTCATTTCTTGGAACCTTATATGAAGCTCATTGAAGACAATGGCAAAATTCCCTTTGTCTTCACTGGGCTTTGGTTCATTCCTTGAGATGGCAGGTGCATAGGCAGAGCTGTGTGGAGGCCCAGGATGGGAGAATATCTGAGGTATTTCAGAGCGGAACTGAGATTCAAGGGAAAAATAGGTATATGAAGCTTGCAAAGGCCTGATCTTACTGTGCCTACCTCTATTCAGTGAAATCAATCCCTTGTTTCACATCAGCCAAATTTGTCCCATATTAGGAAGATAGTAATAATAAATAATTAGCATTTATATCACACTTGTCATCTTCAAAGCATCTTCCAAACATTCACTAATTAATCCTCACAACACTCCTGTGAGTTAGAGATATTTATCCCAGTATCACAGGTTTCATTATGGACTCACAATCCACAAAAACACCCTCACCAAAACTGTATAAGTGTTTACTGTCCACCAGAACAACTGTGAAATAATCATTGGGTGTCTTAGGAACAATCCTGTCCTGGTAATTCTTGCATTCTTTAAAAAATACATACACCTCTACCTTGATATAACACTGTCCTTGGAAGCCAAAAAATCTTACCACGTGATAGGTGAAACTGCGTTATATGAAACTTGATTTGATCCGCTGGAGCACGCAGCCCTCCTCCCCGCCCCCCGGAGCGCTGCTTTACCACGTTATATCTGAATTCGTGTTATATCAGGTGGCGTTATATCGGGGTAGAGGTGTACTTACCTACTGAAAACTAATGAATTAAATAAGGCATACAATAACACTATGGGAGTCTTCAGCATTGTAGTAAACATAAAATATAATTAAATACATTAATTTAAAGCAAAAAAGCACAATTCTTTAATATTTTATTTATTTTATATACAAAATGTTGATAGTGTTTTCGGCAATCAACATGATCTCGTACGCAAATCTGAGGTGGTTTAACTGCTCTCCGTTGACGCTGATTCCACCCTTCTAGTTCATCCACCCCATTACCATTTCAAGGTAGGCTGTGAAGAGTTTCAGGGACACCATGTCTCCTTGCTTCACAGGTTTTTTACCGAGATGTGAAGGGGCATGTCGAACACAGTCATGTCCATAGTGCAGTCAGAGTTTGCTGTCGGCAACGTTGTATGGCAGCAAAACATGGGCGCTGATTAAGATAGAGGAGCAACAACTGTTTGTCACAGAGAGGGCGATGGGAAGAAGAATTCTGGGGATTTCAATCCACGACTGAGTCCCCAGTGAAGTGATCAGACAGCAGACTGGAGTGCAGGACGTCATAGCTGAAAGCAGGTACAGTAAAATGTGATGGGCCAGTCATATAGTTAGGCTCACTAACAATCAATGAATTGCAGCTGTCACCGAGTGGTACCCATGAGGACTGAAACAACTACTCAGCCAACTCCAAAGAGATGGGAAGATTTTATTGTGAAAAGGCATGGACGTACGTGGAGAGGGAAGGCTAGGATAAGAGAAGAGAATACATGTTGTGATTGGCGCAATCTGAGGGCCAGAGCTGCCCAGAGTGGGGGGCAAGTGGGGCAATTTGCCCCAGGCCCTGGGCCCCGCAAGGGCCCTCACGAGAATATAGTATTCTATAGAATTGCAACTTTTTTTATGGAAGAGGCCCCCAAAATTGCTTTGCCCCACGCCCCCTGAATCCTCTGGGTGGCCCTGCTGAGGGCTGATGGACCGACCGATCAAAGTGATCAAGGTGATCTACAAAAATTTGTTTTGTTAACTATTGCTATGGTATCAAAAATATCTATTAAGTCATTGATATTTGTCCAATGAGAGCTTGAAGCATAAATGCAGTGGTCCTCAGCAACACTAAAGGAGCCATATTTCTTGAAGGAGTGAAAAGGACATAGGAAATGTTGCTTGTAATGTCTTTTATACCTCATTTTATGTTCATTTTGTGCAAAAGGGATCTGCTGATGTGAAAAAAAGGAAATGTCTTTTCTTGCCTCAAAACATTTGCCACTTACAAAAGTATAGAATTTCCAAATCTTTCAGGTTAACAACACGAGATGTGAGGAACAATAGATACGGTAGAATTAGCACAGAGAACTATAACTGCAGGGAACTGCCAGCTATGTCGATTTATACCAGCCAAAGACTTGGAGTGTATCCTCTCTGTGGTTTATATACCTTTTCCAGCTTTTGCAGTCTTTCAAGCGGGGGCAGCTATGCATTTTCCAAATATAAAAGAATAGGTTGAGAAACTAGTTAATGCAGAGTCAGCTTTGCATAGCACCTTCATTCTTAGTACTTCAGTCTAGCCATGAATTAAAAAAGAAAAACAAAATGAAAATTTTGTTGCTGTTGTTTACTATTTGTTTCTGAAGTGTTAAGGCGACGAGTTTAAGCTCTACACAAAAATGTGTCCTAGAAAAGCAAAATTCTTATTCCTTGATGGGAAAACTATTAAATTCAATATTTTAAGCATAAATGACTCTTCCAATAAAAGAAAACAAAAAAGCTTGTTTGATGAAAATGTGTTTCATTTGCATTGTATTTCTGGAGGCAGTTCATGAACTATTCATGTATGTTATTTTGCATGTATGACCTTAACATAAGACTACATACTGATATTTTATCAACTAAAACAATAGCTATACTGACTTTCTACTCCACACTTAAGCAGCATGTGGAGTACAGACACTGCATGCCCAGGTAGCACAACTGTAAATAGTACTGCAGACAGGGAGACACTGATTAGGCAAATAGAGTAGAGTAGAGCGCCCTACATGCCTGAACCCTAGGATATATACCCTATTCAGTTCTTTACCTGACCAAGCAGTGCCTCCCATGTCTATACTGTTATTTTTAGCAGTGTAGTGTCCCGCTGCCTCCTTGCTGCTGGAGCCTCTCACTGTGGTGGATAGCTACACTTACCCTATGCACCACCCCAAGAGTAGGCAAGTATAGACAATGTGTGGGCTTGTCTACACTTACCGGGGGATTGACAAGCAGCGATTGATGCATTGGCGGTCGATTTAGTGATTTAATAGGTGAAGACCCATTACATTGACCACAGATCACTCTTCCATTGACTCGTGTACTCCACCGGATTGAGAAGAGTAAGGGGAGTCAACGGGAGAGCGTCTCCCATCAACATCACATAGTGTAGACCCTGCGGTAAGTAGGTCTAAATTACATCGATTTGAGTTATGCTATTCACGTAACTCAAATTGCGTAGCTTAGATCAAATTTCCCCTGTAGTGTAGACAAGGCCCAAGTTAATAGCCCATTCTATGTGTCCATACAGGGGAGTAAGCAGGTTTAAGTATGCCCCTTCCCTCCCTCCATCCAGAGCACAAGGTGATCAGGAGAGCAGCTACTCCTCTGTTCTGCAGGGGAGTAGAAAGTGAGTGGTCAGTAATCTGCATCAGGTGAAGGGTTGATGCAGATTACTTCCCCTGGAGCAAGCACTTGGTCTGTTCTTTGACAACACAACTGTGCACTGCCCGTTATTTTAAGCAGATTGTATCCTTGCAATGTAGCCCAGAGAGTCCAAGGACTAAAAAACAAATCCTGAATCCTAGCTACCGGTTCAAGGGGCTATGTAATCTCCAAGCATCTGCATAGCCAAGTCCTACACACAATCAAACAACCCTGTGAACTGATGGCCTGCTGTGGATGGGATGGAAATGAGTGGAGACCCACAAACAAGGGTGGCTTTCAATCTCCTAATCAACCTATCTTACTGTAACTCAGACAAAATCATTTCTTCTACTGGTGATCCTGGAACGTCGTATCTCCCTAATACCATTCCTTATTGGTATGGTTGGTATGACTCATCAATTACAATAGATGAGTCATGGTCTTCAATTTATAAGGCTGAGGAGTTTAGCAGTCACATGGATGTTATGAAGCTGACTGCGACAGAAGGATTCTCCACCCAGGGCCCCAACACTATTCAGTGGCTATGCAGCAGAGCAACATCTTGCAGCTGTGACCATTTCTGGGATGTGGACCCAGGCTGGGATTTGGATCTCAGAATTTTTCAAGATGTTACATGGCCTCTTATTTCTTAAATTTAAACCTGTAAAGTCTGATACTAGAAATACTGCTGTAAAGCAAAGACTATAGTTTGTACCTGTATCCAGAATTCCCAAAGTTGTAGGCTATTGAGATTCAGTGATTTGTTTTGGGCCCATCCCCAGCCAGAATTAGGTGAAAGCATGAATTTTACATAATTTTGATGCAAAACAATACAATTATCCCAGGTTCATTTGAAAAGAATCCCATGTTTTTTTTCAAATGCTCAGCAAAAGTTAACAAAGTTTTTGGTGAACCTAGTCTTGAGTTTCAGGTTTCAGAATCAGGTAGCATAGAACAGTAGAATAATGGAAATGTAGGGCTGGAAAGGTACCTTGAGAGGTCATCTAGTCCAGCCCCCTGTGTTGAGGCAGGAACAAGTATACCTAGGCCATCCCTGACAGGTGTTTGTCTAACCTCTTCTTAAAAATCTCCTGTGATGGAGATTCCACAACCTCCCTTGGAAGTCTATTCCAGTGCTTAACTCTCCTTATAGTTAGAAAGTTTTTCCTAATATCTAACCTAAATCTCCCTTGCTGCAGATTGAGTCCTTGATTGCTTGTCCTGCCTGCAGTGGACATGGAGAACAATTGATCACTGTACTCTTTATAAGACCTCTTAACAGATGTAAAGATTGTTATTAGGTTCCTACTCAGTCATCTTTTCTTAAACTAAACATGCCCAGGATTTTTCCTCATAGGTCATGTTTTTTAAACCTTTTAGCATTTGTGTTGCTCTCCTCTGAACTCTTTCCAGTTTGTCCACATCTTTCCTGAAGTGTGGTTCCCAAAATTGGACATAGTACTCCAGTTGAGGCCTGACAGCAGAACAATTACCTCTGTGTCTTACATATGACATTTCTGTTAATACATCCTGATGCAATACAACTGAGCCATTGTTGACTCATATTCAATTTGTAATACACTACAATCCCTGATCCTTTTGTATTTAGCTGTGACACCATGAGTACCTCACCCAGAGCTGAAGAAGAGCTCTGTATAGCTAGAAAGCTTGTCTCTATCCCCAACAGAGGTTGGTCCTATAAAAGATATTACCTCACCCACCTTGTCTTTTTAAAATAAGAGTGTATCATGTTTACAGCTTCTACCCTAGCCCCTAGGCCAGTAACCCTATCAAAGAAGGAAATGAGTTTGGTTTGGCATGATTTTTTCTTGAAAAATCCATTCTAGCTATTACTTATAATCCTATTATCCTCTCTATTTTTACAAATTCATTATTTCATAATTTGTTCCAGTCTCTTTCCAGATATTGAGGTTAGATTGATTGGTCTATAATTCCCCTTTCTCCCCCTTTCTAAAAGGTAGATATTATGTTTGCATTCCTGTCCTCTGGGAACTCAATCAACCTCCTTGAGTTCTCAAAAATGATCACTAACGTTTCAAAGATTGCTCAGCTAATTCAAGTACCCTAAAGTGACTTTCATCAGACACTGCCAACTTGAATACATCTAACGTATGTAGCTTGTTCTTTCCCTATTTTGGCTTGTGTTTCTTCCTCCTTCTCATTAATATTAATTGTGTTAAACATTTGGTGACAATTTACCTTTTTAGTGAAGTCTGAAGCAAAATAGGCATTAAACACCTTAGCCTTCTTGATGTCTTTGGTTATTAGCTCTCCTTTCCTGCTAAGAAGAAGACCCATGCTTTCCTTTGTCTTCCTCTTGCTCCTAATGTTCTTATAGAATCTCTTCTTATTGCCTTTTATGTCCCTTGCTAGTTATAATCATCTACCTAAAGAGGTAGAAGGTTAAAAACATGTGGAGACAAATATATCCTCTTGATGCACACCAAAGAAAATTAAAAATAAATCCTAATTTGCTGTGTTATCTAGACTGTGGACCAATTCATGCAGATGTTTGTAAAATGAGAAAAATCTATTCTCTGTGGGAAGATCCATATTTTGCAAATTGTGGGGAAACTATTGTCCAAGTGCATTGTAAGCTAAATTACTTAAATAGTGACACCTTCACTGCTGAAGTACAATTTGCAAATCCCAGCTATAAACAAGGCCCTCTGAGAGTTACCCCTTTTACATTATAGTGATACAATGTCAAATCATGAATAGGAAGCTTAATAAATCCCTTTGTGTATACATTGTATTAGACAACTCAACATTAGCCTATTAGTTTTTCTTTTAAAATAACAGCATAAGCATTAATTTTGCAATCTGATAATACAGCTGTGTAGAGAAAAATATTTTCTTCTAACATTTATTTAAGTTTTTTAATGAATTTGCTTTCACTGTGTTCTGTGTTTGTTTTTTGTGTTTGTTTTCTGCAAATATTTTAGTAAATGAGTTTACTGATAATAATGTTCATGGAAACAAATGACTTTTACGCAAATATTGTTGAATATTCACTGAATGCAAAATTTAAATTTAGTATTCAGAAGTATTCATACCAGAAACCTGATCCTAAGAATTAAATTCATCCTGTCAGTGAACATGAACATATCATATGATCTGTGTGTCCAGTCAAAGCAACTCAGTTTTGACATTTGAACACTTGCAATGGATTTTATGAATAATTTCAAATAAGAAATTAATTTAAAAATAAACATTCTGTTTGCAAGCAACTCACTAACAGAAAAAGAGATATTATACACAGAATTAATTATTCTCCCAGCTCTACTCATATATCACTCTGTATCTGATGATATCTGGCTTTTTTCCTCAATAGCAATGCTAATTTATTGATTATTGTTAGCTTTTACCAACAGCACACAAGGATAATCATCACTGTTAGGTTGCAAGGCCTTGTTTCTAGGTTTGGAATGAGGCCTGCAGGCAATGCACTACCAGAAAGGGCTCCAGGTTTGAGAGACAGTTCTTGGTCCTTTTCTTCTCGGTAGAGAGTTTCTGAGGGGGCTGGAAAGGCAGAATATTCACCCTCTGGGGAAAGGGAGTGCCTTGCGCTTTGCCATTTCTCCAGCCCAGGAGCAGCAATGGTAGATTTTAGATGGAGTCATATCCAGGCTTCACTAATTCTAAGGAACTCTGACCAGAGTTTAGACTGATGGTGTAAGATGGGAAGTGGGGGATTCTTTGGGCTGCAGGTGGTTCAGAGAATACTTGGAGGGTTAGAAAAGAATAAATAATAAAAATCACTGTTGCACATAGATACCAGACAATTCTGAGTACTTCTCCCTAGATAAGTAACTACAGTGCGAACAAATCTCCAATTTCACAAAACATGTCTAAAGACAGACTCACTAACATCTCCTCCTTGTCAATTTCTATTAATGGACAGTTCCTATTTTTTTTTATTATATTAACAATTGTTGAAACCTCTAAACAGTAACATAAAGTTGTAGTTTTATGGTTTGTTGATCCATTTCCTGCTAGACCTTCTATCTCCCATACTCAAGCAAACACTTCTTTGCCGTTAGCACCAACAGATAATTGTGTCTGCTATCTTGCAATACATGTAATGTAGTTCAAACTAGACTTGGATGAAAAGAACAATGTTAGAAGTTTAAAAATGTGTCTGAAGTTTAAAATAAGCCTTTCCTAATAGTTGCCTAACAGTAATGAGCCAATAAGGAGGACCAAAAGCTAGAGAGCACAATTCTCTGAGGCTACTAGGCCCTTTTATCTGACACTTGATAATTTACTCTAAAGGAACATCACTGGTTACTTTAATCATGGGTTAGTTGATCACTTTTCCCTAAAGTACTGATTAAGAATAGCAAATCTTACTCTGTATGTCTGCGACCGTTGAAGTTCTTGTCTGACGCTGCAGTTTTTAGTCTGTACTGTAATATGTATATTGATTTAAATGGGACTACTCATGTTCTTAAACTTAGACACGTGTTTAAGTACCCGAATGAACTAGAGTCTCAGTAGCTTAGAAAATCTCAGCCTTAGTGTGCACTTCATACCCCATAAACTGAACTTGATGGGAGTTTTGCCACTGACTTTAATGGGACCAGGATTTCACCCCCTTGCATTTATCTCTTTCTTTCAGGATTTAATCTAACAGAAGTTTATTGTCAATTTAAAACATTTTTTAAATAATTCTTTGTTAAAAAAACAAAAAGGAATAATAATTTAACATTGAGAAGAAACAGGATTTTGGCTGAAGGCAACCGTGGAACAGCTCTGATCCGGCAATGTTAGCCACATTATTCCTTTATGGTGTTTCCCCCCCATGCTGTTCTGCTTATTAAGTACTTATTTACAGCTCAGTAAAAATATCAGCTGTGGACATTATGAGCAGAATGTGAATGAGCACTTTTTTCATATAACATGATTCATTTGGTATAGAACAAAAATATACACACTTACCCAATCTTCGCTTCCACCTGCCACATGTCCCCATATAACTAATGTACAAACCATCTATTACATTTTTATTATCTTTTTTAAGAGGTGGAAAGATCTGAATAGTTCTGGAAGGTGGCAATGGGAAATGGGTTTTTTCACACTGGTTTGAAAGCAGTCTATGTCATTAGTGACTAAAACTTATCCTCTGACATCTACTCAGTGGTCTATATGAAATAATGTGGTGGTCTCTTAGTTAAGCTCCTTGTGAATAAGCAACTCCATTGCATAAATTATTATGACAGTTGGAACCACTATGGCGGTCTTTGCAGAGATGCTAAGGACAGTGAAGGCATGGGGAAGGGACTGCCCTCCCATACCAGAAGATGGGTCCCGTACATCAAGGGTTTGGCAGAGCAGTATGGGGAAGGTTGACTGTGTTGGATTAGTTCAGTGTATAAATAACAAACAACCCTTAGATCCACGCGTGCTACATTTACTTATGTAAAAACTGCAAATCACTTCTAAATTAGATAGTTCAAATCCATGTAAAAATACCACATATAGCTCTCTAGCATCTGGATAAATATTTCTCTCTGAATAAAATAAAATAAACCTTTTCTTGATACTTCACGATAATGGTAAATACAAAGAATTATTCCTTGACTAATTAGTATAACATCATGAACATTTATCCTCTCTCTCTCTCTCTCTCTCTGTATATATATAGGTATAAAAATTGCTAGACATTGTCTGAACTCTGTGGAGGATAAGAAGATGGGATGCAGAATAAACACCCTGTCAGTAGCCATACTTGTTGTCAACGACTGAACAAGAAAACCAGTAACTAATCAGTTTTTCACTCTAAATGCTGAGGCTACTTGTGACGTTGCACTCCATATGTTTTATGGAAATATGCTTATGAGTGTGAATATGATGTAACTGGAATATGCTTTACGCAAAGGTCTCTTGTAAGTTATCATAACAAAGGTTAAAAACTACTGAATATATTCCTCCTATTTGTATGTATGAATCATTCTTCTATCTGAAGCTAGAAATATGAAGTAAAACTCTGAGGTCCTATTGTAATTATGCAAAGTGTGGGCCATTCATGGTGGTTTAGAATCTTGATGGCTCCCATTGACTGGGACAATTGTTTGTAAATGATTTATTTACCTGCAAACCTTCCTGTGTACCTGTGGGCCAACCCAGGAAGAATGGAAACTGGGGGGGGGGGGGGAAGTATCAAGCCAGGACTGTGGATATATAATACACAAAATAGAGTCTATAAACTGTAAAAACTTAATTGTAAATAAAACCACTATAATCTGAGACAGGAGTATGTTTAGTAGCTAACTGCCACTTATAATTTTTGCTGTTAGTGGTAAACCATATGTTATTTCTCAAACAATTTATGGTTTTGCAATGGCTTTCCCAGGGGGGAAAAAGGGCATCCGTTATACAAATACAGTGTACTCAGATTTAGGCTCAGATAAATTATTCTTTTGTACTATAAGAAATATAATCTGCTGGGAGAGCCAGATTCCATCTTTAAAACCTTCACTCTTCTAGAAATTATAGCTGTAAGTTACCAAAGTTACTATCATTCTAAAAAAGGAAAAGTATAATCATCACCCAAATTATAGTTAATCAATTTAATGTATGCGCCATGTAAACAGCAGTGAAGTCGTATTAGCACATTTGCTCCCTAGCTATGAATTTATAGTCATTTTAGCTATTGGCATGGCTGAA
The DNA here is from genome assembly GCF_016161935.1 of Mauremys reevesii. Lineage (NCBI taxonomy): Eukaryota > Metazoa > Chordata > Testudines > Geoemydidae > Mauremys > Mauremys reevesii. Next base: position 32,963,296 of record NC_052633.1, on the reverse strand, counting down.
CATACGACTATCTTATGTCAGTGTCTTCATGCCTAATAGAATTTATCAGCAAACAACTAATTTCAAATTATGTCACAATTATAATTTATGCAATCACTTGTCACAATGACAACTCTGACATTTTAGTACATTTGTTGCTGCAAGCAAAGAGCATGGCTATATAAGATTGCGTACTTTGTATTATTATTATTTCTTAACTGATATTCTTTATACACTGGGCCAAGACAAATGTTTGTTATTTGTAAAGAGAATTTTTTTTCCCAGTAAGGCCCAAATCATGGCCAGACACATGTGGCAGTGCAGTGGAGGTGGGACGGGGTAAAGGGTTGTGCAAATCCAACTTGACTTCCTGGCTACATGGCCTAAATAAAAGCTGGTCAGAACTGCTGCTCCTGAGCACAAGGGGTTAAACAAGGGCTGCTACTGAAATGTAGGAGCAAGCTGAGCAAAAAGGGGCAGAGAAGTTGCGGAGTAGGTACAGACTCCAGATGTGTGGTCCATTTTTTGTGGTCATAGACTCATAAGATTGTAAGCATTTTTCACACCAATCTGCACAGAAGGAACAAAGATCTTCCATAAAAGCCAAACAAACCCATTTCCAAAAGGCTTTAGGCATATCCACCATTTAGCATCAATAATAAATGGGACTACTATACTTGTGTGAGTATGTACTTCGCAACATGAATAACCGTTCCACAATTGGGCTTGTGGGGATCCTTTAAGATGAAGGATGTCAGAATAAGAGAGGATTAGTCTTTCTTAAACATTATTTATCCTTTATATTTATAGAACATAATATCACGCTGCAAAGCTCAGTTTTTAACACAAATCAACTTATAATACTCTGGAATTGCAAATATTTTATTCTACCCATTAATTTACATAGTCTTTCAATATTTTTGGAATAAATATTTGTGATACACTTATTTTTAAAGATTTTTTTTAAGTAATCATATTTTGGAGTGGTCCTTTCTCCTGATTTCTGTTTTTTAAAACAACATGAGTAGATTGGCTGGAGATGCTATGTCCATTTAGTTCTAATAGTTTTTCCTGATGAGACAGCACTTTCAGCTTTTTATTGCACAATTCTAATTCCCTTCAGTATTATTCCCTGCTATTCCATGCTGATTGGCTGCCAATGTAGCATCAATTCTGGCCTAAGCAGATAGGCGAGCTCCAGTAGGAGCATCAAAGCCAGGCTGGTAGAAAGATATCAAAGATATAATTGTGAGTGCATGCAGGTAGATTTTGCAAAAATACACAAATAGCTACAGCAGGCAGATTAGGAGGGTTTTTGCCTTCCTTTGCCTCATTGGGCACAGGCCAGTTGCAGATTTAAAACTACTGTACATGGTGCATTCTCTGTAGCTTGAAGTCATTTAACCATGATTTGAAGACTTCAGTAACTCAGCCAGGTTATGGGTCTATTACAGGATTGGGTGGTGAAGTTTGTGGCCTGTAATATGCAGGAACTCAGTTTAGATTATCATGATGGTCCCTTCTGACCTTAAAGTCTATGAGTTAATTCACTAGGAATTAAGTGACAAATTTTGCTAGATCAACAATCAATAATACCATTCATTTTGTGTTTCTCTTAATTAAATGTTCACTAGGTGACACTCTTATCTGATAAATTTTCCAAGCATTAATATTAATTCGTGACACTAGTCTTGCGAGAACACTTAAGTTAGCTGATTTCAACCCCTAGATACTGAGTTGGTCATTGGTCATCTTTGCCTGTCCTTCCAAAGAGTTTAAAATAAATATTAATCTGTGAAATACAATAATCTATGAAGCATGATTTATATTTTACAGTAAATTTCACTTGAGCATATTAGTCTTCGTTTGAACTAGAAGTTGAATGTTTTCATGTTCAAGAGGGGCTTGTAGGAAAACACAAGTTAACTACAAGCAGAGCTGATAGACTATTTAAAGAAAATACTTGAACACTTTCACACATAATGTTCCAATTACAGCATGCTATTGTTTGCTCATTTATTTATAATGCATTACTGTGAGTATTTGGAGAACCATGAATTGTTAATACATACAGAAAGTTTAATGGCTTTTGCATGAATTTGTCCAATTTCACTTAATGGATATGGATTATGCACTATTTGTCATTTGTTATTCTCTAATTTTAGAAATTGCAGATATCTGGTCAGGAGCAGAAACAGTACAGTGTGACTCAGGTGATTAACAACACAACCATCAAGAAGGATTGTCCAAGGGAGCAGTTACGAATGATCCACAGGCTAAAGACTTCTCATTCAGCAAATATTTGATTATCAAATACATTGCCAGAATTAGGTTTGGTTCATGAACAATTTATGAACAAAAAAGGGGGCTAAATGCACAGTAAATATTATTCTGAGTTAATCATATGACCAGCTTCTATCTGTAGCTATTATATTTAGCTTGCTGGGGGCAGGGAGGGGAGGGGAGAAGGTGCTTAGCATACTCTCTTGGGAGTCAACATGACAAGGGGCTCCTTACCCTTTCATTCTGATTTAATGATGCTAGAGTCTCATAGGGTGAGTGGCGTGCAATAGAACTTGCCAAAACCTTGAAGACTCCAGTAATTAAGTTTAGAGTTTACAGTAGGTCATTGCACAATAAGAAAGCAATTGTGGCAGATACTTTTGGCTGAAGCCATGGAGAAGGGGATTCTACTATCAGAGATGAAAGGAGCAAAAAAGAACACAAATACTATTAAAAGGGCAAAATTAGCTCATCCTGTGATTACCCTATTAATATTAATTTATTTAACATTAGTTTCACATTTCAAATTACAAACCATGTAATCAGTTGGAAGATCTAAAAGATTTTCCCAGGCAAGGAATTTCCCTGCTTGCAAGATTTAAATAGCTTTAAATGATTGCTTTCATCTATCTTTCTTTTCCTGATACTATCATAGCTATTTCCAATAGTCTCTTAAAGAGCAAGGCAAACACTAAGAATTTTTTAAAATCTAATGCTGGACTCTAGCTATAACTGTCTGGAAGGAAGTGCTGCTGAAGCTGTGAGCTATACTTAGTACTGTGGACCAATTTTCTCATGTCTTTTAGAGTTGCAAAGAACCACCTGCCTGAACTTGACAGAAAGCCAGAGAACAACTGTATGATTTACTCCCACCACTTCCATACAAGCTGTGGGAACGTAAGCTTAACCACTATTTTCTTAAACAAAAGATCCTGAGAACCATTTTTCAAAAGATACCACTCTGAAAGAGCTATTAAGTATACTTTCTGCCCCCAACATTCTAAACATATGACAAGGATATAATGGCTTTAAGGAAGTGCTTGATTTTTTTCTCATAATACTTATGACATGTTAATATTTGGTTTAGACAAGAAGTAATGTAATGTATTATTTAATAGCGGGGTTCTAATCACGTAAGACCTGATCCAACCCCTGTTGGAGTATACAGCAAATCTTCAGACCCTGTATTGGACCATTAGATAGACCATTATTTCCCTCTCCACAACCAAAGGCATTTAAATCATCCATCTCTAAAAGGATTTGCATGTGACTTGTTTACGTGTATTAGCTAATAAATAACGTCATACCTCTGTTTTATAGATACTTATGGAAATGTATGTGCTAATTTATGGAGAATTATTGAGTAGCACCAAGAAAACTGTAAATTATTCCCCTTGAAGAAGAAATACAGCAACAATAATATAAAGACCACAGAAATGAGAGAGAAAAATAACATGGTAACTCATTGTCACCAATGAAATATTATGTTAGAAACATTTATATAGTGTCTTTCATTCTTAAAGAACCCAAGTACTTAAAAATATTAATTGGATTAATACACAAACCAGTGTAGCACTTACTCCAGGGGAAATTATGCACCAGAATTGTGCACCTGCGCATAATTAATGAGTCATGCATTTTTTTATTTTTTTTTGCACAGAAAAAAGCATCAGCTGAAAAGTTGCTACAGTTCCACCTTTTTCCTGCCAGAATGCTCTGTGGCACTAGAACACAATAGCCACTACCAACCAGCTAGGGAAGAGAAAGAGCCTGCCTTCTTCATAGCGCCTGTTAGACCAGATCAGGAGAGAGAGGCTATGGGGAGACAGACAGCATGGGGCTTCTGAGGGGTCAGACAGAGCCTCCAAGTTTACACCCAGGCTCCTTCTGAGCAATTATTTCCCTCTTCCTCAGCTCCTCCATTACCCCGACGCCCCCCAGCCTTTGCACTGCTTCTGGGGTGGGGTGTGTGTGCGGGAAATACGGTTCTGTATTGTAGTTTACATGAAATAGTACTTAGAGTTCTGTATTAATATGCCTAGTAAGGAATCTATTTGTCAAAAACATTTTATGAATCTTTTTTTGTTGTCTGTATTGTTACAGACATACTTGCTGACAGGTATTTTGAAATAAATTACTAAAAATAATTGAAACAGGTGTGATTATATTCTGTTATTTTGACAAATAAAATATGCAGAATCTGAAAATATTGTGAGCAGAATTTTTTATTTTTTGGTGCAGAATTCCCCCAGAAGTAAACATTCATGAAACACAGTTCCTCCTGATCTCTGTAGTGTGCATAGGGAGCCTACATGTTGCACCATCCATAGCACTATTCCTCCTCTGCACTCAGTCTGCTCCATGGCTAGGGCAGAAGAGACCTTTTGGAATTGTTTGTAGCCCATCGGTATTAGGTGGAATCAGTCCCTCTGCTTCCTAGCTCAGCAGTGATTCAGCAGGATGAATCACCAGTAACACTGCTACTGCAGAACCTGAGTTTTCTTTGGAAGTCTCCCATTCAAATATTGGCCAAGTATGAGCCTGTTTGTGATCTTGGACCACAGGCCAAGAAGGTCTGCTTAAAAACTGGGACTTCCACTTTAGGGATTCCAGGAAACTTCCTGACACAGAGGAAGTTGGGTGTTGGTAGATATACCCATTACCCTCCTAAAATGGAACTTTATTTGAGCACTCTGAAGCCTTAAGACTCGCCCTGCTTTATTGCCACGTTTCCAAACAATTCACTGTGTGTGAAATGAAGAGTCAAACAGAAGCTGTACAGCAGCATAAGCCTGATAGAATCAATTAATTTATCACAACAGCACCACACTTGGTTCTTGCCCCATTTAACATGTAAAAGTCAACAAGAAAAATAAGTCAACAGGGGGATGTGAAACAGCCAGAACATTGGAAGACTCCTTGGAGCCAGCACCCGAGGAATGAAACCACCGGGGTCATCCTCTCTTTGGGTGAGAAAATTATGAGTTTTGAGAAATACAAGGACAAGATGACATTTTCTTATCCGTTCACTGAGGAAACACTCAGGGGGTGGCTATTCATGAAAACTTGGGTTTTCAGTGAAAACCAGGATCCAACAGCTCTGTCAGAGATTGACTGACTGCCCAAGGGCAGAGAATAGGTGAAGTCATAGCTCTGCCACCAACCTCCAATGAGGCAAAGATCTGGCTGGCCACATGGGTGGTGAGAATGATGCACCCTTAATGCAGTGTAGCAACATATGCATGCCCAATAAGCACTGGGAAGCTCCAGCTGGCATACTAATGCTGATTATCTGAGAAAAAGTGTCTCCTGTGCTCCTGGTAGATAGTGTGGTACTCCAGGTGATCTTCAGTGGTGCAACCCTGGTAATCACTTAGCGAGAGTCATCATTCTAATGAAGGAGAAGATGTTATAGAGACTGATCTTAACTATTTGTGACTATAGGTGATCCTTCGATATTAGAGTGGGGACATATTGACAGGGGAGTTTGGGGAAATTTGCACTGATGATGATGATGATGATGCTCACAGCATACCTGTTCTGCCGTTCTTTGAGAACTATCACTCTGGCATGTGTTGTCACTATTAGATTATTTTAACATGTAAAAGATAAAGAAAATGATAAAGGTGAAGATGTTATTATAGAACATGATGCTTTTAGTTATTATTTTATGCTCATAGCATTACACTTTCTTTTAAAATTTAAATGGATTATTTATGGACTTCCGGTCATATGTAATCATTCTAACTGGGCTCAGCCAAACTACTTAGCACTGCTTGGTATTTATAACTAACCAATATGCCTTAATATTTAAATATGTTGATGAAAATTTAACTGCAGTGTTTCCCTTTATAGTCACATCTCCAAGCCTAGGGAACTAATGCTATACCTTAACTGCTAAGTAAATCCTTGGCATTCCAAAGATCAAGATTTTAATGCTCGCAAAGTGCCTTTCAAAATATTAGTGTCAGGAGATAAGTAGATATTTTCTGCAGTTCACAGAATTTTACATAAATCTCTAAGTATCCCCAAACCAACCTCTTTACTTATTTATTTATGTTTCACAATCAAGATGTTGTTATTACTGAATTATAGGCAATAAGCCAGATCCTCCTACCTCACTCTGGCCAGAGGGGGAAAAATCTCTGATTTCAGCTATCTAATAACCGAAGAGTAATTGATTTAGCAGTTTTAGCTCACAGGGTTCCATACTTCATTCCACTCTTAAAATGGTCAGATGATTGAGAGACATTTAGTTATAATCTATATTGCTAAAATGCTGCATTTAGGTATACATACCTGTAGCAGGGTGACCCCCTGCTTCGGCCCAGAGGGGTTTAAAAGTGGCCTGGCAGGGCTTGAGAGCGGCGGTTCTCAAGACTGGGCTAATTGAGGAAGTGGCTGCAGGTGAGGCCACGCCCCAAACTGAACCACAGCTGGCCCCTATAAAAGGCCAGGGAGACAAAGGCAGTCAGTCTCTCTCTGCCTTCAGAGGGAGATGGGCCTGGCTGCTTAGGAGCTGAGATAGGTACCTAGGGTGAAGCAGGGCTGGAGAAAGGCTGAGGAGCTCTAGCCAGGAAAGCCCCAGGCTGCGGCCTAGCACAAGGCCAACGGGTACTGGGGGTTGCAGAGGGCAGCCCGGGGTAGGCCAAAGCAGCAGGTCCAAACCCAACCCTGCCAATGATGAATAGGCTGATACTGCAGTCTGCCCCAGGGTGTGGGGCTAGACAATGACTGACAGTGGCCACATACTGAGGCAAGGTAGGGATAGAGGGTGGGGGTTCCCTGAGATAAAGGGGGAAGCCCAGAGTGGAAAGGGGTTACTGCCAGGGGGCAGCACCCTGGAGAAAAGGGGCATTGGGTCCAGGGAGGGACACGGGGGCCTGAGAACAGGTGGATCACCAGCCTGCAGAGGGCACTCCGGTGCTGAACAAAGCTAATTCCCAGAGTAACCAGCAGGAGGCGCCACAGGGGTGAGTCAACCCGTTTACAATACCAAACAATGTTCTTTGGGTCATGAACACTTGATTTATACCTAAGGTTATACCTAACTGACATTTTATAAAAATTTAACATCATAATGGACACCTATGTACAGATAATTCAGGGAATGTATCATGGACACATACAGTATTTAAAGAACATTCTGGCTTGAGAATAAAACTATTTATATGGATTTTACAAAGTACAAACTAGATAATTTAGTAATGCAACTTTTATCATAAACATGCCCATAGCAATAATATAGTGAAGTCTCATTATGTTTGTAATTTTCTTTATCATAACATATATGACTAAATGCATGTGATGCCTAGGAGATATTAAATTCTTATTGCAATGGTAACAGTCTGTTATTCTGTTCTGAAATAACTGATGAATCCCATACCAAAATATTACAGCATCTCCAAAGCTCAAATATTCAAACATTTTAATGAATTCTAAATTGCTTTTCAGTTCAAACATATTCACACCTCTTTTGGTGGCTATTCCCTGAACATTTGTGCTAATGGGGCTTTGACCACACATGTTTGGAAATGGCTGTTATTTGTGTGAATACCTATATTTATATTACAAGTAAGGATTTTCATGCCCAAATATAGGTATTCACTATCACCCAATCATGAAATAGAAACAATGCCATGTGACTCAGGTGATCAATCAGACACCAGGAATAATGAATAGTCAAAGATAAAGCCAAATTAAACTGTGGATGGATATCCTATAGGATGAAATATGCTCTACTTAGGTGTTTGACAATTGCAAACTAATAATCTAATAAAAATAAAAGGCTGCTATGAACAGGAAAAGGCTGCATTCATCACATAAACTATTTGTACTAGCAGTTTATCCAGCTCTAGACAACTAGTCATGAAGAACTATGCCTTGAAGTTTCAGAAAGATGCATAGAAAAGTGCATGTATACAACTCTGGAAGAGCATGGGCAAATCAAGGATGTTTGAATACCTGTGTACATGTACAATGCCAACTTGCATGAACCTATTAGGCACACTTTTTTGGACCATGATATCCAAGCTATGATTTGTACTGATGGGTTCAGAAAAGCATCCAAAAGCTAACATGCATTCTGAAGCTCTCTGGAAATCTTATGAGAACAAACTTTCTTTTGTGATTTTTGATACATCCTTGTTTCATCCAGGCTGGAAATCCATAGTACAAGCTCTTTTGCAGTTACGACTGGAAAAATATGCCTTCCTCTTCCTCCCTTGCATTTGCACGTGACACTGGAGATCTGCTTGGGCCTAAAAATTAGGCCCAATCTAGACCCAAGCCCGAACCTGAGAGGGTTGAGTTGTCCTCACCACTGTTGACTCCTGCCCCATAGATTGTGCCAACTTCATAGCCAACTGAACTGAGCTTTAGAAGGTCAGGTTGATTTCTCATCTGACCCAGACCCAACACCTGTAGTAGGGTCCCACTGGTTTCAGAGCAGGTTACAGTGATACTATTAGCTATTTGTCTGTGACCTTTTGAAAAGATATATTCTCACTCTCAATGGGAGGCATTTGTAGCAAGACCACTCTGCCGTACTCCTACAGGGAGCAGGTGCAACAAGACAAACCTGATCCCCATAAATACCTGCTGGGATGAGTTGCAATAAGACTGGGAGCCAGAGATGCATCTTTGAAATATTGGCAACTTCTACCTTAATTTCCTCCTCTGCATGAAGAAGAGAAGGGAGAGGTGATAATTCCCCGCCCTGGAATGAAACATTTAAGATCTATCATGTCTTGCCAACATTATAAGATTAGCACAAAGAAATACACTTAAAGAGGAGAAACTTATATTGTCTCTATTAAGGATTTACTGTCACTGACTTAGCTGAAACAGGGCAAATTCATACTGAATTTGTCTGTGGACAGAAAACTGCTATTTGCACTGGTGGAGCACTGGGGTAAGCTCCATTCAGTGTACATGTGAGGATGATGAAGATTTATTATTTGTATTACCATAGTGCCTATGAGCCCCTGACATAAATCAGGACCCTCTTGTGTTAAGCGCTGTTTGAACGCAGAATAAAAAGATGGTCCCTAGTCCAAAGAGATTAAAACCTAAGGCTAAGGTGGGGAAACAGGTGGATACAGCCAGGCAGACATGGAGCACAGGAAGACAATGAGAGAATATTGATCATCACGATAGGCAGTGGGCTCAGCACACCAGCTGCCTAGCCATTGTCAAGGCTCTTTGTTTTAGCTTTTGTTTTTATTTGTGTTATCATGGTGAAGAGAAGTTGTAAGGAGGGTTTTGAAGGAGGCTAATTGGATACTGTGCTTTGCAGATGTTTTTGGGGAACTCTTCCCAAGAGTGAAGTGCAGAGTGGAGGAAAGCATGAAGGCGCTTATTTGAAAATTTAATAAGTGGGACAAGAAGACTGGCAACATTGGCTTGTTGGTCATTGTTATGAAAGTGCCATTGATATTGAACTATTTCCTATACTCAGTGGAGAATGTTTGGAAAATATGATCTGATACAATACTTTTCTTTTCCTCCCTCGTGTATTAAAGATTTTATATTGAGAGTTGGACCAGTAGTTCTTTCACATCAGGCCTTCTCTTTTTGTGTCACAAGAGAACAACCTCAAAGTCAAGTAATACACAAAAAAGAGAAAATTCTCCCTTCACGTACCCTGGCAGAAGTGGCATTTTGCAAACCCATATTTATAAATGTGGTCATTATAAACTGTGCCCTAAAGTTTCAAAATTACAAATTAGTGCTATAAAGCCTGATTAAAATAAAAATAAATAAAAAAACAGGAGGTTTTAAATCAACCCGCCCTGGTCCTAGAGCTTCTTGCTTGCACTGGAGGGAGGGTATTAAGAGGTGTAGCATACTCCTCTGCCACAGGGCCAGCACATATGAGTGGAGTCATTCCTCCCACTCTGCCCCTTATTTTGCAAGCTGTGCCTGCAAGTGGAATACCTCACCTGTAACCCGTGTGCTCCCCTCAGCACAGTCCCTGTTTCTGAGTGGCACTCACATGGGATGCACAAAGAGTGAGAGCACACACATCCATCTCTCACTGTGTGGTCATATGCATAGTGGAAGACAACTCAAGTATTTTTAGCCACAACAACTGAAACGAGCAAGAGAATTTCCATGCTTTTGATTTATAACCTGGCTTCCCAGCAAATGACAATAGCTCTTCGTTCTTTCCTCTGGATGCTTCACCCTTTCATCCTAATACACTAAATCAAATGACACACGTGTATGCATTTCTAGTCCCCTGTCCAGCATTATCATAAAGAGCATCTTAAGCTCCCTTTTCATCAGTATAATGCTGTTATTAAAAATCTTGTGTAACCTCTGTTGTGGTCTCAGGCAATTCAGTAAATATCTGCAACCATTTGCAAGTAGCTAAAAAGGCTTTTTGTGCCTGGTAATGGATGTCAAAGTCCTTCTTCAGGATTTTTTAAAAACTATTTCCACTGCAAGTCTATCAGTCAGCGTAGAAATGACATGTAAACGTTTACCTTTCAAAGCAGATTATGTGAGGCATGCAGAGCTGATGCCCATGGGATGATTTGTGTGCAGGGTTCTCACTTTAGAGCTATCCTGTCAGTTACATGATCAAAAAATAGAATTAATCATACCATCCGGGCATATAGAAAAAGTACAAGGAGTCAGAAAGCTCCTTTCTCTCCATTTCCTTCATCTGGAGCACAGTGCATGGCTCCAGGTCAGCACGTACTGGAGAGATTGTTTTCTATCAGATCCTTCTAATGCACATGCTGTAACATCAGGATCAAATCCTAAAGCTCTTACTCAGGGGTGGGCCTGGCTTTTCCACTCTTATTCATGGTAGCAATACTTACTGTGCAAGTAGTGCCACTGAAATTACTCACAGAGTAATGCGGGTTAGGGCTGAAGATTTGGATCTTTTGTTTTTATTAAATTTTACCCATCAGAACGCCCACTGACAGAGCTTAGTAAAAGCCTGGCTGAAAATGTCGCGATTTGGCCCTCAGATCTCAGTGAACACACTTGCTAATTAATCAGCTCTAATACCGATATCCTGGTAGGGAAGAGACCAGAGGGAGGGTGTTTATGCAGGGACCTATTCCATCCTACAAAGGGTGAATTCTCCCCTGTGACTAGGTAAGCTGGTTTTAGGGCAACATTGCCCTAACACACCAGCGAGTCTCCTGCAATGTTTTGTTGTTGTGGTGGGGTTTTTTTTTGTTTTGTGTTTTTTTTACACAACAGACATGAAATACAAAGCATTGGAAGAAATATTTTCAGTTGTTTTCCAAAATGACACTGACTACACAACCAAGAATGAGGCAGGCTTGGAGAGGACAGGCTGAGAGAACGATTTACATTTTGAAAGACTCACGCGTTGTTAAAGATATCTTTTCCTCCTGAAAAATTCTAAGGGGCAAAATTGGCCCTCAGATGCATTCCACTGAAGTCACCTGGAGGACTATTGACAGTCTACATTATGAAGGCAATTTAGTGAATCAGTAAAAGCTAGCTATTATTAATTTATTTGCTGCATATGGTACAATAACAGATTTCTCCAAAAGGATCAAGGGCTTGCATTATTGTACAGGAGTTTCTTGAGTAATTAGGTACATATTGTCAAGGAATTTTGCTGGCAAACCACATACAAAGCCCAGAAGAATGAACAAGAGGTATAATTTTACATTGATTCATAGATTCCAAGGCTAGAAGGGACCACTGTGATCGTCTAGTCATATACTATAATACAGGCCATAGAACTTCCGCCAAATCATTTATTTTGGAAAAATATTCAATCTTGATTTCAAAATTGACAGTGACGGAGAATCCACCACGACCCTTGGTATATTGCAAATCTAATGCTTACAGTTAAACTTGTTTCTTCCTTTTTCCAGGGTGTTGCGAGGGGAAGGGAAGCAGAGCCAAGGCTTTACCCGCTCTCAGCCTTTCTCTGTACCCTCGCTTGGAGGAGAAGAAATGGGCATACAGACCCTGCACTCCTCACTTGAATCACCTCCCATGTTGTGGCGGGTGCAAGGGGATAAGTAGAGTTGGCCCAAAACACCTTTACACCTCTGTGGACACCTGAGGTGAGTCACAGTTTAGCGCTTTGAAAATTTCCCCTCCAGTGCAATGGAAAGTAGTTTTTATATGTGGCACAAACTCTACAAAAGCCCGTCTAACTCCAGTATTACCACATACCCAGCTGTATATGTAAATAGTTCTTGGGTGGTTGAAACAAATTGGTTTCATTTTTTGCCACACAGTGGGGCATGAGGTTATTTCCTCAGAACCACATATCAAGTTATTGGTTTTACATTATTCAGGAAGCTGACCATGATGCTACAACTAAAATGAAGTAAAATTAAGTTCCACTGTTTCCTAATATGAACCAATGGGAAATGAATTAATTCCCAATGGATGTTGAGGCTAATTTCACAAGTCTCAAATGCAGTACCCTCCTATTCCTCAGGGCCACAAAGGCCCACAGTGAAACAGATGCAGTTTTGCTGCCTGAGATGAGGTGAGAATAGGATTTCAGTCCCTTGCATCCCAGAACACATGGATCCCCAATCACTGCTCTTGTATAAGAGGACCATGCTGGATTTACTTGCAGCCGCATAGTAACTTTGCTGCTGCCCTGCAGAGTAAGTGAGGGATAACTGCATTTTAGCCAGTCAGGCTTGGTGAGGAGGTAAAGGAGATTTGCTCTTAATGAAAGACTTACGGGCCAGGTGATAGCTGAACACAAGCAGGCAGGAAGTATGAGGCTCCCTGCAAGCCTGAATGTTGGTGGGTAATGTTGGTCAGGGATACAGAGAGTGATGGCCTTATTTTTAAAGAGGGGGAGAAGGAAGGAACAGAAGCTGAACAAATGCATCTGAAACCCCCCCAAAAAGCTATGCGTGGTACCCATCCTCCACTGGTTACCAACTCCGAGGATCTGATACTCTCATTGCATGCTTCAAGTAATTCCAATGGCAGGTACTACTGTCCTGTGATGGCAGGATTCATCCACAAATACACGAGTAGCAGCAACAGAATTTTTTTTAATGGATTTCTAAATAGGGACTAAAAGTTTTAAGTGGCTGGAGTCCAGATCTTTATATTTTCATTTCACAGGAGAAGCAACACTGTGCTTTGGGGAGAGGGCAAGTTGGGGGTGCCTTGACAGCAAGAGAGAGGTAACATGTAGTCCTGAAGAAATGGTTCTATGAAGAGTAATTTTAAAAGTGGTTTCTAAGAAGTAGAATCCACCTATCAAGTCAACTTTGAGCATATCTGTTTTACTGTTTTCCTCTGATTTTGGAAACAATGATCAAAAACATCCTGTACACTGAAGCCCTGTTCACGCTATTAAATGTCACCTCCACTGTGCCCATCGCACTGATGCCAGGGGGCCTCAATAACATTGGGACTCTTGGCACTAGGACATGCCATAGGGACATATTCTCCCTAAAAACAAAGGAACTAATTGACCTCTAGTCTCCAAACAACTTTTCTCAAGGTTGTCAGTGAATTGCAGCATGGCTACTTCAAATTACTACCACAGTGGGGAAAATGAGAGTGAACACTGGGTGCTTTATCATAGCCTCTGCAGGTTGGTGGTGGTAAAGTAAAGCTGTCATCCCATGGCAGCACGGAGCGCTGGAACACAATATTCATGTACCTATGTTTAAGTCAAATCACTTTGTTTTAACATTACAGCGTTGGCTCCTTCAACTTAACAACAGTTTAATGAGGTTCATGCCACTGCTTGAGTCTGAGCACAATTGCACGTTTCTTATTAAAAGAATTCCCCATACATTTAAATTTCCTGATACCATCCCAAATTGTATTGAATACTGTGAAGAAGATTTTGACCAAAAGCATCTATTTTATGCTTTTTTCAGGGTTTTATATACACCTCTACCCCAATATAACGCTGTCCTCGGGAGCCAAAATATCTTACCACGTTATAGGTGAAACCGCGTTATATCGAACTTGCTTTGATCTGCCAGAGTGCGCAACCCCACCCCCCCAGAGCACTGCTTTACCGTGTTATATCCAAATTCGTGTTATATCGGGTCGCATTATATCGGGGTGGAGGTGTAGCTGCAAATACAGCTCTGCAAGCAGTGTAGCTCTAATGCTGGGCCCCTGTGAATAACTGAGTGCCCTCATCTCTTGTTAAAGCCAATGGGATTCAAAGGCACTGAGCACCGTACAGAAAGTAGCAGTACCTTACACAATTAGGTAATTTGTCAGGACTACATGTTACCTTTCTGTTACCAGAGAACACAGATGCTCCAGAATGCTGTTAAATGATGCTCTGAGCACTTCTAAGAAGAAAGGATGGTCTTTTGGTCAAGGCACTAGACTGGAACAATGGGTCTGGGCTCCGCTCGGGAGTTCTTGTATGACCATGGGCATATCATTTAATCTCTCTGTGCCTCAATTTCCCGTCTCTAAAATGTAGATACTCCCACTTCCTTACTACAAGTGGTGTTCTAGGAACACATTCATTAATGATTGTGTGGTGCTCAGATAATACGGTTCTATGGGTCATATAAATCACAAGGGAGTACAAGTATCAGGGTGTGAGGTCTTAAATAACATTTTCCTACAAGGCATTTGATCTTTCTTTCTCTTTCCCACCCTATAATAGAGAATGTAGTCATATAAAGATTTGGTACCTGTCCCAAAGGGCTTGCAGTCTAAGGCCTACAGACCTTTACCATGTCAGATAAAGATTTCTGTGAAAAACAGGGGTTGGTATCAGGGCATATCTTACTGTACCTTGGATTAAAAATATTTATCTTATTTTACAACTGCTGTATGTACTGAGGCCTGGGTTTTTCAAGGCATTTAGGCTTGGCTGTGCTGAGTGTCACAACCCCTAACTGATTTAGGAGCCTAAATATCATTTTCAAAAGGCAGTTAGGCACTTAGGAGACTGTCCCATTGACAGCTAGGGGATTTAGTCTAAGCACCTAAATCCCTTTTGAAATCAGTTTGGGGTTGTGACACTGAACACAGCCATGCCTAAATGCCTTGACAAGCCTGGGCCTCTGGAGCTAATGGTAAATTTGATTTAAAAAAACAAACAGGGTAAACCATGATCTTTTCATGCTGTGCTGTAGAGATGCACCTTGAAATATCGGAGTTTAGTGCCTGATTCTACCTCTGAGATCTGCAGGCAGAGCGTACCCATCCCACAAGGGGTGTTCAGCCACCTCTGCAGCAGCATGCCCTCAGTCCCCTAAATTGCTCTCCATAGCCCAGGAATCCACGTGGGGGGAAGGGATGGGCAGGGGAGGATTAGGTCGGCAAGAGGTGTAGTACATCAACCCCCTTGCACTCAATCCTCAAGGACTTGTCATGCAGTGAGAATTTTGCAGCCTTCCCTCCATAGTGGGGATCCTTCTTTAAGGGGAGTGGTGGGAGCAGCCACAGCCAGGACGCTGCATGGCAGCATGATTCCAGTGGAATCACGCTACCAAGCACCAAGACCAGGACCAGGTGTTCTGCAATTCTGTGATTAGAAGGGCCTAACCTACCACTGATCCCCACAGTCTATTGAGTGAGTGGGACTCTAACCCCTACGGACTAACAAGGGAGAAATATCTGTGAGGTCCCCCTGCAAAGATTTCCCTATTCTTTAGCTCTCGTTCATGGGTTTCCTCCCACAAAAGGGCAATCAGGCTTTCAGGGATCTATATTTTGGGGGTGGGGAAGAGGTTAAATGAAGGTCACTGACATTATGGGAACCTGAGAGAATCTTGTTCACAAGTGAACAAATAGGACAACATATTTATTTGCTCTGACCTTTCCCAAAATCCCTCTGACCATCAGCACTGCACGTGTACTTTCATAAAACGAAAACAAGTGCAAGCTCAAAAGGGAAGGAAATAGCAAGGCTTATGCTTTCCTTACTTTTGCAATCACTTTTTAACATGCCGTATAATTGCCACGATGACATGTGCTCATGCAGATAAGAAAGAAAACTGTTGTAGAACATGTACCTATGTAGTCCTGAAATGTTGCTTAAGTTACCCACAGACCACAAATAACATCTCCTCCATCACTAGATGAAGAAAAGAGGCTTTTGAGAATGTTATCTTTCCACTCTCCAGACTAGCTTTTCCTCCTCTAACGTCCAACACATACTGTACCTTCAAACACATGCTGGGTCTTCAACGAAGACTTCAGGATAAATAGCGTGAGTGTGTTTTCCTGGGAACTCCTGTTTACTGAGAGTGACCACCTACTGCTTTCTCCCTACATAGGATTATTTTCATTAATGAGTAACACTAATCACCAATTAATTTTTGTTAATACGAACACACAGCCTTTGATTATTATTATTTCCAATAACATCACAAACTGCCCAGCAGTTTCCCATAATAAAAGAAGGTCTGGTACCTGACCCAAAGGGCTTGTAGTCTAAGGCCAAGAGACCTTTACCATGTTTGAACATGGTTGTGAAGAATCGAGCTGGTGTTTTGTCCTAAGCTGTTTCAGTTGCAATGCCCTCAGGGTACCTATCCCACTGTTCCTGTTTCAGTGCCCAGAGTACAGCATTTTGGGAGTCTTCACAAGGCCACCAGTGCACTGCAGAGCTGTAGAGGGAGGAGTCATTTAATCATTTCAGCTTGTCTACATTCAAACTGGCACTAACCAGGTTATTCTGAGACAGTTAAGCTTTAATCAATTATTAAACCTCCTGAAAAGTTGTTCATTTTAACTGGTAATTAGATAATTTCCAGGCTGTTTGTGGGCATTTGTGTGTGAGAGAGTGTTCAACTGACATTCCAGGGCTTTAATCAGTTTAATTTCTGTTTTGCAACCTTGCAGTCTCCTTATTGGTGAATTAGCACAGTAATGCAGAAACTCTCGAATAATGATGCGGGCATAAGGTCAATTTAACAACACAAAACCATCTATTTATTGTTGAAAGAGGTTGCCGCATAGAGCTGGTCAGAAAATGGCTTTTCTTCTGCAAAAAGTTTAATAGACTTTTTGTTGGGAAAAAAAAAACATTTCAAGTTCTGAGACAAAAGATTGAGTTTTGGCTGAAAGTTTTAGACAAAAGCTCAAATTTTTCTATGCAAAGCAGACACTTTTTGTGAAAAACTATCAAAGAACAGTTTCAAGGGAAAATTTTTGACTGAAGAAATGTTGCTTCAGCTGCTGGTACAAACAGTTTCCCTCTCCCCAAGGCAGGAAACACACACCTCAACTTCCTCCCAGTGTTACTACTTTAGCGAGGGGTCCTTCACTCTTTAGGGGCTGTCTGGGGTTGTTCCAAGAAACACACTCACCCAGATAACACAGTAGCTCTTACATTTCTCTGGTGTAGATCTGGTTTCTGAACCCCGCCCACCTAGGGTTCAGAGCCCAAGCTGCAAATCGACACTGCTGTTTTTAGTACTATAGCACACACCTGAGTCTGTAGACCCTGGCTCTGAAACACATGGCCGCAGGTTTGAAAACGCAATGGAGACACACCCTGTGTTGCATTTTGAAGGAAGTGTTATAGCCTCCATAGCTCCCTTCATCTGTTTGTGTCTTTTAGATTATAAACCAGTTATTGTCTCTCTCTCTTTTTGCACAGTGCCCAGCAAAGTGGGATCCTAATCCTAATTAGGTACTAACATAACAAATCATTAATTACATCTTTGGTTCTTTCAGCATTTGGGGGTTTTATGGCTGCCCTTCTTTCCCTTTGATGCTTATCGATGCACCCTTAGATTTATCTTCTCCCACAAAAATAATCCCATTCACAAGGGAACCTGAGGTGGTCGTTTTATCCCGAATGTTGTTTCTCATCAGGGCTGGGGGTTGAGCTCCCGCCGGGCGGCACTTGGGCAGCTCCCGATCAGTGGTGCAGTGGGGCTAAGGCAAGCTCCCTGCCTGCTCCGGCCGCACACGGCTCCCAGAAGCAACCAGCATGTCCCTGAGGCTCCTGGGGGGCATGTGGCTTTGCGCGCTGCCCCTCCCTGCAGGCACTGCCCTCACAGCTCCCATTGGCTGCAGTTCCCCTTTCCCGTCCAATGGGAGCTCTGGGGGTGGTGCTTGCAGGCAGGAGCAGTGTGTGGAGACCCCTGTCTCCTCCCTGGAGCCACAATGGTGTGCTGGCCACTTCCGGGAGACAGCCTGCCTTAGCCCCGCTGCGCCCCCGGACTTTTAGCGGCTGGAGATCGTGACTGACTGTCAGAGGCTCCAGGATTGACCAGTCGATCGCGATCTACCAGTTGGTGACCACTGATGTATACACATCCACATCATTGTAATTTACTTATGTAGGTTTATTTTGCGGACTCAGTAATAAAGATAATGCTGTGAAAAGTGATATTTGTATGTTTGTTAATATAACTTTTCACAGCAAGTCCTGGCAACTTAAGACCTGGATGGAGGGGTGGTGGGTGTGAGGCTGCGGGGGCCAGGGAGGAGGGATGGAGAGGTGAGGGGTGAGGCAGCAGAGGCCAGGGGTGATGGATGGGGGGCCCCACCACCACATGGTTGGAGGTGTGGGTTGGCATCTGGGTCTGGAGGTTGGCGCCCTGGGCCAGCACCCACTGGAGCCAAAAAGGTCGGCACCCACAGCTGCAGGGCTGGGGATAAGCACCTGCTGCCACACAGCCGGGGGTCGGCACCCGGAGCCGGCACCTGCTGCTGCGCGACCAGGGCCGGGGTTGGCACTTGGGGTCCGTGCCTGCTGCTGCACAGTCGGGGTAAGGGTCAGGTCAGAGTCCAAGGCCAGCACTCACTGGATCCTGCTGCTGCTCAACTGGAAGCGGAAGGTGGAGTCCAGGGAAAGCACTTGCTGGAGCCTGGGGTTGGTGCCCGCTGGTGCATGACCAGGGCTGGGACTCTGCATCTGCATCACAGGCTCTATTTGGGAGTAACAGAAAGTAGAGTTTCAAAGAAGCAAATATTCTAAAAATAAAAGTGCCCTGCACAAACTGAATGGGATCATGTGGGAGGGGGGAGCAGGAGAGGAACATATTCATAGTCTATGCTATTTAACTGACGCAGCAGCTGTGGGGAGGAAGAGCTAGCAGGTGTGCCTAAGGCAAAAGTTCTGCTAGGGCTATAAGTCTAAATAAAAGGGGAAGTAGAATGTGAACAGTGCTGGAGTAAGGAGGCAAGCTGCACCTGCTCCTTGCAAAATATCTGGCAGCAAAAGCAGTAACAAAATTAAAAAAAACCCACTGGAAATGTCAGTGTTGATGAAAGCAGGAGAAAAGGCAAAGGGAGAGGAACATGCCTTTTGAATAAAGTGATCCCAAATATATTGAGTCCAAAAGGTTAGGGGCCAAATTCTGCTCTCTCATCAAATGACACAATTCTCATTGACTCTACTGTGAGCTGAACATGTCTATAATTTGGGACTGTGTATGCAAAGAATGGAAGAGCAAATTTTAGCTCTACAGGTTTGTAAATGACGATATTCAAAACCAGTTTGAAACACCTGCTCATTGCCACTATCCAGACATCTTCTGTGCTGCCTGGGAATAGTCCTGCAATATTGGGCAAAATTCCCACTGACTTGAATGGAATTTTCCTGAGCGAGGACTACAGCTCTTGGGGCTATATTTTTATTTCTTTTTGTTTACAGAGTTTTCTATCATTCAACAATATATGAAGCACAACTGAGCAATCCACAATGCAGCTTTAAAAGCGGGAATTCTTTTTCCTGCTTGAAGTGGAAACTGCCCCCAGAAATGAAGCTGTCATGCCACTGCAAGCAAATGTAACCAATATTTCTTTCTGGGATTTAGTATAGAACACAGATTCCAAATTATTAACATTTTTCTGAAGTCATCTCAGGTAGGTGACTTGCTTTAGGATCTGATGTTATTGCCATTTCACTTTCGGTGCATTCATTGGGTTATTTTTCTATTCTGTCCTGCAAATCATAATACTTATGTGAGAATATATGTAAATGCAGAGCATATACATGTATTTTTAGTACATTCTGTTCCCTCAGCTGTGCTTGGGTAACCTGTTAAGCTTCATTTCCTTGCTTCTGCATGAACACAATGCACAGCATGAAGCGATGTTTGTAATTCAATAAAAGACCTGCAAAATTGCACATTGGTTCGTAGAAATAAAAAAAATCCTGCCTCAACACCAGCAATGAGAATGCTGTGCTGTGTATAGTTGTTTAATTTAATAGAGAGTGGAGACTATGACTTCACCCACATAAGTGTCTGAGAACTGTATAAGCTTTTCCTTTTAAGTAAATCAATATTTTGATGTTAAAAACCATTTCCTGTTATTCCCCCAGCTCTTTTTTAACCCCATTTCACAGAGTCAATCAGCTGTTCAAAACATTATTCGTGTGAGATTTCCTTTTTTCATGAAGAGCTTCTCACAGTTCTGCATCATTTGATGTGATATAACCTTAAGAGGTTGCAGTCAGAGAAACAGAGCATAGCTCTGAGCTGAAATTGGGGCCAAAAAAGTTATCCATTGTTTTGCAAAGGTATACAATGAATGCATGGCCAGATCCTCAGTCTGTATAATTCTGCATAGATCTATTGAAGATCTGAGCCTTATTCTACTGGGATGAATTTTTGAAACATTTTCTGAATCAGTAATTTTGTTTCACCTACAGTCCCTTATTTTTACCATCCAACCCTTCTACCTCTTGGCTAGCAGCAGGGGCTGAACATAACACTAGAAATGAGGGAAGAAAATGGGTGACAGAAATATAGCATGTATTGCAGTTTATTAATACATCTGATATTACTCAAGCTGTGGGTGGAGTGTTCCTTTAACAAGAGAACTCCTCTTTTATGCTCAATATGCTGAATCTTCATTCTGGCCACAATTCAACAAGGTCCTTAAGCCCATACCATTAAGTGTGTGAATAGCCCAGTGATTTTAATGTGACTATTTATGTGTTTATGGCCTTTGTTGAATTGCAGACTATATTATTTATTATTTAGCATATAAAATAATACAGTGAATTTTAACACGAGGAACAACATTAGCACCAGCTTCCTTTCTATTTCTTCTTTGCCTCCACTCGTGTTAAATATGATATGGACTCTTAGACTGTGAATATTCAGCCTTTACGTGGGTGGGATTTTCAAAAGAGCCCACCACTAGCCTAACTTTGATCCCAGTGAAGTTAGTGATAAAACTCCCAATGACTTCAGTGGGGGCTGAGTTGAGCCAGTGCTGAGAGCATTTGAAAATCCCTCCCTATGGGGATATTCTAACACTGAATTTCCCTTCTCCAAAAAATATGGAGTAATCAAACCACTAGAGAGATGCCACATCAGCAATGAAACCACATGGAGAAAAACTTATTAGGATACTCATCCTTCTTCTCTGGGCAGGACAGGCTTGGCTCTTGGCCCAAAAGGTCAGAAGAGGCAGAATGGGCATTCTCATTCTTCCCCCGAAGAACTGGGGTGCAACCCATGCTCTGGCCACACACTGTCCACACTGTCATTTATACAACCTGAAATAGAGAAAAAATACCTGCGAAGATAAATCATTCCCAAATACAAATGACAGATAGTGACTGGGAAAAGACTTATGTTACTTAAGTGACCAGTAACAGGGCTAACATGTCATTAAGGGGGGAAAAATAGTGGTGGTTCTCCCTCCAAACTCGCATAACCCATTCTTGCCACTAGAATGAGATATCACTTTGAGAAGCAAGGAACAGTTAATATTATTGTCATTTAACAGTTACCAATAGGCTTCAGTCTGTACGCTCCATTACAATGAATGAGACCATTTGTTTGGGTCTCAGAGCTATTGTTTCAAGCTGTTTGCAGACACCACTGTAATTTGTTTCCATTTAGTTGATGTTTGGAAGGTTTTCTTCACAACTAGACTAACGATTTAATTTCAAGCAATAGTTTAGATTCAGATGCACAAAATGCAGCCCCAGTAGGGGCAAGTACCTGATCAGTGACATAGCACAACCAGCTTATTCAACACAGCAACCCAGGCTGTGTAATGCAACTTCAGAAAGAGATCATAAGGCCATCCATACATCTACGCTTCCAATGGAGGAGGATCACCATTTTCCCCAGGGAAGTACAAAGCTTTAGTGTGTGTCCAATGGGACCCCAAACTGTCAGAAAGGATCAAATCAAATCAGGCTATAAAGTTGCAGCAATGGGACTGGAAGAGAACTTGGCAGTGAATTGTTTCACCCCGCCCTTGGATTCAGCTTCTGGATAGGGCAACAGTACAATCCTGCATACTCGACTCTACTTATTTAACCTACTTTTACCACCACACTTATCATTCGAGCATCTAAGCACTGGACAAAACACTGACCAAGGAAGCACACACACACGCACAATGTTGTTTCTCTCACCTTCTCCACAGACAAGGTGTATGAATTTCAGTGTGGTGGTGTTTTGGTTCTTTTGTTTGGTTTGTTGCCTGTGAGTTGCTCAGCTTGCATGGGATTCAGGTTAGGTCTCTACAAAAAAGGTGTGACCCAAAGAGGCTATTTGATTAACTTAGAAAAAAACAGATCAAAAGAATTAACCAGTCCTTTAGATACACACCTCTTCCCTGCCAGTCTCAAAAAAGTGTTGAGTTTCTTCTAGATTCCTAAAAATATACAAACACCCAGAATAATCCACTCTGACCTCTGCACAATATACTAATCACTGAAGAAAGTGTCAGCTCACAGAGCTGCTCCTCGACATCAATCTACCTTTCCTATGGAAGAGTAGTGCTAAGATTTTCAAATACACCTGGGGCAGATTTAGACACTCAATTCCCTTTCATATTATTTGGAAATTAGGCTTCCAAATCCTTTAGGTGGCTTTGAAAACTTTTAGGCGAAAGTCTAAAACAGGAAAAAAATTCTTGGGCAATTAATTTTCTCAGGGTGAGAGCCAATCTCCTTTTGTTGCTCTAATGGTTTCACAAGCATGAAACACACAGTTCTGGGGCTAAGAGGACACACTGTTTTTTTGTTTTTTGTTTTGGTCAACAGGAAGTGTTGCTGCACTGTGAGAAACTGAGCCAGGAACAGAGCAGATATTAAAAGCGTCAAACACCCACATTTTAAAAAGAAACAGAGAAAGAGTACAACCAAAAATGAAAGAGAAGCTACAGGCCAGATTCTGGGGGTTATCTGAGTTGTCATAGTAGCTCCGGTGCCAGCTTTTCCACAACCCTCCTTGCTGCTGACAGAGACGGTTTCCTTGTGCCTGCTGATTCAGACCTTTGAAGCCACTGACAGCCAGCACAAGTTATAGCAGCCCTAAGGCTATTCTAAACCATATCGGGGAGCAGCCTGGCACATACACTCTCCAGGGTCAGAGCAGTGGAAAGTGAGTTTAAAGTCACCTTTGCACACCACCCTGAGATACCCTGTGCACAAAAGCTGGTCAGACATTTTCAGATAGAAAATGTTTCCAACAGAAAATGGCATTTTGGTGACGTTTGTTGATTTTCATGAACTTAAAAAACAAAACAAAAAATGGAACAGAACATTCAGACAAGGTCAAAATGTTGTTGTTATTGAGAAAGTGAACCTTTTCAAAAGAATGTTGTTATTCTCCAATTTGAAATGACTTTTCATTTCTCTGTGTTCACATTCTATATAAAATAAAAAGGGTCAACACTGGAACAAAATGTTTCAATTGTATCAAAATGAAATGTTTCTGTCAACCAGAAACTATTTTTCCCCCTAAATTTCATTTTGTGGAAAATTTTAAACAATTTTATTTTCACTTTGTTTGCAAATGTTTGAAAAATTCAAAGTCATAAAATTTTCCTTGCAAATCCCCCCAAAACATTCGGTTCCTTCCCAGCTCTACTGTACGCTCGTTAACCTTGACAGGGCTTCAGTCTCCAATTCTTGCTCTCTCTCTCCTCAGACTCCAATAAACCTTGATTTTACATTCTAGCTTTATCCCTATTATCATCAGATTCATTCAGTATCGCAACAAGAGACATATATGGACTGTAAGTTTTCCAGGCCACTACATTAACACCATATGCCTTCCAGGCAGGGCTGGCCTTACCATGAGGTGAACTGAGGCGGCCGCCTCAGGTGCCAGACTCGGGGGAGGCGCCACTAGGACCCAGAGAGTAGAAGATTGTGTCTACTGCTGGTGGATATGTATTCTCTCTGCTCTAGGTGCACAGAGATGGTGGAGTGCTGTGCTGGAGGAAGGAGGGCACAAGAGACATAACAGGCAGGCAGGAGAAAAGGTGAGAGGGAATAACAGAAAGCAGCAGGAGCTGCAGGGAGAGAGAGGAGGAGGAGCCTCTTATGTACCTCTCTAGCACCCCCAGGTGCCTGGACTGATTCACACCAGCTTCTCAGGGAGTTTCCTGTTTTCAGCTGCTTCCCTGAACCCACTTGAGGAGAACAGGCAGTCAATTGAAGTAATAGGAGCCAATTAGGCCCTTAAGATGCTGATATCTTCCCTCACTCAGGCCCTGCTACCAGTCTGCTTATTTGTCCCCTTCAATTGAATGTTGAGAGCTGGCACAGTCATGAGTGAAAGAAGAAAACGCCCCTCTGAGGCAGCATTCAGAAAAGAAAGAAAGCATAAGAAGCTTTTCAGTCTAAGCAGGAAGGAGCTCTCCTGACATACATAGACACAAATGTTCACGGTGAGTCTTCCGGCCCCAGTGAGGATGTGAGTGGTGAGGAGATGCCTGATCTTCCAGTTAGTCAAGAGTGCAGGTGACCTGGAAGCTACTGCAGCATCCATATCTCCATCTCAAATGGATGTAACCATGCACATTCCTGAAGAAAAGTGTAGTGGTGGAGGCACAAGAAACAGCTGCTGCTGAGTTTAGTTCCTTAAGTCTAGATGATTCAGGACTATGGACCCACTATGATTCAGGACTATGGACCCCGCCCTTGGATTCAGCTTCTGGATAGGGCAACAGTACAATCCTGCAGTAGCCTGTGGGACTTCCTTGTACTGCATCGGCCACAGCAAGTGAAAAACTTCATATTCCCCAAAAGACAATGAAAATAGAAGTTTTCATCCAACACATTACTGGCATGAAATCCCCAATGGTGACAAAATGGAGAGGCCATGGCTTATGTACTCAAAAAACCCAGAATGCTGCATACTGCTTTTGTTGCAAACTCTTCCAGTCTAATATTCCAGCTACATTGGGTTCTACAGGAACAAAGGACTGGAAAAATCTGGCTAGAAATCTGGCATGCCATGAGGCAGCAAATCACCAGAGAGCATTCCATAGGTGGCAAGAGCTTGAGATGAGACTAAAGTTAAAGGCCACCATAGATTATCAGAATCAAGAGAAGATTGCATCAGAGTCTCTTTACTGGCAAAATGTTCTGAAAAGGCTCATGGCCATTGTGAAAATCCTTGCTACCCAAAACGTAGCACTGAGTGGCATTTCAGATCAGCTGTATGTGCCAAACAATGGAAACTTCCTTAAAATTGTGGAGCTGATGGCTGAGTTTGATGCTGTACTCCAGGAGCATCAAAGAAGAGTCCCCACTCAAGAAATGTACACACACCGCTACTTAGAAAAAATTAAAATGAGATCATACAGTCACTGGAAATAAAAGTCAAACAGAAGATTGTGGCAGATCTGAAGTCAGCAAGATATTACTCTGTTATTCTGGACTGCACACCTGACATCAGCCATACGGAACAAATGACTTTAATGGAGCATTTTATAACAACAAAACCTAATGAAAATGTACCTGCAATGGTGACTGTCAGAGAGCATT
This sequence comes from Mauremys reevesii, assembly GCF_016161935.1. Classification (NCBI taxonomy): domain Eukaryota; kingdom Metazoa; phylum Chordata; order Testudines; family Geoemydidae; genus Mauremys; species Mauremys reevesii. The sequence goes on along the minus strand of NC_052633.1, from coordinate 32,937,354 downwards.
TTCTATAATTTATTGACACTGATGATACTACAGGAGCTGGTATGACAAATGCGCTTCTTAAAAAGCTGGAAGATACAGGAATTGCGATAGCTGACATGAAAGGTCAGGGCTACGATAATGGTGCCAACATGAGAGGAAAGAACAGAGGAGTGCAGACACGGATCTGAGAGTTAAACCCTTAAGCTTTTTTTGTCCCATGCAGTTCTCATTCATTGAACTTGGTGGTCAGTGATGCAAGATCAGTTTCTAGTGAGGCTGCTGAATTTTTTTTAATGTAATTCAAAGCATCTATGTATTTTCTCTGCATCAACTCATCAATGGTAAATTTTGAAGCAACATCTGCGAACATCCTCTCTGACACTGAAACTACTGAGAGCCACATGATGGGAAAGTTGAGTGGAGGAGATAAAGCCTATCAAACACCAAATTGGGAAGATAGATGATGCCATAGTTGCCATTATGGAGGATAATGCTATGACAGGAACTGTTCATGGGAGAACAGTGGCAGAGAGAAATGGAATCACCAGAAACAGATATTGACCTATAGATCACAGGGGATGTGTAGAAACCTTTCTGCAGCACTTGAGCCGTTATCTCAGGAATCAGAGGGTCTTAAGTGGTACATAGTGCCTTGTGTGGTCCTTCAGCACAGAATTAAATTGTTTCTGTAGTAACATATGCCTCTCCATTATACATTTATACCAGAGACTTGATTCTGAAGTATTTGTCTACAGCCTAATATAGCAACATGCCCTGTTTTTGAAGTCCTGCTGTAAAGAACCTAGGCTAAAGTGATCATCCTCTCATTGGGTAATGCTGTCTTCATGCTAGTTCATTTATAGGCCTCCTTACTGCTTGGCAATTTAACTAAATTGTGCTGAATTATATGCATTTATACTCATCAGGGAGCTACTTGGCTCAATAAACTCATTAGTCCCTAACAGACACAAGAAAAAGGTCATCTGACTTGTTAATATTCCTTTACATCTAAATCACAGTGGTTTTCTAGGGTAAAACAAAACAAACAACAAAAACCCAATATGAATATTAGCAAATGTTATATTCTGCTACTTTTATTGGTTATCTCAGTTAGTCTCTTTACTGGGCTTCTGTCACATTTCAGGCAAAGTAATCCACAATTTTATTTTTATCATCATCACCAGGCTTGATTTCATGTAAAATATCTAGAATATTTTTCTCTTACATTCTTCCTTAGCATTTAATGAAATTATACATATTGGGTTTTTTTTGTGGCTTAAATACTAAGTTTTTTACACCTCATTGCAAGAGCCCTCTTTTTACAGTTACACCCTGCGATCTCGCACTTACATTGACTGTACACCAATAGTGAAAGCTTTATGGGGAAAAGTTCATAAAGTTTCGTTACATTCTTTTCAAGTTCATTTGCAATCAATTTTCAACGAATACTTTACCTCTTCCATCCCCCGTTGCAAGGGTGGCCAAAATAGTTTTGTTTCATTTTATCAGATGCCAGCCAGAGAAAGAGAGAAAAGCATTTTAACAGTCTTTGGCTTGTTATTAGCGCTTCATTGTGAGGCACATTTTAGATGAAAGAGTGTTTCTGAAGTATAGTAATTGAATCTTGTCCTATCTTTTCTCTGAGACCACTACAATGAGGTTAGTAGTATACGTAGTCATCATCATAGTAAATACTTGTGTTATGGTAGCACCCAAGACCCCAGTTGGGATTGGGATCCTATTGTGCTAGGCAATGTATAAACATAGAACAGAGGCATTCCTTGCCCTACTAGGGTGACCAGATGTCCTGATTTTATAGGGACAGTCCCAATTTTTGGGTCTTTTTCTTATATAGGCTCCTATTACCCCCCACCCCCTGTCCCGATTTTTCACATTTGCTATCTGGTCACCCTACACCCTACAGAGATTACAGTCTAAAGACACACTCAGACAAAGGGTAGAGAATGGGGATACAATACACAAGAAATGACTATGATGGAAAATTGACGACGCTTTGTTAGTTATCCAGATCCTAGGGGTTTTCGGGGGGCATGATCTGAATCTTAGAGAAGTCAGTGGAAAGATGTTCATTGATGTAGATGGGATTTGGATCAGGCCTAAATACTTCGTTATGGTAAAAATTTATTTGAAGTACTTGGGTGGAGAAGGTGGGAGAAAAGAGTAGCTCTTCCCAATGCTCTGAAGCTAGCTGGGCCCAGGATGCAGCTGGAGAGAGAATACTCTTACGGAAGAAGATGGGGAAAACTTTACAAATAAAGTTTGTCCCTTAAGCCACATGGGGATGGAGAAACAGAATTGTAGCAGCCAGTTGGGGGATTTCCCCAAGCCATTCCACCTGCATGAGGTGGACAAAGGCTTAGTTAGGCGGCATGTAGGGAGTAGCCTTTACTGCTACTTCAGAAACGAGCAGTATGTGCTTCCCCTAGAAGCTGGCAAGGTTAAGCAGCTGGCTGACCACAGACCCCAGGGGCTGGTGAGCACAGCCTATGCATTAACACTTACTTAGTGGAGGCTGGGTTTTACTGCTTTCAAGATTAGTTTTTATGGAATTTTAAAAATATGTAATACAGCTAAGAACTTAAACATTACAGGACTATGGTGTAGATTTCCTGCAGTAATACAGACTGAAAATACTCACCTGGTAAAGAAAGAGGAGAAACCCTGCAGTACGTGTTAATATTCTGACACATTGAGGCAAACTGTTTACAGAAGCTGTTGTTTAGGTAGCTGGCTCTATAGAATAGCTATATTGTGTTGCTAAGCTTTTCTAGCTGAGTACTTTGTCCGCGTGGCACATTAAGGCAATTTTTTTCTAAAAAGATACAAATGCAATGCACACTCTCAAGGACTACACTAGGAGATGCCTGATTATATATGAAAGCAAGATTTTGCCTTAAGAATGTTTGTCCATTGCCCCTTATGCAGTAGCCTGGTACTGTTTCAGTAGATTGGGCAGAGATTCCATTCCAGCACATCAAAGACTGTTAGCCCACAACCTTATTAAGGAAATAGATATCAACAATTGCAATGTCTCTTCTATATCTGAGAAATATCGTCAACCCGTTCCACTGCAGTCAAGTTGCACACATGGCTAAAAGATAAAATCCCAGAAAAAGGAACTCATAAAAATTGTTGTAGTTTCACCCTTATGTGAAATACGTCATGTTCTCACAGTCCTTCCTCCTCTTTCACAGAAGAAGCTTTCATAATAACAAAGCTGTATACAGAAATTATTGGTGTATATAAGTTTGTATATCTGTGTTTAGTTGTATTTGGTTTATGTTTTTCAAAGATTTAATTTTCAATGCTTTGGGGAGCTATTTATGGGGGAAAATATACTAAATCCAGTCTTCTAAGGGTATTACAATTTCTGGATGGCAACAACATGAAACCCCCAGATATATGCTTTTAATAACTCATATATCACTCTCCGATAAAAACAGCCCAGGAAAATCATAAACACAAACATAAATATAAATGTCATGCATCTGATGAAGTGGGTATTCACACACGAAAGCTTATGCTTCAATATGTCTGTTAGTCTATAAGGTGCCACAGGACTCTTTGTCGCTTTTTACAGATCCAGACTAACACGGCTACCCCTGTGATACATAAATATAGAGATATTCAAGTTTATTCATTATTCTGAAGAACATAGCTTCACATTCCTAGTGCAAGAAGTTATACATGTAAGACTCACTCATATCTTATACATGTACGGCTCATTCATTCAGAACGAACTCCTACTACTCTCTGCAGAAGAATGTAATCAATACAATGGCTAAGAGGAGTCCCATGTGTGTTTTGCATGCAGAGTAAGCTTTCTCCTGTAGCCTGCGTAAGATCTCCCCAAAACGAGAAGTTTTCTAAATGTGGGAAAATTGGTGGTTACACAATTCTTTACTTGAGCAATACAGAGAGTTGATATCATGGCAAAGCTGGCTGACCAGACTGACTAGTTCAACAGTGTGAGCTGGTGTGTTTGTACCATGGCACCCGCTCTGGCCAGGCAGAGCATTGCACCTGCGCTCCCTTAGTCTGACAGGACTTTCAGTCAATTTCTGGTGCCCAGGAGGTCTGAAAACCCGCTCCATTCTTAAGTCTCTCAGAGCGCTGGTAGGGGAACCCAGGCCCACCACTCCACTGGGTTCTAGCTCAGGACCCCTAAACTAGACAAGCCAAATCAGGACTTGACGACTCTAGCCATGTTCTCTTCGATCCTTATGGTCAAGGGTAGAGGCCCGGGCAGAGACAGATGCGTCCTGGAGGTGAATGACTGGCTCTGAAGATGGTGTCACCAGGGCACAAGAGCAAATTATCCCACTGCGTAGGAAAGATAGGAAGTATGGCAAGAGACCACGCTGGCTTAACCAGGAGATCTTCAATGATCTAAAAAACAAAAAAAGAGTCCTCCAAAAAGTGGAAACTAGGTAAAATTAGAAAGGATGAATATAAACAAACAACACAAGTACTGTATATAGGGACAAAATTAGAAAGACCAAGGCACAAAACAAGCCTCGTGGATGGGAGGGAAGTGGTAGACATGGTATATCATGACTTTAGTAAAGCTTTTGGTACTGTCTCGCATGACTTTCCCATAAACAAACTAAGGAAGTGCAACCTAGATGGAGCTACTATAAGGTGGGTACCAAACTGGTTGGAAAACCATTCCCAGAGAGTAGTTAACAGAGGTTCACAGTCATGCTGGAAGGGCATAATGAGTGGGGTCCCACAGGGATCAGTTCTGGGTCCGGTTCTGTACAATATCTTCATCAATAATTTAGAAAAGGCATAGAAAGTACACTTATAAAGTTTGCAGATGTTATCAAACTGAGAGGGGTTTCCAGTGCTTTAGAGGATAGGATTAAAATTCAATATGATCTGGACAAACTGGAGAAATGGTTTGAAGTAAATAGGATGAAATTAAGTAAGTACTCCATTTAGGAAGAAACAATTAGTTTCACACATACAAAATGGGAAATGACTGCCTAGGAAGGAGTACTGTGGAAAGGGATCTGGGGACATAGTGGACCACAAGCTAAATATGAATCAACAGTGTAATGCTGTTACAAAAAAAGTGAACATCCTTCTTGGATGTATTAGCAGGAGTGTTGTAAGCAAGACACGAGAAGTAATTCTTCCACTCTACTCTGTGGTGATTAGGCCTCAACTGGAGTATTGTGTCCAGGTCTGGGTGCCACATTTCAGGAAGGATATGAACAAATTGGAGAGAGTCCAGAGAAGAGCAACAAAAATGATTAAAGGTCTAGAAAACATGATCTATGAGGGAAGATTGAAAAAATTGGGTTTGTTTAGTCTGGAAAAGAGAACACTGAGAGGGGACATAACAGTTTTCACATATGTAAAAAGTTGTTACAAGGAGGAGGAGGAAAAAATGTTTTTCTTAACCTCTAGGGATAGGACAAGAAGCAGTGGGCTTACATTGCAGCCAGGAAGGTTTAGGTTGGACATTAGGAAAAACTTCCTAACTGTCAGGGTGGTTAAGCACTGGAATAAATTGCCTAGGGAGGTTGTGGAATCTCCATCATTGGAGATTTTTAAGATCAGGTTAGACAAACACCTGTCAGGGATGGTCTAGAAAATACTTAGTCCTGACTTGAGTGCAGGGGACTGGACTAGATGATCTCTCGAGGTCCCTTCCAGTTCTATGATTCTATGGTTTCGGTGTGCTCTTCAGCCTACTGGGCCAGTCCTCCCCTCACAGGGTGCTGTCTCTGAGAGCTTTTCAGCAGCTTTCTAGCAAGAGCTCTCTTCTCCAGCCTGCTCGCTCCCCTGAAAGCTGCCCCAACCATCTGCTTCCCAGTTCTTTTATCCTCCCAGCTGCTGTGAGGCTGCTAGTCAGCTTGGCTGGCAGTACCTGCATTAACCCATTGGTTGCTGAGCCAGCACAAGGTACATATACTCCATGACAATGATCTACCAGCACTTGGGGTGACAGGTAGGATATGTGTAGCTACACACCACAGTGAAAAGCAGGCTGCATCCACACTGTGGTGTATAGCTACCCGTGTCAGTGAAAGGGGCTGGCCAGGGAGAAGCAGGAGGGAAAGAGGCTTGGCAGTGGCGAGGCAGGAAGGCAGATTAAAAATGGAAGTTAGCCGCCAGAAGGAGATGGGGAAGAAGGAGAGCATGGATGGAGTGAAGGTAGGTAATATGCAAGAGGCAGAGTCAATGACAGAAGGGAAAGGTACTGCAGTGGAAGAGGCAGAGCAGTTAGTGGAGAAGGAAGGTGATCATGATGGATGATATTGATCCTTTCCTTGAAGATGGTGGCAAGATTTCCACAAGAGGGGGATGCAAATGTAGAAGTGAATGGAAGAACTTGAAGAGAGAGTTCTATGTGGTGAATAAACAATGGGAAGGTAAATGGATGTTATAGAGTAAGCAGAGAACCAGTGAGATCATTATATCCTCTCTATGTATTAAACTATCATTTAAGAAAAAGCAGCAAAGAGTCCTGGAGCATGAGCTTTCGTGGGTGGTATTCAATACGTCTGTTAGTCTATAAGGTACCACAGGACTCTTTGCTGCTTTTACAGATCCAGACTAACACGGCTACCCCTCTGATAGTATCATTTAAGAAAACCTTTTGGTTAGATGGAATAAATGGGCCAAGGTGTTAACATAACCCAGTCACTGTCCAACATTAAACAAGATTCAGGGTTTGATATACAGAGACCTAAGTCTGCTTAGTACCATTGCAAACACATCACTAAATATCATGTAAACCTTTTATTAAAGATACAGAAAAGGAGGAAAGCATTTGACACGTATATAAAGTCACTTTAACAACATCCCTTGTTCCCTTTCCCTTTAGCTGGAGAGAGGTTTAGAAGGAAAAACTCCCTTTCTATGACAGTCTCTTTCTTAATTAGTATCTAATGTGGTAATCACCATTCTTTTGGGTAAAAGAGAAGTTAGCTGAGATGGGCTGGAGCTGCTGTTAAAAAAGTCAGTCCTGTTTCATCTGAGGTAGTATATGGGATTCAGCTGGATCTGGTAGCGGGGGTGATGTCATCTGGATCCCTCTCTCTGGCCCACCCAGTCAGGACATCCCTCGTATTAGGGTGATGAAGGTCCGGGGTCCCATAAAATGGTAGGAGAGGCAGCCATGATGGTGAAGCTTGCTCCAGTAGCTTCCGTCTGTTCTACTCTATTTTCCCCCAAAAGTTTCTTTCTTTAAGGACCCAGAAAAGGAATGGTGGGTAGAATAGCCCATCCCCTCATTATTTTATCCTCCAACTATACCTAATATTTGACACACCAATATTGGTTCATTAATTTCTGGTTTCACATCTTCTGTTCTTACCAAGCATGATTTAACATAGTCTTTGAACCATATCTTTTTGTTTGGACTAATTTAGTCTGTCTGTCTCTGCGTCATACTTTTTCTCATCAACATTTGTTATGATCAATTATTGTAATCTCTTATGAACTCCCACATGCTTTTACAGGTAAGCTCACAATTAGAGTAAATTTGTAGGTCCTATTATCATAACAGACAATTGACACTTCTTTACCCAGGTGAAAGAAGGACCTTAATGTAAGCAATAGTTTAGTACGCACATTTTCCTTTATTTGTTATTGTACATCTTTTAAAACAAAGAAACCATTATGTGGGAACACTAATTCCCCTGCAGAACCCAAATTAACTGAGGGCATTTTTCCTTCCCCCTCCATAAATGCAAAAAACAAAAAGTTGATAAAGAAAAATAGTCTATAGTAAATCTTTTTGAAAAGATAAAATTCAGCTTGTATGAAGCCCAATGAGCTATATTTTTAATGGCTGTTTTATAATTACTTTCTCTTTCATACCATGCCTTAAAGAACTGCTCACTACCCCAACTCTCTGGATTAGTACTAAAAACATAAAACCACAACAATGAAAAAAACTTAATTCATAACGTTGTGTTTTAGTGTGTTTTGAAGAGTAGTTGAAGATCTACAGAGCTATGGTAATGGTGACTATGGCAACTACTTTTTGGTACCAAAAAGGAAAATAAAATCAGTGGAAGAATGGTGATTTCTACTTGTGATTAAGGCAATGGATGGGAACACTAGGTTCAATTCTCAGATTCCTGTACTTCTTGCTACGTCTTTGTACAGTGTTTAGCATATTGGCCCTCTAGCTCCTACTGTAATATAAATAACAACATTACACAATTGACATAGTACCAGTGTCTCCTTTTGTTGGATTTTGTGGGCTCAGAATGCAAGTTCTAAACCACCAGTTAGCCCCTACGCTGTCACTAGGCTAACAACAACCATCACATTTTGTTCTCTACTTTATAACAAACATTCTATTTTTTACAGTTCCCAAGGTTTTGTCTCCTACTATCTATCTCAAAACCCCTTGAGTACATTTGCTTGCCCCCTGAATGAATGACTTGTTTTAACTACTTTTTAAAATGTATCTATTTATTTATTGAAAGAGCTTCAGCATGCAGGACAACAAACTATCTCAGCTAATACTTAATCTTTAAAAAAGTATTTACAAGAAGCCAATATCCCCTAGTATAAAAGCGCATTTCATGTGGCAGACCATGATGTAGAGGACGCAATAAAAGGGAAACACAGCTTGAATTGCAATATTGGTGGATAACTAACATCTTCCTGCTGAAGGCAGCAGACTTGCAGTTACTGAACTGCTAATCTGTTCTACTGTTTTTTAATCAGATGTTGGCATTATCTGCCACTAATTACTTTTTCATTTTCACTTGTAATTATTCCATTGCATGTTTGTGGTGAGAAGCTGAAAATGAAGCAGATCACCAAGAAAGAATTAATTGTTAATGAATAATCATCAGTAGGAAGCCAATTTCATTATCTTCAAAGAGGTAGCCGGAGATTAGCTACTAACTGGGGTTCTCCTACTTTCTGTGCATGACTGTAAAGTAATCACAAATAATCACACCCTCCAACTTCATCAATTATTTTCTATTATGTGAATTGATACCCATTTTTGTCTTTGTTGTTTAACATTAATGTTAGTATTCATGCTGGGGAGTGCTAATTGGAAGGTGTTACATTTGGTGGGCTTTAGGCCTAATTATTAGAGCATCTTCTTCATTAGCACATGATCCTATGAGGGTTGCATAGTGGGAGTTACTAAATTGACCATGATGTATGAATATTATCCTTATTGACAAACTTTAGGTATTTCAGGCAAGTGGTTAAAGCATAATGATATGCAAAGCTGCTTTCTCCACACTAAAACAAACATACCTATATTTCCGTTGCATTTAAAACTTGCCATCATTAGCTGTCTACTTAAATCAACATATTGAAAATAAAAAATGCGCTGGTTGGCATTTAAGTAGTAAGTATAATGAAGTCAAGGTACCCTCTTACCCCAAAATCTATTGTATACTAAACAGAAGCTTTAATACAAAACATCTCTCTCATGATTGTGATGTAAGGTTCTTTATATAATGAGAATTTTTGACACTCTGCTTTTTCACTTCTGCTGTGCTATCGATTCTTTGCTCAATCGGTTGAGTTGCCAATCTTAATCCTAATCGTTGATGAATTATTGTTTACAATCACAGTTTCTTCATAGTTTGTATTAAACTAATTTTAAATAGTTAGCAAGGAGTTAATATTAGCTGTAAACCTGGTTCAGTCTCTGTAAAGACAAACAGATATTGAACTCTGTGGCAGGATTGCAGGATCCATGTTGTAGGTATATGAGAAGAGGGCCACATATCTCCATTGATGTAATGTATGGGACTTTATGAAAAAAAATCTATGGCAATCAGCTCTATCTGATACAAGAAATTTTACAATTTAAACATAAGCAGCTAGATTGTCATTTGGGGTAAGTCATAGTAACTCCATGGACTATGGGGAACTTCAGAAGAGATATGCCGATTAACACCAGCTTAGGACCTAGCTCATGGGATTTTATTAACATTAATAAACATTTATACATTAATTTATAATGTGAAATTCAGAAAGTATCTAGCTGCAAGTACAATGATTAAAACTCAAACATTACAAACTGTCAACCAATAACACTACTCCCTACCAATCCCCTAACTCCGACACGTCCTACCCCACTGTTAGTAAATCCCCAGCTAATTAAAAGACAAATTAAAACAGACGCATTTAGCACCATGTAGTAAAGGTTGCCAAGATGAGAATTGGCAGACTATAAGTGAGAGCCAGTTCCAGATATGGAGGCCATCCACCAGAAGTCCCTGTTGGCTTCCCTATGAAGTTCATATGAAGGGATAAACAAAGATCATTTCAGTCTACTGTCTGTAGACATCAAATTGGGTCCAAAGTCACTTATGGCTGAAATAAACTCCAAAACAGAAAGGAGTCCAATGCAGAGCTCAGAACAGAGATCTCATGTTCATAGCTACCTGGCCCCTTTATGAAAAGGTGATTGCATTCCTCACCAGTAGAAGATTCCATGTCATTTTCCAAGGTTGAACGAGTAGCATCCTTGTGAAGTGGATTACAGTAATCTAGCCTGCAAACACTGAGGGATGAATAACTGTAATGAGGTCCACTTCAGAGAGGAAAAGCTTCAGATTTCGGCCAGCCAAAAGGTTAGAATGTATTTTGGACTGTCACTGACTTTTTAAAATCTAACCGCTAGCAATGGATTCAATAAAGCCCTGAGATTCCCAACTACTGACATCAAAGGCAGTGATTTCTACTGAGGGAGCAGTTTCCACGCCGGTTCGTGCAATGCTCCTCTCTTCTACCTTTGTGTTATCTAGATTGATTTTAAGGCAGCTGGGGAAGCAATCTGGGTTTGGATGAAAAAATAAACAGCAGCATTTTTGCCCAGCAGCCCCACCTAAACGTTAAACTGGGAGAGTTACAAGATGGAACCTTGCAGTAGTCCTAAAGGGATGGTTTCCAAAGAAGATCAGCAACTGCCCATTACCACCTTCTAGCTCCTTTTGGAAAGGAATGAGTGGAACCATTCTAAAGTAATCCTGTCCACTCCTGACTGGCCCCAACATTGAGACACCCCTTCCTTGTGGTCAGTGGTGTTAAAAGCTGTCAAACAACATCAATGTTAAGATAGATATCTGAGCATTCTTCATTTCCAGGTGGAAATTATTAGCCAAAGATACTATATCAATGTAGTTATTGTGCCATGTTCAGAGTAATAGGGATTAAAGAATTTTGGAGAAATTCAGATGGCACTGAGTTGGCCAGCCACGACTTTTTCATTAATTTTTCCCACATGAGAAGGTTTCGGGTTGGTGTGAAATTAGCAAGGTTGTCCATGTCAATAAATGATTTCTTGAATGAATGCCTAACTACCATGTTTTAAAGTAGCCAGCAAGCTGCCTTCAGACAGGGAGGCATTAACAATCCTCATCATTAGTGGAACTAAACTGTTCCCAGTGGCTTTCACCAACTATGAGAGGCAAGGATCCATCTCACCAAAAACTGAGTAACATCCATTTAGCACATCCAAAATTTCTGACAGCAAATCTGTACCAGACTCAAACAAAGAGGGTGACACATTTGGCCCTTCTTGCTTTGATATTACAGTCACGCGACCAGCCATGGTTCTGAACAAGTTTATCTGCAAAAGAGATGAAAAAAGCTTCAGAGTGAGAAACTCTTTTCTGTATCATCAAGTGCATCCAAAACATTGAGCACAGACTGGCGAGTGCAAATAGATAGCCCACAACTTGAAACATCTGCAGTGGCTTAGAGACCACAGATACTGTGTTTAGGGAGCTGGTGTCCTGTAACCGTTGCTTATCACATTGATTATAACCATCTCATTGTTACCTTGTGCTTCCCCTGTCTGGATCTAACTGTACACTATGCTTTCCAGGGTGGCTCTGGAATCTCCAAGAAAGTACCATCAAAACAGATTCACCATCAAGAGCAAGGGAAGGCCATCACCTGAAGCTGAAGGAGTTAATGATATGACTATAACACTAATTATTACATCATCATTTCACCTATACCCTCATATGCCTAGTGGAGACCTTAATTATGTTACTGTAAAACACTATATATGACTTCATTGGAATCAAGTGATAATCACAGCAAACTCCATTGAAAAAATCCCAGGGAAGTTACAGTGATATATATTTAATGGTGTGGCTTACCATGTCACCACTCTCAACAATATGTTCTCTCCTGGTATAAAATGTCATGTCACACAATCCGACAAAGCTCAGAATACTGAGGTAATTGGAAGCCATTATTTTCAGCTGAAACAATGACAAGCCGCAATGTTAATTCCTGCATTAAAGTGAAATTGTTTTCCCATCTACTGTGACAAAGCATGATATAATGATGTCACTACCACAAAATGCTTTTCAAATTGTGCATTTTTGCATTCAGAGTAGGGTGGCTTCTGTCAGATTTCTTTTTTGGCACAGAACCTGACAATCAAATAAATATTAATCCCTCTCTGCCTTCAAAACTGCCTCTGCCATATTAGGATTTTAAATATCTTCATTAATTGCTTAACTACCTTTTCCTAAAATCCCTAAGGGATCCTTTGATACCAATCACTCTAATGTGTCACCAAGTGATTCGTGGCTTCACTCTGTTTCAATACAAAAGGCATGTCTAGCTGAATTTCTTTGCACGTTTTTGGTGAAGGGAAGAAAAAAACTAAACAAAAAAACCAAGCTTTTGGATTCCAAAGGAGGGAAAATTTGGAAAGAGTAGCCAAAGTGCTTCATTTATAGAAACTAGTTCTACCTCAGCTCATGTCTGTGGTAAACCTGTTTGTAAGGAAAAACACTCCATTTGTTAATAAGCACCTCAAATTTATAAGAGAAGAAATCAGTCACACAAGAATATGCTGGTACAGGGGTCGGCAACCTTTCAGAAGTGGTGTGCCGAGTCTTAATTTATTCACTCTAATTTAAGTAGTGTGCCAGTAATACATTTTAACATTTTTAGAAGGTCTCTTTCTATAAGTCTATAATATATAACTAACCTATTGTTATATGTAAAGTAAATAAGGTTTTTAAAATGTTTAAGAAGCTTCATTTAAAATTAAATTAAAATGCAGAGCCCCCCGGACCAGCGGCCAGGACTCGGGCACTGTGAGTGCCACTGAAAATCAGCTCACGTGCCACCTTCGGCACCCATGCCATAGGTTGCCTACCCCTGTGCTAGTATGAAATCTGCAAAAGAAACTTTAGAAAAGGTTAGCTATTTAAATGTCCAGGATAAGTAACACACAGTTACAGATATGTTTGTGGAACAAGGTTTTTGCTGAGTGACACTGTAGCATGGGATCCCTGAGCTAACAAAGAAACTGGTAGATGAAAGTAATAGCTTAGAGATGGAGTTTATTATAATTTAAGACTTAGATTTTCAATGTGGCCTAAAACATCTGGATGCTTAATTCCTAAATTCCAAGGTGAGTCCTATATGGGTCATCTGCTACTTTTTTGCTGGATGGCAGAGAGTGGAAAAGTAATTTAAAAGATAACAAAAAGAATATACAACAACCCCTCCATACATGGTCAAAAAAATTCTATGATTCCACCAGCATGGAAAAACCCTGAAAGGCAGCAACGTAAGCACACAAGAGGGTGCAGCAGGGCAGAGGGGAGAAGGCAGAAATGGGATAGAACAATTGCATTCTGTGATATTCCTGAAAGCCATCTCACTACCAATGATAAAAATGGGGAAGCAGCAGTAATTTACACACAGCATCTCTAAAAGAATTTTGGCAGCTCTGGACACAAATTGTCACTATGAGCTGATGTTGTGTGTGACCTTTGTGTGCAGATTCTGAAGCACAGCGAAGGAGCTAGGATATTTATTTATGTAGACACGAAGATCCTGAATGCTTGTGCCTGCAACAATCTTGCCTGCTAGAACCACGCCTTCTCCAACAAGAGTTCCGCAATAGTCTCTGTATAATGTCCACTATTTTATGCACCTCTGGTTTTCATGTTATATAGTATCAGCTATTACTCATATCACTTTATCTCACCAGGTACAGCCCTGTCTTAAACGTTCATTTTTTAGGGAATGTTATAGTGCAGGGTTTGATAAGGCAGCTCTGGAATCATCTGGAGTATTAAATTCCCTGGGCCCTGGTTATTCTGGTTAAAGGTCTGCATATGATACAGACAGCCCTGGTCTTGTTAGCTGGGGATCTTCTCTTTGTGATGGACAAAGACCAGGTGTCCCTAAAAATTCCTTTAGACCGGTCAGCTGTCTTTGACCTCGAGGCATTATTGACATGGCTTGAAACCCTGCAGGGAAGTAGGTGGGGTTGCCAATTTTGTTTGGACATATTCCTGGAAGTTTCATCACATGACATACTCTTTAAAGAATTAAAGATTAATCTTTAATTCCGGTAGACTCCAGGACTAACCTGGAGGGCTGGCAACCATAAGTAAATTAAATGGCACTTGAGTGGTTCTGCTATTTCTATTTGAGAAGATCCAGAGTAAAGCATTGGACAAATGTTCATCCGCGTGGAGGGCTCCCTCATGTGGGATATGATTCTGACCCCCTTCCTGTTCAAAGATGCTAGGAGAGACAGTGAGACAGGTTGGGCTGCAATGCCATGAATTAGCTGATGAAACATACTCTTTAGCTCCTTTTCATCAGACTCAGATAGTACATCAGGCTCAGACTTTCTTAGTGTCTAACCAAAATTGCAGCTTGGATGAAAGTTTATCTGACACAGGCACAATCTGGGCAAGTTGGAAGTGATGCTAAGAAAAGCATTTAGAGGAGATGGCTTATCTGCCCCCTTGACTGGAAGAGTGCCACCCCTTTGTTAATAAGGTTTATAGTCAAGGGATCTACTAGACCCTTGGCTGATTTTATTCTTTTCAGCCGGGAAATACTCACATACAGTGGTGATGCAGACAGTCAATCTAAGAACCTAGAGCAGTGGTTCCCAAACTTGTTCCGCTGCTTGTGCAGGGAAAGCCCTGGGAGGGCCGGGCCGGTTTGTTTACCTGCCGTGTCCACAGCTTTGGCCGATAGCGGCTCCCAGTGGCTGCAGTTCGCTGCTCCAGGCCAATGGGAGCTGCTGGAAACGGCAGCCAGTGCGTCCCTCGGCCTGCACCGCTTCCAGTAGTACCCATTGGCCTGGAGCAGCGAACCGCAGCCACTGGGAGCTGCTATCGGCCGAACCTGCGAACGCGGCAGGTAAACAAACCAGCCCAGCCTGCCAGGGGCTTTCCCTGCACACGCGGCGGAACAAGTTTGGGAACCACTGACCTTGAGAGATGGCCTTATTGCAATAAGAACATAAGAACCTAAGGACGGCCATACTAGGTCAGACCAAAGATCCATGTAGCCCAGCATTCTGTCTTTCGACAGTGGCCAATGCCAGGTGCCCCAGAGGGCATGAACAGAACAGGTTATCATCAAGTGATCCATCCCCGTCGCCCATTCCCAGCTTATGGCAAATAGAGGCTAGGGAAACCATCCCTGCCTGTCCTGGCTAATAGCCATTGGTGGACCTATCCTCCATGAATTTATCTAGTTCTTTTTTGAACCCTGTTATAGTCTTGGCAAGGAGTTCCACAGGTTGACTATTTGTTGTATGAAAAAAGACTTCCTTTTGTTTGTTTTAAACCTGCTGCCTATTAATTTCACTTGGTGGCCCCTAGTTCTCGTGTTATGAGAAGGAGTAAATAACACTTCCTTATTTACTTTGTCCATACCAGTCATGATTTTATAGACCTCAATCATATCTCCTCTTAGCCATCTCTTTTCCAAGCTGAAAAGTCCCAGTCTTATTAATCTTTCCTCATACGGCAGCCGTTCCATACCCCTAATAATTTTTGCTGCCCTTTTCTGAACCTTTTCCAATTCCAATATATTTTTGAGATGGGGTGATCACATCTGCATGCAGTATTCAAGATGTGGGTGTACCATGGATTTATATAGAGGCAGTATGATATTTTCTGTCTTATTGTCTATCCCTTTCTTAATGATTCCCAACATTCTGTTCGCTTTTTTGACTGCCGCTGCACATTGAATGGATGTTTTCAGAGAACTATCCACAATAGTACAATGGAACTATCCACAATAGTAACCATACTTTCCCGCTATCTACTTTTTCCTCTTGGATGTGGATCACAGCGGAATTATCTGTGCTTTTCTCCTCTCTAGTTTGGATTCCTGCAGCATGGTTTACATTGTGCTATATCTCAAAACTCCCTTGGAAATTTCAGTTAGCGCAAAATGCAGCTGCCTACATATGTGAGAAACAGAGCTAAGTAAAGCATCTCACATCTGTTCTGAAGTCTGCACTGGCATCCAGTTTGTTTCTGGAAGCAATACAAGGTGTTGCTATTGATCTACTGTATAAAGCACTATACGGCTTAGATCCTAACTATGTTAGTGATTGTGTCCTGTCCCCAGTAGCTGAGGTGCTTGAACAGCCCCTAGATTTAAATGTCTTAGAGATAGGGGGTAGCTCACTCAGAGAACTCCCTGCAACTTGCCTAGGTTAGTAGCTAAATTACAGCTGATTCCTGAATGGGAGTATTGGAGGACAACAGGCTCCTTTGCCTCCAAGTAGTGCTGGTCATAATATGGCCATGGAATTTAAAGATGGAAAAAGACCTATTAGATCATCCAGCTCAGGACTTGTGCAGCTGGATCTTTGAACATCTTTACTTTCATCAATTATTGCCAAACTTAAAAGTATTTTCTCTTCTATTTCTATAAGAGCTTTCTAAAATAAAATAGAAAGCACAGTAAGCGTAGTTTTTTCATAAGAGCAATTCAAGTTTCCTGCAATGGGCCAACATAATGTCTCCTCTATCACGTTATACACAGGAATTTATGACAGTTTTAATATGCATTTTATACAATTAACAAGTTGTGTAAAATAAAAATATGCAAACGATTAACTCCATAGATATTGAGGCCTGTTATAGTCTATTGTATAAATTCACATATTGGTCATATTCTAAACAGTTATTTTACAGACCTCTCATGGTTTTAATGGGCGTTCTATGCAAAGAATATGAGGAGATGTGGATTTATATGACAGAGTATAACTAGATATCAAGTAGCTACTATGGTGTTTCGGATCCAATGTCAAAAATTACTTGGGCATGCTTTTCTTACTTGGATTCTTGGCCCTACAATTATAACAATTCTGCCAGTGTCATTAGAGTGTGTTTTTTTAGAACTATTCAGGCACTTCTTGGTTCATGGACAATTGACTCGAGGGAGTGTCTGTTCCTTCAGAGGCATTGCAGTCCATCATGTTCTGTGCTCCTGCCATGCGTGCACACAAAGTCCACATACTAAAACACCTTATGAAATATTTATCCCCCAAAAGGAAATGTGCATTTCTAGTAGCCACTTCTCTAAACAAAAATAAGTTAGTCATTTGCCCCCAAAGTACCCCAAAGCACTAGCATGCACATAGATTAATGACTTCAAATTTTCATTTTAAAAAAGAACATTATTTATAATTTAGAGTGTCTGAATCAACTAGCTTAAATTTTTATGCATTCCTACCACTTTAAAAGTGTCAAGCCACCAGCTGAAAATTGGAATTTATAATTGGGAGCAGTGACACAATCTCCCCTATAGCAGCACTATTGTAATACTGTCACATGAAGAATCCAATAATTTCATTTGGCAACAAAGTCTTTGCACCAGCCACTCTTGAAGTGCAATTAATTCAATAATGAAAAATACACAGCAATATTTTTGCATTTATTTATAGTCTTTCTTTTTAATTCCAAAACAAATTTCAGTGTAGCATACATAATCCTGTCTGGTTTTAGGGGTTTTCATTAAACTATAAGTGAATTGCCCTTCTGGCTGAAAATCTGTTTTCTTTTGCATTCACCTCCCTCCTACATACTATATTCCATCTTAAATTCCACATGGATTCTATAGATTTTATTTAAGCAGAGACAACTTGCACAAACACATCTGCCCTAGAGAAGTCTGCCTCTTTTAACATGCAAGCCACCACTAATGCTCCTTCTTCATTTAGGTTTTCAATTTGGATGAATTCCAAATTACCATTTATTCCAATAGAAACACTACTAATTACACAAAGCATCTTAATAAAGAGTGGAAACAAGATTAAAAACATCCTCCCTTCTGGTGTTCTAGTATGTGGCAGTTCTAAAATAACAAAAAGGTACTTTACTTTCACAATATTATTTAAACCTCTTGAACCATCTATTATTTGGTGCTTTAGTCTTAGTAAAATATAACTAGTTAAATTGGACATGAAATACAATTGCTTTGTATACAAAGAACAGAGGGGGCTTGTTTTATTCATTTATTTCCCCCATCTTTTGTTACAAATAAAAGATGTTAAGTTCTTTAAATTAATTTGTTTATGTATGGTAGCAGCCACAATATGCTGTGTTCTTTTCAAACCTAAAAAAAGATGGTCCTAGTTCTAGGACGCTCACAATCTCTGGACAGACAGACCAATAGACAGTGTTTAGGAGAAAGGGAACAACAATAGGCAATTTATATACATGTGAACTTGATTTGCTGCAATCAGACGACCATAATGTTAGGCTCTTTAATAGTGACTTAAATGTGGACAGGTTAGAGGGGCTTGGAAATGAGGTCATGGAGTTCATGTCTGTGACCAAGACCGGGAACACCAGCAGATCAGAATGGATGGAGACAATGCAACGCTCAACAAAGGAGAGGAGGAGACGTAGGGAGGGTCAGAGTTATGTAAAGCTTTGAAGGTGGTGATGAGAACCTTAAATTTGATGTGACTGTGGAAGGGAAGACGGTGCATGGATTCTAAGAGGGGAATGACATGATCCTATCAGCAGGCAAGGTTGGTGATGAGTTCAATGGCTGCATTTCGTATGGACTGATGGGGAAAATGTGAAAGCCAGAGAGGGGGACATTGCAGGAGTCAAGGTGAGATATTATGTGGGTCTGATGAATGAGAGACTGGATGATGATGGTGAAAGGAAAAGGATTCTTCTTCTCTGCTGCTGTGGTAGTGTGTAGGCTCCTCCCATGTCAATAACACAGCCAATGACTGTATGCTGATTGGTCAATAATACTTTCCTCTGATGCTACAAAAAGTTAGAACACACATCAGAATGACTAAAAGGTCAATAATGTTTTTTCTTTGCGCTTCTCACTTCATCTCATGTTCAACATATTAATTTTCAAAAAGGAACACATGAGAAATCTCTGGCTGTAATGAGGAAGATCTCCAGGTATTTCCGATGGAGCTATTTAGACTGCATAAGGCAATATATATGTATTGTACTAACACCAAAATTTGACATTCTTCCTAGCAAATATTGACCTCCTGGGGACACACATCTGCTAGTTAGCCACACAAGAGCTCAGTAGAACATATCCTCAAAAAAAGATACATTAGAACTGCTAAATGTACAGAGAATGGCAACAAAATTATTAGTGGCATGGAACAGCTTCCATCTGATGGGAGCTTAAAAAGACTGGGTCTGTTCAGCTTAGAAAAGAGATGGCTAAGAGGGGATATGAGAGAGGTCTATAAGATCATGAATGGTGTGGAGAAAGTGAATAAGGAAGTTTTATTTACCCCTTCACATAACACAAGAACCAGGGGTCACCCAATGAAATGAATAAGCAGCAGGTTCAAAACTAACATAAGGAAGTACTTCTTCACAGACTGCATAGCCAACTCATTGGCAGGGGATGTTATGAAGGCTAAAAGTATAACTGGACTAAAAAAAATAGATAAGTGCACAGAAGATAAGTCCACCAATGGCTATTAGCTAAGATGGTCAGGGACACAACCCAATGCTCTCGGTGTCCCTAAACCTCTGACTGCCAGAACCTGGGACTGGAAAACAGGGGATGGATCACTCAGTTGCCATTCTGTTCATTTCCCCTGAAGCACCTGGCATTGCCACTGTCAGACGACAGGATACTGGGCTAGAAGGACCATTGATCTGACCCAGTATGGCCATTCTTAGATTCTTATGATCAGAGCAATGCTAGAACTCCCACTTCTCTCTTTCATATTAATGAATTTGTTGATTAATACTGTGACTGGGGTCCCAAGGGAGCCAACTGAGGTCACTCAATTAGGGTGAACTGCAAATAATGGGGAGGCAATCCCCAAAACTGGTGGATATTCCAATACTTGGATTTACCAAGCCAGCACAAAACAGCGTCTATAATACCTCACTGATTACCCAGAAGCCAACAACAAGTTCCCTTAAAGCAACCCAGCCTCAGGCCTCCACTCAGGCACCCAAGTCAAATATGATGAAGATTACTGAAAACCTTATTCATCATATAAAAAGTTCTATCAATCCCAAAGGATCGGATGCATTACCTCCCAGGTTAATTAATCTTTCAGATCTTCCCTAAACACATGCCTACAGACAATTCTTATTAGCTAAATTAAAATTTATTTAAAAAGAAAAGAGATAGAGTATTAGTTAAAAGATCACTACACATACAGACATGAGTAAAATTCTTGAGGTTCAGATTCATAGTAGAGATGGTGAGCTTTGTAGTTGTGAAGTGTTCTTTCGGAGTTAGTCCATAGGTTATAATCCAATGTTTATATTCAGGGTGGTCCAGTCAGGATTGGCATCTCAGCCTTGTAGCTTAAGCTTCCCCTGCATGAAGCCTCAAGCAGATCTGAGATAAAAAGGATTAGGACACAAGGGTCTTTTATAGAGTTTTCTAGCAGCCACTTTACCATAATGTCCTGGGTGAATAATAGGTTTTTGATGTAGCTTACTGTTTCCTAAACCTCACTGGTAATTAACTACATGAATTAACATAAAATAAGTTATCCATTAATCAGTTTATCACAAACTTTAAAGAAATATATAGACAATGACATTATTGTACTTAAGATTCATCTAAATGTTAGTTATTATTCCCTTTTGATCTCCGAATCAATAGCTATAGTGACAGACAGGAACTATCTATTTACATGGCTAACATTGATGAGTATACACATATAATTAGTATCACTTCTAACTGCTAACAACATAGGTTTGCATATCAAAGTTCTAGCCTATCTACCATGGAATGGCCCTAATTACCATTCACACACTTTCCTAACATGACTTTAAAGGTTGACTCTAGGTCAACTAGCCTGCAAGCTGCTTAACCCTTTCTGGCCATGTGTCACACTATTCTTGGGTTCTTATGATCAGAGCAAAGCTAGAACTCCCTCCTCTGTCTTTCATTTTAATTAATTAGTTGATTAATACATCCAAAATTCCACACTTTTTTGCAGATATTCAGGCAGAAGACATGTACTCTCTTAGGGAAATATACCTATGTCCCTCTCTCAGCAAAAGCAGAAGGGATCAGAAGCCAATAGAACTGGATTGTTTGTGTAGGAGACAGGAACCATTCCTTTCCCCTACCTTATTTTACATAAACCCCACTTCTTCGCATTTAGAGCTCTGCCAGCCAAGAGAAGACATCTAGGAGAGAAGTCACTTAGAAGGCCAATTCATAGCAGTTGACACTGTTCTTAGTAATTTTAACTCCTGCTCTATCTTTGTTATGCTACAGGAGATGGTAAAGTTTGAAAAGGCACTGGTGTGATGGAGGGAACTATGGAGCTGTAGAGTAAAGGTTGTGGCAGGCAGCACCAAAAAGGGCAAGCGCAACACAGGACCACAACCTCCACTCCGGTCAGGAGACTGATTGCAGCTGCGCAGGTTCCTCTGCTGAGCTGCCATTTTGGCTGACTATTCCTTTGGATCCCTGTTATCTACAGGGTTTGAAGACCATGCCCCCTACCTCCTTTACAGCCTCCTTGAGGGGCATAGACAGAGGAAATGCCATGAGATAAACCTGACAGTCTCCTAGGCACTTGTCCCCTCCCATGGTTTTACCACAGGAGAGGGGATATGGCCCCTAATAACACTGTATGCCTTGTAAACTGTGGGGCCAGTGTAATATTAGTGTAGTCTACTCCCTTCCATTGTCTGAATACTCAGCACTAACACACTATTCTCACTGGATCTATTTTTATGAGAGCCAATCAGGGAACATCACAAGTGTTCTAAACATCTGCAGCACACTACAAGTTTAACAATGCCAGCACCATATGCTCTTACATTTTATATAATGTGTGAAGTATGCCTCACTAAAACTCAAGAGAAAAGTTGATTAATAGTGTTTAGACATGAAATAATGTATGCATATTTATTTTAATGAGTATCTTATTTTCAACATCTAACTTTGTTTTTGTAACAATGTTCTAAATAAGAAATTTCTAGTTACAGTATAGAGAATGTGGAAAAAATAATATAGCAATTGTAAAAAAATGTTGACTATTAAGCAATGAGCGATTTCTTGCTATTGTTAAAGAGAACGCTTTCTACAGAGACAGAACAGGGACGGTTTTTCCTGAAATATTTTCCCCACTGTATTGCATTAAAGGAAAAGCAGCTATCAATGGAATAGGTTATAATAAGATGCAGCACAGTCAATAAGGTGGAAAGTTTTCATGCTTGTATATGCTTGATGAGGACTGTGCAAGCTGATAATCTATCATCTCCATTCAGAATCTAATACAATTAACAGAGAATAAGCACAGGTTTTCTGTGGACTTTTCATATACCAGCATAACATAATCCAAAATAGAAACTTTGTTTTCTACAGTAAGAATGAAGAATATAGAAGTTCACAATATAGCATTTGCTGTAATATTAACCTTTCTTTTCTTTTCCGGGTAGCTGAAAAGACTTGCCATCATTAAAATCACATATTCCTATTGCATTATTGAGTCAGAATTTCCTTAAGCAAAGTATAATATCAGGAAAGGATTTGCCACACAAAACACTGGTTTTAAATAGGAAGATCTAGTGGTGCACTATTGGTCAAATTTCATCCCTTCAGTATAGTGTAGTTTACTTTGTATCTTGTAAGTTCTTCCTGTGAGTTCTGTAGCATTTGCAAGTTTACAAGGATCTGGCCGGCTGCCTCACCGCCAGGAGATTTTGCAAACAAATATAAAGTACTCTCAGTAATGCAGGTTAACGAATCTAAGGAGCTAATAGAATATGTTAAAATAATTTAATTTTTGATCTGTCATTTTAAATTGTTTTGCTCCCAGTAATAAAGGGAAGTTGGGTGAATGTGTCTGTTGCAATGAAGCAATAGTTCTGTGTCAGCAGTAAGGAACAGAGACAGAATTCTAAGTTTCTCAGCATGAGAGTGGGGTATAATTCACATTTATAATGCTATCAACAAATGTCTTGTCAGCTTTCTACAAATCTCTCCCTGCCCTCACTGAGTGGCTTTCCTTTCCATTCAAAACCTTTCAGTTTGTGCTTAGTACATGCCTGCTCCAAAACCCACTGAAGTGAATGGGGATTTCTCAGTGAGCATTGGACCAGACTCTATGTGTGTAAATCTCTGCAGAGCCAGCCTTTGAGGCCCAAAGCAGCCCTCAGCCACACACACCATCAAAATCCACCTCTCTGATGTGGGGGAACCTAGAAATATCAAGATTAAACTCAGGTTTTCTTTTGAAATGAAAGCTAAGTGTTCAGCCCTTTTCCTTCACAGACAGCCTTGAAAAATCTAAGCTAAGTGCTATGCTTGAAAGCTACTCACTGATTTTGTCTAACATAGTTGGGAATTCATTTTTTCCTCTGTAGTTACCAAACAGAGTTTTGCAGTCCATGAAACCCACAGCAACATGCTCTTCACTTCCTTGGGAGCTCATATGCCAGTTTGTAGCTTGTGTTGGGGGTGGAGTGGGGAAAAGACCACTCAGACTACTGTTAATTGCACTAAGCCACCACAACCCATTGACTAACTTTAGCTGAGTAGGTTTCTCTATAACATTTTGGCTACGATGGGTAGTTTGAGTGGGGATCAGTTCAATAGCATGAGGCAGCCTGGACTAGTGAACTAAGTAAGGGACCCCTCTGTTTTAATTGCTGCTCTGACACTAACTCCCTCCATGGCTTTAGCCAACTCACTTAACTTTTGTCTTTATTTCCTCTCCTGAAAAATAGGAATAATAATGCTTATCACCACCACAAGGGAGGGGGGGTAACTGATTAATGTTTATACTAAAATTCATCAACACATTCTCCTTTGGCTGGAAACCAAGAGATACCCAGGACCTCCATTTATCTGAGCTATCCCTAGCAAAACAATTTAAACTATAGGGAGTTGGACTCCCCCTCTCCTGGCTGATGAGGACATGTTTATACCCACAGAGGAGTTTGGTTTTTTTAACTATAGCAGGTCAGATCAGCTCACTAATCCTTGCAAGAATTCGCAGGCCAGCCCCAATAGTGGACAGGAATCAGTTATGTCTGGGAAAGGTAGTGAACAATTATGTCACAGGTCTAGCCCACCTAAAAATGCCAAGACATAGCAAAGCAGGCCACCAGCTCCTACAATGAAAATCTCACTATACAAATTTTCCCTTCCTGAGGCTTCATTCTGAAAGTGATAGCAAAAGCAGTTCCCTAACCAGAAAGCAACATTAATTCATAAACTCCAACTCCTCATTCACTTCTATAGCTCTCAGGGAGCTGCTTTTATAGAGTTCCCTGGCTTTCCTCTGAGTATCTGATTGGACCTTTGGTTTCCAGCCATACTTAATTACTCTACCCTATGCACCTGCAGGAGATATATACCGGTAGTTAATTCTCTGTCTGCTGGTATCTAGCTGGGATATCTGCATTGCCATTCACTCTTTTAAACTGTTTTATGGTGCTGCATGTCATGGACACGCTATGAAATGTATGTATAGTCAGAACAATGGGCTGTTACTTTTGCTATTATTGTCCTACAGAACTAAATGGTTCTCATTCATTTATTTGGTTAACATCCTGGAACTACCTCTCTTACAAATTACTAGCTAGAATGGGACTAACCCTAGCACAGATATGCAAGGGGAGGGTAGGATGCAAGGAACCATGCAGGGGCTTTCACAGTCAAAATGTTTACATTCACCTGAGTACAGGGGCTGCTCCTGTTAGCACTCCTGAGTGCTAGATATCCCAAAGGGGTCAAAGAGGGGTAGAGATGAGAGGGAGGGAGTGAAGGCCCAGCCCCCCTCTGAAGCAAACACACACTCTTCTCTGTGTTCGCCTGAAAAATACAGGCAGCACAATACTTCCCTGTGTTTTCACTCTGGTGGTTCTGTCCAACCCCCACTGCAGGGCTGTGATTACAAGTTACAAAAGAGATCTTTGGAGCCCAGTTCTGCAAAACTTCCACTGTAGGTTTGCATGACTAAGCACTTCAGGATCAAGCCCCATATTCAGATAATCAGTTTTTTGCTGGAGGTTTTTCACACTAGTGGCTAGCAGGGAAACATCAGCTCTCTGCAGGTTATTCAAGACCATAGCATTTAAAACTCTGTGACATTACACTGTTACTTTTATATACTGAAAGTGGGAGAAGATACATTTATGAAATAAGGGTAAAGATTAACATCACACCTCTGGGGTCTGGAAGTCCTGCAGGCCTTCATTCTTCTCTCTAATTACTTCCAACAATATAGCATTTGGCTACTCCCCTTTCATTGCTTTACTTGGACAGCCTTTAGGAAATGGAAACTTCTGCAAGTGCTTCTGGACTTATCCAGCATTTGAAGCATGTAAATAAAAACTGAACAATAGATGACTAGAGCCAATACATTCTTTTCCTACAGCATTTGCAGGGCTATTAATTATTCTACGTGATTTAACGATGGTTTATATGATCTAACTCTATGTTTATTCATCCTTCTTTTCTCAGAAATTTGTTTCTTTTAAAATATTCATTTTCCCATATATAGAAATAAGAAACATTTTAAATCATTAGCCAAAACCAGAGGTCTCTACTCAGTTTTTTCTCAGTTCTGGAGTAATGGAAGCTTGACTGAGAAATTTGACTTAATGTTAAAAAAAAACAAAACCCTTGTGCTCAATAATTTCATAATGAATAAGCCTGTACAGGATAATGACAATTGCATTTTTCACATTAGATTTCTTAGGGATTGAGGGCTAAATTCTGCCTCCCCTTCAGCAAAGCACTTAAGCACATGCTTAAATCTAGTCCAATTCAGCAAAACACTCACTTTATGCATTTGCTGTAAGACCTATTTGAAGTCAACGGGACAGAAGCACGTGTTTCTACTGAAGTATATGCTAAGTGATTTGCTAAATAAGAATGGGATTACTCAATTTAAAATTAAGCATTTGCTTAGATTTTTTTTCTAAGCAATGCCCAAGCTGTAATGCATCTGGAGTAACTCCCTTGACTTAATTTGATACACCAGTGTAAACCTGAATTTTTTTTGCTCTGACTGTACACTGCATTTACCTTCATGGTACATTACAAGTTCACTTCATGGTGGCAGGTTAGATGGAGACAATTTATATCACAGGCTGAATCACAGAATATTAGGGTTGGAAGAGACCTCAGGAGGTCATCTAGTCCAATCCCCTGGTCAAAGCAGGAACACCACCAACTAAATCACCCCAGCCAGGGCTTTGTCAAGCTGGGCCTTAAAACCTCTAAGGAAGGAGATTCCACCACCTCCCTAGGTAACCCATTCCAGTGCTTCACCACCCTCCTAGTGAAATAGTTTCCTAATATCCAACCGAGACCTCCCCCACTGCAACTTGAGACCATTGCTCCTTGTTCTGTCATCTGCCACCACTGAGAACAGCCGAACTCCATCCTCTTTGGAACCCCCCTTCAGGTAGTTGAAGGCTGCTATCAAATCCCCCCTCCCCCTCGCTCTTCTCTTCTGCAGACTAAACAAGCCCAGTTCCCTCAGCCTCAACTTGTAAGTCATGTGCCCCAACCCCCTAATCATTTTTGTTGCCCTCTGCTGGACTCTCTCCAATCTGTCCACATCCCTTTTTAGTCAGGGGACCAAAACTGGATGCAATATTCCAGGTGTGGCCTGACCAGTGCTGAGTAGAGGGGAATAATCACTTCCCTGGATCTGCTGGCAATGCTCCTACTAATGCAGCCCAATATGTTGTTGGCTTTCTTGGGCACATTGCTGACTCATATCCAACTTCGCGTCCACTGTAATCCCCTGGTCATTTTCTGAAGATCCAAGGATGATTGATTTACAGATATAAGAGTTTGCATACCCAGAGTTGATGTGGTACGCCATCTGTGTGTTGTTTATCAACACAAACAGCATACATGTCATTGTATTGATAACCTCTGTGCTGTCAGTCAGATTTCAAATAAGATGGAGAAAGAATATTTGTCGTTAACAGCATAATAATAATGAATAACTTCAATTTATATAGCACTTTTAACACTGAAGGATTGCAAATCAAAATATTTTCATTAACATATTATACTGTCTTAAGACAGTTCTCTTATGCTGGGCAGATACTCCCAATTCTGACAATTTCAATACCCTCACATCCGCTGTTATCTCCCAAGTGACAAGTAAGGGTGCCTCAAAATCCCCTGGAGATCATCTCCAACCTGCCCTCAGAACTACTGGTGGACAATAACTCTAAATACTATAATCTGTCTCCTTATCATGATATTTTGAAGAGGAAAAGATCCTGAATGTCATTACTGCCCTTAGGTATCAGAGGGTAGCCGTGTTAGTCTGGTTCTGTAAAAGCAGCAAAGAATCCTGTGGCATCTTATAGACTAACAGACGTTTTGCAGCATGAGCTTTCGTGGGTGAATACCCACTTCTTCGGATGCAAGTAGTGGAAATTTCCACTACTTGCATCCAAAGAAGTGGGTATTCACCCACGGAAGCTCATGCTGCAAAACGTCTGTTAGTCTATAAGGTGCCACAGGATTCTTTGCTGCTATTACTGCCCTTGGACACATTGAATGAAGGATCCATGGAGTCAGACTAAAAGGACATCTGAAAAATGAACACTCTGCTAACACTGCCATGGAACTAGGCATCAGGAACTATCAGCCAGTATGCTTAAGCTGACTGCAGACAACAGCTTGGTGTAATTCCAATGAGCTTCTAGTTCCTGGCAATGCGCTCACAATGGGGAAGGCCATCAAAATCATTTAAAATGTTTAAATATAAATAGACTGCAGTGGAAACAGCGGGACAGGCCTGTGGGAGATGTCAGGCCTGTGTGCACTTTGAGTGGAGACAAGCAACCAACAGCATCCCAAGGATTTTTGGAACACCATTTTATGGCCTGGCTCCCTGAGAGACTCACAGGAGCTGTGAGTAGTGCAGCTGGCAATTAATGGTACAAATATTAAAAAAGGACAGCAACAAAATGGCATGATCAGTCCTCAGGAGTGATCCTTTTATGATCTGTCAGCTTTAGGCTTAGCATATTTGTTTTCTCCCTGCCACCAT
Organism: Mauremys reevesii; assembly: GCF_016161935.1. Lineage (NCBI taxonomy): Eukaryota > Metazoa > Chordata > Testudines > Geoemydidae > Mauremys > Mauremys reevesii. The sequence goes on along the minus strand of NC_052633.1, from coordinate 32,909,093 downwards.
ATGCGGATGTAATGTAAAACAACAGGCATTTGTTTTCCTGAGTTCCCTGCTATCATCTCCTGTATGTAAGGGCTAAATCCTGTTCTCTGCTGACCTGGTGTACAAGTGGAGCCTCTTCCCCTCTTTACTTTCCCCCTTCGCCCCCATGAGGTGTATCTTGATAATTAGGGGACATGTCTAGCCCTCCCAAATGACTAGTGCCTACGGTGCATTTGGCAGCAAGAGCTAGCCAGAAGCAAAGACGGATGTACTACACTCCTGTTCAGAAGGGCTGGAAAATGTGTTCGCCATCATATTGCCCCTGACTTGCAATGAGGAAACCTGCTCTGGTTGACAAGATTTTAGTGGATCAAGATGTACCAGCTAAGGTAGAATTTGCTACTTTGGGCCAACTTGAGCCCTCATCTGTAGACAGCTGCACCGCAGCAGGGAGAAGTGAGCTGAGCTCCAGCTGGAGTTACTCCTCCCTCCCAAGCACCCCTGAACCCATAACTGCCATGGGCAGAGCCCCCTATGCATAGGCACCAAATCTGTGGGTGCTCTGGGCATGGAGCACTCATGGAAAGAAAATAGTGGGTACTCAGCTCCACTCTCTCCCACACCCCCAGCTCTTTCCACCCGCCAGTGGGCCCCCCAATCAGCTCCTCCCTCTCCCTTCCAGTGCTTCCCACCCACCGCAAATCAGCTGTTCAGCAGTGTGCAGGAGGCACTGGGGGTGGGGCAGGGGCAGGAAGAGGTGGGACGGCGGCTTGGAGGAAGGGGTAGAGTGGGGGCAGGGCCTGGGGCAGAGTGGGGGTCCCCTGAGGAAATCACAAAGTCAGCACTTTTGCCCCTATGGAAGCACCAGGGCCCATACACTCCCCTCCAGTCGTGCCAGCTCTGAGCAGAAAAACTGCTGATTGGCTGTTCACGCTAACTGCCTCCTATCCCTCCCTGACCGTCTCTCAATTCAGCCTCATTCTACTTGCCCCCTTGCTCCCATTATACTCCTCTCTCTATTGCTTTGTCTCTCTGTTTAGCTAATTCCCTCCCAACAAAAGCCCACTCCATTTTTTTAAATAAAAAAACCAACAAACACATTGTTGCATTAACTTGACATTTGCAAACGATTCCTGTTCACTCGGCTTGTCTGTTTTATCCCTGCTCCCCAATCCTTTGTCTGTCTTGTTGATTTAAATGGTAAGCTCTTCAGGGCAGGGACTGTCTCTTAATCTCTGTTTGTGTAGTACCCCGCACAACAGGGGTCTCAGGCTTGGTTGGGATCCCTTGACACTACCATCATACAAATAAATTATGATAATACAAATAAAGATCCTGGATTTCACTGCTTGCCTGCTCATGAATGGAAGCATAATTTGGGCCTGAGTGTAATTTTTTTGCACACTAAACACATTTACCAGTAAAATACAAGTTTATTCACATTTTCATGCTTGAAATTTCTGTTCTTTTTCTTCCTACTCATTTTTATTGAAAAAAATGTGTTTATTTCAAGAACTGACTTTGGAGAAATAATTTTCTGTAAATCTTTCATGTACCTTCCTGACAAGCCTTTATCCCAAGGCTTTACCCATCTTTAACTCTCGCATAACTTCTTTTCACATCTGGTAACTGCTTTATCGTGCATTTCACAGCACTTTGGTGAGTCCAGTATGATGTACACAACAAATATTGTCCATAGCAGCTCATCAGTGACAGACTAATAGATGTCAGAGTGACCTACAGAAACTCTTTGATTCTGAGGAAGGAGCCAAGAGTACAGGAGACATAGCTAGTCTAAATTTGAAGCTGTATCTAAATTATGCCATTGTGAATTTATCAGATTGCACTACAGTCTCATCATTGATTCACAGCCTTATTTTTCCCCACTAGCAGACCAGACCTCACCAGGCATAGTGTTGCCAAGCAACCCCGTCTTGTGTTGAAAATCAGGTGCCAGAAAAAGCTATCAGTTTACTTATTTATCACAATGGAGACCTTAACTTTGCCGAAAACCTCAGTCTCCATTTCCTTGTAGATGTAGCCATTCCTGAGCTGTGAATGGAATCACAAACTACAACCATCTGAAATTAAACTCTGAGGTGGTGGAAACCAAAGTCATTTATTTGGCAAGACTCCTTTCCTAGAAGTTTGATAGTATTACTTCACATGAAATCCAAAGGATGTTCTAATGTAACTGAAAATTGTTATCCATTGACTGACATTGGTCTTTTGGCTCTGGCTCATGTGCTGATTAGTGAAGTTGTAATAAGAGCCATCATTTCAGAGTCATGTACTCAATTTATGTCACGTACTGGCAATACTAAATAGGTGTTTGCATACATTTTTATTTATTTCCAGCTGTCTCAATAAGCCCCAGCTCTTACATGGTTTTCATAAATGTAAATTAAAGTCTAATACTGTTTTGGAAGGCACAGGTTAATCAAAAACCCAGTACTTCTAAACCAATATTCATATTTATCATTTGTATAATATATAATTCTATTTATTTCAACAATGTTTTTCCAGATACAATTTTTAATCTCATTCACTGGTTGTCCATTTTTAACCACCTCCCAACTCAGAGTATTCACAGGAGTGTTTTGTTTAAAAATGCACAAAGGTATCTTATTAAATAATGTCACAAACATGAAGCTCATTATTATGCAAATGCCATCCTTGGAACAGATTTGTTAATTGCAACTCATTTGCATAATTAATGAACTCTCAAATGAATAATGCCTTTGCAGATTTGTGCAGCATTGTTTTAAAATAAATTATAAAATACATGTCAAATGAAGAGTGCTTCTTAGGTTCCCATAGCATTGTTTGAAAATTAATTACCAAACGCTTGTCAAATTAAAATGAGTTGGTAGTTTTTACAGTGTTATTTTAAAATTAATCACAAAATAAAATGTCGCTGTATTAAAGTAAACAATTTGTTCTTTTCTCCAAAAAGAAATGTAGAAAAATATATTTACACTTCAGATATGTTATTTGGTATACTAATGCCTGCAATTTAGGCAGTTTGACATTGCATTACGATTTAACAAACTTGGTAGCTGTTAGTATGTTAATGTTTTAGTAAGCTGAGATTAGTTTAATTTTATTGAGTTGGATCTCTAATAATGTTAATGATTAATGTTGTGCATGTAAAAGCATTGTGTGGGCAAGGCCATGATATATTAGTAGCAAAAAAACCCGGACTCCTGTTGGCTGCCTTTTTTATACTAGCCTGTTTTTTTGGTTACTTATGTATATGGCTCACTAAAGTTCTGGGTTTGCTATGAATTCTGACTAAAACCAGCCTATCCCTGTCTTTGTACGAGGTATAACTCATCATCTATAATGATATAAAACTGTAAAACCCATAACATAACTTTGATGAAAGTCAGATTCTTCTTTCAGTTATTCCTGTGCAACCCAATTGAAATCAGATTGGTCCAAAATTTTTTAGATTTCTTATATGCTCTACAGCGTGGGTTCATTTAACTCTATGCTGTTTTAAAATTCAAATAAGATACAGGTTGTTCGACTTGGTGATGCAAAACTGCATTTTTATTTGGAGTATATTCTGACTGTTCAAACCATAGGGCAGATCCTCAGCTGGTGTAAATCAACGATGTTCCATTGACTTCACTGGAACTATGACTGTTGACACCAGCTAAGAATCTGCACCATATGGATAATATTTGGGTGGCCAAGATATTCCATTAAAATACAATATTAGAATGCCAAGCTATTTGTTTTCTATTTTCTCTTTCATAATATTTAGCTTCTTGCAAAACAAAAACAAAAAAACTCCCAGACACTTAATTTGGGGCTAAATGTTTCCTACAAATCACCATGGGGGAGCCAACATCTGAGAAAACGTTCCCAGGAGGAGATGCAGCAAGTAGTGATGCAGCATGCCCTGTCTGCATCGCTCACAGCCTCAGACAGTATAATGGGCAAGTTGTGCACCGAACCTGTCAGGAATAGGGTTGTCAACTGTCTAATCACACAAACCCAAACATCCTTGCCCCACTTCCTGCCCCGCCCCTTCTCCAAGGTCCTGCCCCACTTATTCCATCCCGCCTCCCTCTGTTACTCACTCTCCCCCACCTTCACTCACTTTCACCAGGCTGGGACAGGTGGGTTGGGTGCAGGCTCTGGGCTGGGGCCAAGGGGTTCAGAGTGTGGGAGGGGGCTCTGGGCTGAGCCTGGGTCAGGGGGTTGGGATGCAGGAGGGAGTTTGGGATGCAAGTTCTGGGAGGGAGTTTAAATGCTGGAGGGGGCTCAGGGCTAGGGCAGGGGGTTGGGCTGAGGGAGGGGATGAGGGCTCCAAGAGGGGGCTCAGGTATAGGGCAGGGAATTGGGGTGCGGGAGGGGGTGAGGAGTGCAGGCTCTGGGAGGGAGTTTGGGTGCAAGATGGGGCTCAGGGCTGGGGCAGGAGGTTAGAGTTCAGGAGGGGGTTTGGGGTGCTGGCTCCAGGAGGGGGCTCAGGGCTGGGGTAGAGGTTCAGGATGAGGTGAGGGCTGTGGGCTCCGGTCGGGCGGCACTTACCTCGGGTAGCTCCCAGTTGGCAATGCAGCGGGGCTAAGGCAGGCTCCCTGCCTGCCCTGGCCCTGCACCACTCCCAGAAGCAGCTGGCACATCCCTTCAGTCCCTGGGTAGGGTCAGGGGGACTCTGTGCACTGCCACTGCCTGCAGGCAGCACCCCCACAACTCCAATTGGTTGCAGTTTTTTCAGTACAAGAAAACCATTTCCTGACGAGCTCTAGTCAATAGATAATTTCCCCAGATACACTGTTGTAACAGAGACCAGATTCTGACCCAAAACACTTACATATTATTTGCTCAAGAAATTATTGTGACTGTATATGATGATAGTCATGGGCGATCACTCGTTACTGAGTATGATCATCTTCCATGGGAGTTATGGGTCCTCAGGTGGCTGATAAGCCCAATCCTTGAGCACAACTTCTATTACAATGAGGGCAGATGTTTTCAGGCTCAGCAGGAGGCTGTTGATCATGACTGGAAGCCAGTCTCTCCTTCCTCCTGCGCCTTTTCTCCTCTTCAGTTTGTTGGCAAACAAGTTCAAAATGCAGGGGACCATCACGGAGGACTTCACTCCATTTTAAACAATACTGGGCAAGTGTCTCCCAAGTGTTGATATCAATATTACATTTTTTTAGGTTGTCTTTCCGCAAGTCCTTATACCGCTTACATTGTCCACCCATGTTACAGTACCCTTCTTTCAGCTGAAAGAACAGGACCTGTTTTGGGAGGCAATGGTCTGGCATCCGGACAACATGATCAGTCCAACGGAATTGCTGACGGATGATCATTGCCTCAATACTGGTAGTCTTTGCCTCTTCCAGAACACTAATATTGGTGCGCCTGTCTTCCCATTTGATCTTCAGAATCTTACGAAGGCAATGTTGATGGTGCCTCTCAAGGACTTTCAAGTGGTGTCTATAGGTTGTCCAATTTTCAGACCCATACAACAGTGTTGGGAGAATAACGGCTTGATAAACAAGAAGCTTGGTGTCTGTTCAAATGTCATGATCTTAAAAAACCCTGTGCTGTAAACGAGAAAAAGCTGGGCTGGCACAGCTCAGGTGATGTTGAATTTCTGCATCAAAATCTGCCTTGAATGAAAGATGACTTCCAAGGTAGAGGAAATGATCGACATTCTCTAGTGCCACTCCATTGATTTTGATGGATGGAGTATGTGATACCTCATTTGGAGAGGGCTGATAGAGCACTTTAGGCTTCTTGATATTAAGAGTGAAACCAAGACATGCGTAAGCATTGGCAAACACATTTAAGATAGTTTGAAGATCTTTCTCAGAATGGGCAAAGATTGCGTTGTCATCAGCATACTGAAGGTCCACAATAGATGTTGTGGAAATCTTACTCTTGGCTTTCAGTCTGCTAAGCCTGAACAGCTTTCCATCTATTCTGTAAATGATTTCAACGCCAGCTGTAAACTTCCCAGCAATTAAGTAAAGAATGATGGCAATAAAAACCGCAAACATGGTTCGGGTGATGATGTTTGACTCCTGTTTGTACTTTGAAAGGTTCACTCTGGGATCCAGTGCTGCTCAGAACAGTCTGTTCTGTTCTGATTGTATATACAATAGTGGTAACTGCATGCAATTTAAACTGGGATCTTTAAGATTGTTAGAGGCGGTGGGGAAATGAGAGGAGACTAATGTGGCTACAGCTCTGGAAGTTGAACCTTTTAGACATGTTTTCAAAGAGAGAGTTCTCCAAATTGACAAAGACCCAAATGACAATATCACAACTAAAGTATTCTCGCTAGGCAAAAGGTTCGCAATAGAGGGCAGGTATCTTAAAAAATATAACAGAGAAGTTCATTTTTAAATAGTATTCCTTTTATCTGTAGATCTAGATTTCTCTGCTCTGAGACACAATAAAGTGCTGCTCCAAATTAAATGGCCTGCTCTTGGGTTACACTAATGTAAATCTGGTATAACTCCACTGATATCAATAGAGTTACTCCAGATATACACAAATGTAACTGAGAGCAGGTTTTGGCTCAATATCTTTTTTTCTAGCCATCTGTCTTAATTCTGCCACTTGACCACATTCATCGCTTACTCCTTTGAATCCTCACTGCTAGAGGCATAACTATATGGATGATTAGCGTATTTATTGGCTCTCGTCCACTTCATTCTCATAATAGCTAATAGCCACAGAGCCGGTTTTCATTGTCCTGTCTCTAGAAATGCATGCTGGACTGCTCTCATTGCCTGTGCAATGGGAAGAGATGGCCATTTCTAAGGACCCCCAAGATATTTTTAATGGTATATTATTCATTTACAAAAATGGAACTCTGCTCACTTTGCTTTAGGAGGCTGGTCATCATTATTGACAGTATTTGCCAGTTTGGGCTTAATCCTACAAGGTACTGAACATTCTGGCCATGATCCAGCAAAGCATTGCAGCACATGGTTTACTTTAAGCATGTGATTAATTCCCATGGCTTTGCTGGATCTTTGTTAGAATGTTCAGGCCCTTGTTTCTGAATTGTTTCTGTTTCTAAATGAGCATGGAAAATTTTCTTAGTATTAATCTGATGGAATAATCCATGTGTTCATACAAACTATATGTCCTTTTCTGAGATATTTCTTCCCCGTTGCTATGTTTTAAAGATGCCATTATTTTATGTCCACCATTTAGAAAAGTGGGCATTTTAAAAAGCCGCGGCACTGAATTTGTTCTAGTCTTTGATGGCAATCATTCACTTTGCCTTTCTGTGTGCTTTAAAAGGATACACAGTTATTATAGCTAGTGAGAGATACAAAGTTTTGGGCCAGATCTTGACCTGGTGTAAATCAGCATAGTTATAGCACCACTGAAACCAATGGAACTCTGCTAATTTACACCAGCTCAGGATCTGGTCTCTTTGTATTAATTTAATATCTTGCAAACGTTTCTTTTAGTGTTTTTCATCACCTCCCAAATGGATACCTGAATCATTATTTCAATTTTTCTCCTGGTCTTATTGCATTAAAAGATTTTTTCCCATCAAATCAAAATCAGTGTAAACCCTATTGTACAATAATGCTTTATCTTTCCTTAAAGCCATGTGAATAAAATATCAGATTTATTGGCTTCTGAAAACTTAAGTTCTATTTAGTAACTCCAGGATTAGAGATGTATAGTCTGGAGCACTTGGTTTTTAAATCCCTATAATGGAAACCCATCTTGTGTCTCCTCTATAATTCAAGAAATTGCCCTTGTTGGAGCACAGGAGTCAGAAAGTACTTGTTGAAATTTACTTTTGCTTTGGGCCCAGATTCTCTCAAGGTGCTGAGAACTGACACTGTGATGCAAATTTTTCTCTCTCTCTATACTTTACCTTTGTTGTAACATAATTTATTGGAGTTAAATATTATGATCCACATTCATCCCCAGTGTGGCTGCACTGAAACTGAACTAGGGATTAAACTGACCCCATGAGCGTAATAGCTTTGGAAGCCAATATATACTCTTCACCAAGAGGATCTTGTAGCAGACAGCTTTGCAATGCGGGTTGAAGATACCATAAGTTATGATCAGGTTTTCTCAAACTGTGAGTTTTGCAGGTGCCGTTTGTTAGTATCCACATGAAGTAAATGGGGTAACAAAGGTAAAACTACAAAGTGTAGATAGGAAGCACAGGGTGTCTCTTTGAAAGTCTCAGTTAATAATATGAATTAGTCACCCTGGAGATTTCTTTTGCAATACCTATTGAAAACCAAAACTCAGACATGCAAAACATTTAATTCTGATTGTTAGTTGTTGGTTTTTTGTTTGCTTAGGAAAAGAAATAAGGGAAGATAAACTCAAGTTGACAGGAACTGGAGCAGTCAGAAGATGACATTTCTTTGTGCTAAAAATAAACAAAACAAAACTCAGATCACTTGTTGTTGATAACCAAGGTACAGATTTCTAGATGTTTTATACTTGGAGTAGGAAAGGATTTTTAAAATCCCATAACAACTGCAATGGTCTAGTTATATAAGGAGGTCCCATGCTCTAGAAAATACAAAATCACTGGATGAATTAAAATCTAACAGGCCTGCCTTTAGAAAGTCACACATGCAATGTCAACTATAGAAGGATTACAGAGGACTTATTCTGTAGTAATCTTCAATTTATAATCACTTAGTTTCTTTTGGATTAGATCCAGTCCATTTCATTAACCTGTAGTAAGGTTTTTCCTTTCTTGCTTTTTAATCCACTCTAGCCCGATTTATAAAGATTAACTTTAGATTGAAGTTCTTGAGACCTACATCCCCAATCCATAATATTCAACTTGGAAATGCATATATCATAAAAGATGTCTCAAACAATGGTCCACTTCAATTTTACTAATTAAAAAAAGATCACTCTGAAAATGACTGATAATGCATGACAAGTTTCTTAGGGACACTGTAATTGCTATGTATTCCAAAAGCTGGCATTTGGAGCTAAAAACAAACGTCACATTTAAATATGCCTTACCGTAACCTTGAGGATAAAATGTTTCAATCCGATCTACAATACATAAGAATGTAGTATATAAGTCAAGGAGAAACATACAGAGAAAGAGATCCTACATGATAATAAAGCTACAACAACTGGACATCAGTTTGATTTGATAGCCATTCATAAGTTTGAGAAATGTATAATGGAAGGACCTAATTCTACTCCCAGTTTTCCTGGTGTAAATTTAGAGTAATGCGCCAAAGTCAAGAGAGTTGCATTGGATTTACAGTAGTAGAAGTGATACAAGAATCTGGCCCAGTGCATTCAAAATGTAAAAATAAATTGCACCTAGAAAGAGAAGGCAGGCAGATGTTCAGTGGAAAATGTCTGATGTATCTAAATATTTAACTGTATATATAGCATTTTAAGATGAATAAATATTAGACCAATATACAGTAAAAGAACTTTGTGACACTGTTCCAGGATGTCCCATTCATTTAAGTTGTGATTCTCAAGCAAGCAACTCATTTGTGAAATAAGAGAATCAAAAGTTCAGGATGCTGATGAGTTCAGATACAGTCTGAATACATTATCCCTGTGCTGTATAAAATATAGTCGTGATATTTCAGCTTTTCTATTTTAAGTTTTAATGACAGACACTTCCTTCTAAAGCATTTCTATTTCATGGTAGTATTTGGATTTCTAAGTATTTTCATATAAAACAATAAAGAAAACCATAAGCCTTTAAGCCGTCCCCAAGTATGATTGACATTTTTTTCAATCCAACCTGCACTTTTACACTGGAAGTCCTGTATTACAATTTAAATAGATTACTATTTTGCTTGGAATGTTTTAGTTAACTGAAATCACCTTTCATTGGAATTGCACAAGATCTGAACTCATGCATTTATCCTTACCTGTATTATTTTTCAGTGCTGCCAATCACCTCATACATTAGCAGCCCCGAGGATATTTTGAACCAAAATAGTCACATCTTCACCTGAAAAAGGATGTTGAATGTGAAGAATAATTTAATCTTCACCTTCATTATAAACTCTGGTATAGGAAGAATTTAAAGTTTCACATATCAGCTTAAAATTTTAACTATTGTGTTTATTAGACACAGGAAAATTAGTTGACAGAAGAATTTGGCCTAATGTGTCTGGGTTTATATTTGCATAAAAATGGATCTCAATTAGCTGTAGGCTTTGAACAGGATATTCCGAAATACAGAAATAAAAGTGTTAATGCTCACAGGTTAAGTTTTTCAAATGCATAATAATGCTTTTCATTATGCACAAGTAAATTTTGCAGTGATCAAGACTTAGCAGGGTGACTACTCTCAGTTTCTTCTCATCCAGTTGTGGCCTCTTCCACCCACCTTTGAGGCAGCTGTGCAGCAGCAAAGTGCCAACAGTCCTGAATACACTGCACACACACAGCAAGGGGCCTCTCCCAATTCAGTAAAACACAGGTGTTGCACAAGGAGTCTATGACAGGATGGAGGCCTGGTGCTTACCTATCAAGTCACCCATGTGGTGATAGGGGTTCCCATCCAGGCCCGCCGACAGCAATTCCAGGCCCCAGGGCAGAACTGTCAAGGGGCCGCCGCGCGGACGCAGTCTGCCTGACATTTGGGCGGTGCTGCCCTGACCCCTACCCCAGCCCTTGTCTGAGGCCCCGTCCACTGCTCTTGAGGTCTGAGTCTCCTGTGGGGCGGAGGGTGTTATGGACTCATGGGCCACGGGCATCAGGCTGCTGGGAAGGTTGCACCTGAAAGGGGAAAAGGAGGGTCTGGCAGAGGGTGGTGGCAGCAGTATAGCTGTGGGGAGCAGCTCCATAGACCCGCACTTTAAATGATGCTCCGCAGACCCTGCACATTACTGATTTACTTTAGTGGGCTTTGGATCAGGCATCAAGCAACAGCAGTGATAAGTGGTATTGGTGGGTTTGATTTCAGATTCACATGGCGCAACATCTCTGTCATTCAGGGTGAAATCCTGGCCCCACTGAAGTCAGTGGCAAGGCTCCCATTGACATCAATAGGGCCAGGATTTCATCCTCAGGGTTCATATCCATCACATCCATGTATATCTAAGATAGGCTGTATCTGTAAGAAATAAAAGCAACCCCCTCCTTCACTTCTACTTTTCAAAGCCTAATTATAGTGATTCATGCTAATACTCCGAATAAATACTCTGAAATGGGACTACTGTGGCAATGATCTCGCTGTGGATTGTGTGAAAGATGGATGGGGGGAGGGGTCTGATCATATTATCAGTACCTAGGTACAAAAACAGTGGTACTGGCCAGCATCAAATGGTTAATCAAACGCCAACCTCTGTATTAGTAGCAGTAGGGGTGACACAAATGACTACTGGTCAAGTGGACTGCTCAGTATCAATGAGGCCTTTGTGTAAGTGTGCCATAGTGTGACAGTCTCTTTGTGAGAGTGGTTCAAAACATTCTGCCTTGTTTTAGAGCTGACCCTTGACACTAGGTCAGATGTGTCCAGATTGTGCCATTTAAGTTTATCCTAAATGGAGACTGTTACATGAAAAAAAACCACTGTGGAATATTGAATCTTTTTTCTGAATAATACAATTTATGTCACATTTCCCAGTCTCCTTTACACTGTGAAGCACTTATAGAATCATAGACTTTAAGGTCAGAAGGGACCATTATGATAATCTAGTCTGACCTCCTGCACAATGCAGGCCATAGAATCTCACTCACCCACTTCTGTATCAAACCTATATCTGAGCCATTGAAGTCCTCAAATCATGGTTTAAAGACTTCAAGGTGCAGAGAACCTTCCAGCAAGTGGCCCATGCCCCACGCTGCAGAGGAAGGTGAAAAACCCCCAGGGCCTCTGCCAATCTGCCCTGGAGGAAAATTCCTTCCCTACCCCAAATATGGCAATCAGCTAAACCCTGAGCATGTGGGCAAGACTCACCAGCCAGACACCCAGGAAAGAATTCTCTGTAGTAACTCAGAGCCCATCCCATCTAACATCCCATCACAGGCCATTGGGCATATTTATCGCTAGTAGTCAAAGACGAATTAATTGACAAAATTAGGATATCCCATTATACCATCCCTCCATAAACTTATCAAGCCTATGATTCTATGATTCTATAACAAACAAATTATGCATATGCTATTAAATACTTCTCTAGCACTACCAACTAAGAAAGGAAGTCAAATTCATACCTAACACATTCCAATGCCTTTGGCAGAATATTATCAGGGCTGAATTTAGCCCAAACTACCACTCGCAGGAACTTTCATTTATTTTGGTGTTGATAGAACCAGACTAACAACTGACTTGATCAAAGCTCTGGGCCTTGGGATCAGGCCCCGTATTGGCAAATCTTTGACAAATCACTGCTACAGCACTCACAGGATGACTGTAATAACCAGATATGGATTTAAAAACGCATTGGACTAAACCCTACTAATCCAAATAACAAAATAGTCCTGTTTACACCATTGAGCCTCTTCTGATAAGTAAAGTGAGCAGGATTTGACCATAGCATGGCTCACAGTTGGGCCACACCAAAATCCTGGGTTTCCCTAGCTTCAGTTATACAGAACATTGCTTGGAAAAAAATACAGACTACTTCTTTTTTCTCCGCTATAACTTTTGAAACAGAATTTTCTCTGGAGGAATTTTACCCATTCCTTAAAATGTAAGTTATAGGAGAGGGGGAATTGTCTTTCCACCTGTTCTATCTGGTTTTACTTTTCTGTTAATTCTGTGTTTTCTAATCAGCATTATCCACACAGAGCTAAATAACAATAAAAAAAATCAAGGGAAAAAAGTATAGATCTAAAATATTACCAAGTTTCAGTATTAAAAAGTAAACTGTGGGTTAGCTCTAAGTAGGCCACTGTCTAAGCCAAAAGAGGAAAATTCTGTATTTCAGTTCTATGATGAAGGACAAAAAGAGGCCTATTCAGCTCATTCTCCTCTGAATACCCCTAAGGCAGAAACAAAAAGAAACTTCTTGTCACAAAAATCAGCCCAGCTGGGAGACTAAGAACCAGATTGTGTCTGAGTCCTTGCAGAAGTGTACAAGAGAAGGAGATGGCACAAGGAAACCCTCTTCACCCAGGCAAACCCACTGCAGGGGTCAGGCACAATGGCAGTCCTTATGTTCAGGGAATGAAAGAACAACTGGGCTAGTGCCTTGGTGTGGACAAAGAGGGGCCATGCTCTTACCCATATTGCTCAGCAGACGGCTGGATGTGGAAAGGAAAATGCATTGCCCCCCTGAGCTCCTGCTGGGGTATTGCCTGTATCGAGGATACTCAGCTTAGCATTATAAGGGTTGACTAAGGCCATTGTTGAAAGTGTCCCTAAGCTGTACCTGGCACACTGTTCAAAGTATTTCTGCTTCTTCTCTGAAGTCCCCTACTGGGAATGGGCACATTGCACTATGCAATCTGAATTTGCTTCATCTGGGAGGGAAAACCTCCTACCTAACAGACTACAGATCAAGGAACATAAATTTTATTCTGATTTTATTTTCCATCTTCTCTGAGTGGGGCAGAACCCCAATTGCAGAACCACTTCTGGTTAGGAGTCACCCATCTTCCCCTCCATGCACTGGAATCTATTCCATTTAGCTCATTCCTGCCTAAGTATGGACAGTAATTTTTAAATATTGCACCAACTGTACCTGTGAAACAGTTGAGTGTCCAACAAATAACATTTTTATACCATCACAGTATATATAAAATATAAAGAGTAAAGGATACATTACATGATATAAGAAATAAACTTAAAACAAATAAAATTGTGGTGAGATTTCCTCTAATATAGCACGGTGATTTTATTCAAAACTATATATATTAATAAAGTAATTCCCACAATGTTTCCAAGTATGTTAGGTTGGTAACACAAGCAAGGCTGCCATTATTCCCCAAAATTATCTGTCCCAAGACAACAGCAAACTTGTTTGCCAAGCCATAGGCATCATATTATGTGCTAACCCGTGTGTCCCTTTTTTTTTTAATTTGTCCAGGATAGGTTTGTCCAAGATGGTCTTTGAATCAGAGTGCTCACTGAAACCATGGCTTATGCTGTTATTTTACAATATTTTCATCAATTAATTGTTACAGTACAAGTGTGAGGGAGGAAAAGGAAAGTTACAAGAAATGAAAAATGTGAAATTAAACACCTTCTATTATAGGGTTTTGTGGAAAATCTAAGAAAATCAGTATATTGATCAGCAATAACACTTAGCTGCTGCGTATATGTCATTTTCATTATTTTTTCAATATAGCTAGTGCGTGCAAGCTTTTTTTTTTAACAGGCTTAGTATTTTTAAATAAATCATGCTTCTTGTTCTTTGGGGAGAGGGAGGGCTTGTTTTGCTTTTACCAACATTTATTGAATTATTTTACCAGCTATTGCTAGGTAGCAATACAGAGCCTATATTTCAGTCCTTCCACTTTAAAACAAACATTTTAAATGTTCAATATACTTGTACAAGATAAAGAAGGTGGGTAAAAAGATTTTCTTTTTTTAAGGAAAAATTATCTCTATGGTATTAAAGTCATACAAAGATTTCCTGGATTAGCTTTCTTCTAAAGATTATTTCTCAATCCACACCATGAAAATAACAATGAAAAATGCCTACCAAACTGGGTACATACACCTAAAGAGAGAATGAAACAGTTACAGTTAAGATATAGGTCAAATTTTGCTTACCTTATCCACACAAATTAATTACACTACTTGTGAGCATGTCAATGGGCTTATGCCCTCCTGACTCAGCTATGGACTTACATATCTGCGCATTACCTTAATAAACACATACAGTTGATACAGTAAATTGGGGCCTTTTCTGTTTAGTCCTCTTTAAATAGTATTTCACCAATGCCCCAGTCCCAGGGAGAGTTTTTGGTGCATGAGAAATCTAAGATCAGACCTTCAAATATCTCCATCACCATCAGAATGAAATTGGAGGTTTTTGGAGAGAAGAGCCAGCAGATGAAGTGGTCTGTTGGTCTTGGTACAATGAGATCTCCTTCCACACCCTGTGCCCTGGGTAGCATCATGTGACTGACTCCTCATTCCCCTTTCCAAAGGCTAGACTGCTTTAGAAGGAAAGGAAGATAAGTTTGATATTCATACAAAAACAAGGAAGGAGGCCATCCGTTCTACCCTTACCAGTGGAGCTGATAATAATCAGTCACTTATGTGCTATTTCACAGCTGATACCTCTTCCAAAAAAAAATTAATTGCAAAAGTTTCACAGATGTCTGCAGCAGTTGACCAGAGCTCTTGGGTTATTGCTTGTCAGACTATTAATGGGTTTGGCTAACCATGACAGTCATTACTTTCCCCCTCCTGTGAGCTACTTTCTGTGTAATTTATGCATAGGTTTTGCCAAGATTTGACAACTTTCAGGATATTAACATAAAATTAGACTGCAGAACTGAACAATGGGTGGCATTAAAATTAGCAGAAGTGGAGACCAATCCAAGAGAATTGGTTTATTTTGCTTTGCTCCTAAGTTTACGGTTTTGTTTTGTTTTATTTTACTTCTTTTCTAGGAATTCTGCAGGGAAAGGCGAAATGGGCAAATGCTAAAAATAATTTTGTTTTCTCCTGGTACCTCAGGAACCTTTGGAATGACAGGGAAATCTCAATCAGATAAAATGCTTGACAGCATCTTAACCAAACCTAAACAACAGCCATCCCTAAAAATCAATCACAGAAAAAGAAAAGTTAGAAGGGCTTTTTAGAGAGGCATTTTAAGCATACCAGAGTCTGCTCTACACAGATTGCTCAGTGAATGCCATTACAGAATGCAATGTGTGTGTTAATAAGCCAGGACATCTGGTAACCAGCTTTTTTCTGATTCATTAACTGACTCTGCTTCTGTGGCCAGAGGGTACAACAGGAAAAGCTGGGAGGCTTTTGCTTCTAGAAAATGGGACCTTGATGTATGCCTCACTTCCTTGACCCAACCTTAGCCTTTAAATTTCCTCTAATGTCTACATTATTAGTATTTTAATGTGAAACCTAGCTGCAAACACTCTGTCAGTCACAAAAACTGAAAATAATAGGTATTAATATTTAATTCTTCATAGCAAGAAACTACATTTAAAATGGTTTCATCATTATTTTTAAACAGATAGCAAAGAACTGCCTGGTGTATTGTGTTTTATCCCTGTTAGAATTCACTGTGGCTGCATTTAACTGGAAAGTGGTTCTCCCCCCTTTTTAATTATGTTTATGCTCTTTCGATGGTGATTCATGACAATAGACTGAATACTCAAAAAAAGAGAGGAGTATTTAAACTTGATCTTTGCTTGGGCAATTATACAAGTTAATTTGAACGAAAACCAGCAAGATTTTATTTAAAAATGCTCCATGAAATTAATGAGCTTGGATAGGGAAAATAAAAGCCTCATTCAGCTCATATCAAGTATTGTTTTTCTTCACATAATACAACTGAAAAAGCTCCAAATGCTCCAGAGAGAATGATTGAGCAAAAGAAATTTGACTTGATAGTACATGTTGAGGGATGAAATGGACAATGAAGTTTCCATATGTTGTTTTTACGCAGTAATTAGAAACTGTCACACACCGTTTCATTTTTTAGTTTCCTTGGGCTTATTTGCATGTAGGAGGCTTTCCTTGGAGCAGAACGGCAAGCATCACACTGGCATCCAGTTGAAATCTGAAGCAGTGACACGTGGGCTTCTTCCACCTCATGGACAAGAAGCCAGCGGCAGGTACTATAATGGCCTAGAGCACAGCTCAGTAGCAGCCAGCTGCAGCCACACTTAATCCTATTTGCATGGCCTAGTATTCTTGTCCACGTTACAGCGATAGCCAGTCCTGGTGGTATAAATCAATATTTCCTGTACACAAAGGTAAGGCTTCATTTTCAAAGGGAACTAGTTGAGTAGAACACCTACCTCCCATTGACTTCCAATCAGTGTTCGGCACCTATATCTCTTAAGCGCTTTTGAAAAGCCCAGCACAATTTATCAGAGGCAGGCCAACCTAAAAGTGCCATGGTTCCAGTTCATTATCCAGCTTTCCACGGAGTCATGGCCACACATTTGTTCTCATGATTTTCACACATTTTCCAACTTTATATGGTCCTGTTTCCATTCTACATACTGGTATATGAATTGTCCATTCAGTTCATATACACTGGCTCTGCAAAATTCTCCTTGCTAAATCACCCTGGATGAGTAATTTAATTTATTTATTTATTTTTGATGAGTGAGTAAACCAACCATCATGATCATTATCATGGTATGGATGGGTGAGTAGCTTTTGTACTGACTGGTTAATTTTGAAAAAATGTTAAGGCAAACATATATAATTTTGAATGTAAGATATGAAATTATCTTAATTCAGTTCATTTTGAGTGTTGTGTAAGTGGGCTTGTGTTCTTGTTCTTTGAACTGTTTTCCAAGCCTTGTATAAGCTACCAAAAAGCTGAACCCTTAAATCTCTTGTCTACGCAAGATAGATTATCTGTCTGGATGGCTGGTCAATTAGAATGCTTGAGTGACCTGTAACCTCAACAAGAAGGTCTCTGAAAAACATCAAAGGACACTGATTACATTCATGATTATATCTCAGAAGGTGGAGTTCAAAAATTTACCATTATACTACTTTACTGTTTGGTTTTTGTTCGTTTTTTAAACATACAAAGAAAATAATTGGGCCAGATCCTTGCCCGTTTTCAGTTTTTACTCCGTGTTTGCTCAGACAAAATTCAGCTTTGCCTAAGTAAGGATTAAGTAAATATTGTTATTAATAATATTACAGTAGTGCCTAGAGGTTCCAACCAAGATCAATGTCCCATTGTGTTAGGCACTGTACATGCATATAGTAAGAGATTCTCACTTTGGGTTTGGGGCAATACGGAGGTTTCTTGCACAGCCCTGATTCATACTTGAAACTGAACCCTTCAAGAGAAAATATCAACTTGCCTTCTATTTACTAAGTGTCCATTACAAAAAAAGAAAAAGAATTCAAATTTTGTCTCCTGTGTTTTTTACTGAATATTTTCTACTGAATATTATTAGTTCTTGTAAGTTTATTTTTATCCTTATTTTTAAAATGCACAGGGCCAATCTGTTCCTTAATTGCAGACTATATTTAGAGCTTCATCCTAAATATGGGGCCAGATCCTCAGCTGGTATATATGGGCATAGCTCCGCTGAAGTCAACACAGCTGTGCTGTTAATTCTTAGCCACTGAGGATCTGGCCTATGATTTGTATATATAACCATTATAGAAACTTTTAAATTAAGAATTGAGACATCTCAGTTTATTTTTTGTGGATTGGGGAAATACTAATTAAAAGATGAATGGAGGGAAATGACCCACATGGAGAATGATGCCAGCTTAGTGGGGTGTTTGAGAGATAGCAATGTTATTGGTCAGCATAGTGGAAGGCATGTCACTGGCTATAGCACAGCTGCTGGAGGTGACTGTGTTGGTATCTGTAGCATGTTGATGTGTGAAGTACAAAAATGAATCTTATTCCTCAGGAGAGTCCTGCATATGTCAAGTATATTGTCTCATTAAGCCAATCCATTTATCAACCCACTGAATGCCAATTAAATTGCACAGGATGGTGCAGGTATATGGTGGGTTGTTGGTGCCAAACTTTATTACAGCTGAGCTTTTCTGGCTCAGTACATTCTTACATAGCAAAATGGCAGACATATCAAAGCCAAATTAAATGTTCTTGAAATGATGCTTTTAAAAAAGGAGAAAATGCCACAGTTTGGCAGAATAGAGTAGGAAATGCAATGTCACTTCTTAGAATACTTTTAGTTCCAATGAAGATGTCAAGGCTCGGATCCTGCCAGTGCCAAATGTCTTCACAGCGTGCAAATTAGATCAGTGTAATTTCATCAGGATGATGATCAGACTCTATTGTAGTTATATGGCTGGATTCACAGCTTCTGCTGAATGCTACAGACGGAGTGGCACAGCTGAGCTAATGCTGCCATCCTCAGCAGAAGTGGATTTTATATTGTTCTCTTAATGCCAAAGTCCAAAGGACATTGCCAGTCCCAGCTAATATGGACACTGTTGTATTAATGCCTCTAAAAACCACTGCTTTAGAGAATGGGCCCCTCCTGCAACAGAAATAACATACATCCTTGCATTGAATATATTCTTGTCACACATTATCTGATTGTGCTAAATAGTTTTCTGAACTGGTAAAATGTGTTTAACAATTACTACACATGTAATGAATAAGTACACTAGAGAAATAAACGGAAATTCAAATGAATCTAAGTAAGCAAAAGATAACTCAGTTACAAAAATATTGCCAAATGTAACTAGATGATTTCATAATTATTCTACTACCAGCATATACAGCAAAGTCACTAGCCATTTGAATGTCCACTAACCTTACTGTATTCAGAAGTGAATAAAACCCCACCTTTTTCACCACATCTTTCCTTCAGAGCTCTTAGGGTATGTCTACACTGCAAAACCTGTGCACCAGCTAGAGCCACCTGAGCTAGCTTGAATCCAGCTAGTGCAGGTAGCAGCAGTAGTGTAGACAGTGCAACGTGAACTTCAGAGCAAGCTAATGAGCCATGTACAAACACACAGGGTTCATGCAAGGCTTGTACTGCCCAGGCTGCACTGTCTTAATTGCTATTGTTACTCACGCTAGCTAATTCAAGCCAGCTTGAGTACACTAACTCAGATTTTGCTGTATAGACATACCTTGCACTCCCCATACATAAAATGGCCTTGATTCTGTTCTTAGATATACTGATGTAAATTAGGATTAACTCCAGTCAACTCAGTGGAGTCAAACTCCTGTAAGCAATATCAGAACCAGGACCACTGCATTTGGAACTAGTTACCAGGCTCATAGTGTATTCAATGAGAATTCTGTCTAGATTATTTAAGGGGTTGGCTTTGTTTTGGGGGGGAAGGGGTAGGGAGTGTGTTATCTGATTAATGGTTACATTTGTAATTTCCCCCCCCCCATAGCATTTCATAAAGAGCGATTACTGAAGCATGTAACAACTAAAACCCAAACACTCCACATATACATCTACACTGATTCTTTTGGTGGTGTGTAGAGTACATACCTGCCCTCCAGCACGAGTATAAATAGCAGTGTAACCGATGAGGTACGGCTTAGGCAAGTAAAGACACTCCTGAAGGGTGTGGGTATGTATGTGAGTACAGGCTGTTCACACACTCTACTTATCCAAGCTGTGCCTCCCTGTCTACCCTGCTGCCTCCTGGTGCTGGAGCCTTTTCCCACTGCAGGAAAAAAAGACTCTCCCAGTGGGGAAAGGCTCTGGAAAGGGGCGGGGGCAGTGGGGAAAGGCTCCAGAAGCTCCCTACCACAGTGAAAGGTTCCGGCAGCAGGGAAAGGCTCCAGCCGTGGAGAAAGGCTCTTTCCCCACTGCCTCCCCTCTGCTGGAGCCTTTCACTGACACATGTAGCTACATACCACAGTGTGGACACAGCCTGCTTTTCACTGCAGTATGTAGCTACACATCACCACCAGTGGTGTGCAGTGTAGACATTGCCTATGGCATGGAGACATTTGAGGCAGGTTTATAGCTGCAATTAACCTTCATATATTGCCCCCAACCTTTGATCTCGATCAGAGGGCTATACTGCTCTACCTTTACTTAGGGTGACCAGACAGCAAGTGTGAAAAATCGGGATGGGGATGGGGGGGTAATAGGAGCCTATATAAGAAAAAGACCCAACAATCAGGACTGTCCCTATAAAATCAGGACATCTGGTCACCCTACCTTTACTCATGTTCGTGCGCACTTACTCATAGAAGTAGTTCCACTGAAGTCATTTGACCCGCTCTTGTGAGAAAGTGCTCACTAATGTAAGGAAGGTTTGCACAATCAGACTGGACTGTGTAGTTTACTCTTGGTCTGGGGTTTAAGAAACATGCCATGGCAACTGGCCGGAGTATTCAGCATAAAGATAAAGCACTTTGTCCCTTACACAACTTCTGCCTACCCTCTGTGGTCAGAGGCACAATGCACAATCCAGTATAACAGATGAAGTATGTTACTTCACTGAGTGCTACTTGTTCATCAGAAGTACAGTGCAAGCAGCCTCCTCTCCATGGACAGAGATGCAGCAGCTCTGTATATCTGAGCTCCCTCAGGGTTCTACTCATTATTATCTCCCTATGTGTATAACCCTCATTAATAGTCAATGGAACTGAACCAGTGGAGTAAAAATTAACCTTGGCCATTTGCTGGGATTTTGTTCATATTCATATGGAAAATGTAAAGCTTCACTAAAAGGCAAATAAACACAGTTTTCATGTGGGGGGTCAGACAAAGCCCTAGATCCCAGCTGGTATAAACTGGCATGACTTCACTGAGGTCAATGAAGTATATGTCAGTTTGAGTCAGCTGAAGATCTGGCTTGTAATTCCTGCTTAGTCTCTGTGAAACTTTCCTGTGGTGTCCAGAACCGTAGGTTACCATGTTACTCCCCTTACTCAGCGAGAGAGATTCGCTGGTGCCATAGCCCAGACAAACTTCTCAGGGCTCTGCCCGACTTTACTTTGCCTTGCAGATTAACACTTGGGGTACGTCTATACTACCTGCCGGATTGGTGGGCAGTAATCGATCTATCGGGGATCGATTTATCACATCTCGTCTGGACGCGATAAATCAATCCGCGAATCGACGCCTGTACTCCACCTCAGCGGGAGGAGTAAGCAGCGTTGACGGGGGAGCTGCGGCAGTCGACTTGCCGCCGTGAGGACGGACAGGTAAGTTCAGGGCTAGCTCTACAGTTTTCGCCGCCCCAAGCAGCGTGCCGAATTGCCACCGCTGTGCCCTTAGGGCAGCAGGCGCGTTTCTGCAGCAGCAGCAATTCGGAGGCAGCTTCTATGTTTAGCTGAAGCTGCCGCGGACAGCTAAACATAGAAGCTGCCACCGAATTGCTGCCACTGTGGAAACGCGTCTGCTGCCCTAAGGGCACACGGACTACCCCCGCCCCCCCCGCCCGCGGCGGCAATTCCGCGTGCTGCTTGGGGGCAAAACAACAGGGACTGCCGCCCCTTGCAGATTGCGGCCCCAAACACCAGCTTGGAATGCTGGTGCCTGGAGCCGGCCCTGGGTAAGTTGAACTAAGATACTTCGATTTGTGTAGCTGGAGTTGCGTATCTTAGATCGATCCCCCCTCAGTGTAGACTAGCCTTTGGTGTAATCCAGTTCCCGAACTTCCCAGACACAACCCCATGTGATGTCAAGATCCTGTCACTGGACACTCACAGTAATTACCAAGTCTCTGGCCTCCAAAGAGACGGTGTACACACAGCTTACTTGATTCCACTGAGAAGACATACTCTATTATCTCAGTACTGAGATTGACATGATAAAACAAAGAGAAGCTTATTAACAAAGATAGAGTTCTAAGTGATACTGACTACGAGTAGTGGAAACAGAACTGATTGCAAATAAAACAAAAGTATAGTGTGCTTCTAAGGGACTAAACATAACTTTAGCAAACTACAATCCTTTGGCTAAAGCAGTTTTCTTACCCTCAAAGTTTTTCTGGAGAGCTTGCTGACTTTCAATCAAATCAGGATCCAGGTTTTTATGATTCCCTCATGCCCTACCCGGGGTCTCCTTGGTAAATGGATAACAAAATATCATTTTGCTTTTCATTAGCTCTCCCCATAACTCATTGTTTTGACACCAGAGACAATAAAATCTCAAGTGCCTTCTCATGCTAATTTCATATCTCCCCACCCCATCAATATGTCTTTTCCTGTTGAGATCAACACAAAGGAAGCTGCATTTTTGTGTTGGTTTCCCAATGCTTAATTTACACTAGAGGCAGGAAAATAACTTCCTTCCCTCCTGCCTGGAAGAAAACCTGTTTCTCCCTGCATCTGGTAATAGAGTTTAATGTATAATATCAGTAACTATCCATAATGCCTCATATAGCATTAATACATACATTTCACAATTATATTAGTGACCAGTGTTTCACTGGCTTTCATTTGATACCTTACAAGACACTTGTTGGATAAACACTATGACAGCAATGTGCTGGTGTAAAGAGTTTGTCAGGCCTGACGAGAGTTGCTGACACAGAGTAGTGAATCACCAATGGGCCTCTGTGTCACAGTCTACCCAGTGTGTGGGTGAAATCCTGGTCCTGTTGAAGTTAAAGGCAAAACTCCCCTTGACTTCAATGCAGCTAGGATTTCTCCCTATATCTCAAGTGCAAAGACAGTACTAATAAGACTAATGTCATGAGACTCAGTCAAGAAACTTCACAAATGTTTAAAACACATAAATGTCACGATAGTTACCAGAAGTTCAGCAAAATGCAGACGCTGTTTGGTCCATACTTTGATACACTGTAAAGTACCATACTTTACTACACCCATACTGGAATCTTGGAACAAGAATATCTCCATTAACCTGAAAAGGAAACTATATTTAAAAATACATTTATGACACAAAAGCATATTTGTCAGGCAATATTTACACTGAAGCAAATCTGTTTTCCTAAAACATTTAACATTTATAGTTAAAAGATCAAAATTTGCTTCATGCAGGTTGTGTGTTGCAGCTAGTCCAAGAATCTGTTAAGTCTTCTGTCTCTTCCCGTTCCTTGTGCATCCATTCCAACAATGGGGCTAGCGCCCAGGGCCACTCTTGGGGCATGCCAGAACCCAGATGCCAAGTTTTTGAAGATTCCAGGAGCAACATCTGGCTGCTTGGTGAGTTCTAAAGGCAGTTGTTCTAGCAGATATCAAATAGCCTCTGGGTCTGTCACATGGTCAAACTGTTCTTGGAGTATCTATGCTCTCTTGATATCCAAAGAAAAGTTTGACTTCTGCTTGCCTCGGATTTATCAAGTGTGTGTATTTTTTACCAATTAAATACTAAAACATGTGGAAAACCTTTATTTGTGGTAAACAAGGATGCTTCTTTATACAATAACCAATAACTTTTTCCTATAACCCATGCAGCATTAATTACAACATACATAAGTGCCATTTTAATCATGCCTGTTTCATTTTTAGCATAAAACTCTCTTTGTAAGAGTAGATCATTGAATTGACACGTTTCAATCCAATGCTCATTTTTGTTTTAAAAAAAATTAGTCTGATCAGTAAAACTGAAAAAATATTAGACAAAACTGGAAGTTTCCATCTTTTAAATGCATTTTTGTACCTTTGTATTTTAGAAATGGAATGAAGCAAGACTGTTAATCCAAAATTTGCTCTAATTGCTTCTGGTAATATAAAAATACAAAGTGGTGGGGATATTAAACTTTGAAAGTGGCTATTGTATTTGAGTAGTAAGTCCTGATCATAGCATTCTTATTTCAGTAAGATTTTCACTATGCGTATGCAGTGTAATTCACTTGCCAAGATATGTACTTGCCTCTCAAAAGCGTTAATGGAAAAGTTAAGGGCTTTTGAATTAATGCTAAACTTGGTCCTTTTAAGTGTTTGAAACATATTCACATGATAGGCTGTAAAGATTTGTTCAAAGACAATGAATTCTGTCATGTCATCAGTGCTTCAGTCAATACTCACTTCAAGTGCAAGGTACACTGCTTGAGCTTGCCTTCCCTAATAAAAAAAACATAGTGTATCATACATACAGTAAAAAAATAATTAGTAAATATATATATGGCCACGTGCAATTTTCCCCCAGTGAGAGGAAGAGAGAAAGAAAGGAAGGACAAGATTTGACATATGCTAGTCATATTACTTAGTGTACTACTTAAAGGTGCTCAGCAAACATTACGGATGCCAATAGACACTTTTCTCTTACAATTCTAAATCTCAATGGGTCAAATCCAAAAAAGCTATGGCAGGGGGAAAAGTATTCTAAGCACTCCATGGGCTTGAGTATGGAGAGCTGTGCTACATAGTTTCCCCTGGCTTCCTGAGGACGAAGTAATGGTTAACAGTAATAATGCTGTGGAACCAAGCAGAAGCTAGTTGTTCACAAGGGTAAGAATAATACATTTAAAAAGGGCATATCCAGAAAATGTATTCAAAGAGAAATATAAAACATGTGCCGACAATTACAGAAAGAAAAACATAATCAGAAACCCAAAATGGTTACAAAAGCATGAATTGGATAAACCACAATAGATCATTTTATGTTATTATATTGGTTGGGGGCCTATTTGTGGGGCATGATCAGAGTTGCGTATGTCTCAAGTTCATGGATTCAGGAGATGGTTCATTCTGGCACAGAGCCAGTATTGGGGCAGGTTTATGAGCCCACGCTAGTCATGTGCAAGGATGAGGAAGACCAGGCAGGGTATAATATTAAGGTTGGATTGTGGATTTGGGATCAGCTTGTAGGCCTTGGCTAAGGTTGACATATTGCAAGTCATGGGCCTGAGCTAAGACTGAGTTTGAAACTGGTTTGAGGGCCCCTCTTAAGGTCAGGATTTACATTACATCATTTACTCTGGTTAGCATTTATGACCACCCATGGGCCCGTATTAGGGTTAATACTGAAGCTAACTCATACAAAAGAAGTTGTTGACAGTGTGAGAGTTAGGGCTAAGGTAGAGCTGGGTCCTGTTCATGGACAAGATCAAGTTTGTGGGGCAGGGTTTGGTTAGGAGACATAGACTTGGGCTCTGGTTGAGTTTATAGCCAGTTCATAGGCCTATGCTAGGCCCATGCTGTAAAAAGAAGTGTCACATGTAACCCTCCTCTTCAAAGAGGACTATGTTGGCATGTGCCTAGACATAACCTCAACCTGTTTAGACACATAGAAGCCCTCCCCAGCACTTGTGTGCAAACAGCTGCTTTTTGGCAGCCTTCTATATAAGTGTATGGGGGAAAGGGTAGCCTGTGGGGTGGCTGTTAGGGATAGTCTGCTCCACATAGAAGCTAACAAGTGCAGTGAAAGGGCTGGTGGCTGATCATACCCACTACCTGGTCAAGCATGCTCCTGTAAGGCTGTTGAACACCAGCAGGCATAACAGAGTCCCCCCTCACAGCAACCTCTTGAGCGCTGGGTTGGAATCTCCTTGTGCTGCTGCATAAGTTCACAAGTGTTTTGTGGAAAGAAGCTCACTAAACACCCTTCTTCCAGCTAATGCAGGCCCAGATCACAGGGCAGGATATGGCCTGCAGTAAGAGGCTTTGAATACATTTGTTGTTGTTCTTTGTTTGTGTATTAGAAGCCATTCCATCTAAATTAGTTCAGAATAACTGAGGTTAGCTTCCTAGACAAATAGACTGGGAAGAATTCTGGCACCAGAAGAATAGTTATATAAATCTGGGAAAAGTTTCTTTAATGTCAAAACAGAGCTGAACTCTAATAGGATGAGCAATTCATTATGATTAACAACTGATGTCATTAATTTTCTTAGTATATAGGTAAAAACAGTACTCAGAGTAACTGGATTTATAAATAACTAAATACAAGAGCCCATCTTGTACCTCTTGTAGCAAAGCCATTGGGACAGAACTCCTGGAATCTCGGACACGATCACACTCGGGTGCTAGCCCCTCCCACCGCCACACCTACATTCTATTGTTAGTGTTCTGGCAGGATCAGAGGTAGCGCGGGTATGGCCCCTCAAACAGAATAACACCCCCTGCTCGAAGTGTAGACCTACACTCAGAGTCACAAGCTGCCTTCCAGCCTGTCCTAAGGACATCAGCAATACGCTGACCCTTCCTTGGGGCTCACAACAAAGCCATAGTTCTGGCTTGTTAAACTTCACCTTGTCAAAAGCAACGGGTAGAGTAATTTATATTCTAACAGTCTGTTTTATTATTATTTTTATTTGTGTTTGTACTGTGGTCCCCACTCCTACTTCTACTATTCTATTCAGGAATAAGCCCCATTCCTTATTGCAGCAGCAGGAAACAGCCAGGTTCCTGAAGTCATAAGAGTTCCAGCAGAAGGCAAGGTCTATGGGGCAATATCAAGGCCCATTTAACTGTTGAGAATTGTCTACCTCCAACTTAAATTGAATTGGCTCATTAGAACTGACCCCCAACTTGGTAAGGCAACTCCCATCTTTTCATATGCTGTGTATTTATACCACCCTACTGTATGTTCCACTCCATGCATCTGATGAAGTGGATTTTTGCCCATGAAAGCTTATGCTCAAATAAATTTGTTAGTCTCTAAAGTGCCACAAGGACTCCTCGGTGTTTTTGCTGATACAGACTAACATGGCTACCACTCTGAAACCTGACACCTTCAAAAATTAGGCTTGTTTTCTTGAAAGAGAAGATTATGAAGCTAAGTCCTCACATTCTGGTGCTTACTCAGACAGGGTCTCTTCTCTTCTCAATGCACAGTCAACCTGTGAAATTTATTGCCAGGGGATGTTTTGAAGCCAAAACTATAATGGGGTTCAAAAAAGAATTAGATAAGTTCATGGAGGATAAGTCCATCAATAGTTATTAGCCAAGAGCATCAGGGATACAACCACATGCTCTGGGATTCTAGCCTCTGACTTCCAGAAGCTGGGAGTGGATGGCAGGGGATGGATCACTTGATGATTGCCTGTTCTGTTCAGTCCCTCAGAGGCACCTGAAACTGGCCACTGTCAGAAGACAGGATACTGGGCTAGATGGACCATTGGTCTGACCCAGTAAGGCCATTATGATGTTCTCAGAATCTTCTGCAAAAATTCTACAAGTGAATGACCTTTTCTTAAAAGTACAGCTCCCATTAACAAAAATATACATGAACAAATCAACAACAAAATCTATTCAGACATCCTGAATAGTTCCTAGCTACAAAGCATTTCAATGTAGAACCATTTGAACAATTATAATTATTCTGGGGTCCTGACATCTATATTCTACAGGTGCTATAAAAACCCTAAGAGAGAGAGAAAATAAAATTGAAAAGTATGGCAGAATTTGAAGTAGTATGACAATACAATTTCTCTATGTGGATAGAAAAAATCCTTGTCATAACAGAGATAAATCTTTCCAATCAATGTATAAATTAAAAATAATAATAGTGTTTAAGATTAATTTTTGAGATATGCAAACTTTAGACAGTATGTGGGGGGGATAGCTCAGTGGTTTGAGCATTGGCCTACTAAACCCAGGGTTATGAGTTCAATCCTTGAGGGGGCAATTTGGGGATTGGGATTGGCCCTGCTTTGAGCAGGGGGTTGGACTAGATGATCTCCTGAGGTCCCTTCCAACCCTAATAATCTATGATCTAAGTTTTACAAGACTGTGAGCTCTTTACTCACACTTGGTGAGCAGTTACTCACAAGACTAGTGCCATTGACTCATTTATTCCTTGGTTATTTTGTCTCATATTTGTTAGCCAAGTTGCAATTTACCAGTAGAAATAATATAATATTCCTCCTTTAAACATTAACATGCTTTAAGGTGGCTCTGCAGTTAGTGAAAGGGATGTACAAAATATATTTTCCATTGTGTAGTATAAGCCAAATGCACTGTAATGAAGTGCTGGTCCAGATTTGGATTGACAAATGTATGAAAATTCTTTGAAAAATACTGTAGATCTACAGAAACAATTTCCAGCCTCCTCTTGAATTCAAACAACTTGACCTCTCTTGGAAATTTCTGCTTTTTAGAACTGGGTCATGATGACATGAACTAATCAAATAATTTTGAAATATATGGTGGTTTTCCTTCTGCATAGAGAAAACTCTTCTTGTCTGTACTCGTATGAAATGTAGCATATTTCACAAAGGCCAAATAAAATTCTGTAGTATCACCAAATGACTGTAAACAACAGTATGAGATGTGATATTCATTATTTTAGATTTGTATTTTATAATAAAACACATAGTATTTCCCTATGAACAGAGACATTTGAAAAGGAATTTCTTTGACAACTTGCATTATAACGCACAACACAAATATGACTTAGCAGATATTTTTTATATCCCGCTAAACCAAAATGTCTAAATTCAATGCAAAGTTTGAAGCTAACAGGAACTTTGCCTGAGTAAAGACTACAGGACAAAGCCACATTTTTCATCTAAGAAAATCACTCACAAGAGACATTCTTGGCATTGTCATTGGGTTCGTTTGCATAGAGACAAAGGTTTTAAACTACCTTTGCTTTCCGCTGATCCTGGGATGGATTTACAGAGTCTGACCCCTGGCAAAAATTAGAATAGCTTGAAAGCTGCTCTAATTTATTCTGGCTGTCATGGGCTCCGGGGCTGTCCTGGTGAATCACAGGGATGCCCCAGCCATAGCCCTTTGGTAGTGACCAGGAAGGAGAAGGACCACTTCAATGGCTCTGTGTCACACAATGATTCTCCTAAGGCAGCGGACTCTTCAGGTGGCCAATTAAGCCAGCTTTAGGGTTGTTTTACATTATCAAAGCACTGTAGAACAACCAGAACACTCTGGGATACTTTCAGAGGGGGCCCGGTGTTTATCCCACTTATGAAATATGATCGGCAACCTAAACAGGCATTGAATTATAATAAACTGAAATATCACTCCAGGGCTCCAACTGGCTCTGATAAAGGACACAGCCCTTCTACCATATTGATTCAGAGTAATCAAGTTTTGAAATGTTTTTTACAGAGAGACTGTCACATTAGATGATTCTAAATTTTCAGAGCAATATGCAGGGTTTTACAATTGCTGCTCTCACTAGAGTTAACAAGAGTCTGCATAGTTAAATCCCAGTCATTGCTTTGACAGTGTTTAATACCCTTAATTCTTCACACACAGATCAAATGCTGGTAGGGGAAAACACCTGCTTCTGCTCATATATTATGGAAAAAAACAAACAAAGATTAGAAATGGGTCTGAGTTGCAGAATTTGGATGCAGACTTCAAAACAACCTGAAGATCAGGGGCCTCTCTCACACACACATATATACACAAAACTCTCACCATGGTATCTAAGTGTTATTTGATTCAGCTTGTTAAAAAGATCATGGGATCCTGAAAAATTGTAGATTTTGTTCAGCTTCAACTTCTGGCACCAACCACCTCAACGTGTAGCATTATTTGTATCTGGGGCTTGGTCTACACTACAAAGTTTGGTCGTCATAAGTCAACTCACGATAACCTAGCTCTGCATGTGTCTATGCCACAACTTGTCTGCGATTGACATAAGCACCCTGTTACAGCAACTCTATAACCCTACCTCCCCAAGAAACGCAGAGCCACAGTTGACCTACTTAAGTGGAACAGTGCAAGTGTAGACACTGCATTATGTATGTCAACCCTAACAGTCCTCCAGCACCTGTCCCACAATGCGCCTGTTCTCACAATAGTAACTACTCCAGTCACAGTTTTGAACTTCACTGTCCAGAGGGTCACAGAGACCAGAAGCCCCCTCTTCTCCTTTAAGCCCTCCTGCTTGTTTTTGAAATGCCTTTTCCTGATTGCCTGGTTTGGTGAGCACACCTTGCAGATAACCTTTGTTGTGTGCATCTGGTCACGTCAGTTCCCTGCACACAAAGTCCTACTAGATATGCTCCCGGGCCTATGAAGAGAAGAGGCTGCGCAAGCACAGCTATGGACTAACATTAGAAACATTGATATCTATGAGCAGATTGCTCAGGGGATGGTGAAACGGGTGCACGACAGGGATGGGCAGTAGTGCCGAGTGTCAGCAAGGGAACTTCACCGGGGATACCTGAAGGCAAGGGAGCACACAAAAAATCTGGTACTGACCCTTTTATAAGGAACTGCATGCCAGGCATGTCTGTGATCCAACCAGTCCCTGTATACACCAATGGACACTTCTCAGGAGCCAGAGGTTGAGACCCCTTCTATAAACAGTGAGGAGGAGGGGGGAGACATAGCAGGGAACTCAAACCTTGCCGTGAGCCAAGAGTCAAGCAATACCACTAGGTGAGTGCAGCTGAGCCTGCTGCAGAAGGGGAAGGGCGCTTGGGTAAGTATGTACATGCATTACTCCTTATAATATTTCCCCCCCATTTTCGTTGCCCAAAACCTCATCTCCCTCCTTTGGTTCCTCCACCCTCCAGACCTTCTTCTCCATTTAAAAGTGGTGCCCATCTCATCTGCAAGTTAAGAAAACACAGGCATTGAGTTTTCATTCCTTACTTTACTTGTATAATTAGAACCTAATACAAAATACTTAGGGAAAATGTTAGGGAATAAATTCAAAAATAGCAGTCTGGCAATCTGATTACACAATCCACATGAGATCAGTGTGCTGTTGTAAGGAGGAAATTTCGTTAAACCAGTAACATGCCTAAACCACTGCCCGCAGCTGGAATACCAGTTGTTATGCTTATTGCTGAAAGCAGCTCTAAGATCTTTGTAGCAGCCTTAGTACAATTAACAGACCAAGAGAGGAGGGGGAAGTGAGTGACCACAAGGAGTAAACAATGACCCTGTGCCCTCCTGACTTGAGTTTTTTTCCGAAGCATGCGGTTTTGCAAGACAGAAAGTCTAGTAATATTTAATGATTGCTATGTGAAATACAACTGGTTAACTGATGGAATACTACAGGCTGGAAAACTCCACACTTCTGCTTAGCAGTTTTTTTGATGAACTAGCTATGTAATACTAACAAATTGGGTATAAAAAGAGAAAGAAATTTGGGCTCAGTGAACACTGAACACTTCTCAAATTCCCGTGCAGATGGAAAGCTGGCCACTGGAAATCTACAGTTATCCACTTGAGACCTCCGAGACCCTGGGTAAATATGAATCTGGGTGTAATCTGGGGTACTCTACTGACCTGTTGCGGATGTATGTAAGTGCTCGGGACTAAATAAAGTAGAAGCTTTGAGTGAAAACACTTGTTTGCCTGCTTGCCTCAACTATCGGCCAATGGCCATGTCCCCATTGATTTATTTCCTGCCACCACCTCACAGAGAGTAAGGTTACCAAGAGCTTTGGGTTCAGCAAAACCCTGGGTAACACTGTGCTCAGGTAGTGGTAGAACAAACAAAGGTAGAGGTAGAGTCCCCGTTTCCATTCTTTGGTTTGTTGGGCTTGGTGTGGGGGGGGGCATGTGGAGTACTTTGTTTATCTGAGTAGGGATGTCCCTTTTAGTCTCTTGACAGATCTCCATGAAACTTCCAAGGAGATACTCTGCAATCCTCTCCTGAAGATTTCTATGGATGGCAACCTTGTTTCTCCAACAGCTAAATGAGACTTTCCCATGCCACTCAGCAATAAATCTGGCTGGCACCACTGCAGTAAATGGGCTAGAAGTAAATGGGCCCAGGTGGCTTCAGGACACCAGTAGTAGCTGGGTTCTCTGTGCCTTTGATATCTCATTCCTGAGGGTGACACTCAAAATCACCACTGCCTGTGAAAATATTGCCAATATTCACTGCACTTTCCCTATACACCCGGGGAGGGGCGCCCAGCATTTAAAGCCACTCAGCAGATCACCCCCACGCCTCTCCCACAGGCTAGATTGTACTCACCATAGTTTGAACTGCAGAGCAGTGCTATAATGAGGGATAGCTCAGTGGTTTGAGCATTGGCCTGCTAAACCCAGGATTGTGAATTCAATCCTTGAGGGAGCCATTTGGGGAGCTGGGGTAAAAATCTAGGGATTGGTCCTGCTTTGAGCAGGGGGTTGGACTAGGTGACCTCTGGGAGGTCCCTTCCAACCCTGAGATTCTATGATTAGCATTTCTTATTCGAAGTATTTATGGGAACGGTGTAAGGGAGTTTAACACTTATCTTTCCCTTTCTGTTGTCACTATAAATCTAATGGCATATCTGTCTGTTTTAATCAGCAGCCTCTGGCATGCCTGCTGAATATCCCACTCTGAGGAGAAAGAAAAGGACTAGAGAGAATATGTTCTTTGGAGATCTTCTAATCCTCTATGGCCTCAGGCTGTGAGCACAGGGCTTGGAGAGTCCATATGAACACGACCATGAAAGAAGACCAGGAATGGAGACAGCAGTTGCTGCAGGACTGAGAGACACATTGGGAAATGCACCAGAACATCAGGGGTTTGCTCAAGCAAAAATCTCAGGTGTTGCAAAGCATTATTGACCCACATGCCCAAAGACCCTGGACTCAGCAGATTTTCCAGTCCTTGGAGAACTCCAGGGTCAGTGCTCCCTACACCCTCAACATACCAGTTGGCAGCATGACGTTCAGCCTTACCCCTGACACTCTGTGTTGGGGACAATAAGGAGAAACATAGCTACACATACACTAACCTGTGAAAACCGCAGGTTGATATATATGTAGCCACAACCCACTATACTGTACTAGGTTTTAGATACATGAATATAAATGTTCACTGTTTACTTCCGTTTTTACTTAGGGTTTTAAAGTCTGGTTCACCCTGTTACCATGCTGGTAAGAGGTTTTTAACCTTGTGTGTTTGTTTGCATTTTAATTTTGTTGCCTGTTTCTTTGCACACAATACAATTCTATTTTGAACCTCAGAGTGTCTTTATTAGTTTACAACACCAAGCATTACAAAATTCATAGCAGGAGGCAAAGATCCACTTATATTTAATTTCTGTACACACAAGAGACACTTTCATAAAAGCCTTAGACAACACTACCATGGCTGATTGTTAAAATGGTCTTTTAAAGCCTTCCTCAGCTGTATAGCTCTATGGTCTGTTCTTCTAATAGCTTTTGTGCTTGACAGTTCATGTTCAGCAGACAGCCAGTCCACTTCATCCCTCTTCCTTGGAGATTCCACTGCTTTGCCTCACAGATATTATGCAATCACAACATGCAGCTATAACTATGGGAAGTTTGGATCTTAGCAAGGCAGTTTAGTGAGTAAACAGCACCAGCATCTCTTCAGTCTACCAAAAGCACATTCAACAGTCATTCTGCTCCTGCTGAACCAGTAGCTGAATCTTTCTTTGGTGCTGTTGAGGAGGCCAGCGTATAGCTTCAGGAACCAGGGCAGCAAAGAGTAGGCTGGGTCCCCCAGAATTGCTATTGGTGACTGACTAATTTATAACTCTCCGGGTCCTCTTTGTTCCCCTTTTTAAGGACAGGTACTATATTTGCCTTTCTCCTGTCTTCTGGAACCTTACTCATCCTCCATGACATTTAAAAGACAATTGTTAATGGTTTCAAGATTGCTTCAGCTAGTTCTTTAGGTACCCTACGACAGTGATTCTCAAACTTTTTTTTTCTATGGACCACTTGAAAATTACTGAGGGTCTTGGCGGACCACTTAATGATCTTTCCAAATGTTGTTTGTACCATTAGCTAACTATTGTAAAGTTCTTTGGATAAAAGCGTTATATAAAAAAACCTTACTAATAATTAATGTTTTTTTGTTCTACAAAAGCACACAACTCATATTTTAATATCAGTAGTCTTACCTTTCTAATGTGATGGATGTGCCCTCTCTCCCCTGCCATGACATCCCCCAAGCTGGGGCTGGGAAGGACGGGGGTCTCTCCCTCTCTCCCCCACTGCAGCAGCCCCTGAGCTGGGGCTGGGAAGAAGGGCCATCTCTCCCCGGCAGCCACAGCCCTGGAGCTGGGGAAAGTCGCCTCTTTCTCTAGCCGCCACAGCCCTGCACATCCCAAATTCCTCCCACCCCCTCTTCTCACCCCACTACCCCCTCCCACCTACCTCCCTATCCCCCCTAAGGCCACCACCTCACCTTACACGTGTGTCTTCTCCAGGGTTCAGGCACCTAATTAGTGGAGCCAGGCCTGTGATGCTCCACTAATTAGGTGGGTAGCCCTTCATTCTCTTGTGTGCGGCCGCCCAGGTGCACACCTTAGAGGGAATTATCTGTGGACCACCTGAATGGAGCTCAGTGGTCCGTGGATCACAGTTTGAGAACCTCTGCCCTAGGATGAATTTAATCAGGCTCTGCTGATTTGACTACATCTAACTTATCTAAATATTATTTATTTTGTTCTTCTCCTATTTTGGCTTCCATTCCTTCTTGTTGTTAATACTGTGTTGAGTACTTGTTCAGAACCAACAGTTTTAGAGAAAACTGAAGCAAAATAATTGTTAAGAAATTCAGCTTTCTTGATACCACCAGTTATTAGCTTTCCTTCCCAATTTCTTCCCAACTAAGTAGACACTTTCCTTCATTTTTCTCTTGTTCCAAATGCATTTAAAGAACCTCTTTTTATTGCCTTTTATGTCCCTTGCTAAGTTTTGTGCTTTACCCTTTCTGATTTTGTTCCTACATGCTTGTGCTATTATTTTGTACTCATCCTAAGACATTTGTCCATGTCTCCACTTTTTGTAGGATTCCTTTTTGATTTTCAGGTCATTAAAGAGCTTCTGATGCATCCATCTTGTCCTCTGACTATTCCTCTTATCCTTCCTTTGTGTTGTGATAATATTAAAGGCACAGCTACAAATTGTTTCCTTAAGAAACTGCCAGGTCTCCTGAACAACTTTTTCCCTTAGATTTTCTTCCAATGGGACATCATACCAATTTTCTTCCAATGGGACATCTCTGACTTTGATAAAAATCTGCTTTTTTAAAGCCCTTTGTCCTTATTTTGCTGCTCTTACCTCTTCCTTTCCTTAGAATCATGAAATCTATCATTTCATGATTACTTTCACCCAAATTGCCTTCCACCTTCAGATTTCTTCCTGTTCGTCAGAATCAAGTTTAAATTGCCTATCCCCCTAGTTACTTCCTCCACTTTCTGGAACTAAGTTGTCCCAATACATTCCAAGAACTTATTGGAAATTGAGTGTTTTTCCATATTACTTTTCCAACAGATATCTGGGTAGTTTTAAGTCCCCCATTACTTCCAGGTCTTGTGTTTTGGATATTTCTATTATTTGTTCTAGAAATGCATTCTTGAAGTCTAATGCAACACCTCCTCCCTTTTTACCCTGCTTGTCCTTCCTGAACAAGATATACCCCTCTATACCCATGTTCCAGTCTGGAGACTCATCCCACTTAGTCTCTGTAATGCCACGTAAGTCATAACTTAGCTTATGTACTAATACTTCCAGTTCTTCCTGTTTATTTCCCATACTCCTTACATTTGTGTATAGACATCTAAGATGTTGAGCAAATGCACCTATTTATTTTCCTCATTTCTGCTATGACTGTTGTAATGTTCCATGTCTCCTCTGCCCCGCAATATCTAACCCTCTGTTAAGGTAATCTTTTGTAATACTGTGGGCTTCTGTCACCTGCCCCCTTTGAATCTAATTTAAACCCTTCTCACAGGGTTGGTGAGTCTGTGTGTGAAGATGCTCTTCCCCTGCTTGGTCAGGTGGATCCCATCTTTTCCTCAAAGACCTTCTTCTTGGAACAGCATTCCATGGTTGTGGAACCTGCAGCCCTCCCATTGACATCTGCACAGCTATGCACTCATCTCTAGGGTGAGCATGTCTCTGCCTGGGCCCTTACCCTCAATCAGGAGGATGGACAACTGCACTGCTGATCACTTCACCCTACCTCCTAGAGCCTTGTAGTCACTGCTGATCTGCTCAGGGTCAGATCTAACAGTATCATCGGTGCCCACATGGATGAGCATAGGTAATGATTAGAGGGACAGATGAGTCTCGGCAACCTTTCTATAATGGTTCAGACTTGGGCTCCAGACAGGCAGCACACCTGCTGGGACATTAAGCCAGGTCAGCACATGGAGGCCTCTGTTCCCCTCACAGGGGATTCCCTGACCACTAGCACTCTACACCTCTTCCTCTCAGGTATGGTGGCCATCGGCTTACCAGACTTGGGGGCAAATGGCTTCTCCTCTCCCTCCTCAACCATTAGGGTCTGCGCCTCACCTTCTGCTGCTAGCACAACATACCAGTTCATGATCTCGATGGACGGAAGACCTAAGTGGGTACATGCAGAGATGACCAAGCACCCAAGTGTGCATGCACCTGAGCACTATACAAAAGTCAGTGGCTATATACCAGTGTAACTTGTGTTGACTGAACTTTATAATGTAGACATAGCTGTGGTTTCAATTTTGGGCCATCTCTATTGATACTTCAGGCATGTCTACACTAGACCGTTTTACCTCAATTTAACTAATTGCTAATTAACTCAAGGCAATGAACACATTTGTAAAGGTTAACGTGGACACTCCCCAAGCCTTTGTTCCAGGATAGCAGTATGTTTGGTTTATCAGGGTAAACTACCTCAAGTTATGTGGCAATCCATTAGCTCAAGGTAAAAAAAAATGGCACGTGTAGACAAACCCTTCACTTTGGGAAGATCTTCTGGTGGGTCACCATAGTAGAGGATTCCCAGTGAGGAGATGGATAGATAGCATGAGGCAGATCACTGGAAGGTCAGATGCTAGTGTCCAAAGCTAGAATGAATCGAGAAGTCTTCCAGTAATTCTTCTATGATGTCACCAATATTCAGATACAAATAAATGGATTTCACGAACTATAATGTGGGGTTACAGGGATATCACCATCTAACCTGTGAATGGGGGTAATCCCTCTTCAAACTAATAGGGGGAGGGATAGCTCAGTGGTTTGAGCATTAGCCTGCTAAACCCAGCATTGTGAATTCAATCCTTGAGGGGGACATTTAGGGAACTGGGGTAAAAGTGTGTCTGGGGATTGGTCCTGCTTTGAGCAGGGGGTTGGACTAGATGACCTCCTGAGGTCCCTTCCAACCCTGATATTCTAGGATTCAGCATATTTCTCAATCCTCTCTCCCTTCCCCCACACCCACATGGGGGTTAGAGGATGTCAGGTCTCCCCTTCTCCTTACCAGACAAAGGTCTCTCAGCCATATCCCAGGTCTCATTTACCTCTGGGAGCTGGCCCTTTTAGCCTTTATCCATATTGGATACTGGCCGCAAGCTGCATTTAGCTACACATTCCTATATTACCTCCTCGCATTAAGTTCCTATTCTTACTCCTTTTAGCCTAAAGTTTATCTCCACTATACGGTGAGAAAGGTGAAAAACCCTCTGGGCTCCTACCAATATGGTCCAATAGGAAAAAAAAAAATATTTCCTGATACCGAAACTCCCATTGACTTCCATGGGGTCAGAATTTCACCCTTGGTCTGGATTGTTTAAACACTTTAAGAACATAATTACCAAAAATATCATAATTCCAAGAATTGGCCATGCTATTTATTTCCAAGAATGTTTTGCCATTAGAAAACCATTGATTAACATAAGACCATTGTTATAGCAAACAAGAAGTGATACATATTACAAATGTCTTTATATGATTAAGTATCAAAGGGGTAGCCGTGTTAGTCTGAATCTGTAAAAAGCAACAAAAAGTCCCGTGGCACCTTATAGACTAACAGATGTATTGGAGCATAAGCTTTCGTGGGTGAATACCCACTTTGTCAGACGCATGTCTCAGGACTCTTTGTTGCTTTTTATATGATTAAATTATGCATTGTGGCCTATTAGCTGTTGTGATAATTTGCAAGTGAAGAACACTCTTAGTGTGTCCTTCGATTATAATTTAACCTAATGCTACTACATCATAGTTATAGAAACAGAAAATTAAGTTACAGATAATAGAGAAAGAGAGTCAGCAATCATGGAACAAAAATCCACAAGGAAGTGAGAAATTGTCCCTAATTCTGTAGTGTGTCCTTCAGAGATCAGCACACACCCTCAGGTCTTCTTACACAGATGCAAAATGGTCTCTGTGATTCATTGATTGTATCTAAAATTATTTCCTACTGGCTAGGGTCTAAAGGCCCTTTCACTTTTGCACACAGTCAGAATTTCTCTGAGAAATTTCTTACAGAATCATCTCACAGTCTCACTTCGTGACCCAAAACCAGTAAACAGTGTCAGATGCATGTCATCTTTTCCTTCCTCAATATAGTAAGGATAGAGACATAGCCCTTCAGAAATGCCCAGGCAGAACTTCCTTTAAAGCAACCTTTGTACTCTATAATAACAGAGCTTTACTGACAAGGTTAATTTACACCAGAGAAAGTGCAAAAGAATGTATTATTTAAAGGGAAGATTTTCAAAAGCACCCAAGGGCATACATCTGTCACATAAAATTAATAGGTGTAAAGTATCTACTCCTTTAGATGCTTTGGAAATCCCATTCTAAATATTTAGCCACCACACAAGGTACTTTGATGAGTAGATGTAAGATAGAAGAATTCTGTCATTCATAAATAAGAAAATGGTGGTTTATTATTATTAGTGTGTATTACCCTGCTGAAATTCTCTGACCCTTTTAAGAGACTCTCTTTGTCTATCATGCCCCATCCATCTACAAATGGAGACCCTCCAAAGCCCTTTTTCATTTGTAGCTTGTTTACATAAAGCTTCCTGTTATTAGAATCCTTGTGGGAAGCTCTTGCTGTGTACTTTGTTGTTGGATTATGTGAGGAAACTCTGCCACTGAATTACAGTGATGCTGCAAACAAAGTTGCACCTTGAACCGATTATCACTGATATATCCCTATAATGAAAGTTGCTCATGACTCCACTAAAGGAATCTATTTTAAATACTGATGTATAACTGGAGTTTCTGGAATTTCAAGTTCATAAGAACTCAAAAACTCAAAGTAAAAGCTGGTGAAACCTGTTTCCTAGCAAATCATCTAGTTTTATCACTGTTCCCTTTTGCCAACAAATCCTGGGAGCCCTTTAGGTGCCCTCTGATGGGATCTCTTGGTCTTTGACCTCATTGCTGAAATACTGGGGAAGTGGCTGCTATCACCCCCCCCCCCCGTCACTCTACCACTCCTGACTCTGGTTTGTTCTGTCAACTTGCATCTTTGAGGAGTTGACCAAGTAGGAATGTTATCTATAAAAAGTCAGCTCAGTCGGGGGTCTCTCAGATCACAGCCTGAGTTAAGTCAAAGTGCATCAGCCAGGTGAAGGATTCATTCTGTGAGGTTGGGAAGAACTATGAGCCTCATTTTAAAAGAGGGGAACTGAGCCACTGAGGCTCAGATCCATGAAGGAACTTAGGTATGGCAATTCAGGGCACTCACCTCAGAGGTGGCAG
The DNA here is from genome assembly GCF_016161935.1 of Mauremys reevesii. NCBI lineage: Eukaryota > Metazoa > Chordata > Testudines > Geoemydidae > Mauremys > Mauremys reevesii. The sequence continues at coordinate 32,869,275 of NC_052633.1, read as the reverse complement.
ATCCCTGCTCAAATCCCTTCTCCCCCTCAAGAGAAGGGGCCCCTTTACACCCTGGGTGAGTACCCTACCCACTAGGCTAAGGGTTGTAAGGGAGAGCTGCCTCCTCCTCCCCGCAGCTGTTTTGTGTGAACTCACCTGAAAGGACCAACCTGGTAGGCAGCCTTTGAGCACTGCCCGGCCCCTATACACCACTTAAGGGGCTGAATGTCTATCTTCCCCAGTTTCTGAATCGCTCTGGGGCTTAGGCAGGAGATAAGCATCTGGATGCCTAGAGTGAGGCATCAGTGCGCATGCTCAGAGGCAGAAACATAGGTGGCAGCTGAGTGGTAATGTTGTGTACTGCAGTGGTGCCTAAAAACAGGACTTAGATCCTCCCTTTTTGTTCATGGAATCACACTGTAAGGTCACACAGGAAGTCTCTAGCAGAGTTAGGAATTGAACCTACATCTCTTACTTCCCAAGCTAGCACCTTAGCCACTAGACCAAGTCATCCCCAAGCTTTTTACCTTGAACTCACCCTTATCCCGTCCATGCCTTTCGGAGCTGGGAGGAAGGCTGTGCTTCTGGGAGGGGGGGATGCGGACAGAGGTAAGGGCTGGGGTCACAGCTGAGGGTGAGGGCAAGAGCAGACTGTTTTCCAAGGCCTGCAGCCACAGCTGGGCACGGAATCCTGGGTGCGGGGTGGCCAAACAGGACTGTGGGCGAGGGGCTGGCAGCCTTGGCTGGGAGCAGATCTCCTGCAATGGGGCCAGCAGCCAGGCCCAGGAGTGGAGCTGGGCGGAACTCCTTCCCCACCCTCTGTGGGGGCTGGTTCAGGCCTCAGCCATGCCCCCCCCCTCATGTTACTCCACACCCCGCTAGGGAGCCACACCCCACAGATAGAAAACCTCTGCACTAGACCTTCCTTTCTCTCTTCCTTTTGAACAGCCCTCAAAATAAAACAGATGTTTCTCTTAAACCTTTTCAGTGATACTAAAAAAAAACCTTCAACAACCTATGAATGCTTTTGGATTATGTGCTCCGGATGGCTCTTATTTTGTTGAAGTTAACAAATCAAAGTCAATTCAATAAATGTAAGGTATTAGCTCTTTGGTTTTAAATACATTCGCTATAAAAATGGAGGAACTTTACACAGAAAATTATTGCCAGGAACTGAATACAAGATAAGTTTATCTTTACTTTTCCTGGCCCAACACTCTGCAGCAGACCATAAGCAGACAGTAAATTCTTTCATATCCTCTGTATGCTTAAGAATTATTTATAGTTAATAAAAAGCTAGAATATCTTACCCTCCTGCTGCTGATGTATTATATTATGTAGTGGGTGCATGAGTATAAGAGGAAAAGAGCATTAATCTGTGGCAAAATTAAATGCATGCATCATAAAATCTAGCCCACAGGAATAAGTTTTACTTGCTCTATCAAAATGTGCTTTCAAATCAAGATTTTCCTTCTGAGGGTTGAAATCGGATGATAGGAAACTGAGGAAGATCACTTACTTTGGGAAAATCACCTAGTTTTGCTTTTTAAAAAGTTCTCCAAGTTCTCCAAGTTCACCATACTCAAAACTCAAGTGTAGTGAAGTCAGTGCAAAAGGAAATAAGTAGAGCTGTGTGAATAACTGATCTTTTGGTTTCAGGGCTGATTCAAAAAAAAAATTGTCTTGGGTCAACCCAAAACAAAAAATGTTCAGCAAACCAAAACTACACTATTTCAAACTCCTGCCCAATGATTGGAATGAATATCTGACCTCCATTTTACATTGCACTGTCATGCATAGTGTAGTTGATGAAGGATGTATTCATGTATCCTTGCTCATTGTTTTGTACTAAATATGTTAGTGCTAGTCTCTGGCTAGTTTTTCAGGGAACTCTTATTGCTGTATTAAGGGTACCATGCTACATACAACCACTTTCCTATTCTGTTCATCTTTCCTAACATTTCCAAATATGCAAAGCCAGTACAGTACAATGAGGACACATATATTTTCATCTAACTTGTGAATAGGAAATGATCTATAATAAAGATGAGATTATTAATGTCTAGAAAGGAGCTTTCCTATTTGCATGAAATCAATGATCATATAATTGAAAAAGACAGTTTTAATCCCAATGTAGGTTATTGGATTTCAACATCAGCAAACTAACACCTCAAAACATGATTTGCTAATGAACATTTGAAGTATTTTTAATACCAAAACATATTTTCTTAAGACGTTATTTTAGCTCCTCACTGTGAAACACTGAAGATAAGAATTAGCAGAGACTAGGCATGTTGAAACGAAAAAAAATATATGTATATTTTTTCATTTGGAATTATAGTTACTGTTACATGTACACAAAAAGGGATTTAAAATAAACGCTACTATTTGGGGATGGTATGTTCATTATATTGGAATTAGAAGCAGCCAGGTACTTCATCTTACTCTACTTAACTTTAATCTATTCAGCCCAAACTCCCATGGCAATCAATGGGAGTTTTGCAGAACTGCAAGTTTGAGCCACAGACATAGTTCGTTGAGCTAAGACTTCCTTCCCCTATTTACAATGGTGTATCTATACTGCAGCATATGGAAAGACACTTGTATCTCTTCTTAATATGATCAAATAGAAACAGCCAGGTAATGTTTCTTGAGGGACTTACATGGAAAATATGTAAGGATGAATCTTGGTACAGCCCATTTAAGTGAATGACTTGTCATTTACTTCACTTTGGTTTTAGTCTCAAAACAATTTCAGCATAATCTAATTCGAGAGTACTCCGGGCACAAACAATTTCAATACATGTCTCCATATGCTTGGGACCTCTCTGTCCTAAATTAATATATTTTTCCTTTACTTCCCAAAAAAGCAGGTTTAGTGGCTGCACCACATGTATATTTAATCTCACTTTATAGTCAGGGCTACTTCTAATGCTATGTGTGTTTGTACAGCACCTAGCACATGGGGTTTCTGATACTCACTGGGGCCACAGGGCACTAGTGGAATACAAATAAATAACAAATATTCTCCTATTTTTCAGAATTCCAGAGGAATCTGCATTCTTTCTGGCTTACTTCTTTTCTTTTATGTGCTACTACTAAGGTTGGGCTCAGCTGTGAATGGAGACAGCAGTTTTGGTGTGCAAGGGCTGCAAGTCACATAGAGCTTGTGTATGCAAGAACTTCAGGACTGAAGATGAAATGTGCTATATGAAAGCTACATATTATTATTCACATGTCCAGAAGTAAAGACTGAATCCTCCTCATGATAATTTAAAGTTACTTGGTTCACACAGGTTTAAGGATTAGCACCAAAGCCCCAGGAAGTCAATGGATCAGGCCCTAAGCAGGAGTAGAATTGGCCCAAAGTACTCATTTGAAGAAAGGTAAAACATCTTCTGTTAAGTTAGGGCTTGATAGTAACTCATTGAGCCTGATTCTCAGCTGGTGCAAATCAGTGTAAATCCATTGACTTAAATGGAGCTATTCTGATTTATACCTGCTGATAATCTTGCCCCACACATATATTCTTTATATATTTTACAGTTGCTTCAGCATTTATCTTAAGTGCACACGTATTATGCTTAGCAGCTAGAAACTTTGTTCAAACTGCTATTGGAGCAATCTAATGCTCAGCAAAAGGAGAAAAAAAAAAAGCTTATTTTTCAAAAGTATTTTATAATACCCAAGGGATAATCATCTTCAGCAGGGATGATTTAGTAATTATCAGAAGAGAGGGAGAATCCAGCAGCAGGGATTCACATAAATCTTGCATCAGTTTAGTAGGGGAATTTTTAACAAGGGTCTCTTGGGTACATTATCACTCATGTCCAAAACTGAGGCATAGCACAGAGACCTACAGTTTACCTAAAAGACCTTATCACATTTTAGAAGTTTTGCAGACTGTATCTGAATAAGAGGTTGTTCCTTCTTACCTCTCTGAAAGGTCATTATCAGCTCTGCTAACTATTGCAAGCCAGTTCCTGCAAGAAGCTACTTACACCCCAACATCAGTCTATTGAAATCAGATTCTCCACTTCCTTCAAGTTCAGAACTGATCAGATCCAGAGCTACAATTTTGAATCTGTTTATTTTAACTATATGCTGACTTTTTTTTCCTCTTAACTCTTGAGTCTATTCTTATATTGTTTTCCTGTGGTTGAATTGACCCCTCTCCATTATTATATCATACCATATTTTTGTTTATTTCATTTCAGGAAGTACAGCTATTGCTGAAGTATATGTCTTTTCATATTGTTATGGACTTTCACAGATAAGAGGGAATTGAACAAATGCCTCTTAAGACACTGTTCTCCTCAAAGAGATGGTCATTCCTATACATCTGTTTTCCTATATTTAGCCTCTTCGTTAAAGCAACAAAACCAAACACGCTAATTATTTTAAAAAATGTTTTTGCTTGTAGGTGGCATTGATATGATCTCACCTAAATTTGGGTGCTAATACTTCTGTTTCCTTCACATTTTCTATAAATGATGAAAATTAATTTCTTAGGAAAAAACCCCCCACATCATTCATGAATAATTAGCATTGGATATGGTTTTACTGTTAACAGGCAAAAACTAAACAAATTAAAGGAATGACTGGAACAATGCATTTTAGAATATACTTTCTAAAAGGACAACACTCTTTAAAATCAACTTTAAACTCACTCAGACAGACACACAGAGGATTGCAAATGATGCCTCCATCAGTCAGTTTGATCTTTCAACCCTGGAAGAGCATTCTGAGGGACAGCAGGTTGAGAAACCTTGAGTTTTCCCTTGAAGAAGTCAGCTTTAGGTTATAGAGGATGCTCTGTATCAGCATATCCCAAGCTTGTCCTGACTATACCTCCATCCAGGGTAGCACCATTAGCTTTTGCTTTGTTCTGGTCCCCTATGCCCCTCCACCCCAAGACACCAATTCAGCACCTACTGCAATCAAGGAAAGACTCCCATTGACTTCAGTAGCACCGGATCAGGCCTCATTATGGGGAAAAAGGTCACCACTGAAATGTATTCATGAGTTTGGCTCACTAATTGAATAGGCATAATTAATTAGAAATATTTTATGGTTTCTAAAGGGCTCTGGGCTGAGCAATGCACCTGAAGCAATGGAAGTCATTTCTTCACTGACTCAGCAACTTAAGAAAAAGTTGTGAGCCTGCTGAACCTTTTAAAAAGTTTTATCATCTATCATTAGTGTGGAACTAACAGGAGGTGGAGAATTCATGTAAATAACTTCTCCTGTTCTATACTATGCACTGAACAATTACAACATATTTCTTCCCTGCATTATGCAGCTGAATTCTGAGGGAGAAATCCTGAAGCCTCACTGAAGTCAATGGCAAAACTATTTTTTCTTTCTTCCCCTCCATTGAGATAGAAATTGATCCCTTTCTTTGAACAACCATGGATTGACTCTAAGGGGAGGTACTAAATAGTTTATGCACATTACGAAAGAGGAGGAGATCATTACCTCCTCCTACGTTTTCTTCTGCATATTATGGTGTCTGTTAACACTTCTCTCTCCAGTAAAATATTTGTTTACTGCTTTAATTTTTGTGAAGCCTGCAGATCTCATCCAACTAGGCCAGACACAGCAGAATTCTATTTCTCCTTGTGCAGCATCTACAGACTTGTTAACTAAGGTACAGTCAGTTACACTGTGCAAACCTACTGAAGATAGTGTGTTTGCTGAGGTGTTACTGGGGGCATAAAATAGTTTGCAGAACCTTTTATTATAAGTAACGTGTGAGAAGGAAAGAAACTGATTTGATTCCCACAGGAAAAACTACGGTTCCATAGCTGAGAGTCAGAAAAAAATTAAACATTTAACTTGTAGACTGGGCACATTTATTTATTGAACAACAGTAAGTACTGAACACCGGGATGTCATTTTTAGAGTCGCTTTTCAGAGCAGATCTGCATTGTCAGTCTGCCATGAGCAGCTCCCTTGCCTTCAACACACCAAGAAACAGGCAGATGCCTCCAGGCAACATATAAAATCACAGCCATTTGATTTCACACTCTTTGTTAATAGCACCTACCAAACTTTTCAAACGCTAAAAGCTAGAAGTGAAAGATGTGCAAGAAAACTAATCAAAGAGGTCTTCAAAGAGGTTCTGTGCAGGAGGTCATGGCAGATTTGAGTTCTATATAAATTATTTCTGATTTCAAAATGAGTGGTTGCTATTTCCATTTGACAAACTGAATATATGAGGGCCTTTCACACAGCTATTGGTGAGGAAAAAAAGCATTAAATAAAATTGAAAATGTGATTGTAAAGCAGAGTCATCAGAAGCAGATTTAATTCCTGAAACTACTTTAAGTTATGTTTAGCTAGATTTCAAGTTGACGTGTATCCCTTTAGCTCTGCATTTCCACATGTTTTATGTCTTTAAAATGTTTAACCTTAGCTTTTTTGTTTGTTTAATAAATATTGGAGGCTTTTATGTCCTGTCCTGTAACAAAACAGGCACAGATGCTGCATGGAACTTAAAATTATCAACAGGAATACTGTGTACATGCTTTCTTCTTTCACAGCAGATGTTGAACCTTTTATTTATTACAGGTCTAGCTGAAAGTCATACAAAGGTGTTTTCTGTGAAAGGTGCAGATGGAGCAGAAAGAAATGCACTTCAGAACATGAGCCCTTTCAGGAAGAATCTCTGCCAAGATATGCTCTCTTTCATTAAAGGTGTATCTTTAATTCCTGGAGACTCCAGGCCAATCCTGGAGGGTTGGTAACCCTAGGATTGACTGTAGCTGGGTGAGAGGCAGGAAGTCAGCGGACAGCATGGCCTTTGAGGGAACAGATACTGAGGGGCACAGAAAGCACTGCCAGGGTAGACTTGGAAATTGTGAGAAAGGAAACTGACCACTGTTGTTTGCTTCTCCTGTATTCAAAGAAACAGGACGTGGTATACTTTCTTTGAAAATAAACAGGATTGCACCAAAGAAATACCCAACTCTTATCAACAGCTTTTCCCCCTGCGAGGCCCCAAATATTAGCTAACACAGTGGTCCCCAAACTGTGGAGTGTGCCCCTGAAGGGGTTGCAGAAGAATGTTCTGTGGGGGGTGGCAGGGTCCGGGCTAACCTCCATTGGGGGCAGGCAGGGAGCGCCACCCAACCCCACTCTGACCCCAGCTCTGCTCCAGCCCCAGCTGAGGCCCCAGTTTTGGCTCCTGACCCTGCTCCAGGTTGCAGTTCCCAGGCCCAACTCTGACTGCGGCTCCTGGCCACAGCTCCGGCCGCGGCTCTGTTCCCTTACCCCGCTCCCAGGGGTGTGTGTGTGCAAGCAGATTACATTACAAGTAAGGGGTGGGCATGACATAAAAAGTTTGTGGACCACTGAGCTAACCCCTCAGGTCAAAGCAGTAGTATTTCCTCCTAACGTCTAAGCAAGAGCTTGAAATACCAATTTTGACCCACACTTATTTTGCTAATAGTGTTCTCAGGAAGCTCTAAGAACAATGAAGAAATCTTCCTGGCTCATGAACGTCAATGGAGCTATGATGATTTACAGTAGCTGAGGATCTGCTTAAGTAGTTTTCCTACCCTTGGAACATTCACTATGAAGTACTGCATATGACCCAACTGTATTACCTTAAGATGTAGCTGAGCAGTACTCTTGCTGCTATATAAGTAATTATTTATGGTATAAAATATTACTAATAGCCAAATAAGGGCCTGATCTTGCAAGGTGCTGAACAACTCCTGGAAGTGCTGAGTGTCTTCAACTCCCGTTGGACTGAAGTCAGTTGAAAGCACTCAGCACTTCACAAAAGGGGACACCAAGATGATGCACAAATACAGTACAACCCATTTTATGCCACTTTTCCATTACCTTCAGCGCCGTTGATTGTTCTCCTTAGTGACAAGATTTATGGTTTACCCTTGGTAACCCATTTTCCTCACTCTTCTGACCACCGGAGTAATGACACCCAGTAATGTCAGCCTCTCTCTGAACCCCAATGCTTTCATAGTATTTGTACAATAGCCCCATCCCCGCAGTATTTTCCTGCTTTTATGCAACTTAGCCATATAAATAAAAGTGCTTTATTTCTCTGAATTTTATAAATGCTACAGCTGATGCACAGTCAGAGGCCACGAGATTTACTGCAATTCCAGTCTCCTCATCAAAACTTCCATGGAACATGTCAACATACTTGTGTGCCCATGCAGTACTACAATCAACCTTTCCTGGACATGTTTCAAACAATCATGGCTAAGCACTATAATGGTTGAAATAATTGCAGTTTTCAAATTATAAAACAACATTTCAAACATTTCTGCAAAGTGAAACAACTGTTGTGAACAAGGCAAACACACAGAAAATAAGACCAACTGGCTCAGCCCAGAGGTATCACACACTTTTTTTTCAGTGCTGTTTTGTACGCAACAGATAACATGGAGGACTGCAAGCTTCTGTCCATTAATGCATTGATATCATGCAGTAGGTCTGTATGTAAAGCAAAACTAGCAGCTCTGTGACATCTCCCTTCTCCTCTTATAGCCCCTACCCAGTCAAGCCTCTGTGAATTGGGGGGCTAAGATATATTGGGAGAGAAGGGGGCCAGATCTGGGGAGCAGTTACCCAACATGACATGTTCCTCTCCCAAACCACAATACTTGTAGAAAAAATTAATGCCATATGAACTTTGGCTGTGTGCCATCCTATCTCCATAGTATGTTACAAGCACTCAGGGAGGGAAAGGAATCTACCTTTCAACCAGCCAAAGCCCAAATGTGGGAAACATTTATTAATCTAGGATATTTCAAATGCTATGCTCTTCATTCCTTTAGAGTAAATAAGTCTTTCTATAACCTCCCTTTGATTATTCTGTATTTTTGATGTAAATAATTTTGAACAAGAGAAGTGAGAGGGACATCAAATGTGCATAAAACTAGGATAATTTGGTACTAAACAGTGAATTTACCAAGCAGAGTTTTTTAGGTCCTCTTTCTCCTTCGTGTGTGGGGTTTTATCATGGGAGTGCAGGGAAAGGCCTACATGCACACACTCTGAACTCTAGTGATAGCCAGCGGAGTCAACTGGAATGAGGGAGATTGCAAGCATTTATGGGTCTAATTATCTCATTGAAACACATATATAGCAAGACACTTCATAACAAGTTGTGGATACTTGGAGTGGTCTGCCAAGTGTCACATCTCTTGCATGACACTCCCCCACATAGCAGCTATGATTTCATGCACAGTTGTGTGGAGAACTTAGCAGCAAAGGGAATAGGGTTGGCTTTTTAAGGGAATGAGTTGGGAAGCAAGAGGAAAATAAGTGGCTGCTTTCCCCCACATTCAGTGTCTCCTACTTGATCATTTGTTTCCAAAAATCAGTAGAGAACAAAAAAGACAAAAACAAAGGAATGGAAAGGGAGGAAAAGGAAAAGAAGGAATGGATCTGGGAGGGGAAAGGAGAGCAACATCTCAGTTTCCATCTGCTAGAAATGAATAAAAAATTTCTAAAAAGTCAGATCAAATATTTTCAAATTTGTCCGAGGTCCTTCTTCTCTGAAATGTTACCCACTTTTTTAGCTGCCAGGTCAGTCAAGGAGTCATGACAAGCATTGTTGTTAATGTGTAGAGAGCCCCATAGGTTCACTCAACTAGCTGTGGATTGTTACAACTTCCTGGCTCATATGATCCTCCCTAATTTAGATTTCCTGCAGGCCTAGAACAAAGATTTGTGTATATCCTGGAAACCTAGCAAATGGGGAGTGTCTCGCAAAACATCAAAAACTCTACTATTGAGCTATGATTATTAAAGCTGATTCAGCACAAAGCTGATTTCATTCACACTGGCATGGACCTTGCCAAAACTGACTGCTGCTGGAAATGTGGGTCCCCCTAAGTCACATCAGCTCACATGTTTTGGGATTGTTCCAGGATACAATCCTTTTTGGCTAAAGTAGGCAGGAAAATTAATATGATAATGGATATCTCCTTAAAAATTACACCTGTTAACTATTTACAACAGCTCGTTCTCCCCACATCAGCTGCTGAGACCCAAGCTATGTAAAGAAGAACCAGAATACAACCCAGGAGAGAGCTGCTACCCAGGGCACCCTCAGAACCCACCCCAACCATTCCTGGCCCAATCACCTCCAAGTGCCTATGCTCCCCACCACCCATCAGTGTCCCTTTCCCCTTCTACTCCTGACCACAGTCCAAGATCCCCCTGATGCTCCTGCTGGCTGAAACCTCTGATGCTGTTGTCCTCTCTGGTGCTTGTGACCTCTTTTTTTCTCTCCTGCTACTCCTTCTCCCAACATGCTGAGCTTTGGACCATGCATCTTAGGGTACATCTACACTACCCGCCGGATTGGCGGGTAGTGACTGATCGGGGATCGATTTATCGCGTCTAGTGTAGATGCGATAAATCGATCCCCGATCGTTCTGCCGTCAACTCTGGAACTCCACCATGGCGAGAGGCGGAAGTGGAGTCAACGGGGGAGTGGCAGCCATCGATCCTGCACCGCGAGGACATGAAGTAAGTGATTCTAAGTCGATCTAAGATATGCCGACTTCAGCTACGTTATTCTCATAGCTGAAGTTGCATCTTAGATCGATCTCCCCCTCCCCCTGCAGTTTAGACCGGGCCTTACAGTCAGGCCTCAGAAGCTGTGCAACAAGTAGGGTTGGATTGCTTCTGGGGGAAAGGCCAAGTATTGGCAGGGGAAAACTTCTTCTTACTAGGGAAGGAGCAGTTCCTCTTGCCTACGGAATTTCTTGAGTAAATAAAGAACCCAAGGTCCTGGTCCCAGAGCTTCTCCAAGGACCTGCTTATAGAAGGTAGGGCCCAGACCCCAACTCCTCCTCCCATAGGGCTTCTGTTAGGAGTCCCTTCTCCCACCTATCCTTCCTTGGATGGGAGGGTCTGTGCCCCTCTGGCCCCCACCTCTCCATATTGGTATAAGCCCCTCTGCTCCAGGTATCTCTCCCCACTGCTGACAGAGTCTGAACCCCTTCAGCCTCTTGCCCCCATTTCTCCCTGTCAAAGCTGATTCCCCACTCTGGCGCCCACAAGGATTCTAAAAATTAATACTGGCCACTCCAGACTTGTATTAAACTCCCATGGTTACAGCTTTTCTCTGACCTTGGATTGGTAGATGCTGCCACCACCCGAGCGCAGAAACCCTTCGAGAACTTAGGAAGGCGCACTTGGGAATTCCTTCCTGTGGGATTCCCTCAAGCCCTTTCACATACACACCCTCTGGGGAAGAGCTGAGAAAGAAAAAAAAAAAGGAAATCAGCTGTTGCCACCAGCTAATTAAAAAAACGTGCACAAACCTCTTAAGACACAAAAATCCAATTCTGCTCTTTAGAAAATAAATTTTATTAACAAATGAAGGACATAAATCCACACCGTGTAGAGGTCAAGCATAGGAGTTTATTACACACAGTGCTGGCGGAGTGTCACCTTGTTTATTAGGCTCAGAGACACTGCCAATCAATTGATTACAATAGAATATATAGATTTTCCATGGGCAGGAGAAAGTGACGGGGTAGGCAGTTCCACACCCTGGGATAGGTTTTGCAGCAAGACAAGATAGCACATTAGCCAATGGTTAAAAGTTTACATAATGTCTCCGCCCATGGTCTCAAATAAACAAGTTAACATTTAATTAATACTTTGATAAAATGTTATTAGTATAAAATATATATGTTGAATTCTGATTTGGGGTCCATAGGAATGGAGCAACTCCTTTGATTGTCCACCAGGTACATTCATAGGGGTTAAAGCAAAGAAACAGTGAAAGTATATGGCAATAAAGATTGTCCCCTTTATGTCTTAAGGCAGGCACTGGTCCCTGGGAAGGGAGGTGGAAGGATGCCATATCTTATACTGACATGTGCCAACTTTTCATAAACTCAAGGTTGGATCTGTGAACATTCCCTACAGAAGAGACTGACACAATAGGAACAGGGATCCTGTCTTCAATTTGCAACTCTGAATAAGACACAATTATTTAGTTCTTAGCTCCAACACCTGGGAATTTGCTGACCAGGCCTATTTTAGCAAACACAAGATTATCTGTTTACCCAGCTTTCTCTTAGCTAATCACTATTTGCTAGGCCTCTGGTCTCTAGACCAAACTCTGGACTTTGGGTCTGAGAAAGAGCTGGCATAATCCATATACCAGGTTGTTATATAAAATGCACTTGGTTTTTAACCCTTCAACAACAACAAAAAAGAATAAAAGAAAATACATCTGGGAACTCAAGCTATTGCTAGATTTAAAAAAAAACCCAAAACCTACAAGGATTAAGCATCAAGAATAGCTCTCTTGAGGTCCAGTTTAAAGGTTACAAGCAAAACAAAAGCACCTGGGGTTAGCACAGAGGAATCCACAAGCCACAAAGAAATAAAAGGGATAAACCTAATCATGTCTTCCTAGACATTTCCTGATCTACTTACATATCTGGGGTTTTAAATTGGTAGTTTCTAGGTATGATACTGATGATTTTTCATACGTGGCCCAAACTTCTTACAGCATAGCCCTGCCCTGCCTGCCTCTCCCCAGGAGAACAACACAGAGAGGCAAAAGGGGAGTCTTGTTTCAATTTTTAAAAGTTCCAGCCTTCCCATTGGCTCTTTTGGCCAGGTGCCCACTCACTTCCTTTTACCTATGCATAGCAGTGAGACTTTTAAACCCTTTACAGATAGATCAATTAGAGAACAGCTACTAAAAGGGATTTTATAGCTACTGGCTGGGTGGGTGTCCATAAAAGGGAGCTCCCCCCACATTTATCACACTCCCCCAAACCAGTTGCTCACTCTGAGTCCCTCTGGTCCTGGGGCCCTATTCACTGCTTGAGGTCCTGGGCCCCTCCCTTGCCTTTCCTCCCTGCCCAGCTCCATTGCTTCCATGCAGGGAGGGATTAGAAGGTGGGGCCCCCTCTTCGGTCTGTAATTCTCCTCCATTTTCCATGGCTGCTGCTGGGCCCCAGGGGCAGAAGTGTCCCTGGCAGTGCCCATCTGACAGGTACCCCTAGGGGCAGAGGCTAGCAAGGAGAGAACGGGGTGACTGGCATTTTGCAGGGAGGAGTAATAATTTCTGATGGGGCAGGAGGAAGGTTAAAAACTCTTTGGGGAGCACCCCTTGTACTCCCCCTACTGAAATATTTCGCTGCCCCCCGCATCTCCTCATTGCTCCTCAGTCCCCTTTGTGTCCTGCTGGTTACCTTCCTGCCGAGGGGCAAGGCAGTTGTGTGCAGCTCCGAGGTGATATCTGTCACAAGTGACAAAGCTCAGCATCTCCCCAGCATGGGAGCATGTGCAGGGTGGTAGTGGGGGGCTGGGGCATGGGAGCACGTGGGGGGGTGCCTGGGAGCAGGTGCAGGGTGGTAGTGGGGGACTGCGGGGTGCCTGGAAGCATATGCAGGGTGGGAGCAGGGTGGTAGTGGGGGGCTCAGGCATGGGAGCACGTTGGGGGTGCTTGGGAGCAGGTGCCTGGTGGTAGTGGGGGACAGGGTGGTGCCTGGAAGCACATGCAGGGTGGCTCTGACCTGGGAGCAGGTGCAGGGTGGTAGTGGGGGGCTGGGGCATGGGAGCACGTGGGGGGGGGCTCTGACCTGGGAGCACGTGCAGGGTGTTAGTGGGGGACAGGAGGGTGCCTGGGAGCATGTGCAGGGTGGCTCTCACCTGGGAGCAGGGTGGTAGTGGGGGGCTGGGGCGTGGAAACACGTGTGGGGGGGGTGCCTGGGACCACATGCAGGGTGGCCTAGCCTGGGAGCAGGTGCAGGGTGGTAGTGGGGGGCTGGGGCGTGGGAGCACGTGGGGGGGGGCTCTGACCTGGGAGCACGTGCAGGGTGTTAGTGGGGGACAGCGGGGTGCCTGGGAGCAGGTGCAGGGTGGTAGTGAGGGGCTGGGACGTGGGAGCACGTGTGGGGGGTGTGCGTGGGAGCACGTGCAGGGTGGCTCTGACCCGGGAGCAGGTGTAGGATGGCGCAAGGGGCTCGACATGGGGTCGGTGGGCAAAGCTGCCCGCGCTCCCCGGCCCGGGCCAATGCTGCTTCCCCAGGGCCAGAGGGGAGCATCCCTCTGCGGCCAGCAGCAGCGGGCCCGGGCTGGGCTCCTCCCTGCATGGGGGGCTCCCATTGGTGAGAAGCAGCGCTCGGAGCCTGCCCCCAGCTTGGCTGTACGCGCTGCCCGCGGGGGAAGGGGCATGAGGGGCGTTCGCCCGCCCGCCCACCGCCCAGGATTTCCAGTGAGGCCGAGGCCAGGCGGCCCCTTGCCCAGCCCCTCACTCCACGGGCGAGCTGCAGCGCCGGACCCCCTGCCTCCAGCTGCTCGGGCCGCCCGCCAGCCGGCGCCGCAGAGAGAGGGCGGGGAGAGAAACGGCGCGGGACCTACAAGCGAGCTGGCTCGGCCCCCAAGCGCCGGGGCTGCTCCCCGGCCTGAGCCCGGCGCGCCGCGGGTGCAAGCTGGCCGCGCGCTGCCAGGAGCCATGCGGAGCCGGGAGAGGCTGCGAGGGGGGCTCGCCTCAGGAGGGGCTCCCGTGTGGGCTGCGCTGCTCCTTCTCCTGGGCCGCTGCCTGAGGGCTGCCCACGCCTACAACCTAGACACACAGCGCCCCGTGGTCTTCAAGGGGCTCCGTGGGACGTTATTTGGCTATTCGGTTGTGCTGCACGGTTATGGCACTAGTAGATGGTAAGTGTCGCCCGCCAGGCGAGTTCTCGGCTCTCTGTAACTCTGGCCGCTGCCTGGGAAACCTTTGGGAACTTTCCTAACAGCGGTGAACCAACTAGCACCATTCTGCTGCTCGCTGATTTTGCTGGTCCCCCTGACCGGGCAATGACTGCAGCCCCGCTGCTCACGTTCTGACTAAGGCCCCCCCAGGAAAGGTTTTGCTTTGTGGGTCACTCGGTGAGATCTTCCCAAGAACTACTTCTTCCAGGGACGGCTTCAAATCTGAACCTCATTCAAGTTGTCCCAGATCGCGCAATCCTGCGTCCGATTAAAGTTACAGTAACTTTTTGGCTACTCCATTACATGGGGCATCCACTTACAGCATTCCCGCTGCAAAGAAACCGAAGAAGTTGGGAAGCAGTTTCTTTTCGTTTGCCATTACACAGTTGCTTATTGCAGACGTTTGCACCCTGGGTGCAGAAGAGCATGAAGCTCATCTCTAATTCTCCTGGGTACTGGGGGCGGGGGGTTGCCTTTTAGTGTTTGCATTTCTGTTGTCGGGGTTTAATTTTTTTTCTCCTCACTTTCAGGTTGGTTGTGGGTGCCCCTAAAGCCAACTGGTTGGCAAATAGCTCTGTGGTCAATCCAGGTGCAATTTTCAGATGCAGGATCGGGAGCAACCCCAGTGGGACTTGTGAACAGCTTCAGATGGGTGAGTTGAACGGTGTTTGCACCTGAAGATGATGTTACCTCTTCAGCGAAGAACTCCAAGCTTGCTTGCCACTTATAGTTGAATACAGAAGCTAGCCGGCCACTACAACCCTCTTATTTAGAAGAAGCAAAGTGCACACTTATGTTCCCTTGATTCCTCAACAGTTATAACTGACAAAATAAACAACTAATAGAATTTTCCCAAAAGCATGGAGAAATATTGGATTGTCTCAATAAATGCTCCTCCTTCCACTATTTTGCAAATACTTTCAAACCATCTTAGTGGCTATTTATCATTAAAAAACCTGTACAACATAGCCCAATTTCGATCTGACTAAACAAACCTCCTTCAACTTATACCAGTGCTTGCAATAATACAAGAACCTAGAGGTGTCCTCTATGTGCTTATTTCACATTTTTGACTCATTTTGATATTTCATAAATTAGCATTTATATTTACTATTCAGTAATATAAAAGATCAATGCTTTTATAAATAGAACAGGAGTACTTGTGGCACCTTAGAGACTAACAAATTTATTTCAGCATGAGCTTTCGTGAGCTACAGCTCACTTCTTTGGATGCATAGAATGGAACACACAGACAGGAGATATTTATACATACAGAGAACATGAAAAGGTGGAAGTATGCATATGTACTCTGTTTGTATAAATATCTCCTGTCTGTGTGTTCCATTCTATGCATCTGAAGAAGTGAGCTGTAGCTCACGAAAGCTCATGCTGAAATAAATTTGTTAGTCTCTAAGGTGCCACAAGTACACCTGTTCTTTTTGCGGATACAGACTAACACGGCTGCTACTCTGAAACCTGCTTTTATAAATGTAGATTCAATTATTTAAAATATAAATCCTAAAAAATCTAGATTTTAAAAACGCTGTCTTTTTCTTACCAATAGAAAGGAATACAATAAAATTAGATTAAAAAAATGAATTAACCCTAAATTGAAATGACAGTTCCCATCTTCATATTTATTTTTCTTTCCATATTTTGCTTTCAGCATCTATTATTCAAAAGGCTTTTGAGAATTTAAATTAAACCTCTGTTATTTCCCGCTCTGAGAAAGTAGTTCAATCTTCTGAACTGAGGGCAACTGTAATTAAAGTCAGTGGGGAAAAGAAAAAAAGTTTCCAAATTATGCTCTGGAGTTTCTCTCTAAAACATTTCCGTTCCCAACCCATGATGAAGTAACTGGAATGTTTTTTTTCAGATGGATTGCTAATGGCATACAGGCAACTATATGTATCCTGCTCCAAGTATATGATTTTTGTACAAAATGCAGCAGTCCATCTGTTAAAGGAAACAGGTTGCTGTGAACACATCACCCCTGTCTTCTGTCCTTGTCCTCCTTAACTACAGAGTCCGGTTCCATGTCTGTATCCTGTAATCAGAGCCATGCGTGAGATTGCCCTGAGCTACCTGAAATATCATCTCTCCCACGTCCATTGTGATCCACTGAAACCATAAAACTCAGCCAATAGGGGAGGTTTGGGAGTGCAGGAAACAGCTTTCAAAGGAGCTGGACTATAGAACTTGCTCCCATAAGACATTAGCTACTGTCAAAAAATAAATGCTCTTTGCTTTAACTTAGCTTTCCCTTCATTATTCCTACACATAAGCCAATATCCCCACATGTAGATTGGGGTTACAGAACCTGAGTAACCTCAGGAAGTAAGAGGCTTAGTTTTGGCTGTGGTTGTTACATTTCTCTTTTTGGATCAGTACTTTTTTTATTTATGTGTCAATCCTGATTTGACTTTGTGACCCTATGCAGTAGAGTGAAGTGGCACATGGAGCCACGTAAGGTAGACAAAAAATATGTAAAGGATTTCTATGATCTAGTGGTAATAACAGCCAAATTAAATCCCTGCTCCTTGTGCTCTTTCTAAATAAAGTGAGCAGGCCCCTACATTATGCCACATTGATAGTTAGCTAGGAATGCCCACTACTATCTATGTGGCTGCCCTAATGCAATCCTATAATTCACTGAAAGAATGGAAAATGCTCAGAGCCACTGGCAAAGTGGCTTAAGCGGGTATTATTACCTTCTACATGCTGTTTAATGTTTGTTGCCTCTGCAGGATTTCTTGATTTTGCTTTTGCTAGTTTTGTCAATGAAGAAGAAGGAAGAATGAGTCCTTGATTGTGTTAAACACAATCACTACTGATTTTCTTGACAGTTAACAGGTTTCTGAATTGAACCTGGGGTGTAGCTAAGCAATTACAGGTTTAAAACTTGCCAAAGGCTATTCTTAAATGGATTTGGGGGACTTCTGCCAGCAGATGTAGAGGCTGCAGGAGGTACACACTGATGTTTTCTGGCTTGTACTGCACTTCATTGAATGCTTATGTGACAATATGAACAGGACTCTCCACATGCCACTTTGCTATTGATGACAATGGCAAATATAAACATTTATGGGCATGTCTACACTAAAACCTTAAGTTGACCTATATTAGGTCAACTTACAGCCACTGCAGTCATTAATGTGGTGGTTCATGTCCACACTATCCTCCTACAGTCAGTGGTGGCTGGTGCATGTCTTCAGCAGGAGCTCTTTCACTGACTTAAAGGGGCAGTGTGGGCAGCTGAAAGCCCAGTCTCTCTGCTCCGCTTGCAGCTCCTGCCGGAAGACTGGCTGGATTGCTCCCCATCTGTTCCCTGCAGGAGCTGCTCTTGGCTGTATGTTCGAGTGGGGAGCCAGGAGCCTCGATGAAGTACGGGAAGCTGTACTCGATGCAGTACAAGCACGGAGCCAGCTGCGGGCATTGAGCTGGGACTTCGGAGGGAGGACTTTCTTGTCAATTTGGAGCCATGACAGCCAACAGCCCATGTAAGTAACGCAGTATCTACATGGACACTGCGTCGCCCTAACTACACTGACATAAGCCTACGCCTCTCATGGAGGTAGAGATATTATGTAGGTGTAGTAAGGTACTTACATCGGCAGGAGAAAGGCTTAACTATGCACTGACATAGTTAAGTTGACATAAGCTGCTTTCTGTCAATTTCACTGTCTAGTGTAAACCAGGGCTAACTTAGCACTCATAATGTGCTGTTAGTTTGTTTTTTTTTAAAAACTGGACCATTTCCCCATAACACTAAACTGGTTCTAAAACAATCCTCATGTTAAAAAAATCCAAGCTATATAAAAAAAGAACAGTTCTGCCATAAAATAAATAAGTTAAAAACAGCCATATTGGAGGGGAATGGGGGAAAGAAGGAAGTTAAATAAGACACAGGTTGGGCTAGCCTGATTACCCTCCTCAGTTCAATCTTTCCTTTTATATATGACCTTTAGGCAGGGAGACAAAGGTAGACAAAGGACAATTAAGTCTAACTTATTTAGGTATCTATTTTTTAGCATGGACATTTTGTAGATACAGTACAGTATCTTTCTCTGACTGAACTTGTTTTTTCTAGTTAGTATTTTTCACAGGACATGTTCTGGTTCTGACCTTTTAGCATTGGTGGTTGTTTGCTTTGAAAATTAGTTATTTCAATAGGAGGAGGAATGGCCATTTTAATGAGCGTAACCTCAGTAAGATTTGAAGTCTCTACTCATGCAATGCAAGAAACACTTTTTCAGAGAACCCACCTCTTCTAATTATGAGCCACAGATATTGCAGATGCGCTAAAATAGTTATAAGAGGATTCTTGCTGCTGTTCTATGTCTACAACAAAGGTATTGAGTATTACAAGCTTTTGGGATAGATCCTTGGCCCTATTAAGAGCTCTCATCAACAATCTGATGTGGCAAAGCAGCTTTACGAGTGGTTTAACCAGCTAGCTGCTGATTCTTCCTCTATTAGGAAATTTTTGGTTGGCCAGAGCTACGAGATCCCAAAGGCTTCTGGTGTAGGAAAGTTATCCAGAGCAGTCTTGTGCTTCAGTGATATCAGCTGCCAGATCTGCCTCTTGGGCTCACGGGCAGCCAGGCATAATTTAGAAAAGCCTGCTCTAAATTATGCTGGATTGGTTTCCAACTGGCCCCATGACGCATGGGCCATGAAGGTACTTTCAGGGCACCTTTGCCTTCCCAACCCCTCAGCTGCACTCAGCATATTTCACCCATAGCTGAGCATCTAGCCCATTGAATACAAAGGGCAGTGGAGTTCAGTGAATCTCTTCTCTAGTTTGTTAAATTATGAATGCAGCATTTCATGAAATTCAGACTTAATTTGCTGTGTTTTTGGTTTGTCAATAAAATCAAGTATTCTGCTCTATAAAGTTATACACAAACCGGGCTTTTATAACAGTGATTGCACATGAGAGGTTTTTTAGTGCTTAGATGTGTGCAAAAATACAAAGAATAAAGATTCAGGGTATATTATTTTAGGTGACGTCCCAGAAGACCTATCAGGGCCTTAATTCTGTGACATGCTGCATGCTTTTAACTTTCATTGAGTCCAGCTCCCTCCCCCACCAAGTTAAGATGATTGTATATTATTGTAGAGGGATTCAAAATATAATATTCATCGTTTTTAGTCAATGATATCTTGTATGTTCAATTTCTCGCAAAGTAAAAATTGAGTATGATCAATATGCCAATAACACTGAGAGGAATCAAGTTATTGTTCACAAAAGTAGTAAGTCATTCATGCTGTTTAGCATTAAACAAAAGAAAAGTTATATTCCAGTTATAAGCTTACACAGAGGTCTAGCAGTTTCTTGAGGTAGAGACCAGAGCTGCCACCCACAATTTCTCCCTTTAAACCCTTACCATAATCAGGCTAGATACAAGTTGCCCTGTAGCTCCCCCAGGTGAAAGATTACAGTTGAAAACAAGGGAACATCTCAACAACGTTCTGCAAATATTTCCTTGGAGGGACTAAAGAATTTGTATCACCTGCGTTCACACCCCTCTTCTGTCCTCATTCCCTTAATATTTTAATTACCTGGAGGCGGAAGGGAGAGGGAAGTGTTCACAGAAATATTAAAGGTCATTTGTGGAAAGCAAACTTCAAACTCAAATGCAAGTATTTGCACCAACAGCCTGATTCTGAGACTTACACTCATCCAGTTGGGAGAATGGAAACAATCCCATGTGACTTACCTCCAGTCAACATTATCCATGCCAGCTCACTTTACAGCTGTTGAACAGATGAAGAGAATTGCTACTGCACAATTTTAAGACCAAGAATTATTTACTGTGAATAACAACAAATCACTGAATAATTTGAAATAAGTATATAAAACAATTCAAAGAGGCTCAGTTATTTGAGTGACTTGTTTACTCCTAATTATAGTACACAACTGTACATCTTTTCCTTCCATGTGCATTGATATTTTGGGGTCTCCTGCTTTGATACTCAGCATATGTTGCTGACTGGATGTATTGGAATAGATTTATCAATCCAAGGCTTGATGATTTGTAGGGGCTGCCAAAGGCAGGGGCCTGCATGACTTATATTTGACTATGCTGTTTCCGTGGAGTGTCATGTAGTGGGGATGACAGGGAGATATTTCTTTCATCTCTGCAATTTACACAGGCTGCACTTTTATTTATTTCACAGTGACTTTACAAGAGCAAGGCATGCCCCTTTCCCCTGAGGCAATTAAGTTGCCATTTTCTCTCTGGTGTTTTCAGCAGTGCTGTTCTCTGTTGTCTGTAAACTGATGCAGACTGTGCTGACTGTCTTCTCACTGGATTAAACATGGATAATATCATGCCCACGCTCATCATTATATCCATGGTATTAAGCCCACGCTCCCTTAACCCATCTTTATGCCCACAAGAGCTTCATACTATTCCTTCCTTAAAACAATGCTAGAAATCCTACTATTAAATAAAGGGGAACAACGACGAATCTTGAGAAGGAGTGGAGAGCAGGAGAAGAGTAGAAAATGAGAGAAGCTTCAGAGGAAACAGGAGATGGTGGAAGAGCAGAGGGCCGAAGTTTAGAGTCAAGGAGAAGGGAAAATAACCAAGTGGGTAAGGGAGAATACAATGGATGGGAGAAGAGGAAAGTGCTCTTTCTCACTGCCTCTGAAGTTCTTAGGGACACCTAAAACTGGGTGACAGAAGGGAGCACTGAGACCGGAGAAGATACAAATGAAACCTCCCCGTCTCAGACCACATGACAATCTAGTCTTATTTGCTGTTCAGGAAAAACCTTCAAAAGTTCTTGGAACATGAGATAATTTGAGAGGCTAACTTTCCCCACTGCTTTCATTTTAATAAAAATATACATTGATTCTTCTGAGACAATTCTTGTTTCCCCTGTATTACATAAAGAGGCTATACATGGAATAAGAGGAGGCAATACATCAAGTCAATAGAGGGGGATTTTCTTTTCAAGAAATTTAGCAGACACGTAGAACTCAGTATGCATTTGTTCAAATTTAATAGCCCTTACACCAATATGTTACAAATAAATGTCAGCTCTGATGCAAGCCCATTTGCCCCTCCATTAATGTCAATATACAGTATGTTTCTGTTGTGTTCACTGATCTGTATAGGAGCCCTCTGCTGGCTAATTTATATGTGACAGAAAGATTCTGTGTTGTGTTGGTGGATAAAGGATTTAGTTTGCCTTGGGACAGGTGAGCACAAGTCTTGTTGGAGTTTTTTATTCCAACTATCATACAAAATTCAGATAGAAAAATAGATATCTTAGTAGTTTTGGTAAATTGAGCAGCAAAATGCTATCTGAAGATATTGGACTGAAACACTGAGTACTGTATTCTGTCATGTGCTCTTGCAAGTAAATACGTAAGAGAGACTTTTATAAAAATCAAGTATCAGAGGGGTAGCCGTGTTTGTCTGGATCTGTAAAAGCAGCAGAGAGTCCTGTGGCACCTTATAGACTAACAGACGTTTTGGAGCATGAGCTTTCATGGGCTCATGCTCCAAAACGTCTGTTAGTCTATAAGGTGCCACAGGACTCTCTGTTGCTTCTATAAAAATGTGTTTCCAACTGTAATTGAGCCTTTCAAACAGAATATATATATATATTTAAATCGTAGTCCTCTCTACATAAAAGTATTCTTTCCACACACACCAACTTGTTGGGAGGAAACAAGAACTTGCCAAATATTTATTTGCAGAATTTCTCAAAGTCCTTCCATGTGTAAAAGTGCTTTCTAACATTTAAAGAGAAGCAAACTAGCAAATACCTTTAAATAATTGCTTTCATTCTGTATAAAGAGTACTCAGTACACAGAAGTTTGATCCATAATGGTTTCACCTCCAACATAAAGATTGTAGATATAGACATCTTATTTTATCAGAATAGGAATACCTAGTAGAGCTGATTTCAAAGTGCTGCATCAAGAGGCTTTTTTGAGGTTTCAGATTAGGGGACTGGGCAAAATCAACTGTAAGGGTGGGTTTGGATCTGGGAGTCTGAATACAGTATGGTAGAGGATTAAGACCTGAGGTTTGGGTTCACTGCTAGATATGAAAAATTCTCCCATTTTGGATTCACTGAATACCTAATATTAGGTCTTAAATTTCCTTGTTTACCAATGATGAATCTTTATAATAAGATAGCATACTTTTTATGATAAATTAGCTCAGTGAATAACAATGCCACTTTATTAGTACTTTCCTTGAGATCACACCACAGGGGTGAAGTCCTTGGCTATAAAACAAGCAATGAATTTTTTTAACAGGAGTGCTACTCATGTTGGATTTGTGCTCAGCTTCCCGATTTTCTCAGTTTCAGCAGTGATGATCACACAATCAGAGCTCAATGACTAATAAGTCCTGTTCACACCTAATATGCTGTGTTTGGATCTGGACATATGATATGTATGGCAGCATACCTTCCTTTCTGAAAAATATGAACCATGCTAAATATCTGTACATGGAACTTCCTGTACAAAACACATCTGTATAAATTCTGCTGAACTTACACTGTTTAATATAATCATCTAGTAATCAAGCTGTATAAGAAGGAAGTCCATAGCACTTCAGTATATTTCCTGTGATCAAGCTGATTGTCATAGCTTTTTTGTTTTGTTTTGGTTTCGTTGCTCCAGGCAATCCGGCAGGAGACTATTGTGGAAAGACCTGTTTTGAAGAGAGAGATAATCAATGGCTGGGTGTCAGCTTGTCCAGGCAGCCAAGGGAAAATGGAACCATTGTTGTATGTATTGCCTTAAGTACTGTATGCATTTTGTCACACTACCTTCACAACTTTTACATTTTCCTTTCGCATCTCGTGTTGTTTTTTTTCCCTTTATATATACAGGCATGTGGACACAGGTGGAAAAATATATATTACATAAAAAATGAACACAAACTCCCTAATGGTGTTTGTTATGAAATCCCTCCTGATTTTCGAACACAACTAAGTAAAAGAATAAGTCCTTGCTATAAAGGTAAGCAGAGAGTTTGGTGATTTCTAGGGTTTGATAAGATAACATCCTACTTGATTTGAGGAAATAAAAGAACAGATATGCCCCTGGAAAAAAGAAATGAGCTGGGGGTTGTGAACACTTTAAACTGTTTTGTTTCTTGTCTGCCCCCTCCTCCCACCTGCCGTGGGTAGGCTTTCTGCTATCCAGGGCCTGCATTGTGGGTTCTGAAGACAGATATCTGGCCTATGGACCATACTTTCTGGTGAAATTTTGATCACGTTGAAATAATGTTGATTCAACATCTGAAAAGGGCAACCAGTATTTACTCAGTGGGCTGGTCCCTGCAGGGCCTATCTTCTTTATAAATAGGCCAGTGCAGGCTCAGTTCATCTCTTTGCTCCGTTCACCTGCTAGGCATATAGAGCACAATGTCTGAGTTGACTAGAAACAGCATCCTCAACTGGCTGTTGTTCCCTCTTTCTGAGCATCAGACAGACTGTTCCCAGTAGCAGCCGGTGCTGCCTCCCCATTCCTGAGTCTAACACCTGCCAGGCCTAATCTCTCACCCAACTTGTAGCCTGCAGAAAGAGGCCTCAGTGCCCCTGTGCAATCTACAGGGGAACAAGAGTGAAAGCAGGATGGGACCCAAGATGGGAATGGTGGCCTCAGGGCCCCCAGCAACCTACCAGGGGATCCCCAGCTCCTGTGGTACTTTCCCCAAACCTGAGGGAACAATACATCAAAATATTTAGTGATCCTCTTCCCAGTTGAGGTAGGGGAGAGCAGATAATCTGGCCTTCCCACAGATGAAGAAACTCCTTCCAGCATCCCCCCCCTGGAATCAAAGACAGCCACTGGCTGGATCATCCTTTCACTTCCCATGGTTACTGAGTGAAGGGAGTAGGAGGCGGGTAAATGACTGATGAGTGTACATGGGAGTGAAATGAAGGAGAGACTGAAGGGAAAGTGTTAGTAAAGAAAAGTAAGATATTGGAGTTGGAAGAGCATGGATATAAGGAGCCTTGCAGAGGAAAGACAAACGGACGTAGGGGACTGAGATTAAAAACATGAGAAAGAAAGGATAAGAAATGAAAGAGATGGAAAGTGGGAACAAGACACTGGGATATCCAATGGAGGAGCTCTTCCAAAAATCTAATGGAGCAGCAGGAGAAGGCAAAAGAAGCCATGGCTGACCATAGATACGAGGAATAGTTTGATTATTACAGCTCTAAACTATACATGTACTGGATTCCCAGCAGCGATGCATAGGCATCATGAGAACTCCAATTAAAGTAGTTATTTCCATCAAAAGTATGGCTGGAGTTGTAAATGGGATGGGAAGAGGAGTGTTAACCTCCTAGCATTTGTTATTCAAGCACTGTGTATAGTGACATTTCACTTTGACATGTGTTTTTGTGGACTGACTTGTATTAAAGGAGATTGTCGCCTTTTTAGAATAGCTAAATCCAGGCTTCAAAACCTAGCTCCAGTCAAGTGATGCATTTTGAATGGGACAATTTTCTCAAGTCCTTTGTTATTCTGGTATGAAGTTGAAGTCCATGTACTATTTCCAACGGTCGAAACCAGTTCTTGTTACTTATCTCTACTTTTATTTCAGAGAGCTGCAGAGGAATTCTGAAACTCTCTATTTTTCAAGATGATTGTAGACTTTAAATCATTTTTGCTTTTATATTCAGATCATGTGAAGAAGTTTGGAGAAAACCATGGGTCATGTCAGGCTGGGATGTCTAGTTTTTACTTTAAGGTGTGTATTAAAAAAATAGGTTTTCTATTTAATTATTTCCTGGAGAACATCATACATTTGTGCATAGTTGTGATATTTCATTTTTTTTTAAATGAAATTTATTAAAGATAAGAGTTTTAGGTATATAATAATTTTCAAAATGCCAAAACATAATTTATCATGGCACTCTATTTTAAATCCAAAATTCCTTTTTATTTTGAAAGGAAGTGAAGAGTATGATAGAGCATATTTTTTATTATTCCATTCAGAATAACCTATTGAAAGAAATATTAAACACTAATAAGGCTTACATTCTGTATATAAAGAGTGATGCACTATAGTGTACATTTTTATGTTCTACCTGAAAATATGATTTCTAAAATATTCTGCTGAGGGGGAAGATACCTTGTTTGTGGTTTTCTTTAAATTGCTCACCGCTCAAAGCTTTTAGTAGGGAAATAATAACCATATTTAAAAAATGTAAAACATTTTATATGTGATCTGATTTTAATGCACTGATATTGAGCCAAATACATCTCCAGTGTAATTCCATTGACTTCAGGGGAGTTATATCAGGCATGAATTTGACTCATCATGCTTATCTTTAAGAGTTTAATACATAAACATAACACTTTTTTTCTCCAGGATTTAATTATAATAGGAGCCCCAGGATCATATTATTGGACTGGTTCTGTCTTTGTGTACAATACCACTGCGAATACCTTCCAAGCTTATACAGATTCGAGGAACCAAGTAAAATTTGGAAGTTACTTAGGTATTTAAAATATTTTTTATTCATCTGTTTAGCTAATTCCCTGGTCTATACAACTGGGTGTGAAATGTCGTCTTTGTTACATCCCAGAGTGGCAATATTGCAGACCTGTCTTGTGATTCTGAGTGTGATGTTAATCTTAAAATCTCACTTTTATTCTGTGTTCCTCTACATTCTTCTCATCTGAATTGCCTCAAACATTTATTTCTGAACTGCTTTATCTTCATTTACAATAATTTCTAATCTTGTTTGATTTAAAAGAGTGACAGTTCACATTGCACACTTCAGACTGCTCTGTTTGTAAGGACTTTGATTATAAATGGTTTTGTAGACTTCACTCAGCACTGCAATAAGCAGATTTCATGCAGTATTTAAATATGTTTAATAACAGGCTCAATGATGGCTTTGCCATGAACTTAGAGTAAGGGGTTGTGTGTTATTGTCCTTCCCCATGGACAGCTGGGAGAGGGATTGTGACTCAGTCACAGGCTTCCTTCTGCTTCTCCAGGGAAGGAGTAAACTACAGTAAGTCTCTGTACTGCACAGCACACACACGTTTCCCAATGCACTGGTGCAGCTATCCTGGCCGGCGGATTGGGGCAGCAGAGAAGGTCTGCCTAGTCCCCACCCCAATACATCCCATCCTGCTAACTGTCTGAGAGTCCGTCCCCGCGTCCCCCCCCGCACTGCTGCTCCTGTGGTGCCCCTTCATGCCATGCTAGCTGAGTCACAATTTATTCCTTGCCCTGGGCTTCCCTGTGTGTCCAATCTCCTATATTTCTGTCTTTTAGGTTGCAGTTTCTTCAGGGCTGATTCTGAACTCATTTTGTATATTTTTATAGTGCTAAGCACATTGTCAGCACATAAATAACAATAGTATTAGCAACTGAGGAAAGTATATTTTGTGACCAGCATATAATTCAAAGCAGACTACTGTAATTAATCTATATGCGTTCACTATCCTTTCTTCTGGCAGTGATCAATGATTGGACTCTGCTTTATAGAGTTATTGTTTCTTAATAACCAGTGTGGAGATTATGGCAATCTGGAGTTTTATAGGAGAAGAACATGAGAAATGGGTGTTGTAGGGTTTGATTTCAAGATGGAGGGAAGAGAGGGGTTTCAGTAGCAGCCCCCCCCAAGGAAGAGAATACATTGGGAAAGAGAAGTCAGTGAATAAATAATGTTTGGCAGGATTTCCTTAGCTGTACTTGAATAGCTCTAAATACAATAATAAAAACAGGATGTGGTCGCAACATTTTTAGCCACTTTCTTGGTGGTTTTAAATTATAATGATTACCATTTTGAAAGAAGTTCATATAGTATAAAAGATCTGAACTTAGGTATGTATATGAATACATTCTAGACATGCATCTTAATGAGTTAATTTATAATTATCAGAAGTTTAACTCCATCTATGCTTCCTCTTATAGTCCAGTGTACATTTTTAATTGCACTTGGTCTTTCTATTTCCATACTTCCTGTAGGGTAAGCCTAATGGGGAGGTGTTTCCTCTGCTTTTCAGAATGAGAAACAGAGTTCTTACAGAAGATGGATGATGAGAGGGATAGCAGAAATGCCCCTTTGCAGTAATATATGTAGTTTTGAGAACTCTGTCTCATAATTACGGTGCTCCAGCAAAGCACTTGCATGTATGCTTACATTTAAACATGAGTCAACCCATTGAAGATGCGACTTAGGTAGGAAAAACATGTGAAGACAATGGGAGTGCTCATGTGTTTAAAGTTAAGTACGTGCTTAGGTGGTTTGATGAATTTAGGCCTGAGGAGAAGTCTAGCTGATATGCACTGACATCATACACTCTTGCAAGAAGGGTACGTTTACATGGGACATTGCTCCTTCAGGCCAGGTTAAGGGTTTGTAGGCCTCCAGTTGGATAGGGGACATTCTGGAGATCTGAGAACATCTGTGTGGAGGCTCTGCCCCTTTGCATTGCTCTCCAATTCCCCCAACAGCATAACTCCTAAGGAAGTTGTGCTATTGCTTCTTCCCTCTGTCTGGGGAAAGATGGCACAAGGGAGTATTTACTTCCAAGGGAAATTTCTGACAGAACTGCTGAGGAATGAAGCCATGTTTAGTACCTGTCCCCAAGCCACATTCCTTCATGGGTTTAACCATTTGGGAGTCCCAAATACATACTGCTCTGGTGAAGGAGCTTCTGAGAAGAGGCAGATGATGCCATGTTGTCTCCTCTTCCTTCTTCAGTTTCAGGGCTATTGAATTAATGACTGCCACTTCTTTCATTCCCTGTGTGCTTTAGGTCTGGAGATAGAAAGCCTTCACTCACCCATTACTAAGAACCCAATGCATCTCCCATTAAATGTCAGTAAACTCCCACTGACTTAAATGGAAGTTAGACCAGGAGCTAGGTTAGGGAAATCTTGGAATAAAACTGCCTTGGCTCCTCTAAAATGTACACCTTTTGATTCAGCTTATTTCCAGGTTTCCCATGTGACTGCTTCCCTCTTGTCAATGTGAATGAATGAAGAAATTGTTAATCAACTTATTTGTGACTTGTAACATTTTGTCAGGGTTTTCTCCTGAGATTTTCAGAAGTGTTCTAGCAGTAGAAAGAACAAAACCCAGATGAAATGTTGTCCCTGCCTCAGAAATGGTTTGCTTAGGTGCAGAGCCTTGAATAATAAAGGCATAAAATTCACATTGTTTTCATACAACATATGAAAAATAATCTTCAGACCAGGGCAGAGACCTGGGACCTGCAGTTACCAAAAAATCATTAGAAATGAATGTTTTTACACTTGGACAAAAACAAAATAACTTGAAAGTAAAGATCAGAGCATGAAAATTAAGGTTCATCTACTTAAGCTTATTTTTTTGTTGAATAAGTAGAAACTGGGGGTTGACCTTTAAATGATAAATAGTCTTGTTCACCCCTTATAGCTTAAAACACGAAAAGAAAATGCTGGCATAATGGGAACCTGAGTTCCACACAGTCATCTTGGCAAGTTAAAGATTTAAGGCACAATTCTCCTCTATGATATTGCGCTCCCTACTTTCATAGAAAGCTGATGAGAGTTCTGTAGTTACAAGGGGAGCAGAATATAAATAAACTAAATTACTCCTCTGTCTGAGCTCAGCCAGTTGTGTCCCATATTGCACTTTGAGAGGAATACAAATGACCAGTTATGCATAGCTAAAAAAATAAGGCCCCAATCTTCAAATAGGTTATCTATGGATGGACTTTTATATCCCTATATAGCCCCATTAGTCAGCAGGGCCCTGCATAGACGTGGAAGTCTGCCCCTGTGGATCCAACTGCCTGATCATTGCCAACAATATTTTCTTGTCAGCCAGCCAAATCTAATATCCAGGTTGTTTAAGAAGGTGCTCATCCCAAAAAACAAACAAACAAAAATCATCAGTATTAGTAACAGTACTGTGCTTTTTTAAAAATTGCAATACAATAGAAACCAACCACATTTGAAATAACAAATCTGGTGATTGCTTTGAATGATATAGTTTCTCTTTGAATTTTCTTATGTGAATGTTTGCATTAATTTGTTGTTACAACTCAGACCTATTTGAAAGTGACTCATGAATCCGTGTTGTTAAATAAGATGGATTTCCATTTTAAAACTGATTTTTAAAATGGCAAATAATTGGAAAATGGAGGTGTGTTTGGCATCTTTTATCTGATATGTGTTTCTGACATTTTTATTGTGAATTCTAGCAATTGGGAGCAAACCTTATTATTTTTATTGACCATCTTGTTTATCTTATGAAAACTTACCTTTCTAAACATTTTATTTATTATTTACCTCCATGAAATTGCACTTTATTCCTTCAGAGCTCATCTGAGGGAGGCATATATTGTATGAAAAGTAATAGCCCATAGTTTATTGGATTGTTGACAGTATGCCACAGAGAGCACCTCTAAAATTATATTCATGGTGCCTGTAATCATATTTACTGCATTCAGTTATGACTCTGTTTCATTTACAGGATATGCTGTTGGAGCTGGCCACTTTCTGACACCAGCTAGTACAGAAGTAATTGGAGGAGCTCCCCAACAGGAGCAGACTGGTAAAGTAAGAAGTGCTTTGTTGTTGTTGTAACTTTTCCTCTTTGGGTTGTTGCAATGGAAAGCTAAGAGAGTGGATTTCTGTGGTCCAGGGGAATTGGAGCTTCTCTGAGTTGGTGAGAAGGAATGAAAGGAAATGCAGTGTGAAAGAGGGTCTTGCTTGTTCAGTGGTGCTAAGAAAGGATCAGGCAGGAGATAATGCATGACAGTATTTTATTTTAAATTGTGTGTTGTCTTGGTGCCTTTTGGGATTTGTCTTTCCTCTACAGCATATTTAGTATTTCATTTTTCTTACTGACAAACTGTAAATGCAAAGAGTTGAATTTCTCCTATGTTCTCCTCTTATTTTAGGCATACATTTTTAGCATTGGGGCAAGGGCATTAACTATTCTGTCTGAACTAAAGGGTAAAAAGGTAACCTTTCATGTTATTTTGGTACATATTATAACTTCTTGTGTGTTGTCTTAAAGATTTGATGATTATTCACTTCTTGTGTGTGTGTGTGTGCACAGCTTGGTTCTTATTTTGGAGCTGCTGTTTGTGCAGTGGATCTGAATACTGATGGCCTCTCAGACTTACTGGTTGGAGCTCCAATGCAAAGTAGAGTCCGAGAAGAAGGAAGGGTTTATGTTTACATCAACTCAGGTTCTGTAAGTGTGTCTTCTTTTTTTAATTTAATAGTAATTCTGACTATTTAAAGTAATTCTGGTCCTACAAACCGAATAGCAGTATTTTCTGCTTTGTTACAGGAATTCTGAGATGATGCATTTGAACTGCATAATTTACAGTACAACTATGTATTCTGCTAAAATACCACCATGCAAACTGGGATCTTAACTGAAACCTACTTTATGCTAGTATCAGGGAATATGGTAGAACAGCAGTATGATTTTGCATATGAATGTATCAAGTGCTAGCCACATCTACTATAAATCTGGTGTTCATAAGAGAAAGTGTTAAAGTAAAAGAAAGAGCAACGTGATTTCGTAACTTGATATGCTAGTTAGTGTGTTACTGTAGTCTATTTGCATGCACTCCCCAATTATATTGCTTATTATAATTTGAAAAACAGATATGTTAGCTTCTTGAAAGCCATTCTCTTAACCTCCAAAAAAGGGAACAGTTTGTAAACAGAATAGGTGATGCTTCAAACTCAAAGAGCTTGCAGCTGAGTGAAAGATGTGTAGTCACTAGTAGCATTCAGGAAAAAGAATGGTAGATCTCTTGATTCCCCATATTTTGATAAATGAAATAACTGGAGTTATTATATATTGGTATTTGTTTTTTCTATGATTTTTAATCACAGGTTAAAGTGTAATCACTTTTTTCATTTTCATCTCCTTAGTTTTAATTTTATTTTATTTTTAGAAATTTTATGCTCAATTATTTTCTCTCTCACATATGCATCTGCTATTATTGTTTTCTTACCACAATTTTTGTCTTCGTGAAGGGCTTGATTATTCCTTGATGCTTCCAAAGGTGCTTCCAGCTGTCCAAAGATCATATTAAGTCTATGAAATAGGGAGTGAACTGAGATGAGATGAGATGGGAAAATGGCACTCCCTTTTAGCATGATGTTCTTTGTGGAATTGCAGTGATCTGTGTGCTGTTTGATGTAGGCTTGTTATCGCAGGCAGATGTTCACCATTACAACAAATTGTTTCCCCCTTTTTAAAAAAACAATTCCAGTATGAAAAGTGACTCCATTAACATTACAGAGTCCTATATATATTATTTTTAGTGATTTTCATAACCAATGTGGTCAATTTAAAGAGTGAGATTTTTTTTCTGGCTACCTGCCTTGCATTATGAAAATTGCCCTGGTATGTTAAAGTCAAACTGGGCTCGAGAGCCAGCTGTTTGTAGTAAACAATTCTGTTGATGAGTCACAAGAAGAGAATCCAGTTCCCTCTCTCTGAGTTGTGGTGATTGTTCAGGGCTAACAAGAGTAAAAAGTTGTTAAAAACTTTTTTAATGAA
Organism: Mauremys reevesii; assembly: GCF_016161935.1. Taxonomy (NCBI): domain Eukaryota; kingdom Metazoa; phylum Chordata; order Testudines; family Geoemydidae; genus Mauremys; species Mauremys reevesii. The sequence goes on along the minus strand of NC_052633.1, from coordinate 32,837,049 downwards.
ATGTGCAAACGTGATTCTGAAAACACAGAAGGATCAGGCCAATTTTATATGTTAATTTTTCATTGGAGAGCCACACTTTAAGCTCCCTTTACTTGTGCAATTCATATATCCTATAGCAGCCTTATGATTCAGAAATGTGTATTCTGAGATAGCATATTACTATCTTTGATAGCTTATGCACTGAAAAGGTCAAAAACACTGGAAATCCCTTTTTTAATGTACATTTGTTTTTGTTTTCCTTCAGGGAGCAAAGATGCTAGAATTGGAGATAGAACTAGCTGGGAGTGACTCTTATGCAGCAAGGTTTGGCGAATCCATAGCTAATCTAGGAGACATTGATAATGATGGTTTTGAAGGTATTAATGAGTATATTTGTAATTCATGACAGCAATGTAATATAAATATGAGGAGTGAATGTTTCAGGAGATTGCTAATGGATGAAAGGGCCTATCATTCTACACCTGTGTTCCGAATTTACTCCAGGTCCATAGTCATTACCATCTGATAACTCTTCTCTTGTGTGAAACTATAATGTTAGACCAGGTTGCAGTGGGTGTGTGTCCAAATCGTGTCAACCTGTCTCAGCAGAGAGGCCAAGGACTGAATGGATATGGAGGCTGAATTACCCTCTCACCTTTAGATGAAGTCCCTCCCTCCCTCATGTTGGTGTGACAAGGTTGGAAAGTTTACACTGCTGTTACCTGTACTAGATCTGCTCAGAGGACAGAGAAATTCAGTCTCTGGGGTTGTCAAGCCAACTCATCTAAAGAGCAGTGTGTTCACATTAAAAACAACACCAACATGCAAGGTCTTCTGAAAATTGCAATTAAAGGGTCTACCACAGAGAGTCAATGAGCTACAATGGTTTTAATGGTCTTCTCTTACTTCTCTTCTGTCTAAAATATCTTCCTCCCCTTCTGTTCTGACCATGTCATCTCCTGCTTCAGCCCTTGAACTAGCTTAAGAAGTGGCTTTCAGACATTTGGTTTGGGTGGGAGTGGCTGCAGTTAGCTAAACAAAATGGGATGGAAACCCCAGAGGAAAGGGAGGCTGAGGAGAGTGGGCCAAGTGGCAGCACTCATGATGTCATGTCTTTATACAGAACGGGAACACTCAGTGTTTCCACTCCAGCAAGTAGAGTGTAGATCGCTACTCTCTATCAGCAGAGAAGGCAGGCAAGCAGACACCCTACGTGTGAGGGAAGAGGAAGTACTTCTCAGGAATTCTCTGCTGGTTTCTTGGGTCCGGGGAGGCTCCAGGCACCAACACGCCAAGCGCGTGCCTGGGGCGGCAAGCCATGAGGGGGCGCTCTGCCGGTCGCCACGAGGGCGGCAGGCAGGTTGCCTTTGGCGGCATGCCTGCGGAGGGTCCGCTGGTCCTGCGGCTTCGGTGGACCTCCTGCAGGTGTGCCGCCGAATCTGCAGGACCGGGGACCTCCCGCATGCAAGCCGCCACAAGCAGCCTGCCTGCCGTGCTTGGGGTGGCAAAAATACCTAGAGCCGCCCCTGCTTGGGTCCCCTTTATAAGCTCAGTCACAGGTTTTGCTTTCTTCCTCAAAGTTTAATCTATATAGGAGAAGCTAATCATACCCAGGCCCAAGAACAGGCAACCTTTAATGTACTAGGTGTCTTTTTACTACATCAGATTCACCCTGCACCTACAACTTTCACTGTATCTCCTTTTATTCACCCTTCACTTCCTATACTTGGTCTTGGTTCACTCTTCTTACTGCTCCTGTTATCTCACATTCTTGGCAGTACACTCTCTGTCATGCAGCCCCCAGTCTGGAAACAATCACCTACTTCTCATCCTCTGAGCACCCTCTCTCTTCTTTCAAGAATCTTTCCTCCTGTGCTTTCTTCCTCCTTCACCATTACCGGTAATCTCCATAGCTGCATTTTTTCCTGTCCTTTCTTTGTTTTGTATGCAAGCTCTCAGGACAGAAAAAACTTCTTACTCTGTTTAGAAACTGACTTCTACCTTTATGTGATTAATCTATCCAAATGATGATGATAATTGGAAAATATGGTATGTCAAATTAACATAATTTGAAGATAAGCCAAAAGTGTATAGTGTATAAAGAGATCATCATCATGCAAATAGTTATAAATTATAATTCCAGTGGTGCCCACAATGTGCTAAGTGGAAAGAGTTGTACAATCAAAAGCTGTAATAGGTAATATAGCATAGAACAGATAACATAATAGGTAATATGACATAGAAGGGGTATGATAAGAGAGTTAGGAGAGATGAGACAATGGAGGAGGAGGCAAGGCAACTTAAAACTGAGGAGGGAAAAAGTGGAGGAGATATTTCCTGTAAGAGAAATATGAAAAGAACTCTTGAGTGAAGTGCAAGGAAAAAGTATATGAAAGCTGTTTTTTCCCCAGTAGTTTAAACCCTATGAATCAATTAGTTAAGTCAGTTGGATGTACATTAGTGAATGAGTTTAACCCAAAGAATGTGTGTTTAGTCTTAATTAGATAGCACAACTGTCTGTCATATTTTCATCTAGTCAGTAGAGATGTAACATTTTAACCACTGAAGTATAGTACTGGATTAAATCAGAGAACTTTTCAACTGAACCTGGTCAGCAGACACTTTCCTTTCGTGAGTTTTTTTTTTGGTTTGGTTCCACTTATATTATTACACTTTGCAAAGAATCAGATTGTTTATGAGTGAAGCAAAAAATCTGTTCATTTCCCTTGGTGCATTTTGAACTGATGTACTCTGTATCTTTCTTTTGGATCATTTGCTCTGGCTATTTGAACAACTATGTTTGTGATTTAGGAACTAGTCTATTGCTATTCTTTCACATCTGCACTCCCCACTGGAATTAAATAATGTAGGCATTCAACATATTACTTTGTTTAAAGCCAGTTACCTTAATTTCCCTGTTATATGTCCAAACAAGCATGTTAATGAGATGTTAAGCACATTTAAAAATAAGGAAAATTTACTTGTTTTAGACAAAGTAATAGCGTTTGGCATGTGTCTCACAGCGTTAATCGTTGTGGGAACAACAGAGGGCAGCAAAATTATCATAGTTTTAGGAATGGGAGGAGATCTTTTCTTTTTAAGGGCCATTGGTCATTTTGGCTATCACCCCTTATTACTGTTTAAAAATCAAATGTAACCTCTCTTGTAACTTGGCACAACTGCACTGGACGACATGAATGTGGAACTTTTAGTATGCACTAGCAAGCTCCATGTGGCCAGCTAGTGAACAGCAGAATTTACCCCTCTGTAGCATGAACGAATATGCTGTGCAGACAAACCCTTCCCAGCTGAAGGGCTGTTCTCTTCACACTTCACTGAGTCCCCATCCCATCTGTTGTCACCAAAGTGACTGTACCACAGAATAACCACGTCTAGACAGGCATTCAGGCTGAACTGTTAGTGTAAAACAGGGCAGAAACCACACAGCAGCAGTACTATTGATACGGCTCTTTCTTTAAATCCTGCAGCCCCTTTTCAAACTTCGGATATTTCCGTGAGCCCCTCTAATTCCTCTTGGAAGAATGGTGTATACTTAAAAAAAGGCAAGAGCGAGCCTTCATTCTGAAGCATTACAAAAAAATGGGGCCCTGAAATGAAACTTACTAGTATGAACCATGTACTTGGGCATAGGTCCATTGAGCCTCCATGCAGGGGTCTGTTATAGCTTGTGTGATTACAGCATCAGGGCTACATGTGTAAATATTTTACACATAAATTACAGCTATACATTGATCTTCATGTGTCATAGGACCAATCCAGTCTGCTTCCTGTGCTCTTGCTGAATAGGTTATAAAATTTGGAATCATCATACTTCATATCTGCTGCTTGGCAAGACATTTTATAAACTTGTAAAAGCAATATTTGACTCCTTAAATATAAACTTATCAACCTATACTATCTCCCATACATGAAATATAAACAAATTCAAAATGAGAAAACTGTATAAAAACATTTTTCTTGTTTACTGATTACATATCATTTCCCTGTATTAAAATAAAATCTTTCTACAGATGTTGCCATAGGGGCTCCCCAGGAAAATAATCTAGAAGGAGCAATTTATATATATAATGGCAGGAAGGATGGGATATCTTCATCCTTCTCGCAGGTATGGCTTTCTTGATATTCTCTTAAAAAAAAAAACCATTGTACAGTAAAGTCTTTAAAATGATTACATTTACATTTCATTGGAGCAGGTTGTCAGTGTCACAGCTGCAGCACTTAAGTGAAGACGCTCCTATGCCAATGGGAGAGCTTCTCCCGTCAGCATAGCTAATCCCCCTCCACGGGAGACAGTAGTTATGACAACGGGAGAAGCTCTCCCGTTGACATACAGCTGTCTACACCAGGAGTTAGGTTGGTATAACTACATTGCTTGGGGGTGTGGATTTTTCACACCTCTGCATGATGTAGTTTTGCCGCTATAAGTCTGTAGTGTCAAGCTGGCCATAGTGCATTTCTCTTTGTCTTACCTAAGGGACAACTGAATATATTTGAGTTTTTGAATTTCTGACCTTTCACTTAGTATGTAGTTTTTATTTTGATCTCAACCTTGGCCATTTTTGCACATACATATTCCCAGCGTTCTATGCTTAACAGAGGTTGGTTTTGTTAGCACTTCCACTGCAGTCATATATGACAGTTCTGGATTCATGCTCACCATGCATATTTGGATGACCCGTCCTATTTATCTGCTGTATGTGTCTGGAGTCCCAAACTGTTTGCTCAGGTCTATTCAGTTAACAGGGATGAGAAATCCTGCCTCTTTGCTACTCTCTATTTGGCGATTCCTCTCAAGGTGGGATTTAGGTCCGTCATTTAAAGGGCCATAGCCTTTTTATAACAAATATATAGTCTAGTGGATAAATCTTCTTTTTCTCAATGTAACAGAAATATCTGAATACATTGTAGTTCTCAGGCATGGATTATGGGATATAATATTTGCAACAAAGGAACCAATATTGCATTCAGACTTAATTAAACCGAAATCAAGAAGTGATTGGGATAAGGCGCAGAGTGGTTGTGCTACAGTTTCCCATTGGTTACCACCTAAAATAAATATTACTTAGAATGTTTGGAAAAGCTCATTTTCATTTAGGGCAGTCTTTTATTTTTCAGAGAATACAAGGACACAGAATCAGCAACACTTTAAGCATGTTTGGACAGTCCATATCAAGTGGCATCGATGCAGATAACAATGGTTATCCAGGTGAATTAAACCGTCATTCCTATTCTTCCTGTTTAACATAGTATAAATGAAATTAAATGTAAGCTGGTGGGAAACAAACCAGCCATGCTACTCAGAATTTCTAACATAAATGAAGGAGAAAAAACTGAAGGACAGACCATCATCATAACAGTTTTGGAAGAGAAAAAAAGCAGTAAAGCTGAAATCAAGAGGCAGTTTTTCTGTGGCAGGTTAATTTCCTATTAGTTAAGGATCTCAGGCTCAAAACTAAGTTTGTGGTACAGTAGAAGAGAAAATAACCATAATATCTGTTTGTAGTACTGACTGTAGTACTTCATCTAGTGATGTCACAATCTGACATTTATTACATCGCCATTTTCAACATGCAGGTGACTGACGTCAGTCATTGAATTATGGAATTACGGAATAAATTAGTTTGTACTGGCAAAGTCTTGATAATCAACAAAGGTAGTAAAGGAAATGACCAGCAGTGAAAGGTGTAGCATAGAACTTGTGGCCCAGGGGACTGGAGCCTTAAGTTATGGCAGCCTCTGCAAGGCGACATATGGGTGGCCCCAGTGCTGACATGCCCCTGTTGGCTCAGCCATGGCCCCTGTGCTTGGGCTTGAGAGAGGCTCCTTGGAGGAAAAGCTCCTCACTTGTTTTAGAGTCCCTTTATGCCAAAGAGTCCTTAGGGAAAGTTTTACTGCATAGAAGCAGAAACTCCATGACTAAAGAGAGACATAGCGCTATTTAGATTAGTGTTTCTCAAACTTTTGTACTGGTGACCCCTTTCACACAGCAAACCTATGAGTGCGACCCCCCTTATAAATTAAAAACACTTTTTTGTATTTAACACTATTATAAATGCTGGAGGCAAAGCGGGGTTTGGGGGTGGAGGCTGACAGCTCACGACGCCTCATATAATAACCTTGTGACCCCCAGTTTGAGAACTCCAATCTAGATAAATGGTTCAAGTGAATACATCTATCATAGACTTATGTTCTTCTGCTTTGGTGCCCTCTACTTTGTTCATTCACTATCTCCAAATAAAAGGCGAGCCTAACTCTCATTGAAAGTCAATGGGACTTAGGCTCCTATGTCATTTAGACACATTTGAAAATTTTACCCTTAGACTAAGACTCACAGAGTGACTTCACATTGTACCTTTACTCTGTCATGTGAACACTTTACATTTAATTTTAACGAGAATAATAATTCTAGGTTAGAGAAAAAGACGTAAATGCCTCTTATTTTAGCTGAATTGTACTTCAGCTTCAGTGAATTTTACTTTTAGTGGACTTTGAGTTGCAGCCTTAGCTTATAGCATTAGCAATGGCAGGAACGTTAACGTGAAGCCTTAACAGAAAGTAAACAGATACTTATTGTGGAAGCCAGTAAAGTTTTCTTCGACATTATTGAGGAATCTGCACTGGAAATGTCAATGATAGATAAAGTATCTCTCTGTATATATATTAGCATATCCCCTCTAATTAATAATGTGCAAATAGTGTTTTAATATAGTCCAAAGGGTAAATGTGCAGTAAGGTACTTACGCCTGAGAAGTGATTCTTTTTGACTAATGATGCACATCTATCTTTGTTTTTTTTGTACAGATGTAGCAGTTGGTGCATTTCTCGACGATTCTGCCGTGCTGCTGAGGTGAGGCTGATACATTTCAGTGCTTAAAGACAGTTAGACTTAATTGTAAATTATGAGATGCAATTAAAAAATGTTTAATGTGCTAGTGACCTCTTAATGCTCTTTATGGTGTTTTGAACTTCAGTCATTAAGCACTAGAATTTTATTCTACACTGATGTATTTAAGTAAACAGCTCTGAGCAAAAGGAAAGTGACATCCTGAAACAATAAAACCCTCACATTCAACATGTAAAATTCTATTTTTATTCTTACAGTGTATAAGATAAGACACTATCATAAACATTATATTTGAAAATAACAAATGTGTGCAGAGGTAATTTTAAATTAATGCTGAAGCATTTTGTGACCATAAACTGTTTTGTATTCTTAGAACAAGGCCAGTGGTGATTGTTGAAGCTTTTTTAAAACACCCTAATGCTGTAAATCGAACTAATTTGGAATGTGTGGAAAATGGTCAACCTGCTGTGTGTGTGAATTTAATGCTTTGCTTTACCTATAAAGGACGAGACGTCCCTGGTTATGTTGGTAAGTTACTTGATAAATATTTTGTATTGAATACATGGATCGGTTTCCATGCTGTAGAATATTTTACCATCTGGACTATAAACAAATACTGTGTTTGTAAAGTAATCCATCAACCTGAACCCAGTAGGTATCACTATGAAAAATCACTAAAAAGCTATGGCAGTAGGATTAAGGAGAATAAACAATAATGCTTTAAATATAGATGGAACAAAAGAAATCCAAACAATGGTATGGGTCCAATACTAGACAGGAATGGTAAATTAGCAATCATGATGCAGAAAAGGCAGAATTCAATAAGTATTTCTGTTCTGTATTTGGAAAGAATGAGCATGTATTCATGTCTTACAGTGATAATGAAATACTTTTTGTTCCACCATCAACTGGGAAGGACATAAAACAGCAACTATTAAAATTAAACATTTGTAAATCAGTAGGACCATTTAATTTGCACCCAAAAAGTATAAAAAGAATTGGCTAAGTTGCTCTCTGAACCATTAATGTTGATGTTTGACAGATCTCGGAACAAGGGGGAAGTTCCAGTGGACTGGGACTAACAAAATTAACACCACTCAGGATGGTTTTTATCAAAAACAGTTAGACTAATGTTTTTATGAGATTATGAGGATGGTTGATAAGGATAATTGTGTTGAAACAACTTACTTAGACTTCTTTAAGACATTTGACTCAGTGCTTCATTCTGATAAAATATAGCACTCTACAAATTCAATGCATCCCATATTAATGAATTAAAAATTGGTTAACTGATCGATCACAAAAAGTAATTGTAAATTGGGACTTGTCATTACATGGAGGGTTTCTAGTGAGGTCTCACAAGGTTCTCTTCTCAGCCCAATGCTAATTAAATATATTTATCAATGATCCAGATGAAAATACAAAATTATCGCTCATACAATTTTCTTATAACAAAAAAGTTGGTGGAGTGATAAATAATGATAGGGACAGATTGGTTATACAGACTGACCTAGATTGCTTGGTTACGATGTCAAATGCAAGTTCATACATATAAGAAGAAAGAATATACATCACACTTATAAGATGGAGGATCCTGTCCTGGAAAGCAGTAACTCTGAAAAGGACTTGGGGGTCATTGAAGAGAACCAGCTGAACATGAGCTTCCTCATTGTAGCAAAAAAGGTGAATGTGATCTTTGGATGTATAATCAGGAGAATACCATGTAGGATTAGGAAGATATTACATCTGAATACACTATTTCTGAATACACAGATAACTGGCTCTGTGGATGAGGGGAAAGCAGTGGACGTGTTATTCCTTGACTTTTAGCAAAGCTTTTGATACTGTCTCCCACAGTATTCTTGCTGGCTACTTAAAGTAGTATGAGCTGGATGAATGGACTATAAGGTGGATAGAAAGCTGGCTAGATCATCGGGCTCAACGGGTAGTGATCAATGGCTCCATGTCTAGTTGGCAGCCGGTTTCAAGCGGAGTGCCTCAAGGGTTGGTCCTGGGGCCAGTTTTGTTCAATATCTTCACTAATGATCTGGAGGATGGTGTGGATTGCACCCTCAGCAAGTTTGCAGATGACAGTAAACTGAGAGGAGTGGTAGATACCCTGGAGGGTAGGGATAGGATACAGAGGGACCTAGACAAATTAGAGGATTGGGCCAAAAGAAATCTGATGAGGTTCAACAAGGACAAATGCAGAGTCCTGCACTTAGGACAGAAGAATCCCATGTACTGCTACAGACTAGGGACCGAATGGCTAGGAAGCAGTTCTGCAGAAAAGGACCTAGGGGTTACAGTGGACAAGAAGCTGGATATGAGTCAACAGTGAATAAACATCCCTCCTCCTTGGGGACCTTTTGTAAATATTCAGATTGATTTTATTCAAATGTCAACAAGAAGGATGTGGAAACATTGGAAAGAGTCCAGTGGAGGGCAACAAAAATGATTAGGGGGCTGGAGCACATGACTTATGAGGAGAGGCTGAGGGAACTAGGATTGTTTAGTCTGCAGAAGAGAAGAATGAGGGGGGATTTGATAGCTGCTTTCAACTACCTGAAAGGGGGTTCCAAAGAGGATGGATCTAGACTGTTCTTAGTGGTAGCAGATGACAGAACAAGGAGTAATGGTCTCAAGTCGCAGTGTGGGAGGTTTAGGTTGGATATTAGGAAAAACTTTTTCACTAGGAGGGTGGTGAAGCACTGGAATGGGTTACCTAGGGAGGTGGTGGAATCTCCTTCCTTAGAGGTTTTTAAGGTCAGGCTTGACAAAGCCCTGGCTGGGATGATTTAGCTGAGGATTGGTCCTGCTTTGAGCAGGGGGTTGGACTAGATGACTTCCTGAGGTCCCTTCCAACTCTGAGATTCTATGGTTCTATTTATGAGATCATAATTGGAACATCATTTAAAACATCATTTAAAAAAGGATGTTCACAAATTGGAAAGCTTCAGATAAGAAAAAAGCCGTAGAGTGAAAGACTAAAGAACAAACTGGATATGGGCAAACTGGATATGGAAATTGTATGGTGGGCCATGAATGCTCACGGAATTGGGGTTGGGGTTCAGGAGGGGGTGAGGGCTCTGGCTGGGGGTGCGGGCTCTGCAGTGGGGCCAGAAAAGAGGAGTTCAGGGGGTGGAGCAGAGGGTTGAGAGGTTGGGGTGCAGGGGGAGGCCTGGGGGGAGGTGAGGTCTTTGGCTGGGGGTGCGAGTTCTTGGATGGGGCTGGAGATGAGGGAGTTGGGATGCAGGAGGGTGCTCTGGGTTGGGACTGAGGGGTTTGGAGGGTGGGAGGGGGATCAGGGCTGGGACTGAGGGGTTCAGAGGGTGGGAAGGGGATTAGGGCTGGGGCAGGGGATTGGGGAATGGGTGAGGCTCAAGGGTGTAGGCTCTGGGTGGTGCTTACCTCAAACAGCTCCCAGAAGCAGCGGCACGTCCTCTCTCCCTCTCCTACACAGAGGCACAGCCAGGCGGGTTTGCGTGCTGCCCCATCCACAGGCACTGCCCCTGCAGCCCCATTGGCTGCAGTTTCCGGCCAATGGGGGCTGTGGGGACAGCACCTACAGACAGGGCAGCGTGTGGAGTCCCCTGGCTGTGGCTCCACGTAGGAACTGGAGAGGGGACATGCTGCTGCTTCGTGAGCCGCAGCATGAGCTCGCGGAGTGGCCCCCAACTCCGCTCCCCAGCAGGAGCTCAAGGGACGGATTAAATCGGCTGGCAGGCTGTAGTCTGCCCACACCTGCTAAAGAAGCTCAATCAATTTAGTATATCTAAGAGAAAGTTAAGAGGTGGTTTGATCCTGGTTTACTAGTCCCTGCATGGAGAATAGATTTCTGATAGTAGATGGCTTTTAATCTGCAGAAAAAGGTGTAACAAGATCCAATGGTTGGAAGCTGAAGCTAGACAAATTCAGACAAGAAATAAGGCACTGTTTTGTAATAGCGAGGATAGTTAACTATCCTCAACAACTTATTTTGTGATGTGGTAAATTCTCTATTGCTTGAAGTCTTAAAATCAAGACTGGATGTTTTTCTAAAAGATATGCTATACCTCAAGCACAGGCCATAGGCTTGATGCAGAAATTATTGAATGAGGTTCTTTGACCTGTTTTATGTAGGAGATCAGATTAGATCATTATAATGATCCCTTCTGGCTTAAAATCTATAAATATTTCATTAGCTACATTACTACTAAAAGAAGTTGTGCACATTATATCGGAGGGGCAACCCTGTAGTTAAGGTTATAACTAGTTTTCTATTAATATGCCTGAATTTTTACCCTTAATCATCTAAACAAATAAAAGCTGCATAAGTTTTATCATAAGTGGTAGCAGAGTTGCTAGAGAATTTTTGAGAAAACTTATAACTAATCAGGCAAACTCCTTTTGAGATATGAGAGGTTAAAAAAATCTATACAGTTTTCAAAAAATTCCAGATTTTTAATTTTGGGGGCGGGTGGGGAGAAAATGGCTTATTTCCATAATAAGATGGTCTAGAGACTCTAAATTTGTTTTATTCTTCTATTCTCAGTGAGCATTTGAGTGTTCAGGAAAATTTACATTATTTATTTGGATTGATCATTTCAAAATACCAAAATAAATAAACTCCAAACTTTCTAAGGCCCACCTCTGAGCCATCATACTTCTCCTGAGTTTAAGCAACTTTGTAAATCCTTAGTACGACCAGCTAGGTTAAAGGACATAGCAGAATTGTCTATGTTAAAGTTCATAAAGAAGTACAAAGGCCAAGCAGTGTAATGGGGGTGAGGGTAGAACTTTGAATTGCTAAACTTTGTACCTGTCACTGCTTCATAAGGACAAGGGCTCCAATCCAAACTCCTTCCCATCTGCCAAAAATGCTTCCTGGTCTAGCATGGAAAAGTGCTACACTTACTTTCCTAACCTTCCTTCGTTCACATAGTGCATCTGCGGATCCTGTGTTTCACCTTGTATAGGGACCCACAAAACCTAGTGCCAGATTTGTGTGAAAATTGCCATGTCCAAGGTCAGTTTGATTTAATCCTGGATTTTCACACTGGAGGCAGGTAGGAAATTAGTGAAGGACAAATATCAATACTCAGTGAAGATCCATACTAGCTGACCAGCAGTAACATTTTATCTAAATATGAAAACAATACACCAAAATCAGCCCTGGTGTAAATGCATGCAACTCCATTGATTTCAGTGGTTCCACGGGCTCATATCAGGGATGAGTTTGGCTCTGTGAGTCAGAAGGGAAATAATAAATTTAAGAGAACATGTTATGTATCTGCATACATAAGTTTTCTTTAAAAATTGTGAAGTTATTTTTTCCTTTAAATTATAGCTTTGTGTATATTCCCAAGGGTTCAAAAATACATTTAACATGATGCTCTTTAGAGCATTTTGAGACAGACATTATGTATCCAGCAGACTGCATTTGTAAGTGATGAGCTATAACTCCTACAATAAATTAGTGAAAATAAACATGTTTCAAAGATATTTTGTAAAAAGCTTTTACTTACTTGTTTTTTAATCTTGCAGTACTGCTTTATGACCTAAGTGTAGATGTAAGCAGAAAAACAAACACTCCTGCAAGATTTTACTTTTCTTCTAATGGAACATCAGATATGGTCTCAGGAAGTATGGAGATTTACAATAGCAATGTTACCTGCAAAAGTCATCTGGCATTTTTGAAGGTAATGTAATCTTTAGTATGTATTTTGTTTAATATAGTAACATTGTCATATGTGTAAGGGACACACCTACCTACTTTTTAAAAAAGTCTTTACATAGTCTATTTATGATACCCTCACAGAAATTAAAAAATAAAATGTCTGTCCTAGCAGATCATAACTTTGTCCATTAAGTAAATGTTGAATCCCTCACACACGCACACACACATACATACACACACACACGCTTTTCCACCCTTTGCTGCTTAATGGATAAGTCAGTGCGACTCTCTTGACTTTTCTAAGTGTGTGCCAGCATTGTTAATGTCAGCAGGAATGTGTACCTATTAACATTTATGCAGATGTCTCCACTAGGAGAATATAGGCATTCCTATATTTGGGGTGATAGTAGGATTTAAAAAATCTTGGTAAATATTTTTACCATTTCGAACCTATTTTAGGGAAGAGAGAGTGAGAGACAGATGGCAAACTTTGTGGCTACTGAGAAGATATTGCACAGATTCACTATAGGTGGAAGAGAATCCTATATGTCAACATCTGATCAGTAGTGCTGAGCCGACTCAACAAATTACGGAAATTGTGTATTTAGACGGACTGGGATTTAGGGTTGTGCTGGTAAAATTCTGTGGGCCACGCTACGGTTTGATTTTTGCCTAATATTTTTGTTTACACATTTTAGTTTTTTTAGTAACATTTTCAAATTGAACTTTAATTATTAACTAAGTTGGCCAAACTCATCCCTGGTGATACCAGGAGAGTTACACACAGGATAAATTTGTCTATTTGTCCACTATGTCTACATTGATTTTGTTTTTTCCTTTTAATATATATGTTGGTGTATCCTGACTCTGCTTTCAATATCTACATAATGTTTGCCTAAATTTAAATAATTTGTATGATTTACATATGTAAATAATTTTGCATAGATGGCAATAGGAGTAGCTGCTCCCTAGCTGCTGCAGTATACAGCACTCCTCGTACTCTTAGTAAGGGGGAAAGAAAGGGAGCACTAGGATGTGCATCAACACTTGCAGAATCTGATTAGCTGATCACTCCCATTCTTCCACCTTCTGGGAAAGAGCAGCCTATCAAAAGAGACTTCTCCATAGGTGGGGGTTCTTGTGGCAGAACCGTAGCAGCCATCAGGGAATAACTGTGCAGTCAACAGGTCCATACACCACCATAGGAAATGGGTGCCACATCACCGGGTGATTTCTGTTCCCTCCCAGAGATCAGAGATTGCCTGTATAGATCCACGTGGTAGTTTATAAGGCTTTTGGACCCACGTCTTTTGGCAAGAGTGAGCAGAAGCACAGATTACTGCTCAGGTGGTGATACATAAATCAAGACTAGGCCAAGCTTAGTGAGACTAGTGGTAATCATCATCAGCTGATCATCTGGCTGGTTCTGAAGCCCAGAAAAAGGGCTGAGCCCACCAGCCAAAAGCCTGGTTGCCCAGTGATCTAGTCCAGATCTGCATTTAGAATAGTTCATTTGCTATATATAATTGCATGAAGGTAAAGGTTTCGTCAGGTGAGATCTACACAGGAATTTTGTGGGTGGTGCAACATAGCAGGGCCACCCAGAGAGGGGGGCAAGTGGGGCAATTTGCCCCAGGCCCTGGGCCCAGCAGGGGCCCCCACGAGAGTTTTTCGGGGCCCCTGGAGCGGTCCTTCACTCGCTCCGGGGGCCCCCGGAAAACTCTCGCGGGGCCCGGCCCGGGCCCCCAGAGCTTCTTCACTCCCGGTCTTCGCTGGCGGGGGTCCTTCCTCTCCGGGACAGAAGGACCCCCCCGCCACCCAATTACCGCCGAACCGGGACCCGCCGCCGGAGTGCAGCCGGGTCTTCTGCGGTAATTCGGTGGTGGGGGGCCCCTTCCGTTCCGGGACCCGCCGCCGAAGTGCCCTGAAGACCTGCGGCGGGGGCTGCACTTCGGCGGCGGGTCCCGCTTTGGCGGTAATTCAGCGGCGGGGGGGTCCCCGCCATGGGTCTTTGGGGCACTTTGGCGGTGGGTCCCGGAACGGAAGGACCCCCCCGCCGCCGACTTACTGCCGAAGTGGGGCCTCCCGCCGCCCAAGACCCTGGGCCCCCGGAATCCTCTGGGCGGCCCTGCAACACAGATAAGCATATTTTAATATTTAGTCCTAACTTTGCATTGGGCCAGATTCTGCCACCCTTACTCACACTGAATAGTACTTTACTTCTCAAGTAGATCTGTTGAATTCAGTGGATCAGGTCCTATTCAGCGTACATAAGAGTGGCAGACTCTAGTCCATTGGTAATAGCACACATGTGATGTGATCTCAGTGAGACTGTCCATATTTGACATCACAGGACTCTTAGTCTATGGAATACAATATGCTCTGGATACGTATGCATTGTCTGTGTGTGTGAAGTGCTGTGATATTGTTTTATCCTCAGGTTAACGTAGAGAAACCTAAAGGTGATTTAAGATTTATATTAAAACTTTTCACAGTTATCACATTTCAATTAAAACATGTAATGGATAAATGAAGGATGCCGTCGATCCACAGCTACGAGATGAACAGGCAGGTTTCCGGCCAGAAGAAGATCATGACCAGATAGCGCCCGCAGCATCATATCGAAGTCAGTCTGGTGAGTGGAACTCGTCGTACATCAACAACTGTGACTATGAAGAAGCATTTCGATGGCGTGATCGAGACGAGAGACTCTCTCCTTCCTCTGGCATCACATCCATCCAAGCAAGCAAAGGTGTCAACATGACACAGAATTCATACACTGTGCATAGTGATCATGGTGGGGGCTCACAGCAGCAGCTTCAGAGGCAGTGCGAACGAACAGATGCTTGTGCTTGTTGTCTTCTCTTCTCTCTTCTCTGGATTATCGATATCATCCATCCACTTACAAGGAATTCCAATGGGAATCCAATGGGAATTGGATGATGAGCTTGACCTTGATGACCTTGCTTTTGCGACGCACACGCACTCGCACAGCACAGCAGAGAGCAGCAGGAGAACCAGCGTAGTGGGCAGGCAGCCCATCACCATCACAGGACAGAACAAGATCCAGATCAAGAATCATCAGGATCATCAGCCCATCATCCCACTGACCCACTGGCCCTGGAAGAAAGCTGTAGAAGAAGTCACCTTCACCTACAGCATCGTTAGCCAGCAGGCAAGCAGGGTGGCACATTGAAAGGGCAGAAGTTGCCAGGGCAGCCACAGGCAGCAGCAGCAGCTCAGAGCTGAACTCAGAGAGGCAATAAGAATTGGGAAGTGTTCTCCAACGTGAAATCAGTCTTCATCTGGAGCATGGGATGACTGACAGGAAATGGAGAAACCACCTGGAGAGACCCCACCCCAACACCCCCCAGAAACCAGGAGACAGATCCAGAGAGATCCCTCAGCAGACACCATCAGACACATCCACCACCCCCATCAACTCCCAGCAGAGGAAGAAATTAGAGGAGAAGGTGGGGCTGGATATGACACACACTCAAGCGCAGCAAACAACAATCACCAGAGACAGGCACTGCAGTGGAACCCCCAAAGGCAGGAAAAGAGGAAAGCCCAGAAAAAAACCGCTGACGCGACTGATAGGTTAAAAAAAAAAAAAAACTATACCCCAGAACAGCAGGAATGGCGGAAGAGAATGGGAATCTGACTATGGTGTTGTTGTTGTACCGGTTGGGGGTGGGGGGGAATGAAATGAATGAATGAATGAATGGATAAATTATACATGGTATACTAACATGCATGCTTATTTTGTCATTTATTTTGTGATTATATATAATTGATCTCATGTAAACTTTTCCCATAATACTCCATTTCCTTTTAAATTCTTTAGTAGTAATATCAAGACTGCCCCCATCACCTCACTGAGTCTTCTATGCCTGCATGAAGCTGTTAAAGTTAACTAAGTGTGAATGTCTGTCAAGTACAGTCCTTACAGGACAGCATGTACATTTTATATATTTTGAGTAAAGAATAATTAATAGCTAATTAGTATAATGAAACTAATATACAGCAGATGCAGAGAAGACCTTGTGGAAAATTATTGTGAATTAGATAACATGTGATTTGGTGAAAGAAAGCTTGTAGATAAGAATTAAAGCAGTGGACATGTGGAGGGACAATCAGTGGCTGTCTATCTCAGATACCTAGGGAATAATTTAATCAAGTTTGCTATTGTAAAACTCAGTGCTTCAAGCTGTTCAGTTTTCACAAGTAGGTAACTTGGGATTTGGGATTTGGGTTGTGGCATTCCTACACGGTCAAGGTTTAATGTTGAAATTATGATTTATTGAGCAGTTTAATCATCTTAATGCAGAGTACAAAATATAAAGGCAGGGGAACCCCGTCTCTGTCCCAGCTCCATATCCTATTTATGTGTACTCGCAGAGCCTTTTTAGACTTCTCAGAAATACCTGATCCATTGTGCCTGTCTGGGTTTATTCCATTAGTCCATTGCCCTTCTGTTTCACCTACCCTTACTTGGAAAATGCAAAATTACTAAACTGGGACCATAAATATTTTAAAATAAAACAGTCAGCCTGGTGCCAAATAAAATTCTGTTGGGTCTTCAACCAAATAAAGTTTCAATTAACAATTGTTCTTTAATCATAAAATATACTCTTTAGTTATGAAGTGACTGCTCTCATCATTGTTACTGAAAATTAGCACAGAAGTCATGGAGAAATAGGGAAGAAAAAGGTATATTCAAGGAAGATGATTTCATTTCTGTGGTTTAAGAAGTGATTGTATATATGAAAATAGAGATAAACTTGCAGTTTTCTCTTTATATACACATGTCTGTTTTATATGATTAACTCATTAGGTTTCCAATTTTCATAGAAAGATGTAAGGGATATCCTGACTCCTATACACATTGAAGCAACTTATCGTCTTGGGCATCATATTCTAAGGAAAAGAAGTGTGGAGGAATTCCCACCACTCGAACCAGTTCTTCAGCAGAGGAAAGAAAACGACATGATAAAAAACAAGGTTAAGATATGGATATTTTTGTCTGAACTTCAACAAAATGAATACACATTGTAAATCATTATCTAAAGCAAATTTCACACAGTGCAGTATAACTAAGGAATGCATTTTCTGAATTGGTGTCTAGATTTCTTGGTGACAGGGACATTAAAAATGCCTTGATTTTATTAAATAAATCAGTAGGCTAAAACTAGAATGCTACGTTTTGTCTAAAGGATGCATTGCTTACAGAACCTATATCTAGTTTGTATTTTATATTTTTTACTCTAATGGTACATATGAATTGGCACAGGATTATCCTGAAGCATGTAATTATCTCTTATTAATTATATTCTCTTAGTGTTTTAGGTATATTGGTATTAGTACTAGATATTTTCTTACCAGTCTTCTAGTTTCACATGATCTGCTGAGTCAAATCCCAGCATGAATTGCATGTTAGATACCCAGTACGCTGCTTACGTTAATTTATACTCCATTATTTCCACAATGTTGATGAAGTATGTGTTATCTGGAGCTACTCCCAAGTTTTCAAGCACAGTGACTGGAAAAAACATACATTAAAGTACCATAACTAGGCTATTTCCCTCCCCTTCCCCTTCCCCCAGGAGCAAAAGTCAAAATGTTCTTATGATTTGTAATTGGTATAATTAAATAACACTATTCTGACTGCCCAACAATAATAAGTTTCACAAATTCAAAATAAAATTGACAGCCAGAATGTTGAGATGCCTACTTGTGCTGTCCAGCTCAGCTTTCCATTTCTGGACCCACGTACAGTTTTAACAACAGAGAACCTTGCTGCGTGCCATAATACAGTGACATACACGTAGTCTGCGGAACTTCAGTAACCACAGCACTGACACAACCAACTCACAGCACTACTGTCAGAGAAACCTAATATCACATAGGCAGTCTTTACTGAGATAAACTGTGTAACCAAGGTAGCTGCTGCCCTATCGTAGGACACTACAGAACTGTCCCAGGAACTTCAGGCCCCTAAAATGCTTTGTCCTTGCATGTACCTTTTAGAATTGGCTGATCGTATCTCTATTGGCCCAAGAATGAGACACTTAGCATGAGACAGAATGCTGTGTCTGTTATGTGGCCAGAGAAATGGCAAGTCACACCTGATTTAGCTCCTCTTTCAGTAGCAAGAGCTATTGGGCACTCACAATGCTTAGATAATAATGTGGTGATACATGCATTAGAATTACTTTGTACCTCTTACTCTGTACATACTGTTTTGAAATATTTTCATTTTTGTCATCTCTTCACAGATGGTTTTTGCAAGATTTTGTTCCCGAAAAAACTGTTCTGCTGACTTGAATGTTTCTGGAAAACTTGCATTTCCAAAGTAAGTACAATATGACTTCTGTCTGCTAAATGAGATTAAGTTGGGCTTTATTTATCTAATTGAGTTTTCCTTGCTATCTAGGTAAAATTAATTTGCAAAAGTAGACTATGAATTCCCTAAGCAAACATTACAGGAATAAAAATTAGTTTCCAGTTAAAGATTATTAAACAAACAACCTTTCAGAAAGTATAACAGTAATGTATTTTATACATAAGAACAGTTCTTTTTCAATTATACTCAAGATAGCATTTTGTTGTCCATAAAAATATACTTCTGAATTTCTAATTCAGATGTACTGAGATACATATAACTCACTGCACATCCAAAACTTAGAACCCTTTTTAACTGACAAGAATTAAACTGTTTCTCCTGCTGTTATGACAGTACTATACTTGCAGTGTACAAAAGGAAATACTTCATTTTTGTGCTAGCAGATTGCTGTATTTACTATTTCAATTATGAAATAAGGAAAAAGAACTACTTAAGAATATTCGCTGTACAGTTTAACACTAATGATAGAGGCACCAGATGGTTGGGCATTATGTGTGGTTTGGATTCTTTTCCCCTAGATATACTAGCTTGCATTTTCCAAGCTGAATTTCATTTTATAACTTTTCACCCATGTTCCTAATCTCTTTAGGTCCTCTGTAGTATTTCTTGGTCCACATAGGTGTTTGCAGCTCTTTCCAATTTGCTATTGTCCTTAAATTTCATTATCATGCTAGACTATTAATTTTATTTAAATGTCATGACAGTTCATTAAGACTGGATCTCTGCAGAACTAAACACTCTTCCTCTGTGCTATCATTACCCTTTATAGTCCTTCAGCTAGTTTCATTCACGTGACAGCGTTCCTACCCAATGTGATTTGAATTCTTTTTTGAGTAAGATTTTAAAAGATCTGTTCATGCCATCTCCCTCCTCCTCTCCCCAAGTATAAGAGCATAAAAACGGTCATACTGGGTCAGACCAATAGTTCACCTAACCCAGTACCCTGTCTTCACACAGTGACCAATGCCAGAAACTTCAGAGGGAATGAACAGAACAGGGCAACTATTGCATGAATCATCCCCTGTTGTCCAGTCCCAGCATCAGGCAGTCACAGGATTAGGGACACACACAGCATGGGGCTGAATCCATGACCATCTCGCTCACCAACAGTAGTTGGTCCAGTAGAAGGTATTACCTCACCCATCTTGTCTCTCTAATATCCTGGGACTGACATGGCTACAACACTGCATACTTCTTGGGTAATAGCCATTGGTGGACCTATCCTCCATGAACTTATCTAATTCTTTTTTGAACCCAGTAATACTTTTTGCCTTCACAACATCCCTTGGCAGTGAGTTCCACAGGTTGACTATGTGTGGTATGAAGAAGTACTTCCTTTTGTTTGTTTTTGTTTTAAACCTGCTGCCTATCAGTTTCATTGAGTTTCTTGATTAGAACCTGGCTTCAGTGTCTCTTTGCAAACCCTGAGGGCTGAGAAGTTTTATCTGCTGCATATCCTTGATACAACATGGAACTAGCTCCCTGATTAAACGTGTTTTTTTGTTTTATAAATATTTAGATTTTTACAGGTCCTATTGAATTGAGCTGCTAGTTTCATTTTGTAAAACAGGGGTTCTCAAACTGGGGGTCAGGACCCCTCATGGGGTTGTGAGATTATTACATGGGGGGTCACGAGCTGTCAGCACCCACCCCGGACCCAACTTTGCACCCACCATTAATAATGGTGTTGAATATATTTAAAATTGTTTTTAATTTAAAAGAGGCTTGCTGTGTGAAAGGAGTCATCAGTACAAAAGTTTGAGAACCACTGTTGTAAAACATCTTAAAATGGTACATAAATAATACTATAATCATGTTATTTTGATTAATGACTCCTATGTGATTCTGGGCACAAGCTTTTGAGTCTTCATGGATTTCATAGTAAGATTCTTCTCCTTCCCTCAATCATTTTCTTAGGCTTTAAGATAGCAGTGCTTGAAAAATTTTGCTTTTCTAATGTAAAGGATTTGGAGTATTTTCACTAGCATTAATACAAGTTAAGCAGGTTTATAAATACTATTACATTTTACAGGATGGAAATAGAGTACAAGAATTTGTACCATCTTTTTCAACCAAAATAAATAGGCTACATATCTTGAAAAAGTGTGAAATATCACCTTAAATTACTTTTTGCCCTATTATCTTGATTAAAAACTGGTTAGCTGTGAAGCATTAATTTATTTTGTCTAGACAGAATGCATTCATTATCCAGGAACAGCAAAGCAAATGCTTTTTTAAAAAAAGACAAATGTCTCCTAAATGAATGGAATTGTACAGGGGTTGTCACTGAAATACTTCACTTGAGTCTTGTCCTTTACTTCTTGGGTTATGGTTCAGCATGGATGCACTACCTTGTTCTGTTTCTATTGCTTAGATTCTGGTCTGCTCTATAAATTTCAAATATGCATTATGCATGTTTTAATGAAGAATGAAATATGATTACCAGGGAAAAGCTCTAGTTCAGCTTTGCCACACTCCCAGATGTGCACCTGGTGCTTTATTGCACTTATGTACTAAGCTGGTGGGCATCTTTCTGACAGCACCTTGTTAATGAATCAAGTTGCAGTAAAATGTATACCAGAAAAAGAGCACAATAGCAAGTATGTAAATGTGGTAAAATAACTTTAAAAGGTAAAGTGAACTAGAAAATCCAGCTACTGAAATGTTAACATTGTGTTTCTCTTTCATTTGATGTTGTCTTGGAACCTAGCTGCTTATGCAGTGCTTTCACCTTCTGTTGCTTGTCTAAGTGCCAACTTCTTTCCCAGAGGTGTTCAGTGACTAATGTTTGGTTTCAAGCCAGAATATTTGATAAATGCCTATTTCTAGGCAGCTCTTCTGCAAGTCTTAATTAAACTTTAATGTCAAACTGAAGTTTACTTTTAGAACCTTAGGTGCCTTCACTTGTAACATGATTATAGAACACTAGGTAGAACATAAAATAGGCATGTTCACTCACCTGCCTTTCGTCCTGTTTCACATTAACTCAGTCCCATACCTCCATTGAAAGCTGAAGACTGCAGCCTTATGTGGCACGTAGGGATATAAATACAAGGCTTTAATCATAAACATTTCCCTGTGTTTAAAAAAAAATCAGTAATGCAGATCTCAATAGCAGGCAGAGAAAAACCCAACTAGTGAGACCAGAAACTCTCAACCATACGTAAACATTACAATTTATCCACATATTTATTGCCCTGTTGGAATGTTTCCTTAATAAATTCAGTTGATATAGCCACCCTCATTCTAATGTTCTCCATTCTGGGTGAAATTCTCCTCTATGCAGAGGGCCTGCCAAGCCTTAACTTGAGGGCGTAAGTGGTGCATAGACCTCATATAGCTCCTCTGCACAGGAGTAACTTCCCCTTAGAGATGCTGAAGCAGGAGGACATTCTTCTACATCTCTGTCTGGGCCAAAAGCCAGCAGAAGAGTAAGCAGCACTCCTTACTAGTCATGCATCTCTGAACTAGCTCTTCAATTACTCAGACCCTAAAAAGTGCAATGCAAATGAAACATTATGGTGGATTGAGTACTTTTTAAATAGTGGAAGATTGAGTTGCCTTCAGCTAGATGAGCAAATACCTATTTTACCAACAACCTCCAATTGGGCTTTGCAAATACCTTACCACGTTGAAAGGGTTTTGCTTTTTTTTCCTTTTTCCAGACGCTCTCCTTTTTACTGAGGTCACTTGTCTCTGTACATGTTGTACATATCACTGCTTTTCTCATACAGTATAACATTTTAAATATATTCCTTATTTTTATAGACCTCATGAAAAGAAAACATATCTTTCAGTTGGAAGTATGAAGACTTTACTCTTGAATATATCTCTGAGCAATGCTGGAGATGATGCATATGAAACTGCCCTCCAGATCCAACTCCCTAAAGGTCTTTATTTTGTCAGAGTTCTAGAACTGGTAAGAATTGAAATTTGATGTCGTCATAATTCCTTGACCATTCTCACATTACCTGGACAGACTGTACAGCTATATCTACACTACAGCTGAGAACAAGCTTCCCAGCTGGGGTAGACAGACTCATGCTAGTGGGGTTAACACTAGCACACTAAATGTAGCTGTGTGGATGTTGTGGCACAAGTGGAGGCTCGAGTTACCCACCTGAGCTCAGACCCATGGGGTAGGGTTGACAAAAAACCTCTAAGTAGGGAAAGCTGACAACACTCAAGATTTTCTGCTTAAAGCTTTAGTTAATCCATCCACAGAGTGGACACAGTTTAATCAAATTAGCCAATTTTTTTATTTAATAGTAAAATATTGCAGTAAATGAACAAAACTAGTGACTTCCAAATGTATTTGGAAATACTAGTATTTAACCTCCCTCATAGATAAGACCCTACTAAATTCATAGCAGTGAAAAATCTGGTCTCCTCCATGAAATCCACTGGGGAGGGGCAGGACTGGGGGCGCCCTAGCTGGGACCCCTACCATGTGCTGGGCTCCTGGCTGCTAGTCCTGGTGGGGCTGGGGAGGGAAGGGATTTCCTCTTTATCTGCAGGGGCCACTCCCAGGGCTGGGTCAGACCCACCTCTGGGAACGTCCCCCGACTGCAGAAAGCTCCACACCCTCGCCCAACTTCCTGCCCCCATTGCTCTCCAGCTGCAAGGGGAGGGATCACTGCACAGTGAGCAGCCGCAGAGATTCTTGCTGCTGGAGGAGGGTCCCAGAGGTGGGTTTGCCCCAGCCCCGGGAGTGGCCCCTGCAGGCGAAGAGGAAGTCCTGTCCCTCCCCAGCCCCACCAGGACTAGCACCTTGACCCGGGTGCACAGTTGGAGCCCCCCTCAGGGCATCCCCAGACAGCAGTGCCAGAATCAGGAGGGCCAGGGGACTTTTTAACATGAGCAAAGTTTGTGGAGTAGGAGGTGGTTCTCCCCCCCCCCAACTGCAAGCCTCGGGTAGGTGCAGAGCACCTGGCAGCACCACCCAAGGATTGCAGTTTGGAGGGCAACGCCACCCCTGCCCCCAAAACTATGCCCATATTAAAAGTGGGGGGCATGGCCCCTCCTGTTCCAGCGCTGGTGACACTTCTACAAAGGTTCCAGGAACCCTTGCCCCTGGTCCTTGGCTCAGCACTTGGGAATTGAAGGGGCCTTGAGCTTTTTTTGGGGGGGGGAACCACAGCGCCCCCAAGACCACATGGCCCTGGGCAGTCACCCACCTGTAAGGCCAGCCCTGCCTTCCCAAAAAATGATGAGCCCCCCAATACCACATGACCCCGATGTCTGTGCTGCCCAGGTCTGAAGGCAGTGCCTCCCAGCAGCAGCGCAGAAGTAAGGGTGGCAATACTGCAACCCCCTTACAATAGCTTTGCGATCCTCCCACAAGCCTCGTTTGGGTCCGGACCCCCTTGGTTATAATACTATAAAATTTCAGATTTAAATATCAGAAATTGTGCAATTGATGATTTTTAAAATTCTATGACCATGAAATTGACCAAAATGGACCGTGAATTTGGCAAGTCCCTATTCATAGTATCACAGAAATATAGGGACTTCGAGAGATAATCTAGTCCACTGGTTTTCAACCTGGGGTCCGCCGACTATATCAGCAAAAGGTTATCATTATCATAGAACAGTGGTTTTCAGCCTGTGGTCCACAGACCCCTGGGGGTCGGCCAATGATGTCTAAGATTTCCAAAGAAGTCCATACCACCAATCAAAAATATTTAGGGGTCTGCAAATGAAAAAGGGTTGAAAATCATTGATCTAGTGGATCCCTCCACACCGAGGCAGAACTAAGTGTACATAAACCTTCCCTGATAGATATTTGTCTATCCTGTTCTCCTGTTTTTAAAAATCTCCAGGGACTGATCCTCTGAGCTGTTCTCAGGAGGTACAGAGCACTTTGTTGGATCAGACTTTTTTTTTTTTAATTATTTTTTTTTAAAAAAAGCTAGAGACTAATGGCAATCTTTCGAAGGAGATACAAAAATTCTTTCCCTCTAAATTTTTTATTATTTTGTTTAAAGAATTTACTTCTAAGATGTTTATACTGGACTTCTTATCTTTGAGAGGGTAATTTTAGACTTAAATAGGTTGACAATGTACTTGCAAAGTCAACTCATTAACCAACAGAATATGAAGAAGTAATGAAATAATTTGATTGGTGCAAGGAATTGAGCAATATGGACTCATTGGACTAGTCAACTAGTAGCAGTAGAAATACTTTGTAAATTCCCACTGGTGTTCACTGAAGCA
Organism: Mauremys reevesii; assembly: GCF_016161935.1. Taxonomy (NCBI): domain Eukaryota; kingdom Metazoa; phylum Chordata; order Testudines; family Geoemydidae; genus Mauremys; species Mauremys reevesii. The sequence continues at coordinate 32,811,924 of NC_052633.1, read as the reverse complement.
GTAAATACTCAAAGTGAAATTTTATGGCATATATGTAGCTTGAAATTTCTGAAATAACTTTGCTAAATGGTCATTAGATTCATCGCTTAAAACTGTTACTGGTTTTTCATTCTTTAATTTTAGGAAGAAAAACAGATACATTGTGAAATATCAGATAAGGAAGCTCATGCAGTGAGACTTGACTGCAGTGTTGGGTATTTATATGTAGATCATCTGTCAAAGGTAAAACCTGAAATTATTAATCTTTAAAACTATGTCTTGGTTTATGAGTAAGTGCTTAAAATGTATGACTTGGAAGGGGAAACTTTATATTACACACTTTACATAAGGTCTGCTAAAGCTAGAATGAAAATGTTCAACAAATAAATTATTGCTCATCTTCTTCCTCTCTATACCATATTCACCATCATGGTAATTGAGAACCTGAGCTTCTCATAGTCATAGACTTGAATGGGCACAGCTCTAGGAATAGTTTAACATTTTGTCAGATGTCTTATGACATCCCATTTCCTTTTGCTTTACTTCATTGAGGACACTATCCCCATTATTGCATTTATGGGAGGGTCTGAGTTTTTGTTAACAAGTCAAAGTTGAAATATCGCATTGAGATACCAAGGACAAGATATACACAACAGAATGCAGTTTATTGCACCTAAGTAGACGCTTTGTAGGTATGCCAGTGTTTTTCTTTAAAATAATAATAATAAAAGCCCTTCATTCCATTATCAAGAAATTAGCCTTCTACAATTTATTTGAAACAATGCATTCAAATCAGTTATTACAATGTATCGAGCAGGCATATCATACATATTGTAATCGTGCTCACTTTATGGTGAACTGTACCAAGGAAGTCATTTAAACGTTACTTTTCTAGTTTTGTTCTTTTAACTGATATTGTTGTGAAGTTACCATGTGTTTAAAAGGATTTTAACAATCAGAAACAATTTTTTTAATCCAAAGATTCAATAACATCTCAGTTTTTAGTTACAAAGAGTATGAGAGGTATTTGTGTTTAAAAGCTTAGACACAAAGTTTATTTAGTCAGTCTGCCTCTTGTACTGGATTCACTAAAACATCTGTGCTTCTACCAACATAGTTTTCTTTCTGTTTAGCTCCTTGCCTGCTAACTAGGATTTAGTTGAATTGTTTCTGGCTGTAAGGATTGGCATCTTTGTCTGCACACAGATGTCAGAGCCTCTCTGTAAATAGGCCTGTAAGGACCATTGTGTGAAAAAAAGTGGTCACTACCTTATTTTTTATTTAGCATCAGCAACATGCTTGGTATTTGAGACCGACAACACAGCCTCTGCCCTGAAGAGCTTATAGTTTTTTAGGTACAAATCATTTCAAGATTAAGTCTGTTCTGCTCAGGGGCAGCTTTAGGCATATTCTACATGAGAGAGTACGGAGGGCCACTATGACGACTCTCCAATAGGTCACTTCTATACTAATCTTCAAACCTAAAGGTTCCAAAAGGGTGTTTCCTGTTTCCTTTAACATATGTTCTTGTTAGCATAAATATTGGATTTCATATGCCCCAGAATCCTTATTCATTTCAGTTCATTTAAAGCACTGTTCATTTAAGTCTGGGGTACTTTTAAAGACTAAGGCTGTGCTGTGCCTCTTGCACAAAACCTGCAGCCCAGGATGCGCAGGGACTAAGGTGGCTATAATCCGTTTTTGCATAGTCTTGGTTTTGGGCTCTAAGAACTGGAGTGGCCCCCTGTATAATTTAGTTATGGCAGTCTGTCACCAGCTGCCTATGGGCCTAGAATCTCTGCAGTGCTGTGTTCTGTTGCCACATTCCCAGCATACTCTCTCCTATACTGGGGCTTACAAGGGGTCTGGAGGTGTCTTACTCAGTTCCTGTACCAGGGACCTGGCTGGATTGTGGCATTTTAGAATCTCTTTAACCTGCCATACAGAGGCTAGAGAAAAGGAGAGAATCTTATCCTTGGGTTGGGATTTTCAAAAGAGCTCAGCATTGGCCTACCTCTGCTTCCATTGAAGCATCTGGGAGTTGTACTGGGAACTTAAATGGGAGCAGAGTTAAATTAATGCTGAGTGCTTCTCAAAATTGCAGCCTGAAAGTTCTGCTGCAGTTGGCCAAGCAGGAACAGAGTATCCTTTTGGAAGCAGATCGTATAGGGCAGGGGTTCTCAACCTTTTTCTTTCCAAGGCCCACCTGTGCGTCAACTGTTTTTCTACATATAAAAGCCAAGACTGGCAGCAAGCAGGGCAGTTGCCTGAGCTCAGTTGGCTCAGGCTTTTACATGTTCTTCAGCCCCAAGCAGCAGGGACCTATTTGCAGACCTCCAGGGGACCACAGACCCCGGGTTGAGAACTACTGCTATAGGGGAGTGCATTTTAGAGGAAATGAAAGGAGCACCAAATCCTCTCTCCCCCTTTGGGTGGAAATGTATTTAGGGCATGCATTTAATCCAGAACTGGAACTTTTTCTATATCACAATACATTTTCTGTACCTTAACCTTCCCTGCAAATGTTTTGTAGGAAAGTGATTGGGTTGATTGAGATTACAAACAAAAGCATTATGCCCTAATGAACTGAGGGCTGAACTTGTGCAAAATATAATTCAGCACACTCTAGAATTTGTCACAAAGGTTAAACATTTAAGGAGAGAAATTAGTTTAATGATGTAACATTTCATCTTAAACATTTAAGACACACCCAATCATTTAGCACAAACAGCGTTTCATTTGTTCTACAGATGGATTTTAGTTTTCTCTTGGATGCAAGCTCACTTACCAGGGCAGAAGATGACCTCACCATCACAGTTAATGCAACCTGGTAAATCTTGCTTGATAAAAATTGCTGCGTTTGATGAAAAATATCCCTAGCTTTGGAAAACGGAATAGGGAGCACAGCAAAGGCTTAATGATGCACAACTGCAAGAAAGCTCATTTATTACATAAAATATAGAGAAACTGAAACCACAAAAAAGTAGATAATTGCTATTTAAATAATGAGATTTCTGTTAACATTGTCATACAAATGATTTCTTACTGACACATGGATAGTTACAAAAAAGTTATTTAAATAAGCTACTAGGTGTATGTTTTATGTAATTAGTTATCTCTAGAGATAACACACTGTATATGATTAATTCTAACACATCTTCCCCACCCACCCCCCTTCGCCCCCCATTTACTTCTACAGTAAAAATGAAGAGGATAATGACCTGCTGTTGGATAACTCCATAGCTTTAGTCATACCTCTGAAACATGAGGTTGAGCTAAATGTTCATGGGTAAGTAAGTTAATGGTTGCTCTGCATATCCATGTGCATAGGATTGCTGTTTATCCATTATTAAGGAATACATACCTCAGCTGAACTCCCATGATCTTCAGAGAGGAAGCATGGCCTAGTGAAAAATTGCAGTACTGGGAGTGGGAAGATCTAGATTTTATTCCAGGTTCTGCTGCAGACTTTGTGCTTCAGTTTGTCCCTCTAAAATGGGGGAAAAAACCCAAAAGGGCTGAGATTTAATACCCGAGGACTGATTCTTTGCTCTTCTATAACACCTTTTTCCATCAGAGTAATATTATTTGTTCCTGCTCTTCTGTCACTTAATCCTGTTTTCTGCAAAGGTGAACAAAAACTATATTTTAATCCTTTAGCCTATCAAATTCCATTCTGGTAATTGCTCAGCCTTATGCTTTTTTGTGTAATTGTCCACTGCTGAGTCAAACACATTGTCTTTTATACTCAACTATATTGACTGTTTGCTGTTCAGCTTGTCCCAGCTGGTGTTACTGCCTGTCATAAATTTGCCTATGAATAGATCTATTTTGTTCTGGGCGGACAGACCCCTCTAAACGGGGTCTTGGTTTGCCCAGCCCCACTGTACCATAGTCATTGGATTGCAGTCATGTAGCAGGAATGTCCAGGATACTTTTTAAGGATCCTTTCCTTTTACTGTCACTGTCATCAGATGGTGGCAAATGTAAAGGACACTTGGTATAAGGGCTTATAGAGAGACTGCTTCAGGGGGCAGGCTCAACTTATTTGAATTCTACTTTGTATAGTAGGACACTTCTTCCAAACTAATGATGGGAAGGGGCAGTAACTGCTTCCACTATCTCCATTCCACTCTCCCACCACTTCCCTTGCCACCATATCCATCATTGCAGCCACTACAGGAATATTAACATTTTAGCTCCAGCATTTTTCTTTTGAAGATCTCATAAGTCTTCGGGGAAACTGAAGCACGAGGTTGATGTTACTTGTAGATCTCTCAGAATCAGTGGCAAAGTTGGGAATAAACCCATCATTCCTCATAACCTAACCACAGAACCATACTTGTCTTTCTCTGAAGGTGGAGGGGACTGAAATTCCACTGGTAATAGGGAGGTAAATGAGTCAGATGTAAAAGATGAGTAGCCCCTTCGTCATAATCTCCCCTCTTTTATAAAAGCCCCTCTCTGAGTTGGGGATCAGTGGGTAGAGCTGGAGGATGATGATTCATCACTACCACATTGTGCCCACTCAATCCACGGAGATGTCCTGCCTAAATTAAAGCAGGCTTTATCCTTGACCTTCCCTACTGCAGGGCTGAGTTAGGTGCTAATTCAGACTTTCCAGTTCTGCATAGAGGACAGTCAGGCCTAGAGAGAACATAAGAACAGCCGTACCAGGTCAGACCAAAGGTCCATCCAGCCCAGTATCTGTCCACCGACAGTGGCCAACGCCAGGTGCCCCAGAGGGAGTGAACCTAACAGGCAATGATCAACAGGATAATGCTCATATTAACGTTGCATACTAATAGTACTAATTTTGTCCTATTGTAATTATTTTTTTTAACTACTGTAGATCTGTATCACCAGCTTCGTTTGTTTATGGACCCAGTGAGGAAAATTCACCAATTAATTGCATGAAGGAGAAAATCAACTTCACTTTCCATGTAAGAGCTATTCTTTACAGAAACCATTCCTCTCTTTCGAGAAGTTAATTCTTAACAACAGATAAGACAAAAGGCACTTCCACCTTGTAACTTACTGGGAAAGTGTTGCTCTTGTAAAGTGCTTAATATAGAAACAAAAACATAAATCCTGGGATTGGTGAGAACTTCTGCATGTAGCCGTTAACAGAAGCAGCTCCCTATGTTCTTGGAATCCCATTCCCAGCTTATATTTGTGGGTGTACCAATCCGTACTTCCAGCAAGTGCTTTCAAAAAGCTTGAGAAAAATACACCTGTAGCACTAAATTTCCCTCAACAATAATAGCTATTAACATCTGTAGGGAGTGTGCTCAGCTCACCAGATGGGGTGCCCCTACAAATTTTAGGCTTGGTTTCTCTTTGTCCATGAAGCCACCATAGATCTAGTAAACTGTGTTTGAAAAGCATGATCTATGCCCCTTTTACAGGTCAATAGAAACACTGCTATTGACTTCACTAGCAGCTGGATCAGTCACTAATTGAAGTTGGAGTTCCCTTTAAGAGTGCAAGCCCTATTAAAAAGAACCTCTCTCACTTAATTGCCTTTGAACACTTTCATAGGCTCCTATAGTCTTTGGTTCCCTATTCCTGTCACTTCTTTATGGCAAGCCCATTCATTCCAGGCCCCTGCTAACCACAGCCAGCATCTGTTAAGCACCTTTGACTGTCACCTTTATGGAGTGCTGCAAGTCAGGAAACTTTTGCTGCTCATTTGTTTTGCATCAGAGGTCAGAATTTGACCCAGAAGTGCATGGGAGTTTCACTGATTTAGACTGACAATAGACCTGGATGATGGGGACGGGGGTGGGGGGGCGGATTTTAAAAGACAGAAAGGGGAGCTAGGTGCTCGACTTCCATTCAAGTCAATGGGAGCTGGGTACCTAACTCTCATTTGGGCCTTTGATTTTGATTGTGACCCTGGCTTACAATTTTCCATGGGTTTTCTTAGACAGTACATATTTACTAAAGCAGGGGAGTCAGCTGTATTTGTACTACGTATCAGTTCACTGACCACAAGTGCTGCACAAGGAGCTGGTACACAGCAAGTACTGTGTGTAGAGCATGGTGGGACTAGCTGGCTCTGGGGCTTAGTAATAGGGTCTCTCCAGCTTACCAGTTCATATCCATCGCAGACTGGTGGATTAAAAGTCAATGAAAGTTGGGCACTTAGTTCCATTAGACCCTTTTGAATACCCCACCTGAAGTGGTGAAATAAGACCGCAGTTCAGGTCATAGCAGACAAGTGTCATACCGCAAAGCTACCACTACCCCAAATGGCACTTTATTAGCAGAGTTAACAGAGAGATAAATGATTCAATATGGCTAGAAAATAAACTGCACTATCACCTCTTGAGGTGCTTCCCTCTAGTTCACAGTCAAGTTTTATTGTCAAGCCAGCATTAGGAAGCCTCCATTGCTGCTGTGTGAATTCTGTGTATTCATTTCTTGATTAGTGTATGTGAATGAAAGTTTCAGTTACTGTAGCACACTTTCTCCCAAGGTTATCAGTGCTGGACCGAGCATGGCTCCTGCTATAGATTTGGAGATAATGGTTCCTAATTCTTTTGCACCAAGAGATGAAAAGCTGTTTAACATTCTGGATATCCAGGTATGTTTGTTTTATTATATTATGATTTTACTTACTGCTCTGTATGTAGTACATGAAAGTACAAAATTAGATGGAGCACAACAGTACTTGAAAAGGCACGTCTAAATTTTTCTTATTCAGCTACATTGTATGTGAAACTTGACTGTAACAATTAGTGTGAAACTTATTTTGCCTAAATATTTTAATTTCTCTTATTTTAGTGTATCAGCCAATTCTAAATGAATTAATAAACCAAACATGCACTCGTTTCAGAAATTGTCATGGGTATTGATGCTGAATTAGCAGAGAAGTAGAAATGCTGAATTAAAATATACTGAGGTATTCTACTGTGCCCACTTACAGTGAAATTGTGAATACTTGTTACATTTAGGTTTAGTACATATTCAGTATTTAATCCATGTGCTTTCTCTGAAATATACTAGCTAGTACATTAGACTCTGATTGGAGCCTCATTGAAGTTAGTCTCCACATGCCTGGAGCTCAGTATTGGGCCAGTTACTAAATTTTAAGGAGTTTTTCAGTCTATTTTCCCCATTCCTGGATTCAGTGTTACAGCACCAAAGATTTCTTGTAAAGAGTAGAATGCAGTATTTTTTTTAAGAGGGAAGTGTGAATTTCTACATTCTGTATCCTGGCCAATAAACATCTCAATTTTGGTTTTAGATTCTACTCACCATCAAAATCCTGCTAATTATTTGATACCAGACAGCATATTTGTTGCTGTACAGAACCCCCAATACACAGTCCCTGCTCTACAGATTTTTGCTGTTCTCTTGAATCTGTTAGGTGAATAAAACTGCAGGCTACAATGCATTCTATTTATGTCTATCATAGTGGAACCAAACAAGCAAATAGCACCCATTTTTAAAACAGTTCTTTAATGTAATTACATTTTCCCCACAAGGGAATGGGTGGGGGGTCTTAATAATTTCCCCTATTTATTTTTCCAATCACATCTCTCTCTGGCTGAGTATGGCTCATTCCCGAAGCTTTCAGTACAATTCAGAGGGCATGTAAGAGGTAAGCAGGTAGTTCTGCTGGGCTAGAACTGCACCCACTGTGCCAACGGTGCATTTCTCTAATACTCTAGAGAAATCATTTTCAAATACAGAAATTTTCTTTGACTTTCTGCATGTACAGAAATGTCTTCTAAGCAGTATCTGGAAATGTTTAAAACCCATGAATGATTGTGCTGTTTTTTCCAGACAGCTGATGGAGAATGTTTTTATAATAATTATACAAGAGACTGTACTTTACCAGAAAAAAATGGACACATGAACATATTAGAGGATCTTGTCATTTTCTTTTCAAAGCCTGCCAAGAGGCGACTGGTAAGAGTGTTTGTTTGTTCGTTTTTGGTTCGTTCAGTCTCAGTTTACTTAACCCTCGAAATAAACTGTGTAAAGTTACTTCAGTGGGAAATTATACTTTTAAAAGATTGTAACTTATTATACAAACATTTTTGGTTATAAGCAAAAAGGAATTAGATATTTTCAGTTTAGTTTCCACTCATACAAATTACAGAATCACCTCATATTGCTCAAGAGAAGGCTGGAATATCAGACTTATTGCAGGTTGGAACTGAGATGTAGTGGCCGTCTTGTGTGAGGAAGTTTGTATAGGGCCTGTTTGTACTGGTCCTGAATGACTCTAGTGCTACTAGTTCATTTTTAAATACTAACTCTTTGCAAATACTTAAAGCAAAATAAAAAATCTACAGTATGAATGATGTACAAGTTTGAAAGTGTCTTTATGATTCTTAATAACTGGATCAATGTAAAACAAAACCTGCTGTAGCAACAACCAGTTTCCTTATAGCCATGTTTTCAGAATTGCTCAACTCTCATTTAGTTGCTTATATAGGAAATTAACTCTCTGGAAAATTCCCCACTTCCCCCCAATTGTGGCCACATGGTATTTTGAAAACCTGACACAGTCTTTGTGGTGACTGTGATGCTGTGTGTGTAGCTCTTCTGCGGCCCAGTTTCTGGAACAGTTATTGATATTTATTGTAGGTAGCCTTGCATCTTGACCTCTTCAAGCAAAAAAATAAAACACCTTTTGACTAGATGCTAGAGGCCTTGATATTAACTTTCGCAGCATGGTTTATTTTTTCTTGTTAAGTGTTGCATTTTTGCTTTTTTTTCCTTTAAAGTACTGCATGAAAGAAGATAATTTGTGTTTACGAATACTGTGTAAATTTGGAAACATGGAAAATGGAAAAGAAGCAATTGTCCGAATGCAACTGGAAGCTACTCCTTCAGTTTTAGAAATGGTAAATTGTATTTAAATCTTTAACCAGATAATTTTAAAAGGTTATTTGCTTTTTAATGACATCACATGAATTTGCAGCACCCTCTTGTGAACACTGCACTATATTTCTAGTTGACAGAAATAAATTGCACAATATTCATTTAATATATAAATCAAGTATTGTTAAATCCAAGTTAATAATAACAGTCAGTATGCATGTTTTAGTTCAAATACCTCCAAACACTACAGAGAGGTATTTAAACATAAGAGGGTTGCTGTACTCTAACACATGGTGCAAACCTCTCAAAGTGACAGATGCTGTGGCTTAGTTGGCATATTATAACCAAAAAGCAAGCTCCACGATATAGCTTTCACTTCAAGCTTATACTACTATAAAATGGTGATAGAGTTGGTTTAATATTCCGGCACTATTGATAATTTGATTACAGCAGTCACTAACAGGATATGATAAACCAGACAGCTATTGGAATATACCTGCAGTTAGGCACATCCTAGTTTTTTTGGTCATAAACTGAAGCAGAGGAAAGATACCAGAGTGAATGGACCATTGGTCTCTTTAAGCATGACATTTCCTGGTCATACATATGTAAATTGGTTAAAGGGTGAATGATTGTTGTCTCATTATTCTAAATACAATTACTATCTGAATTTGTCTCTCTATGTGCTATGAACACTTTAGGTGATTTACAGAATGGTTTTGTGCTATTTAGATAATAACTAAGAGCCATTTTAACACCTAGACAATTCCTGATAATGAATGGGACTTGTAGAAAATACAGCTAAATTGCCATATTTGCATAATTATAAATCAGATACTGCCTTTGATAAAAAGTAACTTAGGGTGTGGACAAAAATCCTCTTTATCATTAAGGAATACCTTATACAGCAGGTCAGCCATTAATGCCTGGATCTCAGAAACTCTCTTGGTTGAAATGATCACCACTAGGAATACAGCCTTCAGGGGAGTGGTGTTTCAGGAAACATTCTAATAATGGCACAAACAGTGGTTTCATTAATTTGGTGGGTGTTAGATGTAAGTTCCAGGAAGGGGGCAGCTCTTGGACAAAAGGAAATGTGAAGAAAGCCTTTAAAATACAAAACTGAACTCTGTCTGTACTGTTTTCCCCCCAGAAAATGTATCTACAGCTTTGTCAGTAGCTCAGCCCTTTAAAATATTTAGCTTTGATTAGCAGTAGTGCATAGTTCCAAGTTAACTTGTCTAAATTTATAAATACACAGATCTTTTGAGTTACTGGAGTACAGTTCTGTTCCTGGCTCTGTCACTGAATTGTTTTGTAGACTAGGGCACCTACACATCAAGGTTTAATTCACTGTTTGAGGTCATTAGATAAAAGAGGATATAATACTATAAAGTATTACAGTATTTATGCAGCTTGGCTTTTTTTCCACCCCCAACAGGATGAGGCATCATCGCTTAAGTTTGAAATAAGAGCTACAGCATCACCAGAAAAAAATCCAAAAGTCATTGAACTACACAAGGAAAGACAAATTGCACATGTAAGAATTCTTTAAGTACACAAGTTGGTTAGCCTTTCCCCATAAAAAACTATATTCAAGAAAAATAGTATCACCTGAAGTTACAGAATTATGCACAAATAGATATCTACATAACTGGAATTAAATTGCAGTTAGTTAGGCAAATAGATCTATGTGTCATCATCTGAAGCGGCGACAAGATACCATTTATGGGAATATATACCATATATATTGTTATATTTTAATTTAATAAATTGTCTATTCTAAGCATACTAGTATTCTTACTTTAATGTTCCCCTACTTCATATAGGTCTTTCTGGAAGGACTACATAACCAAAAGCCAAAACATCATGTTACCATGCTGATTATTGGGATAGGTTCAGTACTTGGCGTTTTCTTGTTTTTGCTGATAGTGCTGTTATTATGGAAGGTAGGATTCTTTTTCCTTTATCAATATTTCTCTATTATTTTCATTGACTCCTTTAAAAACAGGAATAATATGCTTTATTGTGATCTATTCTTACTAAAGAATAATTAATTCCTTTTTTCCAAAACCTCTTTTAAAGTTTTTTTCTTCATTTGTCCTTTTAACCCCGTTTTCCCTATCTCGGGGAAAGTACTTATCGACATTAACTTACCTCTTTGAGATCTTTAACTCCTATACCCCAAAGTTTTTTCCCCATATTTATGGGCCAGATTTGTATAATTTTCTTCCAGAAGTCCTACAAAAAAAATTTTGTAGGCTGCTGCTTCATGTTTTTGCTATCCCGATGGACACACAACAGAATGGTCTACAATATTCCTAACAGAAAAGGTGAAGATGGACTTGTTGCTTGCCAGCATTAAATGTTTTAAATTCTAAGTTCTTATGTATGAATACTAGGGGCAAATCTTGCTCCCCACTGTTAGTAGGCATACAAGGTCCAGAAAAGATCTGATGGGGTAAGGATTTTTCACTTTGTGTACCCCTTGCTTGCCACATGCGTTCCTTTTGTGCCATAGTAAGGGAAGTTGGGGATTCATCTCTGAATGAGACTCCACTACTCATTCTTCCCATGGAAGAGTACAGAAGTGTAACATTCTGGGATTCCATTATCATTCCATATCCTGGGAAGATTTTGATCTCGCGACTTCCACAGTTCACAGCCCATTTGCTCATATTGTGAATGAAGGGAAAGGATTAGCCCCATAGATGTAAAGTAATTTTTAGTAATGCTGTCTTTTGATATATTATGTACCAATTAAAAAAAAGCCTACATTGTAAAAAATTAGTTCATATTATCAACATGACAATCATTTTAATAGTAACATCATGTTATTCCCAAAACAGAGTAACAAGCTGATACTTAATCACATATGCCAGCATGTCATCTTAATCTTTTATACTGTTTAAAGTAAGTGTATTTTATTAAATCTGACTTATTAAGAATTTGCTGACACACACCAATCGATTTTGAAATTGTTTTTCAGAGTGGCTTCTTTAAAAGACGTTATCAACCTATCCCTCGAGAGCAGCCCAAAGAGGACGTTGGAACTTTGTAAACAGCAATAAGGAGGACTAAGATGACAATTAAAGACTTCTTTCAAATGATGAATTTCAGGCTCAGAGCAACTTACATGATGAATATTGATGAGAGAAAACTGATGATGAGTCTGTCTGTTGTTTAGTCTTCATGTTAGAATATACATTTGATTTTGCTGATCCATGGAGGATTACACCTAACTGTAGCATCATCTTACTAAAATACAAATGACAATCGGATCTTCAAATAAAGAAACTGTAATAGTAATATCGGAAATACCAGAAGTATCCATCTCTTCAAATGCATATAAGAACACTAAGCAGATAAAATGAAGAATTACTTACCTGAAGAAGAGTTCTTGGAAGGTAGTACAGTATTATCAACCATTTTGGGGTAACGAGATCTCAGTGGTTGGCCGTGGGGTAACTCATAACTCAATTAGCTTTCAACTTTAATTTCATTTTTAACTAGAGATTTGGATAAGATCCTCATCCCACTATGGCATGCATTGTAGAAGACAGCCACAAGGTCTTCTGAACACTCCTGCAGGCTCTGGACTAGGGCACATAATTACAGCACTATAGAGGTCTTGGGTAGTCTTGTAGTCCATAGGACAGCCTGGGAGGCTGCTGTAATATAGACGGACCTCCAAGGACTGTCTAAATTATGCCAGGGGCTTTTCCAGTTTCAGGGCAGTCCAGGACTGGGAGAATGCAAAGGTGGCTTTAAAACCACATTAGCTTCCCTTTCCCTGGGCTGGGAGTTCTGTGCTGAGCCTCTAAAAGGGGCAGCATAAAATCTTACCATTAATTGATGTGCGTGGAAAGGTTTTTTGTGCTGATCAGCATTGAAAACTCAATGTCCTGTCAAGGATGCATCACATTGAGGGTTACCTTGAGAAGAGAGTCAAACATTTGAAGCCATCAGTATCAATGATCCTTAACATAGTACTAGCTGATAAGGCCAGGAGCACACAGTTAATTCTGTTTCTCTCTCTTTCTCCTCAAACACCAAGAGCATGAGGTTTTGGAGCGAAAGACATTCATGTGTTTTCCTGAACAATTATTATTTGCAAATGTTTCAATAATGCTCAGCATTGTAGTATTTAAGGACATTTCCAGTAGCAGACAGAAGAGGCTCTGATGAAAATTAAAAAAAACCCTTAGCTCCATAGGGCTAATGCCATCTTTAGATGTGCAACCCCAGCCCAAAAGTTGCTGACCTCTGAAACCTGTATAATGAAATAGTTTGGATATCTAAGTTCAGTCCTTAGTGGATATTTTTTCAGCTTAATGCCACCATCGCAATTGGCACTCAAGAGTGGCAGTAGAAAGGAAAAAACTGAATTGCTCCTACAGGTGATCCCTTCAGATTCTTAGAGAGATACTAGCAATGCCACCTACTTTAAGTACACTGATACCTGTTTTGGGGGGAAAGGATTTCATTCTCTGGGCTATGCACCATCTCATCCAAGTGCTAAATTCATCTTAAACTTACTCTCCCCTAGTAATGCCAATACATGCTATTTCCTATGGCTCTTCTTTGTCCTCTCTCTACTGTCTTTCTGGACTGCTAGTAGAAAACTTAGTTCCAGCATCTTTTTTTTTTATGTAATAAATGTGGACATCACACAAACTGATTATGCAACATCACTTGGTAATAAAGCTCCAGAGTTAATAGCAACAAAGATTGCCTTCAACAAATTATTTTGCTAATAGACTTATACATTTTTCCAAAGTGGCTTTTTGAACTAGGCTAAAGAATCAAAAGGTAACAGAGCATGATTTTCCACAGAGGGCCACGCACCTGTAGTTTTCATTTACTTCAGTTGGTGTCATGAGTGCTTCCATACTTCTGAAAAACAGATCTTATCTCAAGGCATTGGCTTTCTGTTCTAAAATATTCTGCATTATATTAAGAACAAATGTGTACATACAGAAAGATGATCTTATTTTTAGAATAAAATGTGCTATGAGTGAAATATTTCATCCTTAAAAACTAAACTATTTGCAAAATGTATATTCTAAAAAGGACTTTTAAAGAGTATAGAACCAAATGAATTATTGCACTTTAATCAAAACATATTTGAACAGGTATTCTAATAAGTGTGTTGTGAGAACTGTACCTCAAATACCGAAAGCAGCATTAAAATTGCTTTAATACAAACAATGCAAGGAAATTAGATTACAAAGGATTTTTTTGGAATTGCTTTAGTAAGTAACTAAATGCACAAGTGTTACTTGGAAATGGCACATTGCTATTCAAACTATGCTATTAGTATGTAAACATTGATCAGGTATTTCTCTGAGATAGTCAAGCAAAATTCAATTAACTTAATAAACAAACATTGAGGTTTAATCTAAATAAGTAAATGTGAATGTAAGATTTCCTGATGGCAGCATGTTTATTAATAAATGATTGTTCAACTGAATTTTATAATAAAAACAACTGTACACTATCTTTTGCTAATTTAATTATTTTGTTGATAGAATTTGCAGAGGTAATAAAATACAGTTAAATCTATAATAATGGTTTATGAAGATGGAATATCTTTAAAGAATTAAAGAAGAAATTCAGTTTTCACTACTCAAGCACAGTACTTTAATGCTTCTGGATTAATTATACAGCATCAAATTACTCTCGGTTATAGTGGCACAAATCTGGAGTAGTGCCGTTCAAGTAACTAGTGACTTTCGTTTTACACCACTGTAATAGAGAGCAGAATTTGGTCCACTGGATTTACTTTGTAATCCACTATACTGCAGATTATTTGGCCAGTTACTACAGGCCAAATTCTGCCCACAGGTGCCTTCCCTGCAGTTCCACTGATGTTAATGTGAGTATGAAGACAGAATTTGGTTCTATGTAATCTGCTCTTTTGTTTTTTTGAAGATGAATAATCATTTGCTGATGCTACTTGTTAAGGGAGTGGAGGAAGAAAGAAAATATCCATACTAATTTTTTGATTTAAGGTTGAGGTATAATGCTTATTAAAAATATGAACCAAACTTCTGGTGTGTTCCTATAGTCCTCACTAATCCCATTTAAATACTTGGGCTCTAGTTCAGCAAAGACTTAGGCACATAGTGAAATCCCCATGACTTAAATGCTTAATGAATTGAGTCCTTAAAGACCAATGGGCAACGTCATCTGTGGTTTAGTCACAGGGAAATGCAGAGTTCCTCTCTCAGCCCTAGTTGGGATGCCTCATATCTTTAACCTAATGAATAAGGGCACACCCACATCTAAGCTCTTGCTCCTGCAGGTCAAGCACGCTGACAAATCTGTCAAGATGTTAGTTCCCACCAATCGCAATGCAGGGGATAGCCATGGTGCCATGACAAGTTCAATTCTCATGAAGGCTGGAAACCTAATCTGTACCAGTGTCATGCATAATTATTGCATTTACCATGTAATTTATAAAATTAATCTGTTTACATACCTACTTTCTACTTAAAATATGTGCACTATGAAAGTATCACTCAAAATCTAAAATTAAATTTTACTCAGCATTGCTGCCATACTCTAGCAAAAAATAATGCATTATTCTGATTACTACCTAGTTTTACTGATAAAGTAAACGTTAAATATTTTCTACAAGATTAAAGTTTAAAACAAAGTAAGTTTGAACAAATGTTACATTCTAAGTGAATACACTATTTGTAAAAGGAAAAGTAGCTTAAGACTTAACTAGTCAATGCTGAAAGCAAGCACATTTTTACATCATCTCATTTAAGGTCAGAGATTATCTGGATATTGAAGGACGTGACAGAAGCCAAATTATGCCACCACAACTCACAGTAAGTAGTACTTTACTCCAGGACTAGTTATAGTGATATGAATTAGGGTTACCAGTGAAGTAAAATATGACTAGATACAACGAAGGGTAACCAAATCAAACCCCAAATTGAACTCAAACCCTGCAATATTCTGTTTAAAAAACTTAAAATTTTTTTTGCTGAAATTCTAGTAATCACTTTTTAATCCAATATATACCACCTACAAATAAGTATATTTGTCAATATATTTATTTTCAGGCTTTTTAAGGTTAAAAACTATAAACATTTTGTTCGATAATTACAATTATTTTACTTGATAATTTTTTTTGTTAGTTTTATATAAACATCCTAATTTCAATCTTGGTCCTTCATCCATTGACTTCAGTGGATGAAGGAATGGGCCTTAAATAGCTGTGTAGCCTGCACCATGAAACACATTTCTTCATAAATTTCTTCTATAGACAACTGCACATTGCTTTGGAATCATCCAGTTCATCAATGCTCACTCCATAAAGATTAATAAGTTGTGGGTGCACCCTAGAAAGTGAAGAAATAAAAATAAAGTAACTTAATAACTCTGTTGTAGTTTTCATGTGACATTTTCTTTGAGGACAAATTTATATAATAAATTATATGGAATAAAATTAAGCTGAATTACATGTATGCTTACTCCAGTCTTTTCTTTGGATTACTAAAAACTTCTGAGAGAGAATCTTTTTTATTTTGGAGGTTTGGGTCAGAATGGGCTATCATGATCCCTCTTTCATTCCCCCCACATCCGCACCCTGTGTTACAGTGAGCATCTCACCATCAGTTCTATGTTTTTGGTTGGCCACAGTGCTGTTGTTGGAGAATAAGACAACTCCCCTTTCCATTCCAGGGATTGTTCAACTGTGTGTGTTCGTGTATTTCCATTCCTTAACCATCCTCAAGTAGTACTAACTGTCCACAATTGAACAAGTTCTGTTGTATGGCACCACACATTTGGTTAACTCTGCAAATACACAAAAGGCAGGGTGGGCACTTCCAAGCAGCAGACTTAAGTCTGATCTCAGAATTCAGGGCCTGGCTGGTAGGGAGTTCATCTTGAACCTGTTTCTTCAAAAAAGGCCTTTTCAACCTGAAATAATGCCCACTGCATTATGAACCTAGTGTAATGACAACCTTCTCTCCAGGATAAACATCGCTCACTTTGAACAACGTCAGCACCCCGTTTTGTGATATGGAGAACAGTGAGCAACAGTAAAATATGAACATTTGCATTTGCAGCATTCCCTGTACAGCACTTATATGGGAATAATGTGGCAAATCTGATAATCGGTTAAACACCCAATTCACACCCGGGCCCAGTTTATTGATTTTGTAAAATACAAACTTTTATAAAATATTATGAGTTCAATAAAACAATCCTATACAAAAAATATATTATTTACTGCCTTGAGATTGATAGAAATTCTATTCTACCTGGTAACTTTTTTTTCTTGGACAAAAGACTAAGCTGTCAACACTTATGTGGAGGGCCCTTCTGTCCTCAACAATGCAGAGCAGTTGTATTGCCACAGTATTAATTGAATATACAATTTTAACATGCAAAGATAGACATGCAATGGCCATGCTCTGCTTGATTCTGCCCTCTAATAATTGGTGCAATCCTTTGTAATTGAAAAATATAATTGCAGGAGCACATCTTCTAAGATATGCGCTGATATACTGATGTATTATACTATTACATTCTTTTTAGAGCTATTTTTAATGATTGCATAATGCAGACCTGTCTGACAATTTTAGCAACAAATTTTCCTAAAGTCAACTTTTGGGGGGAATGTTATCTCTTGTACACAAGAAAGAGATAACAGTACAATTGGCCAAGTCTAGCAGGTGTTTTGCCTAACTACGCCTGCAGGCTGGAGATCACATGTGATGGGCCAATAGTCTAGTTCAGCAAATCCTATGTTACTATGCTTAGCCTTACCGAACGTGAACCTCTGATGCTCCTTCCATTAAATCTCCATCTATATTCCAAGGATAATTCCCTTCCGCAGAAATAGCATGCAAATACACATTTTCTTCTGCGTCATGCCCAATTTTAGCTCTTGGCTGGACTTTTACTTCCTGAACTGCATAGGTCTCAACAAAGGGAAAATTAAACTAAAACAAAACACAAATGTATATTAAAGTCAAAGAGGTAACTAAAATAGGTTGTTTACTGGTTAAAATTGTGAAATTAAAATCTTACTTTTCTCCTTAAATACACTAGAACCTCAGACTTAAACTAACTGAAGTGTGCAACTTATGGAAGAAAAAGTGCAAAGAATATTTCCTACAATAAATCTTCCCAGGTACAAGAATTTCAAAACAGCTATTTACTTGGAGTACATAGAGCACAGTTTTATTTCCCAGCTTAAAATTTAGATTATGTAAACAAAGATCCTTAGGGGAAGTAGTATGACTTCCTCTGTGTTATGAAGTACCTATCATATTGTTGGCACTCAATTTCTATCATTCTCATGGTTTTAGATTTATATGAAAAATATGTAAAAAAAAGTTAAATTTAGTTAATCCTAAACCATCAGACTCTCAGCTTCTGAACATTTCTTGGTAGTTTAGATCAAGAGACGATTATCTGAGCAATTTTTTTTTATTTTGGTACAGAATGGTAATGTCTGGGGCAGAGAAGCATCTGGAGTTGCCTAGAAGTGGATCTTTCTTGGGAAAGTATCCTCTAAGAAACTACAAAAAACGGGAAAGAAGGATAAGCGAGACTGAGATATTGCCCATAGAGAAGCCAGAATTTGCTGAAGAGTGCTGATTTCAGTGGGAGACTTTTAGGCTACAACTAATTGTTCTTCCCCAACTGAGTAGCATAAAGCCAATGCACTCTGATCAAACAATGCCTCAGACAAAGACAAGCATTGTTCAGAGGTTTAAGTGTCAATGGATTATTGGCTTACTAAAATTCATATATAAACTTGCTTTCTTTAACATTTCCACTTTCTCAACCATATTTTTATAAACACACACACACACACACACACACACACGTTGATCTAAGTAGGACAAGTTTTAGAAAACAGGAACAGCAAACAAGGTGTCTTGCTGATTCTTGGGTATGTGGCAGCATGAAAATGGGAAACTTGGGAAAGTACAGTATCCAATTCACAGATGAAAAGCATTATATGAGCGCTAAGTTTTGCATTAGAGCATCGCCAAAAAAGGTTCCAGTTTTATGGTGTTCATGTTGGTGCACTATGGATACAGAAAACACATGAGTAAATATTCATGTAGATAAAGCAAGCAACATTAACTACCCATTTGTCATGCAATTTTTTCAGTCATGTACATTTTGTGGGCAACTTGTTTCCTGGTCAGAACAAACTAAAATCTTGACTCTGGCTTTGATCCCATTAAATGTATTGTTTATATTCAAGCCAGTGTTCACAATTTAATGTGCTATTTTACTTTGAATAGTGACTCAACAGAAATGGTATCACAGATTCCATTTTTATTGTAATGCAATTATTTCCAGATACATTTGCTCAGTTTACAAGCAAAGTGGTGTATTTTTCAACTCTGCAGACTTACTCAAGGATTTGAAAGTTATGCTGTGTTTTTTCTGGCTTGTCCATCATAACCAGTAACCCTGATCCAAGTGAGGTGAGTTATAGGCATAGTAAAGGTTCATGTAGATTATAAAGTGGATCCATGTTCCCTTTCACAAGTGCTAGCTGACAGAATGAGAGAAAAGTGCAAACACTTCTTCCTATAAGAGTGCTACAGTGGCAGAATGAGAAAGGCTTAAAGCTTTTTCTGAGGCATATTGCTGTCGCCACAATATGGAGCTAGGCATCTCCCAGGGACGACATCCAGCACAAAGGAATGACACCTCTTCAAAAGGTCCTAAATTCTGAATGATTATTTGAACCAAACCTAAACTTGCCTATCACTAATTTTACATAATGACATGACTTGTTTGGAAGATGATCAGTATACTTTAACATAATACATTTACTTGGGTTTGCACTGAGTATTTTGAAGCAACAGTGAGGCACTCTGATAGAAGAAACAAAAACACCACTAAACTCTAATTTCCGTGATGCAGCTAAATAAAAGGTAGAATATTGACCATGTGTTTTTAAAGGGCATATCTGCAAACCTCTCCTACAGTCTATTCATATCCAGATTCAGGAACTGGAGTCTATGAAAATCAAAGGGCATAACTACTGCTGCCATCATAGCATGCAGTGATTTGCCAAAATTGTGGACTTAAGTATTGGTTTCTTCTGAAGAGTAGCATTTGGTCCCCAGTATGTGCCCTTAATCTCAGTACACTAAATTTAAACACAAAATTTCTCTGTCCTTATTTTAGTTCAGGAGCTTTGCACTCTTGTGCAACTGCTTGTGTAAACCACATATAAACTAAACCATAACAGATGGGCTGAAATAGGCTAATCGGCAGTAGTCTGATTAGTGATTTTCAAAAATCAGATAAAAGGGGGCTAATGTATTTTGACAAGGAAACTAAGTCTCCTTATGAGGACACTAATATTAACTCCTTAGCGTGTCTACCTTCATGATTAGTAGCTCTTTTATAATCACACACACAAAAAACAACAAATGATTAACTGTACCTGATTTTTTACACTGGCATATCTTTTCAGATGTTTTATAAACTCTGATCGAGAAGTGTTTCGTACAACAATAAGAGCCATGCTACCATTATTCACCCTGAAAAGTACATGTTTTGATTAAACTAATGTTACAATCAAAGGTCTTAAGTCCTTAAACTAAATTCACAATCATTTTAAGTTGGTTTAAAAATCAATATAAAACAAGATTAACTTTTCTGAATAATTTTAGTACTTTTCAATATACTTCAGTGATTTTTTTTGGTTATGAATCAAATACTTTCCCAACAATTATATGCAAGAATCAGTTTACTCCCGAGAGCTGCTTATTCTGATGCTTAATTCACATGACATTAAATATATAGTCTAATAAACTATAATGAGAGAATTACAGATCAAGTTTAATTGTTTTACTGCTTTTTATATATATATATATATATATATATATATATATATGAATGCTTAAATTTAATATAAATCACTTTAGTTAACTGTAGTGAAAGAGAAATGTACAGATTAAATAAAATAAATGGTAAATAGAATCCTAAACCAAGGAATAACAGCCATACAGTGAACATTAAAAAGCTTTGTAATTTTTCAGTTAATTTGTTAATTACAATCAGCTTTAGAAAAACAACAACAATGTAGATAGGAATCCAGTCTACTTAAATTATGAAATTAACATTATCTAAAGTAATTTCACATAAAAGGCTGATGAACTTTATATAAAAACAATTAAAAGTAAATCTAGTTGTAGAATACAGCAATAAAATTAATACTTGTACATGTTTGCTTACTTAAAAGATTAGTTTCTAAAATCCATGGTCACCTAAACAGAAACCGCCCTTTTCCATATAAAGACTGTCTTTCCACAAAACATCATCATGCATAAATTGATGTAGTTCTATTAATGCAATTATCTTGATTTAAACCATCTGGAGATTTGGCCCTTAATACTTGCACTAGATTGTAAAGTCCTTGGGGCAGGGATTTTATGGTACCCATAAGTTTTGGTGCCAAAGACATCCTTCAGTAAAGGAGTCTGTGATGTAAAGCAGCCCACAAAATGAAACATCAACAGGAACAATTAATAAAAACTATTTAACACAAAAACTATGCCAACAATCTGTAATATGGAAGTACGGAACCCTGACTGATAAATTCACCTGTTAGAGTGATTTACAGATGTTAATGAGACTATTCTAATCTCATACACAAGACACCAATGTTCTGACAGTACTTCTGGAGTTAGCAATCAAGAGTTAAATGAAAGGAAGGAAAAACTTGGAAGAGAACAGCAAAGACTTGAGATCCCATCAGCTTGAGGACCTGATGGATAGAAGCAGCATCTGAGGAGGATGATAATTTAATTGTATAGTGTCTGCTAAGAAGCAGATGCCAATGTTCAATCTGAAAGATTGAATTTAAGATACTGTCTTCCTAAAATGCCACCACAGAGCTTTCTAAATGGGCTTTATCCCCTGCTGGGGACTCTGCCTTTGCACACACTGAATTCTGCATCGTTACATCCCTGTAGACCTCAACATTCTGCAGAGTACCCTTTACAGAGGCAACTCTTAGTTTGGGACAATCTCTTTTGGTTGTGGAGTCATCTGATGCAGAGGTTTTCTGAGGTAGGATTCAAGATAAAGGAGGTGTTTGAAAATGTTCTCTCTAGCTCACTTTTTTATGATCAAGAAACCTACATATTCTGCCAGGCAGGCATATAATTTTGTGCAAGAATATCTTATTTAGTCATTATGGCTCACATTTTCAGAAGTGACTAGTGATTTTGAATGCTTCCATTTTTGGGTGCCACTGAGATACTTTCAAGGGGGATGATTTTTAGAAAGTGCCAAGCACCTACACTCTGAAAACCAACCCCTTTAGGGCATCTCAAGCAGGGCACCCAAATACTTAGGGATCCAAAATCATAGTCACTTTTGGGGCTTTAGACTAGTAGCTGTAAAACTGGATTAACACGAACAGTGGCCAGTCAGACCCAATGTATTCAGTCTGATCAAAATGTCTTATAAGATGCAAATAGGCAGGTGGGCTGGCACTCGGGGGGAAACATGACAGTTGGAGTGAAGACAGTAGGTGAGGTTGCAGTGGTGACCAAGTGCTTCAGAAATGGCTCACGTACCTGCTGCAATTGGTGCAGCACTTTATCTTCCACTCTGTGCAGCGTTGCTACTGTTTACTGTCCCTGCAAGAGACACCTGCAGGACCCCTATCTCTATCTAGCTGAGTGCTTCTCCTTGGCCATCTTGTTAGCAGTACAGTACTGTCAGCTGGAATTGAGGCTGGGTTGAAGACACTGGAGTACACGGTTATCTGAGATGCTGGGGGGAGGGGCAGAACTCATCTGCACTTAAGCTCTAAACAGTGTCTTGGAGCTGTCATTAGATCTGCAACCATTGAAAGACAGGGGACAGATTAGAGAGGACGAGAGGGGAAAGCTGAAAGGCCTTCTTCCTAAAATCATCACAGAACCTTTCCCATTGCCTGGAAAACTGCACTGAGAGTGAACGTGTTGACAGAACAGATTTCTAAACAGTATAGAACATCAACATCTTCAAGTACATACTTTTTCTCTTAACAAACAAATAAAATACTACTACTAATCATCATCATCATCATCATCATCCAGGCTATGACACCTCACATTTCCCTCTCTAAGGAAGATGGTTTTGGTGTGAAAACTTTTCAGCAAAACCATCTCCCACTGAGGAGCCATATCCTAAGAGTACATATGGATTGGTGAATGTCTTTCTGAAGAATATCTGTTTAAACTGCTTACACGGCAGACAAGAGGGGCTGAAGTGAACAAAGCAAGTTATTATACCTAGTGGTGAGTAGCCTTTTGCCAAAAGACAATAAAAGTTGCATGAGATCGGGTGTGATATGTGCAAACAAAACATGCCATAAATTGGGAAGCTGCAGAAAAAAAAACCTAGCACAAGGTAAAGGCAAACTGATTGCATGACTGAAGAATGCAATGGCTATTTGTTCAGTTCTTCTGACACTAAAATGGGCTATTGGCTGGGGTACAGTTGATTATGAACTCACTATTCACAGTTACCACTTTTCATACTTTGCTGGCTATCAGATGATAAATATTTTCAACATTTCAATCTGGGATTATATTCAGATTAGTTAGCTAAACGTGAAAAGCTCCAATTTTCATAACCAATCACCAGCACTGCACAGTTCCCCTGAAATGATGAGATATGCCTTTTTAATTTAGCACGATTAGTAAAAATTGTGTTTCCTGAATTTGTTAAAATGACAAAATAAGCATTTAAAATTCTTTATGGTAGGGAAAAAAAATCAATATGACTTTCCCAACCGGAGAATTCCAGTTCAAGAGGAATTTTTTACGAGAAATCCATGACCCAATACACCTCCCATCAAGAAAGCTGAGACAGATGATTACTTGATGACTACTACTTAAGTCAGTCTTGTCAACTAATTTAATCACTGTAATTATCCAATGATTATTCTAGTTAGATTACTTGATCCAAAAACTGATTACAATTCTTGAGATTATGGAGTCAAGTGCAGTCCATTCTCCCTCCCCCACTACAAGAGGGTCTAGACTGCCAGAGACACAGGCAGGCATTCCAGGAAAAGCCAAGGTTTAGGGTAAGATGTCAGAATTTATAGACATTACTCTAATTCTTTAAACCCTTACTGACCTGGTATTAGGTGCCAAGCCTCTTGGTGCCATTGAACATAGACAGGGGATTGCCATAATGCTCACATTCAGGAAGTGACCTTGAATCATGTGCCACTGAACCTTGCTGTCTAAATATAACAGAGTAATTCAGTATTACATTAGTTTAACCAAACACAGTTCACTTTTAAGGACAATTTAATTTGAAACTCACCAGATTTTTTAAGTCTTTCTTTCTTCTTTCTAAAAATAAAAATGTGCCACATAAAACAATTACAAATAACAAAGAACGTAAAGAAATAAAATTTTAAAAGTAATTGAACAATGTTCAATGTTACAGTTTAAGAATAAATCAGATCTCTCACACTGGAAGAAAGGATTACTCAGCAGTGAACAAAATGGAGTAGTGCTTGTCTGACAGGTTCTCTGTACTGCTAACATCAAAAGTAAACCAATATAACAAGGATAATGTATACTTTATATAATGAAACATGTAATAGTTGGCTAAATCATAATCTTGAAAGAAATAAAGTTCCATTTAGCCTTGTTATATTATTGCATCAAAACAATATTTCATTTTGTTCTAATTTTATCTTCAAAGCTATATACTTGTATAGATACAGGATTGTTTAATTCAGATTTACTTACGTAACATTCTCCTGGGAGCCCTGCAGTGAATTTTTCAGAGGTAGAAATGATAACTCACATTCCTCTGGCCTAGAAAAATATTGACATTCATTTCCACATAAACCAATATTCTGACTGCTAAATCTGCTTTTATCAAGGTTAAAATAATTTTAAGATGATGATGATTAATATACAGAAGCTTTTTTTAATTAAATGGTGACATTGCAAGGAAGTACATGATAAAACCTGAAAAGTGTCTGCCTGCAGTCTCATTTTGATAAACATTAAGAAATATATTAATATATATTTAACATCTGGTAAAACTGAGGGTAATATTACATTTTCATGAGGAAAATAAAAATATTGAAAATAAACCAGCATACTTTAGACTTGCCAGCGTTTTAATTACAGCAAAATCTCTCCGCTGGTTGGAGGGCATCCAGCGATGCTTTTCTGCCAAAGCTAGAGTTCTTGCACCAAAACCAAACATAGCCGAGAATCCAAAACGAAGAAGCTTGCTTGGACTACTGAAAGTGCAGATGTCCACTGGCTGTATATGTCCTGAAATATTACAGTAGACATCAAAGCTGCAAATATTCCATTAGTTTTCAACCTAAACTTATCTACACTTCTTAGGAATAAAGAGAGAACAGTAGCGTAAAAGGAGAGGAAAGTGGGGACATGCGAGTTAACAGATGAAAGAGAATTCCAAGCAGACTATTAATTAATTTCTAGATTAATAAGTTAAGCATTACAGAAGGAGCATGAATTGAAACATAGTTAAGATTACTCAAGTGCATTCATTCTAACGGCTCACATTCAGATGATTATAAATATGAAAAATTTTATGTTTTTGTGTACAAGTTGGCACTTGTCAGTCTGAGTACGATTTATGCAAACAGCTATATTCAAGGAAATGCACATCTGATATTAAAAAATGTTTTTTTAGCACTGCAATAGAAATTAAGAATTGACAAAGTCCCTTACATAACAGATGCATGATTTGATGGTCAGGTGAAAACTGGTTTTCATTGGCCAAGTTATAAGGACTTTAAAACATACTTCAAACATACATGCTGGTTTCTATCTCATAAAACTAGCTGCCTATATTCGAGACATGGGAACCTATAAAAACTGAACGGAAATGAGCATTAATAAACTCCCTCTCTCTGTCAGGTTTCCATTGGATTTGTGCATGTGTGAAAAAGACAGTGAAGTGAAATTTCCAATCTAATGTACCGGGGCATGTTCAATATTAATCTTTGAAATGGAGCAAGGGCTCTTGCATCATTGATTGACATATTAACTAATAAAGCATTCAGCTGAGGTCTAGTAAGCAGTTACACTCGATGGAACAGCTTTCCCCCCCCCCCCCCTTTACAAGAAAGTCAATACAGTTCCATACAAAAATCTGCCTTAAAAGGAATGTTAATGATGCAAAGTGAAGAATTCAAAATTCAGGAAGTCAGTCAAAGTTAAGGTTGCACTGGCAACCCCAACTCTGTCCCCTCTGAATACACATAATATTGAATAGCATTATCACATTATTTTTCATATACTCAGAAGTTCTGCCCCATTTATTGTGCAGGTTGGATGGTGAATGATGCCATGTTGTGTAGTAAACAACTACTTCCATGCATAAATTGTTGGTATGCCTTGAACCCACACCAAAAGATGAGGATAAAAATCAATATTGAACAATTGTTTCAACCACCCATTTTTCCTACTATTAGGCAGGCTTCCTGAATTTTAAAAAAGTATGTGATCAGTGAATTATGTATCATAATGCACATACATAAGGGACAGAGTTAAAGGTTGCCCGTGCAACTCTGGCTTTTCCTGACTTACTAAATTAAAAGAAAAGCAGTATAAAATAGTTAATCAATGAAACCATCTGCCATGGAATGTGGTGAACTCTCCTCAATGCAGCTATTGATAGTCATACTAGATACCCAAGAATAGTTTATCAAGAAGAGTTTAGAGAATCAACTCTGTTAAGATACACAGTCAATTAGATCTCATAGGAGAGGTCCCTTTCAAACCAAACTATTCGATGATACAAACTTCACCCAGACACAACAAAGTATCATTGATTTGTCAGGCAAGCACTTCCTTCCTTTATGAACATGTATTCAAATTTTTAAGTGATATGTCTTTTAATTATCTGAAAGCTTCTGATAATGCATTTATGAATTACCCATTATAATGTGCAATGTTGCAGTTACTGCATGGTTGATTCCATGAAGAGTATGAGCCAAAATATTAGTGGAACCTGTAAAAATTAACACAAAAACAATTGTTATAAGACTGGTACTGAATGATAGACTGTAGAATACAAAACAAAATAAATAAAACGATGTTTCAGTCAACAGACTTTTGAGGAAGAAGAATTTGGTTAAAATTGTAACAGGATTCCTTTGAATAAACTTTCTACTCCACAGGGCAAGACTCTTTAGCCCGGTCTACTATATAAGGTAACTTGTAAATAGAAGTTATGTTGCAATGGTAAACTACTCATCATCCTCTGCCCATTGATTACTGTCTTCCTATGTATGCAAAAAATAACAATCCTCACTTCAAGTCCATTAGCAATTAAAACAATTTGGGCCTACAATAAAAAAAGCTAGGCAAAGGAGTGTGGATCTTTGAAAAAGGTATTTAAAAGTACGTAACACTTTGTGGCATCAATGAACAATTTTGGAAACCTGAAGTCACCTTAAATTTCACAGGTGCACTTAACTTGGCTATCAGAAAATCACATGACAACACAAAAAAAATCTACTAACATAAAAAATTTCACACCAAGAAAGTAAACAATTTAAAAGCAACATTTTGCATTAAAATGAAAGGTACATGTTTATAACAAACATCCATCAAGATAACATTGAAGAGAGGAATTACAAAACTTGGGAGGGACTATGCATCCAAATATATAGCTAGAACCAAATCCTGAGGTTCTTATTCAGTGAAACTCATACTCAAGAAAATTATTACAAAAAGCAGTAAGGATTGATTAAGAACTGGGAGGTCAATCCCACAAAATGCTTAGTATTTCCTGTGAACTCATCTCACATGAAGTTCAACAGGAGTTGAGAGTACTCAGCAGCTCACAGGAAGCCCTCAATACCTGGGAGGATGGGGCTTTGAGTAATGACCTCAGGATTTACACCACAGGAAGTAAACAACTGAAGTACATCTAACAAGATGTTGAGTGTAGAACAATCTTTGAAATTTACATCTTCAGTTTTGCAATGCACCTCATGGAAACAATCAGGGTGCATGAATGCAATAGAAATTCTGTGGAGAATATTGTCCGTCAAACTTGCAGCTTCTTTAGAATTCTTAATTTTTTTCTAAAGAATAACAAATTTAATCTGGCTCATTCATCTCTGTATCTCTTCTTTGCTAAAGAAATTGTTATACAATGAACCTTTTTATTCAATTGTATTCTCTCTTCTAAAACAGAAAAAATGGTAAATTAGGGTTTTGAAGTATTTGAGGTGAAAAAGGAAACTGACAGGTTCAAAAGAAATACTATCAACTTGCTATGCAGCACACTAATAGGAAATTACAACTAGACACAAAATAATTTTATAAATTCCATCTACAATTTATAAATCCATCATTCAGTCGACAGAACAAGTATTTTCTCCATGTTATTCGATTTTCCCTTCCTTTAGTGGTTGTACAATAGGTGTCAAAATACAAAGCAAAATCATCATTCTAAAAAATTTTTCCATACAAGATACAATTCTGTGGGCTTTTTAATTCAGTGTCTGTAATATTATAATGTATAGCACTTGAAACATTTTTGGTAAGAAAATTAACTAATCAGCATTGACCTCAAAATGTATCCGTGGCAAAGAATCTCAAATGCGTGCTCAGCACCATTTTGTGTTTTAAAGACCATTATAACATGTAATCTCTGGAGCTGGAAGCACAGGGTGGGAACCGTTGCATGACATTTCATAAATGAAGTTGTTCCAAGTGGTTTGGTTAGAATCCTTTTCCAATCTTAAAGCAAAACTGTTTTTGCAATCCTAATACCTGTTATGTAAGTGCTTGTGTGAATCCCAACTCCATCAGTACTTAAAAGATGGGAAAGTGTGTGTATTGATACTGACGACTTACTAGGGGTTTTAAATGCAAAATTCCCTCTCCAAAATTACAGTAGGAGAAACTGATATGCATACAAAAATCCCCCAAAATCACACAACTTGGATTATTAGAAACTATTCAAAAATAATTTTGCTTTCTATTGACTGCAATAGGGCTGCTATATTTTTGAAAAGTTTCCACTTTATGTCTTTAGGGATCAAGCCAATACAGACATTGCATAGAGTGAAATATAGTTTGATAGATCAGGACCATTCTGTTTTGAAGCTGTTGGGGATGCCTGATTTAAGCAGAAGCAACTTGCTACTGCAGCCTGAAGCGAATTTATGAACAGCTAGGACCTGACTGAAGTCAACAGCAATCTTCTCATTGACTTCAGTGAGAGTATGATCAGGTCCTTACTAAACAAATGGGCCCCAAGCACTGTACCCTCCTCTTAAATCTATATATTATGTACGACACTAGAAGCTGTGAACACGCACATTTTCACTTGAAGACAAGACAACAATCCATCTTTTTGTGTCTCATGTGAGAAGGCAAAATAGATGTTGACATTTAAAAAGAGACCTAACTTGGGTCTTTTGCTCAGAAAAGATTCTGTTCACCAGTATCATTAAGAACAGATCTAGAACACATCCACTTATATGCTACAACATTTTTCTTCCAACCAAACTTGTATTATTTAACATTTATATGATGGTAATGCCCAACAATCTCAATAAAGGATCAGGAACCCATCATGCCAGGTATTACACAAACATATAATGTTCTGCAAAAAAACCTAGACAACACAGGTAAACACTAAACAGGCAAACATTACATAGGAAAATTATTAAAAATATACTTGCTTGTCTTTTTAAGCTATTGTTTAATTTCCCAAATTATGTCCTCCTTCCTCTCTGGCCTCAGATGCTATTTACCCTATATTTACCAGAGACTGGGCGGTGCCTCTGCACCTTGTCACTTTAGGGAGAGGGAGAAAATGGATGCAATGAAACCATAAGCTACACATTCCAATCATTATTTAGCCTTAAATATTTAGGTACCACTCATAATAGACCATTTGTTTTTAAAAAACGATTAAACTTTTGGCACTATTCTACAGAACTATCACAAAATATATTTTAACAAAAAATTACAACAGATTTTATCATCCCAAAAAATAAAATTCTAGATAGAATTTTCTCTTCTTTCCCTGACAATATAAGCTACTTCTCACTATCTCCTCATGAAAGCATCAGAGTTAGGACAAAAAAGTGTAATAGTTCATCTAAAGCGTGACTGATGGAGGTACCAGGAAGAAACTGTATATAAAAAAAATAACCTACCCTGTCCTTGGAAGTGCATGCACTTCTGCAGAACAATTAACGTAATTAACCAAACATGAATATTCATAAAGCTGTTAATGTCTCCCACATCCAAACAGATAAATGTGATGTAATGACTTCCTAGTCAAGCATATCTAAAATTCTCATGAAAACTGCACCAACACTTTCATTCTTTGCCTGAAATATCATAGAAATTAACAGTCCCTCAGTAATATTTTATTGTCCAATTAATTGGAAAGCACAAATTTATTTAAGTGGACTATTTAGGACGAAAAGGATCACAATCATCAGTGTATAGATGGTCTCTTATTGCTTTTTTATTTTTATGTTCTTCCAGATTTTCCCCTCTATCTGAATCCCTCTGTACAGTTCCTTAGCAGTAGTTCCCATAGCAACAAATACTACTGCTAATGACCAGCAGTACAACTGCAGGCTTCCCCGCATGTGATCCATTTGATTTTGACCACAATACAGCAGCTTGGTCTACTGACTTGAAGTATTTTAGTAGAAACGCACTCCCTCTGGGTCTCTCTCTCCAGGAGGCTAACTGCTCCAAAAGCAATCCTCTCTCGTCAAGTATGCTGAAACTTGAAAACTGCTGCTTAGCACTCTAAACCTTATACCAACTCTAAGGGGCAGAAAATGAACTCTAATCTGTGTAAATAATATACTCTCTAAAATACCGTCTATTCTTAACCAACTCAACCAGAAAAGCATGGTATTTTGTACAGTAAAATTTATAAAATTACTTAATGATCTATTGATGTATCTTTTAAATACACATAAATATACTACTTTTTCCAAAACAGATAATTTATGAAGTACATATAATCAGCATGACAGAATACTTAACCAAAATATGATTAAAAATGTAAAAATCTCTTTTAAAAGGCATTTGTTATACTTGCATTATTTAAATTAATCACCCTATAGTTCAACTTACTCCCGAACATATTCTAAATGCACATTCCTTTGGGTGCACCTATCTTTCTTGGTTGTGATTTTCTCCTTATTAATAAACTCAAGAGAATAAATACTAATGAAGAGGAACAGTAACCTAAGCACAAATTGCATGAAGTAAAAAGTTGGAGAGATTCCATCTCATACCACCACCACTACCACAGTCACAGCAACTCAAATGACAAGCGAAGGTCAGAACGCTGGCCTAACATTTATTTGCTTCATGTAGCTGAGATCATTATGTGGTCTCTAAACCATTCGCTGGTTCTTGTGTACTTTAAATCATCTCTAATATAATCCACCATATTTTTCTACTAATTATTGCTTATTTTAAATACTGCATTTTGAAAATGTTTTTGCTGTTATTTGCAATTTGTAAAAGCAAAAGCAAGTTGAAGCTCTTTAATACTGCTTGAAAAGGACGACCATTATTTATTTAAAAAGGAGAATAGGGTGACCAGACAGCAAATGTGAAAAACTGGGACAGGGTGTGTGTGGGGGGGGAGGGGTGTAATAGGAGCCTATATAAGAAAAAGAACCAAAAATCGGGACTGTCCCTATAAAATTGGGACATCCGGTCAGTCTAAAGGAGGGGAATATGGATAGCTGAAATCATTCCAAAGGGAACCCATGCACTTACTTCAATATATCTTATGGGAAATGATTAAACGAGTAAGGTATGAATGGCCATTAGCTTTAGAGAAAAGACATAGCTCCATTTTTTCCCTTACTGGTTATAAAGGATACATGAAAAATGCAGTTACAAATATTAAGTAAAATCAGTTCCCCTGCCCCACTCCCTCAAATCCACAAACAAAAGGGACTCTCCATCCATAGATATCCCTCTTTCCCCATGGGGGTTTCTCAGTCACCCCTTCAGTATCATCCCTCTCTCTGGACTCAGTGGAAATCTCTCTGCGTAGCCCAGAGTACAGTAGAATCTCAGAGTTACAAACACCAGAATTATGAACTGACTGGTCAACGACACACCTCATTAGGAACCAGAAGTATGGGCAGCAGCAGAGACCCCCCCCCAAAAAAGCAAATACCGTTCCGTACTGTGTTAAACATAAAATTACTGAAAAAAAAAAAGAGGGTTGGGAGTTAAAAAAGATTTGACAAAGTAAGAAAACTGTATCTGTGCTTGTTTCATTTAAATTAAGATAGTTAAAAGTAGCATTTTTCTTCTGCAAAGTTTCAATGCTTTATTAAGTCAATGTTCAGTTGTAAACTTTTGAAGAACAACTAACATTTTGTTCAGAGTTACAAACAACCTCCATTCCGAGATGTTCATAACTTTGAGATTCTACTGTAGATACTGGAGGAGCAGGAGAGTGTGGACAAGCTGAGGTGGTAGTGGTAAAGAAGAAACAGGTGAGACAGAGTCAGGTCAATGGAAGGCTCAGCTGGGATAGGGACAGGGAGAGAACAAGTCAACGAGATGCCCCTATAGCCCTGCAGAGATAAGGTGAGAGAGTTAATATAGCCTGAGACTGTATGATCTTTTTTGCATAATTTACCACAGGGTTGTTGGCACTCCCCTGAGTTGCAGCTGCTCCTGGAAACCTGAATCCAATGGAGATGCTGCTGAAGAAACTTGTGGAGGGAAGTAGGAGGACACCAGAGACATCCACAAGGATGGCACCATTTCCAAGAGAACATGGAGATGAGACTTGCCCTCCTCATGGAACTCGAGAATGGGGAGGAGGAGCAGGAGGAGAACTGAGATTTCCTCTCCCAGGGGATCTTCCCACAAGTAAGGAACTGATCTGTGCCATTACTATGAATTAATCTACATAAGATTTATTTATTATTTATACCAGTAGCTGAAACAGTATAATTCAGACGGGAAATGATAGGCAATTTTTTAACAGTGAGACTAATTAACCACTGGAACAATTTATTAAGGGATGTGGTGTATCCTCCATCACTGGAAATTTTCAAATCAAGATTGTTTTTCTAGAAGATATGCTCTCGTTCAAACAGGAATTAATTCAGGAAAGTCATATCGCCTGTGTTATACAGGAGATCAGACTAGATGAGCACAGTGGTCCCTTCTGGCCTTTGAGTCTATAATATATCAGAGAGACTTAAGAAAGGTACTTAAATGAATCTGTATCTTCTGTTCTCACCTGCTGGTATAATGCCAAGAGGAAGTGGTGCTCTAACAGGTGAAAGAATGTAATCTGTATCTCTTCCAGCATCCATCTGAGCTCTAAGTAGTAGACCATGAGCTATCTCACTGGTGGACCCATCGCCACCAACACAAACCACCCTATAAAAATAAAATAAAATAAATGATGAGGCTCAGCAGTACAAGATAAATACTTTTGTTTCATATATCATAGCTGATCTATAAATGAAAGACAATTATAATGCAATAAATATCTACATAAGGACAATTCAAATACTACATAAGATTTCTAAATAGTTTTTAAAAACAGAATAATTTCTAGGTATTTGAATTATAGTTACATATAGAGAAACACACACACACAGTTTACAGGTCAAAATTATTAAGAGAAACATCACTTCCCAAGTTCAGTAACTAGACAGTTCTAAATCTGTGACGTAGGATAGGTAGGTTAATAAACATGGGAAATCGAAATGTGTTACTACCCTATCTCACCTGCACAAACACTCTATGTCTTTCAGTGGCAAGAAGCATATAATTCTTGTTTTGTTCATGCTAGCATACATAACATACTAATGTAATCCAAAATTATAAAATACTGCTTATTTTCAATAATTCATTGAAAACTCAGAAGGCATTAAAATCATTTATAGATAAGGTCTCTTAATTTACAGTGGTGCTAATAATAACAATAGATGTGTAAATACTATAAATGTTACAAGGCACTGGTTTCTTCTTTTCAACATGACTGTCACAGTTATAGGGCTAACTGCACCTCTGATCATTTTCTTGTACACACATAGGAAACAACACAAAACAATGAGACAAAAAGAATAAAATAATATTCATGAATTACAGGCAGACCCCATGTTCTTCACAATTACATGATTTCTATTTGTTACTCTTTATTATTAAGGCTATCCTGTGACATAAGTCAGTATCACCTATTTTATGAAAGACTCCAGTGTTAGTATTGTGCCAGATTCTGCCACCCTTACTCACATGCTGTAGTACCTTGGCTCCGGCAGGCAATCCCATATAGTCTCAATGGGATTGTTTGAGAAGCAAAATACTAATCTACATGAAAAAGATCACCAAATCTGGCCATTGCTAAACACATCCACACATTAACACTCACTTAAAGTTACACATAAGAACTAGAAAATGAAATTGACCAGACAGACTACAAATGAAAGCATAACTGTTAAATCTATGTTTATAATCCAAACCGGGCACTAGTATAAATAATGAAAAATAAATTAGATTTTTAAATACTCGCAAAACTTGCTGGGCAAACAGGTGTTGGAATATAAGGGGCATGCTTCTGCTTTGGGCCAGATAGCTCAAAGACATTTAACAGTTCATCTTATTTAGTTCAGGAAAAATTTTTCCCATAATGCATTTGCCATATTCTGTTGCACACTACTTTGGTATATCTTGTGGTGTCATAGGCCTAAATATTCTTCAGGTCACTGATTTGAGTGTTATTCAGCATATGGATGCAGCAGATAAGTAGAGGAGGCATTCTATTGCTTCAAGTAAAGTAGTAAATAATTTGAGTGTCAAAAACTGGTGGGCAAGAGTCTTGTGACATGAACTGAAACATCTTTGCCTCTCAAAGAAGCTGGCTGCAGCTTTGGAATGGAGGGCTAAAACATTCAGGGACTGGAAAAGAGCTTTATGATCTGACACTGAAGGTGGTCCATGTGCTCTTAACAGAAGGTTTGCCATGGGGACTCTAGCCGATAAAGCTATGATAGCAATTATTTGGTCACTGGCTCTGGGTCTGTGTGAATCTTTGGAAGCCTTATTGTGATTTA
This sequence comes from Mauremys reevesii, assembly GCF_016161935.1. Taxonomy (NCBI): domain Eukaryota; kingdom Metazoa; phylum Chordata; order Testudines; family Geoemydidae; genus Mauremys; species Mauremys reevesii. The sequence continues at coordinate 32,776,994 of NC_052633.1, read as the reverse complement.
GTAGTGAGTGTAGGGACTAAATGGCAGTAACTTTGAGTTATGTTTAGTAAGGCTTGCCTTAAAACCAAAACACCGAGAGTTAAATTCTGCTTTCATATATATTGATGTAAATCCTGAATAACTCCATTGAAGACTGTAGACTGCACATACACCAAGACAGCTGAGCTCAAAATGTTGCTCTGTGCATTTTTATTGATACCACAAGTGGCAGAGAAAAGATATAACTGAAAATACAGAAAAAAAGTGTGGCTTCAGAAGAATAAACAGAACTATAACTGTGTATAGTCATTATCTGGAAAGAGATCAAAACTTCACGGCTACATCGGCTATTCTAAAATCTAAATACAACATTAACATCCTTTATTTCTGCTCTCTCTGATGTATACTCCTTTGCACTTCAGAGTAGAATTAAATATTATATCTAAATAAATGTCTAACAACTCATGTATAAATCAGCTATGCGAGATAGTTTAAATAAGGTGCTGAATACTCTCACCATTGGATTACTCAAATGGATAAAATTAAGCTCTTGCTGAAGTTCTTTGCTGGATGAGGGACAGAGCAGGACCTTGCAGTATCAAGCCATAAATGCACGTCAGTATTTATTAATTGCCAGAAATATAATAAAACAAGGCTAAAACCCATTTCAAAAGAGCTAATCCTGACTCTATGCAAACACTTGAGGGATATACCACGGCATAAAACCCTACTACCAGCAATCCTTTGCATGAAGGTACTTAATCATTGTTTCTGTAGTAGGTAATTAAACTCCCACCTGCTGTGGCTATAGAGGAGAATGCTTTTGTCTGTAAAAGTATTGCTGTGGCTAGTGTCTTTTTTCTGTTTCTTAAACAGCCATTAAGCAGTTTTACAAAGCAATGTATGTGAATGTTAATAGAAGTTTCCCCAGAAAACATAATTTAATAATAAAAATATGGGTGTTAGCACTCTCCAATATTAGGAAAAAATTTAAGAATAAAATTGATGTAAAAGTTTGTTCAGAGGACATTACTTAAACTTCTGCATGCATGCATCTTCTGTTGTATTCTTGCAACTATATCCAAAAATTCAGCCGGTTTTATAATGGTAAACTCTTCGGAAAACAAAATATATCCTACTACAAATACTGAAGTTGTATTCTCTCAACTTTGACACTTTTCCTCATCTCATAGTTTTTTTTCTTACTTATGTCTTTATTTTTAAACCAGGATCCACCTCATCCCCATCAAACAAGAAAGGAAGTTCTGGCTAAAAATTGCCCACATAAAAACCATTATATCTCCATGACACAAAAGGTTGGCACATACTTCTTTTCTGCATGTTAATGGCAGTCCTTGGTTGTTTGTCTGATCTTACAACAACAAAAAATAAGATATCAAGTTCTGAAGACTTATGTTGCATTCATTACTGCCTTAATCTTTCACAGGATGATATAAAGCCAGAACTCCTACAAGCACTTTAATGTGAACCCTGTAAGTGGGTTCTCACCCCCACATAAGAATCCGCAAATTCATGCCTGTATTTTTTGTTTGTTTATAGTAAAAGTCCCTGTTTGCTGGGCACTTTCTGGACATTCAGGAAGGTTAGCCTGCTAGGAGGAACTCACAACCTAAGGACAAGGTGAAGGAGGTCATATCCTCGAATCCACAAGGCCACAATTACACTGTATAGCCTAAGGACAGACAGACAAGGAAAACATTTTTTTTTAAATATAAATCATTAAGAACCACTTTGTTTAGACAAGAATTAGATTCTATTGAGCTACTCTATGGGAGTCTGTGAACGCCTCCAATGGGAACAAACAGTCATCAGGTGCAATATTCTTACCAGTTTTCATTGATACCTGTCTAACCTGAAATATTTTCCTCTGAAATCTATGACATTTTAAGCTCTTGATTAGGGAGAAAAGACCTGCATTCATTGTCCATGCTTTTGTCATAGTTCAGACTGGATATAAGAAAACAAAGCTAAGGATGTACAGCAGGCTAGGACTAGTAGCATCACCAGGGCATAATCACCATATCAGTACCAAGGTTTGGCATTAGTGTGAGAAATTGAGCACCCTACCAAGCCCTAGGGTGGGGTGGAGATGTACTGGTTAAAGCTGATTTAAATGTAAGCCTAAATCCAAGTACCAAAAGGGAAAGAATCATTCATCTTGCAAGGCTGAAAACAAACCTAACTCTAGATGTCCAAAAGCTAAATCCAGCTGCTGGAACATATATCTATCTGCCGTGTCTTGCTCAGAAGATAATTTTGGGGAGTAGGTTCCTCAAGATGGTTTTCCTTTTGGCTCAAGGTCCAGAATCCTCTCTCTAGTTTCCCAGGGTTATTAGCTACAGTTTCTTCAGTTCCCTGCTCTCACTAGGAACATTGCCTCCCTTTTGCTTTAGGTACTGGGGATAGGTTTTGTCGGGGAATTGCTGGGGAGTGCCCCTGGTGAAGCAAGGGCTGCTGCTTTCTTTCCTAATGATGGAAGCTGCAGCCATTCAGAGTGAGCAAAAAGATGATCCCTTGACACAGTGCACAAAGAACTCTGGCAAGAAACACAACATAGTGCCTTTTCGCTGCCTTGATTTAGATTTTGCACTGCTATCACCATAGCTGAAGTAGATGCAAGGTGGTAGTTGCTAGCTAGCCACAAGAACTGCCTGTCTGTACATTTCACGTATCTACAGAAGGAAAAAAAATTTAACTGAAGAGAAGATAGTTGTTGAGCTACCGATCCATGGGAAGAGAGGAAAACTCTTATGATTCCATAGGCTGCCATTCCGCCTGTCTCTGCCTCCCTCCCACCAAGCCACAAAAGTTACCTTTTCCAATTCAATTTTTGGTTAAAGAGATTGCAAAATGTAAAAATAGATCTTTGAAGTAATTTTAGCGACGCTTTTTTTAATTTAGAGGGTTTAGCAATTCATATGTTTTTGGTTTTTGTCTTCCCATACATTTTAAAAGCCTCCCATTAATTAAGAAAAATAAATTCTCATGAAGGGGAAAAATTTGACAGAAAATGGAAGTCTTGTATAGGTAGAACTATCTGGTGTAGTCTTGTATAGGTATAGGTTGCCTCACACCAACATGCCTCAGCCACAAATTAGAAGGGCATCCCTTTGAGGGTTAGGAAGCAAATGTACCAGAAGGTGAAAATATAAATACTATCTTTGCAAGTGGCTATATCTCTAAGCTAATATCAAGTAAGAGAGGTAGAATGGTTCTGAAAGTACTATTGAGGTTTACAAGGCATAATTTAAACCTTCTTGTATGGATCACTGGAAAAAGTAAAAGAAAATAGAAATTCAAAATAAGGCTGTAAAAATAGCCGTTAGACTTCCATGCTATATAGCACTACAATGAATATAGACATTATTGTATTTGATCAAACATGCAATGAGGGCATCCTACGAAACATTATAATATTTATTTTAAATCCTGAAGAGGCTTATCTATATATTTTACATAATGCATCAATTCTGATTAAAATGTTGGACATACTAGTTTAACAATGAAATCCTCAAAGCAGCTTTCATTTAAGTGGCATAGACAGACATCATTAATACAAGCTCACACATTTAAATAATAGGCTAAACTCCTGCATGCAGAACCTCACATCCTCACCATTGATCCAAGTTAATTGATTAAGCTATATAGCACTATTCCTGCTCATGTCAAAAAACAGTACTACTGACTTCAAAGGTGATAGGATTGGGTCCATATAATTTCTATTACTATTTGAATCACTTTTTAGGAGTTTTAAGGAAAATTTTTTCAAGTTTAACATTTAAGAGAAAAGTATTGAACTTCACATTAAGAACCATTTGTATGAAAAAAATCTATGAGTTTAAAGCATAGCAGTTCTGTCATTCTTGCAAATACATAAGGTTGACATTTAAGAAAAAATGATCTGAGACGCCTTTAATGTTTATTCGGGGGGTGGGGGATTAGGCCTGCACAAGAGACTTATGGATTACTACATATTCAATAATCAATAAAGAATATAAAATTTAAAATTACTAAGATCATTTTTTAAAATAAAAGAAATAATCACACTAGAGGCGCCAAATTTTAGAACAGAGCTAACCTATTTAGTCCAAATAGGTACCTGAAAACAGGGTAATAAATGTAATACAACCTAAAATTTTACCAGCAGGCATTCTATAAATTAACTAAAATTGTACCTCCGGGAGCTTTCAAAGTGGGTAGTTCAAAGCACTCTAGGGAACTTTTAGTGCATGGCAGCAGGGTCCATGGAACAGTAGGACAGTACAGGGTAGACTTACACCCCAGCTTGTTGTGAACTAAGTGCTTGTTTAGACAAGCCCTATGTGATTATTATTAGATACCTCACAATAAAAAGAAAAACTAATAATACCAAACTTACCCATCAAATGTGTGGAGTTCACATTCCTTAAGCAATGAGAGAGCATGTCCTTCATATTCAGTTACTATGAAAAAGATTTTAATAATTAAAATACTGAAAGTTTTAAGAACTAACTTCAAACAACTTATTTTTATCACTCATATATGAATATAAAGTAATGTCAGAATTTATTTTTGCTTATATTTTGATCATTAAATGCATTAAAAGGCTTGAAAGTTTAACAACTTTATAAATAAAAAGGTCAAAATCATACTCTATTACAGAAATTATTTGATGGTATCTGATACATAGCCAGTTTCTAATTTAAAGGTGGTGTTTTCAAATTCATAGGATGAGCAATATTTGTTCATAGGTCAAAAATACAAGTTTCCATAACGGCACAGTTGGCATATCGGAAAAGTTTAAGCCTATCATCAGATAGAAGTAAATTATCTAAATACTAACCACATTCAATTGACCATGTTAGACTATGCAAGCTGCTTAACTAAAAATCTGAGTTGAACATAGAAATATAAAATAAAATCAAATACCAGTGACAACAGAATATAACACAAGGAGCAAGGTGGCACAAGTATACACCAGAGTCTGGTAGCCTCTGGAGGAAATGAATCTGTCACTCTACATTGCTGTCTCTGTGATTGTTGATGCCCTGTGTAGTACTGAAAATGCCAATGAAGACAGGATAAACTGGCATACTACAGATGGCACAAAGCATCATAACCACATTTAGCATTTTCCAGGGCAGCTTTGCCAGAAGAGACAGCCCAGCTGCATCCACCCATCAAAGATTTCTGCTGACTGACATGACACTTGCAGATGGATTTTTTGTGTAAGAATGTGCATCAGGATATGCAAGATTACATTAATCTTTCATGCTTGTCTGGCCTGGTGCTAGTACAGTTCAAGCTTTTTCTCCAATGTTTCTGGATATTGTTAAAAAATATTAGTTTTGGTGTCTAAAATAATGATTCCATATCGTCCAGTATTATCTACCCCAACATTATATTGTAATATTTCTATTGACCACTCAGATGCTGCTGACATGAATGGAAAGCTTTGAACTAATAAGTATACTGAATATTTATACTCTTCAATATTTATTTAATTTGAAATAGATATAGAAAGCGATGTAATTTGCAGTCATTAATTACATATTACAATACATTTTTCATATTAGTTACAATAACAGAATGAACATCAGCAGAGAACTATCATTCAGCATTGCTAATGAATTTCCACAGTAATAAGTTCCTGTAACTATAAACTAGGTTAGCATACCAAGGGAGAATTTTAATCAGTATGCTATCTTGAAATCAAAGTTAGTGAATTACAATTTTGCTGCTGAAGCATATATTGTTGCATGACCACAAACAGTTTTCTAGCATTTTTTACAATATTAGCTTCATAAAGAAGTATTGCTAGGAAAAAAAGCTTAATATTAAGGCACTGGTGCATTCAGCTTCTTTGTTCTTTCAGGTGGGAATTTAAATCCCCTCAACAACAGCTATAGTACATGAAAAATAAAAGCAACTAACATAACACAGTTGGCAAATACATTGCTTTTGATGTGAAGATGTAAAAAAGACTCAAACATTATATCATTACTATTTCACTGTGATAAAAAAATCATCCCCTGTAACCATATGATTAAAAATGGGGCTACACTTTTTAAATGAACATGGCAACTTTTAGACAACTTATTATGACAGTACTGGAAAAAATAAAAATGGTATGCTTGCTATGCTAAATTAGATTGTTTTTATTTCTTTTTCTTTTGATTTGTTAAAATGTATTCAGAGGCCTCTTAGTGTAATGTACATCCATTTACAATGAAATCAACTCACAAAGAGCTTATACAAAACACACACAGCGCACACAACTCAATACATTCAAGCCACCTCTTTCAGTCAAACATATGGATGAACAAAAAGACCATGAAGCACACTCTGAAGAATGAGAAATTTTGTTTATTGTTGAGCCAGTGAGGGAAGTGAATTTCAGAACTAACATACTCTTTTGAGAGCATAGTTCTCTTTTCCCCTCTCGGGTTCAAATCAGGGAACAATATGCAAACTCTGCTGGTTGCAATTCTCGCAATGATGCATTAGGAGGAGAGTTTCCAAGATACCTAAAAGCTTAATCAAAGCAAAACAGCAGAGGCAGGTGGCACCTATTTTGAGCTCTTCCGGGAAAGGGATCAGGTATCTGGTGTTTCCAGTAGAAATCCAAGGACAAGGCACAGAAGTGCTTTCCTAATGGATCCAACTCTAAACAGGAGGTGTAACGAAAGAATAAGGTCCAAGGCCGGCACAGAGAAGCTTGTCTAAAGACTACACATGCAAACTAGAGCTGGGCAGAGAAAGTTTGCTCCATTTCAGAATGAAAGTCAAAAATTCCAAAATTCTTTGCAAAAGGGAATGGAGCTCCAGGTCAGGAGCAGTTCATGAAACATTTAGATTTTGACAAACCAGCAAATTCCAAGGCAAAAATGTTTCATCTGACTTTTTTGACCTTATGGAAGTGGTTTAAGATTTAAAGAGGCAGTGTACCTAGAAAAGAATACCTAATCACTATCAAGAACCAAAAGCTGTGAAACACTGTTCATAAAGAAACTACTCATGCCTCTGAATTCATTAGAGCACTATCACATGACCACTTCTTCAGTGAACCTTACTAAGAGTGCATCTGAGCAAACTAATCACTGGATCAGGATTTGGTGCCTGACGGCTCCCCAACATTCAGCTCTTATTTTAAAGCCACATATTCATAGCTACCAGAGCCCCATATCTCAGGTAGCCCACAGGGTTCAAGAATAATCCCTACAATGAAGATAAAGACAAAAAGACAGTGAGCAAATCGTTTTGGCCTTTCAATATGTGGGACAGTTCAGCATGACATGTATAAATACTGGTTCCTTAGCCACAGACTAAGCCCAATAGGATTACAACTGCTAATGTAGAGCAACAGATTAACTGGTGCTAATACTTGGAGAAAAAAGCTAAAGTCCTCTGACAAACTTTATTTACTTTACAATCAATAAAAAGTGCAAGTTTTCAGCTATATTGGACTCTCAGCTAGCCCACTGGGGGCCCTAAGTAGGAATATTCCCCCCCCCCAAACACATACTTGGCATGGCAACTAAAAGGGGCTAGAGCTGCTTGGGGTCTTATGCAATTGCTTAGTCTGCTTATGCCTAGCGCTGGCTCTGACTCTCACTACGTAGGTTTCTTACTGTGTAATTTTATACAAGCCCTACCAACGTGTTATTTTACAGTTTGCTTTGCAGCTAAAAGTTATAACAATGTATCAGTTTTAAATGATTTTACACTATAATACTAACCTTTCCCAGAAAAGGTGGATAAAGAAAAGAGTAAGATAACGAGCAGTGGTACATGTTACATTGCAATTTACTCATTTACCTATATCACATTCTCAAGCATGTGTGTGATATAGTAGCAAAGAGGTTGAGTATCTCTCTCTCATACACACACAGTGAGATTCCTAAAAATACATTACTATATAAAATATAGGTTTCAGAGTAGCCACAGACTAAGCCCAATAGGATTACAACTGCTAATGTAGAGCAACAGATTAACTGGTGCTAAAGCTACTTGGAGAAAAAGCTAAAGTCACACAGACAAACTTTATTTACATACAGAGATCAATAAAAGTGCAAGTTTTCAGCTATATTGACTCTCAGCTAGCCCACTGGGGGCCCTAAGTAGGAATATTCCCAAACACATACTTGGCATGGCAACTAAAAGGGGCTAGAGCTGCTTGGGGTCTTATGCAATTGCTTAGTCTGCTTATGCCCAGCGCTGGCTCTAGACTCTCACTACGTAGGTTTCTACTGTGTAATTTTATTCAAGCCCTACCAACGTGTTATTTTACAGTTTGCTTTGCAGCTAAAAGTTATAACAATGTATCAGTTTTAAATGATTTTACACTATAATACTAACCTTTCCCAGAAAAGGTGGATAAAGAAAAGAGTAAGATAACGAGCAGTGGTACATGTTACATTGCAATTTACTCATTTACCTATATCACATTCTCAAGCATGTGTGTGATATAGTAGCATCCAAGAAGTGAGCTTTAGCTCACTCTCATGCTACAATAAATTTGTGAGATTCCTAAAATACTCCTTTTTTTATATAAAATATAGTATTACTATATAAAATATATTACTACAGAAATTAGAATTAAAAGGTAATCTCTTGTGTGCTTCAAAATATATGGAAGAAAAAACACTAATTTAATATTAGTATCATAAATAGCAAAGCATAAAATATCCAAATTTCTGAGGAATGTTTTGTATTATTTTCCACCAGCAAAAAATTTGAATATCTACAGGCATAGGTAATGCCAGCTACTTTCCTGTATTCTGTTCTATATAAAAGAACTCTCTACAACCATTCTGAAAAGATTATTAAAATATTTTTTATTGTTTGGGGGTGGGAGAGAAAACAAAATATACATAAAAATATTGTGATTTTTACTGTACTAACTAGCCACATTCTTATGTCACTTCAGAGGTTCACGTTCACTGTATGACACTTTTGAACAATGTGTTTTAAGTTTTAAAGATGAATGTATGTAGCTGTTAATTTATAATGAATGCAGACTGAATCCTTAGCACAGAAGATTCTTTGAAGATTTCAGAAAACAAGGTTTTTCCTAAGTACCTAATATTACAGTATATATGTGAACTATGGCACATAACCTTACCGCCCAACAAAATCCAAAGCCATTATTTGAAAGGACATTAACATTGCTATTAGTGAGGTACGTAAACTTCTAAAAAGAATACAAGTGTACACTACCAAAACTTTTATTCATTCCCAATTAAAACTGTTCTAAATGTACAAATAAATGTGTATTTCTATACCAGGGGTCGGCAACCAATGGCACGCATGCCAAAAGACAGCCGGAGTCCCAGCAGGCAGCAGTGTGCCATTAAAAATCCTGCCCGGCCCGGCCCGCTCTTCTCCAACCTCCGCCCCCTCCCGCAGGGGTAAGGAGCAGAAGCTTGGTCCTGCCAGCTCCCTTGCCTCTTCCCGCAGCGTGCTGGGTTCCTACCCCTCCTCCTCCTCTCCATCCCTCCCTCCCTCCCTGCCGGCGATCAGCTGATCGCCCTTGCGAGGGAGGGGATTGGGGAGGGGCTCGGGGAGGACTGGAGTCAGCATGCTCACTGCTCCCAGCAGAGGCAGAGAAGAAGCGGGGACAGGGCAGCAGGGAAGGGGGGGAAGGAATAGGGGCATATCCCCTCCAGCCCCCTGCCGTGAGCACCCCACAGCCCCAGCCCACACCCCCAGCCCTCTGCCCTGACCCCCACCCACACACACACAGCCCTCTGTCATGCCGCCCTGCACCGCCCCCCCCCCCAGGCCCCTGCGCCCTCTGCCCTGACCCCGCCCTCACATACACCCAGCCCTCTGCCCTGAGCCCTGCAGCCCTGCACACACCCCAGGCCTGTGCCCTCAGCCCTGCACCCCACACACACCCCAGGTCCCTTCCCGGAGCCTTTTACTCCCTTCACACACACCCAGCTCTCTGCTTGACTCCTTCACCCCCCACAACCCATGCCCTGACCCCTGACACCTGCACCCCCCTCACATGCCTCCAGCCCGCTGCCCTGTCTCTTGCACCCCCCACATACCTAGCCCCCACACCCCATGCACCCCCACATCCCTACCCCCACCTTGAGCACCAAATGGGGAGCTCCTACACCTGCCCCCCACATTCCCACCTGCACACCTTGCACCAAATGGGAGCTGCCCAGGTAAGCACTCCACACCCAAACCTCCTGCCCCAACCCTGAGCCCCCTCCCTCATTCTAGCTCCTGGCCAGACCCTTCACCCCCAGCCCTGTGCTCAGTGCACTCCCACCCTCAGCTCAGTGCAGAGAGAGGAAGAGAATGGCCCAGAACCAGGGAGAAGGTAGGTACCCACTGTATGTGGGCAGGGCTGGGACCCCAGATCGGCAGCAGGCTGAGCGGGTCTGGCATCTGGGAACCCAGCTGGCAGGAGCCGACGGATGGAACCCGAGTGGCAGCGGGCTGAGCTGCTCAGCCCACTGCTGGTCTGGGGTTCTGGCCACCGGCCCTGCACAGCCCGCAGTTGGTCTGGGGTTCTGGCTGCCGGACCCTTGCCAGCCGGGATCCCGACCACAGGCTACGCTCAGCCCGCTGCTGGCCTAGGTGAACAGAACCCCAGACCAGCAGCAGGCTGAGGGGGCCGGCGGCGTAAGATCAACTTTTTAATTTAATTTTAAATTAAGCTTCTTAAGCATTTTGAAAACCTTGTTTATTTTACAATACAACAATAGTTTAGTTATATAATATATAGACTTATATAGAGAGAGACCTTCTAAAAAACATTAAAATGTATTACTAGCACGTGAAACCTTAAATTAAAGTGAATAAATGAAGACTCGGCACACCACTTCTGAAAGGTTGCTGACCCCTGTTCTATACTAACATTTATAGAACTGTCATGTAATTTTCCCAGTTTACCTGTAGGTGGAGTGTTAGGCAGCTAATAAACCTTGCAGTACCCTGGATATTGCCAAAGTAGAACTGCCTTCAGAATAATGTTTTTAGTTAGTTCAGACAGGTTTTTAAATAATAAAAAAAATCAGGAATAATTTAAAACTATTCTTTTGTTAGTAAGAGAAATAGGTGGTTAATGTCATTACAATGGTGCTTAGTTTCATTTCCTATTAACTAACATATCTACAAAAGCTTTTGTATAGAACTTTGCTATTGGCAGGTTATTTGGTTTATAGAAAAAACTTTGTAGCTATTGCACAAACAGTGTTAATAGACTAATGATAATATTACCCTTTTAAAAAGTTAAAAAACATACCCTCTGTTTATTTGCATTTTTTTAAAAAAGCAACTGAGGCAGAAACCAGCTAGATGAAAGATGGTTAGTCTGACCTGTGCACATTAAATGATTACAAATATTCATAATGACTCTTCATTATTGTCATACCTTGTTATTTCAGTGTATCTGTTACAGATTATACAAATGTTTAAATGATAACTAGAACTTGTATAAAGCTAGATATTTTTCCTTAAAAACGGAGACTAAGAAAAGTCAAAAGGCTATTGTTAACTGATTAATTACCAGTATACAAGAAAATTAGTTTCTACTCATCTATGTGTGTTCCATGCCTCACCTCCTTTTTCTTTAGTTGAACTTACATTACAAATAAAATTATTTTTAAAACAAACACAAATATTGGCACTAACATCACACACAAACCCAACCACATCATTGTTCTATTATATTCTTTTGCCTAACTTTTGGGCCTGCTCCTAGCATTCTTACACGTGCAATCTCAGTGAAATCATGGGACTCCTCACATGAGTAACCACTGCCTGATAAGGCCATCTGTCTGTATTTTGTAGTCTGGGAAGTGATCATGTTTTCATTTACTTTACTAGGAGCAGGTTTGGGCCCTTAAATTGTAAGCTCTTTGGTGAAGTAACCCCTGTCCTTTTACATGTGCATAAGGTATGAAACATATTAATAGTGACATATTAAAAATAATTAATATCTGAAAATGTAAAATTGTTTGGAGTATGAAAAATTTTAATCCCATCTGCCTGTAAATTTGCTCTCTTCTGACTGGCAACACAGATTCTGGGTTTCTCTCTCGCCCTTCTAGAACAAATAGGCAGAAAAAATGGCCAATCAGATTGATGGATTTTTACTCCCTGTAGCAATAACTTCTCTACATTCCCCATATGATTCCTTCTGAAATGAAATAAATCCAGTTAAGTTTTTGTATCTCCCTACTATGGAAGAATAAAACATATCTTTTCCTTTCAGGAACCAAATCCCTTTACAATGGTATTCGTGCTGAATCAACCCACTCACAGAAAGCAAATTTACAATAGGATTAAATTTGTTCTTTCATGCCCGGACCTTCAACACCACACATATTGGGATCTTAATGGCAATATCTTAGAAGACATCTGAGGAGGAAAGGAAGAGGAAACATGACTGACAACTACTTTGGGGGAATAACAGGAACTTGTCTACTGTTTCCTCACTTGTCTGCTGTTGTAGTTCCTCTGAAGTTAGGCTTACCAGCTTGTAATTGCCAGGATCACCTCTGGAGCCTCTTTTAAAAATTGGCATCCAGTCATCTTCTACAGAAGCGGATTTAAATGATGCGTTACAAACTACAGTTAATAGTCCTGCAATTTCATATTTGAGCTCCTTCGGAGCTTTTAGATGAATACCATCTGGTCCTGGTGACTTATTACTGTTTATTTTTCCAATTTGTTCCAAAATTTCCTTATTTCCTTTATTATCACCTCCATCTGGGACAGTTTCTCAGATTTGTCACCTAAAAAGAATGGTTCAGTTGTGAGAATCTCCCTCACATCCTCTGCAGTGAAGAATGATGCAAAGAATTCATCTAGCTCCTTTGCAATGGCTTTGTCTTCCCTCAGTGCTCCTTTAGCAACTCAATTGTCCAGTGGCCTCACTGATAGTTTGGCAGGCTTCCTGCTTCTGATGTACTTTAAAAAAAAATTGCAGTTAGTTTTTGATTTTTTTTTTGGCCTGCCTAATTATACTTCTACACTTGACTTGCCAGAGTCTATGCTACTTTTTATCTTCCTTAGTAGGATCTGACTTCAAATTTTTAAAGGATGCCTTTTTGCCTCTAACCACCTTTTTACGCTGTTCTTTAACCACAGTGGCATTCTTTGATCCTTTTATTTTTTTAAATTTTGGGCTATTTTTCAAATTTGGGCTAAACATTTAATATGAGCCTCTGTTGTGGTTTCCATGCAGCTTGCAGGCATTTCACCTTTGTGACTGTTCCTTTTAATTTCTATTTAACTAGCTTCCTCATTTTTCTGTAGTTCCCCTTTCTGAAGTTAAATGCTACTTTGGTGGGCTTCTTTGGTATTTCCCCCACCCCCGCCCCACAAAGATGTTAAATTTAATTATATTATGGTTGCTATTACCAAGTGGTTCATCTATATCCACCTCTTGGACCAGATCCTGTGCTCCACTTAGGACTAAATCTAGAATTCCAGGACTAGCTACTACAAGAAGCAGTCATTAATTGTGTCTAGAAACTTTATCACAGCATCCCTAGCAAGTGTCTCAGGGCAGAAGTTAGACATAGTCAAAGGATGTCTGAAAAGGACAGGTATGACAACCTTTTCATATGGAAAAGTAGGAAAAGAGACAAGTGAGAAAGCTATGTTTTCCCTAGCCCTCGAGACATATGTGACAGACAGTAGAAAAAGGAAAAAAACTCATTCTCCAAAGGTGAAATCCTGATCTCAATGAAGTCAATGGTAAAACTCCCCAAATGTATTGTCTCCACACAGCCATGCTACAGAAGTCAAGTGCATAGTCAAAAAGTAAACTTATTGAGCAATAATTGGCAATTAGGAAGCAGGTGCAATTCTCTCAAGCCTTACATTCCATAGATCAAGGGTGTAACCTAGATTGTGAACTCTTGGGAAGAAGACCATCTTTTTAATAAGTGCACAGAACCTCTACAATGGGGCTGAGATACTGATTGGAACCTTGGGTGCTATACAAATAATAAATATTTCTCTCACTAACAATTCTTAGTTCCTCTCTACTTTATAGAAAACGTATTTGTAGATGGATTTTGAAGTACTCATGTACTGAAAAAAAATTCAAGTCCTTTTTTAGAGACTAAGTATAAAGAGTCAGACTTCCTAGATCCAATACAGGGTGGTTACAAATTAATTTAACTGGTTCCAGCAAACCTTCATTGATTTGGAGTGCTACTTTCTCTTGTAGCTCCAAGACATCAGATAATTCATTCATCTAACTGGGTAAAGCTACAAGCTATTCCATACACTCTGTCCTGGATGTCTTTGTGTCAGCTCGAAAAGAAGAGGAAGCTTTAAGACAACTACAGCAAGGGATGAAGCAAAGGGGTTGCTATGACTGGTTTATCCTCTTCCTGAGTGCGCATCTGATTCTAGATCAGGTAGTACCTCCTATCCAGAGGACTCAGGTGGAGGAGGCTAAAGAATCACTACAGAATCCTTCATCTTCTTTGGAGGAGACTTCCCGGGTGGAGGACACCTATGCCTCTTTTCACTACCCTTTTACTAAGAGACCACCGATGCAGAAGGCAGAGGATCATAGGGCCTCATAATCTACAATACTTACACAAAAATATATTATGTATCTGTACAAGGAGACACCTGAAGCACCAAATAATTTTCCTATATTATTAATCAGAGTCCTCTGTATGTGGAACTGCAGCAGTATGGAATGAAATCAGCTTATCAGAGCTAAGAAGTCCACCACACTAAATTTGGATCCAGCAGCAACTGTATACATCCTGGATCCTTTGAGAAAAAGAGCTTGAGCCAGACCCTAGATTCCTAATAGCGCCAACACACTCACCCACACTCTGCTGAGGGGAAGATAATTCCATAGAAAATACTTGAAGGAACTAGTCTGACAAGTCCCCTGGGAGAAACAATTGAGGCTCTGCACAGATGACTGTTTCACATCATCCAACAGGGCTTCTATGAAGTCTCTGGAGACTGCTGGGTCAGGCAATTTGACTAGACAAGTCCAGCAAGCACCCTGGTGCAGACAAGTGATCTGACTGCATCCAAGAAACCCTATAATTCTGACAACTCCTAGGATTTGGAGATGCTTACCCCACTCGGATACAGTCAGATCAAATGGCAATATCTTGCCAGACTATGGCTTTATCTCCCCTGTGGCCTCTTGGAACTAATGGCTGAAACTATAAGTAGTTCTTTCCTTGACTTCATCCAAAGAACACTGATTCCTGAATGAAGTAATTTTCTTCAAGTTAGAAAAGGCACTTTTCATGCCTATCTGATGTGGGATATAATGCAGGGCAAAAGAAAAAAAGTCATAAAATCTTTTTATTTGTTTAGACGTTATGTGCATCATCTTGCACAACACCAAAAATGACCTAAATTTACCTCAAAAATATGAGGAAACATTTGAAAAGTAAAAATAAAAAAACAAACTTTTTGGCCTTTAAGCAAATACAACCTGCTCGTCAGTGAGTGTCTATCCATGGGCCAGGACTGGCAGGAATATGGAAATGTAATAATGCGGCTTTTGTAGCATTAGTGTACGCTTGAAAATTTTGGAAAAATTTACTACGGTATAGAAATTGAAGTTGTGCTGGAAAAGTAATCAAGACTTTAGCTAAGATCAAGACCGCAGGGTGCAGCCTGTTCAACCAGGCTAGGGACTGGAGAAAAATTCAGGGGACTTCCCCACCTAACAAAGTGCTTGCTGGGACACTCAGCAGAAGCTATTTTACTTCAATGTACTTAAAATCCCTTATAGGGGAGGAAGAATGGAAAGATCCACAGAGCAGCATTCCTCCCACCCCTTGTACTTTATTGCAGAGGTGACTCATACATTAACAGTGTTCCATGCTATGTGAGATCTTTCTCCCCTAACCTCCCACACGTGTGAGGGCTACAGAGAAGGGAGCTGGATTTGCTCCACTGACTACAAAAAGGGGTTAGTAGTACCTTCGGCCTGGGAATAAAAACAGTCAAAAGGAGGAATGGATTTTGCTTTTACATCCATGAATAAAAAACACCACTACCACAACTTGGGAAAGCCAGACCATAAACTCCTACATTATTTTGTGGTTTCAGATAATATCCTGGTTCATGCAATCTCTAATGTAGTAGTTTAAATCATCACCAGAAATCTTCAATGGCATGGTAGCTTTGTAAATTCCCAGCAAATTTACATCTGTTCAGCTGATCAGGTTTGATCCAACTAGCAAGGATTTGAGTTAAAGCAAGAACAGCTTTGTGAAAGGAAAGGATTATATAGGAAGTTTAATAACTCAAGAGTCCACAAATAAAAAACATACATCATCAGACCCTTGTGAGATTCAAGCTTTCCTTTTTTAATAAATCAAACTGCAATGTAAAAAAAACCCACACAAACTGTAAAATATTCCTAAAGTAGAAAAACTATAAAAGATAAAATATAATCAATAAATAATGGAATTGCTAAAACTAAAGCAGTGAAATGAAATAAAACCAAATGGGTAATATTGCATTTAATTCAATTCTCAATGCACTACTTGTACATAAAGCCAATAAGGATTATCAGTAAATTCAGGTTGTCTTGGTTGCTTACGTATCAGTTTTAAAAAAGGATTAAATCATGTTCAAAAAGCAACTTACCTGTGACGTCAGTTTTGATGTCAGCAAGCTTAAAGAGAGGTGCAACTTGTTCATAATAAACATGAGTAGCTTCTCTTTTATGACTGTTTGGGTTAACAAATACTTTTAGGGACTTTGGCCTATTTGGAAAGCCTAAAAAAAGGGGGAAAAAGGCACAAAAGGTTTCAAGACAAATACCATTTGGATATTTTTACAGGTGAATCAAACTTTTTAAGCAAACATCCTTGAGAATACTGGGAAAGCTTTACATTTAAAAAAACCTAAACATTATTAATAAAGTGTTTTTGACTTGATTTGAGGATAGTAGTTATAATAAACCTAGAGGACCTTATTGTCTTCTTGAATGAGTGTGCTCATTATCTTAATCTGACACTTAATCCTGGGGCCACTGAAGCTCTGACCTGCTTATTAGTCTACAGCTAAGAATAACCAGTAGGAACAAGTTAGTCACCATCACCTACTGCCAGTAACAGTGAGTCTGATCTTGAGCTATAAAAACTGAGGACTACTATATAAAGTAACTGTTTCTTTGGTACTTCTCTTCAATGTATGATTTGAACAAATTCATAATGAATTCTAAAGTAAATTAATATCTGTACATGCATGCTCTCTAATAGAGATACCTACACATACATGTGCTCTGTGCCGTACTGCCTTCAAGTGTAAATTCAGAAAACATGTAGTACAGTTTGTTATTTAATTGTAAGCTTGCACAAGGGTTCAAGAAGGTTGCAAGGGAACAGCATTAATACTAGCAGAGCTGCTGAGCATAATGCTTTCAATATGAAAGTGCCTTACGCTCAGTTGTACTAAGTGAAAAAATTATCTCCAAAGCCAGAAAGAGACATAACTAAAAATTTTACTTCTCACCCTAAAAGGGACAATAGTTCAATCCTTAAAACCAGCTACATCTTGCAATTGCTGATTAGGATCCCCGCCCTTTCTTCACTCGCTTTACTTCGAAGATTGAAAAGGAATAACACAAAACATCTGAACATTCACCTGAACATTTGAATTTTAAACCGTGCCTATACCATACTCTAAGAGACTCAATAAATGCTAATAATAAAGCTATTTCAATGTCAAGGAAAAAAGATAATTTTTGCATTGAAGACTTTTCCAAGTATCAAAACCTTGAAAACTCTAGGAATAAAAATTAGCACTACTAACCCATTTGTCTTGATGAATGTAAATTAAAGGACTAAAATTATTAAAGAACATTTACTGTATATATTCATCTTCACTGATAACTGAAAGGAAGTATAGAAAATCAAGCTCAGTTCTTCAAATGTTGATATATAATCTTGTCAAGATTAGCTATGAGCACCAAAATTAAGGAAACAAACAAAATAACCTGATGCTGGAGGAAGCAAATGTTAATCACAAATCTCTTTTTCTATAAAAGCCTACAGTAACTTCAAAACTAGTTAATCCAAAATGAGTACCCTACAAAACTAGAGAGACTACTATGACAGTGGCTCAGCATGTTTACTGTACAAATTTACAGTAAATGGTCTGATCTGCTCTTCATTCATCATTGCAACAGTCTGGCAGAGTGAATCACTTTTGATAATTATCCCTTGAAATACTGAGGGCCTCCTGGATGATATGCAACTAGAATAGGCACAATAGGAACATGAAGCAAAAAAAATACTTGACAGAACTGAACCTTCTTGAGTGTTATACGTGTTTTAGAGATTTTGGTCATGTGTACATTTGAGAATCAGTTTCAGATACCGGAGCAATTATACTTTAATTTAAAGACTAATTAGAGTTCAGCCACCCCAGATGATCTGTACTTTTACTGGCATTTAGTTTCCTTGTTTTTCAGATTCCTCACATTATGGTGACAGCCCTTCAAGCAGAAGGTGTCTGGACAGAGTTACTTTTAGAGTCTTTCTACTCCTTCCTTGAATAGGCCAGGATGTGTCTTTTGGTCCCAACCACTGGTCAGAAAGGTCTCGAACTAGAAATGTACTGCCTTCATCATGTTCCCAAAATCTATTGTTCTGTAGTTGAAGAACTTCATTCTTAAACATAGACCCTAGTAATACAAGACAATGCCATGCCACTGTAGTGTAGGCTATCCTAATTCAGTTTTAAACAGCATATTTATTAACCAATATCTTTACTATAAGTCATTTGGTATAAAATTTTATGTATGCACCTCTCAAATAAAGCCATAGACATGTATGAAATAGCAACAACATAGTAACAGAGTAGAAAAATGTTTATTTCTATTCCAGTTTGAATAATTTCTTAAATAAACTCCCAACCTCAAGGCCTTGCTGAAGTGAATCTCTAGGTTCATTGTAAAAATCATTGACCCTCTTTCTCTGAGGTAGATAAAGGTTGGCACTCTGATTGCCAACCTCCCTCCCTCCCCCCAGTCAAATGAGCTATTTCCCTTGTAAGTAAACATGATAAACAGCAAAAAGCACAAATCAAGACTATAAGTGAGACATGAAATTTGCCCCTGTAGATGATGCTATTAATGAGCTGCCTGCAGGGCTCTTCCTTTTACTCTTTTCTACTGGTAACATTCAAACACCATGAGAAGCAAAGTTATTCACCTTGTGCAGTAACTGGAGTTCTTGGAGGTGTGTGTCTGTCCCGCCTTCCCGCCCTCTGGGTGCTCCATCCCAAGCGTGCATGCACCTCTGTTCCTTTGATCAGAGATTTTTGGTAGTGCCCATTCAGCCTGCGCACACACCTCACACATCCTCATGCCCTGCAATGAGAATATATAGGGCTGCACAGGCAAACTGCCCTCAGTTCCTTCTCTACTGAAAAGTCCTGCAAAGTAAATTCTAAACCAGGGATCAGCAACCTTTCAGAAGTGGTGTGCCAAGTCTTCATTTATTCACTCTAATTTAAGGTTTTGTGTGCCAGTAATACATTTTAACATTTTTAGAAGGTCTCTTTCTAATAAGTATAATATATAACTAAACTATTGTATGTAAAGTAAATAAGGTTTTTAAAATGTTTAAGAAGCGTAATTTAAAATTAAATTAAAATGCAAAGCCCCCCGGACCAGTGGCCAGGACCCGGGCAGTGCCACTGAAAATCAGCTCGCGTGCTGCCTTCGGTTGCCTACCCCTGTTCTAAGCAAAGGGAAAGGAGGTGGGTAATGGAGCACCAATAGGGATATACATCTCAAAAAGTGTTCCAGTTACTGCACAAGATGAGTAAGCACTTCTTCAAGCAGTGTCCCTCTGGGGGCTCCACTTAAGGTGATTCCTGAGCAGTATTCCCATAGGCAGGACGGTGCTTCGGAGCAGAGTCTAGTATTGAGCACAGAACTGCATTTCCAGCTGCAACATCTGATCTAGAGGCATGAACCAAAAGCACAGAGTTGCAGCTCTGCAAATTTCAGTCACAGGAAGATCCTTGAGTAACATAGACACAGACTGCAGACTCTAGAAGGAGGCTGAATGTTGGCAGTCTCATAACATGAGATAAATACACCCAAAAATCCACCTCAAGAGTCTCTGGATGGAGATTGTGGATCCTTTGGATCTGTCTGCAAATCAACACAGTTTGGGAGGCTTTCTGAATGGTTTGGTTCTGTCCAAATAGAAGGACAATGCCCTTCTGATATCCAAGATAAGGAAGATTTTTGCCTACTCTGATGTGGTTTCAGGAAAAAAAAAACTGAGAGATGAATGGTTTGGTTGATGTGAAATTCAGAAGACACTTTAGGTAAAAATTTAGGATGTGGTTGTAATGAAACCTTTTCCTTGAAGAACACTGAAAAACTGGCAGGATCTGACATTAAAACCCTCACCCTGCAGTCAGAAGTGATGGCCACCAAGACAGCTGTTTTCATGGACAGGCAAAACAAAAAACATGTACCTAATGGCTCAAAAGAGTTTTAAGACAAAATAAGGTTTAAATCCCATATTGGACTAGGTTCTCTAATCTATGGAAAATGATTCATCAGTCTGTGATGGGTTGGGTCACAGAGAGCCCCTTGGGACTGATGTGCTGAGACTACCTCTGAGGACATTTTCCCTGCCAGCTTGGGACTTCAGAACTCTGTCTCATTGAGCCAGATACGCTAATCTGCTGCAACACAGACCTAGGGTCTGACCCACAACCCCAAAGCTGCGGACTTAAGCTGTTTTCAGTTAGCAAGTGCTTCTATCTCTAGCACCCTAGACACCCAGCTCCCAATGGGATCCAAACCCCAAGATAATCTGTTTTATTCTGTATAAAGCTTATACAGGGTAAACTCAAATTGTCCAACCTCTATAACACTGATAGAGAGATATACACAGCTGTTTTCTCCCACAAAGTAATTAAGCAAAAAGTAAAAGCAGCAAAGAGTCCTGTGGCACCTTATAGACTAACAGAAGTATTGGAGCATGAGCTTTCGTGGGTGAATACCCACTTTGTCGGATGCATGCTCCAATATGTCTGTTAG
This sequence comes from Mauremys reevesii, assembly GCF_016161935.1. NCBI lineage: Eukaryota > Metazoa > Chordata > Testudines > Geoemydidae > Mauremys > Mauremys reevesii. The sequence goes on along the minus strand of NC_052633.1, from coordinate 32,755,972 downwards.
TCTATAAGGTGCCACAGGACTCTTTGCTGCTTTTACAGATCCAGACAAACACGGCTACCCCTCTGATACTAAGCAAAAAGTGATTTTATTAAGTAAATAAGGTAGGATTTAAGTAGTTCCAAGTAATAACAGACAGAACAAAGTGAGCTACCAAGCAAAATTAAATAAAACACGCAAGTCTAAGCCTAATACATTTAAGAAACTGATTACAGATAAACATATCACCCTCAGTGATGTTCCAATAAGCTTCTTTCACAGACTGGACTCCTTCCTAGTTTGGGTCCAGCAATCACTCACACACCGGTAGTTACTGTTCTTTGTTCCAATTTCTTTCAGGCATCTCTTTGGGGTGGAGAGGGCATCTCTTGAGCCAGCTGGAGACAAAAATAGAGAGGCTTTCAAGGCCTTTTATATTCTCTCTCTTGTGGGCGGAAACCCCATTGTTCTTCTGTGCAAAGTCAGAGCAACAAAAATGGAGTCTTGTAGCCACCGGCGCAAGTGACATGTCCATGAAGATTCAGCTTTTTGCAGGCCGACGCCATTGTTTACATGTTAGTTTGAATGTTCCCAGGAAAGCTCAGATGTGGATTGGCGTCTCCCAAAGATTGATTGGGCACTTACTGAGAATAGTCGTTTCTCAAGAAGCTGACCAAATACTTCACTGAAGCTACTTAGAATCAAACACATTGAGATACAAGTCCATAGCCAATATTCATAACTTCAAATACAAAAACAATACGTACAGACAGCATAATCATAACCAGAAAATTACAACCATTCTAAAGACACCCTTTCTTGACTTCCTTTGGACAACATTTGGTGCAACTATAGGACTTTGGTTGCAACAACAATCTATACGGTCACAGTTCATGTCCATAACATCTCACAGCCCTCTGACATAGTAGTTGAAAGCAGCTATCAAATCCCCCCCATCATTCTTCTGCAGACTAAACAATCCCAGTTCCCTCAGCCTCTCCTCATAAGTCATGTGCTCCAGCCCCCTAATCATTTTGGTTGCCCTCTGCTTGACTTTCCAATTTTTCCATATCCTTCTTGTAGTGTGGGTCCCAAAACTGGACACAGTACTCCAGATGAGGCCTCACCAATGCCAAATAGAGGGGAATGATCACATCCCTCGATCTGCTGGCAGTGCCCCTACTTGTATAGCCCAAAATGCCGTTAGCCTTCTTGGCAACATATCCTTGGCAATATGACCTGAAAGGGGGTTCCAAAGAGGATGGATCTAGACTGTTCTCAGTGGTAGCAGAGGACAGAACAAGGAGTAATGGTCTCAAGTTGCAGTGGAGGAGGTTTAGGTTGGATATTAGGGGAAAAAAACGGTTACTTACCTTTGTAACTGTTGTTCTTCGAGATGTGTTGCTCATATCCATTCCAGTTAGGTGTGTGCACGCCGCGTGCACTTTCGTCAGAAGACTTTTACCCTAGCAACCCCAGTGGGTCGGCTGAGCGCCCCCTGGAGTGGCGCCATAACGGCACCGCATATATACCTCAGCCGACCCACCCGACCCTCAGTTCCTTCTTGCCGGCTACTCCGACAGTGGGGAAGGAGGGTGGGTGTGGAATGGATATGAGCAACACATCTCGAAGAACAGTTACAAAGGTAAGTAACCGTTTTTTCTTCTTCAAGTGATTGCTCATATCCATTCCAGTTAGGTGAATCCCAAGCCTTACCTAGGCGGTGGTTCGGAGTGAGACGTGGCGGTATGCAGGACCGCAGAGCCAAAGGCTGCGTCACCTCTCGACTGTTGGACCAGGGCGTAGTGTGAGGCAAAAGTATGGACGGATGACCAGGTCGCCGCTCTGCATATCTCTTGTATGGGTACTTGCGCCAGAAAGGCAGCGGAGGACGCCTGGGCCCTGGTAGAGTGGGCGGTGAGATGGCCCAAGGGGACATTAGCCAAGTTATAGCAGGTGCGAATGCACTCTGTGAGCCACGAGGAGATTCGCTGCGATGAGACAGGAAGGCCTCTCATCCGGTCAGCAATTGCCACAAACAGTTGCGGGGATTTGCGGAACGGTCTTGTCCGATCAACATAGAAAGCCAACGCCCTGCGAACATCGAGGGAGTGAAGTCGTTGTTCTCTCGGAGATGCGTGAGGCTTTGGAAAGAAAACTGGCAGGAAGATATCCTGGTTAATGTGAAAGGCGGACACTACCTTCGGGAGAAACGCCGGATGTGGGCGTAGCTGTACCTTGTCCTTATGGAAAACGGTGTATGGCGGGTCCACCATGAGCGCCTTGAGCTCAGAGACTCGTCTGGCGGATGTGATAGCCACGAGAAAAAATGTCTTCCATGAGAGGTACAGCAAGGAGCAGGTGGCCAGCGGCTCGAAGGGTGGAGACATGAGCCTGTTGAGGACCAGATTGAGGTCCCAGGTGGGAGTCGGATGACGAACCTGGGGGTAGAGACGATCAAGGCCCTTTCTGAAGCGAGTAGTCAGCGGGTGAGAGAACAGCGTATATCCCCCTTCACCGGGGTGGAAAGCGGAGATGGCCGCTAAGTGCACTTTGATGGAGGACAGCGCAAGACCTTGTTGTTTTAGCGACCAGAGATAGTCCAGGATCATCGGAAGCGGGAGTTCCGAAGGAATAGCGTCCCGCGCTTGAGCCCAGCAAGCGAAGCACTTCCACTTGGCCAGGTAGGTAGATTGAGTGGAAGGCTTTCTGCTGCTCAATAAAACGTGCTGCACGGGAGCAGAGCAGTGCAACTCCGTCTGGTCTAGCCACTGAGAAGCCACGCCGTGAGGTGGAGGGCCGGCAGGTCTGGGTGACGGAGTGTGCCGTGATCTTGTGTTATCAGATCCGGGTGAAGCGGCAGAGGAATTGGGCTGGCTACCGACAGGCGGAGCAGCGTGGTGAACCAGTGTTGCCTGGGCCACGCTGGCGCAATTAAGATGAGACGTGCCTTGTCCCGTCGGATCTTCAGCAGGACCTTGTGTATGAGGGGAAACGGAGGAAAGGCGTAGAACAGGTGACGAGTCCATGGAAGGTGAAACGCGTCTGACAGAGAGCCCGGTGCCAGACCTTGAAAGGAGCAAAACTTCTGGCATTTGCGGTTCAATCGGGACGCAAACAAGTCTACGTGGGGAAATCCCCACTGTCGGAAAATGGAATGAGCGATGTCTGCTCTCAGCGACCACTCATGGCAGAGAAAGGACCTGCTCAGGCGATCCGCGATGGTGTTCTTGACGCCAGGAAGGAATGACGCTACTAGATGTATCGAGTGGGCTATGCAGAATTCCCACAGTAGCATCGCCTCGTCGCAGAGGGGGGATGAGCGGGTCCCGCCTTGCTTGTTGATATAGTACATGGCCGTTGTGTTGTCCGTAAAGACTGAGACACAACGGCCGTGGAGGCGAGTCTGGAACGCTTGGCAGGCCAGGCGTACTGCCCGGAGCTCCCTGACGTTGATGTGCATGTTTAACTCCTGCAGCGACCAAAGACCTTGAGTCTGAAGATCGCCGAGATGGGCTCCCCATCCAAGGGACGAGGCATCCGTTGTCAGAGACAGGGAAGGTTGAGGAGCCTGGAATGGGACGCCCGCACATACGTTGGACGGGGTCAGCCACCAATCCAGGGATTGAAGGACACCCGCTGGGATGGTGAGTATGGTATCCAGGGGGTCCCTGTGTGGGCGGTACCTGGAATGGAGCCACAGCTGAAGCGGGCGGAGGCGGAGCCTGGCAAATGGGGTGACGTGTGTGCAAGCCGCCATATGACCGAGGAGGCGGAGGCAAGCACAGGCCGAGGTCATGCGAGAGGCCTGAAGGTCGCGGATCAGCTGCGTAAGGGCCTGGAACCGAACCTGCGGAAGGAATGCTCTGGCCAGAGCGGAGTCCAGGGTCGCGGCAATAAAATCCAACCTCTGAGTTGGAACTAAGGTGGACTTCTCTATGTTGAGAAGTAGGCCTAGGCGCGTGAATAAGTCCTTGATCTCTGTGACATGTTGCTGGACCGTGGCCTGCGAGTCCCCCCTGATGAGCCAGTCGACCAGGTAGGGAAAAACGGAGATGGCGCGTCGATGGAGGTGGGCGGCGACAACGGCCATGCACTTTGTGAACACCCTTGGGACCGTGGAGAGGCCAAAGGGGAGTACCGCAAACTGGAAGTGTAGGTGAGCGATTGTGAAATGGAGGAAGCGTCTGTGCGGTGGGAAGATGGCGATATGAAAATAAGCGTCCTTCATATCGAGGGCGGCATACCAGTCTCCTGAATCCAAAGTAGGAATAATGACCCCGAGGGATACCATGCGGAACTTCAATTTCAGCATGTATGCGTTGAGTCCTCGCAAGTCGAGAATGGGTCGGAGACCTCCTTTGGACTTGGGAATCAAAAAATAACGGGAATAAAACCCCTTGCCCCGTTCCCCGTCCAGAACCCTCTCGACCGCTCCGATGGCTAGGAGCGGATGCACCTCCTGTAAGAGGAGTTGCTCGTGAGAGGGGTCCCCTGAAGAGGGACCGGGAAGGAGGGTGGGAAGGTGGAGGTGAAACGAATTGGAGTTGGTAACCACGTTCCACCGTGCGCAGGACCCAGGCATCGGTGGTCAGCCGGGCCCACGCTGGGAGGAAATAGGAAAGGCGGTTGGAAAAAAGGAGGGAGGAATTGGGAGGAAGAACTGGTATGTCGTCCCCGGGCGCATCTTCAAAAAGACGGTTTAGGCCCCGGTGGTTTAGAGGGGGCTCGCCCTTGGGACGGTTGGTTGCCAGGCCGTCGCCCACGGCCGCCACGACCCCGCCGTCGACCAGAGTCTTGCCTGTAGCGAGGCATATAGTAAGGGCGGTTAAATTGGGGGCGTAACGGACGCCTCTGGGTAGCTGGGGTATGCATCCCCAAAGTGCGGATGATAACCCTGTTGTCCTTTAGATTTTGAAGCTTGGAGTCCGTCTTTTCTGAAAAGAGCTCCTTCGAATCAAAAGGAAGGTCCTGAATGGTATATTGAACCTCAGGGGGAAGTGTCAAACTCTGGAGCCAAGAGATCCGGCGCATGGTAACGCCCGAGGCTACAGTACGTGCCACCGAGTCAGCCGCGTCTAAGGAGGCCTGTAAGGAGGTGCGTGCTACCTTTTTGCCTTCTTCTACAAAGGCCACAAACTCCTGTCGGGAATCCTGAGGCAGGAGCTCTTTATATTTTTCTACCTCAGCCCAAGTGTCATGGCTGTAGCGGCTGAGCAAGGCCTGCTGGTTAGCCACACGGATCTGTAGGGCACCGGCAGAGTAGACCTTGCGACCAAGCAAGTCCATGCGCTTGGCCTCCTTTGACTTAGGAGCCGGGCCCTGCTGGCCGTTGCACTCTTTGTCGTTGACCGACTGCACTACTAAGGACGAGGGGGCAGGGTGCACATACAAATGTTCGTATCCCCTGGAAGGGACCATGTATCTGCGTTCCACCCCTCGGGCTGTGGGCGCAATAGACGACGGAGTCTGCCACAAGGTATCAGCGTTCGCCTGGATAGTCCTTATGAAGGGAAGAGCTATGCGGGTTGGAGCGTCCGCGGACAAAATGTTCCCTATTGGGTCACTGACTTCCGATACCTCCTCAGCCTGGAGATCCATTCGCAGTGCCACCCTGCGAAGGAGCTCTTGGTGCGCCCTTAAGTCATTTGGCGGGGGACCCGCGGATGACGAGCCTGCCACCGCCTCATCTGGGGGAGAGGAGGAGGAAGAATGGCGTCTTGGTTAGCATCCGGCCCCTGTAAAGGTTCCTGTCCCAGAGGTTCCTGGGCAGGCTGAGCCCCTTCGTCTGCACCGGATGGCACCTGGGGGGCGGCTTACGGTAGCCTCTGGGACGCGTGGCTCATGCGATACAGCGCGCATAGGAGGCACAGGAGGGCCTTGGCTTTGGTGGTAGGGCCAAGGAGTCCAATAACCCCACTGATTTGGGTCCTGGTCCGCAGGATGGGATTGCCGGAAAACTCCCGAAGGGACCTGATAGTCGTGGTCATCGACATAGTAGCTGTCGGCGTGTGAGGAGGCCGAAGCGTGCCGAGAGGGCCAAGGAGGAGCAGATAAGCCTTCCACCGAAGTGCCTACAGATCTCATTTCCCGCCTTTGTGGTGAACGGTGCTGGGAGGCATCTCGGTACCGAGAGCAGGAGCGAGAATGGGACCTGCGACCAGTGCGGTGCCGGGAGGTCGAGCGGGATCTCCACGATCGGTGCCGGGAGCGACTCCACAAGTAGCGGCGGCCATAGCGGTACCGAGAACTGGATCGGTGCCGGGAGTGACGGGTCGGAGATCGAGAGAACGACCGGTGCCGCGAGTCCGACCGGTGCCGCGTGGTTGAGCGGTGCCGGGACTGCGAGCGGCAGTGCGATCGCCGGCCAGATCGGGATCGGCGCCGAGAATGGGAACGGGTTCGGTGCTGGCCAGAGTCGGTGCCAGCAGGTGGCCTAAACATTGACGGCTTGCCCATGGAGCGGGGCGCCCGCACCGGCAGCGCCGGGGGCGGTGACACAACCGGTTCTGTCAGCACAACGAGGTCCTGTGCCGCCTCGAAGGTCTCAGGAGTCGATGGCAGTGGCATCTCAACCGAGGCCGGAGCCGGGGAGGCTACAGGTGCCGGGCTCGACGGCCTCTCAGGGGCCGGAGTCGCCGGTGCTGGCAGAAGCGTCTGCGGCAGAGGAACCAGTGCCGCGGCAGGTTTTGGTGCCGGGCGGTCCGGACAGGGCGCACTCTGTGGCTTCGGAGCCGGCGGTGCCGTGGAGGCAGCGGCCTTTCCTTTCTTTGCCCTCGGCGAGAGAGAGCATCTTTGGGCTGGTTTCGGTGCCGATGACGGTTTCGGTGGCACCGCAGAGTGGCCCGGCGCCATGGCGGTGCTGCGAGAGCCCTTCGGGGCAGCGGGCGGTGCCGCGGCCGGAGGGGTTAAGGCTGCCTCCATTAGGAGCTGTTTCAGCCTAATGTCTCTCTCCCTCTTAGTGCGAGGCTTAAAGGCCTTGCAAATTGGGCACTTAGTAGATAAGTGCGACTCTCCTAAGCACTTTAAACAGGAGCTATGAGGATCTCCTGTGGGCATAGGCCTGCGGCAGGCCGAGCACGGCTTGAAACCCGGGGAGCCGGGCATACGCTCCGGTCCCGGATGCGGGTGGGGCTAACCCCCAAACCTGCTAAATATCTACACTAAACTGATTTTAAACTATCAAAAATAAGAAAACCTAAGCTAAGCTAAGAACTATGTACAATTTTTTTACAGAGAAAACTATGAGGAAGCTAGGGAAGCGGAGGTCAGACAAGCTGCACTCTGCTGTTCCAACGACCGACACGGGCGGTAAGAAGGAACTGAGGGTCGGGTGGGTCGGCTGAGGTATATATGCGGTGCCGTTATGGCACCACTCCAGGGGGCGCTCAGCCGACCCACTGGGGTTGCTAGGGTAAAAGTCTTCTGACGAAAGTGCACGCGGCGCGCACACACCTAACTGGAATGGATATGAGCAATCACTCGAAGAAGAACTTTCACTAGGAGGGTGGTGAAGCACTGGAATGGGTTACCTAGGGAGGTGGTGCAATCTCCTTTCTTATAGGTTTTTAAGGTCAGGGTTGACAAAGCCCTGGCTGGGATGATTTAGTTGAGGATTGGTCCTGCTTTGAGCAGGGGGTTGTACTAGATGATCTCCTGAGGTCCGTTCCAACCCTGATATTCTATGGTTCTATAAACTTATCAATGGGTACACCAAAGATGATGCCTCCTCCATTTCTGAAGGTAAGTATATTGTATGGACTCCTTTCAGCTGTTTTACAACTCCTTTTGCACTTCTGTTGAACAGGAAGTCTCTACCCCTGAAAACGATCAAGGAACCATGTCCTGGAGCTGCAGAACTTCCAGATTGGGGTGAAGTATTTGACCAGCAATCTGAAATAAAAGAAAGCAACTGATTGGAAGTCACAGCGGTGGGTGAGAAGCAAGTCAAATGAGATAAGGATACCAAATCAAACGTGTGTCAGCCATCTTGGTACAATCAAAAGGACCCTGTCTTTGGCCTGCTTGATCTTGTTGAGAGTGTGGTGGTGGATAAGAATAAAGAAGGCCCTTGTCCATGAAATGGGCAAGACATTTCCTAGTGATTTAGGATTGAGTCCCCCTTTTGAGCAAAATTTCTTGCACTATGTGTTGACTGCAGGGGCAAAAAAGCCCACATCCAGAAACCATCCATTTAGAAATATGCTGTTGAGGAGTAGTGAATCCAACTCCCATTTTCAGCTCTGGGAGAAGTGTCTGCTGAGGTTGTCAGCTGTTGTGTTCTCTATACCCAGGAGCTAAGAAGCTCACTTACTTAGACTTACATCAACCAAGGTAGATGGAGGTCAAGTTCTTCTGTCTTCAATTCTATTAGAATGGGTAAGAGTATTGTGACTTGCAGAATAAAAAGGAGAACACTGTACCAAAATCTGCATACCAAAAGAGTTATTGTCAACACAATCCATAGGAGGTGATAACTGTTCAACCTCGGTGGTTGAAATCAATGAATAAGGAGATTTCAATGAAAATGAGGAGTCAGTGACCCAGAAGATCTTGATGTGGACAGCTGTCCAGTAGCAGTAAATAATGGGGATTCTGGATCATTCAACATAAGGAAGTCCTTTAAGTATCTAAACTCCTGCAATACTGGTTGTATACAGGAGTTAAATGAGATCTTGTGGAGGCCAGCTTCAGTACTAAGAGAGATACTTGTTTTGATTGTGTTTTGTGCTATGGATGCCAAACACTTGGTATGAGCATGTCTAGGGTCAGATTCTGGCTGTAACCATGTAGAGGTACGGGATGACGGTATTGGTAGCAGGGATACAGAAAGGTCCAATGGCACAGAGCTCTTTGATGTAGTACTTCTACTATGGCTACTCAACGTTGAAAAGGTCTTTGGTACAAAGTGCCGCTTGATAGCAGTATGGCTCTTAGAGGATGCTTTAGAAGTCCTCCTAGTACCAGTGCCACTCGGACCCTGCATAAAACTCCCACTGGGACCTGAGGTCTCCAGAACATTCTTCTCAGACAGTAGCTGGGACTTGTTAGAAGGAAACCTAGTATTCCTACTTTTCTTGTCAATACCCACAAAAGTAGAATGTGAAGCTCTCTGCACTGCAGACACCAATGCATGTACTGCATCCCCTGAGGCTTTCAGTGACTGAGAACTTGACAGGGCACTAAGTGTGCTCAGAGTCCTGTGTACAGAGGGTTCTCTGATAATGGCCCCCCAACCCCCAAGATCTGCTTTTGAAGGAGGAGCAGATCATACACTTACTTACATAATCCCAACTATACACATAAAATGATGGGGTCTAAATTAGCTGTTACCACTCAAGAAAGATCTTGGAGTCACTGTGGATAGTTCTCTGAAAACATCCATTCAATGTGCAGCAGCCGTCAAAAAAGCTAGCACAATGTTGGGAATCGTTAAGAAAGGGATAGATAATAAGACAGAAACTATCATATTGCCTCTATATAATTCCATGATACACCCCCATCTTGAATACTGCATGCAGATGTGGTCACCCCATCTCAAAAAAGATATATTGGAATTGGAAACGGTTCAGAAAAGGGGAACAAAAATTATTAGGGGTATGGAACAGCTGCCATATGAGGAGAGATTAATAAGATTGGGACTTTTCAGCTTGGAAAAGAGATGACTAAGGGGGGATATGATAGAGGTCTATAAAATCATGACTGGTGTGGAGAAAGTAAATAAGGAAGTGTTATTTACTCCTCATAACACAAGAACTAGGGGTCAGCAAATGAAATTAATAGGCAGCAGATTTAAAACAAACAAAAGGAAGTATGTTTTCACACAACACACAGACAACCTGTGGAACTTCTTGCCAGTGGATGTTGTGAAGGCCAAGACTATAACAAAGCTCAAAAAAAGAACTAGATAAGTTCATGGAGGATAGGTCCATCAAAGGCTATTAGCAAGGACAGGCAGGGATGGTGTCCCTAGCCTTTGTTTGCCAGAAAAGCTGGGAATGGGCAACAGGGGATGGATCACTTGATGATTACCTGTTCTGTTCATTCCCTCTGGGGCATCTGGTATGGGCCTCTGCCAGAAGACAGGATACTGGGCTTGATGGACCTTTGGTCTGACCCAGTATGGCCATTCTTATGTACTCATAATATGGGTGTCTCTCAAACAGCAGAGGAACTAAGAACATCCATCACTGACCAGGATAGCTTCCCAGCAGAAGGGACATAGCTTAAAGCCTAGGGATTCTGGCATACCCCAGACCAAACTTCCAGAATAACCCCTCAAACCAGGGGGTGGGGGAAATGGGGAACAATCCCAACAAATAACTAAACTAAACTAAGAACTAAGTCTAAGTAAAGCAGGCACACTCAATGCTCCATCTCAGACCAAAAGCATGGAGAAAGAACCGAGGGAGGTTCACTTGCACAGCCATGTATATCCTCAGTATGGGACACCTGGAGGTGTGAAGTGCATGTTCGGGCTGAATGGACACTCTACCAACTCTCTCTGATTAAAGGCACAAAGACAGATGTGCACCTGAAGTGGAGCATCCTTAGAGACACTGCTCAAATAAGAACCATCAGGTATGGCTCATCCTGGTTATTTTTATCATGTACACCTCTACCCCGATATAATACTGTCCTCAGGAGCCAAAAAAATCTTACCGTGTTATAGGTGAAATCGCGTTATATTGAACTTGCTTTGATCCGCTGGAGCATGCAGCCCCCTCTCCCCCCCCAGAGTGCTGCTTTATTGCTTTATATCCGAATTCGTGTTATATCGTGTCACATTATATCGGGGTAGAAGTGTATATCTTTACATCCTGGAAGAACAATCCTTGGCTTTATGGTATTATCTAAGAGAGCATCAGACAAAACAAATGTGTTCGAAAAAACTTCCGAACAATTCAATTATAAATTTGCATGAAACATCCAGATATATTTCCATAGAATTCTCAAGGAAACCTGATGCTGGGCTCCTTTCCTCTTCCAATATCATGGATCCTCAAAGAATAACTAGCACTCTTGCAGTAGATGAATCCTCAAGAGACATCACTTGAAGGCATGATTCTCCTACAGAAACACATATCTTCACAGAGAGGATACTAATGGCCTGCTCCCTTCTTCCAGGTATATGTTCGTCCTTCCTGAATATCTGTACTTCAAACAGCTCCTGGTAAAATCCACTCAAAAGAAAAGCCATATTTCACCATCCAGAAGACAGTCTGTGTGATTTTGGGTTCAGCTGCTGAAACTGACATTTATAGCATTTGCTATAAAGGTATATGCTTTTATGATGTTTCAATATTGAGTAATATGTGTACTCAATAATGTTAATGATTACTAATTATTTTTATTTTATATTAACTGCTTTGTCAGACTATGAGAAAGCAAAACAAGGAAAGCAATGTAAAAGTATATTGCTGACCCATAACAATAATATCATTATCATAGTGATATAAATAAGCAGTACAGCTGAAAACACAAAGGTTCTCAGGCTGTAACACTTCATAGTTGCCACTATAAGACTGATAACTCAAGTAGTTTACTGTAGAATTACAGTGGCCTCTGATACTATCTTAATATTTTACAAGTGGATCGACTATTAAGAAATAATAAGACTTAAAAATGTAAAATATAACAATATAATTAATTAGAACAAAAGTGAGACAAAAATTCATTTTCATTAATTATTCCTTTGTCTAAAGTATAAAGAGAGAAATCATGCATGCCTGCAGCAGAGGTAGAATCCTATTTTTCCAGTATTTTTACCTGTGAAGTGAGCTGGCATCAACCAACTTGGGGGAAAAATAACTGTTTTAACTTTATACCACATCACCAATTTAATTGTACATAGTCTAATTTGTCCGTAAAATATATATTTAAAAACTATATGAACAAATAAATTTTACTATGAACAAACTGGGGAGAGAAGAGTCAGGGGTTGTGAAGGTTTGTACAGAATTTGTGAAAAGGTGAAGAACTTTGAGCTGTTGGAGAACTGTAGGGCTAAGACATACACAAAGAATGGAGTTATAATTTCATGCCTACCTAGGATCAGGAGAAAGGGCGAGAGAGAGAGAGAGAGAGAGAGAGGGGCAAGAGAGTTAGCAGAATATTGCTACCCCACTTAAAATTTAAAATAGAAAACTTAAAACTTTATTTTTTTAAGATGCCTGTGCCCAAAAAGGACTATGCAAAGTATTAAAGTAATCTGGACATTCAAATGGGGATAGGTATATGGCACATTTTAAAATCTTTTTTAAAAGGTAAAGTTTAGGAGACTTGCATCTGAAAGTTTCATCATTTTACCACAAATTCATGACTGCAATTTTTTTCCCCGATAAAGAATCTAAATTGCAATTCTAAAAATTTACAAATTGGTCTATCATTTAAATCTGGATTATTCTTTTCTTTAAAAAGTGAATTATTATTGATAAGTAGGTTGGAGATATTACATGGATCCTAATGTAATTCTTTGCAACACTAATCATTCACAGGCAAGAGCTGTTAATATAAAGAATAAACCATAATAATGTTATGTTGTGTACAAAATTTCTGCTTTTTAATTTTTATTTTTTTTTACAATGTAGCTGGTTTAGAAAAAACAAGAAGAGCTAACAAACAACAAAATTTTATTTATAAAAAAGTAAGTATCATTGACTTATATTATTGACCAGTCACATGCAATTGATTGTTAAATATTTCAGCATGAAGAAATATACTATACTGATTATATGATTGTGTGTATACTAAATGGTTGCCAATAAACATGACTGGAAGATGGTCATGATAATAAATACTGGTTCAGGGGAACAGTGAAAAAAAAAGTTGCCCATTGCACCGCAAGTGTTAATGCAGCAAATGGGCCTGGACTTCTGAATTACGTATTTGCCAAGAAATAATTTCACTTTTAATGAAAAACTTTGTACAAAAACAAATTATGAATTGAAATCTTCAGAAACTCTCTTGCATTTAATAAATAATGATTGGTAACTCTTATTGCCAACATATACAATAAATAAGATTTACTACTAATCTGCAGCTGACTTCAGTTCTTCAGCCCTCTGGTATCCTCACAAACTGCTATTCTGTTATATTGTTTACCATAGCTCCTCCATCTGAAGTGGACCAGCAATCTAAAACAGAATGGCCAACTGTTCCTCTGGTACTAACACATGTGCTAATATGCACTAGTTTAAACTTGATCTATCAGTGAATCAATGAACCATGAAGGGTGGGGGGTTAATCAGGGTGTTTGGAAAACAAAGGCTCATAGGGCAGCAGAGACGCTACTCTCAGACACACATCTGTGCTGTTTTCAGTACTTAGCTTTATGGCAGTAGGTTTATGTTACAAAAGTTAAGAGCTTGGAATCATGTCACTGTCATGTACATTTATAACTATTTTACACAATAAGCAACGTCAAGTATGTTACGCATAAGAAAAACTAATAAATGTTAAACAAAGATTTGTTAGTGTAACTATGGATACGCACCACTGTTAATGTTACACTAACCAAAGTTAATGTTTAACATTAATAGTATAATTAAAACTTCATGCATGAAGCTGCAGAAATTCACATTAAATCTTAGTGTGCAAAGTGTGCTGCAAAGCAGTACATAAAATATAATACATTCTTATATTAACAGTTACTATATCATTTAGTTTCAAGCTAAATTTTAGACTACCCATTGAAGAAAATAAATACATACATTTAAACTCTCAGGGCCAAAAAGTTAAGGCTTTCTAATATACTTTTATTGAATTTCTAAAAATTCATTTTATTGTAGAATTTATTTTAGAATTTATTGAAATTCTAAAAATGTCTATTTAGAGTCATATCAAATCTATATTATTGCAGATAAAAATATTGCTGAGTATTGTTACATCTCTTTTCTGGGTCTTTTGTTTGTTTCCTACTAACATTTAACAGAACATACACTAATGTGTACTAAAGACCATATTCTCTTAAACAAACACATTGAAAGAAAGCCTTATTTCTTTGTATGTACCCGTATGAATAAAAGCAAAAAAGTCATCCTTCTGAAAATGTTGAGTCTAATTCAGAAAACATAAAATAAGGTATGTACTTATTCTTTGAGGCACTACAGAAAACATGAAAATACATTATAAAACAGAGGTATAAATAACTACACATAGGTGTTCAGCTATGATGAGGCTGAGCATTGTAACATGGACAAGAGAGAGTTGGAACTGAAGTTCTCAGAAAGCTGCACTCTTTACAGACTAGATACTCTTGGAACATACATGATTACACACAAATTGGAAGCTACAGAGCAGTGTTTTTAATCTTTTTGATAGCAGGGACTGGCTTGCTGCCTTCCTAAACTGTGTCAGAGAGAGCTTGAGGATCGGCACCGGGCCATGGACCAATTGTTGAGAAACACTGCTATAGAGAATACTATTCAGAAAGAGGATGAAGGGGGATGGTGAGAGGGAGATTACCACATACCTGGAATATTAATGTAGAAAACCACCCACAAAAAAGCAAAATGAAAATAATGTTTATTTTGCATTTCAGCAAAGGTTTTCAAGAGGTCTTCATCAGAACTGCCTTCAAAATATAATTCTCGTCAATTCACCCATACTAAACTTTTTGTATTTTGTATAAACAAAAACAACAAAATCTTGACTTTTTCCATATAGGGTGCAGAAAACAATTACATCTATGTTAGATTATTAGGAACGCATCCTTCATTAATATTTAGCCACTGTGCCCAATAAAAATACATGTTTACCGTTAGCTGCTCACATGTACGCATGCAGTTACTTTGGTAACCCACCTGCTTTTCATTTGTTCCAGCCTCGGTGTAATAAAACATCACCCATGTAAATAATGCAATTCACCTGAAACCTCATCTATGTTCTAGATGCAATGCAATGAGCGATGCATATATAATCGGGAATAATTTTTTTAAAAAGCACAAAACTTTACTTTGCAGATTTTTCTGTCACTGTAAAAAATGAAAACAAAACTTGAGAGATTTCCAATGAGTTGCATTTGTAAAGATGTCATTCATAATGTTGCTTTGAAAACAAGCTGTGGGAACACTCATGGCGGATCAGGGTAAAGTTTTCCAAAGTACCTACTATGACTTAAGAGTCTGAACTTCATTGAAAGTGAATGGGACTTTGGAAATTCTGAAAATTTTACGCCTAAACAATAAAAAAAAAGTCTCTTTTGATTTTCCAGATATAATTACGGGGAGGGGTTGTCTTATTTCTTTGATTTGTCTTCAAAAGTGAGTTTGTATTGCAGAACTGAAACAAGAAAATCTGTGGTGTGGGTATTTTTGTTTTGTTTTATTTGTTTTTAAAATGACATATGAACTACACAGACTTTCTTTAGTACTCCGAGGGCTGCAGATTCCCCATACCCACGGAGGGTTGGAGAGATAATGTGTATTCTCCCCTGACACCTAAACATTACACAGTTGCAGGTCTGCAGAGGGAATGGGACTGACAAAAGAGCTAGAAATAGCCACATTGCACATAATACTTTTCTAAGGTCCAGGGGGGTTCTAACTGAAAAGCCACAAGGCTGAATCCAAAGCAACCTGAGTAGGTGATAGTGCAGCTGCCATTGGGGAACATATGGCATCACAGCTCCTGATGAATCCAGGGAACTCACAGAGGAAAGCACAGGCACTTGCTGCTCTCTATGAAAGTAGCCTGTGCTTACGATTATTCTGAGATCTGCAGGAATCTGCATTTTTTTATATTTAGATGTTTAAGGGTAAAGCCCCTGCTGGACCTTTAAGGAAGAGGGAAGATGAGAAACATGTCAAATATTCCTATTCAGAAAATTCAGAGGAGAATGCAAGCAGAAATAGTAATATATACATTATTTTGCTTTCACTGGTATCAGCTTTTGATAACAGCTAGATGGGAAACAGCTTTCTTGTCCTGCAAAGACTGAGATTTTATAATTTTTTCCCAGTTCTGCATCAGGAACAAATTGAGATGCTTCAATATTTCCAAAGAGAAACCACCCAAGCAGCCAATAGCCTAGGACAGGGGTCCCCAATGTGGTGCCCACAGGTGCCATGGCGCCCGCCGGGGTGTCTAAGTGCACCCACATACTGGCTGGCGGACAAGCATCTGCCGAAATGCCGCTGACAAGCTGCATCATCCAGAGGCGTCGCTGCTGAAATGCCACCGATTTTCAGCAGTATATTGGCGGTGACGCTTCTGGATGACGCTGCTTGTTGGCAGAATTTTGGCTGATGCTCATTCGCTGCCACGGTCCTCCATGGCTCATCGTTTGGCAAAAAAGGTTGGGGACCACTGGCCTAGTGGTTAGGGCATTCATCTGATATGTAGCAGTCCCAAATTCTAATTTCTGCTATTCTTGATTCAGGGCAAGGACTGAAAGCTGGACCTCCCACATCCCAGATGAATGTTGTAACCACCAGGCTATTGGCTTTTCTGGGGTGGGTCTCTCTCCGTCTCTCCTGTTGCAGATGCCCTGCTGTGTATAAATTAAATATTCATTTGACCAGAAAGGGAGAGAGACTTTTTATCCTGGTAGTTTAGGCAGGGACTTGAACCTGTTTCCCGCCATGTGTCAGGTGAGTGCCCTAGCCACTAGATCACTTTGCTATTGGCTATTCTGGGGGGACAGGTCTCTCTCTCTCCCTCTCTACCCAACACACCTTTCAGATTAAAGTTTATTCAAAATTGATACACTCCTGCAAAAACTTTGTTTTTTACAAATTGGCATTTTCTGGTGAAAAACTGTTTTGTCAAAAACTACCTCGCCATCTCTATTTTTGACAGAGTGAGGGACCGATCTCCTGTCTTAGTGTCTTTAACATAATAGAAACAGGAGAAGGCCATAAATTACCATTTATTAAAAGAATGGTCACATTAAAATATGGAAAGCTTTGGATTCAGTATTCCAGCTTCTGAGACTACAGTTCACCAGCAGTTTGATAGTCTATAACAATGAAGACTGTTTTTCTTTCAAAGTAAAACTCATTTACTATTAATAGTCTGTGACCACAGAGAGATAATTTTGGAGATCAGTCAGAAATACTCTTCTTTGTCACAAACTTATTATATTCTGCATTTTTTGAAAAAGGGATGGAGAAAAACTATCACAGAGTGGAGCTTTTCTTGTTTTCACTATTAATATAGTTTTCCTACATTTGATATATTTATCTGCCATAGAAAGAAAATTAAAGGATTACGTCTCTCTATATAATAATTTGTTCTTGTTAACTTAGCAGAAGCGCATGGAATTGACAATTCTTTAAATTACACACTGCATCTCATAAGTGAAAGCAACTATAATGCCCTTTTCATTATTGAATTAAACCTATTTATTTCCAGTGCTTCTCTCTCACTGAGAAAACATTAATTTAGTTATTAAAATATATATATTTTGATTTTCATTCAGAAAATATTTAACTATTCTTTTCCAAACACACATGCCACCTACTAAACATTAGGATAAATTCTACACCATCACACAAGAGCAGAAGTATGGTGAGAAAACATGCAGCTTAAGAATAAAAAAAAAATAGCAAGAAGAAGACAGACCATAATAAAAATTGCACAGGGGATTCCCTCTCTTTCTGTTGGTAGGCTCTTTCATTTTGCACTTTAGATGATGGTTAAAATTAAAATTTATATTTAATACCCTTTTGCTGGTTATATCTGTTTTTTGAAATATGTAGCCATCACACACAAAAAAAACCAAAAAACAATGACCTGCTTTGAACACCTACAAAGAGGTTCATATTAAATTGCAGTCAACTTCCCATAAAGTTAAATACTGCAATCATAATAACATCAGCAAAGTTTATTACTACTATTATTACTCTACTGAATGGGAGTTAATAAGGATTTTCTACATGGCAGAGAATAGTAGTCTTTTTTTACCCTCTCCCCAAAATACTGAGAAATATTGCCTTCCCCCCAATTTATCATTATTTTTATAGAACTTGTAAAAAAATTTGGATCAAATTCTCTGTTTGTGAAAACTGGCACAGACCCATTGATTTTAATGTAGTTTTCCCATTTACATCTGCAGAGATTTTGGCCCAAAGTTTAAAGGCAGCATGCAAAGAAAAAAACAGTGGTGATAAGAAGAATAAAACCTTTGCCCTTCCTGGTATGAGGAAACATGTTTAAATTATCTGAAACAGTAGCATATATTAAACCAGGTCTACTTTCTGGGAATTTCCACTACCAAAATATGTCCTCATGGTTGTTGGAGAACAGCCTGCCAAGTTGATCTACCAAGGTGTTTTAAAGGGAAGTGCAGCACATCAGTGTGATTTCATCCAGAATGCACCAATTCCTTAGCCATGTGGCTTCCTGACAGAGTGGAGATGATCTTGCTCCCCCATGCCTGTTGACATAATAGATAGTTGTGGTACTGTCTATCAACAGTTGCATTTTGGATCCTGAAAGAGGCAAGAATGCTTTCATGTCAGATCAGTGTCCTAGAGCTCTAGGACATATATATGGAGGCGAACTTCTTGAGAGGATCACAGGCCCCAAATCTGAAAGTGATTTAGATAAATCCCCCATCCTTGAATGGAAGCATCTGTCACCACAATCTTGGTAGATAAAGGTGCAAAAAGAAAAGAAGGGGGGGTAGCGGGGTTCCATTGCACATCTGAAGAGGATCTTCCCACCATTTCAACTAGGAGAGTACTTCTTATGGGCCTGCAACCATCATATGTACATATGGTGTCTGATGGCTAGATACAATGATTTCAACCACCCTTGCATGGAACATGGATGAACTTTGGTATGCTATGTGACATAAGTGAATGAGGTCACGTGATCCAAGACTGAGACACCTTTTCAGTGATATTCTTGAGTAATCTTAAATTGGTTGAAGAGACCTATTATTTTTGGAATCTCTTTTGTGGAAAGTAAACTCTCATTGACCTAGAGTCTAAGGTCACCCCCTATCCCATTGCCAAGTTTCAGAGCCCGAGCTCCAGCCTGAAGCCAGATGGTGCATTCTCAGGCCTATAGCCCTGAGACAAAATTAGCTTGAGACAACAGACTCAGGAACAGACTGAGAGGCTCGCTTTTAGTTGCAGTATAGACATACCCTAAGTCTCATTGAAAGTCGATGGGAATTTAAGTCCTATTTTCAAGAGTAATGTAGGAGCTAGGCATTTTTGAAAAATTTATCCAGGCTTCATCTCATCTAGCTCTCTCCTGAGTCCCCTATCATCTTGCTTCTGTCCCCTCCACTCCACTGGAAATACTCCTGCTGATAAAATAAAAATGTGAAGACCTCAGTAGAAAACATTCTTTATTAGGGCGGTCGATTAATTTCAGTTAACTCACATATTAGCTCAAAAAAATTAATCGCCATTATAAATCGCACTGTGAAACAATAATAGAACACCAACTGAAATGTAATAAATATTTTAGGGTGTTTTTCTACATTTTAAAATTGACATTGATTTCAATTACAACACAAAATACAAAGTGTACAGTGCTCACTTTATATTATTTTTATTATAATTATTTGCACTGTAAAATGATAAACAAAAGAAACAGTATTTTTCAATTTACCTAATATAAGTACTGTAGTGCGATCTCTTCATTGTGAAAGTGCAACTTACAAATGTAGTTTTTTTTGTTACATAACTGCACTCAAAAACAAAACAATGTAAAACTTTAATGACTACAAGTCCACTGAGTCCTACTTCTTGTTTGTCTGAGCAATTGGCTGAACAAGTTATTTTACATTTATAGGAGATAATGCTGCCCACTTCTTATTTACAACATCACCTGAAATTAAGAACAGGTGTTCGCATGGCATTTTTGTAACCAGCATTGCAAGGTATTTACTTGTCAGATATGCTAAATATTTGTATGCCGCTTCATGCTTCGGCCACCATTCCAGAGGACATACTTCCATTATAATGACACACATTAAAGAAATAATGCGTTAATTAAATTTGTGACTGAACACTTTGTGGGAGAATTGTATGTCTCCTGCTCTGTTTTACTAGCATTATACCATATATTTCATGTTATAGCAGTCCCAGATGATTGACCCAGCACATGTTCTTTATTTTAAGAACACTTCCACAACACTTGCAGATATGACAAAAAACAAAGACGGTACCAATATGAGAGTTCTAAAAATAGCTATAGAACTTGACCCACAGTTTAAGAATCTGAAGTGCCTTCCAAAATCTGAGAGGGATGAGGTGTGGAGCATTCTTTCAGAAGTCTTAAAAAAGCAAAACTCCAATGCGACAACTACAGAACCTGAACCACCAAAACAGAAAATCAACTTTTTGCTGGGGACATCTGACTCAGATAATTAAAATGAACATGTGTCGGTCTGCACTGCTTTAGCTCGTTATCAAACAGAAACCATCAGCAGCATGGACACATGTCCTCTGGAATGGTGGTTGAAGCATGAAGGGACATATGAATCTTTAGTGCATCTGGCACATAAATATCTTGTAACGCTGGCTACAACAGTGCCATGCAAAACCTGTTCTCACTTTCAAGTGACATTGTAAACAAGAAGTGGGCAGCATGGTCTCCCGCAAATGTAAACAAAATTGTTTGCCTGAGCGATTGGCTGAACAAGAAGTAGGACTGACTGGACTTGTAGGCTCTAAAGTTTTACATTACTTTACTTTTGAATGCAGTTATTTTTTGTACATAATTCTATATTTGTAAATTCAACTTTCATGATAA
The DNA here is from genome assembly GCF_016161935.1 of Mauremys reevesii. Taxonomy (NCBI): domain Eukaryota; kingdom Metazoa; phylum Chordata; order Testudines; family Geoemydidae; genus Mauremys; species Mauremys reevesii. Next base: position 32,735,281 of record NC_052633.1, on the reverse strand, counting down.
AGAGACAGCACTACAGTACTTGTATTAGGTACATTGAAAAATACTATTTCTTTTGTTTTTACAGAGCAAATATTTGTAATAAAAAATAAATATAAAGTGAGTACTGTACACTTTGTATTCTGTGTTGTAATTGAAATCAATTTATTTGAAAAATGTAGAAAACATCCAAAAATATTTAAATAAATGGTATTTTATTATTGTTAAACAGTATGATTAATCATGTGATTAATTGCAATTAATTCTTTTTAACCACTTGACAACCCTATTCTTTATTAATTCATCAAATTTCTCTCATACTTTCCATAAATGGCTGTAGAAAAATAATGAACAGTACAGCACATTTCCACAATTAATCTGTTTACTTTCTAAATGTAGATATTTTACTACTATTCTTCCTCTTTTTAAATTTTACGTTAAATTGCAATAAGCAAGTTTATAAATTTCCTTAGAGAGCAAAAGGTTTCAACAACTGTAATCTGTGTCCTTTATACTGAAATACTTACCTTTTACTTTCCAAACAATAAGCTGTTCTAAGACTACAGTAACCCACATTCAACATTACATATAGAATACATTACATATTACAGAACTAATCCCATAATAAAACTATAATGAAGTTAGAAATGAGTTATTTTTGAAAAAGTGCTTACCGTTCAAAATTTCCTTCAAACAGCTAAACCAGGAATGGCAGTGGTCTTCACTTAAATTATTAAAATTGATGGCAGAATCCTTTAGTTTATTTTCTTTTTTCAGGCATACAAAAACTGTGATACCTAACAATACACCACCTTTCTTCTGTCCTACAAAACGACGACGTTTCAATTTTACAGAAAATACATCTTTCATTTCAACAAACTCCTCTTTACATGGTAAGTTCATATTGGCATCACCTATTAAAAGAACAAAAACTATATTAACAGTGTGTATTAACCCACATCTCGCACTGATAGAAACCTTATATATTATATATGCAATGTTTTGTATTTTAATCATTTGGTCTACATCTTCAAATTTTGACGTATTGTGCATCAGTTGCATAAATCACTGGTTGTGTTCTTTGCCCAATATTCTAGCATTCAAGTTTAATATCCTGCTGTAAAAAAACACACAAAATAAACCAAACCAGAACTGGGTCACTAGTATTATTAACTTCTATTTAAATTCTCAGTTAAGTTTGACTTGGAACAAAACAGCCTCAGATTCTAGTGGCAACTCAAATCCTCAGTCCCTGGAGACTGGCAATGGATTGGGAGCACTATATCTAGGCTACAGAAATGTTTCTAATGTATCTTTGGATGCCAGACAGTCTCTGGGATGCATGCCTATGAAAACTGACCTTGAGGATGCCACCTTGAAATACCTCTTTAAGAAGTACCATTGACCCATTTAAAGCTTATGCAGGCCTATCCCCTCCTGCTCTCATATCAGAAAGTAGAGAGAGTAGATTCCTCAAAGCCAAACTGAGTTTGGGTAGGGATGACATACGAGAGATTATCCTAGACCAGGGGTGGGCAAACTTTTTGGCCGGTGGGCCATATCGGGTTTCCAAAATTGTATGGAGGGCCGGTTAGGGGAGGCTGTGCCTCCCCAAACAGCCAGGCATGGTCCAGCCCCCGCCCGCTATCTGCCCCCCCCCGCCCACTTCTTGCCCCCTCACCGCCCCTAGACTCCTGCCCCAGCCAACCCCCGTTCCTGATGCCCCCGAGACCCCTGCCCCATCCACCCCTCCCTGTCCCCTGACTGCCCCCATCCAGCCCCTTCTCTCCTTCCTGACTGCCCCCAGGACCCCTGCCCCATCCAACCCCCCTGTTCCTTGTCCTCTGACCACCCCAATCCCTATCCACAGCCTCACCCCCTGACCACCACCCTGAACTCCCCTGCCCTCTATCCAATCCCACTCCCTGTCCCTTTACCGCGCTGCCTGGAGCCTACAGCCTGCCTACAGCTGCGCCGCCCAAAGCACCAGGACAGGCATCCATCCCATCCGGCTGGAGCCAGCCACGCCACCGCGCAGCACAGAGCACCGGGTCAGGCCACAGCTCTGCAGCTGTACCGGCTCTGATGCAGAGCGGTCATTTGCCTCTCTGGTTCTTTAGTAGGTTTGCCTGATATTCTAGGCAGGACTGACTCTCCCTTTAGACAAAACTTAAAGAAGAGAATGACCTAGGGAGTCATTCACATTTTTGTCCATGCGCCCCGGCCAACCTCACCAAGGCCGGCCAGGAGCACCCATGACAGCAGCAGACGGTACAATAGAGCTGGTAACTGTCTTTGCTAACTTGCAAGAGCATACTGCTGTGTAGCACTGCAGTACTGCGTCTGTTAGCAACATCCAGTAGACATACGGTGACAGTGAAAAAAGGCTGAACGGGCTCCATGGTTGCCGTGCCATGGTGTCTGCCTGGACAATCCAGGGAAAAGGGCATGAAATGATTGTCTGCCATTGCTTTCACGGAGGGAGGATTGTCTGACAACATTTACCCAGAATCATCCGCGACACTGTTTTTGCCCCATCATGCATTGGGATCTCAACCCAGAATTCCAATGGGCGGGGGAGACTGCGGCAACTATGGGATAGCTATGGGATAGCTACCCACAGTGCAATGCTCCAGAAATTGACGCTAGCCTTGGTACATGGACGCACACCGCCAAATTAATGTGCTTAAGTGTGGCCATGTGCACTCGACTTTATACAATCTGTTTCCAAAAATCGGTTTCTGTAAAATTGGAATAATCCCATAGTGTAGATATACCCTCTGACTCTACTTGGCTCTGGATCACCTAATAGAATGGTGAACATTAGCAACACATTACCAGGGGTGCTCCAGCCACGGAGTTCAGGCGCTCTAAGTGCCTTGCCAGTGTGGACACCTCAGGGGTTACCTATGCTCCCCATGCTGACACCATGGCAGAGTGAAGGACACTACCTGATCTGAACGCAGAACAGATAGTAGCTGGAGTGGATGGGGAGGATGAATGAGTTGAATAGTTAGTGAGGCTACTTTCTATGATACTCTTGTCTCATTTGTTACAGAAGTTAGAAGAGGCATAGTGAATGAGGCAGAGGACTGCAGGAAGAGAATTAATAATTTCATGCTTAAGGTAGCTGAATGCTGCCCTGGAGAACTGGATTCTATTCCTACCTCTGCTATATAGTTGCTATGTGATGCTAGACAAGTCACTAAACCAAACTCTTTCTCATATACACACCTAATACTTATTAATATGGTATATACTATGCCAAACACATATGTATTTGCTACAATGTGTTTAACACCCAGCGTAATAAGAATGTGTTCATTATGTATTCTCTTTAAATAAATCATTTCTAATGCAAATAGTTTGTTTAAAATTAAACTATTCCCCTATGCTGCAAGTAACACAAATATTGCTACACTGTAATAGCGCAGGAATGGCCAAACTTCCTGAGCCTCTGAGCCGTATGTGACAACCTTTAGAAGTTCGAGAGCCGGGGCATGCTTGCCGGGGCTAGGGGCTTCAGCCCTGTGGGAGATGCCTGCCAGGGCTCAGGACTGAAGGGCTCAGGGCTGCTCCTGCTGAAGTTGTGAGCCCAGCCCCACAGGGCATGCCTGCCAGAAGCCCTGAGACCTCTCCCCCTGCTGGTCACAAGCCAGAAGCAACACTGGGGGGTGGGGGACACATGCCCCACCAGATTTTTGCCAGGGTGTGCTGGCCCTGCTCAGTCACATGGTGCCACCAGGCCCCCTTCTTGCAAGGCAGCTGCTGGAGCCATCAATTTGGGATCTATGGTCATGGGGAGAGGCAGCAGAAAACAGCTGGGAGCTGCAGTGAGAGCTGCTGCCTCTTCCTGTGGAGCTGAAGCCGTGTCCCCTCCCTGCAGTTCCCAACTGTTTGTCACTGCATCTCCAGAAAGAGCTAACACCTGTGAACTGCAGGGAGGGGAAAGGGAGCTGTTGCCCCCACTCCCAGCAGGCACCAGTCATCTCTAATAGAAGCCACTAGCCCCACCACCCCACTGCAGGGCAAATCTGGTAGGCAGAGAATGGTGGGGTTATGTAATAGTGCATGAGAATCTGAAATTCATACTGAAAACAAAAGTTAAAATTAGTAGTTCAATTGCATAAGAAAAGTAAAGTAAAAAACAAAACAAAACAATAAAATGCAAATTTGATTTTAAAAATCCTTAAATTTTCAAAATGCAAGAAGTTTATAATGTAGGTAAGAACATTTCTTTAACAGTAATATTTTAAACCTGACACTGCCTGTTTTAAATTAGTCCTCTTTACCCTCCACTTGCTCTAAATTTGTCAAATTCCTGGGCTGGTCATATGAATACCAACCTTCTCTTTTTCATAAAGAAAATATAGTACTCGCTAATAAGCCAAATACATGCATTTTATACACAGATTAGACCCCAAAAAAGATTTTCTTGTAAGAGTCAAAATTTAAACTTCAGAAACATTGAGCTGGACATACTCTAGGCCACACTTTAAAAATGTTCTTGAAATATATTTAGGCTGAGATTTTCAAAGATACCGAACAGATTTGGATACCTATTTCCCACTAAAATTAAGAGGAATTAGACATACAAATCTCCTACGTGGGTTGAATAGTGGTTGTTTGGTAAAAAGAATAACTTTTTCATAAAATGAAAAAATAAAAATGTGTAAGATCCAACTGAGATCACGGAACTTATAAAACTTTATTTGCATTATCTATCAAACAAAAATATTTCAGATGTGATCTAGTAACCAAATTCACATTAAACAGACATATAATCTTGGTTTAGACATGCAGTTTTTCTTTTCATTTAAGAACTATTGGTTCATTAGTATCATGTTCGTTATTGCTAGCTGTTTCAGAACATTAACTGTCCTCTCACATTACTTAGAAGTTACTGGGTACCATCTGCTCTTGCAAGGGATTTAAGTATACATCTATTAGATATCATGCTATTTTTTTAATTCAGCACCCACTTCCTATTGTTGTATCTTCTGGAAAAAAAAAGTCAATTTAATTACAAGGAATAAAGATAATCTCTCCTGCCAGGTTGTCATGTCACCATGAGAGCAGAGAAGAGACCAGCATAAAGTAGGTTACAGTATTTAGTAAGAGTAGCAAAATTAACACCACTTAACATTTAGCAAAGGTCTAACAAAAATAGAATAATATATGGAGCTTTTTTAAATATATATTTTACATATAAAAAAAACCTATAAGCCAAGGGCTTGTCTAAATCAATCTTGGCACATCTGTCTGATGTAGAGCGTAAACAGGATTAGAGCTGGATTTAGCTGCTTGACGCTAATTGTACTCGCAGTTTCTGCACATGTCCACTTTTTCAAATACAGCATGAAAAATAAGCCAGCCTGATATATGAATTTTTAACAACGCGTTTTATACACCTACTTAAGCTGTACTAGATTTTCAAGCAATGGGGTTATCCTACAATTTTTTGCTATTTAGGATGATCTAATCTCCTAATACAAAATTCTGTTTGAATACACCACATACTGAGGTAAAACTGTGGGGCAAGGGACTAAAATTTGAATACAATTTAATTGTAAATAGAAAAATCAAATTTTAATTATTTGTTAACAAGGTTAAACTTTTTTAAAAAAACAAACTATATTTTAGAGCCAAAAAGATCAAAACATATACAAAAAAAATAAAATAATTCTGTTGAAAATTAAGAATATTTGTGACAGAATTTAGCAGGCTGTTGCTATGTATATTTTAACAGGATTATTAAAATAAAGCATTTGTTGAATAGTTCTTAAACCATATGTGCATTATCTCCTGACATGGCATAAAAAGTGCAATGCTACATGGTTATAGAATTTATTTCTATAATTCAATTTATAAATCTCAAGCACAAAAGAAGGAAAAATATAGAGGAAAGATAATCTTATAGTTAAAGCATAGGATTTGGGAGTCCTGAGATGTGGCTTCTATTCCCTCCTCTGCTATAAATTCCTTGTGTGATTTTAGGCAAGTTACTTAACCACTCTCCACTGAAGTTTCTCTCTATGTAAAATTGAGTTAATCTTTTCTTTATTTCACAAAGATGCTGTGAAGTTTAATTCATTAATGAATAAGAGGCACTCAGATACAGTGATGAGCTCTATAGAAATTATGAAAGTAATAAAATTTAAACTACCAAAGAAAATATAGTTCTAAATTAAAATATTCATTTCTCCCCTAACATTATTTCTATGGCTTATAATATGTTGCCAAATTTTGTACGTGCAGAACAATTGGTGTATATTTTATATACTATACAATATAAAGGATCTGGCACATAAAGCAGCAGAATTAGGTATTAAATGAATAATTTACAATAATGCAAGTATCGTTCTAGGCATGTTAAATGTTCTGCTTCAGAACAGATTTTAAAATATTTACAATTTTTAAAATGTGGTTTCTATTAATATCTGCCATCTAGGTCATTAGATATTAAATTTGTTGCACTACACATAAAATTCCATAACAAACTTATTTTGGCAATTTCTGAATTCTCACTGTTTCCCAGCACAGAACTCACAAACCTGGGGGAGGAGATCTAAGACATCTTTGTGCCCTCCTGATCTTGGTCTGCTCTGGCACTCCTGAAGTAACATAGGCAGCCCAATAGCCTAAGTTACAGCAGACTCCCCTGGGCTGCTCTACAAGTTGCAGCACCGCCCGGAATCTCCACAGTGCTGTGTGTTGCAGACCCACCAGCACATTTCTCTTCCCTCATCCCAGCCTCACTTCCAGTACACCCCTACTACAGGACTTACAAAGGGGTCCTCGGAAAGCAGTCTTATATCTGTCTTCCACAGTTCCTGAGAATCCTCCCATGTCTGGATCCAAGGTTTTTAGGGCCACTTTACATCACTTCAGCCTTTTTACGCAACAAGAAAGGGCCACAGCAGGAGCAATGAACTCACTAAGACTATTATTGGCACTTTACTCACATTTATGAGATTCCTTTTTATTTTCTTTTACCAAAATTAAATCAAATCAGACTTAAGTTGCACTATAAGTAACAACGCACAATATTCTGAGAAGACAGATGTGAAATCTTCCAAGGTAGAAAAAGAGTCTATTTTTCCCTTTAAAATAACTTAAATGAAAAAGTACAAAAAAAATCACAGAAAGAAAACTCTGGCATGGTAACATCCCACCACAAGAAGTCTTTTTGCTTAATTGTTAAAACTGAATATAATTAATACGTAAAAGAATATTAAATGAAAAATAAAGTAATGCTGAATAATTCAAATAGGATAGTATCAGAGGGGTAGCCGTGCATCCGACGAAGTGGGTATTCACCCACGAAAGCTCATGCTCCAAAACGTCTGTTAGTCTATAAGGTGCCACAAGACTCTTTGCTTCAAATAGGATACAATCTTCAATGATAGGACAATGTAACACATGATTTGTTGTTAGTTTGACTGATTGGTCTAACATTCAAAACAGAAGACTGGCACTGAAGATTCTGAGCTCTTCACAGCTCTGCCACTCCTTTACTGAGTGGCATTAGGCAATTCACTGATGTCCCAATTCAAGAAAGCATCCCTAATCGTGAAAGCACTTAAGCACATATTTAACTTCAAGCATGTTCTTGTGTCCCATTGGGAGATTTAAACATATTATACATGGACTTACTTCTGCATCTGCTAAATAATGACATATTTACTTTAATAATCTGAGACATTAGTGAAACATCAAAACATCTTTAGACATTCATATATTATATACTGAATAAGATTACTACAAGTGATGTACCAGCTTTGATGTGGGATTCTGCCAGCTCTAAATCTGCCTGGAGCAGGGGCAAAGAGGCACAAGTCATCATAACCACACTCTAGCAGAGGTTCGCATCAATCAGCACAAACCCCAAAGTGGGTAGGACTGATCAAGGAGATGATGGATTCAGGCTGTCTGGAAGATGTGCTGATTCAGCAACTCGCCGAGGGCAACCTCCACCAGCAGCACTGAGATGCAGACCGAGACAAATTTTAAAGCATCCCTCCCCAATAGAACACCCAGGGCAGGCAACAGCAATAGTACTTTTAGCATTCTCTCACAGGAGTAAATTTCCTTCCCTTTCTCTACTCCAGCACAGGAAGTGGGAACAGGCAGGAAGTAAATCACACCCCTATGCCTACATGAAAGGAGTCCAGCCCCATATTCCTTTGTCTTACAATGCATTTCCAAGAAAGAGGGGGAAAGACTATTTTATGGTAAAACTGGATTGATCCATGTAACATACACTGCTATGTATTGCTATAATTTTTATTCTTAATCTTAGAAATGTCCGTAATATGTATATAACAGTTGAGGAGAAAAGACGTGATACAAAGAATACTAGAAATAACCTGAGGGGGAACAATATTGTAGTATATGTGCCATTTACTTCACCCTAAAATACAAACCAACAATTGGTCTTTCACATAAAGATAACAATTTACAAAATATGAGTATTTTACTAATTTTGTAACATTTTTATTGTATACGTCACTATTTTACAATGATGCGTATGCTGCAAGTAATCAAAGGAAAATGCAATCTTTGGAGTTTCATTTCATTATTTTAAAATGTCTTCAGTAGCTCAATACTTCTGTCAATGCTTTTTTCAAACAAATTTGATATCAATATGATATGACAACTGAAGCAAACCTTAATTTCACTCACAGTAAGAAATCACAGGATTAAGTAACACAGTGCAGTCTTTTAGAAAAGTTTATTTCTTCCAGATGGATGCAAGTTTCCTTTCAGCACTGATTGTAACTACTGTATACTGGGAACCAATGTAATTATGAAAATAGACAAAATGTAGTTATACAAATTATTAAAATATTGATACAGAAGAGGCTTACATAATAAAGTATGTATCTTGATTAAGATAAGACTATTCCTTTAGAGTAGTTTATGCTACTATAAACTTTCAATATAAAACTACATGGAAAACAATATATGGACATGCACAAATCTGCAAGGCATCCATAAAATGAATTCTAGCTCAAACTGTGTGCTCTTTGCCTCATGTTGCGTTGTGCCATGTGTTTCACTGCATGATGCTCAACACCATGATATCCACCTGTGCATCAGGCTAAGCATCTATGTTTATCTTGTTCAGCAGCAAAATTGTTCAATATACTTGCAATCCACTTATGATAAAATAAAAATTGTGTAAATATTGCATTTTTCTTTCATAATTCCAATTACAATAGCTACATACAGAATACTGGTAACATTTATTGACAACTCTAAACAATGGTTTAATGAACAAGAAAAAACATTTTTAGTCATGTTCGGATAAGGATGGAAGAAGTAATTAAAGAAGTTTTACTTGGAATATTTAAAATTCATTAAATTAAAATGCATTCAACAAACAGTAGTGGAATCAAGAACTCCAGTCTGTATAACTACATAAAATACTTAAACAATTTAGGGAAACTAACAGGTACAAATAATGTGTTTGGGAAGTGTTCATAGGGCCATTTTCTGGTCAGAGAACAATCACATGCCATGCAAATATGAACCCCTGACTCTTAGTTCCATGTAATAATAATTATTAAAAAAATGGAGCAGCACTTTTTAAAAATTAAACAAATAAGACACTTTATACAATAGGCAGAAATAAGCAGATGTTGAATGAATGAAAATGGGTGGTCATAAATACTACACGTCCCAATGAGTTACAAAATAAAAAAAAAAGGTGACCTTGTAACACACGGAGGACTTCCTACAGGAAAGTCAAACATACCTGACCATGCCCAACACACATATGAATATACGTCAGCTGGTTAAAAAAAAACCAAAAAAAAAACCTAAACCAAAAAGTAGTCCTCATAACTACTGACATACATCCTTGCACATGGTAATACCCAAGTAATCAACACTACCATTCCTATTAAGCAATCTGCTACACTCTCTTTTGTTTATTTACAATTCTAGTTCCTAATCCTGTAACTGCATATACATGAGCAGACCCATGTACCTGTTCAGAATTCCACTGACATGGGGGGGAGTGGTTGGAAGAGGAGGAGAGAGATGGAAGAAACAGTATCATACTGCGTGAGAAAGAAAGAACTATTATCCCATGGATCAGGAATAGGCATGCTGACTGAATCCCTCAGGAAGAATGAGCAGTCATCAATTCAGGGAGTCACAAACCCATGTTGGGAAGTTTCCACTCATTTACTTATCAGCCCATAGAGAGGAAGACAGGGAAACTTGCAAATACCATATCAAGGATAAGGTAGATGCAGTAAAGAGAGAAATCTCTCAAAACCAGCTCCTTCACCTTGGTTTTCACTCTAAATCTTGTGCTGTTGAACAAGCCTCCATCTAGTCTGGGTTTAAGATAAATGCCATCACTTCTGTCCTTAAATGCATGAAGAAGCAGGAATGAAAAGCAGATGTTAAAGAGCACTGGGGCTAAGATCTCCACGTGCACACGCATTTCACCCCGTTGTTAATGTCAAAGGTATTTGATTCTATGTTTTCATACACTACACTTTGGAGGGTTCATGAGCTAGTCCACGAAGACAAGCACTCGTGCAAGTATGCAAATCAGCATGCCCAGTATGTCTGGTACATGTAGTGAAGCCAGGCCTTCAAACACCTGCGGTGAAGTCTGGCATGCTGAGTCATGAATTCACATTAGGCCATATGTTCTGGAACCTGGAGGCAAGAGCATACTGTTCCTCTTGGCCTGGACTTGAAGATTTTGAAAAAGTGAGTACTGAGAGAAACCTATCCTTCAGATGGTAAGTGAGGGGTGTCAAGGCATCAAGATCTGTACCAATAAAATGTATTTTTTGGGATGGAAGTAATATTGATGTCTCCACATTCAATTTCAGCCCCAGATGAGAGAATAGTTGTATGATCTGACCGATGCAATTCTGAACATGATCCTTTAATTTTCATCAGAGCAACCAGTCATTCCGGCAAGGATATATTTAAATACCAGAGATGGGCCACGACCACTGTAATACATTTGGTGAACAACCTTGAGGCAGAGGATAGACCAAAACATAGCACTATGTATTGGTAGTGTGTGATCCCATATAAACCACAGATGTTTTCTGTGGCCATGATAGTAAACGTCCTGCTAATCAAGGGCAGAGAACCAATCTCTAGGGACTAGATGACAGACAAAAAGGTGACCATCCTGAATTTCAGTTTCTTGAACAAACCTGTTCAGTTTTCTCAAGTCCAGACTGAGTCTTAACCCACCTCTTTTAGGGGAATCAGAAAGTAACAAGAATAAAAGCCTTTCCCTGAGTGTTAAGGAACTTCCTCTACAGCTCCCAATTGTAGAGGAGAATATACTTCCTGAAGTAATAAAATCTTGTGAGATGGGACTCTAAACAGGGAAGGGGATGGTGGTTGGGGTAAGGAAGGGAAGTAAATTGGATGATATATCCTTCCTTCACATTGCTGTGGACCCACTTGTCTGATGTCATCTCATTCCATGCACCGTAAAAGAGAGAGACAGGCTGTTTCTAAAAGGAAATATGGGGTCTAGGAGATCTGCCCTGACTGGTACACTGTCCTCAATGGTAATATCAAAATGATTCCCTTGTTGTAGTGGAAGTCTGGTGAGAGGACCCAGCAGCCAATGCAGCTGAAGGCTGACACATGGGAGGCTTGGATCTCTTCTTGGAAGAATCCTGAAAGTCTGGGCTGATAAAAAGAAGACCTGAACTGCATCTGAGATTTGAATTGCCTCCTCTTTAATGGGTGGAGCAATGTCCACAATGATCCTGTTGTATGTGCTTGTATAACAGAAGAAGGGAATGGCTTCCTTACAGAAACAATTGATACATCAGGAAATGCACACACAGCAGAATACTTACAGGAAGTAACAGTAAAAGCTATAACAGTGAAAAAAATTAAAATGTCTAGTACGCAGCTTGGTCAGAGACAATGCTGCAAATGTATCCAAGATTAGAAGAAATTTAGAAGAGAGTCCCAAGCTAATCACATACGGTTGCAGTGCTCATCTGATGCACCTCCTAGCCAAAGACTTCAGTGTTCCAGAAATAAAGGCTAATGTTGTTGAAATTGCAAAATACTTAGAATCAGAGAAGATTAGGTTTGGAAGAGACCTCAGGAGGTCATCTAGTCCAACCCCCAGCTCAAAGCAGGAACACCACCAACTAAACCATCCAAGCCAGGCCTTAAAAACCTCTAAGGATGGAGATTCCACCACCTCTCTAGGTAACCCATTCCAGGGCTTCATCACCCTCCTAGTGAAATAGTGTTTCTTAATATCCAACCTAGACCTCTTCCACTGCAACTTTTGACTATTGCTCCTTGTTCTATCAACTGCCACCACTGAGAACAGCCAAGCTCCAACCTCTTTAGAACTCCCCTGCAGGTAATTGAAGGCTGCTATCAAATCTCCCCTCACTTTTCTCTTCTGCAGACTAAACAAGCCCAGTTCCCTCAGCCTCTCCTTGTAAGTCATGTGCTCCAGCCCCTGATCATTTTTGTTGCACTCCACTGGACTCTCTCCAATTTGTTCACATCCCTTCTGTAGAGGGGGGACCAAAACTGGATGCAATACTCCAGATGTGGCCTCACCAGTGCTGAATAGAGGGGAATAATCACTTCCCTCGATCTGTTGGCAATGCTCCTACTAATGCAAACCAATATGCCATTAGCCTTCTTGGCAACAAGGGCACACTGCTGACTCTCATCCAGCTTCTCATCCACTATAATCCCCAGGTCCTTTTCTGCATAACTGCTGCTTAGCCAGTTGGTTACCAGCCTGTAGCAGTACATGGGATTCTTTCTTCTTAAGTGCAGGACTCTGCACTCGTCCTTGTTGAACCTCAGATTTCTTTTGGCCCAATCCTCCAATTTATCTTGGTCACTCTGGACACTATCCCTACCCTCCAGCGTCTCTACCTCTCCCTCCAGCTTAGTGTCATCCGTGAACTTGCTGAGGGTGCAATCTATCCTATCATCCAGATCATTAATAAAGATGTTGAACAAAACCGGTCCCAGGACCAACCCCTGGGACACTCCACTTGACATCAGCTGCCAACTAGACATCGAGCTGTTGATCGCTACCCATTGAGCCTGATAATCTAGCCAGTTTTCTATCCACCTTATAGTTCATTCATCTAATCCAGGGGTCGGCAACCTTTCAGAAGCGTTGTGCCGAGTCTTCATTTATTCACTTTTGTTTAAGAAGCTTCATTTAAAATTAAATTAAAATGCAGAGCCCCCCGGACCGGTGGCCAGGACCCAGGCAGTGTGAGTGCCACTGAAAATCAACTCGCGTGCCGCCTTTGGCACACGTGCCATAGGTTGCCTACCCCTGATCTAATTCATACTTTTTTTTTTTTTAACTTGCTGGCAAGAATACTGTGGGAGACCGTATCAAAAGCTTTGCTAAAGTCAAGATGCATCATGTCCACTGCTTTCCCCATATCCACAGAACCAGTTATCTCATCATAGAAGACAATCAGGTTGATCAGGCATGACTTGCACTTGGTGAATCCATGTTGACTGTTCCTGATCACCTTCCTCTCCTCCAAGTACTTCCGTAACAACCATTTTGCAGCAGCTGCTCTGAAAAAAGTGGGAGGAACCAAGCTAACTCTCCCACAAGACATGCGATGGAACTCAGTAGTGGACTGTTTTGAGCACTATATCAAGAACTGGCCTAGTCCAATGACAGTTTGTGAACAAACTCGTGAAAAAAAAAGATGGCACTGTCACAGCCAAAGTTCTCAACATTGGGCTTAAGAGAAATGTTGAATACATGCTGAGTACCCTGAAGCCTATTTCTGTAGCTGTGAACAAAATGCAGGGAAATAGCTGTTTTATTGCTGATGCTGTTGAAATCTGGAAGGAACTGACTGAGATCTTAAAAAGAGAAATATGCAATGACAGAGTTAAATTACAAGCATTAAAAAAACAAATGGGATGAGCACCATCTCCAGCTCATTTTCTTGCAAATATTCTCAATACTCGGTACTAGGGTCAAACCTTTACTGCTGAAGAAGAAGAGCTGACTATGATATGGACATCCAGCAACCATTCCCCCATAATGCCAACTGTAATAAACTTCAGAGCTAAGGGTGAACCATTCAAGAAATATATGTTTGCTGGTGATGTTTTAAAGAAAGTCACACCAGTGAACTGGTGGAAGTCACTTAATCACTTGGATTCAGAGAATGTTGAAATGATAATCTCACTTAACAGCAGTGTAGAAAGAATATTTCTTTCTGCTGGTGTAGAAAGAATATTTTCTTCCTTTGGACTAATTCATTCCAAACTGAGATATCATTTGGGACCTGAAAAAGCAGGAAAGCTTGTTTTTCTTTTCTAGATTATGAACAAACAGGAAAATGAAGGTGAAGATGACTGAATTAGGAGCAGAAGCCAATATTTTAAGTTTCTCATGTTGACCTGGCTGACAGAGTCTATTTATTTATTTTTGTTTTTTTTTAAATATATTTTAACTATTTTAACAAATTTAACAAAAACAAACCTGATTTTAAAAAAAACTTGAATGTTTAACTAAATTCAAAAATTCATATGCTTGTTTTGTTAAAATATTATATGCTTGCTGCTGAAGAAAAAAATCCAGAATATATAACATTGTTGTTTTAGTTAAATAAAACAATTTAAATGTCTGTCTGGTGATGTTCTCCTCCTAATAAAAAACATGGCAAAAAAAATCCTCCAAATATTAATGATTAACCTGTTGAACTGGAGATAGCTCACCTCCCAGACTTCATAAATATCTGCTTCAATTACCTTTGGTAAGCGAAATAACCAAACAATCATTCATTTTCTGATATAGCTGTAAAACTAAATCTGAAAAGTTTTCAAAATAAATCACTTAAAAAAAATGTATAGTATGTACCTTTTAAAAATGAAACCTACATCTAGCTCTGAGTTGTGAAGAATATGTACAAGGTTATGACAACCAACAAGAATGCACTTTTATGTAGAAATCCATGATTAAATCGAGTCTTCCTGACTAGTGATTTAAATCAAATCCACCCTGCCACAACTAGAAATCTATTGCCAGCAGTGTCAAGGACAATAAGGAATTTTTATACGATATTAAGATAAAAAAAACTAACAATGTTATTGGTCTATTACTAGATGGAAAATGTAGAATTGTGAATAATAATGTAGAAAAGGCAGACGTGTTCAACAAATACTGCTGTTCTGTATGGGGAAAAACAGATGATGATGTCATATGATATGATGAAGAAATACTTTCCATTCCAATAGTAACACAGGAGGATGTTAAACAGCAGCTACTGATGTGGGACATTTTAAAATCAGCAGGTCCAGCTAACTTGCATCTAAGGATTTTTAAAAAGAGCTGACAGAGGAGCTTGCTAGACTATTAATATTGATTTTCAGTAACTCTTGGAACATTCGGGAAATTCCAAAAGAAAGCTAGTTTGTGGCAATTCTTTAAAAGGGTAAATGGGATGATCCAGGTAATTATAGGCCTTTAATCCTGACATCAATTCTGGGCAAAGTAATGAAACAGCCATTACAGTTGGACTTTTGTAAAGCAATTGACTTGTTACCGGACAACATTTTGATCAAAAAACTAGAATATAAAATTAACATGGCATACACTAAATGTATTAAAGTCACTGACAAGTCTCAAAATGTAATTGTAAACAGGGAATCATCATCAGCCAGCAGGCATGTTTCCAGTGGGGTCTTACGGGTACTGGTTTTTGGCCCTTCATACGGCTGCAACTGTATTAACTCATCTGGGAACTAGTCAGCAACAATTCAGAGTGCAAGTCATAATTCCTTCCTGAATCACTTCCACCTGGTGGAGGGCTGCTGTCAGCCCCAAAGCCCTCCACAGCTAGTCCCCAGCCCATTGCTGGGACCCCACCACCCTTTCCTCGTATGAGGGTTAAGGGACTGGGGAAATGGATTCAGCTCCTTGCTGTAACAGACATTAGGGGAGACTGTTTCAGCTTCTTTAGGGGATGCCTCAATTCCCCCACCCCATCAACTCCCTTCCAAGGGAGGGGGAACTATTAAAGAAGCCCCTACAATTTTTCCTGACAGCCCAAAACCCCCAGCTTGTCTCCTCCAGAGGAAGGGTTGGGCAATTGCTGTTTTTCTGGAACTGGAACAGAGAAAGAGACCTCACTCTGAACTATACAACAAAAGACCACTACATTTTTCATTTGTTCTATTATTGAAGAGTTGACTTAAACTTCTAGCTATTACAAGTCACTTTAAAAAGATGGAAAAGTAGAATGGTAATCTGGTTCTGTCATGCAGTTTCCTCTATATGTTCAAAAGGGTGGGATGTGTTTTTTACATAAGTTTTTAAAAGCAAATTATCCTGAGACATCCTATCTACTCATGCAAACAATTTTCTACAAAGTTGCAATAATATAGTAAATAAAACCTATCACAGAAAGCAAAAAATGTAATACACAAGCTTGTTTCCCCCCCAGTTCATTTAAAAAAAATTTCATTATGTATATTTTTTCCATTTCTGCTACATCACAACCATTTATATAAATGAAAAAAAAACCCTACAATAACCCTATTTTAAATGCAATAAAGATATGTTTTTATAACTACCAGTGTATGTTTATGTTTTTAAAAGTTCACATTCAGGTACAATATTGCAAAACAGCATTATATTCAGTCATAAGTATTTACTGCTGATACCTTTAACTTTGTCATTTGTATGGCAAATTTTTGTTTTTCTACGAATCAGTCTGTACTCTATAAAGATTTGTTTCCAGGATACATGCAATTGTGCTGAGCATAACATCTGTTGCTTTGCATTTCCAGAGCTTTACAAAACCTGGCTAAGCACACTTTCCTACACTCACTTGAGTATATGAACTGACAGAAAAGATATATGGTCATAGTTCAAATAAACCAACAGTGACAACTAATTTCATACTGAAAGCCATTTAAGTAACTAGCTATTTATGTAGCCTAAATAGACAAAAGCCAGGAGAATCAGAGTCAGGGATCAAATTCTGTTTATAAACTGCCTTATTTGTTTAGGAATTGCAACACACACACACGTGATTTCCATGTGATAAACTGCAGAACCATGTGGCAAGTATATTTATATGCACCTTTTTCTACCTCACCCAAGAACATATTCTTACATTCTAAGCTCAAACAGCTTCAGAAAGTGGACTGAATAATTAAAATTATATATATATAAATAAATTTAAAAAAAATACTGCCATAGAATTGTTCCCGGCTTCTCTCCTCTGAACTGTGGAATATCTCCCCATTCTCCCAAAAGTTATCCCCACCCCAAGTCCACTGATCAGCAAGATTCAGTCCTACACCAGTTCTGAGGTCTTCTGCATATACACACTTTCTCCTTTTATATTGTGTTACTTCATGATCTTGCAGGGCTAGAAACAAGACCTTTGTACTACTGGAAAGAGGTTATTCTCAATTTTCCAAAGGGACCTAGCACGCACTCCTAGTTTAGGAAGTCCCATGAGAGCCTTTGAAATTGTAACCTGTTTTGAATATATAAAAGGTATTTTAGGATGGCTTTAATGTTTTTTATGGCTCACTGAGCACTAACAATTTGGTTCATGGGACTCAATCCTGCAAGGTATTGAACATTCTGGCCTTGACCCAAAACATTAATATTAGCAAAGCTCTGAAGTATATGTGGCTCAAGTGTTCTGCACCATACAGTATAAAACCCAAAGTAACTAAGACACTAGGCTTCATAAGCAACTGTATATAAAAACGTCCAAATAATTTTTAAAAATAATCTTTAAACATTTGTAAAGCACTATTAAATAGGTGGCACATGCAGAATATATCATTTTGCGGGGTTGCAAAAGGGTTATGAATACTCACTCAATTGGAAAGATATATGTAACTCCTATCTTTGCCACTCGTGAATAACACGTCCCTCCCAAAAATCATATTGAAAAAATGATGTCACCCTACCACATTGCGTTCTCCTTCTGTTTCAATATTTGAGTATATATATTACAGACAGATGTATGTGAGATCACAGGTGCTAAAGTCAGAACTGCCTGCATTCCACATTTGAATGTAATTTATATCAAGGCCAGTGTCACGTGACCAGGATGTGGGCAGTCATGTCTAATGGTTAGAATAGGAGTGATGCCTAATGGTCAGAGCAGGAGTTAGTAGCCAGAAATTGAAGACCAGACTTAGAGCCAGAGTGAGCCCAGGGTCAGAACCAGAATCTGTGTATGTCTACACAGCAAAGAAAAACAGGCACCTGGCCCGTGCCAGCCAACTTGGGCTCTCTGGGCTCGGGCTGCGGGATTGTTTCATTGTTGTGTAGACTTCTGCGCTCAGGCTGAAGCCCAAACTCTGGAACCCTCCCAGCTTGGAAGGTTCTAGAGCCCAGGTTCCAGCCCAAGCCTGGAGGCCTACACAGCAATGAAACAGCCCTGCAGCCTGAGCCCAGAAAGCCCGAGTTGGTTGGCACAAGCCAGCCAAGGAGTTTTCTTTGCCATGTAGACTACCCTCAGAGGCCAGAGCCAAGGATCAGAGCTGAAGTCAGAGGTCAGGAATCTGAGCCAAGGGTCATAAATTGGTTACCTGGAGTGAGGAAAGACAGGCACAGGAGTGATCACAGCTGAGGGTGACAATTTGAGCAGCCACTGAACTGCTGCTGCTGGGCTTAAGAGCTGCTCTGCTGACTCCTCCAACCAGACAGTATGTAGCAGATCAGGCAGTCTACTATAAACCAGCTGTGCTTGTTATGTTGCCCAGAGACTGGCTCTGTTGCAGGCCCTGCATCCAGAAAACTCAAGAATGAGTTAAAGTGTGATTGGTATAATACTTTCACCAGGCTCTCTACTTTAGCTATTACAGAATTTCACTCTGTGGTGGCATTGGAGTCAGTGAGCCTGCTTGTTCTTGGGGATGTCAATATTCTCTTAAAGGAGTGTTCTTGTGAGACTATTGTAGATGGGAATATATACAAGCCCAAGGACACTGATGAGACTCACGTGGCTACAATGCATACATCTTTCAGTTTATCCTGAAAGATAGATCATTTTATGAGAAAAATAGTGGCAAGTCGTTCCAGTGATGGTTCAGAAAGAAATGCAGAAATATGATGACAAATGTATGATTTAACATCATTTGATTCAAAACCATGTACTGTGTTCTGATGTCCTGGCTGCCAATAATATGCCTGTGAAGTTCCAACTTCATGACTTGAAGACTTTGGAGAAAAAAGTCAGAGTTTGGCTGAACATTTTTCATGTATGTCAGAAAGGGAGCCCCACTCCAGTTTTACATATAGACAAACGTTTAGAGTAGGCAAGAGAAGAGGCTACAGGATCCACAACATACAGCTAACGACCCTGTAACCAGTCCGAAAGTTGGGAGTATGGATATTGCTGCCTCCAGCTCTCCTACACATTATCCATGTAAATCCCAATTATTCAGGCAGTATGCGGATGAAAGGAATACCATCCTAAGAGAAATATTAGGGCATAAGTTCTCATCCTGAAGGGTCTCGACCATCCTACCATTCTTTATGGTTAGATGGGAGCGGGTCCTAAAACCATTAAGAAAGGGGTTCCAAAACTTTCTCTTGTAACATAATGTCACAGTATGAAAAGGGCTGAGAACCACTGTATTAGGGGATGCAAATACACTACCTGACTAGTAAAGATATAGAGATACCAGTTAAAAGACGGTGTTTTATTCACTTATTTTAAATAACAGAGCTGCACTGCAAAATACAGCGATCTAGAGAGGATTTTTTAAAGTTTCATTTATAATCCACTTCACGCTTGCACTCATTGTCATGATATGCCAGAACACAATTAACTCAGAACTTTGACAGTTAATATCTGTGGAACAGAAATCAATTTAGAAAGGACCCCATAATGAAATTCTGTAAAAGTCCCACCGACAATTGACAAAAAGGTTAAATTCTAAAAGGAAACAGCAGATACCACTACAAAACGAACAGATGTTCTTTGGGGTCATCTGCACAAAAACATAGGCATATGTGAAAGAAATCTGACACTCTCATGAAATCAGTTGGTGTCTAAAATAATAGCAGCTCCTTATGGCAATATGGTAATATATGTATCAAATACTCAACACATTATGTTGCAACAGTATGTGCAGACAAAAAAAAAAGACAAAAAAAAAAACCCACACATAAGTAGTAGAAATGGGGGCCAGTATGTTGAGAGAAAAATACAAGTTGTATGATCCATCAAGGTTAAAATACAGCATAAAGAGAACACAAGAATGCATATTATTCAGAGTTCACAGAATTTTCAGATATTTACTTTTGTTTGTAAATACTTCTGGTGTGGATAAAAATATTTTTAAGGACTGTGGTTAATAAAAATAAAGTCTGTCTTCCAAAAGACAAAAAGTTGCAATCACTACAATTTACATGAATGAAACAGCAAGCAAACAAGATTTCTTCTATGTCTATTGATTACTTCTCTTGTTTTCTAGTGCAAACATACTTAGATATTATTTCCTGTTTTGTAATGCATATTGTTAACAAATAAAACATGTCTATATTTACAGGAAGATTAACTTAAGAGTGAACACAATGAACCCAAAAGCAGATGCACCATTTCCCAATCATTCTTTTTACTACTGTTTTGTACAGTACACTCAAACTACTCAATCTGAATATTTATAATGGGAATGCACCAAATGAAAAAATGCAGACTGGTCAACAGAGAAGTTTTTTGGAGGTATTTGGAGGGAAAAAATAGAGTTAAAAAAGAAAATACACAAAAACACATACTCAGGAGATTTTTAATTTTACATGTGGGGAACAGACTTATCAGTACAGAAGTAAGTTTGAAAATATTACAACTCACGTCAATAACCTGGTCAGAATGAAAGTGACAGTAAAAGTTAAAGTATAGACACACAGAAGGGCCAGGGCTTCAATAAGCCTAAGAACTAAAATCCCTAGTACAGAATGATCTTGCATTCAGAAATATTTGGAAATAGCTAAGAAACAAATCCATTCATGTGAATCTGACTGGCTTCATCATTAGAGTTACCAACTACCTGAATTTAAAGCGTCTATGATGGAGTCAGGAACAGAACCTACTTGTTAGCTATAAGACTTCAGGTAAGACACTGTTGAACTCAATGGAGATGCAATGAATATAATCGAGGGTAAATTTTGGCCCACGGGTTTTTTTAAATAATGAACATAATGGAAGAAAGATTGATTAGCATGTCAGAAAGATTCCCCTCCAAATTTAATAGATAAATGCATTAGTTTGCTGCAATTGAAGTGAAACTAACTCCTCCCCTCCCAACCAACTATCTGAAGATGTCGGCTTTGGTAGCACAATACGGGGGGAGGGGGGAGGAGAATATTTGGAAAAAAAGAGCAAAGCTTTCTCACTTACAAATAAAGTAGCAACTTGTACTGCAATATTTGAGTTTATCTACGCAGACTGGTATTGCCTATGTCCTTGATCCTATGCTATTCCAGTAAGGTTCACAGTTCAACCAAGAGAGCATCAGAGGGTGAAATACTGGCCGTATTGAAGTTAATGGCAAAATTGTGACTTATTTCAGTGGGGACAGGATTTCACCCAGGATTTCTTCAAACGGTTTTGAAATGCTGATAAACATATTTTGACAAAAACTGAAGGGCCAAAACACACTCTGTACAAAGCAAAATTATCCAACAATGAACTCACATTCTGGCTCTCGACATACTCATTACTGATATTCTCCAACCTTATATGCACACACAAAAACTCGCAAAAGAAGTACCAGTGGCAAGTCATGACTTCAATTAGTGTTACAACTAGAGTATTTGTTGTATCAACCAAACAAGGTACTAACAACTTCAACAGGACTTTATTTTTACAGTGGAATCCGCTGTACCAAGCTGCTGCTGCACCCTCTGTAACTCTCACTCAGCCTCCTCAACTCCTCCCTCCTCCTCCTTGTCCTTTCAGACTCCCAACAGCCAGTGCTCCCAGTTCTAATAATTACAAGCACATCTAAACACCACAGTATCTTTCCATTTACAGTGTTTACAGATAGTTAAGTCTAATAATTCCTTAGTGCAGAAAAACACTCATTTTAAGATTTGTCCAAGATTTAAATTTCATAAAAACAAAGGGGAGGCATTTGGAGTGGGGAGGAGTTGTTGTTGCTTTAAACTTAAGTCCAATAGAACTCTCTCTATGTTTTGAAAAAAATCCAATAAATTAGAGTTCCCTTGCATTGTTTGAAATCCAAATATTATGAGTGCACGACTGTTTGAAATCCAAATAGCATAGGACCCCAACCTTGCATGCCCTTATCACATGCTTAATTTAAAACTTAAAGCACTTAAATTTAAAGCATGAATATTCCCAACTGACAAACTTAAGCACATGTATGTTTGTAGGGCCAGGGTCTAATACCGAAATTTGTATTTATATTTTTTTCACTTTTCTCTCTTTCTCGCCTGTATGCATAAAATTGTAATGCATGCACAATCTAGACACGAGTTTATTAATTCTACTCAATTTCTGCTCCCACACTTAAGAGAATCAAAGAAGTAAAGCCTGGAAATGGCAAAAGATAACAAAAGATGAAAATTTGTCTTAAAATTTATCAGCACATTCCATCTTATAAAAATAAGATCACAAATTAATGTTCATGTGCAGAAAGAAGCAGATGAATATTTATACATTATTAAACAAAAAGGATATATATAAGGCATACTAATATAAAATGTTTTGTTTATCTCAGGAAATAGCTGAGTCTTAAAAGTTTAGAATGTGTGAAAGTGCTAAAGATAGTCAGATAATTTTAAAAATGAAAATTAAACCATGTAATACAAAGCTGACTGTCAGATGTATCTAGTATTACTCATTTTTATGTCCACCGCTTGAATACATTATCACATTTGTATTTGGACACCAGATAACCCATTAGTTCAAATATTAAAGAAAATGTTCTCTGTATATCAGCAGCCGAATCAAAAGCTTCTAATTTGAACTAATAACTTTACAAATTGTGAATTACTGAAGGGCCATTTTTGGTGTTATTCCTGTTTCCATTATTCTTGACTACACGATAGTCTGCCAGATGTCTTACCTTAATGTCCTGAACAGACTACTGGTATCTATTTCACCCACATCTGTTCCTAAATAGCTTTGGCAGCAGACTACTATGTACTTGGATTTAATTCTAAGTCATTTATTACTTAAGGACTTACTCTTTTGTTGTTGTTTTGATATTTCATTTTTCTTCCTATTATGCTTTTAAAAACATTCCTTTACAGTTTTTTAAAGCTTTCTACAAAAACATATTTTTCAGTATTATAGAAAAGATTTGCTTTGAGCTCTCCAGGTATCTTAGTTACATGCTAACATAAATTATTTGATTTGTGTCTAGTGACTTATGCAAAAGCATGCTTTATCTTGGAGACCCAGAACTCAACCCATGCTAGCAACCACCCAGTTCTGATACTTGAAGAGTGCTTCCACACATTTTTAGATATGTCCAGAGGTCTTCAAGAATGAAGAAATATGCCAAAATTATCTTTAGTTATCAGAAGCCCCCACATTTACAGATACTGAAAGTTTTAGATCCAGGGCCAATATTAAATCAGTTGGCAATCTCTGTCCATGTCCTCGGTGACAAGCATCTGCATCATAAATCAATACCAAAATAACCACAAATTTAAATTCTTGTTGGCAGTCTCAAGAAAGAGGCTCAAGAATGAAAGTGACAAAGAATAAAGTCCTTTTTCAACCACAAAGAGTCTTCCCAGGATAGGGGAAAGATATATTGGGAGAACAGCCCAGGGAAGCTTGCCATTCCTTGTGCTGTAGCTATTCTAATATGCAAGTAACTCCCATTTCCAGTGCTGTTAATCCAGTATCTTTCATAAATATTAAATTTCACTTTATCTGTTCGTTACTTTTTTCCAACAAAACCTATTATAAATCTTTAAAGTTTTCAAATAACCACACACAACTAATTTTTAAATCTATTCTTCAATTAGTTTTTTCTCTTCTGATTTTGAAGTGCTGCTCAGGCGTGAGCAGCTATACTATCTCAAGTTACATATTGATCAGCATTAGAAAAAAAACTTTTTCCCCCTTTCATCATCAGTTATTTTCCCTGACGTGTTAACACCAGCATTGACAAATAGGCGCGCCCTCCTTTTCTCTCAGTCAGAAAAGTAACAGCCAATCTGGGCAGGGCACCTCATTTTACCTCCTCCACCAACAGACAATTTCCAGAGGTGGGGAAAAATTATGGTTAGCCCACACTATCCTGATTAGTCATTTTGTCAGAGCCCAATTTTCCACTGCAACATCCTGAGAGGGTGTCCATACTGGTGCTGCTACATCACTAAAAACAACTGACAAGGTAAGAAATCTGATTTTCTGTTATGCCTATCAGTACGGAAAAATGGGTCTGACTAGCAGTAACCAAGGAGACAGAGTAACTATGGAGAAGCTAAGAAAGGCTAGGCTAAAGTGACAGGAGAGAAGAAGCCAAGGTGGCCAGAGACACAACCCCATTCTCCAGATATCCCTAAACCTCTAACTGCCAGAAGCTGAAACTGTACAAGGCAGGTCACGGATCACTTGAAATTTCCCTGAAGCATCTGGCACTGACCACTGTCAGGAGACAGGATACTGAGCTATCATTGGTCTGACCCAATATGGCCATTATTATGGTCTTAGAAACAGACCAATGAAGCCCACTGAGAACTGACCACTTCCTGAGGACAGCAGCCCTGGGGCTAACATGAAAGGCTCCCTTCACTTCAGGAAAGGAAGACTAAGTTTTCAATGGATGTCCAGGAAATGCCATTGGGCCTCTCATCTGGTCTTGTGTTTATGATAGAAGTTGGTCAGTAAGATTTCCTAGCTAAGGTGGAAGGCTGGGACCACACTGGGGACAAAACTGGAACATACTTGGAGAACTACTATATCATAAGTTATAACTCAGAACTATAAATTATTTGACTCTCTGGGCTAAGTTGACTGATAGCAGAAAAACTGCTTTCCCCAAACGAATGTAGAGTGGCAAGATGAGTTCAAACAGAGGACACTCAGCAGTAAGTTTAGGCTCCAAAGGCAAATGGGTAACTTAACAGGTGGCCTAAAGTAAGATCAACAAACCCTATAGTTAAATGAAGTGCACGTCTGCTGGGGGGAAAAAAATGGTTACTAACCTTTTGTAACTATTATTTGTCAAGATGTGTTACACATGTCCATTTCACTCTTGGTGTGCATGCGCCCCATGCAGAATTGCTAGACATTTTCCTCTCAGTAGTACCCGTCAAGATGGCTCCAGAACCCTCTGCTGATGTGTGCCAATGAGTGCCAATACAGAAGGCCCAGCTGCCCCCAAGTTCCCTCAGTCCCTTCTTGACAGACAACTCTGGTGTAGGCAGGGGCAGCTCTAGGCACCAGCAAAACAAGCTGGTGCCTAGGGCGGCAAAATCTAGGGGGCGGCAAAAGGCTGGGGCCCCAGCTCATCCTGCCGCTGCGAGCCGAGGAGCGGCCCGTCCCCTGCAGCCCCGGGACGACTGGACCTGCCGCAGGCATGACTGCGGAGGGGGCGCTCGTCCCGCGGCTCGGCTGGACCTCCCGCAGGCATGACTGCGGCAGCTCAAGCGGAGCCGCCGGACCCGCGAACCGTCCGCAGCCGCGGGAGGTCCAGCCGAGCCACGCGGGACCAGCGGTCCCTCTGCAGTCATGCCCGCGGGAGGTCCACTGCTCCCGTGGCTCCGGGGCGCCTCCCGCGCATGACTGCTTGGGGCGGCCAAAAAGGTAGAGCCGCCCCTGGGTGTAGGACAGCAAGTCATGGAATGGACATGTGCAACACATATCAAACAACAGCAGTTACAAAAGGTTAGTAACCATTTTTTCTTCTTTGAGTGATTGCACATGTGCATTCCACTCTTGACGACTTCCAAGCTGTAGTGTAGGAGGAGGGATTGGAGTTCATGTACACACAGAGTGGAGTACAACTCATCCAAATTTAGCATGCTCTCTGGAGTATTCAGCAGAAGCATAATGGGATGAGAAGGTATTAACTGAAGACCAGGTTGCCACTTTCCAAACGTCCTGGAAAAGGACTTGCATAAGGAACACCATTGAGGCCGTTTGTGATCCTGTAGAACATGGTGTCAGTTTGCCCAACGGGGAAATGCCTGCCAGATCATAACAAACACATGCAAAAAGTTATCCAAGACAAAATTCTTTGTGAACAGATCATGAGACCTTTCATTCTGTCTGCTAGGGCCATGAACAGTTGGGTTAACAAATGAAACTAGTCCTGTCTATGTAGAATGCCAACTCTCTTCTAATGTGTAGTTTGCAGATGTTACTCCTCTTTATTGACATGTGGTTTGGGGTAAAACATAGGTAAATAAATTAACTGTTTAATATGACAGTTAGATACCACTTTAGAGAGAAATCTCAGATGAGACTGCAAGTACGCCTTATCCTTAAAAAGAATTGTATAAGGTGGTCTAGATGTCAGAGCACACAGTTAAGCCACTCTTCTGGCTGAAGCACTAGCTACTAGAAAAGCCACCTTTAGAGGTAGGTGCAGTAAGGAACTAGAGGCTCAAACAATGGCCCTTGAGCTTCAACAAAATTAGATTCAAGTGCCAGGGTAATGGGTTCCCTTATCTGAAGGTAAAAATCTTTCCAGCCCTTCACGTCATTAGAAAATATAGAACAGTTATCCACACGCAGAAGGAAAGCTGATACTGCTGCCAATTGGACCTTGACAGACCTGTTTTAGGTGCAAGAGATTATCCAGTATATCCTGGTTAGAGAACTGCATTGGTGAAACCCAAACTGACACAACCAGATAGGAAAACGCCTCTATTTTGACATGTAAAAAGCTCTGATACTTTTAACAATGCCCTGAGCAACACTCCTCCCTACAATTTATCCACAGAGCCTACAAGCTGCTAAATGAAGGGCCCATAGGTTTGGATGGAGCAGTCAACCATGATCTTAAGAGATCAAGTAAGTCTGGGTGTAATGGGAGTGAAATTGGAGCTGCCAATGACAGATCCAATAAAGGGGAGGCCACGCTGGGGCTATTAATATAACTTAGGCCTGGTCCTGTTTGATCTTTAGCAGCACTCTGTGTAGGAGTGGGATTGGGGGAAAAGTGTAGTACAGCTTGTTTGTCCAGGGCAGCAGGAAAGTATCTGTGATGGAACCAGGACTGTGGCCTTATAAGGAGCATTTCCTGTCAGCCTTCTTTGCAAACAGGTCTATCTGGGCAGTCCCCCACTGTTAGAAATTCACCTTGCAACATCCGGGTGGGGAGACCACTCATGCTGGCTTGGAAATGATCTGCTTAGGTGGTCCACTGGCTCATTCTGCACCCTTGTACGGTAAGAGGCTTTGAGACTCACACTGCAAGTTCAGTCAGCGTTCCATAGATGAACTGCTTCCTGACAAAGCAGGAAAGAGTGAGCTCCCCACTGCCTGTTGAGGTAAAACAAACATTGCCACAGTGTTGTCTGTAAGAACAAACAGGCTTTTTCCCTGGACACGAAATAGGAAGGCCTGACAGGTGAGGCAGACAGCCCTTAGCTCTCTGACATTGATATGAAGATAGGACATCCCTGAGGACCACAAACCTTGAGTTCAGAGGGGACCCAGATGAGCTCCCCATCACAGGGCAGATGTGTTCGTCACCAGTGTCAGCAAAGGCTGACAGTGGACAAAGGGAACTCCCACACAAACAGTGAGGGGGTCTGTCCACTAATCTAGTGAAGTTAGTACTCACAAGGGCACCATGTTCAGATGGTGATGATTTGATGAATAAGCAGAGGCCAGACAACTTTGAAGAGTCCTGAGATGCAGCCTGGCATATTGGACTACATGGGTGCATAGACACATGCCCCGGGAGTCTCATACAGCTTTGAGCTGTTTTGATTGGGGAAGCCCTGAGAAACAGGATTATTTGGTGGCATTACCAGGTCTCAAACTTCTTTTTTACAGCTGAACACAAAATTCCTTTGGTATAGCTTTTGGCATGAGTTGGCTATGTCACAGCAATAATCTGATCATAGTAGCATGGATTTTGTGCCATTTCTCTCATACAATAAGCACCTCTCTGCATTTATTAAACATACCATTTGCTTTCTGCTAGAGAGCCAGCTCTAAAAGAGAAGTACAGTAGAGTCCCACTGTGGACACTCTGAAGAAGATGTGAGCAGAGATTATGATTTAGCAATTGCTGAAAGAGCCAGGTTGCTGGAAAAACAAACATTTTTCTGTAACTCTGAATTGAGAGCATGCAGATATTTGAAAGTTTTCCTTTTGTAAAATCTTTTGTAAAACAGATTTTGTTTTACTCAATCAAGTCCTTTTCAACAGCTTTGCTCACTGAAGACTCTTTTATCGGGACAACTTTCTGGAGCTTAATTTCTTTTGCTGTTGCCTTTGAAATTGCACCACAGTAAACATCAAGGAGTTTGGCACAACACCCTGAGATAAAGACGCTGAGCTAAATCCTGTTTGCTTTACTCACACTAGAAATATGAAGAACTACTCAGCTGAGTAAGTGAAGCAGGATTTGATCCACAAGCCTCACCTTGAAACTTAGACACATCTCACAAGAAATTACTATACAACATATATACAGCTGTCATTTAGATTAAAATGCAAAAAACTGATGCTGCAGAATCAATAAAAATCCTCTTACTATTCTGCCTATGGCTAAAAGCTGTAAGACACGCTATTTCATGTTTCCATAGTGTTTATATATTATAATAATAAAGACAAACTGCCCAGGTATACTTTGTTTTAGGTTTGAGATCTTGATAACCTTATTTAATTAAATTCTTCACTTTTATTGCTGGCACAGATTTAAAGTGAAGAGAGATGCCAGTAATTATCTCTTTTAACGAATTTACTGTAATCTTGTTTTAAGTAAACTTTCAATTTCCTTAAACTGATTTGTAAGGCGGAACCACAAAAAAAGCCCTCTTCTACTAGAAATTCAGCAGTTCTGTTCTGAAACTTTCATCTGAGGCTTGTTGTCCCCCTTCCATAGGTAAAATGTGTGGTCTGGCAGAAAAGGAAATAGTCACAGAAGCATAAAGTGATACTGGTCCAAAAACTGAACACAAAGGTTTGGCCCTCTCCAGAAGGGGCAAGTGGCACTTTCGCGGTGATTTAGTTGTTATGGTAACTTGATATGTATGTAGCCAACATACTCTGGCAACTACCTCCTCCCCCTGCTGCTCTCTGCCCTGTGGCTACTCAGTCCCTTGCAGGCATCCCTGATCGCTCCCTGCCTGAACTAGCCTCAATCAATTTAGCAAGTGTTCATAACAAGACCAACTAAAGGGGCAAAACAGTGGCGATGCACAGCCCCCCATGCGCCATCAGGGTGGGTGGCGCCAGGCTGGGACGGTGCTTGGGGCTGGATCGTCTCCGCTAACAAGTTGGAAACTTATCAGTCACTTTTGATTGGAGGGGGGACTGTGCCAGCCCCAAATCGCCTTCCCCTTGACAGGCACATTGAAGGCTGCTGGGGATGCACCGGTCCGCAGCAGGGTCCGCCCCCCTCCCCCACCAGCTCCCCTCACTCACCCCCGCGGCTCTCGGGCTGGATGGGGCTCCACCGGAGCTGCCTGGCGCTGAGCACCACGTCGCAGCTCCTCTTGCCGAGCTGGAAAATGCCCCTGAGGAGCGGCTCCTCCTCGCCCCCGGCCGCCTCCCCCCGGCGCGGGGGGTCTCTGTCCAGGGGGGGCGCCCCCCGCCGCTCCTCCTCCTCCCACCGCTGCGCCATCGAAGAGGAAGAGGAGGAAGAAGAAGAAGTGGTGGTGGCTGCAATCCCCTGCCCAGCCGAGGCTTCCACCCCGGTCCCCGGCGGCGAAGGGTCCTCCCCAAGCTCTGGCCACGCTTCTCTCCTGGGGCGGGGGAAGGGGGTCTCGGCCCCCAGCATGGCGGCGCCACCCTCCAAGCCAAGCTCAAGCGAGAGCCTCTCCGCGTCCCGGCGGCTGCCAAGGCAGCGGCTGCTCTCCCCCTCCCATCCTGTGAGAGGCTGCGAGCCGGGGTGGAGGGAGTCGGGCGGGTGAGCGCTCACACGCGGGCGGGTGAGCGCTCACACGCAGGCGCGCGCCCTCCAGCCGTGCCCGTTAACGGCCGGCCGTTCGGTCGCGCGCGGAACGCCGGGTGCAGCCCTTAGGGATCGTTACTCAGCAGCTGGGTCCTTGTCGCGAGGCCTTTACCACAGACCCGGCTCCTTAGAGGAGGAAAGGGCTGGATCCGGCCGCTCCTGGTGGCGGGGTGCAGAGGTCGCTTGGCCGGAGCGCATGCGACGCCTTTGGGGCGCCGTTAATAGGATCAGGCCTTTGCTGTGAGCTTGCCCAGGTCGTTTGGAGAGGCTGGATCCCACCACCACGCAGAAGTCAAGGGGAGCAGGATCAGACCCTCGCACCCCTGTTACAGGTGTTGCTAATGTTCGCTATTTTACCTCTACGTTGAGGTTTTCACCCTACTTACTCAAATCACTCGGAACATGTTATCACTTAGAGGTGCTGTGGTGGGGTAATATGGCAACGCCCTGTTACGCAGAGAGATCTGAGCATTATGGTCGTGTCTAATGTCTCTCTCAACAAAAGCTAGGGGTTGGAGTGACTGTTTTGTTTCTGGTAGTTACATGGCAGGGTATTTGTAAGCTTGTTTTCCTAAATCAATAAATAGCAAACAGCTCTCAGATTTTTTTTTCTCAAGCCTGGCAAAATTTGTGGTTTGTATTAAAGATCCAGCTCTTTACTTTTATCTTATTGCACCATTAAAAGAATACACAGTTTGCCATTCCTTGATATTCAAAAGTCTCATGTTTAAGACATACACTTTATACTATTATAATTGTTTGCAGATTGTGCGTTATAGCAATAATCATCTCTCTCTGTCTATGGTATTTGTAAGGTGTCGGTCACATCGGTATCTAAGTGACAAACAACAGCAATTGTGAAGCAAAGAAAATTTCCTTAAAAGGGGGAGTGGTGGTTCGCTTTTCTCTCCCCAATTTTCTGGCAATAATAAAGATGTTTTTAATGGGGGAACTTGTTGAGGAAAGTAAGCAATAAAAGATATTGCATGCCATGAGCTATGAATGGTGTGAATTAAGATTCAAAATTAAATCTAAAAATGTCTGTCAGACTTTTTCTGTATTGTCTCATTTTAGAATCTAAGTGGTTATATACATCTGAAGAAATCCTCCTATCCACACCCACGCAAAACTGAAATAAATGGTGTGATTTACTCAAGCAAAGGCGACAAAATTGCCCTCTGTGAAAGTATCATAAGTATCTGTACACCATTACTAATGATCTAGATCAGTGGTTCTCAAACTGTGGGTTGGGACTGCAAAGTGGGTTGTGACCCTGTTTTAATGGGGGTGCCAGGGCTGGTTTAAACTTGCTGTGACCTGGGGCCAAAGCCCAAGCCTGAGCACTTCAGCCCTGGGCAGTGGGACTCAGATTACAGGCCCTCTGCGTGGGGCTGAAGCCCTGGGGCTTTGGACCCCTCCACCCGGGGTGGTGTGGCTTGGGCAGGCTCAGGCTTCGGTTCCCTACCTCTCCCCCTCCTCATGAACTGTAGTAATTTTTGTTGTCAGAAGGGGGTCACGGTGCAATGAACTTTGAGAACCCCTGATCTAGCTGAAAATACACTTCCAAGGCAAATTGTTTAAAAATGCATTATTTTACAGTCTTGTGATACTTATCATATTGAGTTACCTCTGTTATTCACTTGGTTGAATTATAATCTAATTCTAAAATATACAAATCAAGGCTGGGTTTGAGTATTTCTGAGTTCAAGTCAAACCATTCACACAGCTTTAATTAAAATGTAGCCGATAATGTCTTCCACTGTTACACTACTAAAATCCCCCTGTTGGGCTTTCTCTTAAAACTGAAAAATCGACCTCTCTTTTCTTCCATTGTTTTCAAGTAACAGACCTTTTCTGTTTTAATGGAAACATTCTGAAAGAAAAGAGAGAAAATCTATTTTAATTGTTGCTCTACCATGGGATTTGATTTCTCTCTCTTTATGTAATTTTTTGGTATATTTTATAGATAACATTGCGTTACATTGTTATAACCGTGCATATAGTTATTTCTAATGTATTTGCTTCTATTTAGTGTAGCTTCATGTATATCCTATGAGATATGACCAGTAACATTTGACATTCTGCCCTCAGGTAAAGACACATAATTCTTTCAGGTTGTGACTTGTGTATGCATATCTGATGGCACAATTTGGCTTTAACATATTTTGTTTACATAAAAAGTACAGATTTTAGCAAAAGAGAATTACAGGTCAAGAATGATAAACAGCCAGGTCTACACCAGTGACCACTATACTGCTGTTATAGGATCATCATGTCAACCTTTCTATGAAAATATTTTACATGCAGTACTTGAACATGAAATTTGAAAAATAAAAATACAGTAGTATATTCCCATATTTTATAACAAATCCTCAAAAGCTTGTTTAAACAGGGATTATTTTACAAGGGACAAATATGGCCCCAACTCATATCTAATCATATAAAACTTCTGCTTGCTTAAAACTCTTAACAATAAGGGACTTATTCAGATGAGGGGGGCAGTTGTAAGTTGTGCCCAATATTTTTTCCATGTGGATCTTCTCTGTTGGAAACTATATACTTTGTAAAATAACAAAATAAAATGCAAAAGGTTGACATTATGTAGAAAATTTGGAGATATCTGTCTTTTGTTTAAACAGAATTAATGCCAGAAGCTGGTATAGCAGGATAAAAAAATGCAGACCAAATATACTTTCCAGAGTATTATTCTGACAACTGTAACAGTAGATGAACCAATAAAACCTGTATCAGTTATTTGACATCAATGTGAGCTTTAATGTATATTCATTGATGTCACTTAGAAGGAAAGTTAAATCATTAACTAAAAGGTAAAGTACAATATATGATAAAAATAAGAATAGGTACATCAACTTTCAGGCGCTATGCTCTGTATTAACTGCTTCAGCAATCTTTATTTGTCTCTGGAACCACTTATTAGCCTACACAGTATATCTCATATAATAAATACCGGTTTATTTCTCAGTAAATTGCAGTCAAAGAATAAACTGATAACTCCTTTGTGTCAGTAGAATGTTATTACAGTTTTCTCTGACATCAGTGAAAGAGTATGACAGTTCCCAAGAGACTTGTAATACCCTTCAGCCGACGTCAGTAAAAGTTGTAATAGCCTTTTATTAACTTTACTTTAAGGTGATAGTAAATCAATAACTTAATATTTTAAATTAAATAGATTAAAACCATGAATAAAATTAAATATATACATAATGTATGTAGGAGAGGAAATTCTTAAAGGGAAGGAACATTTGATGTTATTGGTCTTTGCTACCATTAATAAATACTCCATTATCAAAACCTTTGAGTAAATTCTAGGGTGGTGTTTTCTTCCAAGACAACTGTTATTCTATGCATAATACATGGATTTCCAATATACTTCCTTAATTTGGTATACAAAAATATTTTTAAATTCAGGTGTATAATATCAATTTATAGATTAGCTGTCACAGCTGAAGAATTTTTCTATACATACTAACTATAATCATTTCCACCTGGCACTGCTATAGGTCTGCCTTTCAGTAGCTTTTAGCTATGGTCTGGATCGATCTCCTAAACCTCCCCATTTGGATCTCCCTTCTCCTTGGCAGATGGGTCCTCAGTTGCCTACATATTGCTGTTCCTGCTTCTCTGGATAGCACAGAAGTGTCTCTGCAGATCTAGGATCTGAGTTGAGAGAGGGGTCAGAGATTGAGTAGGACATGTCATCCCCATCTTGCTGGGGAGGAGAGGCATGCTGGAGATTCGAGGGAAAAGGTAATACCAAATTGTCTTCCACCAAGCCTTCATCTCCTGGAGACCAAGAGACAGCAACAGCTTGGGTAAATCCCTAATGGAGGGAAGCCACCAGGGTTCAGATTAAATACAAAGGTACAAGGTCTTCACATTATAGTCTTGGATTTCTGTAGATCTCCCAGGATGTCCCAGGTTGGAGGTAAGGCCCATGGTTATTTCTGATTGTGGCATGGTCAGCAGCATGTGGGAGACATGCTGCTCACTGCCACCAGAAATATCGATAAGGTAGTAAGAATACTGTTGCAAGTTGCTCAAAGATTCTGTAACTTGTCATGTGTGTCCTCCCATTGCAAATGGGCATGCTAGCATAGTGCCAATAAAGCAACGAGAGTAGGGAAGCCTAGAGCAATGCGGGTAGATAAGAAGGTAAGTTGCAGAACATAACCACAGATGGATATGGTGTAAAAAAATCTTCCGATGACTTTTTCCTGCTGCCTGGAAAGGCTTTAGAGGGGCTACACAGGAGCCTCATGTTAAAATGTTGGTTATTTTCCATTTTAAAAGACTGGCAGCCTTTGTATTAAGGAACATACCTCACTTTAAAGATGATTTGTTATTGTATCTAATGTCCCACAATGCACTTCCATCAAGTCAACGGAGGACACACTTTGCCCCTTATTTCAGCAGTAATTGTGCAAAAGATCGTGTACTGTAATTCAAATGTATGATTTTGTACTGTATCAGAGGCTAAAGGAGATTAATTTCTGGAGGAGGCTGGATTTAGACTTTGGAAGCACATCGCTGGCTTGCACATTTTTCTGGCTATGACCACTCTTTGTGACAATAGTAGACCCAGTGTATAAAGTCCATACTATGCCATGGATTTTTAAACCTGGAGCATCACCTTTTTTTTTTTTTAAGTATGTACCCTCTAGAATGTTTACTCTAGAGAAGAACTTAAAGTCTAAAGTAGTCTGTGTACCTACATTTTTCAATATTATTTCAACCCAGGCACTTTAATTTTTTCTGTCTTGATTTTAAATTAGAAATATCAAACATCAGCTTCAGCTTTTTCTAAAATTCTAAGATTAATATAGCCATGGGTGAAATACTATTGAGAACTCCAGCAGTAGAAACCTTTTCTGTGGGTGAGCTTTATTGGTGTCCTATCACGGGAAAGGTAGATCAAGGAAGAGGGAGGGGGCAAGGGGAGAGAGAAAGAGAGAATGAAAGACAAGAAAGCTGTGAAGGACAAAGTAAACTTGAAAAAAAAGGCAAAGAATGAAATAGCTGCAAAGAGAAAAACAAGAAGAAATGGGGAAGCTTGAACAGGTACAAGAGGCAACTGGAAGGGTGACAGAAATACAAGGGAAAAGTAATTTTGAAAAGTGAGGGAACTGGAAGATCAGTGAGAACAAGACAAACAAAAGAATATGTAATATGGATGAAGCAAGATGAAATAAGGATGCATGGGCCAGAGTGGCATTTTATTTCTTCTTTGCATTGAGTTTGACATGTTATGTTAAAAATGTACAATAACGCTATAATCAGAATTCTGGTTTTTGTCCTGCTCTCGCCAGAATGTTGTTAGTAACTGTAGACCACAATGACTTATACTTTATTTTATCTTACATGCATGCAATTAAGTCTGTGATGCAAGCTGGTTCAGGCCAGGAAATTGCAAATCAGGACTGATATTCTATGCTTAACACACCCCACAGGCAACCTAAATACATAAAAGAAATGCTTAAAGAGCAATGTCAGCCTTAATTTTCGATTGCCTCGCTTCTGACAGTTTGTTAAATATGTATTTTAATTATTTAAAAAACACTTATGTACACATTTATACAGAACAATTCTGATGTAGCTCTTCAACCCATCATTTCAAGCCACAGTAATATATCTTAAACTCTTTGTAATATAAGTCTATTAGCTAAATAATGTATTTAGACCATTTTTAAATGTACACTTTAACTCATACTTTTTAAGACAATGCAGCTTGATGGGTAAAAACTAAACATATTTATATTATTTATAAAAATAAAAAACATAAGGACCAAATTCTGCAGTTCTTTTCCAGTACTCTGTCATGCAAAATTCCCACTATGGCAGATTTGATTTCTGTGAGGTTTTTCCTGAATAAAGAATGAGTAAGGACTGCATAAATAAGATAAGCAGCATTTGGCTCTATAATTATCTAAATTGTTTGGTAGGGTTCCTTATGGCAGTTATGTACTATCCTATCAAAAGTACCCTTCTTGTCAAAATTTAGTATCTGAGGCACTTCAAATCCTTTATTTTTAGAATAGTGAAAGCAATATATAGGCTATTAGTTCACCAAGTCTAACTTATTAAACTTGTGTTGGGTGATTGAAAGTTTTGTTTTTTAATTAAAAAAGCTTTATTTTAATGGCTGGTCTATTTATGCCAAGATTGAGTTTAGAATGATATTCATTGCCCTGTTGTTAGCCTCTGAGATCATACATTGCTATGATTTAGTGGCTTACTCAGCTATTGAAACACCAGCTCCTGAAGAAAGTAACTCTTTATATATTTTATCCAAATTAAGAACCCAGTCCTCCTTCCAATTAATCCAATGAGCTTAAACCTGCTTCCCTTATTCAGTCAGATAGTCCCACAGAAGTCATTGAGCCAGGCTCTGAGATTCTTATTCAGGCATAATTCTCACTGAAGTCAATGAAGTAAGTATTGAGTAAAATCTGAGGTTCCCAATTATAATCCTTCACCCATGTATCACAGCCTTCCCAAGTGTAATGAGGGGGCTCAGCCACCTCTGCAGCTGTGATCCTACTTATCGCAGAGCCTATGGAGTGCTTTTGATGAGTTCAGAGGTCCATGCAGGAAGACAAAGCAAGAAGTGGATAGGGATGAGGAAAGAGTAGTCAGGCCATGAATACCATCCACACATCAGCCCTAAGAAGATCATGGTGGAAAGACCATTCTACTAAGACCTTGCATGATGGTAATCTCCTTTTAAGTATGGCTTCTTGGGCAGTTGGCAAACTGCAGAAGCACCAAACATTCTGTTCTAAGGGAGCTATGTTGCTGAGATAGGGAAAGGGCACCAGTGCACAGAGCTGGAATGGAAGCACAGGGCCTCTGTGCAGATAGTCCCAACCTCCAGGTGATTACCTGGGATCCATATGGGCTGGACAATCAGGCTTTCAGCTTACTCCACATAAGGATGGCGGGTCACCCCACCAGCTTACTGATATCTGTGAGGAGAACTGCGCAGGTACTTTCTTCTCATTAAACACTACCTGATGGGGCACAACAATCAGACCCTGAATAAGGACTTCAGGATTTGGCCTCTTATGATTTCCAGTAAGAAAAAAAATATTGTACCATCATAAGAAATGGCACCATGAAAATATAACTCAAAATATGTTGGTCTTGCCTGAGGGTGGTAATGGTGGTGGGGAAACCCTAATAGAAACAACAAAACTCACAAGAAAAAGTGTCAGATGGAGTATCTGCCAAAATATATAATTGATTTTCTTTATTAGTTCTATTAATTATTATTTCTTTTGAAGTACCGTGGTAACAAATATTCAAAAGAATAGTCAGACCTTTAAAGTAAATTGCATTGGTTAGAGGAATTGAATTTTGTTAATAACTGAAAAAGAGAAGGTAATTAAAAAGGTTTCTTGTGGTTTGGAAATGCCTTCCAAATATTCATTAAACATTTAAGCAACTAAATTTGTAGAATATGTTCCTGACATTGGCACTGGTTCTGTGGTATTTCTCTCATCACATGGAAATACTGCGTGTTATGCAGAGTGCATTCATGCATAAACAATATAATTTTCATAAATTAAAACCTCCCCTGCAGAAGGAACATCTGTGCCTGCCTTTGAATAAAAGATGGTGGTAAGTGAGTTGCCCCTTGACTGACTAAGAGAATCCTTATGTTTAAGAAGAAGACGTATAACCAAAAGGCATGCGAACCTAGGTCAGATTTTTTAAATTTTGTCTTAGAAATTGTCATTCAGTGTTTCCCCTTAGGTTATTCAGGAATATATTTAGCTATCTTTGCTGTCTAGACAAGAGCCACGGAGTACTTGAAAAGTTGTTCCCTAATGATTGTTTTTCTTTTTCACTCAGCAACAGTTTCTAGACTGCAGAGCAACACACTTTATCCAACTACAGCCAAATGAAATTGAGCTGCTGCAAAGTGAATCAGCTAGCCTAGCAATTAACTTTGTGTGTTTGGTTTTAGGTCAAAAGACTGTTTTTAGGTCAATAAACACATAGCAAATATAAATATGGTTTTGGTTCTTTGAT
This sequence comes from Mauremys reevesii, assembly GCF_016161935.1. Classification (NCBI taxonomy): domain Eukaryota; kingdom Metazoa; phylum Chordata; order Testudines; family Geoemydidae; genus Mauremys; species Mauremys reevesii. Next base: position 32,697,127 of record NC_052633.1, on the reverse strand, counting down.
TTTTGTTTTTACCATAAAGCACCTTTGGAAATAGGAGATAATAATATGATCTGCTAGGTGACCTTGGGCAAGGCTCATTGGCTCATGGGGAGGGGGGTAGCTCAGTGGTTTGAGCATTAGCTTGCTAAACAAAAGGTTGTGAGTTCAAGCCTTTAGGGGGCTATTTAGGGAACTGGGGTAAAAATCTGTCTGGGAATTGGTCCTGCTTTGAGCAGGGGTTTGGACTAGATGACCTCCTGAGGTCCCTTTCAACCCTGATATTCTATGATCAGACCTGCCAAGTTTCACTCATCGATTTTAAGGCACTTTATAAAGTATCTCCCACTTGTGATGAAGGACTTTGTACAATGTGCTTAAAGGAGAAGTTTAAAGGTCACTCATTTCATTTGCACCAGTCTGTGATAGGCCTGTTGATAATTTTATTTCTAGATTGTTCATGGTCATTAGATTCTTCAGATTTCTCAGGCAATTTGTCTGTAGGTTTCTACCACCCTAGAAGGCCACCGAAGATTAAAAATTAAAGGACCACGTGTTTCATGTCATGAAAGAAGGGGAACTGTGCCTGGTGAATTGATAGTGTCAGGATCATGGTCTTGGTTAGAGGAAAAAAAACCGGTGCAGTTGCTAAAGAGAAAAATGAAAACACTGCTGAGGGATGGGGCAAAGGGATGGTGCCAAAATACTAGTCTCCAGATACTTCATTCTTAGCCACCACGTCAATGGCGGAGGTGAGCGCCAAGACTTTTCAGAGTGGAGCGAGCAATTAGTTCTAGCGACTTCTGAGCTGGGGCCAGACTCAAAGAGCCTGGCCAATGGCTCAAGAGACGTACGGCTGTAAGAGGCGGAGTCCAGGGGAGCCAATCGTAGGCTGCCGCGAAAAGCCTCTGGCTGAGAAACATTCTCATGAACAAATAGTTGGATCATAAATGGTCAATTCTTCCCATATTGTAGGCAAACAACTTTGGATAATTCGCTTTTTATGTACCACTTACGGAATCCTTAATGAGTCAGAATTAATCCTTTAATGACTGGTTCGCTTTAACTACTTTAGTCATTGCTGAATCACTTCCTATTCGAAAATAATGGCTAAGATGTATACTTTCCCTCAGTGCTCTCACTGAGCACCAGGAAAAATTGCAAGTACTGTATTAAAAATCAAGAGAAGATGGAGACACGAAGACGCTTCCTGCAGTTTAAAGAAAACAACTCCAACTCTCAACCCTGCTGTGTTGTGACAACGATTAAAAAAATCGAGATCAGAGGTAAATTTTGCAAATTCTTGGTAGCCCACAAATGTTAACACTTTTGTCTTTTTTTTAATGAGAAGGGTCACATCAGTCACAAAGAGTACACAAAAGTCAAAACCAGCAACCTGAAGCTGAAAACTCAAATTCAGTCGTCTCCATATTATTCACAAATTTGTACTACATTTCTATGTACATCCTTTGAAATTAAACAATTAAACAGACCAGCAATACAAAAAATGTAGTTTTACACTAAACAAAACAAAAAAATAAAAACAAAGAAAGAATCCAGGACTTTGTTTTTGAGTCCGTTTTATTCTACAAATAATAAATGTTGCACCTTTCATGAGCTATCCAAGTAAAACAATAATCCCATAGGAATTACTTACACTAAGAAAAAAATCACATATAAAGATAAATGCAACATTCGATCAAATGTCCAATACTATGTTGTTGCAAATGGATGGATGTTTCTGAAATCCCAGTGTGCATTACACCATAATATACAGGATTACAAACAAAATTACAGTACAGATTGATTCCAGTTGAACCAGCATTACATTTCAGACAGCACTTATTCTGGACTGCATTGTACATGCAATAGCTATTGTTCTAATTACGGGTTAAATGGTTTGAATTTGTTTTAAGCTACTGTACTAATTGACTACAATAGGTATATAGCCCAACGTTAACTCCTGATTAGTTTTAGGCTCCAGTTCATGAGTATTTGACAAACCACCGATTGTGTGAATATGTATTAAATCATGCATTTATATTGTCTGGAAACGTTAATATTTTCAAGTTCTCTTCAAAATTACGGAATGCAAAGGGGTTCAAAGACTAAAAAGAAACAGTGCAAATTGTATGTGATAGTCAAGCAGCTTTTGATTCTAGAAGGGTGTTGGCATTTGCTTATAATATTTATATACAAGTTTGTGCAAGTAATGTGTTGAATTGATATGTTCTAATAGAAAATAAGTATTTCGTTCTTATATCCTCTCAAGAATCAGGGATCTGGTTCTAATTGTAAAGGGGAAAATAATTTCATGGGAAAGAAATTGCCAGGACTGTGCATTTTGTTAACGGTTTGAAATGAAAGAAGTGCAAAGGCAACATAACTTTTCTAAGCACTTTTCTGCTGGTTTAAATTAGTTAAATTATTTTGTATAAATTAGATATAATTCTACTTTTCCGATATGTATAAAAATTGATGAAGCTGCATGGTTTAAAATAGGAAATCCACGTTATAAAAAGTCATTAAAAATTCTGTACAAAATCACAACAAAATAATTCAGCATGGGAAAGATAACAAGTAGTAAAATGTTGGTTGAAAAATATAGATTTATATATATTTTGTAATTGGCCCATTACTAGTTTAAAAATTGCATAGATCCTAATTATTGCTTGTGATTTTGTTATCCCGATCAGATAATTAAAACGATCTGAATACCCCTACACCAAATTTACAGTGTAGTTTTCAAGAGCTTTTAGAAAATAATACAGAAGGTGAACAGGAACTTTGCGTCCCGATTTCACCTAAAGGCAGAAACGACAATAAATACATATATCACTTGAATCTTGGAGTATTTGCACTTCGTAGCAGTGGTACCCAAAGGGCTGCCCTTTGTAAACAAGTCAGTCACTGTACGCACAATCAAATTGTTTCCTTCTCTGTCGTGACGCTGGTGCGCCTTGAAGGGTTAATCGTGAAAGATGGCATTGAGCTGGGCACTCATGACTCGTTCGTGATGGGAATGGCTCTCATAGGGCATAATGTTGTCTATGGGGATCTCACAGCGAGAGGCAGAGCCAGAGAAGATTGATCCGTGGCCTGCGGCTCCTGCCAGAGTAGCTGCGGGATAGTGCATGGTAAAGGCATAATTTTTATCAAACTCGTTGGAAGGTTCATGTTTGAAAGAGAAGTTCCCATTGATGCTGAGGGGCGGGCTGAGGGGTCCGTCAAAGGAAGGGCTGGTGCAATCAGTGAGGGTGCTTTCAAAAAATGGCTCCAGAGCAGCCCCAAACGAGTGAGGAGGCTTCACGTGGAAGATATGGGAGCTGTCCATGGTGCCATAGGGCGGACTGGGAAGACCCGGGGACTGGTAGGCATAAGGGTGCACTGGGAAGGAAGCACTGGCCGGCTGCATATGGGGCGGCATGTCTTGGCTCTGCTCCGGAAGGAAAGTCCTGGGGTTGAGCTGGAGGCAGCCGGCTACTAAGTTGGTCGTGGGTTGGGACAAGCCCTTGCACAGGGTCTGTACAAATGAAACGAGGTCCGGGCTCTTGCCAGAGCGCAGGATCTCGGAGAGCGCCCAGATGTAGTTCTTGGCCAAGCGCAGGGTCTCGATCTTGGAGAGCTTCTGCGTCTTGGAGTAACAGGGCACCACCTTGCGCAAGTTGTCCAGAGCCGCATTCAGCCCGTGCATGCGGTTCCGCTCCCGGGCATTAGCCTTCATGCGCCTCAGCTTGAACCTCTCCATGCGCGCCTTAGTCATCTTCTTCTTCTTGGGACCCCGTCTTTTAGGCTTTTGATCATCGTCTTCTTCCTCTTCCTCTTCTTCCTCCTCTTCCTCTAAGTCGTCGTCTTCATCCTCCTCCTCGCCATTTCTCAGCGAGTCCTCTTCGGTCTCGGCTTGCATGGCTTCGAGATCCTCCTCCTTCTTGTCCGCCTCGTGTTCCTCGTCCTGAGAGCTGAGGCACTCCTCAGTCCAGCTCGGGGGACCCTGGGGCTGGGGCTCCCCCATCAGCCCGCTCTCGCTGTACGATTTGGTCATTTTTGAAGTCCTGCATTTAAGAGTGGACGAAAAGAGAAGAAACACTTTAAACAGAAGAAACACAACCCTCCTCCCACAGCCCTCCCTCTCTCTTTCCATATGTACAAAATGTGTGTGTGTGTGTGTGTGTGTACACAAAGGCATTATGTTTTCCCCCAAATAAGAAATTAAACTTTTAATTATGCCCGCGCTTCTCGCTTATAATTGATGTAGTTATGTTCCAATGCCATTATGTAACTTGCTAATATTAGCGTGGGATATAAATTGATTATGCAGAAGAAAATGTGATTGACACAATCGGAGTACATGAAGCAGTTTTGTGAACGTTTGCAGGTTCCAGGGGGGAAGTTATAAACAAAGATCCAGTAACCACGGGTTTTATTCATTTTCTTGCTCTCCTTTTCTTCCCACCACCTCCCTATAATAGCTACAACTCCCCCCTGGTAGTATAGCCAGAATGCAACCTCCAGAACTGTTCAGAGCCAAGCAAGGCTCAGCTCTCCAGATGGGGGATCAGGTGTGACACTTTCTCTAAAAACCTGTCCACCTGAAAACTACTTGTTCCCTTCATTTCAGGATTCTCAAAGTTCTGCGGAACCCTTTCCCAAAAAGATGAAAACAAGTATCATTCGCAGAATGGCAGTGTTCCATGCTGGCAAAGTCTCCGGTGAAGTGAACACCAGGGCTTCAGTGCAAGTGCAACAATTGAATTAGTGCAGTGCTGTGAGTGGCTTCTGAAGCCTTTGGTATCTCCGACACTGTAACAGGTACCAGCTCTTGCAGTTCCTACTCGCTTTTCTCTCCTCCTCTCCAAACCCTTCGCCACTTACCTAAACGAACCTCCAAGCCCGATTTACACAACAGCAGCTTTACCATAAATTGCAGAGGTATTCTTTCAACGTCTTCTCCCAACAACCCTCTCTGCTTATGGGAAATAATCGCCTTCTCATTCAGACCTTTGGACCATCAATTCCATTCTATAATTAACTCCCCGTATTCCCTCTGTCCCTCGCCCTCCCAAAAAATATAAGTGGTAAATTACAAAATCGACAGAAAACAATGATATTCAGACCAAATTTACACTGGGGTTTGAGGAAGGGGAGGAGTACCAACTAAATATGAGGAAAAAGTTAATGAGGGGGTGGGTGAGGATAAACCCCCGGCTCCCATAATCGCAACCTGTGGGACTAATGCTTTAGAATGAAACACACCGAGATATTGGGGCATTAAACTGTTTCCTTTGTAGGCAGATTAAAAACTACATTAAACACCCACACATTGTATATCTCTAGCTAGATACAGCTGCAGGTATCTGTACTGAAATTCTGTTTCGGAGGAGGAAATCGGGGTTTATAATTACCTTCTTTTTTTTTTTTAGTGTCTCCTTTGCAGTGATGGTCTCATAACCCTGTTACTCCTGGAGAGCTCTCCTGTGCGAGGGTGTTTTCTCTTTTTTCTAGGGGCTGGGTGCAGGACGCGCAGGTTATATAGCGGGGCCAGTGATGCTAAAGGAGAGGGAGGGGTAGAGGGGATCTGGGCGCCCCCTCTTAATAGCCTATAGCGCCTGCGCCCCTGGTGCTGCCTGGTAAACCCCTCCTCCCTCCTCTTTCCCCTCCTCTCCCAGCTTTCCCCGGCACGCGCCATATGGTAGTCCACGTCAAGCAAAGGGTCCGGGCTTCTCACGTGACCTGCCCATTTGTATTCAGCGGAGCTCTCGATTCCATCCCTTTGTGGCCAAAAGAAAGTGGCCATCTGTCGCCAGTGAGAGACTCTGCGGACCTGTTTGTACCCGCAGGAGAGGTTAACCCTTTCGCCGCTGGGAAGGGGAGCACTTTCCTGGCGCTGCTGTTGCTGCTCTGGGATTTGTGTGTTGTTTTTTAAGAGAAGAAATTTCCAGTAGAGTTGGTTAGCAGGAACGGGGAACAGATCCACTGAGGTTTCAGCATGTACATATCCTCCTTTCACGGTAATTGTTACTATCTCCTAGTCTGGTGTCCTCACCCCCACTCCTCACCTCTGCCGCGAGAGTGGGCGTTTGCAATTTCTCCACTTTCCCAGTGAAGGCACCTTTTAGCATTTTCCTCCCTTAGTGTATTTGTTTCCCTCACTGGAAACACAGCTGAGCATCTTTTAAAGATCTTTTAGACATTAAATGTCAATAATTGCAATGTCACACTCACCTAAACATCTCAAAAACTGATTTCCCGATTTTCTTTCTTTTCCTTTCAGGCACTTTTCATCCAGTCATGTGCGCTTGTTCACACTCCACACAGGTTCACACAAACACACATTTTAATGATATTGTTCACTATCGGAGTATCATTGCCTTCGGTTATCATCCATGCCTATATCTTTTGATCTATATAGAAGACCATGCGCTAGGTCGGGTTGTACATTTCCTTGAAAGTATTACACAGTCTCCTTTGTATGTTTCATGAACCAAGCTTTGCAGAATTTAACTTTGTCGCCAGAAAATTAAAATCCTTTAAAGATGTAGGTAAAGTAAGTTATATCTAGGGACCAGTGAGCGTTTCTATTAATACTTTATCAGAATGGTTCTTGCTTTCTTGATTATTTGGGGAAGAATGATAGGTTGTTTAGTTCTAGTTTGAAAGCAATGTTAGGTGCCTTCTCACTATTCACTAGCTCAAGTGCAAATCTGTAATATGAAGTGAAAACAAGAGCCGCGTGCTGTGCTCTACTTTTCAGACCCCTTTATTAATGCATCCACTTCAACGGAGGGCTAAGATGGAAAAATAGTTAATATGTATAGATCTTTACATTTAAATTACGATTCAAGATGAAGAATTAAGGTGCTATGCGTCGATGAAGCTGTCGAGTCTTGATGGCTGGTAAGCTTAACAGAATCAGACAGCTCTTTCTATGGTTTGGAGTTTGTGATGCACACTTTCCTCCCATTTCTGCTCGAAATTAATCCTCTTCTTTAAAAATCAATTGTCAACACAGTATTTTAAAAGACCATTTATAGGCAATTACTCTAAAAGACTTTAAACAGATCTCTTGAGTTCGCAAACATTGCCAAGTTTCATAGGGATGCATTTTAACAAGGAAGTATCCTGGCTTGCATGGTAACAAGTGGAGCTTTATTACTGGAACAGTACACATTATCCAAGGATTTAATCACAAAAGGGAAAGAAAGAAAATCATTTGTTTTGGCGTCATGCGGCTTTTAAATGTGAAACCAATAACTCTGCCTTTCAGGAACAGATTTGAAAAGTATTTTTTGTTGTTATTTTCAGGTCGTGTTATTTTTTAAATATTTTCATCACATGGATGATCTTACATGGCCCCCAGGCTTAGAGGTAAACATAAAACACCAGAATGAGACTTTCTGTCTTGATCATAGTTATCGATTAAGGATATCTGTCCATTATCCAGTTACTGTGTGTTGGTTTGTTTCAAGTTAAACTTTAGTAACGTGTAAAATCTATCTGGTATTTAATAACGGACAATGCTAATTATTTTAACTACGATTAAAGGACCCAGTCTGGACCTGGCCACGTTTCTATTTTAAGTTCTCATATTACATACCATTATGTTCACTTCGTGTGGAAAGGTGATGCGTCTCTGCACATCTGGATATAACCTGTTCTATGGGAAGCAAAGATGCAATAGAACTGTCTGCCTACTAATCTAAACCCTTTTACTGTGTGTTGTTTGTCTCCAGTTTCCATCTCTCTTATTTTGAGGCAGAAACACCCTCAGGTCGACAGGATGTTGTAGGTTTTGGCTTGGATGTTGTTGTTTTTGTCATTGTACTTTTAGGTCAACTTTAACGACTGGACTGGACACATAGTCAAACTGGATGGATTCTCCTCTCAACCTACTAATATAATGCATATTACACCTTTTCACTCTTTAAATGGATTGGTTTCAAGTTGCGTGGGCGAGGTTAGGGATAGCTAGATATTTTTATTTCAGGTTCTGAAATGTTTAAAATCGTATTTTGATTACATCTTATATTTCTTCAGCATTAAAATGTACAACTTAGAGATAAACTGGGATGACAAAAGATCAAAACGTAGATACAGTGGCTACGTTAAAAACCCAATAATAAACAGTAGAAAACTGTAATCAGGTGAGGTTTGCAATAAGCAGCAAGCATATTTTACGCACATGTCTATTTTAATATTTTTACATATTCCCGGTTTACATGGGCAAACTGAACTCACTGAACACTCTAGTTCGCCAAAATTATCCAACGATAATTGGGTCTGATATAGGGGACTGGGCTGATTTCTAAATTAGGGACAGGAAAGAAGTTCGAGGAGGAGAAGAAGCTGGAGGCTGCAGGTACAGAATATGTTTCTTGGTGCAGTTGGGGAGAGGCTGACGGCAAGGGCCAACAGGCAGGATATCAGAGAATTAGGGAGCTTTCTCTGTGTTGCAGACTGTTTCAAATTCACCCCGTCTGCCACTCACTCCCTGGTTCAGTCTTCCCCTCTGCTCCTCAGTCTCTAGTCTTAGCTAGCCCTCGTTCCCCTCCATTCTGCTTTACCTTCTTTCTCCCTGACTTGTTTGTTTCTGACTCCCTCGCTTTGGCTCTGCCTTTCTGGAATTCCGATCTCTCTCCCTTTCGCCTAACCTGTATGTTTGATCACGTTTAAGCATCTCCTTTTTTCCTGACTTTCAGCCTCCTCCTTCTCCATCTGGCTTCTGACTCAGCTTCCCCTTGTTTCCATTCAGGCTTCTCTTCCTCTTTCGAATTCTGACTCCCAGGCTCTATTCTTTCTTTCTTTCTTTCTTTCTTTCTTTCTTTCTTCGCCTCCCGCTCCCCGGGCGTGGGGGCTCCTGTTCGCCGAGCGGCACGCGAACCGCACGCGTTGTCAACAAAAGCCCCTTTTCACGGCTCACTGCCCCCATGCAACGTCCCAAATCTGCTCCCCTCTGCTACCCGCTTGCTGCTCATCTGCTGGCGCCTGCTCCTGGCCTGACGGTTACTTCGGCAGCAGGAGCAGAAGGAAGAATCACCGGCTGAGGGGCACGCGGTGGGGGAGGGGGGAGAGAAGCGGGGAGGGAGCTGGGCAAAGGGTAGACGGGCTGGGAAAACAATGGGGCAGGATAGGACTTCTGAGTCCAGCAATGCTCGTCTGCTTCTCTGCACTGCTGTGACTTTCCCCAAAGGAGGTGTCTTTCCTTCCTCAAAACAAAAGCAATTCCCAACGTCCGGAAAGCTGCAGGTCTCTTCCCTCTCTCCCAGCTCAGCTGAGCTGCTAAGCTAGCAGCTAACACAGAGCAGACACTCCGGGCGAAAGATTTACAGAGTCGGTAATACTGGGGCTTTGTTTAAAAAAAGAAAAGAAAAGAAAACAAGACTAATCAAATGTCCCAGAGCAAATGCTTTCGAAAATACAGGGAAGTGTGTGTTGCTGATCGAGGAGAGGAGGCGTAGGACGGCGTGGAAATGCTGTTAAAATGGCTTACAGTTGTCCAGAGTGAAAAATCCGTCCCAAGGAAATCTCTTGGGTTTGCTGCATTATCTTAATTAAGATAATTGATTCATATTGCACCTGCGAGAACGAAGGAAAAAGGACCCCCCCAAATAGCTTTAAGCTATTGGAGAGAGGAAGCCTTGCTTGTAATTTAGTGAATGATTTACTATATCAACAGCCCGGTCTGCCTGTCTCTCTTGTATTTGTTATTTATATTTTCTGCTGTCTTCCCAAACAACGAACGGGGCCAGACAAGGACAGAACACGAGTGTTTAAAATAAAAAGTTGCCAATATAGAATCCCGCCACCCCCAGCCGTTGGTGGATGTTGCCACTTACAGCTCATTCAAAAAGACTTAGATGGGCTTTGTATGTTGCTTAGGAGTTTGGGGGCGTTCCCATATATGCAGTGGTTCGAGCAAAGGTCTCACACCTGTTTACAGGCGGGTTCGGAAGCAGATTGCAGCCCGAATGGGAGCCCAGAGCCAGATAACAGACAAAGGCCGATCTCCCAGCAAAAGCGTTCGACAGCAAATTGGGATTTTTAATCTCCCTAGTCTGTGAGCAAAGTTGAAATGGTCCCTGTTAGTTTACATTCTGGACAATTGTGTGGCCAGCCAATGAATTTGACAGCAAAAATCGGAGGGGCAAACAGGAAGCAAATCAGCACCAAGGCCAGCTCCCAGTGTCAGTTACCCGATCTAGGCCACCGGACATTACCTCCACCTCCTCCGCTGTTTACATATCTCTCAAACGGCTTCCCTTCTCCGGTATCGTGCATGAACTTTTAAAGAGACGAACAATTTTAATTCCCCATTTCAGTGAAAGCACTGGCGCCCCATTTTATTTCCTTCAAACGACTGCAGATTACTACAAGTGAAAGTCTGACACACGCAATCACAGTGCAAACCGTCCAAACCAAATAGGGTTATGGGATTTCTGGTTCAGATACAGCCAGCTTTTCTTGCATGTCATTTAACTTATGGATTTTAAAAATACACGTGTTGCTCATACTGGGATCTGTTAATATCTTACAGTATAATATTTTAGAATGCGTTCAGGGCTGTGCTAGAGATTAATACAAATTCTAAATTATTTTCTGGTAGGTTTTTGCCCACCAGGAGGAAGTATTTTAATTACAGTGGCCTATTTCCCTCCCTCCCCCCCCCCAGTTAAATGTGGTATTTTTTTTTTAATTTTATAAATGTAAACTTCTATTTAGTTAATGGAAAATACATCACGACCAAGGTTTAATTATCAGCTTGCTAAGTGAGTCCCTTGGTCAAGTACATACAGTACAATTATGAAATCACAATAGATTTAAAATATCATTCTAATTGATTAAAAAAACTCCAAAACACATCACAGAAGTGTGTGCCACTAAAACAAATATCTAGATGCTATTGTTAGGCCAGCAACCGCCTGGGCTAGAGTTTAAGGACTGTCAACAAGTCTGTGCTATTGGTGTCAAACCACCTCTATTATGAGGAACTAGGATTCTTATCAGACGGGATTTAGACGCTGTTGTAACTGAAAAATCTAATTATTTTTTATCCTGGCAGTTACCCCCAGAGTCTCACCTTGTTTAAATAAAGTCTTTTCTTTCCTCTTTAACAAACGCATTTCCATTTGAATTAAATATTGATAATTTGACCTTTTAGTTCCTTTAACTAATCAAAAGAGAAAAAAAATCCAAATGTAGATCCTAGTGCCTTGCCCTGGTGAGTCTTTCCGCTTGAGTAGGCACTGAGATTAAACGAGTCAAACTTCCTCTTTCATTGCACTCTCTTTGCACTAATTGCTTATGCAAAAATGCAGATTTGTATTAATTAGTAACTCCACTGATTAGTTTGGTGGTATTTTCACATAATAAATCATGCTGCAGACACGATTTCTTGGCACATCCCCAGTAGTGGCTCAGGATGCAATAAGATTTCCATATTAAATAAAATCTTAGGCTAAATCTACCTCTTCGTTGCAGGTACACTGTGTACCACCTGCTATATGCACCTGCTACGGGAAATTGCTTTCAGTCCCCGGCAAGCCTCTTTCCTTTCCTTAATGACGCACCATTCCTCCTAGGGTGTACACTTTAAAAAGGGAATCATGAATTAAAGCATCAAAGAATTAGACAAATGAGACATTATTTTAACCTTTTCAAAATTATGCGGCTCAGTTTTTAAGGACACAAACCTATATTATTATAAGTATAGGACATAAAGAATCTCCTTCACTCTCACCACCTGCCTTTTTGTGCTCCTGTACAGTGCCCATCGTTGTGTCCACTACATCTCCCCGCTGCCAGATTATAAACTATACACACACAAAGATATATTTTTTCTGTTTCTCTCCCCTTCCTCCAGACTTCATGGACTGGACTTTGGGTTATGCAATTATTTTTACTTATTTGTATTTCAGGAGAGCCTAGAGGCCCCAAAAGAGAAGGGGCTTCATCATGCGCACACCTCATGATAGCTAGCCCCAACCCAAAGAGTTTACAGCCTATAAAGCTATCTAATAACCTAGGTTATATAGTATATAGAGAATGATGTGGAATACAATAGACATTTCTTAGAGAAAGCTCTCAGGTAATTCTTTAATAATCATCCTAGCTAATACATATTCATCTGATTTACTAGGACAGTTTTGGTCTTGTTTATGCACGACCCATATGTAAATATACTATACATGCACTATATTTCTTACTGATACCACAGGCCCTACTTTCCTCTAGCAATCACTGCCACATTTCCAACACAAATAACAGGAAACACTGTGCAGGAAGTGGCACTCAAAAGAAGAGGAAAATGTTTCAGAGGCGATATATTGAGGGGGACACTGGGACCACTTCCTCATAGGTGATACTTTCAGGGCCAAATCCTGCTTGCCTTGCTCATGCCAAGTATCTTGTTGACTTCAGTGGGGCCACTGCCACGAGTAAAGCCTGCAAGGTCAGACCTTTGGCCCTAAGTCTAAGGACTATAATGGGATGAAAGAGGAACAAACACAGGTGCCAGCAGATTATCTAAAGCTTTGGTGAGATTAAAATGCTGTCTCAATATGAGTTATTACATATCCTCTAAATAGAAATCTCCTTAGTGTTGTCTTTAAAGGGACTGCTTTTGTTTTCCCTCCTTAGGAAATAATTAAAATCTGAAAATACTTACAATACTTTTTCCATTCACTCACAAACTGAATGTTCTGCTGAATTCTGAGCAAAAATATTAGCTCTGCTTGAGTTCCTCTCTCAAAATGATACTGAAACTGTTATCAAAACACGATTATAGTACATACAAAATGATTCTAACTCACATTCAAAATGTGGCTGTTGTAGGTATCCATTGATAATAAAACAAAAAATGTTAAATCAATGACCGATTGGAATGAAAAAAAGATATTCCAATCATCATTACATCTGATATATTGCAGCTTTGTTTCTACCTCTCTGACTCAGCTCAGTCTATATTTGAAGCATCCTGCAGTGAGCTGGACATCATGGAAAATTCTTTGTCTATCATAGTCCAATAAATAAAACCACCATCCTTGTAGAATCAGCCCACTTCAAGCTGTTTCTTTCTAAGCAGGATAGGTGTGTAATAGGGTGTTTGCCCTAAGCCAGCCTGATTATAGAATGAGCCGCACCAGAGGAGACTCAGGCACTTCCGTATAAAGAGCAGAAGGTGGTAGTAGTAATGGGAATAAGAACCACAGTGAAGTGTTGATAAAGCCTGGCAGGAAGCTCAGAAAGCAAGGAAAGCTCTTCAGGCACTGAGGCCTGGGAGAGACCCTGATTAATCAGAGAAAAGATGGAGAGACCCCAGAGGAGAACTTAAGAGGCTGGGTAGGAAGTAGCCTAGGGAAATTACAGCATAGGTACAGGAGCAGACATACCTTTTTAGTAAAGGACCTGGGCTGGAATCCAGTTCTCCTACCAGCCCCAAGGAAGGGGGCGTACAAGCCTATCATAAGGGTTATTGAGCACAGCAAGGGGCCTGCAGGCTGATCTGAAGACAGGCTGAGGAAGAGCTCCAGAGAGGTGGAAAAATCTTTGTGCTAAAAGTGTTTTGGGGATTATTAGTTTGGACTACTGTGACCCCAGAAGGCATGGACCTGAGACAGTGACCTGGTTTGAGAGTTACTGTTGGAGTTAGCACCACTGCCTTGGAGCAACTGTTGGCAGGGGGTGCTAGTGGTGAAAGAGCTGCTATGCCATGACAGGATGCCTAGTGATGAGTGAACTTGGCTACAAGGTGTAAACTTTGAAGGGTTACATCATACATTATGTACAATACAATTGTTTTGAGTGACCTTCCCTTCTCTTTCTCCCCCAATCTCCACCACCTGTGTCACCCAGTGGCATTTCACAGTCAATTTAGGACCCACTATGAGACTGTGTACTGTAAAGTGTGTCTTGCTTTTAATAGCTCTTTAGAAGTGTTGACACAAAAAGCAATCCTCTTTCTGACAGTTATCAAAAATCATCCATCCCAGCTGTGAATCTTCTTTTCATTAGAACTCTGTACTGATGCACATGCTGCACTCTTTCTCCCCACACTGATGTTCTCTCCAAGCATCTTAACCAAGGAACAAGTGTCCAAATGGGTATAAAATATTTGAAAGATGTGGTATTGGGTACACTTGAGATATCAATCAGCATCTCTTTTCACAAACAACAATAAGGGTGGTTGCTGTTTAGGGAATCATTTCTTGAGTCCGTAAATGGATGTGGCTCTTCATGGACCTAATCCAAAGACCACTGAAGTCAACAGAGACTCTCATTGACTTTAATGAACTTTAAATCAGGCCCCATATCCTGGCTTTGTTCAGCCCATGTAGAAAGGGAAGTCAGTTACCTTTGTGGTATCATCAACTCTATCCATTTTCCAGGACCCTCCATATTGCTCCTGTAGGTTCTGTTATACATGTGTGACATGGGCATTGTTTACCCTAGCCCAACTCTCAAGGAAATCAGAGCAAAAGGTCATACAGATAATATTACCTTTTGTGTGAAATCCCTCCATGCTGGAGTACAAACACTAAAAGGTAGTTCCAGCAGCATGTTCTGTCTAGGATTCTCTGGCAGTCTGACCCCAGTGAAGCTGCTCAGCTTAGGAGCCAGAGGGCAACAGGAGGCTCAGGAAATGATGTAGACCAACAGTGCCTCCACACAACTGGTTTTGTGCCTCTATGAGATACTCAGGACTTATCTGGGGAGATCCACTAGGTTTGGGAGCTTTCCACCCTTTATGATGGACCCCAGCTTCCCACTGCCTGACATTGGAGGCAATGGCTCAAGGGAGTTCCTCAGAGAAATCCTCCCCTCTCGTCCTTCTGTGGCTTTTCCCATGGGTTCTCTCCCATGGGGATGGTGAGTATGGTTCTCTCCCACTGGCTTCAGCAGTTAGAACAATGACTATTATGACTTGGGCTATGTAAATTTAACGGCAAATGTTCCATCAGATACAAAGTACCGTGTGCCCTGGCTTTTGTTCTCTCATTGTCAGTCCTTTATGTGTATTTTTCACTAGTTTTATTCTCATTTTTTCTATTGTAGTGCTTGGCCACATTCACAACATTTCTTCTTGGTTGAGAGCTATTACCAGTTCTATTAGTATTTACTATTTTTAAGTATAAATGTGACATACATTTTTCCTTCTTATTCTGTTTTACATCCTTCTCTCTCCTTCAGTCTTTCCCCCTTCTCCTCTTTCTGGTTCCCTGAATGCTCTTTCTCCCTTCCCCTTCCCCCCACATCTCTCTTCTCCTTGCCGTTTCTTTTCCAGTTAATACTCTCAGGCCTTGACTAGACTAACTACCACATTTTAAAAGTCTAGCATAGACAGGGTACACTGCCTTTGCATGTGTTAAACTGATAAAGTTAAAACCTAAGCCAGAGGACCTTGCCTACTCTAGACTTTTAAAATGTTGGCTACTATATGTGAGCGCACATGGTCTAATATAGCACCTCTAAGTCCTATTAGTCTAGATAAGGTAGATAAGGCATGGAGAACTGCCTCCAACCCCAAAGGATCTTGAGGATCTACTGGGATAGGAATCTGTCTATCTTATGTAGCCTGTCCCTTCCCTTACAGCATGGCTTCTGATGCACTTAGTGCATCTTTCACATTAATCTATGTAAACTTCTCTTTCTGAGAGAGACACCACTAACATCTGCTTGGATACCTTCTGGGTTCAGAGAAAAGCATGTCATGAAGAATGGTGGCTTTCTGTCTCCACCTTGCCCCTGCCATCCCTTACACTCCTTCTCCTAATCCATGAAGCCTCAACCTTATGGCATTTACAAATAGTCTTCTGTGTGCTTCCAGGAGAGGCAGAACATGCTGTTGAACCAGTGCTTCCCCTCTCCAAACTAGGGTGACCAAAATCGGGACAGTCCCGATATTTGGGGCTTTTCCTTTTAGAGGCTCCTATTACCTCCTCATCCTGTGACCTGATTTTTCACACTTGCTGTCTGGTTTCCCTACTCCAAAATGATGCTCCAATTACATGCCACTATCAGAATATAAATATCTACTACTACAACGTCTCTGTTCCCCTTCCACTCTTATAAGAGGATGGGAGTATGTGGCCTTTTCTTAGTCTTTCATTGTCAATTTGCTATAATATTTACTTTTTTATGCTAAAATAATGGGCCTTATTCTCCTAGGATTACCACCCATTCGGACAGAGCGGGTTTTGGCATGTATGTCCAGGTACCATTTGACAAGCCCTGATGTCTGCTTTTTTGATAGTGGAAACTGCTCACTGCTGATTTGAATGTAACCCACTCAGATATGCTTATCCAATGAACACTCACCATCCTTGTGCAAGAGGGGGACACAGCCCAGCCAATCACAGCCCAACACCCTGCCCACCCAGCCAATCCCACAGACCTCTGTTTCCTGCCCACTCCTGACTGCCCAAATGGGGAAAGTTTGGAAAGTTTCTCAGCCTGGAGTTTGGTGGGATGTGTGAACTGGGCAAGTGTGCAACAAATGGGGGGGGGGTGCTCCCCTCCTCTCCTCTCTTGGGTGGGTATGCTGCAAATTGGGGAGCAGCTGGTTCTCTTTCCTCCACATGCCCACAGTGTGTGCAAGTGGATAGGGCCTTAG
Source organism: Mauremys reevesii (assembly GCF_016161935.1). Classification (NCBI taxonomy): domain Eukaryota; kingdom Metazoa; phylum Chordata; order Testudines; family Geoemydidae; genus Mauremys; species Mauremys reevesii. Next base: position 32,680,545 of record NC_052633.1, on the reverse strand, counting down.
CTGGTCCAGGTGGACACCAGGGGACCTAATTGGGTTTAGGGCAGGCTAGATAGCTTGTGTTAACTAAGCCCATCCTTAACTTGACCATTTTTTCCTGATCTAGACAAAACTCTAGCATGGACAGGCCCTTAGCAATGGGATTTTCAGTGCCACTGAGAGCAATGTACACCTCTTTTTCAAGTGTAACAGTTGTGCAAGAAATAGGATAACTGAGCCTGTATGCTCCCATGTGTGTTCTGTAGCTGGAGCAGCTATACGCTGTGATTCTGACTGTGCAGTACTGCATGCGCATATACCAGTTTGAACACAGGAAGCCTGGCACCTATTGATGTATGCACAATCAGGCAAACAGTATGAAGGGTAAGCCAGAATTTGACAAATCCATACAGGTATATGGAGTGTCCACTGCCGATAAGGATTAGGAGCATGACTGCCTGATGCAAACGGTTTGAGTCCTGGACAGGCTCTCTTGAAACTCCTATAACTAGTTGTGCTTATATCTACATACCTGTGATCACCTCTGAGCTCCAGCTGCTACCAAGTATCAGACATGAAATAGGCCACCCTGCCATTTATTACCAAGAAACTCCTAAACAAACCTAGAGTTTTCATCCTCCACCTCCAACGTCCATCCCCATTGCATGTCTTCCAGATGACCATGCTTAATAGAAGATGGAATTTGAATGGTTATCCTGTATGTAGGCCTTAGGAACAGGAGAATTCAGATTCGAAAACAAGTTTTGAATTTATGAACTTATTGGAAAATACAGAGGAATTCAATAGGCCACTATGATGGATTACATTTATCTCCAGAAAATGTTTCATCTGCCATTTCAATTCTTAATATAGTGGTGAATAATTTGTAAAGAATACCTGATCTAGTGAATTTTGCCTTCTTTTTGTTTCACTGATTATCTACATGCAAGCTGTGTTTTCATTTATCAAGGTGATGCATTTTATAATTTCTGTGAATATTTATTGGCCTGTAGCTCATTTTTGAACAGTTCTTTTGAGTATTAATATTCAAAATGTGAGCTGTTTGAATTTTTCAATGAGCATTTTTAAGAAGAATTTTTGCTATTTTTACCAGCTCTAGCAAATATTAAAAATAATAAAACATAAGCTTGTCTTGGCTTTACTCTTGTTCTTAGCACAACAGGATCACTTCTGCAAGTTTCTGAATAGTATCAAATCCAATCCAGTGGCCATAAGAGATGGACAGCAGAAGTTTAAAACCTTTCAGGTTTTAGTGGCAGAGGATAACTAGCATATGTGATTTTTAAAGGTTATGTGGGGAGGAAGAGATTGCTGTCTAGTTCTATTTCTTCAAATACTGTAACTTCTCTTGAAATTAAATACATTTTCAAGGGCTTGAATTTGATCCAAAGCTCATTGAAGCCAATGGGATTCTTGTCTTTGCTTTCAGCAGGTTTTTGATAAGGCCCATAAAGCTTGGATCTCTTGTTTTGAAATAAGTGATAGGTAAGGATTGTTAATCATCATCACACTAAGTACCAAGGTTAATTACACAAGCCATGTGTTCTCCAATTGGCCCATCTGTTGTGCATTTCTTATATTTTATCTTGTCATTGGTTTAGATTGTCTCTCTACCACAAGAAGATTATTTCCTCTTTTCTTTTGGCTTTGTTTAAAAAGTGTTAATTCCTTCTTGTCCTGCTTTTCTTTGTTCTCTGTCCATCTTTAACATTTTTGCAGTGTTGTTGTAGTCCTATTGCCTCCAAGATATGAGAGAGACAAGGTAGACGTCTGTCCCACCTTATATGTAGCTCTCACACTCTGGTTACCTTCTCCAGACCTGAGGACGAACTCTGTGAAGCTTAAAAGCTTGTCCCTTCCACCAACAGAAGTTAGTTCAATGAAAGATATTGCTTCATCTACCTTGTCTCCCTCATGTTTATCAAAAGAGTAAATAAATGACTTTAGGGAATGCCTCTTAACTAAAGCTAAGTGAACTATACAAAGCAAACAATTTACTTGACAAATTTAATCACTTCTCCTGCTGGCAAATAAGGCCTATGAAGTTGTTTGCAATTTTTATTATTTTTGTTTGCTCTTAAAATGATTGAATATTTATGGAAATAAATTTCAGCTTTTTGATTGCTCATGAACTATTCAACATTTCTTTGCGTATTTACTCTTTGTAATTCATGCTGTATGACAGGGCTTCTATGCCACAATGATATTCATTCTGTTCCCTGACTGGATGGCTGAATATATCATAAGCTGGAAAGAGCCTGCACAAGTCCTTAACAGGGTAAAAATGTATTCATGTGAATATTCACAATACTTTCTCTTTCCACTAGTATTCTTTGTGAGCAACAGCAACAACAATAAAATCACTCAGATGAATATACACGGAAAGTTAATTAAAAGGTTGTGAATACTGTTAAAGTAAATTTGCAGTTTTTATTTGAATGTTGTTTTTTAGTGTTCACCCAGTCTTACTTTCAGTGCTATCTTCCGTAGTTTGCATAGCTACTTTTCATAGATGATTATTTAAAGTCCATTCCTGCTTTCATTCCACAGTTTATACTTAAGTGGTGTCATTAAATACTTTGCTGCCAGCTTAGTTCATTTATTAAAGCTTTATTTTACAAGAAAGCTCCTGAGATGCAATATTTAATCATTTGTCTTGTCCTTGAATTTTTAATTCAATGAATAACTTTATCTGCATTCAGTAGTTCATAAAGAACCAAGCTAATCCATCTGAATCTATGAAAAATCAGTCTAAAATATCACAAATCCCTCTATAGACTAATTTGGGATGTTCTTGGTCACATTTAAATACCACATTTTGCGTTTTTCCTACCAGTGTTTTGAGAACTGCATTAAATAAGTTTATATCTTCCCTGGTGAACTTAGTTTTTCATTTTCAAGGCCTTTGGTAATCAAAAATATAACAAATTGGACATGTGCCGCTTCACTTCTGCTTGACGTTCATATTTGGTACTCAGTATAAAAATACTAATCAAATTTGTAGATTGTGTACTCCCACTTTGAGCTCTCAAGCTAATAATTATAAATCCCCCCTCCCTCTAAAAAATCATCCAGCACTGAACAACCCAATTTGATTAATATTTAGATTTTTTTCATTATTGCACTGAACTTATAGCTTTAATTCCTAGCTAATACTTCATGTAAGTCTTTACACAATTCTGAGGACCTGCTGGAAATCATAGTGATTCCAGCCAGAAAGGTGAACAGTGTAGGTGGAGGTTACAAGTTAGCTAAGCAAGTAGCTCCATCTTCAGGACAGCTAGAAAATCACTGCTAGAAATCAGCTTGAGCTGCTTAGGCCTGTACTCAGATGTGGCCGTGCTTAATAAGAGGTCTCCCTGTGAGACTCAGAGGAGAGATGTATCTTTTTAGAAATAAAGGTTTCAGAAAGTTTGTCAACTTTAGAAATGCAGTAAAATACTTTCTTTCTTTTCAAGGGCTATCACAGAGCCAATGAATTTGAACCCAGAACTGCTATATCATTCTTTATCCTGTAAACCTGGGGTCAAATCCTCAGCTGGTATAAACCAGCAAGGTTCCAGTGAGCTGAGTGAAGGTACATCAACTTATACCAGCTGAGGAGCTGGCTTATGATGTCCAGGAAGAAAATTTGCTAAGAAATTGTTGATTTCAATTCTATGGATAAGGCAGGAGAGAAGGAAAAGCCAGTCCTCAGACTGCAAGCTTCTTATATTTTGATATGTCTCTATGCCTTCATCTCATCATATAGCAAATGGCCATTTCTTCCCTTTCACTGGAACTAAAGAAGTGCACGTATGCCCCACAATGAGCTCGGCAGAGGCATCTGTGTGGGCTCTTGTGAAAAGGCATTTACAGTCAAGGGTTCTTGACTGTAAAACTCTTCTTGGGGGCAGTCAACAAAGCAAGCTCCTAAACCTCCTAAACAAAGCAAGCTCCTAAACCTCCTAACATTCACAGTATAGGGTCAAAGGAATTGCCATACCATGCCAGACCAGTGGTGCATCTAGGCAAGATTCCTGCCTCTGAGAGTGGCCAATACCAGGCTCTTCAGAGGAAGATGCAAGAAGCCCCACAGCAGGCATTTTTTCCTCTAAGCCCCATTAGTCAGAGGTTGACTTATGCTTTGCAGCATGAGGGTTTATTTCTTTTCCCAAACTCTTTAGTTTTGTTATCCTTACAATTGTAACGCTGGATGTTTAGGCCAAGTCTTTGCCGGTTGAATCTAAACTAACTTCTTACTTCTCTGATTTTCCTTCCTGGTGGGTTTTAGCTAAATGGGGGATGGGTTAGCATTGTTACCGAGTGTGAAAGGTTACAAATTGGTGTTTATGGGGGTATGTGTGTGTGTGTAGTGTCAAGATGTCCCAGTATTTGATACTCTATATGTAAAATAAATACGTCCATGGAGTTTTATATTCACATGTCAAGACTTCGGGTGTGATGATTTTCTAATCAAGTTCCTTATTATTAACCTACCTGCCTACATTCCAATGCACAATAAATAAATAATTAAAGATCAACAGAGATAGGGTTTGATCCTGCAGTCCTTAATCAGGTGGCTAAATCCATTGTCCTCAGTGGAACTAATGATGTGAGTAAGGGTTTCTGGATAGGGACCATAATGTATACAATGAAAACAGGATGAACAGGTCTTTTTCTTATGCAAATCAGCAGCCAGTGGTAAGGAAAGCAAAGGTGAAGGCAAGAAAACTAACAGTGAAAAACAACGATGATCCATGCAAATGCTTCGGAGTCCATCTGCAAAAATAATGCTATTGGGTGCTGTGTGATCTGGATCATGGGTTTCCACCAAAGGGCTTCATTTCAATGAAGTGGGCACTACTACTGTGTGTATACAGATTACATCCAAGAAATAGAGTCCAATATGGCTTAGCTTGTTGTAATCTCTTCTCTGTGGTAAAAGGCTGTGAATTCTAATTTTACATAAGAATTAGGGTAAAATTTTCAAAATCACCCAAGAGACTTAGGAGCCTAAGTTCTATTTTCAACAGTTAGGTACTTAGGCGCAAAAGTCTCATGCAAAGTCATCAGGACTCAGGCACCGAAGTGAAAAATTCACTTTTGAAAATAGGACATAGGCGCTTTTGAAAATGTTACCTTTGTTCTGAAAGGCAAGGCTGTATCTGTATTGCAAGCCAAAGGAAGGTTTGTGCTGGGAGAGATTTTATTCTTTAAATGAGCCACTAAGTAGAGGTACGTTCTCTCAATAGCTGGCAACTGTTCAGAGCTTCTTTTTCTGGTAACCTGTGGGTTAAAACCCCCCTGGATCTTCTGAAGACTGGGGGTGAGAACCACTTTATCAGTGCCTATTATAGTCTGAGTCTGAGTGAATGACATTTTAATTTCTAAGGTTGTGTCTGAGCTATTGTTCTGCATATAATGCATTTGCCTAAACAGTTAAGGTCTGATTTAAAGATAATTGAAATCAATGAAACCCTTACTGCACTACCAGGGCCAGATCCTCAGTTGGTGTAAATGTAGCCATGGCTTACACCAGCCAAGGATTGGTCCCTCATATCTAATAACTCACCGATTTGTAAAGTGCTTTAGTATCAATATGAAAAATACTAAGTAAAACCACATTCTATAAACTACTAAAGCACGGGAATTAGCAAAAATACCACAGAACAAGAAGCAAGCAAGTATGGGAATAACAGCACATGATCGTTACAGGAATGTGAAGCATGAGGCTGTTTGCTTTATCCTGAACTGGCTGTGACTCCTCATTTGCGCTACAAATTTTGATCTGTGCTCAAGAAGCACTTCTGGCACAGGCTGTGTTGGGGAGAAGAAAGCCCCTCCTTTGGTTTTACCCTCTTTGTGTGTGTGTGTGTGTGTGTACAATTTTTATATCCATCTCCCCATCTCATCTCTTTCATCTACCTGCACACACTAAACCTAATAGTGGGGAACTCAGACTCTCACATTGTTTGAAAATATAAAGGCTGTCAATCATTACCTTTTCCTTCCTTCACTGGAGAAAAGATGGCAGAGTTATTAATGTGTAGTTCCTGACAGATGTTGACAAGGGAGAAGCATGTAACTAACTCCCTTGGAGCTGCTGCAGAGACCGATTAGCATGCTTGTCTTGTGTGATCCAGGGCCCCCAGGGAACCTCCAGATATGTCAACATCTGGCCAGAGAATGGAATTTTCAAGACCCACATCTAGGGCATATACATTGGAGACCTTTAATGAGTGATGGGAGAAGTGTATAATTCTGCAGTTAAACTGCATTATAATAGACTATTGCCAGCAGAGAAAGATCTCCCAGAAAACAGTACCTTTTAGTTGTTGCCACTGCAGTACCAGCTGCTGCAATGTGAAGCAATCCAATGGTCTGAGCAAGAATATGGGACTTTTCCATCACCTCATCTCTCTGTTTTAACATGATAGTTCTGTGTATTAGGGCTAATCAGAAAAATCTCAGGTTTCTCTCCTTCATATTTATTATTTATTAGACAACCAGGAAAGTAAAAAGACTAGGTCCATGCTCTAGAAAGTTTTAAATTAGTGCCCAGAGTATCCTGTGATCTTATGGCCACTGACTTTTCTGCAGAATTGACCCATTGCTACCAAACTGGTTCCAGAGTAATTTTTAAAAAACGTTGTTAGCCTTTCTGATTGTGAAGTTAATCTTCCAAAGGTAAAGTGAGTGCAATCCACTACACTATTGTTTTCCAGCATCTCCAGGCAGCCTAAAGCAATAGCTGCGAGAGGGGTGAACTACCTCCCTTAGTCTCACTGGAGTGCTGACTCTAACCCTAATGATGTTAGTTTAAATGGCATTTTGTTAATTAGTTCACTGAAGCCACTTTAGCAGAAACATTCAGCTAATGTACATGTCCCTTGTTCTTTGAACAGTGGTGAATACTTAAGCAAGGGGCAGTTGGTTGCTCTCAAGAGTAGCTGAGATGAGGAACTAGGAGTTCAAGCCCTCTCTCCAAATTTAATATCTCCTCAGTTCCTATCCACCAGGGGTGAGAGAGAAACATGAATTCCCTCCCTGTCAAGCACCCTTGTACTCTCTCCTTTGTTCATGGAAGGAACTTTCCACAAAGCCACTGCCTTGTCCTCCCTTAAACTCTACTCTGTTGTGATGCCTACAAAACACTTGACAAGAGCTAGGCAGCTGGTGTGGTGCTTGTCAGGCGCATCTCATTGTTACCTTGTGTTCCTCCCCGCTGTTTGTTATATTCGCTGGTTGTCTCTCATCTTATACTTACAATGTAAGCTTTTTGAAGCAAGTACCATCTTTTTGTTCTGCCTACCACAGCAGGGTCCTAATCTTTGACCGGGGCTCACACGTGCTACCACAATACAAATAATCAATAATAATAATGATGAATGGATTTCTGGGTGACAATTTCATATCACCTCTCATTCTTTCCTGGATGCCAAGTACCGCTTCACAGCTGCCAGAACCTCCAGTTTTCCCCTCACATGCAACTATTCATTTTCAGGACAAAATTCTGACACACTCTGTAAATTGAAAATGTGAGGCAAAGAATAGCACATTGACTGTAATATGAGATTAAATAACACAGAATACTGTACTGACCACCTTCTTGATTTTCATAGTTGAATGACTCCCTCCTCTTTTAAATTTGCATGAAGCTACCACAGGATTTGCTGAATACAGGGGCCTCATCTTACCAGCATCTAGGTCCAGGTTGCTGTGGGAGACACAAGGACTTGATTATAACCGAAGTGTCTGAACCAACCCTCCCTGAAATCAAGTAGGTCAACATTTTTTAAAATGGGTCCCTAAAATGAGTCTCCTGGGTTCATATATCAACATTAAACTAAGGATTTGCAGTTGGGATTTTTAAAAGCTGTCAGCAGTGGCCTAACTCTGCTCCTATGAAAGTTAATGAGAGTTTTACCACAGATGTTAGCAGGGGCAGAGTTAATCTATTCCTGTGCACTTTTAAAAAGGCCACCCTCAGAGTTGAACTTGAGGCATCAGGTTTTAAAATATTGACTTTAATGGTCATTGGATCATGCCCTAAATAGTGCTCTATAGAAGAAGAAAGGTGAATGGGATGTGCCAAAAGTAAAGTTATTGAGTGGAGAACTTTATCACACACTTTAGTTCTGAGCTTTTAATTATTCCTTGTCTTTTTCATGCTTCTCTCCTTATGTCAATATTGTTGGTGGCACCAATGCCCATTGGTGTCACTTGAATCATGTAGGAACTTGAGGTCATATTTAGAAAGGAACATTTCATCCCTGTTCATACACATTAGGTCTTTCCTCCCCCAGATATCAGATTTTGGCTTCTAAATGTGGACGTGTTTAGTTCTTTCTTTCACTTTGTTGAGTGTGCATTCCTTATCTTCCTGGACATGTCTGGATTAGATATCCACCATAGGACTGTGCTCACTGACAGGCATAAGAGGACTTCTTTCCACCCAGATGAGAGGAGATGGTAGCAATGTTTAGAGAATTTGGTGAGAATTCCAGCTAGTAGTTGCAATTGCTCATATTAATAGCAAATTTAAAAGGTGCTCCCAGCAATGATTTAAAAAAAATATTGTCGATATCCACAGTTACCCATCCAGAAAGCAGAGATGGAAGAACTAATGTTACCAATTCAAGATACGAACTAGTTCAAGTCCTAGAGTTTTTGCTCAAGTCCAAACAATCTCAAATTATCCCAAACTGTATGCTCTTACACGTTGCTATTTATACTCTTCTTTAAAATATTTATATTGTCTTGGTTAGGCATAAAGACAATGATTTTCAAACTTTGGCATCTATATCAGGTACCTCTGGAAAAAAAGGCCAGTTTTATTTAGGTGCTTATATATGAATGTAGGTGTCAAAAATTGAAAAAACGTGCCCCAAAGTATTGATCTTCCTAAGGAATTTAGATATATGTGGCATTTTTAATTTTGACACTTGGTGGCGCTGCAGTTAATGTTTATATTTCTCTAAGGTTTTCTTTTCCCTTGTGATTTTATTTTTGGTTTGCTTTCTCCATTTCTAGATGTTACACTGTATTTTGTGGTGCAAGTAACACCTTTGCTGTCTCTGGGTTTTTTTTAAAGACTCAAAATGAATTGGAATTAGAAATTATTGAAGAACCTGGAGATGTTTCAATACATGTTAATTAAAAAATATCCGAGTTATGTATTATTACAAAACATGTGAGTACCACTGCAGTAAATCATTTCAAATGTAAGCTTGCCATCCTGTGATTTGGAGTATAATGTGTCAATATATAACACACATATAAAATTACATCCAATCCTTTTCCCTGTGGTAGAAATCAGCTACAGCTATTCCCAACAGCCATTGAAGTTAACGGGAGATTTGTCTAAGTAAACGTGGTAGGTATAATGATCTTGGGGTTCATTAAATAACAAACCAGTGAATGATAAAGGAATAAAACTTTAATGAAACAAACCAGAGAGCTTCTATGGTGTTCCCCAAACAACAAGGAGGAGAGTGGCACCTTACAGACTGACAGATTTATTTGGGCATAAGCTTTTGTGGGTAAAAAACCCCACTTCTTCAGATGCATTCTTCAGTTGCATCTGAAGAAGTGGGTTTTTTGCCCTCGAAAGCTTATGCCCAAATAAATCTGTTAGTCTTTAAGGTGCCACCAGACTCCTTGTTTTTTTGTTTTTTTTTTGTGGATACAGCCCACCATGGCTACACCTCTAATATGTGGTGTTCCCAACTTCCACCTCCAGAGCACATCTCCAAATTCCCAAACTCAAACACAGCCCCTTTTGAGGGAGCATCTCCAAATCGCAATCTTTCATAAACATCTCTCTACAGTAGGCAGATCAAGTTCATATGGTATAGAGTTCCATGCATAACATGTAATCAAATGATGGTCCCCATTGTTGCAGATTGGGACAAATGCTGCCCCCAGTCTTTCTAGTAGTTTCAAGTGGTTCATCCCCAGACCCACAGATCTCAGGGGAACTACTGCAGGAAAGGGGTTTCTATGTTGAGGCCTTGTACCTCTGCTCTGCTATGAGGTCTTTCAGGTCTCCTGACCCCAGGTCAAAATGGCTCCATTGAAGGTGTGCTGCTAGGCACTCCCTCAGTGACTGTTGTCTCCCAAACCATCCAATAGAGCTTTCATGGCCCGGAAGTGGACTCACATATTATAATGATGGCTCAGTGAGCATTGATTCTTGCCCGTTTGTATTGCAAGTTTGGGGTGTGCTCTGTGTTAGGGGAGAGAATGTCATGAATAGCAGCTATCTCTTTGGCTCCACCATAACTGGCCTCACTTCCAACTCCCTGCAAACAATATACTTTGTTTTTAGGAAGGAAATAACAAAGAATATTAATTATTAGGACAAATATAATTTTTAAGTGCAAATCTCTAGTACTGGTACAGAAAATAAATAAATAGTACATAATACCTGCACAACATTATATTTAAATTGAGTCCCCAAAGATTTCCATTTAAATCTACCTTCATATTTATTGATCTAGTTAATTCTATCTATTTTTTAAAGTTAAAGAACCAAAGAAGTAACAGTTTACGTATGGTAAGCGGGAGCTAGAACAAGATTGCTGTTACAGACATAAAGGAAAATAATCAGGTCACAGCCTTAAAGCAAACAAGACATTTTTATGACAGAAAATGTAGTGAACATGTGCAAATTGAAAAAGGTAGATGAAGGAGCATAACAAATTGTGAGTGATGGTTATGTGCCACCAGCTGTTCATGGAGAAATGATGGAAGGGCTACAGTGATATGGGAAAATTATCTCCTCCTCTATACAGTAAAGTATGTTCTGACTGGTGGTGCCATGTGGTGAAAGCCTCAAACATATGGCAAGATCAATTTTGGTTTTAGATGTATGTTTTTAATGCCTCTTAACATTTGATCTTCACATTTCATTGGTCTCAGTGGATGAAAGTGAGCATCTCGTAACATTCTGCTGCTTTACAGAGGCTGGTTTTACATTGGTGGTCTTTGGAGTTGGAGAAGAAAGGAGGTAAATTTAGCCTCTAACAAAGGGGGATCTAATAACAGCAGAAGGGGACATTCATAAAGAAGTCACTAAATTAGAGCATATTCCACTTATTCAGGCTTCAAAAGGCTAGAGGATGTGACAAGTGCCCTTGCAGTCTAGTTCCTTTTTGAACAGTTATTGGCAATGTAGTCATTCCTCAAGAGTCAATGCTGTTTGTTTTTCTTAATTTACTTTCATAACTTCCTTGCTGTAATTGCCTCCAGCTATTAAACTCAGGAGACTGTATTCCTTAATATATATGTTTGATTTTAACTCCGCAAAGAAAATAATTTGAGTTCAGACTTCCACTTGACCCTGAACTCAGCCCTTTGAGCCAAAGGATTATAGCACCTGTATTATTTTTTTTTTTCCCCTAGGGCCTCTCAGAAGAAGAGTTACCTTTCAGGATGTTCAGCCGGGTACAGAATCTGGGCACACTGAAAAGAGGTTTTCATTATTGGCCTTGTTTACTTGAGAAAATTGCCCCAGTTTAACTTAAATTGGTTTAAAAATTGATTTCGTTAAATCAGTGCAAAAAGCGGTGTGACAACTCTTATTTTGGTTTGAGTGGTTTACAGATGAAAGCAAAATGGATATAAACAGTTTTAAATTGATATGAGACTCCACACATACAAATTATTTTAGTTTAAACCAATTTAAATTAAAGCCATGGAACCTGTATGTACACAAGCCCTAAGGCCCTGATCCTTCACAGACATACATGCCTGCTTAACTTTAAGCATTAGTAGTCTCATTCACTTCCATGAAACTACTCTTATGCTTAAAGTTAAATATTTGCATGAACTTTTGCAGGACTGGAGACAAAGAGCTTATTGATTGAGAGCCAAGATTGGAGCCTATGATATATATTCAATTGTTCCTCTTAGGAACATGCATGTCCATGGGCCTGATTTTAAATTTGAAACCAATAGGAGTTTCGACATGGGCCTTCAGTGGGAGCAGAATCAAGTCTGTGACTTTTCAGTAAAAGAAGGCAAGTGTTGCATGTGTTCCTACAAACCTCTATTCTCCAAAAAGATATTTGTGAAGCATATCTGCATAGTTCCTTCTGCTAGTGAAAGAGATGTACTGCAGTATTTGTTCCATGAGCACTAAAATACTGAGTTTATTTATTAAGAATCCCTTCTGATTTCTGAATTAACATACATTTCTCCCATTTGTGATAAAAGGAAGACTCAATATTATTACTTTGTATTATAATATGAAAAAATGTACGTAAAAATAAAGGTGATAGTTCAATAAGATTTTGAGTAGTAAAAATACAACTGATTCATTGTCAGGTTTCAGGACCACACAAGACAAAGGTCTATAGTAACTTTATCCCAAACAACAGTTATGAATTGTGCTTTATAGAGGCTATATTAGCAGGCACATCATTTGAAGTTATAATCTACTGCATTTACAGAGCACTTTTCAGCCCAAAGCACTTTACAAATGATACACAAGTGAAACATGTCTTAGGCAGTCACTTAAAGGACACACACAAATCATGTGTAGTGGAGGTCATACTTAAGGATAAAAATATATTGTACTGGGAACTTGGGGCTACTTGGCTTTACTAGAGCCATGGGAGACAGCCTGTTGGAGATGGACCATTGTTCAAATTCCATTATACAATTATATATCCAGATAACTTGAACTCTTACTGAAAGGCAGCCACCTCTGGAGTGGAATATGGCAACTGCTAACACTACACTGCTAACATATACAGCAGAAAATAACAGTAGAGGACTATGGCTATCCTCAGTTGTGCAGCTTAAGTAAATAGGCTGTGCACTGTGGACATCTGTGGAGTATGGAATCCCTCCACCCACAAGCTTGAAAACCTATTGGGAAGCCTTCCATGCAATTAGGAATCTGGACTGTTGATCTGTATAATCATGGATTCACTGAATAGGGCACATACAGCACTAGCATGTGGCACATAGTGTAGAGCCAGTAGAGAGGCTCCCCGCAATACCTCCCCCATGCATAGCAGAACTGTATCCAACACTTTCCACCAAGGAATGTGGCAGGATTTTCCTTTCACGAAAAATACAGTCTCTAGCCTGAGGGTTTTAGGTATGCAGAATGTGCCAGTAACTTTCCACACTGAATTTGGACATGGTGCCAGGGCTAACTGCCACACTTACAGGAAAAAGACCAAAGTTCTAAAGAGATTTCAGTATAATCCCTCTGTGTGGCCACAATCATTTGTACAAATAATTTGGAACATACTAGTTTTTACATATGTAAGTAATAGAATTTGTTTTCACAGAACATTCCCTTTGCATGTGCAAATAATCAAGTATGCAACATTAGAGGCTTCCTTTAGAAAAAGTGAACTTAGTGGTCAGGAATTCAGTTTTATATTTCATCTTAAAGAAAGACACCCCAGTGTCTCAGGTTAGCATTGGGTAGCACTGACTAGGGAGAATGCCATTTTCTGGGCACCAAAACTGCCATCCAACTACTGACTAAATCCAACTCCGCGTAGCTTGCAAGAGCTGATCACAACCTGAGGTGATATGGCTCTAGAGCAGGTTACTGCTACTAAGGCATAGCTTGGTCTTTTAAAAACAGCATTATGATGTCCCTCCCTTATCACTCCAAACTTGCTTGCAGGCCCTTTGTAGTGTCCTCATCTAAATAAGAAATTGTCTTTTTTAGGAAGACAGGGATTTTCACTAAGCAATTTCCTCCATGACTGTGGCTTTAAAAAATCATGAGACTTAGTTGCAGTTAGAAAAAAAAATATGTTTAACTTAAAATCCAGATTTACTGAAGCAGGCAATTTACACCCCCACCTCCCAAGCTGCAACAGCCAGTGTCCAAGACATATGGCTTTGAACAGACGAGATGAGATCTGCAGCAGTGGGGAAGTTTCTATAGGGCACTAAAACCTTTCATGGGTTAAGATGTATTTAAAAATCAGTAAGCATGTGTGGTGGGGTATGCAGGCTATCCCAGAGGGGCCCTGCAACCCCATCACACCTTCTTCAGTGCTGTCCTTAGGACAAGGCCTTGCAGAGCCTAACAGCAGTATGAGTTATTGTCAGCAGGGGTTTTAGAGTCAATTAGTTGAGACAATTAGGTGCAACTGAGCATAGCCTGATCTTTAAAAAGGGACAGGGCCACTATGATTAGACAACAAGCAGGATTCTACTGACCAGTAGTCAAGGGATGTGATACAAGAGTGGATTTTTAAAAAAGGCCTCTAAATTACATAAGGGAATGCGGTCAGATACCCTTCTGGTTGGTGTTTTTTAGGCTGAACCCTGTAAATAAGCCATAAGCCCCAAAGTTGGTTTTGTTTTGCTTCTCCTGGGCCTCCTATGAATGTTCTCTCCAGCTGCTCAGATCCAGATGTTGCCACACCATGAAACATGAATATAATTCTTATAGATGTTCTCCCTGTGATTCCATGTTACATGTCTGTCATAAGCCATTTCTTTTAGGATGGAAGAATATATGAAATTACTCATAGTTTGAGGTTTTTGTTTGTTTTTTTAAACTATGTCTATTTTTTAAAAAGTGAAATGAGTTTTCTAAATTTCCCTAAATCCATCAGGCTATGTGTCAGTGTGTAATAATATAACATAGTAGCTGATGGCCTACCCTTTGGGTTAATCCACAGAAACTGTCTTTATTATGTAATAGTGCCAGATTTGTCCTATTTTATTGGCTAATCGCTGCCTAGTTTGATACTCTTGTGAGATTTCACATTCAGAAAGCTTTGTGTGACAAACAAGAAGTTTTCTTTTGTATGACATACACTTTCCCCATTCACACTGAGTAAGATAGAGTAAAATTGCACCAATTTATCTGAGGGAGATCTGTTCTGAGTGTAAAGTTATCTCCCTAATGTCCCATCCAACAGGAAGCATTCCTCTGTGACTATTTTCTTTACATTTTTCAGATGTGGAAAAGGTCTGAAAAACTCCATTTCCATGCCTTTTATTCTTCTGGTAAACTACTATAAGTTAATCATTAAGAGATCAAGCATTACATTTATTCCACTACAGAGGCAAATGTAGTCCTCAGTTAAAAGAGGACAGGTAACGGATTGTGGGTTGATTTATTTTTAGTAGCAGAACTTGTATATAAAGGAACAGACCATGATCTGGTATTTTAGTTTTATTATGTTCTTTAGCATATGTGGTGGATGGATAGCTCAGTGGTTTGAGCATTGGCCTGCTAAACCCAGGGTTATGAGCTCAATCCTTGAGGGGGCCATTTGGGGCAAAAATCTATCTGGTGATTGGTCCTGCCTTGAGCAGGGGGTTAGACTAGATGACCTCCTGAGGTCCCTTCCAACCCTGATATTCTATGGATAAAATGTTAAAAAACTCCCAAGGCTCATTTTCAATAAGCACTTAGGGCCCAGATCCTCAAAGGCCTAGGTGCCTAAGAGCTTGCCCCATAGTGAGCTGAAGGCTATGTCCACACTGCCCTGCAGTTTGGACTAGCAGAGTGCACCAAAGTGCTGCACAGTAACTTACCCATGTAACTAAGAGGATTGTGCTGCTTTAACTACATCTGTTTCTGAAGCGAGCTAAAGCAGTACAAAAATTGTGTGTCAGCCTAGGTCATTTTTGAAAAGGGTGCTTTTGAGAACTTGACACTGCATCTTTCTGTGTGCACTGGTAATATTGGTCAAGTGTGTATCTGTGTCACTACAGGCAGAAAACTGTGGGAGGTGAGAGAGAGAGAGTGCCTGAGGACACAGCACATTGCACTTTCGGAATTGTATTGGTGTTGTATAAATTGACTACCCTCTGTGTGCCAGATTATACTCACATTAAAATTAAGAGCAAGACTCCCAAAGCCCAGTCTCCAGGCAAGCATATGTGATGAGTGAAGCTCTTCAGGCACCATAATTACCCCTGAGTATGAGTTGCTTTCTTTGAGGGCATCTCACTGAACAACTTTTTCTTCTTTGGCATAAGTATGTGATCCTGCCTGATGCTCATGGCATTGCCAAACTCTACTGAGACAGCAGCAAGTTGCCAGGCCCCAGTGGATGGCAATCTATTCTCACTAACGAATGTGAGGAAAAGGTGGGGTGTAGGGAACAACCTGTTGTGCAGGTGTTTGGTATCTACGGTATCTTGCTGCCCCATGCTGCCTTCAGACAATATTTTATATAGCTCGGGTAGCTGTCTGATCTTATGTTGCCATGGCTGCTGTGAAGTGATCCCTGCAGTAGATTGGTATCCTCTTCAGGTGCAGTAACACTTAGTGATGAAGCATAATGGCAGGTGCTTAATTTTTAGCATTAGGCATCTCTACTGGGTTTAGTCTTATATCTATATCTATACCCTACTTTCAGCTTTTCTGATTAACAAATGATTTTACAGGCACAACCTTTCCACTGCCTCATGCAGCTGTGGAAACCAGAAGCTTTTCCTCCTGAGAGCTGTGGTTTTCTAAGATCCAAAAATAGACATCTTGTTATGCATCCTCTGTAACAGTGTTCTCATCCTTCTCATCCAAGCCTTTCTGGAAAGTTTATGACTGCCTAGAGGCAGGTTCTGTTGTTAGATATTATTAGCCAGAAGGATTTTTTTCAAAACAGTATGTCTAATGTTAATATTTACAATGTTCTCTTGTGTAAAAGCAATGCCATGGAGAGCAGATAGTCCCATCCCACCCAAAGACTAGTCTTTCTACAGAACCTCAAGGGCCATCCCCAAGAAACAGGACCCCTTCTTTCCACACCCTGAGGGGAGGTTTTCTGGATCTAGGTCCACTGAGAGCATACAGGTGGGGCTGATCTTCTTAGGTGAGTAGAGGGTTTAATAAAAGCTTCTGTCCTACTACTCCGACAGCTGTCTGTGGTCCCTCTTGTGTTTGCAAGACTACATCTGGAAGGAAACAAAAGGTGAAACACTACCAGGCTTTGTCTGTTAACTGAAAAATATATTTTTCAGTCAAGCAGATGGCGAATAGAAATCTACTACAGAAACCAGATTACGCAAACATATTCAAAACCAGCATGCCCATTAAATACAAAACTCCAGATAGGACTAGGGTAACAGAGCTAGACAAAAGAGTGTGTACAATTAGCGGGAAAAAGTGAAATACATTAGGTAATTTCAAGTTAATTTACAGAGATATGTAGAAATACAAAGGCAGCAATGTAATCTAAGCCTTGCTTCAAAAGCATAAACTGTAAACATGTCAGCAACTTAATAAAAATCCATTGCATGCATGAGTCAGCCAGAGATAAAGGCATCCCAGGGTTTCTTGAACTCATGTTGACTTGGAGTTGGAGGTCACTCCAAACAAGCAGGCGCCTGGCTTTGCTGCGGGTTCAGGCAGAGGGAACAGCTGTAATGGGACAAAGAAAAAGAACAAAATATCTGAAACAGGAATGCAGATCAGTACTAGTCAAATGCATTGAACTGTGTGCATATGTTCATTCTTTGCCAGTTATTTCACTAATGTTGGTGAGTTCTTATTATTACTTATATAGGTCCATGGCATGTCACAGAACAGGAAAAAATGGAAAAGCTGCTATCCTGCAGCTATCAGCATAGAACCCTGCTCCCATATAGAGTTACTTTCATTTCATTTTGATTCCTCATGGGTAGAGAGCAAAAGTAAAGACCAGGGCAACCAAAGAAGAGTTAACAGAGAGAAGAGATAGGAAGATTAGGAGGCCAGCATATACATCTTTCCCATTCAAATATTTTAAACATTAATATTGTTTTTATTAGAGCTCTAAGGCAGACTTGAAATAGGTTTTTAAAAGGGATTTAAAGGAAAAGAACAAGTTATGGAGTAACCCCCTGGGAGTGTGTGAGGCAAGTCCCCCTCTGTGCTGAGCCACAGAAGATATGAATTTTTACAGAGCCCTACTACAGAATGTTGGCTCTTTATTTTAAATTGTAGCAGCTCATGATTTTAGCTGGGGGAGGCCCAATTTAAACCTCAACGGGGGCAGCTGTCATTAAGGCAGATGGGGTCAGGCAGAGAGGCGCTGCATTTTAGCTGAAATGTAAATCAGTGTTGCTGATTACCTGCGGGCATTAAAATCCACTCAGTGTAGAAGCTTCCTTCAAGAAGCTACAGCATATTCCTCTCTGCTGGCTAGTAGGACCTGATCTGGCAAAGACTGAATTTTATCCCCTGGGAGAAATCCCATTATTTCATAGCTGATTTCTTATTGCTGACTGTTTCCATATTAAAAATATATATTTTAAAAAGCAGTTGAGTCTTTAAGATGAACTGGATGTGGTGACAAAAGCTCTCTTGCAATCAGGCATTTCCTTCAGAATCCTATTGCTGACTGACTTGTTCATGGAAGAATCTCCCAGAGGATTTGGCTGAGCCATATGGGTCCTATCCTCTGACACGACAATTATCACCTGATAATAATGCAACAGCAGCATGTTTGGGAATCAACAGTGAAATACTAATGAATGTTAATGTATTGTTTTAATTTAGTACATTTGTTTTGTTGATGTACTTATTAACCTTGTAGTCTGTGGTTAATAAGCCATTCTATTATGGGGTATTATTGTGTGGGATAAGAAGAATAAAACCACTGAAGGAGTTAGACAAATTCACATTTTGCTTCACTCACTTTCTAGCAGTTTCTACGCATTCATCCCAATAATGTATTCATATTATAGTGATATGATCATTACTGTAACAGGAAGGGGACAGAGGGCTACTTTTAAAGAGAGGAAATAATTCACCACACAGTTAATTGCAAATATATTAGTGGACATCAGTGACCCGCAGACATCAGGCACTGCAGAGGGCAGCATGAGGGGACATTACATGTTGGTACATAGGGGCATAGGAGACACAGTAGCTATGATGTTTGAAGAACCTGCACATTTCACACATGCTTAGGCTGTTATTTCTATCACTTTCTCATATTTAAAACAAACCAACAACCAAATGAACAGGCTAAAACAGATTTACCCCGTTCATTTGTCAGGGCTCTTCTTTCATATCTTTCTTTTCTTCCCTCACAGCTAGCTGTTTGCTGTATATACCCTAATGGTATAATTAACAAGCATAACAAAGTCCACCTGTCCTGAGTGACTAAATGAGAAACCCAGATAATTTCCAACGGCCACAGTGGGGAAGGAGGACCATCTATTTGTTCCCTTTACTAGAATTGTGCTGTTAGTGGTTCACGAGAACAGACGCTTGATTCTGATTTGGAAGGTTCCTCTAATATATACTGTTCTTATTAGAAATGCCTCACTAGAGAGAAAGCAGCTTAGATCTGCTTCCATCAGAATATATCTCTGTAGTATTTATCAGGCAAGTGTTTTTCACCCATAAAGTAGTAATGAGGCTGAGGTAGAGTGCCTTTGTTTTGAAAGGGTTCATCCTTTAAGTCTGTTGGGTATGTATACTGTATTGCAGCACTTTATGGGTAACATAGAATGCTCTTGGTATAATAATTAATCATTTGGCAGTAGAGTTATCAACTGATTTTGTTAGAAATATAAATATGGTACGTTTCCACTTTTTTCCAGAGTATAATTTGATTCTTTGGATGCTCTATTCATCCACTGGGCTGTGGAGTTGCAGATAGTAAGCTATAATTCTGCATAGCTTTTTTTACATCCTCTTAGTAGTTTCTTCACATAATTATTTAGTAACAGTTTCCTACAAGACAAGCAAGTTATAGCACATCAAGGAACAGCTGATACAGCAATATTTTATCAGTGTTCAAAGAATTCTGAAGGTCTGTGAAGATCTGACCTCATTCGATCAGCTGTGATTGAATGACACCATTGATTTACTGTGCTGTATGCCAGGTTGGTCAGAGAAAGAAGCATTTTGAGAAGAGATACCAAAATGCACTCTGACTTTTTGGAGAACAGTATATAAGAAAGAAGCTGAAGGTGCCATAATTGTCTACCATGAAACTGAAACTCAAGTCAAAGCTCTTGGGGGTGAGCCCATGGAAAAACTAATCCAAAAGAGGTTTCATGATGCCCCAATAAACAGAAACAGTGAGTTTTGTAAAGCTGTGATCATAATATCTGAGAATGAATAATGGAACATTTTGTGAACAGAGGAAAGAAGATTAAAACAATTTTTCTCCTAATCCCTTTAAGGTAAGGGAAGACTATATATGTCACATTAAATTACATCCTTCTTATGCTCCTTAAAAACATGGAGGATGAGATAGTAGCTTCTTGAGTGAAAATAAAGCTGTCTTCGCCTTCCCTTTCTCAGAACTTCTTATCTCTCCAGCACGTCTCTTCTCTTTCTCAGAACTTCTTATCTTTCCAGTTTAAAACATTATGAGTTAATTTAGTTTTGTTCTGCTATGGCTCATTCTTATACAATATGTTGGGTTTTTTTAAAATGTTTGTTTGATTTTTATCTTATGAGAAAGGCCCATGGGGAAAATTCATCCTTGAAATAACTTTCTAAATTTGAATGGAATCATGCTGGCGATGAATTCACCTGCAATTCATGCATCAAATTCATCACTACGGGGCTGTATTCCCTCTCTTGGAGATCCCAATTATGTTCTTGTTAAGTACAAAGCATGACAGCTGCCATAGGTTTGTCAGAATAGTGTTTTCTTTAAGAAATCAGGATTATAATTTCAGGATAACCTCATGCTGATGAATTTCCCTTCCATGTTGTCCCAAAATCATGACGCAAATATAGCTACATTCCAGGGAGTGTCTATGGGTGTTTCTGGATGTATGACTAAGAAGTTAGTCAAACAGTGAATGTGTGGGCACCAAATAGAACAGGAATCTGTTTTCTTGTGTCCTCTTGACTAGAACTTTTCTCTCCAATTTCCTCACGTATTAAAATCAAGATTTCTTTTATTTACGTGTGTTACAGTAGTTGAAGGAGACAGATCATCAGGACTCATGAATTCTATTTCTTACTCTTCCTTGTATGACCTTAAACAAGTCATTTTTCTATAGTTCAGTCTACTTACCTGAAAAAAAAAATCATACATTGAGCTAAATTCAGCACAGATGTAACTTTTTACTGTTGTCTATGAAGTGAATTTTGCACAACTCCATTGTCTTAAATGCAGTTGTGCCCACTTGCATAATGTGTGAAATGAGAACAAGTGTAAATGTGTTCTAAAAATGAAAAGTATATAATCCATGTACTATATGCTGGAGGGAATAAAAGGGAAAAAGTCTAGTCGAAATAGCTCCAGGAGTGTTACTGCAGGTTTAAGAGCAGACTGAAACCTTTCTCTTGGACAAGCAGGGTTATAACCACATATAGATGCATCTTGTACATTCAGAAAAAATCTATTTCACCCCTTCTACAATTCTTCATTCTTATATATTAAGAACAAACATCATCCTTTTCACTGAAACCCCTAGAAGAGCTAAATAAACTGGATGTATTTATAATCTGTATCAAAGAATATACACAATGGTAGTTAAAGAGCAGTTGGTTACTCATGGAAAACTGTGATAAACATTTAGTTTAAAAACAATGGTGCTCAGTGCTTGTATTATAGCCTCTATACTTGCCATTTCTTGTATCTTGCTACTTAGTCATACATCCTGATACACCCATAGACATTCCCTGTAATGCAGCTATATTTGTGTCATGTATTTGATTCTGATTTATTGTTTTTAATGTTCTCTGTCACTAAGTACTATTACCTGAAAACACTTTTTTTTCTTAAAAGTTCATTAGCTGTTGGTGGTCTTTGTTGCTATCCTAATAGACAAGTATTAGCATAAAAAACCTACTTTTAAAATTGACACCCTTTCTTGGCAGTTTTAGCAGAGCCCTAAAGTCTGATTACAAGTGGAGACCAAAAGAACCTCTAACTATAATGTGGTATGTCAACATAAAGGTTGAGATATGATGTGGGATAATGTAAGGAAGTTTGCATTGTACTTCCTGTGTTGTATCCATTCAGTGAGCAAACAGAGGACTTCAGACTCCAGGACAGACAAACCAGAATGTCTCTTGGGGAACATTAAATTAACTTCAGAAGAGTGGTTTATTTTCCACTTGAAAACATAAATCCCATGCAGCATCATAACAACTTTCACTGCAACCAATTGTGCTCCTCAGCTGGAGTAAATCTGCTACCCTAAATTAAAGCATCTGAGGATTTGGACATATACTTTAAAATGGGAATTAGGAGCACCTGATCCTCAACTAGATCAAAATCTTACACTGTAAATTTTTTAAGCACTGTAAATAGTTACTAGAGCTATGCAAATAATGATTCTTTTGGTTCACTAGCTTTTAAAAAAAAATAAAAACAAAAAACCCCCAAACCTATTTATTTTTGTTTGTTTGGGGTTTTTTTCTTCAATTTTCAGTGAATTGAGAAGTTGGAAAAAATGTTTTGGGTCAAACATTTTGTTTGTTGGCGGTATTTGTAACCACTTTAAAATAAAAGTGAAGGAAGTGAAAGCTAGTTTCACAAAACTGATGAGAAGGTGGTGTACCCAATAATTCTGTGGTTGGGGAGCTCACCAGGCATGTGAGAGAACAATTCAAATCCCTGCTCAGAAGCAGGGTCTTGAACCCTGGGTTCTTACACTCCCCGCCCCCAATGAGTGTCTAAACCACTGGGCTTTAGGCACTGTTTCTCAAATGCTGCCACCAGAGGCTTTTCTTATGGCCACATCCTCCTGGGTAGTGTGTGTGGGGGTGGGAAGTGGCCGTTACCCCAGGGCTGCCAGCAGGGGTTGGGCTCTGCCCTCCTCTGCAGCCACAAATGCCAGAGGAGCTGGTGTGAGTTCCCCACCTTCCCGGGGTGGAGGGGCTTGGGCTTCCAGCTTCAGCTCTGGGGTGGCAGGTGCCAGGCTCTGGCTCCAGGGCTTCAGTCTCCATCTCCCAGCCTGGGGGCTTCAGGCTCACCCCCCCCATCGCCCCGGCCCCCACTGCCTGCCTACCGACCTCTCCATCCATGCCTTAATTTGTCCCAGGCTTGCCGGGGTTGCATAAGTCTGCTGTGAAAAGCAATATTTTTATGTTTGTTAATATCACGTTTCATTGCCTCCCAGCTAGCTAGTAAGTCTGCTGTGAAAAGTGATACATACAAATACACATATATTAGTTTTCACAGCAGCAGCCTTACTGGCTAGCAAGTTTTTAAAAAAAGCTGCCAAAAAGGCAAAAGAAACAACAAAATAGACAAAAATGTGCAAAACATCATATTTTGTTTCTGTTCTGTTTAGATCCAGTAAAGAAAGGAGACAACTGTACATTGTTTTTATTATTGAGTGGGCAAAAATACCCTACAACAAATAAATTACAATGCTTTGGACATGTGAATGTGCATATTTGTTTTTCCTAAAGTTAATTATGTATTTTAGGAAAAATTATCTGAGGGGCCACTACCAAGAGTTGGTGGCCACACTCTGAGGCCACCAAAAAATTTCTTGTGAGAACCCCTGCTTTAGCGTACAAGGGCACTGGCACCACCTCCTTTTCTGTTTTGTGAAAAGTGCCTTTATCCTCCTGGGAATCTAACCTAGAAAACTGGAACATTGTGAAAATGTTGAAAAAGTTCACTTTTACATTTCTGATTTCCCCCCCCCTTTCTTGGCCCTAAATTATATTCTGAAATTGACACAAATTAATTAAATGTTTCATTCAACATATTTGCATTTTGTGTGTGTGTGTGCGCGGGGGGGAAGGTTTGCCTAGCTCTGCTAGTTATTTGTCTGAATGCCCTGTGAAGGAGGTAGCATTAGTACTCCTGTTTTACAGATGACTGAAGTAAATGGCAACTGTGGCTCAGCAACTTTATTATTTCTATTGCAGTAGAGCCTAATGATGCTATTTTTAAAAGCACCTAAGTGATTTAGGAGCTGAAATCCTGATTTACGCTTCTAAAGATACATCTATACTATCTGCCAGTGTTCAATGTATCCGGGATCGATTTATCGTGTCTCGCCTGGATGCGATAAATCGATCTGCTAATTGATGCTCGTACTCCACCTTGGCAGGAGGAGTAAGTGCAGTCGACGGAGGTGCTGCGGCAGTCAACTCGCCACTGTGAGGATGGCCAGGTAAGTTGAACTAAGATACTTTGACTTCAGCTACACAAATAGCGTAGCTGAAGTTGCGTATCTTAGTTTGAAAACCCCCCACCCAGTGTAGACCAGCCCTAAGTGACTAAATTAGGACATAGACTCTTCAGTTACTTAAGCACTTTTTGAAAAATTTACACTGTACAAATTAGTAACTCATGAATAGCATCTCTGAAAATAGGGCCAATAACACCTAGGTTAATTTACTGTATTTATCCCTCTTTATTTCATTAATTATCCTTAAAAGAAGTTCTATCAACTTGTAACAGTGGGACAGGAAGGCAGGGCTATATCAGGTACTTACGCTGCTGGCTATTCTGAAGTCTCTACTGTGCTAGTGTTATCCCATTGGAGGCCCTACATGGGAATATTTTGGGGCCCCCCCACAACACATACTAATAATTAATAGGGGGCCCCCTTGAGCTGCTCGGAGCACTAAGCAATTGCTTAGTCTGCTTATGCCTAGCGCCGGCTCTGAATCTCTCTTAGAGAAATAGCTGAAAATGCACCCCCCCATGAGAGCAGCTGGCCCCACAACCCCAGCTCGATGCATTGGCCCTAGGTTGTGCTTCTGATGGAGCAGAGCAGGCTGTTGATACCAACCAAACCCCCCGTACTACATGAGTGATTTAAGTTGGGGTGGAGAGGGCAAACAGTGATCTTGCTGACCCCTTCCTAAAAAACGAATTGACAGTCCCATGGGTAGTGGTGTGATCGTGGTGTACAGGAGTGGGTGGTTAGTGTGAGTGCTGAGGAATGGGGACTGAGCCATTATTTCCTGGGCCCACTCTAACGCAGGAACACTGGCTTTGATAAGTATCTTTGACAATATTAATGAAGTTAGAAATGTAGCAGTCCTTTGGCTGTTCTGGTGTCTTAATCAGCCTGTTTGCAATGTTTGAAACATGCCCTTGTAGGGTTAACACTCCTCCGTACAGTGAGCCATGCCTGTTAATTCCAACATGCCTTCCCTCTTGTGCTGTTTCCTGCCTTTAGATCGGAAATGACAGCCGCATAATTGGTTAAGTGAAAGCTAATTACACTACTATATGTTCCCTGGTCAATAAAATGTACAGTTCATCATAGATAATAGGGTTGAAAGGGACTTCCTGGATCATTAGAGCAACCTGTTACATCAACTATAACTAGTTATTTCATTTTTGTTGTGTTTTGCATAATACAGTAAGATTATTTTTCCAGCTCCAGGGGTTGGGGGTGAGAGGGGAGTGAGTGAGAGAAGGGGGGTAAGTGAGGATAGGGGCAGTTGTTCAAATAGATTTCACTTCATTTCGGGGTGTGGGACAGAAGCGCTAGCTGTTAGGCTATGATGGAATTGAAATGAATGGTGTGATTTTCATGTGACCCTTTGTGATAAAAATATATCAAAAAGGCTTTTCCTTATAAACATCTCTATTGTTTGTTAACAATAGTATGTAACAAATGCACAATAAAGGGAACGTAAGTTCTGAACATTTGAGAGCAGGTTTTTCATTTCTGTTCGCATTTCTTTTTATAAGAACATGAAACTCTTGAAAAGTGCGGCTGAAGAATGCTTTTCTCTTGTAAGGATTGACCTTCACACAATGAACTAAGAATCTAAGCTCAATGGTGTACATGGGCACAGCTCTATTGACTTCCAGCGAGCTGATGATGTGGCCTTTAAAAGTTGCATTCTGATTTTTGACATGAAGAAGCAGATCACGCTAAGCATATCATGCTAAGTAATCATAGGTATGTGATTACTTCAAACACTCCCGGTTCGCACACTGAAAGCCTGTTGACAGCCTGTTGGCTGACCCATCCACCCCCCTTCCCTGTCCCCTGACTACCCCGTGCCACCCCATCCAACCCCTGCTCCTTCCTGACTGCCCCCCCCGGGACCCATGCCCCCATTCAATCCCCCTGTTCCCTGCCCTCTGAAAACCCCGACACTAATCCACCCCCCAAAATCCCCTGCCCTCTATCGAACACCTCCTCCATGCTCCCTGCCCCCTTACCGCGCTGCCTGGAGATGGGGGCCGGGCCACGGCTCGGCCGGGGTTGGGACCGGAGCCGCGCCATCCAGCTGGCTGGGGCTGGGCTGGAGCCGCGCCGCCCAGCTGGCCGCAGTTGGGACCATGCTGGAGCCATGCTGCCTGGGAATGGGGTTGGGGGCCAGGCCAAGCCGCGCCGCCCAGGGATGGGGTCAGGAGCCATGCTGGAGCCGTGTGGCGCCTGGAAGCCCTCCATGAACACCCGCCCAAGCTCACCTGCGGGAAGCCACTGCTTCCTTCTCAGCTCTCCCAGGCTTCCCGCGCGAACAGCTGATTTGCAGGAAGCCGGGGAGGGGGAGGAGAAGCCTCGGGAGCGCTCAGGGGAGGAGGCAGAGGAGGAGTGAGGTGAGCTGGGGCCGGGGGAAGGGCAGGGAGCTGCTGGGGCTTTTGTTAAATTTAAAAGCCCTTTTCCAACAAGTTGTCCCTCGCGGGACAACCGTTCTAAAAGGGATTCTAAATTTAACAACTGGTTCCTGTGGCTCGGTGGCAACCGGCTCCAGCTCACCACTGCCTATGGGTAGGGCACTTGCAGATAGGGTTAGGATTCCTATGGGTAGGGTACTTGGAGCTAG
This sequence comes from Mauremys reevesii, assembly GCF_016161935.1. Taxonomy (NCBI): domain Eukaryota; kingdom Metazoa; phylum Chordata; order Testudines; family Geoemydidae; genus Mauremys; species Mauremys reevesii. Next base: position 32,653,904 of record NC_052633.1, on the reverse strand, counting down.
AGTAAGCATTCCTATGGGTAGGACACTTGAAGTTAGGGTTCCTAAAGATAGGGCGCTCCGCCCTAGGGTTAGGTTTCCTATGTGTAGGACACTTGGAGCTAGGGTTAGGGTTCCTATGGGTAGCACACTTGGAGCTAGGGTTAGGGTTACTAAGGGTAGGGTGCTCCGCTCTATGATTAGGGTTCCTAAAGGTAGGGCACTTGGAGCTAGGGTTAGGGTACTTATGGGTAGGGTACTTGGAGCTAGGGTAAGCGTTCCTATGGGTAGGGCACTTGAAGTTAGGGTTCCTAAAGATAGGGCGGCCCGCCCTAGGGTTAGGTTTCCTATGTGTAGGACACTTGGAGGTAGGGTTAGGATTCCTATGGGTAGGGCTTCCCACCCTAGGGTTAGGGTTCCTAAAGGTAGGGCACTTGGAGCTAGGGTTAGGGTTCCTATGGGTAGGGCTTCCCATCCTAGGGTTAGGGTTCCTAAGGTTAGGGAACTTGGAGCTAGAGTTAGGGTTCCTATGGGAAGTGCACTTGGAGCTAGGGTTAGGGTTCCCATGGGTAGGGCGCCCCGCCCTAGCGTTAGGGATTTTATGGTTAGGGCACATGGAGCTAGGGTTACGGTTCCTATGGGAAGGGCAGCCCGCCGTAGGATTAGGGTTTCTAAATGAAGGGTACTTGGAGGTAGGGTTAGGGTAGAGCTTCCAGCCCTAGGGTTAGAGTTCATAAAGGTAGGGCACTTGGAGCTATGGTTAGGATTCCTATAGATAGGGCACTTGGTGATCGGGTTAGGGTTCCTATGGGTACGGCTTCCCGCCCTAGAGTAAGGGTTCCTAAGGGTAGGGCACTTGGAGCTAGGGTTAGGGATCTTATGGGCAGGGCACTTGGAGTTAGGATTAGCATTCTTATGGGTAGGGCACTTGGAGTTAAGGTTACTAAAGGTAGGGCGCCCCACCCTAGGGTTAGGGACCTACCGGTAGGGCACTTGGAGCTAGGATTAGTGTTCCTATGGGTAGGGCACTTGGAGCTAGGGTTAGGGTCCCTATGGGTGGGGCACATGGAACTAGGGTTAGGGTTCCTAAAGGTAGGGTGCCCCACCCTAGGTTTAGGGTTCCTATGGGTAGAGCACTTGGAGCTAGGGTTAGGGTTACTAAGGGTAGGGTGCTCCGCCCTAGGGTTAGGGTTCCTAAGGGTAGGGCACTTGGAGCTAGGGTTAGGGTACTTATGGGTAGGGTACTTGGAGCTAGGGTAAGCGTTCCTATGGGTAGGGCACTTGAAGTTAGGGTTCCTAAAGATAGGGCGGCCCGCCCTAGGGTTAGGTTTCCTATGTGTAGGACACTTGGAGCTAGGGTTAGGGTTCCTATGGGTAGCGCTTCCCGACCGAGGGATAGGGCTCCTATGGGTAGGGCACCACGACCTAGGGTTAGGGTTCCTATGGTTAGGTAACTTGGAGTTAGGGTTAGGGTTCCTATGGGTACGCCACTTGGAGCTAGGGTTAGGGTTCCTATGGGTAGGGCACCCCGAGCTAGTGTTAGGGTTCCTATGGGTAGGGTTTCCCGACCTAGTGTTGGTGTTCCTAAGGGTAGGACACTCCGACCTTGGGTTAGGGTTCCTATGGGTGGTGCTTTCCGAATTAAGGTTAGGGTTCCTATCGGTAGGCCACTTGGAGATAGGGTTATTGTTCCTATGGGTTGTCCACTTGGAGCTAGGGTTAGGGTTCCTATGGGTACGGCACCCTGAGCTAGGGTTACGTTCCTATGGGTAGGCCACTTGGAGCTAGGGTTAGAGTTCCTATGGGTAGGGCTTCCTGAGCTAGGGTTAGGGTTCCTATGGGTAGGGCACCCCGACCTAGGCTTAGTGTTCCTATGGGTGGATCTTTCCGAATTAAGGTTAGGGTTCCTATGGGTAGGGCTTCCTGACCTAGGGTTAGGGTTCCTATGGGTAGGTCACCCTGACCTAGGGTTACGTTCCTATGGGTAGGGCTTCCTGACCTAGGGTTAGGGTTTCTATGGGTAGGGCTTACCGATCTAAGGTTAGGGTATCAATGGGTAGGGAACCCCAACCTAGGGTTAGGGTTCCTATGGGTAGAGCACCCCGACCTAGGGTTAGGGTTCCTATGGATAGGGCTTCCCGATCTAGGGTTCCTATGGGTAGGGCTTCCTGACCTAGGGTTAGGGTTCCTATGGGTGGAGGTTTCTGAATTAAGGTTAGGGTTCCTATGTGTTGGCCAGTTGGAGCTACGGTTAAGGTTCCTATGGGTAGGGCTTCCCAACCTCGGGTTAGAGTTCCTATTGGTAGGGCTTCCCGACCTAGGGTTAGGGTTCCTATGGGTATGCCACTTGGAGCTAGGGTAAGGGTTCCTATGGGTAGGCCACTTGGAGTTACGGTTAGGGTTGCTATGGGTAGGTCACTTGGAGCTAGAATTAGTGTTCCTATGGGTAGGGCTTTCCGAACTAGGCTTAGGGTTCCTGTGGGTAGGGATTCCCGAGCTAGGGTGAGGATTCCTATGGGTAGGGATTCCAGACTTAGGGTTAGGGTTCCTATCGGTATTGCTTCCCGACCTAGGTTTAGGGTTCCTATGGGTAGGCCACTTGTAGCTTGGGTTAGAGTTCCTATTGGTAGGGCTCCCTGCCCTAGGGTTAGGGTTCCTATGCGTAGGGCACTTGAAGCTAGGGTTAGGGTTCTTGTGGGTAGAGCACTTGGAGCTAAGGTTAGGATTCCTATGGGTAGGGCTTCCCGCCCTAGGGTTAGGGTTCCTAAGAGTAGGGCTCTTGGAGCTAGTGTTATGGTTTCTGGCAGTGATGTAAAATTTGGGTGACGTACTCTCTTCAGGACACAGTGAAACTCCTACTCATGATGTGGGATGTTGTCAGAAAAATCAAGAGTAGAATCAGGTCTTTAAATGGTATCTAAACTTTTATTTATCACTGTTTATTTACATTGCACCATGTTTTCGCATTGAGTGTCACATAGGCCTTGTCTACACTGGCAAGTTTCTGCACAGTAAAGCAGCCTTCTACACTGTAACTCCTGAGGTGCACACACTGCCAAGCCACTTGGTGCACAGAAACTGCGCAGTTGCAGCACTGTTAAAAAACCCTCCCCAATGAAAGGCGTACAATTTTCTGCACTGAGGGTACAGCGCTGTGACCCCCTCTGTTATCCCACAACTCTTCAGGTATGTCTATGCTATCCGCCAGATCGGCGGGCAGTGATCAATCCAGCGGGGGTTGATTTATCACATCTAGTCTAGACGCGATAAATCGACCCCTGAGCGCTCTGCCATTGACTCCTGTACTCTACCGCCATGAGAGTCGCAGAGTCAAAGGGGGAGTGGCAGCAGTTGACTCACTGCAGTGAAGACACCGCAGTGAGTAGATCTAAGTATGTCGACTTCATCTACGTTATTCACGTAGCTGAAGTTGCATAACTTAGATCAATTCCCAGCCCACCCAGTGTAGACCAGGCCTTAGTGGCAGAAGAGGAAGAGATGCTCTGTGGGATAGCTGCCCAGAGTGCACAGCTCTGAATACCGCTGCAAGTGTTGTGCAGGCAGCTGACAGTGTGAACACACAACAGTGGTTTTCCTTTGGCTCACTCTGAGCTGCGCTGTAACTTTCGGCAATGTAGCTCTGCCAGTGTAGACATGCCCTTAGTCTGAAAATAAGATCACATGCAGGACCACTACTTTCTGCCCTGTCTTCCATCCCAATCTTCCTTTCTCTGGTTTTGTTTCTGTTTCCTTTACTTGCCCATGAGTGTCTCCTCTTCTGTTTGTATCTCCATTCCTACAGCAATTCCTAATTTCCCCCTTCTCTTCTCATCCCAACCATAAACTGACATTAAAAATGTCACCAGTAGGTTTTATGCAGTGTTGTAGCTGTGTCAATCCAAGGCTATTAGAGAGACAAGGTGGGGGAGGTAATATCTTTTATTGGACCAACTTCTGTTGGTGAGAGAAACAAGCTTTTCTGTTACACAGAGCTCTTCCGGTCTGGCAACGTACTCAGAGTGTCACAGCTAAATACAAGGTGAAACAAATTGTTCAGTAGTTAACCCATATTCCAACGGACCATTCAAGGTGAAGTGGCCCGTTAACACCCCTGCAATCATAGAGGGGAAAGGAAGTGGGGAGGGGGAAGGAGGAAAGGCAGCTGGTGGGGGTTGCTAGTGCGTTATAGGCTCTAACAGATTAATGAGATTAATTGACAGGTGCAAAATCTGCCTCCTCAAGCTATTGTTTAGACTGTAAAGCACCACTGCATCACATTATACCCAACTCACATTTGGCAGGTTATTTTTGTAAATAACAGTTACAAATGTACACTCTATATGTTAAACAAAAAGAGAGATTCTGAACGTGCTTTTCAGGTCACGTAACAATACCAAGCAGGTCAGATATTTGACCTGGGTTTTACAGGTCATTGTGTGAAATAAAATATGTAGGGTCTCAGGTAGACTTAAATTGCATGGAATATTGGCCTGCCGTTTTACCCATCCCACCCTCCCCAAGCTAGGTGAGCTTGATAAGCATAGGGTTTTTCTTCTGGTCCTCTTTATTGTCATGTCCTATTCCAGTCTTTAAACAGCCTTAGAATGGATCTAAAACCTCATGTATAAATATATATATATAATAAAAATGACTGTGGAGCTCTCACACTCCCTGAGACAAATTTAAACGTCAACATAGGTACTCCACCTCCCCGAGAGCTGATAGCTATGTCAATGGGAGACGTAGTTATACCAACATTAATTCCTAGTGAGACCAAATCTCAGGGCTATGAAAAATCCACACCTCTGAGAGATGTAGCTATGCCAACCTAACCCCTGGTGTAGACAGTGCTAGGTCAATAGAAGAATTCTTCCATTGACCTAGCTACTGCCTCTCGGGGAGGTGGATTACCCACACTGAAGGGAGAACCCCTCCTGTCGGCGTACGTAGTGTCTACACTGAAGTGCTACAGCAGTGCAGCTGCAGCTTTTTCACTGTAAACATACCCCTTAATGGAGCTATGCTGACTTGCAGCAACTGGGGTAACTGGTCTGAAAGATCAGTATGTATTTATTTATTTTTCCTCTTCTGCTCTTTTCCTTTTCCAGTGGAAAAACTATCCATGACACAAGAATGACACAGATTCTCATTAGGAGGTAAGTGTTTAAATTATAATGAATATTGTTACCTCCATGAGAGAAATCCTGTCTTGCGGCTGCCTGATAACAGCCATGAGACAAGTCAGTCACAAGTTGTTGTTTACCTCCTCAGAGGTCAATAATTCTGAGGTCTGGAACAATGTTAACCGATCAGATCCCACATGTAATAATCAGATCACCCATGCAGCGATTTAGCTGAAAACTGCACACTTCCTGGGCAGGTGAACAACTGAGCTGAGCGAGCCTTCAAAGATCAGTTCACAGCATGCTGGTGAACTATTTTTCCCCATTGGAATCTGTTTGCAGGCCCTGATATTCAGTAAGATCCAGCTTTAAATGGCTTCTGTATTACATAGTCTGATCTCACTGAGAACCTACAGGTGAACATGTGAGTTGCCAGTAGGATTGCTTCTCAGGAGGAGTTAATATAGCAGGCTACTATTTACAGGGCAGACACATGGGCTGGGCTGCTCTGATGTGCAGCACACATCGACCTTTTCCTTTCAATGCTGGTGGGAGTGACTGCAGTCACAGAACTGGTGATAGCAGCTCTCACACTGTGTATCTTGGGAGGGGAGGAGATATGCCATGCTGATTGCAATGATTGCTAGTATAATGGGTGATTAGGGAAGGTTGTGTGACACAGGCATACACAGGACTCTCCCATGATGTCAGCAGTGATTGTAAGCATCATGGGATGCCAGGCACACTGCGAGTATATGGGAGCGAGCAGCAAGCTAGCACAACTGCTGTTATGTGAAAATAGTAGACAAGCCTTGGGGGCGGGAGAGGCTTACCGTGAGGTAACAAACATGCAATAGTTACCTTGCAGTAAAATCCTGACTAGGAACTTGTAATTTTTACCCTGAGGTAGCTAGGTGAGGTATGCACTATACCTCCCACCTAGCTTACCTCACAGTAAAACTATAGGTGCATTGTTTCTGCTCTGATTTTACAGTGGAATAGCTAACATTAATTAGTTACCTCATGGTAAAACCACACCTTTGTCAGTGAAGACATAGCCCAATACCGAGTGCTGCCATCATGGTGTGTATTCCTGCACCTCTGTATGTGCTTTTAACTTGAATGTACTGTGAGTAGTCTTAAAGTACATTACACTACCCACAGTGTGTAACATTAAGCATGTATGTACTTCTTTGCAGGATCAGGGCTTATGTTAGCTGGACTTGAAGGAAGTGATGCACTGGTGATAGTGCTAAGGTCTGAGTATTTCTGAACACTCACTCAGGTAAACCTTTTATTACAGCTTTTTAAGAATATTTTAATCTTTCAAGTTTTTGAGTTCTCATTTTTATTGGCATGTTTCAGGCTCTTGTTTTTTTTTTCTTTCCCCCCCTTTTACCCGGAAAATGTCAATTAAAAACAAAAAGAAAATCTTTAAAAGATTTTTTAATGGATCCTTTAAAAGAAAAGCTTTAGACAAACTTTCAGATACCATTCCCCCCATATATTCTTATTCTATTCTAATGTACCTGTGCATAAAGGAAATCAGAGAGAAAAGTCCTAGAGGGATAAAATAATTAAAATGCTAATGAACCTGGCTTGAGCAAAGGTGTTTATCCAAACACACACAGAGGGAGGGGATGTACTTGGAAAAACAATGAGGGTTAAAAAGAAGTCTGAAGTATTCATAATTGCAGGTGGAAATTAAAAATCATATTAGGAGGTAATGAATTAAAGATGTTGTAATATGGATATGGTTGCAGAGGTAGGTAAGATGTATGAATGTTTGTGATGAGCAGCTGAGGTAATGTTTAAGCATGCTAACAAAAACATTGATACTTCCCTCTGCCAAGAAAGAAGGAAATTCTTCTCTATAAAGATAGCAGTCCGACCTTGGGGGAAGAGAGGACAAGCCAAGGAAAACACATGAACTCTGAGAATTTGATACACCAGAGATTGCCTCATTAATGTCCTGACTAAGCAAACGTGTGCCAACGTGTTGTCTTTAGCTATGGGCTAAAGACAACATTGTCAATTATGAGCCTTTAAAGTTAGGCTCCTAAATAAATATAAAGGCATCTATGTGGAAATGGCCAGATTTTTCAGAGGTGCTGAACAACCACATTTCCTCCTGCATTGGGAGGAGTGCTCACTTATAATAGGATTGGATGTGGTCCTGTTTGTTGAACTGCAACTATAATTTGGATTTGGCTGTTAATGTGGTGAAGTAGATTGAACAACCCAGGAGACGGAAGTCTCTCTTCTCTCAAGATGTGGAAGGAGGGAGAACAGATGGGGTCAGTTATACTGTAGGAACTGTGTCCAAGGTCAGAAATAGCAGTCAGGAGAGGCACTGTTCTCTGCCATGGACATAGTACAGATGGCAGGTGGGATATGTGCTGCCACATGAACCCTCAGACCTCAGTGCAAATGTTCTGTGGAGACCCTTTCTAATCAATTATTGCCTTTTGATGCAATTGTGCACTAGAACAGAGATTCTATTTTTCCTAAGCAATAAGTCCAGTACAAGAAAATCCTAGGCCATCCTTTTACCCTGTGCATCTCAAAGGTAACGTCAGAACTAAAATGATGCATGTAAATTGTTTCTCCCTCAAAGCAATGAGAAATAATTTTGCCAAAATCAACAGTGTATTTCAAAGACTTCCAGGTCCCCTAGAACACAAAGGCTGACTCAGAGCAATGACTCACTGTCAGGAAACAGCATGTTGTAGACTTTGCTATCTGTTTTCATATCTGGGGTGTGGGAAAAGAATGCTGGGCAGGGGTAGGGTAGGGTAGTGTATGAGGGAGGAGGAGATTAGACACTGTGGCTGGTTTTACTTCTTGGAGAATGAATTGGAACATAAAGTTCTTTCAGTTCTTTTCTGTTGGCAATGGGACTTGGCCTTTAATATAGGGGCAGATGAATACTGCAAGTCCTTCAAATGGTTGTACAGTAAATTGGTTCATGTTTGAACTTACTGCCTTATTTATGATGAAAGAGTTGGATCAGTTTTGCAAATAATAAAAAGAGCAACTCCAGGCAAATGTCAACATTAACTTCCATGGACTTCTGCAGTCTGTCAGTGCTGGCTGCTTTAGCTGTCTGGTTTCATTTGTTCTCCCACCATATCTTCTTCCCTTCATGTGCTCCAAAACAAGTGCAGTAGGTGAGTTGTTTTTGGAATTTGCCCTATGCAATCTCAAATGCAACTTCTGTGTATCTGTACTGAAAAGAGACCTTTCAATAGAGCTTTCAGAAAAGAGAAGGTGCTCCAGGCACGGGAGTGATACAGGTTAATAATGAGGCAAAACATAATTCTTAGCTAAACATCCTGAATGGGGTAAAGAAAACTCTGTGACTTGAGGCTTGTCAAGTATAGAATATGCGAAGATCCCTTCAAGTCAATCTCTGTTTTGAGGGCAAGTGGTTCTTTTTTTTTTTAGGCATCAGAAGACCCTTGTCTTTCCCTCCACATCTGGTGCCTTAGGCATCATTCATTTGTTCCATTAAGGGGCCTTTTTTGTCATCTCCTTCCTGGCTAGCCACACCTGGTGATTGTGTAAGTCTGCTCACAACAACTGACCCTCTTTTTGTACCTCTGTAGTTGCCTTCGCATCTCCTTCTCCATACCTCAGATGCAACTGGTAGGCTTTCCTGAACTCATTGCTCTATGGTTCTGGACCTCTGACCCTAACTTTGACTTCTGCCTGCCTGCTCTCTCCCAGCATTCTTCTGGATTTGATACAGTTAGGAGCTTGGAGATTTTCATGTTACCTGGTTTGTCTGTTCCTCACCATACTGGCCACTGACTCAGCTCCCCACTCCTTCCTTTGCCACTTCTCAGATTTTCTTGACAATTGGGCCACGCCTCTAGCCTTGCTAGACTGCTCCTTACTCCTACCCAAACTGGTCTCGCTCCTGCTCCTGTCATCTGTGACTTTCTTCAGCCTGTTTGGCAGCTTGTGCTGTGGATGGGGGAAATTGGAGTGATGCGGGGAGGAAATCTTACATACTCTGGCTGGGATCCATGAAGGTAGACACCCTCTGGCTGGTTTCTACGGTCCAGAGTCTTTGCTCAAATGGCTTCCTCACAGGCCACGTGAGCTGAGTGACCTAGCTGTGGGAAAGGGGATGGAAATGGACAGATAGAAGCAGAAATAAGTCATTAAGCTCAGAGGGTTTGATTCACCATTACCCTGTACTTTCTGTAGTCACTCACACCAGTGCAAATGGGAATAAACTGCTTCCACTCCAGCTCAGAATTTTATAGTCTGTACTGGTGCAAATGACTGCACAGGTAAAAGGTAATGGTGAATCTAGCCCATAATGCAATAGACTCTTTTAAAATTGTATTATGTCTTCCTTAAGGATCAGTTTTGATAGTGATACTGTTAAAACACTGAATGAAAGAAACCAGGGTCCTCAGTGGTGAACCATGTTATTTTTTTTAAATTATTGTTTCAAATCTCCTATCTGAAACAGAATGTGTGCGGAATTCTTTCTAGAACTAATGTAGTTTGAAAACAATTCCTCCTTCATTTACCTGCCAAGACCTGATCTCAAGATGTTTTGCCTGTAGCAGAGGCACTAATGGAGTGAAGGCAATGCAATGCCATGCTCTGTCCCAAGTGTCAGTGATGCCATCTGTTAACAATTGCATGAGAAATTAGACTCTGACTCTATTATGTTGCCAGCACAAATGAGGTATGAGTTTCTTTTTTTAAAATTTAAGTCCTTTATTAAAGAGGAATTCTTGCTGTAGGAGCAAGAGATAACACTTATTTTAAAAAGCCATTTATCATATTAGTAACTGTCCATATTCTCTGCTTTTGTTGCAGGCATTTCTTCCTTGCAAGTCTTATTTCTTCCTCTTCTTGATCCTTCATTGAAGGTTATAATCCTCTGTTTATATCACAGTCTGTTGCTATAGAAATAGCTGATGTCACAAACTAAGGAATGGGAATTCTCTGTAGGCTCAAGCAAAGGGGTACCCCTTTTTCATGCAGATGAGAGACAATTATAATAAGCCTATAGATGGATTTCTCTCCCAGGGTCTTGAATTTTAAACTTCTCTCCAATAATGTAAAAAGTTACATTATTTTGTGCCAACGAAAGGTGTCAGCCTGACACCATTGTCCTTCCTCCAACAAATAAGTGAGCAGGGGCATCAGAACAAGCTCCTCTATCTTGACTCACTAGCGTGCTTCAATTCTGTCCTGGAGGGACCAGAGAGTAGTTGAATCTCTATCCCCATCCAGGTTTTGTTCTCACCACTGATGTTGCAGATTCCAGTCTGGTAGGAACCAGGCTAAAATCCCCCACTCACATTTCAGAATCTGCTGTATAGATGTTGAATGGTAATTACACTCACTCACTACTGACCTGGGATTCCAACCAGTGAGCTAGCAGGGTACAGTTCTATTGTGCAGTAGCCCCAGTCCCTTGAGCCATCCATTCTCTAGAGCTCACCTTCTCTGCAAGTCCTTCTTTGTATACATTGCTTTGTTTCCTTATTGTTTTCAGGTCAACATAACATTTCTAAATTAAGGGTGTCAGCATCAGTACATGCTTGAAGAGACATTTCAGTACAAACACAGCAATTAACAATTAAGAATAGACCAAGCATTGAGCAGAGGGGAAACCACAATGTTCATTTGATTTAAATCTTAAAGAAAAAAAATAATCTTCCACTTGTTCTTCTGCCTGAGAGAAGGGGAAAAAAAGGGAGTTAAACTGAAGTGGAATTAGCCTCCTTTAAAATAATAAGGGCATGTCTTCACTAGCAATGTTAAAGCGCTGGCCACGGCAATGCTTTAATGTGGCTGTGTAGTTGCGGCATAGTGCAGGGAGACAGCTCTCCCAGTGCTCTAAAAAACCCACCGCCACAAAGGGTGTAGCTCCCAGTGCTGCGAGCGCGGCTCCCAGTGCTGGTGCACTGTCTACACTGGCACTTTACAGTGCTGAAATTTGCAGCGCTCGGGGGGGTTTCACACCCCTGAGCGAGAAAGTTGCAGCAGCGTAAAGTGCCAGTGTAGACAAGCTCTTAGTTTCACTTGGAGTTTGTATTTAGTTTACTGAAAATGTTCCTCTTATTTAGGAGTGGGTGGTGTTCTGTTCCACTGTAAGGAAAGTATTGGGTAGATCAATGCAAATTTATGAGGAAGTTTCAGAGACTAGTGAAAATTACTCTACATAAAGTTAGAGAGACAAGCTGTGTAAGATATTATCTTTTATTGGACCAATTTCTGTTGGTGAGAAAGACAAGCTTTCATGTTTACAGAGGAGAGCTCTGTGTAAGCTCGAAAGCTTGTCTCTTTCACCAACAGAAGTTGGTCCAAGAAAAGATATTACCTCACCCACCTTGTCTCTCTAATATCCTGGGACTGACATGGCTACAACAATTCTACATGCAGCATAGGAAGAGTATTCTACCCAAACCTAAACAATCTTCTATTTCCTGTGACTAATTTTAAAGATTGGCCAGTTTTAACCAAATTCTCAACCTCTTTGCTTCTACAAGTTGTGGACAATCCTGGTTTTAAATGGTTAAAATCAGCCCCTTCCTAATGGTGTGTGTACAGATATAAAAAGCTCACGCATCTGCTGTGAAGTATCATTCCACAAACTTTTATTCTGTCCCTCCCTGCTATTTCCTGAGTTCTGTTTTCTGTCTTTTCCCTTAAGTCTGTCAACTGCAGCCCTTCAGTTTTTATTACAGTTCACCTGTTTCCCTCTCTCTCACTCCCACAGTGTTTCATACTTCAGTTCCTTTTTGTCAGACTTGTTTTTTTTCTTATTACACTACTATCTTTTAATATCTTTTTCTGTGTAAACTATTTCTCACTCAAAACATTTAATCCATGGGTATCAATACCTTTTACACTAACCAGACATTTAATCCATGGGTATCAATACCTTTTACACTAACATTCATTGATTAAGCTTCACAAACCTTTTGAGAGGTAAGTAAATGTTATCCCCATTTTACACATGGGTAAATTGAGGCACAGAAGATAATCTGCGAGTAACTCAAAGGCAAATAGTCCCGATTTCCAGCTCCCTGCTCTAAACAGAAGTTCTCCTAACTTTTAATCCTCCTGTTATCCTTCATTTTAAGATTTCGCTTCTTGAAGAAGCATAATGACCAACAACCGTAATAAGAACAAGATGAGAAAAGCCTTCGCATTAATCACAACAACAACAACAACAAAATTTAAAAGTGATGCTTTCAAATTCTCAAGATTGGGTTGCTAAAATGGCAGATAAACATGTCGGGCTACACTAAAAGACCACATGGGGACTATGGTTGGAGTAGAATGCTGCTCCCCAAACTTAGTTAACTACAGGAAATAGCTTGTATCATATTTCTGAAGATGGCACTGGCATCCTATTTATTTCCAGGTATAATTCCTGGTGTTGACATTAATCTATAAAGCCGTAAATGGTTCCTGCCTGTAGCTGCCTCCCTACCCATGTGTTCCTACCACTACAATTGATATCACCTGAGGCACTGTTTTAACAGTCTGTAGCTCTGAATGTCTGGAGGCAGGAAAAAGGCTGGCAGTTTTGAAACTGGTTCACCACAGCCTGAGCCTATTCCACTAAGAGCACAGGAGAAGGCCCATTTCTGCTCTCAAGCTTTACCTGGCATGTGCATGGGGAAGAGGAGACCTGTAAGCTATAATTTTTAGTGTTTCTGTTCACACTGGTCTTGAATCCTGCCCTGCACAATAGGGATGGGGCCTTTTATAAAGGTGACAAATATTAGTCATAATTTCTTAAATGTTTTTTATGCTTTAGTCCAATAACTCTGTGAAAACGTGAAGCTCTGGTCTATTTCCTTATCCCATTTATTACCATTTTTAAATTAAAAAATGAGTGGCCAGGAATTTGTTTTGAACATAGAAAGCACCTAGGCTTTAAAATTTAGATCCACATCTGGAGTTTGAACCTTCTAAAGTTTTTCACCTTATGATAAATAGAGATAGGGCTAATTCAAATTAGGCTCAGAGTTGTGATTCTGAGCCTCCTCTGTCTCCACATCTGAAGGGTTTGTCTGGATTCAGGGTCTTTGCTTGGGCCCTTATTTAATTTTGTCACTTAAAAAAGAGAGAGAGAATTACCTGAATTTTGCAAACAGTGTCACATTCTCATATTTTGTTCCCTAAAACTGCATCTGTTTAACCATCTTGTGCGTGTGTATTTCAAAAGAGAATAAATTTTTTGAATCTTTTCCAGCTCAGCATAATCTTTGAACTTTCTGACCACTGCACTCTGCTACCTTCCCTTGGCTGATTGAGGATGGAGGGGTTTTTTTTGCAGGGGAGAGGGGGAATAAAGAGGAGGGAGTGAGGTGGAGTTAGAGGTAAAGAAGGGGTACGCTGATGGGCCTAACATATTGAGCTGTCAGCTGTGCTGCATAGGAGTTAAGGATCTAACTGAATTTATTTGATCTCTCCTGTTAAGGTCCTTTGCAAGATCAAGCTATGAAGCTGCATTTTGATTTTACTGTTGACTCTTTGGCCTTGTTCAGGGAGGTCTGAGCTTTTTCCTGTGGTTGGATTGACCTACTGAAAGGCCAGTATCTCACAGGGCTTCCACCACCCAGACAGTCACATATATCTTATGTGTTGGCCTCTTAAAAGAGAGAAGTAGAGTACTGAAAAGCATTAATTGTAGCTACTTTCTCCTCTGGAGAGCAACAGTGGCTCTTCATAATTTAAATAATTGCATTGCTGTGGGTGATGTGTGTTCTAAAGCATTAGCCTCTTCAGAAGCAGTAGACATGTTAAGAGCCAAACTCATTCCTAATTTGACTATCAGCCATCAGTTCTTTTTTGGGAAGTTACTGCCAATAAAGAGAAGAATCTGTTCTTACTTGATTTAAAAAAAAAAAACAACCAAAACTTAAAACCACAGAGTGAAAATGACAAGAAACAGAGCTGGCTCATCTCAATTTTTACTTCCTTTTTCCAGGTTAATATAGAATTTTGTGTAATGTCTGAATTCAAAGCAGCTTGAAGGCCTCACTGTAGTGAATGATTCTAACGAGAGCAGGCTTGAATTGGGGACTGCTTCTGGTGAGGGATGAGCCCACTCTTAGCTTGAGGTCAGTGTAGAATGGTGCCATGACTTGTTCTATGTGCTAGTAATTACTTTTCCCAAAGAAAACAGATGTTGAATAAGGAAATTTTGGACGCATAATGTACCATTCACTAAACTGACTGGATCTTTGGTTAGAACATACTGGCCATTTTACTGTCTCCGATTTTTGTACTCTCTAGTGATTTAGAAGAAAACCTGTGTATCTCTAATGCTAATAAATGAAAAATTAAGGGAGAGGACATCTTAGGAGTTTTTGTACTTATCCTTTCAGATTGGATGTTTTTTAAAGTCTCATTTTCCCATAAATACCAATAATGAACACACTAAGCAAGGTCAACATTTTAATAGATATGGGCAACAATCACATGTAAATGTGCAGCATGTAAAGGAAAATCTAGGGAGGAAAATACTTTTGTTGTAGACCCCAAACTGAAATAACTAGTGAAGCTTGGAAAGCTCTGGCTGAAAGATGTATTGAAAATATAGGAAAAGAATTTTCTTTCAGTGTAAAGGTTAGGCAAGCACTGAACTGTGACTTCTGCTTCTCTGCTAAACTTTGTTTCTCTTAATGTTATCTCATCATCCAAATGTTAATCTTAACGTTTCTCTATCTCACCCACTTCCACCCTGCTTGACTGTTTCATTTGATGTGTAGATTGTTGCAGGGACTGTCACCTTTGTTACTTGTCTGTGCAGTGCCTGGCACAATGGGGCCCCTGATCCTTGATTGGGAACTGCCACAATATAATAACAATAAAAATTCAGAGGTACAGGAGTTTCTATTTAGAAAACAGTGGAATGTAGCTGCTTCATATGAATTGAGATAATACAGAAGTGCTCTTTGCAGTTCCATAGCTACGGATGAGCTGAATGTTGTGCTTAAAGAAGGGATCCAATCACTTTGTTACATATGAAGAGAATTGTGTATCCTCTCCAAAATTACAGTACTTACTCGCTATGTACAGAATTAATTTTCTGTGAACTTACAATTTCTCAGAACTTTAATTAAGGTTAAAATTAATTTAAGAATAGGTCGTTTAAGAAATATAGCAACCTGGATCAGTCTTTTTCTTTGTCCTAAATTATCTGAACAAAATAACACAGATTCTCCAAACTTCCCTTATGCTTAAAACTTATTGAAATCTTGTGCATAGGCTACACTTGAGGACATATTTCTTGGGAATGATAATTATTTTACCCCATTGTTCTTTATAACTGAAAGTGTCTCCTCTCAGTATAGGTTGGTCAATAATGTTCTGCGTTAGAGAATGCTACATAGAATTAACCTCTTTCAAAATGGCTGCCATCTCACATTGTTCTCAAGGGACTGAGATCTTAGCTTATCCGCAATTAGGTAGCCATTTTGTTCTTAATAGGATTGAGGCCACAAGTTTCACTCTTTTCAGAAATCATGAGAGGTGGTGAACATTTTAAGAGTGCACTTTGACTCAGAATCTATGTGTCCCTCAGAAAATTGGGAGATGGAAGCCATTTTGAAAGTGAGCAGTTTTTGCACTTACATATCAGCTTCTGACAAACATTCCATTAAGAAAAATGATGGCAGAAATTACTATTAAAGCTAAATATTTCTGCTCAGAAACTGCCTTCTGCACCATATCTACTCAACAGGGAAGGAACGTGGAGGAAACATGGGGTAGGTGGACGAAACAGATAAGAGGAAGGGCAAAACTGTGTGTGTGTGTGTGTGTGTTAGAGAGCAAGAGAGAGAGCAGAGAATTCTAAATGCAAGAGGAAGGGAGAAACTGGGATGTTTGTACAGGGGAATGCAGTGAGGTGCAATAAGTAGGAGAAATTAGGAAGAGGGAGGGGGAAACTTTGGTGTACACTCTGACTGCTTTATGCTGGTCTCAAAATGCAAAGCAGCTGTAAACTCAGCTAAGCTGGCCAGTAGTGTCCACCTATTTTTCTTTGCTCCAGAGTGGCATAAAACAGCCAGAGCATATGGGTATATTTACCCATAGAACTTAATATATAAAAAGAATCTGATATTTCGCATCCTCAAATTGTTAAAAATATTACCGTATAACACTCTTGGTTTTTGTTTGGTGTACATGTATGAAACTTTAAATTAAAAATAACAGAGAGATTCCCAGACAAGAACTGTGCTAAACTGAAGTTAAGGTTGAGTATATATATCAGTAGTTGAGAGGAAAATACTTCATAGGGATGCTGCAATTATCCTAAAATTCAAATATTATAAACCCAGGAAATTCAGAGTTATGGTTAAAGAATTCCAAACATGTTAAGATGTGGAAATATACAGTTAGGGCACCCAAGCAACTGAACTTTTTACTGTAGTGACTCCATGGGGGGTGGGGATGGACAAACAAACAAAAACCAAATGTATCTTTAAAAATTAGACATTTGGTCACCCCTTATAGTGTACTCGGAGGAGGAAGTGTCCCCAGCCAGCAAGTCAGAATCTTTAACCACATTCTTTGAATATTAACCTGATCTTGAATAAATAATGTATGATGTGGTATTTGTTTTATTATAACTTTGCCTCATTATACAGTTTAAGAAACCCCAAAACAACAGTTTAATCCGGGCCCACAAATACTAAAATGCCTTAGTCATATGGTTATTGGCTGGTGTCACTACAGGAGAGTTAAAGTTGTCTGGATGCCCTATCTGTGCATTGTTGTACCTTTACTTGTTTGGATTTCTTTTAAGTTTAACCTTAACTCTGGCTTTCAATGGGATTTGTGGTCCTAAGTCAGTTAAGTATTTTTGAGTACATGCATGCAGGATTCCCTCTGCAGCTAATATAGAATGCTGTTCCCAAACTCTCCCAACACATTCCTTGCACGTTCCCCTTGCAATCCACCCCTAGAGACTGGTTTCAAGATGAAAGCTGGAGTTACACACAGCTGTGAGAGCCTGAACCGAGAGATTGTTCCTCATAGCCATGACCTCTTTTTGCCAAAAAAAAAAAAAAAAAAGAGATCCATCTCAGTGATCCACCCCTAGGGAAACTTTCCCCCCTTCACTTTGCAAATGTTATACAGAGTACAGCAGGCTGCTATGAACATCAGAATATTTTCCTCATTGAGGTCTAACTTGTCAAAAAGGCAGCACCAGCAACCTTCCAATCAGCCAAAGGCACATTCTACAACTATTGAGCCTGTTGTTGAAGTTCTCCTTGCTCCTGTCTAGGTTCCCAGCTTCATGATCCACAAGAGCAAGGGAGAGGCAGGGTCTCCCAGGATCACTATGGGCATTTACACATCCCCCATTGGAATCTTCTGGTCTGGAAATAAAGTCCCAGCATGCACATTTCTATACAGTCCATCATGCATGCATCATGAACTTTCCCTGACCAACCTGCATTGAAGTCAGTGAAACGGCCATGGTGATCCACCAGCGCCTGCAAGACCATGGAGAAGTAGCCCTTCCGGTTGATGTATTCTGTCGCAAATGGTTCTGGAGCCAAAATTGGGATATGTATGCCATCTATCGCCTTGCCGCAGTTAGGGAATCCCATTTCTGCAAAGCCATCAATTATTTCCTGCACATTACCCAGAGTCACAGTCATAGCAGGAAGTGATTAATGGCCTTTCACTCTTGCGTCACTGCAATTCCCACAGTGGACTTTCCAATGCCAGACTGATTTGCAACTGACCAGTAGAAGTCTGGAGTTGCCAGCTTCCACACAGCAATTGCCACTCACTTTTCCACTGTGAGAGCAGCTCTCATTCTGGTATTTTTGTGCTGCAGGGCAGTGGTGAGCTCTGCCCACAGTTCCAGGAAGGTGGCTTTGCACATTCAAAAGTTCTTCAGCCACTGCTCATCATCCCATACATGCATCACAATGTGATCCCATCACTCAGTGTTTGTTTTCTGAGCCAAGTATCAATGGTCCACTGTGTGCAGCTGCTCCTTGAATGCTAGCAGGAGTCTTGAATTGTTTCTTTTCATTGAATGCAGCAGGGCAGGCACCACAGATTTATTTTCTCTTTCCCATCTCATGAAATACTGCAGAACTAGCCGCATTGTATTCATAACACTCTTCACCAGACTGGTCAGCAGATCAGGATCCATGCTTTCAGGCAGAGATGGCAGACGCACAGTTTAGAGCGGCTGTTTAAAAATGGCATGAAATGAAGTCGGAAGACCATCGAATGATGGGACAGAAAGAACTGCATCATGGGACAGTGAGCACACCCCATGATGCACTGCGATCTGTTCCCAGATCTCCCAATAGCAGAGGGTAGTGAATTGCACAGTGGGATGGCTACCCATGATGCAATGGTCTCTCTGTCAATGCAAGAGCACCAACTGTGGATGTGCTACACCGACACAAGGAGCATTGCATGGACGTGCACAACCAATGTAATTAAAGCAGCATATGGTCGTCAACGTAACTTAAGTCATCTTAACTCTGTTATGCAGTCAAGGCCTTTTTATAATTGGAGATATATCAATCTCCTAGAACTGGAAGGGACCACGAAAGGTCATCGAGTCCAGCCCCCTGCCTTCACTAGCAGGACCAATTTTTGCCCCAGATCCCTAAGTGGCCTCCTCAAGGATTGAACTCACAACCCTGGATTTAGCAGGCCAATGCTCAAACCACTGAGCTATCCCTCCCCCAAGCCTTAGTCTCTGCTCGCAAGCCGTAATGCTAGTTTAATACGTTTACAGTCTTACATTGGGCTCTCTTACTTACAAGGTCACTTGCTTTCCTGCAAGATGGGTGCCACTGGCTAAACACTCAGAAATGACCTTTGTGACTGTGCCTAAGCTGCTGCGGAGAGCATAATGACTGTTGTAAATCATTATTTGTAAATTGATTTGCTATCTGGCTATGAAGGGTGCTAAAGAGAACAACACTTCTCTTGCGTTCTGTTAGGCTCTTGAATATGCTGTAGGTTTGACTGAGGGTCATTTAATCACAAAAGCATCCTTAAATGACAGAAGGCTGAACAAGGTGGCTTTTAACTTGCTTGGGCTT
Organism: Mauremys reevesii; assembly: GCF_016161935.1. Lineage (NCBI taxonomy): Eukaryota > Metazoa > Chordata > Testudines > Geoemydidae > Mauremys > Mauremys reevesii. The sequence goes on along the minus strand of NC_052633.1, from coordinate 32,634,724 downwards.
CCAGTAAAGTGATTTTTAATTGCAATTTAAAAAACATAAAGCCAAAGAATGCAAGGAATGTGCCAAATGGCTATTGAGCAAAACATGCCTACATTAATTAAGCTGTTGAGTAACACTTGGAGTACTCTGCTTCAGGCCTGACTGATATAGACCAACCGGAGTGGTGATATTTAAATAGGCTCACTTAACACCTATTCAGTGTACAGAGTGCACTGTATCACTGAGCCAGGCTTCAGCAGTACTGGACATTTAAATCTATTCCATGTAGAAGGTGATGCAAATAAAACACTGTATCCATTATTATTTCAATATAGACAGATTAACTACAATGCTTTGCATTTATATTTCTGTTGGAGCTCAAAATTCCTTACAGGTACATGCCACTGAGAAGTGTATTGCTAGCAATAAGACTGCAAGAGTAAAGCACATTAGGGAGCCCATGTGGGTGGGAACTATTGATATAAGTGCCTCCTCTCCTATAAACGCCAGTGACTGTCTGAGGAAGTGGAGTTTGAAATAGTAGGTTCAAGAGAGGAGCCCACCACCAGCAATGCATCAACAGCTTCCACTGCCTACATCAAGAGCTTCCGCTGTCATAGGCACCCTCACCCTGCCCAGTTGAAATATATCATCTGACTGCACAGTTGGCCAGAATTCTCCAGCACCTGGTCATACAGCATGAGAGAAGACCCAGAACAGCAGACAGTGGTTCTCCTTTGGGGCACTCACTGCTCCCACTGAGCAGAAAGATCTGGCAGGCCCTGTTTCTTTTCAGCACTTCCTCTCCATCTGCGCCCTGGCTGGACCTCAAATTGTGGAATCTTAGGGGTACAAGACCCAGTTTCAATCCACATGCTCCTTCTAGAGAGGAGACCAGAAGGCATGGCTGCTTCCTGACTTAGTGTCATGGCTTGTCGTGGGAACTGTGTAAAAATGAAACTTACCACACAATTTATGGCATATCCCATTCATAATATAGAAATACACTACTACAAGAAGAAAGACTGTCAGTATGTTCCATATAATATCGATGTCTGTCTCTCAGACTTGGCTATATCTCTCCCTCTTCCATTACGTTCTCTCCATAAGTCAAAATAAGCCGTGATACTTCTGAGAAAAATTTGAAATTTGTCAAATTTTGAAATACCTGAGCAACTAAGACACTGAGAAGAAGACAGGACACCAACAGAGAAGATTGGCCCAGATTTCAAGGATGAAATCTGTATATTAAGGACTGCAATATCCAGTGAGGTGAGAAAAACTGCTTAGTCTGAACAGGGTTCAGAGTTTAGACTGCATGTTTATATTTTATTTATTTTGGTAACTAACTCTGACTTTTTGCCTATCACTTAATATAACTTAAAATCTACCTTTTATAGTCAATACATTTGTTTAACTGTTTATCTTTACCAGTGAGGTTGTATGAAGTGTGTGGCAAATCTACTCAGGTTTTGCAAAGGCTGGTGTCTATCTACTTTCCATTGATGAAGTGGTGAACCAATTAATAAATCTGCACTGCCCATCTTGAGCAGTGCAAGATGGTATATTCCTGAGATACAGTGCTAGGAGCTGGGGGGATTTGGCTCTGGTGCCATTCTCTGTGTGATTCATAGGTGGCTCTGGGAGCATTCATGCAATCTAGCTGAGTGTGGGGTCTCCACATGCTGTTTTGCTGATTGATAACAGCACCTGGAGAGGTTTGCTGCTGGTCACTAGCAAGGCATTGTGAGAGACAGCCCAGGATGGAGAGAGTTAAGGGAGGGTCCCACAGTCCCAGGCTGCACCCCAGAGATCCCATCACAGGCTGTCTAAAGCAATGGTTCTCAACCAGGGATACGCGTACCCTTGGGGGTACACAGAGGTCATCCAGGGGGTACATCAACTCATCTAGATATTTGCCTAAAATTTAATACAGACAATGACAATGACTTTTTGTTTGTATTGCTCTATATAACATACATTGATATGTAAATACAATATTTGTATTCCAATTGATTTATAATTATATGGTAAACAGGAGAAAGTAAGCAGTTTTTTCAGTAATAGTGTGCTGTTACACTTGTATTTTTATGTGTGATTTTGTAAGCAAGTAGTTTTTAAGTGAGGTGTAACTTGGGGGTATGCAAGACTCCTGAAAGGGGTACAGTAGTCTGGAAAGCTTGAGAACCACTGATCTAAAACAACATTGCAGTGATCATGATATCAGCAAGTCACACACAATTAATAGAAACCAGACCAATGGGTTCGCTCTTAGCCATAAACTTAAACTGGGCTTTTTAAATGCCTTAGCAGAGGAGATCTCCCCATTCTGTATTTTTATATGAAGAAAAATAAACTTTTTCTACCTATTATTTTGGATTGGAATGCTCACGTGGTTAAAGTATGGTTGCCTGAAGCAGACCATATTACTCTTTCTAGGTAACGCAGAGACCTTGTTCATTTAATAGGCTTATTAATTCCCCTAATATTTAGGGAAACCAACCAGGCTTGAGCTATCTGAAAAGAAGACCTTGTGCTTTGGGGAAAGCCACATATCTTAGCTGGATATCTCAGCTCTACACAAAGTTGTTATCTCCACCTATGTTTCCCGTTTTTCTTTGAGACCACAGTCATATTTCTCACCCATACCCCAAAATGACAAATACTGTAATACACACTAACAAAAGAGAAAAGATATTGGTAAACCTTAGGAAAATTGCATTATTGGCACTTCCTCAAAAAAAGAAAACCTCTTTCATCTACAACCGAGGACATACCCACTGATTTGATTTTTATAGAGAGTAATTAATTTCAACAGAAGCCAAAGAGTGGATTTGAAGGCACAACTTGACTGTGTGTGTGAATTTAATAAGACATAACCTAATGAATGTTTTTAGACTAATAAATCAGTTGAAGTTTTATTTAAGTATGCAATCAAGCAATATTTAATAGTGCACTATACATAATATAGAAAAGAAACATACATTTCAATCTGAGGCTGGAAAAATGATGGGTAGCTCACTTCACTAATAATTAACTTCTCCACACTCCTCTCTTATACAGTGATTTAGAAAAAAGAAAGTCCTTTCTCATACTTTGATTTTATTTTGAATCAATAAGACAGTAACATTTATAGCTAATTTATCACTAAGATAAAGGGCAATAGAAAAGGTTCAGAGGAGGGCAACTAAAATGATTAGGGGTTTGGAATGGGTCCCATATGACGAGCGATTAAAGAGGCTAGGACTTTTCAGCTTGGAAAAGAGGAGACTAAGGGGGGATATGATAGAGGTATATAAATCATGAGTGACGTGGAGAAAGTGAATAGGGAAAAGTTATTTACTTGTTCCCATAATATAAGAACTAGGGGCCACCAAATGAAATTAATGGGCAGCAGGTTTAAAACAAATAAAAGGAAATTCTTCTTCACACAGCGCATAGTCAACTTGTAGAACTCCTTGTCTGAGGAGGTTGTGAAGGCTAGGACTATAACAGGGTTTAAAAGAGAACTGGATAAATTCATGGAGGTTAAGTCCATTAATGGCTATTAGCCAGGATGGGTAAGGAATGGTGTCCCTAGCCTCTGTTTGTCAGAGGATGGAGATGGATGGCAGGAGAGAGATCATTTGATCATTACCTGTTAGGTTCACTCCCTCTGGGGCACCTGGTATTGGCCACTGTTGGTAGACAAGATACTGGGCTAGATGGACCTTTGGTCTGACCAAGTACGGCCATTCTTATGTTCTTATAATGTAGATATGGATTTCACAAGCCAGTCTTAGAAAGGGGTTCAGGTCCTCTAAATGTAGATGTGAAAACCATGCACTTTGAGTTGTTGAACATTTTCCCTACAAAATTGTCACCAGTTTCACACAGAGTAATAAACTATAGATGACCAAGTGAACCTGTTCCAGGTACTGAAAAATGGTCTTGGCAGTATTTATTTTTATTATGTATATCGTACTAGACAGCAGAAGGTGTGCACAGTGCTTTACAAATGTATAAGACAAGCCACTGCTGCCAAGCGCTTGCAATGTATAGAACAGTTCATATGACCCTCTAGGCCTTTAGTTCAAACTTAGCTTCTTGAGTTTATTAATTCATGAACTTCCTACTTTTAGAACAGATTTCAGTACCTCTTCTTTCTTCACAAGGCTTAAAATGAATAAAATGCTTCTTTCTTGAGAGCTGGTGTGTAGCATGTGATAGATAACTGCCCATAATAACGAGGAAGTTTGCTTAGTTAAGAACTTTTAACCACTTCATCTTTGTATCTCGGCTCCAAGCAAAAAAATATAAGAACACACAAAAAACAAACACTTAAGCTACTGAAGTCTAATTGACATGCTGCTGAAAACATCTGGCAGAGATGAGGAGGCATCTATATTGGGGCTGTTCAGAGGTGCAGCTGAACCTGTGTTGGCATCTTGAGTAATCTTTGTAAAACTTTCCTAGAGCAGACAAGCTTAGCCTGTTATTATTTTGAAAAAAAATTCTGTAAGGAGGTGCCACACCTACTGATGTCAGTGGGACTTTTGCCTTTGTATTTTGTCCATTGAAAATACTGTATTGGAACTAACAGAACATTGGCTGTGTGCCAGGTGCTTATAGTTTTATTATGAAAAGTTTAATAATAGCCAACTATACGGGTACTATGCTAAGGGAATTGGTGTGATCTGAGATATAATTACGCAATGTTACAACTGTAGCTTTCTAGATCCACAACTTGGAGATGTTCTGGGCTTTATTTGGTCATAGCTTGAGCTCAGCAGCACTGTCATCACCCAAATCAAAATGGAAACAGAGCTGGTGTTGTGTAGAGATGAGCCAGGGCTAAATCTAAATTGTGGTCTGTACTTGGGTGCTGAGATCAGGCAATTTGTTTCAAGCTCCTCTCCAGTTTCACTGGGCCAGGTTTGCAAATGTAGAGCAAATTCTGATGCTGGGGACAAGGACTCATAGAAGCTCATTGGTTTTGTCTGTTTTCAACAAATAAACCAGGCAAACAGTGGTGATTCTGGTGTATTTTTGTTTGAGGGGTTAATATTGTGAGACCACAATAACTGGCTCGGAACATTTGTATGAAATCAAAACCAACTTTCCCCTTCACGCTGTTTGGCCAAGAGCGCCAGGAGGCACTGTTGTGTGTACATCGCTGACATAGCAGTAGAGCAGTGGGATGGCCTTAGAGTTGTCTCACGGTGAAACTGGAATTTTGATTTTTCATATATTGGAAATAGATTTCTAAACTGAGAACTTGTAAATCGCCATAAAAATACAGCTGAGGAGGTACGGTCTTACTGGGATGTGAATATGCTCCTTTGCAGCTGTATTCCTTCAGTGATCTTTTTCTTCCCTTGTAATTAACGAAAGTGAAGAATAATGTAAATAAAATGAAGGGAGCTTGTAAATGTAGAAGACAACAGTTTTATTATGATAGCTCTCTTCTGATTGACATGACACTTTGAGTCCAACATTTTGTTACGGAGGCCTCTTGAATGCTGAGGTTGAAAAATGCATTTTGATCTGGGTCTAGGTGTGTGGCTCAGGCTATTCTGGCTTTTGGCACAGAGGAGAGCATCAGAAAATTCCATACCATATTCAGTGTTAATTTCAAACCCTGGAACACAGTTCTCTTTGATAAGATGCAGGAGCCATGTGAGACACCCACCCCACTGCCAACCCTAATCTTCTAATCATAGAAGATTAGGGTTGGAAGAAACCTCGAGAGGTCATCTAGTCCAACCCCCTGCTCAAAGCAGGAACAACACCAACTAAATCATCCCAGCCAGGGCTTTGTCAGGCCGGGCCTTAAAAACCTCTAAGGATGGAGATTCCACCACCTCTCTAGGTAATCCATTCCAGTGCTTCACCACCTTCTTAGTGAAATAAAGTTTCCTAATATCCAACCTAGACCTCTCCTACTGCAATTTGAGACCATTGCTCCTTGTTCTATCATCTGCCACCACTGAGAACAGCCGAACTCCATCCTCTTTGGAACCCCCACTTCAGGTAGTAGAAGGCTGCTATCAAATCCCCCCTCACTCTTCTCTTATGCAGTCTAAACAAGCCCAGTTCCCTCAGCCTCTCCTCATAAGTCATGTCCCCCAGTCCCCTGATCATTTTTGTTGCCCTCTGCTGGACTCTCTCCAATTTGTCCACATCCTTTCTGTAGTGGGGGGCCCAAAACTGGACACACTACTCCAGGTGTTGCCTCACCAGTACCGAATAGAGGGGAATAATCACTTCCCTCAACCTGCTGGCAATGCTCCTACTAATACAGCCCAATATGCCATTACCCTTCTTGGCAACAAGGGCACACTGCTGACTCATATCCAGCTTCTCATCCACTGTAATCCCCAGGTCCTTTTCTGCAGAACTGCTGCTTAGCCAGTCAGTCCCCAGGCTGTAGTGGTGCATGGGATTCTTCCATACTAAGTGCAGGACTCTGCACTTGTTCTTGTTGAACCTCATCAGATTTCTTTTGGCCCAATCCTCCAATTTGTCTAGGTCCCTCTGGACCCTATCCATACCCTCCAGCATATCTACCTCTCCCCCCAGCTTAGTGTCATCTGTGTACTTGCTGAGGGTGCAATCCATCCCATCATCCAGATAATTAATAAATATGTGAACAAAACCGGTCCCAGGACCAACCCCTGGGGCACTCCGCTTGATACTAGCTGCCAACTAGACATCACGCCGTTGATCACTACTTGTTGAGCCCAACAATCTAGCCAGCTTTCTATCCACTTTATAGTCCATTCATCCAATCCATACTTTTTCTAACTTGCTGGCAAGAATACTGTGGGAGATGGTATCAAAAGCTTTGCTAAAGTCAAGATATATCATGTCCACTGCTTTCCCAATATCCATAGAGCGAGTTATCTCATCATAGAAGGCGATCAGGTTGGTCAGGCATGACTTATCCTTGGTAAATCCATGTTGACTATTCCCGATCACCTTCCTCTCCTCCAAGGATAGAAAACCATGTTGAATTCAAGTCTTTCAGTTGGCTACAGCTGTAAAAGCTCTTGCTGTGAAATTAGACTGGTAGGCAGAATAATCTTCCGTCACAATGTTTTTCATAGCAATGTGTAACTTCAACTTTAGTAAATGCAAACTATTGTTGTAGTATTAAGAAATAACCCCCAAGTTTTTACCAGATATGTTGTTGCATAACTTGTTCTGTGCAAGCTATACCCTATGTCTATGTAGTAACATTTGTTTGGGGAGTTGAAAGCAACTTTTAAATGTAGCTCTTTGTTTTTGTGGCATCTTTATTTGTGGTTTGAGTAGTTATTTGAAATGACATATGGAATAAAGCCTTTCATTCGGTAACCAAATATATTTCCAGGTCAGACACACAAATATTTGTTCCACAAAATCTCAAAAGCAGTTTGGTGGACTTTGAAAATATAGTTACATTTCTTTACTGCCTAATTTACAAATTAAAATACTTTCTGCAAAATGTGACTGCCTGCCAAATGTACAAGCAAAACTACCTTTGTTACAGTTGCACTTCGTTAGTTCAGATCTGTTGATCTACAGGTCATATCTGAGTTCCTGAGGTAGTGCTATCCTATTTGGAAACAAGCCCAGTAACTCCCTGCAAACTGCAGTAGTATGCATTTGGTCTGAATCTAAACTCCCTTTTGCAATACTCCCTCTTGTGTTATTGCTTATCAAAAACTCTTGAACAGGGTTCTTAACAGCTATTCTTTAACCATAATAAATTTTTCAGCTAGTACAATCAAACAAATATACGTTGAAATCTTCCACAATGCTGGAGAGCAAAAGGGCGTAATCAGCTCCATTTTCCTGACCAATACATTACGAAGTCCTACCTCTCATTTGACTTCCAGATTTATTTCTTGAGTATACACCCCTTAGCTACATTTGATTAGGACTGGAGCAATGTGGTGTAGAGCAACAATACTTCTTCAAAGGTGAAGTAAACATAAGTAATCCTCTTTTAGAATTTTATCCTTTTTTTAAAAGAGCAATTTAATGTTTGACTGAATCTATAACTTATTGGACTTTTTTTTTTGGTTGCTGTAGTGCTGAAATGAACAAAAAATTCCGTACTGTAGATACTCTGCTGAACAGTCTAATAATAACTGGTGTTTCAGGCAAGTAAAGGCTTAACATGATATTAACCAGAATATTATCTGTTTGGGTTACAGGACTTTCTTACATAATGCACTTTGTCATAACTTCCAGAGTTCAGCAGGCTTTTAAACAAATATTGTCTCCAGAGTTTCTGCAGGTTTCAGTGTTTAATTTCCCTAGTAGTATTATCTGTCATTTGACAAAATCTGAGTACAAGAAATTGATCATCAGGAGAGGAGAGAAGCTTTGTTATGGTATTCATTAGTGTTAAATTATACATCTTTACCTATGTGTTAATTCCATCTACTGCTCCAAAACAGGCAAGGTAGAAAACATGGTTATATTAAAGATACTAATGAATGTTTGTATCTTGTATGATATATACTACAAAAGCCATGACTTCTACGCACAGGCCAGCCCAGTGGTAAAGTTCTGTCCTGCTGTGCAAAAACCTAGCATGGATTCTTGGTAGTGGCGTTTTGCTCCCAAGGCTAGCAGAGTTTGGGAGCTGCACAGGCAGTAATGTACATTACTCAGCATTACTGTCCAACTAATCAAGGTGTGTTGCTGTGGCCCAAGATATGAATCCCATTCCTTTCTTCGCAAACAAATTGAGAGTGACTATGATGTGCAGCAGGAACATAGGAGGGGAATTGGAATGCAGAAAAACAATGGAGATTTTCTCCCTCCAATGCCTAGAGACAGAGTGGGCATGGAGTGCTTCAACGGTGGAGAACAAGGAAAGTGGCTGAAAACCTGCTCTCATTATTAGGATGAGGGAACTCCCTGAGTGTTCAGTGAAATCCCCATGATGTCACTAGTAACCATGATACTTACATTGCGTTTTAGCAATAGGAGAGGTGGATCCAGGGGACCTGGATTAATAGAAGAATGTGGTATAATGGTTGGCCCAGGAGTCTGGGCACCGGGACTCTTTGGTTCTGTTCCTAACTCTTCTGTTGACTGCTCTTGGATGAAACACTTAACCTTTTTGTGCCTCTGTTTATCCATCTGCAAAATGCATAGGATATTTACCTACTTTACATAGGAATTGAGGGTTAAGTTGGAATTCGTGAAACACTTTGAGATCTTGTAGAAATGCAAAATATTTATTTTATTACAAGTGGAGGATGGGAATGAAAGATCCCAAGAAAGACTATTATCCAAGGTTAAGTATCCTCTGTGTATAGCTTTGGAGACTTGAATTTTATGGTGATCAGTTTCTTCAGTGCACAGATTTACATGAAACCTAGTTTTCCTTAAGCAAACAAAGTATGCATGCAAACTGAACAGTGTTCTGCTGTTTTTAAAAAATAGTAATATAGTATGTTCTTTGCAAAATACACCTATAAATTATATTTGCAAAATCTTGTTTATGAACTTGTTAGGAACATTTTGAGAAAGTAGACTCTAGTTTTTTATGTGTACATTCAGTATTTGAAGGTGCAGTTCGTGTACGGTAGTTGATAGATTTGTCCCTTTACGTGCCCACTACTGCAGTGATAAACAGTATCTATCTCTTTAAGGATCAGAATCTGCTAAGAAGAAATATTGAAGATAGGAATGACTGAGACTCTGCAAACTTTTCTTGCTGGTGTGCCTCAAATAAATGGGTGTTGCTAAAGCAGTTTAATGTGTTCTGCTTCAGTCCATACCTGAAAGCACACATTAAATATACATGTTCAGAGTTAAGAGGCAGGCTGCTAACTTGGCTCTCTATGATGAGGCCTTGTTATTAACAATTTAAAGTCTTGTTCTGTTTCAATAATAATGCACTGAGGTGTGTGTAGTTACTATAGGTAACTGAAAGGGGATGCCATTCTGTTTTCTGTGTACTGCACCCAGGGCCGGTGCAAGGAAGTTTCACGCCCTAGGCGAAACTGCCACCTTGCACCCCCCCCCCCCGCCCCCAAGCCCTGCGGCAGCTCGGCCCTGAGGCACACCCTGGGGCAGCTCCCGCCCCCCCCCACCCTGAGGCGCTCCCCCACCCGCGGCAGCTCCCCCCCCGGGGAGCCGTCCGGCACTTCCCCACCCCAGCTCACCTCTGCTCCAGAAGCCCTGCTGTCGCGCCCGGCTCGTTCCACGTGCGCTAAGCAGAGTTGCGGAGTTCTGCCCAGCCACCGGCGCCACCACCGGCAATGAGAAGAATCGCATGGGATGGAGCAGGAGTTTGAGCCGCCGGCAGGCAGCTCAGGGATTCCCCTGGGCTGGCTGCTGGAGCAGTGCGCTGACTCAGGGGAACCCCTGGGCTGGCTGCCAGCGGCTCAGACTCCCTCTCCCTCCCAGCGCAGTGGCCGCTGAAAGGCTTTAAAAAAAAATTGGGGGCACCGCTTTTTGGTGCCCCCAAATGCTGGCGCCCTCGGCAACCGCCTAGTTGGCCTAAATGGTAGCACCGGCCCTGACTGCACCTCTTACATGTAGAAGTCCCTTCTGCTGCCACCTAATTCCTCTTTCCTCCAGCCACCCCTCATGTGAGCAACAAGCCAGGACCAGGCCTCTGCTCCTCTGCCCCCCTCCCTGCAACACCTGGCCTGGGGAGAAGCAGCCTGGGGAGAAGAGCCTCAGGAGCTGCCTCCTAGCTTGGAAAGGAAGGGAGGGGATGCTACTGCAGCCCCCACCTAGACCTGGGAGAGTGGCTGAGAAGCCCCAGGTGGACTAGAGAGGGATGGTGTTGAACTGCTGGTGACAGGGGCTGGGTGAGGGTTGAAGTGATGTGGGACTGGGAGACAGGATTAATTGCTGGGCAGCGGATGGGTTGATGTGAGGGTGAAAGGTCCTGCAGTGGGGGCTAAAATCACCTTATCCAGTGAGTCTGGGAGAGTGGGAAACGCTAATGGACACACACACACACTCACAGAAGCAGAGCGAGTTCAAACATGAAAAGACAGACCAAACCCACAATATAATCTTTAAAAAAAATCTCATGGTTTTTGGGGGTTTGACTCATGAATTCTGATCTCTCAAGGCTGACAATTCTGTGAGTCATTGGGTTCTCCTGGCCATAGAGACTCATGCTTTTTCATTCTGAAATAAATCATGAAGGCAGAAAATACATTCTTTGGACTTTGTCTATGAAAGCACAATACTTATGCTTACCCTGAGAAGCCCAAAGGACTTTATCAATAAAAGCTTGATCCTGCTCCAAAAAGCAAAGCTCCCACTGACTTTAGTGAAAGCAGTATCTGGCCTTAACCTGATATGCAAATATAAAGATCACTTTTTGGCCCATCACTGGACTGCAGCCACCTCTGCAATGAAACATATCAGATGGTGTAACAGTGCACAACAGCATGACACAGAGTTTAGGAAAGAAGTGCACAAGAATATAGTCTCCATTTGAAATTGCAGGGAGCCCATCTTGCAACCTTGATTCATAGCCCTTACCCACATGAATAATCCTTACTCATGCAAAGAAAATCATTGACAGTGAGTATTTACCAAAGTCAGAATTAATCTAGAATACCAAGTTTTTAAGGGCTTGTCTGCAAAGTGCTGCAGCCTGGACCATGGGGGTGTCATCTAAATGACCTATGTAGATCCTGCAAGCATGAATTCAAAACCATCTAGTGCATGGTAACATAGTCAGATAGGTTAATGTGTACTAGGTACCTTTTAGTTCATGCCAGCAGGGTCTACATGGGGCAGTTAGAGTGCAATAGCACATACCCCCATAGTCTGGACTGTGCAGACAAGTCTTAGATAACACTTCTAACCCTATTGCTATCTATGACTTATATTGCACCAACTATCTTTAATAAGAACTCTACACACTTTTCATTGGGGAGTTCTACCTAATATATGATTATTTTTTACATTGTAATTCTGCAGTAAGAGATACTACTATAGTGCAAGCAAATATGATGCAACAATGAGATGAGATTGGTATAAAGTGGACAGGAAGTGAAACTACTGAATCAGGGATTTTAGAAATGGTTAAAAATGGACAGTGCGCTCTATTATTTCAACTCTTTTTTCAAGCAATCTAATCTGTGCTTTGTGCAATAGCATTATTAGTAATTCAAAGCACTCAAATATTTTTCCTTTAGTGTTTTAACAGCAGATGTGGACCAGTTGGAGTCAGTTAATTGAAATGAATTGTTTTTCTAGTTGCCAAGAAACAGATATTTGTCTTAGAGTATGCAGCACATTATGCTTACAGCTTTAGTTTTCTCATTTTTCTTGGAGGATTTAGGAATTATATGCTGTAGCAGTTTAATTACCCTGTGGGAACAGCGGCACAAATCCAGCAGCAATAATAGACAGAGAATGTTGTTAGTTAAGAACCAATGTTCAAACTTGTTGCATATTTAAAAAAATATTAACCTATTTGCTGGGCCACTGTTTGGTTATGCCCTGGGGAAATTTGTGAACTAAAAATAGACTTTCTCAATGAAGATTAGGGATGTCGTGCTTACAAAACAAAATGAAACAACCTACAACAAAAAAACTTCATGGTCTAAAATGAAGCTGTTATAGGATGACTGTCAAGCATAATCACAAATTATTTACTAATGTATATGCTGTAGATATATGCCACAATGTACTGCATAGATTTGCTCTTTGGCGCCAGTGATCATGGTGTGTCATCCCATTGCTGGCTTTGGAATGTGTGCCAGGAAATCCTGATTCTGCTTCAGAGATTAATCTATTGAGTTAATCATGCTGTATGGGATGGATGTTTGGTAATGCATTTTTTGGCAATGTGACTTCTATTCATACCACTTAGCAAATTCTAGTTTGAGACGGCACCATTTGTATTTGTTAAAATAGTCAGCACCATTGATTTAAATCATTCATCACTTTCTCTACTCCCACCTGTCTCTCTCTAATCTATTCCTGCTCCCCATCTCTCTTCTTGTAAAACCACCTCTTCCCATCTCATTCAGGCCTCATACCATACTGCCTATGGAAGCTCTTCTGTTGTGGGTCCAGGGCCGCCCAGAGGATTCCGGGGGCCCAGGGTCTTGGGCGGCGGGAGGCCCCACTTCGGCAGTAATTCGGCGGCGGGGGGGTCCTTCCGTTCTGGGACCCGCTGCCAAAGTGCCCCAAAGACCCATGGCGGGGACCCCCCGCCGCCGAATTACTGCCGCCGCCAAAGTGCAGCCCCCGCCGCGGGTCTTCGGGGCACTTTGGCGGCGGGTCCCGGAACGGAAGGGGCCCCCCGCCACCGAATTACCGCAGAAGACCTGGCTTCACTCCGGCGGCGGGTCCCGCTTCGGCGGTAATTGGGTGGCGGGGGGGTCCTTCTGTCCCAGAGAGGAAGGACCCCCCGCCAGCGAAGACCGGGAGCGAAGAAGCTCCGGGGGCCCGGGCCGGGCCCCGCAAGAGTTTTCTGGGGCCCCCCGGAGCGAGTGAAGGACCCCGCTCCAGGGGCCCCGAAAAACTCTCGTGGGGGCCCCTGCTGGGCCCGGGGCCTGGGGCAAATTGCCCCACTTGCCCCCCCCTCTGGGCGGCCCTGTGTGGGTCAACTCTATCCTCTGTCTGCTGAGGTGGAAAGCATCAAGTAGATCATAACTGGAGGAACAACTGGAGCAGACAACAGACACAGCCTCTGTCTGATGCTCCCATTTCTCTGCAGAGTCTACATGCCTCTCCAATCACACAAGGTTTGGTGGTATCAATCAGCTGTAGGTAAAGAAAGACCGTGTCAGTTCCAGTGGGCAGTCAGCCTTCTTTTTGCTCCAGTTCCTCTTTTCCTTAGAGTGGAGGGACAGTTGTCCCCTGGCCTTCCTGCTTACAATGTGTATTGGTGGGGAAGGGGCACTTTAATTCTCTAGATTTCTTCTTTTTTCTTTGGGACACATTGTGCAGTCATAAATCCTTGTGTTGTGGTCTTGTGATCAGACTCTCAAGGTAAACAGCATTTGTTTGAGTCAGTAGTCGGAGGGTAGACCTGTATGGAACAATCATTATAGGAAGTGACGTCACTAAGACAGCTAGTGTCACACTTTCTTTGGAGTCAGTACTGAAAAAACACAACATGGTATTGGGGAACACTGTGCAGCTGTCTTTTGAGAGGCACATGCAATTGATGTCCTGACCATATGTATCAGTGAATCACCTCATAGCACTCCTCTTATGAGTAGGGATGTAAATCCTGGTATGCTGGCCTCATTATAAGAACATAAGAATGACCATACTGGGTCAGACCAATGGTCCATCTAGCCCAGTATCCTGTCTACCAACAGTGGCCAATGCCAGGTGCCCCGGAGGGAGTGAACCTAACAGTAAATGATCAAATGATCTCTCTCCTGCCATCCATCTCCATCCTCTGACAAACAGAGGCTAGGGACACCATTCCTTACCCATCCTGGCTAATAGCCATTAATGGACTTAACCTCCATTAATGTATCCAGTTCTCTTTTAAACCCTGTTATAATCCTAGCCTACACAACCTCCTCAGGCAAGGAGTTCCACAAGTTGACTATGCGCTGTGTGAAGAAGAACTTCCTTTTATTTGTTTTAAACCTGCTGCCCATTAATTTCATTTGGTGGCCCCTAGTTCTTGTCTTATGGGGATAAGTAAATAACTTTTCCTTATCTACTCTCTCCACAACACTCATGATTTTATATACCTCTATGATATCCCCCCTTAGTCTCCTCTTTTCCAAGCTGAAAAGTCCTAGCCTCTTTAATCTCTCCTCATATGGGACCCGTTCCAAACCCCTAATCATTTTAGTTGCCCTTCTCTGAACCTTTTCTAGTGCCAGTATATCTTTTTTGAGATGAGGAGACCACATCTGTACACAGTATTCAAGTTGTGGGCGTACCATCAATTTATATAAAGGCAATAATATATTATCCATCTTATTCTCTATCCCCTTTTTAATGATTCCTAACATCCTGTTTGCTTTTTTGACCGCCTCTGCATGCTGCATGGACGTCTTCAGAGAACTATCCACGATGACTGCAAGATCTTTTTCCTGATTTGTTGTAACTAAATTAGCCCCCATCATATTGTATGTATAGTTGGGGTTATTTTTTTCCAATGTGCATTACTTTACATTTATCCACATTACATTTCATTTGCCATTTTGTTGCCCAATCACTTAGTTTTGTGAGATCTTTTTAAGTTCTTCACAGTCTGCTTTGGTCTTAACTATCTTGAGCAGTTTAGTATCGTCTGCAAACTTTGCCACCTCACTTTTTACCCCTTTCTCCTGATCATTTATGAATAAGTTGAGTAGGATTGGTCCTAGGACAGACCCCTGGGGAACACCACTAATTACCCCTCTCCATTCTGAGAATTTACCATTTATGCCTACCCTTTGTTCCCTGTCTTTTAACAGTCCATGAAAGGACCTTCCCTTTAACCCATGACAACTTAATTTACGTAAGAGCCTTTGGTGAGGGACCTTGTCAAAGGCTTTCTGGAGATCTAAGTACACTATGTCCACTGGATCCCCCTTGTCCACATGTTTGTTGACCCCTTCAAAGAACTGTAATAGATTAGTAAGACACGATTTCCCTTTTCAGAAACCATGTTGACTTTTGCCCAACAATTTATGTTCTTCTAGGTGTCTGATAATTTTATTCTTTACTATTGTTTCAACTAATTTGCCTGGTACTGTGTCCGATTCTTTATGTGAATGTTTCTCATCTGATCTGGCCCTTACATTATCCTCTTCCATCCTCTGCTCCTGACTATAACCTAGAGAATCTTTATCAATAGACTCTCCTCTAAGAGAAGTCTCTGTCTGATCCACATGCTCCTCTGCAGCAGTCGGCTTTCCCACATCTCCTAGTTTAAAAACTGCCCTGAAACCTTTTTAATGGTTAGTGCCAGCAGTCTGGTCCCACTTTGGTTTAGGTGGAGCCCATCTCTCCTGTATAGGCTCCCCTGATCCTCAAAGTTTCCCCAGTTCCTAATGAATCTAAACCCCTCCTCTCTACACCATCGTCTCATCCATGCATTGAGATTCTGAAGCTCTGCCTGCCTACCTGGCCCTGTGCGTGGAACTGGGAGCATTTCTGAGAATGCCACATAGAGGTCCTGGATTTCAGTCTCTTCCCTAGCAGCCTGAATTTGGCCTCCAGGACGTCTCTCCTACCCTTCCCTATGTCATTGGTACCTACATGTACCATGACCACCGGCTCCTCCCCAGTACTACACATAAGTCTATCCAGATGCCTCGAGAGATCCGCAACCTTCACACCAGGCAGGCAAGTACAGTTCTTCCGGTCATCACAAACCCAGCTATCTATGTTTCTTATGATCGAATCTCCCATTACTAACAACTGCCTTTTCCTAGTGACTGGATTAAAGGTAATAATTGGAGATGTACCAATCTCTTAGAACTGGAAGGGACCTTGAAAGGTCATTGAGTCCAGCCCCTGCCTTCACTAGCAGGACCAATTTTTGCCCCAGATCCCTAAGTGGCCTCCTCAAGGATTGAACTCACAACCCTGGGTTTAGCAGGCCAATGCTCAAACCACTGAGCTATCCCTCCCCTATTCCAGCTGGTGTACTTCCATTCTTCCAACCTACATTAGACTTTTCCTGTTGTTTCAGTGGGAGAATCTGCTCTTCAGTCCATGCGCTCAGGGCCGGCTCCAGGCACCAGCGCACCAAGCTGGTGCTTGGGGTGGCCAATGGGAAGGGGTGGCACGTCCGGCTCTTTGGTGGCAATTCGGTGGCAGGTCCCTCAGTCCTTCTCGGAGGGAAGGACCTGCCGCCGAATTGCCGCCAATTGAGGCTTTTTTTTTTCCCCTGCCACTTGGGGCAGCAAAAATGCTGGAGCTGGCCCTTCTTGTGCTGCAGTGTGGCTGGACACGGTGCATTGCGAGGTGGACTCTGTATCAAAATCTTATAACAGAATATTCCCCTGGAAACCTTTTCAGTCAAAACATTTCTGACCGGCTGTAGTGGCTACATTTTAGTAGTTAGCCTAGCAAACAGGCCATTTTCTGCCTCTCCTTTTCCCCCTCTGCTATTTCCAGAAGAAATTACAGGCACATTACAGGCCTCTTAATTGAATGATCATGTGAATTCCTCTTTGCTGGCTATACAGTGCCATCTATAGTAATTGTTCTTAGAACATGCCAAGTTTGCTTTAACTAAGGTTATTGCCTAGTTATCTGGAGTATTAACTGAGTAAAATTTAGATAAAGGAACTTAGTTATTGAAGGAAAATTGGTGATGCTTTTTGGGTGACCACTGTAATATAAATAGCCCCCATATACCTTAAAAACTGAGCAGGCATTGTATAATGATCAGTGCAGTCTGCTTTGGGCTGTCAACTTATTAGTTAAGTGTGCCATACTTTGATACAAGTTCGGAAGCTGTAGAACAGTAGGTAGTGGAGGTGAACTGATGCCTGCCCAGTGTAACTGTCAGAAATTAAACCGGAGGAAAACCTCTTACGTTATCCTATATGGACACGTCACAATTTGTCTATCTCTGTCGGCAGTGAGTTTGAGCCTTTAAGCATGTTCTGTGTATGTCACTGCATCTACTTGTTATGAATGCTTCATTGCAATTTTTATTGTGGGCTATATCTTCCCCTAAACTAGATGCTATCAAACAATATAGTTGTAGTTCCATTCCCTTCCTCATGATGTTAGAACACAAGTTAACTTGCTTGGAAAAAGTAGATATTTTGCATATTGCAGCTGTACTGTACTTAGTGGCTTACAATATCAGTAAATGCTGATAGTATCTCATAATCAAAACAGGTCAAGAGGGAAATATCCCTTTTGTTTTTAATATGGAAACTTACATTTTCAGGAGGAGTTTTCCATCTAGCTTGGACGCTTCTAAGCTGCCTGTCACTGTGGAATCTAAACATTGTTTGGAAGTATCAGAAATATCTAACTCTAATCTACACTAGTTTCATATTAAAAGAGCAATACTTTCTGCTCTTCCACAACTCTGGGAAGAACTCCAAAGGCCTGAGTTGAGAGAAAAAGACGTGATGTCCATACATGGGGGTAAACACGGAGTGCAAGAGATGGACTGAAAAAAATAACTCCAGCCTACAACCATTAAAGGGAAATAGAAGGTTGCCCTGCAGTGCTCTGTTAACATGTTTTGCCCTTCCACCATTGCTCACTACCTCCAAACTCACGTTATTCTCCCAAGTAAGGATAGTGTCCTTAAGGGATTTCCCCTTCCTCCTCCCTTGTTTGTCACATGCGCAAGAAACTTCAGCTTTCTTCACAAAGAACTATGCTGATCTCACCATCACATCTTCAAGGCATCCTATTTCTGTCCTCCTACATTATTCAAAAAACTTAGCAGGGCTCTGATTGCCTTATATCCTGATTATTACAGCTTTTTCATTGTTGGTTTCCCTATCTGTCTCCAGCGCACACGCTGGAAGTGCTGATGCTCACAAATCCCCATTCACATGCAGGTATAACTACATCAACCTATTCCTTCATTGGCTACCAGCCTCCCAAAGAATGCATCTCCAACACATGCCTCACTTTCCACTCTACTGATTTCTACATGTGCTTGCACTCACATGCTCATCCCCTCTGTCTCTCTTTTCCATTGTGTGTTTCAATTAGAAGTCAAAGCAACTTTTTTCTCTAGTGAAGTTCTGATTTCACTTGTTCCAGTGGCTCATGCACCCCCGCCCCCCTTTCACTTTTGCTTTCCGCTCTTCAGTCCCATTGAAAGATTGAAGTGGGAGTGCAGCAGGGCACCAGGTTTTCTGCCCTTTCTTGTTTTTGCACTTCATTTTTCTGTGATCCTGCCTCCTTCCTGGCGCTAATCTCTTTGCCATTGTTTGTTGCAGACTTTGATCATTGTACTTGCATTTCCTTTTTTCAAGGCCTAATACATCAGTGGATGGTAAAAATAACAACGATCACAAAAATATGAAAGGTACTCTGCAGTTCATTTGCTTTTGAAAGTTTCCATGTTTAAATTATTACTCTTGTTGCAATCATTCCTTCTCATGTGTTTGAGATGCATAGCAATGTACTGATGTGGAAAGTGTATGTGGTACATAACCTTTACAAGAGTTTTCTATTGTCACTAACATGCAAAATGTTGTTTTTTTTAAAGGGTTCCGTGAGTTGTATGGTACTGTAGAATGCAGGCTGGAAACTTTAAAATGTAGTGAATATTTCCTTCTTCTCATAACAAAGCTAAAATTACAGGAATTTGATCCCCTCCTAGTTTCTAAGTAAAACAAATGACCTTGTGCTGCTTAAGACACTTTCTAAAAAGTATGTATATCTGAAGGGAACCACCAGCTTCTATCTTGACTCTAAATTAGAAAATTATAAAGAGGGTTGCACAATTGTGTGCAGATGGACAGTTGTCTAAGCCACCTGACCAAAAGACAGCCTTATCTCCTGTCATAATAGAGAAATAGTAGAAAGTGACATAATAGAGAAATAGTAGAAATTATCTCTATCGTTTTCCACTGATCAAGTGAGATGTGGCTTAACAGAGGTGGTAAATTTCCTTTCAAGCTATTTTCCTTGAGGGAATGAAGACAAGGTGTTCAAAACAACTTGCTTTATGGAGAGGCCTTGAGAGCTTGCTGAAAAAAGTCAGATTTACAGTATTCTGTTGTCAGGATCCCTGACTTGTATTTGCATTTGTTTGTAGAGGTGTTTTGTGTTTTTTCTAGACACTGGTGAATACTCAGAAGTGAGTGCTTTCTGAGAAGAGGAAGGGAAAATGTTTTGTCAGCTTTCCAATTAGTTCAGAAGCAATGAACACAGAAGTTGTTAATGTGTTTGCTGTGTCTTATCATTTTAAAGCTAATGGATTTCTGCTGGCTGCACACACAATGTGTTTGGTGAACAAAGTGACTGTTTGGTGGAGTTAATCTCACTTTGACACTAGAGCAGAGTATTCTGTGATATCACTTGCTGTCACCCTTTTCCCAAAGTCTCCTTAGCCCTTTTCAGGGCCAAATTTTCAGCCCATTGTTTCCATTTGACCAGCCACAAATAATAATGGGCACCATTTTTTGTGGCTGCAGTTTGGGTTACAGAGACCTCAAGTCTCTGATTTGCTGTTGCAATAAGAAACAGAGAGGTCAAAGTGACTGAAATTGTGGTTGACATTTTGTATCTGCAATTTTTGTAACCACAATATGCCCCAGCAAAAGTGGAGTTTTAGTTAAGGCCATGTTGGAAGTGTAGGGTTCTAAAGATTAAGCCTGACCCAAATTAATTGTAACATTTCAGTTCTAAAATTGAAAATATCCCATTGAGTCACCTACAGGCCATGTTGCTCACTACATATATTTTTAGCATTTTCCAGTAGAAAAACTTTTTTTACTAAACTGGTGATTTTATTTTTATCTCTTTTGGAAAGGGTACTGTCCTGCTAAGAGACTTTTAGAGGACAGAAACCTCTGTAATTTCTTTCAACATTTCTACTTCCTTTCTTGTTTGCTGCAAGTATGTCTGTGGTATGTAAAGGAGATGCCAGACATTACTTTCAGCATAGCCTAATTCCAGCTCAACTTGTTCATGATCGACCTGTGGAGATTAATTTTAGAATTCTTGGGCTTGAAAGTTGCCTTTTTCTTTACTCAGTAATCGTTTGAAAATATCAGAAACTGACTTCAATCTTTGTCTTTTCGTACATCTTTCAAGTAAACATCTTAGAAGCATTGAAACACATGATATAATACTTGGTACTTAGCATGCACTTGGTACTGACTACCTTACAATGTATATATATCTTCACAATATCCCAATGTTAGATAAGGAAGTGCTGTTATTCCCATTTTAGAGGTTCAGAGCTGAGGCACAGAGAGACTAGATGGCTTGCCTGAAGTAACACAGAGGTCCAGAGAATTGGAACCAGGTCTCCCAAGTCATAGTCTAGCACCCTAACCCCTGGACCATCCTTCCAATCTCTCTTTTCAAACTGCTTAATGGTGTTAGGTACCCATTTCCAAATGGAGATAAGCACCCAACTCCCTTATGCACTTTTGAAAATCCCACCCTAAGTGTTTTGCCCAGCAAGGCACAAAAAATCTGTGGCAGAACAAGGAATTGTTTTCTAGTCCTCCTGTGCCTTACCCACAAAACTTTACTTCCTCTCTCTAGCTGCATTATTTATAACTTCTCAGACTAAAACGGTAAAATTCAGGCACCTACAGTCATAGCCCAAACAAACACTCCTTTGGAAAAGTAACAGAAGCCCAAATCTTTCAAACCCAACAACAGCAAGGGTGGTGTGAGATACTGTACTTGGCTGCAGTGTTTCCATTTTCCCTGTGTATTGTACAAAAACTATGGCCTTGTCATGGCGGTATCTAAATTAATCTTTCTCTTTATGGAGATATGAAAAAAGGGGGTGAGTTGAGAGTTTAAAGTAATTAAAGGACAAAGTAACACAACTCCTCATGCTTTGTATCATTCAGTCTATTCTAAAAATAGTTGCAATAATTCTGTCACCTTTGACGAGAAGTAAGAAAGTGGGACGTTACAAAGTTGGAATTTCTCCTCCGAGTCTCTCACTACTTTAATTCTTATTCTGTCCAAATGCTTCTGTTCCAAGTGTCTGCAGTAGGTTTTACTCAGACTTTTACTAGACATATTAACTGTTCAGTAATGGCTCTGTGCAGAGCTGATGTATTTGTAGCTCTAGGGGAGGGGAAATCAAGGCCACCTTGATATTGGTTTATATATCATAATTCATTTCTTGGAAGGCTCTAGGTCACTACAAGTAGAAACCATCCTGGAATACATTCCATATGGCAGTTTCTCAGGTACTGCGATAGCTAACTGGAGTTAATGATTAACATAAAATTTGCATCACTCTTTCTTTTGGATGGAATAAAAAGTTTCTGTGGGATACCCATTTCCCCATTTCTCTCAGGGAACATTGCATTGTCTACATTTGCATGATGTGTGTGTGTGTGTGTGTGTGTGTGTGTGTGTGTGTGTGTGTGTGTTTCTTGCATTGTGTAATACTTTGCCTGAATTAGAATTAAAAAGCTTTTAATTTTTTTTGTACAGATGTGAAGTAAAAGAAGTGTCTGTGGTAATGGCAATGACTGATGGGGTTGTTGATGTGACTGATGGCTGTGTTACGATCCCTATCCCAGAGGAACACTGGAAAGCTATCCCCAAAACTTCATCCTATTCGCATACTTGGGGGGATAAAGATCTTGAATTGAGTGACAATTGAACAGAAAATTTATGTCCTTGAGTTCAGCAGTATCAACGGCTACTGTAATCAGCATGAGCTATTTTGGTGTTTGCTGCTGCCAGAGTGACTTTTACAGGCTGGTGCTGTAAAATTAGCAGACAGCATGCTCTGGAGAAGTAAGCACAGGGCTGACAGTCAGACCATCTGCTCTGCTATTTGACTCCTTGGGTGGCCTTGAGAGAAGTCAATCTCTCTGCCTTACTTTCCCCATTTGTGAAATGGGGATGACAACACTTTCCTATACAACAGAGGTATTGTGAAGATTGATTAATAACATGAAGCCATATTATCATTGCAATGTACTGGTATAGTAATAAGCCTATAGAGAATCCACACTCAGAAGTAGTCTGAAGTCTTAAACACTAACCAAACTTTTAAAAATAAGGTACGTTAGATTCTCCTGAAATGTTAAGATGGCTTGTCTCTTCAGTATGGAGGAACAAAAGCTTTGCATAAAATACTCAGGCTATGTCTACACTACCACAGGATCAATGCTCCTGTGATCGATGAACTGGGGATCGATTTAGTGGATCTAGTGAAGATCCACTAAGTTGATGGCAGAGCACTCTATGGTCAACTTCAGTACTCCACTGGGAATGAGAGGAGTAAGGTAAGTTGGTGGGAGAGCATCTCCCGTTGCCCCAGTGTGGTGTAGACACTGCAGTAAGTCTCTAAGCTACATCGAATCCAGCTACATTATTCACATAGCTGGAGCAGCATAACGTAGGTCGACTTACCGCAGAAGTGTACACAGAGCCTGAAATCCACCACCCACTCCCACCACAAAGCCATGGAGTGAAGGAGATGGAAGCCAGCCCCCAACTGTGGACAGGGCAGCTCTGCAGCCTCTTCTAGGTGCTACTTCAGCTCCTAGATGGGCATAGGGATGTGCAGGTATGTGGCCTGTGGATCTGTATAACTGCAGACTCAGTGGCTATGGATGTAACTAAAGCACCAACCACAACACCTTGCCCTCTCTTTTCCCAATTGGGCCCACTCATGAATTGGCATAGAAGTCACAGAATTCCACACTCTGCCTTCCATGTAGCGGAACCATAGCTTTCCTGCTGCACTGTGGCCCCAAATGCCACAGTGAATTTTATTTTTTACTGATTCTTTAAAATCTTCTTGTGAGTATTTCTATTTCTCTTAAGTAATTAAGAACAGCAACACTGGCTCAGACCAAGGGTCCGTCTAGCTTGGTATCCTGTCTTCTGACAGTGGCTGGTGTCAGATGCTTCAGAGGGAATGAACAAAACAGGGCAATTTCAAGTGATCTATCCCCTGTTATCCAATCCTGGCTTCTGGCAACTGGAGGTTCAGTGACACCTAGAGCATGGGGTTATGTCCCTTACATGGCCCCTATCACTATAGTATCTGAGCATCCCACAATTTTTAATGTATATCTCCTCTTAACATCCCTCTAACATAGGGAAGTACAGTTATCCCCATTTTACAGATGTGGGAACCGAGGCACAGAGAGACTAGGCAACTTGCCTAAAATAACACAGGAGGTCTCTGGCAGAGCAGGGAATTATACCCAGGTCTCCTAAGTTCTAGGCAAGTGCACTAACCAATGAATCTGTGGGAGTGAGTGGGTGGTCCAAGAATGTCTTTGACACACAATCTGTAGCATAGTCTACCCATTGGCAAAACTGGCATCTTCCGTATGCAGGTTGATTAATCTACTATGTACCGAAGCTTTGGATTTTCCGTGCTTTATATATTTTTAAGACTTCCAATGGGATAGCTTCAAAGTCCACAGTGGGAGCATTAAGACCCTGGGCAGCGGTGTCTGCTATTTTAACAGCCACTTTAGATCCCATAAAGGTGACAGAACAGTACAAAAGGCAACTGTACAGTCAGTATGCGTTTTGCATCCAGGAAACTAAGCTAAGTAGATTATGTACATGGCTTTATTCTTCTAGCATTGCCAAAAAGATGTAGATCAGCTAATCAGTACTTAGTTGTGTGTTTCTAGGGCACTTGCATGAAGCTTTTTTAAAAGTTCAAACAATCTTTTAGTACCAGAGTTGTTGTTTTTTTAAAGTGAGAACAAACAGACAGATTAAACCTCTTTGCTAATGGGTGTGCTTCTGGCTTCATAGTGCTGCAGTAATTTTATTATTTAAAGCTAGCCAGTGTCAAACCTCAATAACTAGGCGTTCTAATTAAAGAAAGCCACATATTAACTTTCTCTTCATGTCCTGTACTACTCACTGGTTTAGGGCAGCATTTTTTCTCCATGACCGAAGAGAGCACATGCTGTTGAATTCTGGCCTGGGGATGCGTGAGTTTCCATGATTTTTCGGAGACTGGGACAGATCAGAAAGTGGTGGAACTGTAGAGCAGCCACTCTTCTTGGCATGTACCCCTCAACATCCTGTGTATTTATGATCAGAAATCCAGCGGCATTAACAGCTGTGGGAATGCCTTTATGGGGCAGCTGCTGCCCCAACCACAGTGGGAGTCCGCTAGCAGCACCATCTCCTTCAGAAGCTACATTGCCAGAGGTGCAAGAATAGGGAGAGGCCAATAAGGCAACTGTGTGGAGACACACAGTTGGATAAGAACTGCTGGACTCGGTGTCCATATCATGTGCCTGGTCTACCGAGGGGCAGATGACTCCCAACTTGCTGAATTTCCCGGCCCCTCTTGGAAAGAATCCACCTAGAAGAGAAGATGGCCCTGAACTGGGAATGTTAAATTGTAAAAATGGTCTGAAGGTATCCTAATCGGGATTTTTGGTATATACAGGGGGCTCCTCCTTAGATCATTCCAAATCCAAAGGAACCAAACACATGCAACTTTTTTCCAGTGTCATGGGGCTAAATTCATTCCTAGATGCACAATGGTTCAGCCCCCGACCCTGCGCCCTGGAGCGGGGCCATGCCGTGGCACCCTGGCTGGAGTGTCGGAGCAGAGCTCAGCCACATGGTGTGGCCCCCTGGCTGGAGCGCTGGAGGGGGGCAAGCCTCCTCAGTGGGAGCTTGTGGGCCGGCTTAAAACGGCTCCTGGGCCGGATCCAGCCACGAGCCATAGTTGGCCCACCCCTGTTCTAGACCCTCAATAAGTTGCAGCCCTGACTCCTAAGTTTTCCAGCACAAAACAATAGCAGAGATGAAATCCTCTGGCACATCTGTACATTTTCTAAAACTCTACATGGTGAAACTATTTTGGGAAGAACAATTTGCCGCTTTTGGTCAGGAGCTGCATCAATGAATCCATAAAAATGCACCATTTTCATAATAGTCCTTGTAAAATTCTCTGTTCTTGTAATACATCTCTTTTCTGCATTCTTAGGCTACTGTATCCCAGAGGTATAAATGTGTAGATTTACTGAAGATTCCTTATCTTCATAAGGATTTCTATGCTTTTCTTGGCTGCAAAGCATGAAATAAAGTATCTAAAGCAATCCAGAATCTTCTTTTTAGAGCTATTTGAAATTAGTTGGAAGCAATACATTACAAATAGCAACCATTCTTCATAACTAGATGGGTGCTGCTAACTTATTCAGCAGACATAGGGAAAGGGTATAGGCAAGACATTTGCCACATTTCCTTCACTGTTGCAAAATTCTCACAGTATTTTATTTTTATGATAATTGGAGAAGGGAAATGCTAGTGTTTGTCCCCAACCCCCGACCCCAAATTCTCCAGCCATTTGGTGCTTTTAAAATGTACATTAAGATTGCAGCTCATCTAATTTAACTGTATGAACTCCTCCTGTTTGTTTCATTAAAGAGATGAAAAATTAGTTTGTTTTGCACTTTGCCATGTAGGCCTCCTTCAAGGACATATCCCTGAGGCAGGAATACTGAGCTTGGGCTAACAGGACATAAGATTGCACCTCCTGCTTTCCACCACTTGTAACAACTAGAAAAACAAAGAGGGTTTGTTTGTTCGACAAAAATAAATTAGAACTGAACAGACAGGTCTTAAATATACCCCTGAAGGAGGACTATATAGGTAAAATTTTAGACCCTACTCTTTCAATCTTATTAAGAGGCTTTGAAACATCAAATTTCCTATTCACTTCATGGCCTCTAACTTGGAACCCTGAACTGCTGAATGCTGAGAATTAAACTTTTGCAGCAAACAGTAGACTACATTGTTGAAACGTGTCCAGCAAGTAAATCTATTTTGATTACAGCAGGTTCAAGAGAGTATACAGATTTTCAAGGACCTGTATATTGGAGTAAAATTAAAGCATGGAAAATATTAGCTTAAGCAGTAACAGGCCTTGTAATGTGAACATTGAGGGAATGCTGGAAAACAAATAAAACTATTATGTCCTTGTTTGTTTTTATGGAGGGCAATTTATTTTTTTTAATTGACTTTTGCACTGTGAATCTTTTACTAGCAAATTGTTTCAGAGAGTTTGGGCCTAATGTGAAGCACATCAGTTCTGTAGGTGAGAGAGTTACAATGGGATGTGTCATTTTCACATTCTAACATTTTGGAAGGCATTTTCAAAAGCACTCTGCCTTGGTCTGACTCTATTCCCATTTAGTCAGTAGTGAGACATCAGTGGATCATGCCAGTGCAGAATGTTTTTGAAAATTCCCACCCTTTGTCTGAGAACACACATTCCTTAACCTCCACCAGCATGTTGGAAATAAAAGTGAAATCCTTTCCTGTACTTTTATAGGCATTTAATTGCTACTGTAAATGCTTTATGAAAACCACCAACAGGGTGTTACCAACGTACAGTCCTGCCAAGTCAGAAAGGTGGAGTTGCATGTGGGAATGAAGCCTTGTTTAATCAGGTTTTATAATTGCTTTGATACAATTTTAGCCAAGGCATGTTGGGTCAAGCAGTCCCTAGTTTCATATTCCTCAGAGTTAAGTCTCACCAGAAAGCATTTATTACAGCGCTGTTCTTCAGCATTATTCAGTGATTCACTTTCAAATACGAAAAGTAACGTTATGTTATGTTTTTGTTCATTTAGACTTTACTGATTACCTTTAGGTCTAATTCTCCTCCCAATGGAGCCAGGGAGACTTTTGCCACTGGCTTCAATGACTGCAGGAACTGATTCTTAGTTTACACACAAAATACAGAGAAGCGGTGGAGCACAAAAGTGTCTGAGACTCTATTCTACCTCCTTTACTATGGGTATGTAGTTTCAGGCTTTGGGCTTTTAAAAATATTGTTCTCCTAAGTATCTGTCCAACTTTCTTAATGACATTAAATTGAATAAGGAAGGATACCATTCACTGTACGGTGTTGAGAGGTGATGTGGAAGAGAAACTAATAATTATTAATTTAACTATTGCCGAATTTTGCATAACTGGTAGGTATCACTGTGACTTAGGAACTCAGCTCATATCTGGTGAAAGTTAAACTAAGCCAGTGGGGTAGAATTTTCCTGGGAAGAAACATTTTCAAATCTGAAACTGAAGGATTGTATCTTGGGCCCTATCTGCACGTTTCCATGGCTTGCATGTTACAAATTATAGCAACTTAAAACAAAACAAAAACCTGACTCAGAACAGCACCTAGAATAAGCCCAAGTTGTTTGTTGGTAAGGAGACGTATAGCTTAGAACACAAAAATAGCCCTGGGCAGAAGAGCTTCTTAAGGCACCTATGTGGTGTGTCCTATGGAATGTGGGAGGAGTCAGGCTTAGTCAAATTACTATATATAGTATCCTGGAAACCTCACTACAGTGATAAGCTATTATCAGCAGGCACCACCCTTGGGGGTAGGTTGATATACAAGTTTCATAGGGTTCCTAAGAAAAGAGGCTTGCTTTCCACAAACAGTGGAAAAGCAGAGGCTTCCTTTCTTATTCAAATAAGCTTGCTGTCTAGTTGTGAATGCTTTAGCCCCTTTGTACAGCTGTTGCCAAACATCTCAGAAGGCAATATTTTTCTCAACAAGGTATCTATTTCTCTTGGGGCTGGTCTACATGGGGATGCTCAGGAAAGTTCAGATGAATTAACTAAAGCTGTGAAGTTAATGAATAATTAAAGTACACACAGAAGTAAAGTAACCTGAGTTCAGGATAGCATATGTTATATATAGTAATTTGGCTATACCAGACTCCTGGTACAGGCCATACGTTCTTATGAGGCTCCACTGCACAAGCCTATCAGCTGGTCTACGCTAGAAAGTTAGATCAGTTTAACTACATAGCTCAGGGCTATGAAAAATTTCACACCCTATGCCATGTAATTAAGTCGACCTAAACCCCAGAGTAGACAGCTAGGTGGATAGAAGAATTCTTCTGTCCACCTAGCTACCAACTCTCGGAGAACCCCTTCCATCACTGTAGTGTATACACTAGAGCACGCTACAGTAGCATTCATAGTGTAGACAGACCCTATTTTTGTGTGTTAAGCTACAGTGAACTAAGGCCACTTCACAGGTGAATGAGAATGTCCACACTGATTTAATGCACTTTTACTAAGGGCTTGTCTACATTATCGGCTGGATTGACGGGCAGCGATCGATCCAGCGGGGGTTGATTTATCGCGTCTAGTCTAGATGCAATAAATCGACCGACAAGCGCTCTCCCATTGACTCCGGTACTCCACCAGGGTGAGAGGCACAGGCAGAGTTGATGGGGGAGTGTCAGCCATCAACTTACCACAGTGAAGACATCACAGTAAGTAGATCTAAGTACGTCGACTTCAGCTATGTTATTCACGTAGCTGAAGTTGCGTAACTTAGACCGATTTCCCCCTCTTCCCCCACTGTAGACCAGGCCTGAGGTACATTAACCTCATGCTTTAGTTAATTAATCTTAACTCCCTATGTAAACAACCCTTTGGTTCTCTAGGATTGGTGTTCAGAGCCATGCCTTCTGCCAGTTACTACAAAAGGGTGTGTTTCTTTCTGTCAAAACTGGATGGTATTAACTTGTGCAGTGTGTTTCTGCTGAGATCCCTTTCCATGGATTTTATTAAAGAAAAACATTATAAAATTAGGTATAATATCAAATTATGTATAATGTCAAATGCCTGTAGCAAATGAATTGATATCTCCAAAGTGCTCTCTAGCTCAGAAGCTCTCTAGCTCGAAAGTCTGACAGAAGTCTAAAGTGGGATTAGTATTTAAAATATTCCTGCACTATCAAGAAGTTAAGATAACTGCTGTGGGGTAATCTTTACATTGTGGGCCATACCCATTGAAAATGCATGAAGATGGAAATCAATGCATTCTGCACAAAAAAATCAGTGTTTTCCTTTCAATCTTCAATCCATTCCTATAATCTTAATTATACAGGAGCCTACGTAAAGGTACCACTGGATTAGAGCCAGTTACAGCTAAAGCAAACAATATGACAGCAAAAAGGGCACTTGCGTCATTTGACTTAGTTCTTTTATTACAAACAATAACTGGCAAATAAAAAGCTTCTAGCTTGTTGTGTGCACAATAATGCCAGGTCAACTGCTATGCACCTGGATATATTAAAAGAAATTGCAGCATGTGCTACCTCTTGGTTTTAGCTCAATTATACAGTATATTGTGTTGCATTATATTGTGCTGTTTTGGTTTTTATGGTAAGTATATGTAACAGTGTGCATATAAAATAAGAGTTTAAAATAGAGACATGTCTTGAAAGTCTCTCTGCTGTTCTGGGATTGGGTTTTAAGTGATCCGTTTGGCCTAGCGGATAAAGCATTGGACTGGGATGATTCCAGGGTTCTATTTCTGACTTTGCCATTGGTCTGCTGGGTGCCCTTGGGCAAGTCACTTCCTTTCCCTGGGCCTCAGTTTCCCCATCTGTAAAATGGTGATGAGACTGACATCCTTTTAAAAACACTTTGAGATCTATGGGTAAAAAGTGCTATGTAACAGCTAGGTGGTGGTGTTATTTCTATTGATCAGTGCTTATGTTTATTATGTATTTCTTATGATTTTGAAAATACATGCACATTGGTTTTAGACAGCAGTTCGTCATCTGCCATTCCTAAAAAGATCATCATGATAATTTCTTCCTTCATCACTCGTCTCCATAAAAGAAAGGACTTCCCTTATCAAAGGAAGAAGTTTCCTCTAATGCCACTTCATCTTTGTGAGATTCATTTCTTCACAGTTTTTAAAAATAGTATAGTTACTGTAATAGTGGTGTTATCTCATCTTGTGTGTGCATGGATGCGCAAATGCATTGCTTATGTTTGATGATAAAAGGGTAGCAAAGACTAAGGCCTGGTCCACACTAGGACTTTAATTTGAATTTAGCAGCGTTAATTCGAATTAACCATGCACCCGTCCACACCAGGAAGCCATTTAATTCGACTTAGAGGGCTCTTTAGTTCGAATTCTGTACTCCTCCCCGATGAGGGGAGTAGCGCTAAATTTGACATGGCTATGTCGAATTAGGCTAGGTGTGGACGGAAATCGACCTTAATAGCTCCGGGAGCTATCCCACACTGCACCACTCTGTTGACGCTCTGGACAGCAGTCCGAGCTTGGATGTTCTGATCAACCACACAGGAAAAGCCCTGGGAAAATTTGAATTCCTTTTCCTGTCTGGCCAGTTTGAATCTCATTTCCTGGTTGGACATCGGGGCGAGCTCAGCAGCACCGGCAACGATGCAGAGCTCTCCAGCAGAGGAGTCCAGGCAATCTCTGAATAGAAAGAGGGCCCCAGCATAGACTGACCGGGAAGTCTTGGATCTGCTCAGTGTGTGGGATGAGGAGTCTGTGCTTTAGGAGCTGCGCTCCAAAAAACGGAATGCAAAGACCTACGAGAAGGTCTCCAAAGCCATGACAGACAGAGGATCCAGCCGGGATGCAACGCAGTGCCGCCTGAAAATCAAGGACCTGAGACAAGGCTACCAGAAGACCAAAGCGGCAAACGGACGCTCCGGAGCCTGCCACCACTGCCCCACCAGTGAACGTGGACTCTGACGATGGGATAGTGTCGACGGCCAGTTCCTCAGCGATGTTCGCGGACGGGGAAGATGAGGAAGGGTTTGTGGAGGACGAGGCAGGCGACAGCGCTTACAACGCTGTTTTCCCCGACAGCCAGGATCTCTTCATCACCCTCACGGAGAGCCCCTACCAACCCTCCCCGGCCATTAACCCGGACCCTGAATCGGGGAAGGATCAGTCGGTAAGTGCTTTAAACATGTAAACTTTTATTATTAATGGAACAGGAATCTGAACTATGTGAAAAGGAGGTATATATATATGGGGATAGAACAGAAATCCTCCTGGGAGATCTCCACGAAGCTCTCCTGGGGGTAATCGAAAAGCCTCCGCAGGAGGTTCCTGGGGAGAACTGCCTTATTGGGTGCTCCGTGGTAGCACACCTTTCCGCGCCAGGTTTTCATGAGGTACTCAGGGAGCATTGCCTCCCTGAGCACGGCTACATAGGCCCCTGGTTTGTGCCGGCTTTCACGCAGCATGCGCTCTCTATCTCCTTCAGTGACCGTCCTCAGGGTGATCTCGCTCGGAGACTCCTGAATCTAATTAGGGGAATTACTGTAATGTTACGCCTGGTCCAAAGTATTTTTAAAAAATCTCCAGACAGACGGCGTAGCAGAGACTCAGCACGCTGCTGCGTGACAAGCGTAACGGAAAGCCAAAGAATCAAATGGACGCTCATGGAGGGAGGGGGGACTGAGGACACAAGCTATCCCACAGTTCCTGCAGTCTCCGAAAAGCATTTGCATTCTTGGCTGATCTCCCAATACCTGTACGGTCAAACACATTGTCCGCAGCGGTTAAGGGCGTAGCTCGTCAATGTACCCCCCTCCGCCACCTCCAGAAGGAAATGGAAAAAAAATCGTCTCTTGACTCTTTTAAATGTCACCCTATGTGTACTGAATGCTGCTGGTAGACGCGATGCTGCGACACTGTACTGTAGCATCCTCTCCCCCCCCCCCCCGCCTCATGGGTGGCTGATGGTGCAATAAGACTGATATCCGTCGTCATCATCATCAGCCTTGCTGTAGATGGTGTAGTGCAATAGGACTGGTACCCGTCCTCGTCATCAGCCCATAAGTAGATGGCCTGCTAACCGTCTTCATCATAGCAACAGGGGGCTGAGCTCCATCAGCCCCCACCCTTCATGTGTAAAGAAAAGAT
Organism: Mauremys reevesii; assembly: GCF_016161935.1. Classification (NCBI taxonomy): domain Eukaryota; kingdom Metazoa; phylum Chordata; order Testudines; family Geoemydidae; genus Mauremys; species Mauremys reevesii. The sequence goes on along the minus strand of NC_052633.1, from coordinate 32,602,455 downwards.
TCTGTACTGCTTGGACTGTCATAGCAGCAGGATGCTGTTTTCCTCTCCCCCATACTGCTTAATGTCCTGTCTGGACAATCATAGCAGCTGGAGGCTGCCTTCCCCTCATTTCATTTCAGTAACAAGTCACTGTTTCTTATTCCTGCATTCTGTATTACTTCAGCACAATAATCAGGGGACACTGCAACGGTAGCCCAGGAAGGCTGGGGGAGGAGGGAAGCAACAGGTGGGGTTGTTGCAGGAGCACCCCCTGTGAATGCCATGCAGCTCATCATTCCTGCATAATCTGACACGGAGCAGCTGTGCTCTCTGGTTCTCTGAAACACTGGATCTCTACTACACTAGCCCCATCTTCTATGCAGGAATTATTCTATTTTTAGATACCATAGAGGAGGGATTGACTCGGGGAGTCATTCCCAGTTTTGTCTTTTGCGCCCCCGGCTGATCTCGGCCAGGGGCACCTATGACAGCAGCAGAAGGTATAATGCAATACGGCTGGTAACCATCATCACCTTGCCAATTTACAATGGCATGGTAGATGGTACAATACGGCTTATAACCATCTCTGCTGTCATGCAAAAGCAAATGAATGCTGCTGTGTAGCACTGCTGAATCTCCTCTGTCCGCGGCATCTAGTACACATATAGTGACAAAAGGCAAAACAGGCTCCATGGTTGCCACGCTATGGCGTCTGCCAGGGTAATCCAGGGAAAACGGCCTTGAAATGATTGTCTGCCGTTGCTTTCCTGGAGGAAGGAATGAGTGACTACATGTACCCAGAACCACCCGCGACAATGAAATTTGCACCATCAGGCACTGGGGTCTCAACCAGGAATTCCAAGGGTCGGGGGACACTGCGATGGGGTGGAACAGGGGCAGAGTTTATGCTTTCCGGATTGCCTGCAGCAGGAGTGCGCACGAGATAGGTGCTGTGCATGCTCTTGTTCACAGACACAGACTAGACTGTGTTCATTGTTCGCAAAAATGTATCTTTGCAAGGAATTCACTCCCTTTTTCCCATCACACAGCTTTGACTGTCTCCAGACCTGCCACAGCACCCCCCTCACAGAGGCTGGCAAAGATTAGGCGGCGAAAGAAAAAGACACGGGACGAGATGTTCGCTGAACTTATGGGCTGCTCCCGAGCCGAGGCGGCCCAGCAGAGCCAGTGGAGGGAGACCCTCTCTCTGTACCAGCGCTCACACAGCGAACGGGAAGAGAGGTGGCGTGAGGAAGACAAGCAGGCGACTCAAACGCTGCTTGGACTAATGAGGGAGCAAACGGACACGCTCCGGCGCCTTGTGCATATTCTGCAGGACCGCAGACAGGAGGACAGAGCCCCCCTGCAGTGTATCTGCAACCGCCCTCCCCCGCCACAAAGTCCCCCTCACCCAAATTAACCAGAAGGAGGGGCGCCGGGGGGGCGTTAAAACTGTCACTGCACTCCAGCAGAGTGCTCAAGTACCCAAAAGCTCTCATACCCTAAATTTTGAGAAGTCCTTCCCTTCCAGACTCACCCAAGCCCCAATCCCAGTTTCATCCCCTAACTGTCTAGTTAATTATTAAAAATACTTTGCTGTTAATTACTGTTTCCGTCATGCTTTTTTAACAGAAGACTGTGTTTGAAAGGGGTGGGGGTGGGGGTGGGGAAGGGGGTTGGTAATTGCATAGGACGGTCACCTTTACCAGGGTACAGACACGGGGGCAGGATCAGCAGCAGGTCACACACACAGTGCAGTCAGTAGGCACCCTGGTTGGTATGGGAGGTGGTTTCCAGGTTCTGTGTGGGTGGGGGGGTACGTGACTTTGTAGCGGGGGAGGGCGGTTACAGATCTTATGCAGCGGTCCTTGTCCTGGACCGCAGAGTCACGCAGCAGAGGAATCTATATCCGTCCTCCTCCGCCACAAGGTCACATAGGCCCCGCACACAGAATCCCAAAAAGGAGGGATGGCAGGCTCCGTTGAAACAACCAGTCCGGCACTGCGGACCGCTCTAGGAGCAGGAGCCTGTCATTCCTCGAGTTCAGAGGCAGTCTTTACCGCACACCCTACCCAGCACAGTCTGCGTCCCAGTTTCAACCCTTTAACGCAAAGTCATTAATAAAGAAACCTTTGTTAAGTAACAATGGAACATGTATTTTATTTTTACACGTGTGTTGGAAGTGGGGGAAACGGGGTGAACGGGGTATGTAACTGCAGAGGATAGTCAACAGTAACCGGGTAAAGAAACAGGGGCAGGTTCAGCTTCTCTGTAAAGAAACTGAACAGTCACAGGTCACGCTGCTCGCTGGTACTTGAAGAGTTCCTTGTCACTGTGCAAGGCGCCTGCATAGGGCTTCACGAGCCAGGGCATTAGCGGGTAGGCTGGGTCCCCGAGCATCACTATAGGCATCTGCACATCCCCAACAGTTATTTTGTGGTCCGGGAAGAAACTACCTTCCTGCAGGTGTCTAAACAGATCACAGTTCCTGAAAACACGCGCGTCATGAACCTTGCCTGGCCACCCGATGTTGATGTTGGTAAAACGTCCCCTATGGTCCACCAGTGCTTGCAGCACCATTGAAAAGTTGCCCGATTTCTCAGCAGCTGACTGTGGAAGAGGTGGACGATAAGGTGCCAGGAGGTGAAAACGGCCATAACTGCAGCGGGCTCCATGCTCGCAGTGCTGTGGCGTCCGCGCTGTCACTGACCAGAAAAGTGCACGAACAGATTGCCCGCAGGCGCTTTCGGGGAGGGAGGGAGGGCGTGATTGATGGTTCAATGATGACAGTTACCCAAAACCACCCTCGACACATTTTTTCCCCCAGCAGGCATTGGGGGCTCTACCCAGCATTCCAATGGGCAGCGGGGACTGCGGGAACTGTGGGATAGCTTCCCACAGTGCACCGCTTCCAAAGTCGACGCTGGCCCCGTTAGTGTGGAATCACAAAGTCGAATTAGTGTCCTTAGTGTGGATACACAAATTCGACTTCGTAAGGTCGATTCCACAAATTCGAATTAAGTTGAATCGAACTACTCTTGTAGTGTAGACATACCCTAAGGGTATGTCTACACTGGCAGAGTTACAGTGCCGGTAATTACAGTGCCACTCAGAGAGAGCTGAAGGGAAACAGCTGTTGTGTGTTCACACTGTCAGCTGTCTGTGCACTAGCATGTTCATACTTGAGGCACTTGCAGCAGTATTCGGTGTGGTGCAATCTGGGCAGCTATCCCACAGAGCATCTCTTCCTCTTCTGCCACTATGCTCTTCTGCTGTCCCAATGCCCCGTGATGCACTGCTTCGCATCCCAGCAATCCCTGTGCTTCTGTCTGCATTTGACACCATCTTTCAACAGTTTGTGTACTGCACGCTTTGCCTCTTCGGTCTGCAGGAATGGATCCCGCACTGTTGACCAATATGCTGCTCGCTCTCACTAACACGTCATGAGTGGCAGTGGAGTTATTTCTTAAACTACAAAAGCAAGAAGAGCGTGACATTGATCTCGCCACACATACTAGCTATGACACCAGATTGCTTGTGGCATTCACAGAGGTGCTGACCACAGTGGAATGGCGCTTTTGGGCTCGGGAAACAAGCACTGAGTGGTGGGATCACATCATCATGCACATCTGGGATGATGAGCAGTGGCTGCAGAACTTTCGGATGAGGAAACCACATTCATGGGACTGTGTGATTAGCTCGCCCCAGCCCTGCGGTGCAAGGACACGAGAATGAGAGCTGCCCTGTCGTTGGAGAAGTGCATGGTGATTGCACAGTGGAAGCTGGCAACTCCAGACTGCTACTGATCAGTTGCTAATGGAAGTGTGCAGGGCCATTAATTGCATCCTGCTTCAAAAGACCATTGACTCTGGGCAACGTGTGTGACATTGTGGATGGTTTTGCACAAATGGGCTTCCCTAACTGTGGTGGAGCGATAGATGGCACGCATATTCCAGACCACTTAGCCACTGAGTACATTAATCGGAAGGCATATTTCCCAATGGTTCTCCAGGCGCCTGTGGATCACCATGGGCATTTCAGGGACATTAACACAGGCTGGTCTGGAAAGGTGCATGATGCACGCATATTTTGGAACACTGGCCTGTTCAGGAATCTGCAAGCAGGAACTTTCTTTCCGGAACAGAAGATCACTGTAGGGGAAGTCGAAATGCCCACTGTGATGCGGGGAGAACCTGCCTACCCCATACATAGGGCACATTGACAGCAGCAAGGAGCGGTTGAACAACAGGCTGAGCAAGTGCAGAATGGCTGCTGAGTGTGCTTTTGGCCATTTAAAAGCCCGCTGGTGCTGCCTATATGGGAAGCTGGACCTGGCCGATGACCATATTCCTGTGCGTATAGCCATGTGCTGTTCGTTACACAATATTTGTGAAGGGAAGAGTGATAGCTTCACTCAGGGCTGGACTGCTGAGGCTCAGTGCCTGGAGGCTGAATTTGAACAGTCAGAGATCAGGGCTATTAGAGGGGCACAGCGTAGGGCCATAAGGATCAGGGATGCCTTGAGGCAGCAATTTGAAGCTGAAAGCCACTAATATTTGTTGCTATGCTCTGGAGTGCAGTGCTTGTAATGCTAGGAGGTGATTGTGACTGGTGCACATGATGCACTACGAAGGTGTAAGAAAATTGCCTGTTGCTTTGCAGGGCTCTGTTTGCTTTCAATAATGGAATGACGATTGCTTTCAAACCAAAACAATTCTTTTATTAAAAAACAACCAGAGGAGAGAGACAAACAAACAAAAAACACATCAGGTACTGAAGGGGATGGGGGAAGGTAGGGTCCCAGGAGGAGGTGGGGTCTGGGGTGGATTAAAGATTTGTGTATATACAGGCATCGTATGCAACTTTGTCTTAAGGAGTACAGGGCAGCAGGTACTGTACTTCAGCAGGGCTAAACTGCAGAGGATGGGTGTTGAGTGCAGTGTGTACTGGACTGTGATGGGGCATGAGTGGAATGCAGTGTGTACCGACTAGAGCCAGGAGGTTGATAAGAGTGTGTTGGCGGTGTCTGGGGGGAGCATGGGAAAGAGTTTTGTGACAGCAGCTGCAGGGGAGGGCAGGCGTGGTGCTGCTCGATTTGCAGTGCTAGTATCGCCTGGAGCATGTCTGCTTGGCACTTCATAACGTTTAAAAGCCGCTCCATGGTTTCATTCTGGCACGCAGCATTCTCCTTTCGGTCCCTCTTCTCACTGTCCCACCACTTCTTCAATTCTTGTTTTTCGGCCGTGGAGTGCATCATGACCTCATGCAGAAAGTCCTCTTTAGTTCTTTATGGCCGCTTTCTACTTCTGCACAGCCGTTCAGCCGGTGATAACAAAGAGGGAGGCTGGGCTCCCAAGGTCATATCTGTGATGCCAAAATGCAACATTTTACAGAAGCAGTATTGTTTGCAACACACATATCACTGATTTAAAACACAGCCACTATTTACATACCTGTCACTAACTGGCTGACCCCAGGCAAGCACACATGAGCCACAAGACCCCCAAAATGGTGAGTAACCGCAGGGGCAGGGGAAATCAGTGTTCCAGAACCGTACTGTACACTGGGCACGTGGCTCTTGTGGAGAGCCAGCACTGTAGGAGACGGGGGGCTTATAATCATTCCTGTCCCCACATTTTCCACAGGCTGTGTTCGTTATGGAAGATGTCACTGCTGAGGCTGAGCAGGGAATCAAGGAAGGGACTTCTCCAGGACCGGCCTTTATGCGGCTCGCCTGTGTGCAGCAATGGTGTCGTCGTCCCCAGTGATGGTACAGATGCGTGGGAAAGTTATGCTTAATGGGTCAAGAAATAAAGCATCTCTGCCAAAGAACCTGCTGCTGGATTGCCCAGTATCTCCAAGAGAGTTTCCTGGAGATCTCTGAAGCAGATTCCTATGAAGTGAGGGAGTCAATCGACACCCTGTTCCGCCGTTCAGACTAGGCATGTGGTGGTACGTGCATCATACAGACACAAGCCTGCTTTCTGCAACCCTTCTTCCCCCAACATCTTGCTTCAATGATTCCCAAAATCCAAACCACTTATCAGGGGCCTCCTCTCCTGTTTGTGCTTCGTTAAGATCTGACAGCTGTAACTGGCTAGCCTCCTCCGGGATAGAGAAGAGATCCTGGCTGCATGCATCTCTGACCTCCAAGTCATCCTCTGCCTCTGGGTCCACCTCTCCCTCCACATCCTGGTCCAAGATTTCCTCGTCCTGTCTTGGTCCACTCTCGACTGGCACATGCATCACCGAAGTATCCACAATGGCCTTTGCAGTAGAGGTGGGGTTGCCACCGAGTATTGCATCCAGCTCTTTGTAGAATTGGCAGCTCCTGCGCCTTGTGGTAGGCATTACGCAGCTCCTTCACTTTGACCCTGCACTGCAGTGTGTCCTGGTCATGGCCCCTTTCTGTCATGCATTGTGAAATCTGTCCATAGGTATCATAATTCCTATGGCTGGAGCGCAGCTGGGTCTGGACAGCGCCCTCTCCCCAAATGCTGATGAGGTCAGCTCGGCATTGCTCCAAGCGGGGGATCGCCTGATGCATGGAACAGGCATGGTCACCTGGAAAGATGCACTGAGACCACTGCACGCATCACTGAGCAAACAGGAAGGGGACTTTAAAAATTCCCAAGAAATTTAAGGGGTAGGAATGATGCTTGGTCTCCTGCGGGCAGGGCAGTAGAGTTCAAACCAATGACCAGAGAGGCGAGAACAGGCATTGTGGGACACCTGCCGGAGGCCAATCACAGTGCTGTAATTGACCAGGGTGTCTACACTGGCACAGCGGTGCTGTACCCCTGGCGCAGAAAGCTTTACGCCTCTCAACGGGGTGGTTTTCTTACAGCGCTGCAACTGTGCAGTTTCTGCACACTAAGTGGCTTGGCAGTGTGTACACCTCGGGAGTTACAACGCAGAAAGCTGCTTTACTGTGCAGGAACTTGCCCGTGTAGACAAGGCCTTAGTGAAGCATTTTCATGTTGGTGAGTAAGTAGGTACTATGGGTCTTTTGTGCTGCAGGTACCATCTTTTGGGTGATTGGTCTTTAAAAAAGAGCACTTGTGATCCTTAAAGATGGTCATTTTCACAACTCTAAGGGCTAGTCTACACTTACGAGCCGGGTCGACGTGGTGAGTTCGACTTCTCGGAGTTCGAACTATCGCATCTAATCTGGACGCGATAGTTCGAACTCCGGAAGCGCCGCGGTCGACTCCGGTACTCCACCACTGCAAAAGGCGGTGGCGGAGTTGACCTTGGAGCCGCGGACTTCGATTCCGCGGCGTCTGGACGGGTGAGTAGTTCGAACTAGGGTACTTCGAATTCAGCTACGCTATTCACGTAGCTGAATTTGCGTACCCTAGTTCGACCCCGCTTCTTAGTGTGGACCAGCCCTAAGAGCATTAATTCTAGCATTCTAGCCAAATTTAACTTGAGTACTTACAGTCTTTCTTCTTAAGATGAATACTGCAGTTAGTACCTTTCTAGAGAACTAAGTTTAAACACAGGTCTGGTTAGAGAAGTACTCTAGCCAATGAAGTGGCTTGACCTTCTTTAAACACTGTTCTCTACAAAGGTGTCACTGTGGTTTCAAACTTCAGTGTAGATGGGACCTAAATTCGTCTACATCAGGGGTCGGCAACCTTTCAGAAGTGGTGTGCCGAGTCTTCATTTATTCACTCTAATTTAAGGTTTCGCGTGCCAGTCATACATTTTAACGTTTTTAGAAGGTCTCTTTCTATAAGTCTATATATATATATATTATATATATATATTATATATAACTGAACTATTGTTGTATGTAAAGTAAATAAGGTTTTTAAAATGTTTAAGAAGCTTAATTTAAAATTAAATTAAAATGCAGAGCCCCCCAGACTGCTGGCCAGGACCTGGGCAGTGTGAGTGCCACTGAAAATCAGCTCGCGTGCCGTCTTCGGCACCCGTACCATAGGTTGCCTACCCCTGCTCAACGTCTTTAATGGGATAAGGTATTCTTCACTATTTCTGGTCTTAAATTGTTGTGTGGTGTTAAACAGCTGCCATATTCAGTGGCAAAGGAAGTTATCCATGTGGATACTTTGTCCTGTATATGTTTCTGTTTGTAAAGCACTTTAGGTTCCTTCATTATGAAAGGCACCATATAAATGTCTTGTCTTCAGAAATTAACAGAAAGTCAGTCTTAGGGAAGGAATCTGGTCATGACAACATAGCTGTTAGTGGATGTTTGTCTATTTCACAAAATCACAGGTGGCTTGTAATTGTTTGCCAGTCCCTGTTCAGAGTTGGATTTGCAAGAATGCTGCAGGTTGGGGTTGAGGCACTTTACACTGAAAGTATGAAATGTATCTGATCATCAGAGACTAAAACATAGAGAAACCACCACTTAACATGGGTGGGGCAGCAGTCTTACATTCACTATGGAACTGACCTGCATAATGACCACTCCCTCCATGGAGACTGGGAGAGCGGGAAAACCAAGCAGAGACGTGGGTCATGTAGAGTTAACAGCCACCACCAGCTAACATGTTTTTAAACACAACTGTATTTGTCCGTAGAATGGGCAAAATCACATTATAACATTATGTTAATTAACATGGGTTTGTTAATGTATTTCTTGATGTGATGCATTTTTCCTGTGTTGATAAGGCCTTTCTTGGCCTTTGTGCAGAAGATATAAAATTCACCTGATGTGCAAAGCTCTGGGTATAATCTTAAGTCAGTGCTGTTAACTGCTTCTTGTTTCCATGAACACAAAGGGTAACTATATAGAGGGAACAGAGGACAGAATAAAAAGCTTGTGGGGAGCATGAGAAAATGTGAGTTTACTGCTTTATTTGTATTCCATATGGAAACTATGCATCAGCTGGGAAATATCCAGAGTTGGTGACTATACATATTCTACCACAAAAGGCAGATTTTTCCATAGCTTCCTCACATGGAAACCCTTCTAATAAACCTTACTGGATGGATTGGTTTGATCTCTCTCAATTGCGCATCTCTTATACAGCATGAAACTTGAACTTTTATCCAGCTTAATATTTTGAAACTATAGTTTTGTGGGGAGAAACCTTGGAGCTTCTACTTTACTTTAGATAGCTGCTTTTGAGTGTATGGGAGATGATGAGAAGGGTCAGTCGATGAGCTTGTCGTCTTTATGTTCTCATGTTCCATAGCAGGAGAAATACAAGATGATACAAAATACTCTCAGAGAAAGTATCTCCTCATCTCCCACCTTCATCTTGGAAGTATTCTGCCCTATAGTATCTCTTCTAGCCCAAACCTAAATCTACAACATGTTTACATGCAAAAATATTACCTTTGTCTGTAATAAATCAGCCTCCTCCTGTCATGTCTATAAGCTATAATTTCTTACTTGTGATATCAGAACTCATTCCCGTAAGTACTGATTATGATCTCTGAAAGAAGATACAACCTCTTAGTTTATGCATGCACGAGAAGACTGGTGAGCTAGCTAGAAGGAAGACCTTTCCTATTTGCAGAAAAACAGAACTACATGGGTTTGTTAACAACCACGTAGGGTAGAAGCAGATACCGCCTGTTCTTAGCACATGGAAAATTAGCAACATTTTAGTCCAGGTGAAAGTTTATTTAAAAGGGATATCAGCTATTTTTTAGATATTTTAGTTATATTTTCTTTTTTGTTTATATATAACATTGGAATTGGAGGAAAAATTTCTGGCAGGATTTGAGGCGTTGGAGTCACCTGAACTAGAGTGACTCAGCATTTACCAAAGTCAAAATTAATATAGACCTTAATATTGTGAAAGAGGCTGGATTAATGAAATCCTTTAACTATTGGAAAAGTGAAAAGACAAATTTGGCTCACCAGAGTGCCTCAACTTCTGTCTGAAGGAATCATTTCTCTGGGCACCACAGGCCATCTCTACATTACAGGCTAAATCGGCACTGCTGTGATTGATGCAGCAGTATCGATTTAGCGGGTCTGGTGAAGACACGCAAAGTTGATGGCAAAGCGCTCTCCTGTCGACTTTTGTACTCTGAGAAGAGTAAGGTAAGTTGGCGGGAGAGTGTCTCCCATCAACACAGCAGTAGACACCACTGTGAGTCGACCTAAGCTACATCGACTTTAGCTACGTAACTTACATAACTGAAGTAGTGTAACTTAGGTCGACTTACAGCTTTAGTGTAGAGCAGCCCTCAGTCTCCATTCTCATTCAATTTTCTCTGTTGCCAGTACCTAAGAGCCCAATACTGTATTTGCCATGTACTGAACTTTAAAAATATGTTAATGAGATTCCTGTGCACAGCAGTCTTGCCAGATTGGGCCCTGGGACTGCAATAAGATTCCTGTTTAGTACAAAATATTACATGCATTTGTGATTTGGACTGCTGCTCAGTGGGAGCTCATTGTGTCACCTCCCTCAGATTAATTCACATAAACCACCAAAGATCTATAAGACAACAATGATTCTTGGTTAGTACTGGATCAGACTAGATTGTAACCTCTCCATTAGAGAAACAGACTGTATGCTGAACTATCCAGTCTCCATTTATAAACATTTTGAAACTATGATATGGACCTGTTAGACTGGAATGTCTCTGTTGGAGCTACACCAGTCTGACCAGTAAGTACCTGTTATTAAAAATACATTTGAACAGCACAGTGACTCCTAAAAGAATGCTTACGTGGGCTACTGTATAAATAAATCCTTCTTTAGAGATTATTGATCAGTGCAGAAGAGATCATGATGTCATAAAATAAAAAAAGCTTTTATTTCTTGAAGTAGTTAAAAAATTTCAATGATATTAGTATTTACTATGGTTGCACTTAAAAGAAGTTACCATGTGTCTAATAGAAGGGAGTTAAAATGATTTTATTCTCTTTAATTGAGAATGCAACATAAACGGTGATACAATTTTCTTCCATCCCATTTTGCACATTCTGCACATTCCAGCCTCTTGCTGGCCAGGAATTGGTCAGAAAAGTGTGTGAGAGAGAAAGTGAGTGAGTGTGTGTGTGTGTGTGTGTGTATATATATATATATATATATATTCGCAACAACCAAGATGCATGCAATAATCTTGTGCAATTCATATCTATTCTACATTTAAAAAAAAATAAGAAAGTGCTGATTTTATATATATATATATATATATATATATATATATATATATATATATATATATATATGTAGGGTGTGTCTCTCTCTTGTTGTTTACTTGGGGAGTTACATTTAATGTGGAGATTCTCCACCCTTCCCGGCTTTTTGTATATGATAATCTGATACCTCTGCTGATGCCATTAAATCAACTCTATCATCACATCTGGAATTTCCTATACTTCCCATGAAGGAAAAGTATTCATTTTAATTTTAGAGATGAGTCAGACACAAGATGGAGTTGGCATAGAATGGAAAGGTAAATATAGCTGGTACCACCTTCTTATAGCTAACCTTGAGTGTGTGCAGCCAATAAGGCAGTTACAGATGATAGCCAAGGGACTGATCTTATGAGCACACCCAACTCCGGTTGCCTTCACTTGGGACTGTGAGTAGTCCACAATTCTCAGGAATGTTTTTTAAAGTTATGCCTATGGCAGGATATCCAGCCAACAGATTTCTAAAAGGAAATCTCAGGAAATACAGGGTGATATCCTGGTTAGAACATAGCCCTGGATTTCCTGGTTCTGTTCCTGCCTCTGCCTTTGGGACAATTCACTTAACCACAGTGGAATATGTAAAACCAGGCTATTGATATCTACCTCACAGGCATGTTGTCAGGCTTAATTAATTGAAGTCTGTCAGTTTTGCCATTAACTTCAAGGGGTGCAGAAGTGGGATTCATCATATTGCTAAAGTGCTCTGAGATCCTCCTATGAAAGGTGCAATAAAAGGGCAATGTATTCTTAGGGCAAATAATTATCTTGATTTCTCTTTATCTTCCATGTATAGTTTCAAGTAGGTACTTTGTTACCCATGTGCAGCAATACCAGAAATTAATAAATCAGAGCAGTAATTATCTTTATATATGAAAGGATGTAGTTAATGCTTAAAACCTACACATTTTGTAATTAAGCCTACAAACCAAAGTGCTTCACAATCCTACATATTTATCAGGAAACAATTAAAAATAGTAGGTTTAAAAAAATGGTTCTTGCAGCACACATACCAAGCAAATGACTTGCCTTTCCTTAGTATTCTGTATTCCTTAGTATTCTCCCTCTACATACATTCTACATATGGATTATAGAACTCTACAGAATACTCTGTGTGGGTGCATTAACAAGGTATTATACTAGTCTGGCAGCCTCATAAGTACAGGTATCCAGATAACCCATTACACCGAGAAAACTTATTGGAGATTGGGAGATGAGACAGAAATAGAACCTCAAATTAAGAGGAAAGACAGCTAAGTGAAAGCAAGAGACATAAAAAATAAGAAAAAGAAAAGACCAATAAAATAATTTTCAGAAAAGATTGACCGTGTTGAAGAAAATAAAAGGAATAATTTGGGATATGACAACATTGAAATGAACCATATTGGCTTAGTTTCCTTCTGCCTGCAAGTTTTTCTTATACAGCTTTCTTGGCAGAGATCTTAATATCCTCAGAAATTACAGCTACCTGCTGACACATCTGCTGACATAAGTGCATTTACATTTAGGGAGATTGAAAGCCTCTTTTACTCTCTTTTTCTTTATGGTATTTGTTTTATTACATTGCTGTGTGCTGGTGTTAGCTTTTTCATTCTGATCTGGTGGTGCAGCTGTAATCCACTTGAATACAGATATCCGGCTCTTCCTTTAGAAACTTCCTTTTCAAACAGGCAATGCTATAGTTCTTGTAAACGCCCTGACGGAAGTGGGTTTTTTCCTCCTTCCTCCTCCAGCCAGAGGTCCTAGAAATACAAACCATTTTCTTAAAACTGAGAAAATTTTGATTAGAAAATAGCCCTATAAGTTCTACTGTGCTGAAGAAATGCATTGTGCACTAATGATAATGCATTGTTTTCCTACCTTATAAAAAAAAGGTGCTTGTCATTAATCCAATGAAACAATTTGCTAGAAAAGCCACAGAGACTGTCCCCTAATACTTTAAATTGTTAGAGCAAAACTGGCAGATTATTTTCCATCCACTCTTCTCCATATATTTGAGAGAGAACATCTGTCTTACAATACTGACAGATCCAGCTCAGGCATGCTTCTCTGCTCTGGTTAGGGGAAGAGGTATGTATACTCCGAATGTGATTATCCTTTTGCTTTCAGCTTTTATTTTAAAAGAGAACTTCAATAGCTAGAAGAAATTAACATATACATTTTAATTATAATATTTTAATAGTGTCTAAAGGTGTAGTAGGTATTTCATATAATGCAAAGAAAGATGCAGTGTGTGTGTCTCAATACAATTATCAGGTTATTTAGATTAGGCTGTTGCTGATTGTGATGATTCAATGAAGGTGGTTTTTAAAAAAAAATAATATGTACTCAAAAAAAGATGACCATGACAGAGGTATAAAATGGTGGGTATTCGTGACTTGCTAATTGTGGACATTCTGAAAGAGGGGAGTTTTCATGAGGGCCTCAAAAGATCAGTGGTGGCCTGGCAGACCAAAGTGAGTGAGGGTTTTCAAAGCACAGGGAGCAGTATGGAGATGCTTGTGAGAGAATGCCAATTTCTCATATATCTTTGGCAGAATGAAGTGGCCAGGGCAATGTGACAAGGGATAAGGCTGAAGAAATTGGGAGGATCTGTTATGTATGAGTGTGAGAATCAGAGCAAGATGTCCTAAATTTTGACCTGATAGAGAAGAGGAGGCAAGAGGAGAGATTAAAGAAGAGGTGATGTGGTCTGAGTGATGGGTTAGAGTTGTATTCTCTGTCTCTGAGTTCTGATTACAAAACCAATAAGATATGTGAAAACTTGTTTTTGAATTATGTGGCAACTTAATTTATCCCTTGTTTAACTGTGTGAAGCTTGGACTTCAAGGAAGTTACCGTTGCTTACACAGGGATGAATTTGACCCTATAATGTAACAGAATGCTGTTTGCTGAAAATTGACTGTTAAATTATGATTTGAATACTTAAAACAATTTTTTAAAAAGTATGTCTGATTTTAAAAATCCATATAACAGATAGGATTTTATTAGTTAAAAAGATGTTCTTTAACTTATAACTTAAAATCACTTATGTTTATTTTTTAAATGCTATTTGCCTTTGGAAAATACTGCATATAGGACCTGATCCTGCAGTCATTAAGCAGATGAAGTCAGAGTATGCAAGACTGGGTCCATAAGTAGTACTGCCTTGCCATAATGATTTTTGACTTCATAAAGCTATTGTATGAGCTACAGTTCAAATGCTCTCTGAGTATTTGTTGACAGAACAGACAAGCCATTATGGATAATCAAGCTAGTAATGTGTCGGTTATGGACTCTCTAAGTATGTATTGACATCATGGACTTGTAAGAGTTTTCATGCTGTTGATCTGTTACAAACTCAGATGTGTGTGTTACTTCATGGAAGCTATTGTCTTCCCAAGAAAAGTGTAACAATTGTGATTTTCCACATTTCCCAGTGATTTTGTAACATCTCATAAGATATTGCAATCTCAATTATTCATTTTTGAAACAAAGTATATCTCCAAATTACACTGCAGTAATGTTATGCTTGTTCCTTATTAACAAAATCAAGGAAAATCAGATTTAAGGCCCTGATCCTCCAAATACTATTGGTGGGTGATTTTACTTAAGTGTCTACTCTTATTGAAGTCAGTGAGATGATTCTGCAGTCATGTTATGGACATGAGGGTTTGCAGGATTGGGGCCTTAGCCTGTATCCATCAACTCATCTCCTTGTTCTACTCAAGTCACAGAACACTGCATGACGGCTATATTATCGGAGCAAAACAGATGATAGACGTCTATAATGTAGTTGCAGTTATCTGGATGTTGATGATTAAAAGAGAAGTTTCAAATGTAGCTTTGGTTGTATCAGGCTGCTTTTTTATGTCTTTATAATAAATAGCCCCATCTCAAAACATAAACAGGCTATTGTGATAAAATATTTAAAAAAAATTAGATTAGATACACCCTCTCTTCATTTTTTTTGTTTTAATCACAATACATTGAAAAATGAAGATTTACCCTTCTTCCCCTCCTCCCCAATGGTTTATAGCATTGGGGGAGGGAAAGCTCAGTGGTTTGAGCATTGGCCTTAATTTTGCCATGAGTTCTGTATAGGTGGACCACTATAAAAACCAGTGAGGCTTTTAACAGGTGCAACAGTATACTCACAGGGATTCAGTTGCCGGATAATGATATACCAGCGTAGTCCTTAGGAGTTTTACCATTAACTTTAATGGAGCCAGGATTTCACCCCTAAAGCCCTTCACATTCTTTGGTATGTGCAGTGACTTCTTAGGCACTGGTTTGTTCCTGGACATTGAGTCTCCATTGGTCACGGATTATATTGTTTGTTGGATTTTTCAGGAATCACTGGATGCTTTAATCTTCCTAGAAGCAAGTTTAGGATTATAGAGTTCAAGTGAATTTAAATAAGATTTTAAAAGGCTTCCTCGCTCTCGCCAGTATTCCTGTGCTAAGTCAGAAAGAGGATTACTAAAGTTTAGACTCTTAGAAATGAAAGTTTTGAGTTTTGAGTGTATCTTTAACTACAGTGTGCATTTAGATGGAAGGGGTGGGAAGAAGGAAACATTACAGGGCTAATGGCCTGTCACCTCTCTGGTAGGAAAATGAGAGTGATCTATAGCCTCCACAGTGGCTAGATCTGGGAAGATGGAGTCAAGCCTCTTCACCTAAACTCAGGACTATTTTCACTGATTTCAGCAGACACAACCGAGCTACTGTTAAAACAGAGTCAAACTTCTTTATAATGAATATAACCTAGATTGTTAGCTCTTTGGGGCCTGGTGCTCTCTTTTTGTTCTCTGTTTGTAGGTCTAAGCACAATGGGACCCTCCCTGGTCCATGACATGATAATGGAAATTAATAGTAATGCCTTCAGAATGCTGAATGTTCTCATCTCTGCATCTTTATCTTCCAGTCATCCACCTCTCCCTTCCCCTTTATCCGTTTTTTCCTTCCTCTGCATGTTTGAACACTCACTTTTCTACACTCTCTCATTTGTTCGCTCGTTGTTCTCCCAAGCAGGTGAGGACAGTGTGGTGTGAGAGCGGATGGGCTACCACGAGCCTTATAGTGGGGTCAATAATCTTTTGCTCCCCAGCAAGACCGCGTCGATTTTCCAATCGCCCCTTTTCCTGCCCCCCCCCACCCCGTTTAAAAAGCCCCTGACACTGCAGGAGGATTTTACTGTGGATTCCAAGGAGATCGACAACAATCGCCCTCCCGTGTCTTTTCTCTGCACTGTCATCTCCCCACTAGCCTCTGGACGCGCCGCGGGGGAGAGGGGGTCGCTGGCTACCCTGGCCCCGGGGGGAGATGCGGAAAGGGGAAGCCGGTCCCTGCAGCAGGGCGCTCCCCCGCGTGCAGCCGGAGAATGCGCGGCTCTGCTTGGGTCCCATCACGTGGGCAGCAAACTTTTCTCCCAGCAGCGGTATGAGGAAGTTCAGAGGGACGCTGCTGCCGCCGCCGCAATCTCCAGCCCAGGCGGGTGAATCCTCCTCCCCCGGGCCGCTATGTGAGTCCGGCTCAGCCCCGCAGCAGCGGCTCCTCTGCCCCCGGCACGCAGGGTGGCTGCGGGGCTTGGCTCCGGGCTGGGCTCGGGCCTTCACGGACCCCGCCGCTGGCTGCGGGGCAGGGGCCCGATCCGGCCCCGCGGGCTGCTGCTGCCCGCTCCCCGGGGAGGGAAGCGCTTTGAGGAACACCCCGATGGGTTAAGTTCTCGGGTTGCCGTTCGGCTCCCGCGGCTCGGGCGGGCGCCTCCCGCTCTGTTGGTTCCTTTTTGCTGCGGCCGCTGGAGCTGCGCTCCCGGCTGGAAGCCGCACTCGGGGGGAAGCGGAGGTGACAGCCGCCAGCTGGGGCGAGGCGTGGGAGGGGAGCGAGCTGCAGCGAACTCCGGGCGGCCGGGCGGGGGCGGCCAAACGTAGAATCGTTTTCAGGGCGGACCTGGAGGCCGCCCCAGTGTTGCAACAGTGAGCGAGGCGCGAGCCGCCTGTGCGCGCGGGGCCGGCGGGGGGCGATGCTGCGCGCGGGGCGCGCCGGGGGGCCGGGGGCGGACGGCGGGTGACTCGGGCGCTGCTGCTCGTGCCCAGCGGCGGGGCTGCGCGGGAGCCCGTCCCCGCGCGTGGGAAACGCGCTGCCGCCCTCGCTTCGCGTCCCGCGAGTGGGAGCCGCGACCCGCGCGCTCACCCGGCTCGCGTGTGCCTGGCAGGGCGCGTTGCTGCGGTCGCCTTGTGAAGTGAAGCAGCAGCCGCAGGAGCCGCGGTCCTGATGGAGGAGCCGCCGGGGGCCGAGGAGTGGCCCGGGGCCAGCCAGAAGAGAAAGGCCTGGGCCAAGAGCAGGGACTCCTGGCAGGCGTCGGAGGCGGAGGATCTCTCGGCAGAAGCAGCCGAGCTGGCCCGGCAGGAGGACGAGCTCACCGTCGGGAAACTGCTCCTGGCTGCAGAAGGAGGTCTGTCCTGTCCTGTCCTGTCCTGTCCTGTCCGGTCCGGTTATCTCCGCTAAGGCAGGGAAGGGGGGAATCAGGGACTGGAATCGGCCCGTCCATTAGCCCTGCCTGAGGAAAGCGCTACTGGGTTGCACCATATGTGAGACACGCAGTCTGGGGTTAAAAGTATTTTTAATTCTGATATTTTTGGCCTGCCATTGAGTTTATTCTTCTTTCTTTTGTTTGTTATTGTCTCCTTTTTTTGTTGCTCTTGTCAGCAGTCTAGTTTGTGTGGCAGTAGTGTAAGTGGTGTTTAAAAGGCACCATTCCTCTTTCTTCATGAGACGGCTGGAATGCACAGAGCATCAATTACAACTCTTTGCTTTTCTCTCTCCTTCCCTTTCTTTTCTCCCAAAGGTAATATTCCACACGAAAAGATCGCCATATGGCTTAAAGATTGCAGGTAAGTACTTCTGCAAACCAGAAGTTCCACTACTGCTCTAAATAGTTAGATATGCCTAAGTAGCAGTGTCCACAATTCTTTATTAGCTAAAGGACCTGAACTTAACCTTTACTTATGTGAATGTGAGTTGAAGGATTGGGCCCTCAAAGCATGCAGTTTTACTTTTAACTCTCTCGGTAGTGCGCTTTCTCTTATTAGGAGGGAACAGTTGAAGTTCTTCTTTGAGAATAAATGTACCATTAATAAGCTAATAGAGTAGCAATGTATGTAAACAGAGAGCAAACAGAGAGAAGATGGGAAAAGAAAAATCAACTATCTGTCATGTGACAATGGTAAAACATTACAGAGTTACTTTCTTCTAATACTGAGCAAAGATTAAGGAAAACAGTGTCATCCCTAAATCTACTCTCTCTCTCCCTGACTGACTGCAGGGCTCCTCTTAAAACCTTTCCTATCCTCATCTTGACTGGTTTCCTGTTACACTTCTAAGGAAACAGTGCACATCCCTTTCTCTCCTCCCCTTTATTACTAAACATTTAGCAACAGATTACTGAGTCATCAACTTTACCATTCTCCCACATACAGTCACCTTCTGGCCCTGAGGATCCTTTTTCTTTGTTTTACTGACTGACACGATGTATCTAATCTCAAATATATAGATTCCTGTCCCTTAAGATTGGATTTCCCTAAAGGATTATCTCTAGGACCCTATCAAATTCATGCCATGAAAAAGGCATCATGGACCGTGAAATCTGGTCTCCCACTGTGAAATCTGGTCCTTTGTATACTTTTACCCTATACTATACAGATTTCATGTGGGAGACTAGTGTTTCTCAAACTGGGGGTCCCAACCCAAACAAAGGTTGTGGAGCAGTTGCAAGGCTATTGTAAGGGGGTTGTGGTATTGCCACCTTTACTTCTGTGGTGGCTTCAGAGCTGGGTGGCTGGAGAGTGGTCGATGCTGGCCAGCCACCCAGCTTGAAAGCAGCACCTGAACCAGCAGCAGCGCAGAAGTAATGGTAGCAATATCCTGCCATGACACCCTTATTTCTGCGCTGCTGCTGTTAGTAGCACTGTCTTCAGAGCTGGGTTCCAAGCCTGCAGCCACAGAGCTTCCTGAAACTGGGGGAAGTTCCTGGAGGTGACTCTGACTAGGCGCTGGGAGCGGCCCCTGCAGGGGAAGAGGAAGTCCCATCCCTCACCAGCCTGGTGAGGACAAGCTGGAACCTGGCATACAGTAGGAGCCCTTGGCCATGGTGCCCCCAGCCTTGTCCCGCCCTGGTGCTCAGGGCTTAAACAGACCTTGGGCTGGCTGTGTGTGTAGGGGGGGCGACCACCGGCCCCCGTAACCACATACCATGCCACCCTCATTTTTACGCTGCTACTGGTGGCGGTGCTGCCCTCAGAGCTGGGTGCCTGGCCAGCAGATGCTCATGTCCAGCTGCCCAGCTCTGAAGGCAATGCTGCCACCAGCAACAGCGCAGAAGTAAGGGTGGCGATATTGCAACTCCTCTACAATAGCCTTGTGACCCCCACCCCCATGACTCCCTTTTGGATTGGGGCACCCAAGGTTACAACACAGTGAAATGTACAGTTTTTAAAATTCTATGACTGAAATTGACCAAAATCAACTGTGAATTTGGTAGGGCCCTAATTATGTACCTTCACTAAGACTGTGGAATGAATACCACTGTTGCGATTGTCACAAAACAGTTCAGTTGGATTTAGAAAAAGCTTTTTCTTCAGTCTCCACCATATAGTATTTTGGGGTTCAGCTGTAGCCAGTGACAATAGCTGATCTTGTCCAATCTTTTTCTTCTTTCAATTTTATCAGGGATAGTTGTCCTAGTTTAAGGTTAGGTGAGCTTTGGGTGGCATCCCAATAGTTAAAGATTGTTCAGGACCCTCCTATATTTATCTTTCACTGTCATCCTTTAGACATAGCAGTTTATGGTGAAAATTTACTTTAAAGGTTGGCAGTGCTAGTCTGATCCGTTGACCCAGTGAGCAACTCAGCTGGGCTTACTCTAGAGACTGCTGAGTGTGTTCCCGTATAGCTCAGCAGAGCTAATATGGTGTCTTTGTTGTAGAAGTCTCTGTGCAGTCTAGGTGACCTGTTCCCTTGTGGGCAGAGAGGGCTGGTGACATACTGTATCCCCAAAACTTGGAATTCCCTTCTGACAAATTGTGGTCCATTGTCAGTGACTATTTTTTTTCAGACTGCCAAAATGAGACAAGTTGTCTTAACTTTTCTATGACCTAATGACTTGTGGGTCTTGTAAGAAATAGAATTTCAGCAAATCTTGGTAAATAGTGGCTACCAAATCAGTATGTTCCTTTTCTTTACACAGGTCTAGTGCTAAACTAGAAGCTTTACTAGAATGGGGGGGGGGGAGCGATTCTTCCAAAAGCTAGTCTGTCTCTATTCACAGAGTTTCTGTCTAGAATCTTCTCCTTTCTTAGCTTCTCGGTACAGGTTTAAAGGAATTATACATATATCCACATAATGACAATATGCATACTTAATAACTAAAGTCACAAACCTATATAATATTAGATTTTATTATTAATTATTATTATCATTATGCGGGTTAGAAGACTTACGAAGCAGTAGTGTCTATTGATTAGATCAGAGTATTGGGAGCCAGAATTCCTGGCTCTCGTTCATTGCTACTGACTGTGTGACCTTGAGCAAGCCACATAAATTGGTGTTTTCCTTATTTTACAGCTGAGGAAAGCAAGGCACAAAAAAGTTGATTAACAGGGATGTTGCAAGGTTTAGTTAACGGATGTTTGTAAAGCCCTCTGTGATCCTTGCATAAAAGATCCTGTACAAGTGTAAATGTACTGTTTGTAATTGTTGTTGCTGACCAATTCTGTACTTTACAACAGAGGCAAATTAAATTTTTTAGTATAGAGTTGGCAAATCCTACTTTGACACTGTTCCTTTAGTTTTCATGTATTACATAAAAATGTTGCACACTCTGTAGTCTTAAATGCATAGACCTTCCACTCTGTGGCTTAGTGATATCCACACACTATTCAAACTTTGTTCTTGTGGCTGGCTTTTGCAAAGCTCAAGTGATTTGTTAATATCAGTGGTTCCCTGAGATGGAAAAACTCCCACTGACTTCATTGGAGCAGGATCAGACCAGTAGGCAATTAGGGTCTGATTCTGTGATGTGCTGAGTGCCAACAACTACCAGTAATGTCTGCGGGAGCCGGGAATTCTCAGCACTTTGGATAAGTGCTCAGCTCCTCACAGGATTATATTCTCAAGACCAGGGTTTTGGAGCGGAGCCTGGAGCTGGAGTGTGGAGCAGCTCCAGAGCAGTGGAGCTGCAGGTTTTTGCCTGGAGCTGGAGCAGAGACAGAGCACAGCTCCAAAGCCCTGCTCAAGACTGTAGGTAGTACACAGTTAAATTTGTGTGTAAATGCATATTTTTGTCTATTATAGGTGGTGAGAGAGAATAATCTAATTTACCTTTTGACAAGGTGTCTGCTACTCTCTCTTCACGTGTGTGCATGCATAATCAAAGGGAACGGGCTGGGCTAGTTCTTCTAGCCCTCAATGCAGGGCTGGCTCTAGGCACCAGCAAAGCAAGCAGGTGCTTGGGGCGGCACATTTGCAGGGGCAGCAGAGATCCAGCCTGGGGGATGAGAACAAGAGGGGGCCCTGGGAACTGTAGTTCCTTGGTTAGCTTCCTGCCTATAGAGCCAGCCCTGGAGCAGGGAAATAACTACATTTCCCAGCATTCCCTTGGCAGCTATCAACAGGAAAGGGGGGATGGGGAGGGAATGAGGTAGCTGAGACCTCATGCTGCAGTTTGCTGTGAATGGAGAGCTCCCTGCTAGAACGGGATGGCACTGTGAAGGGTAGGGATACCATATTTTAACATTCCAAAAAGAGGACAGTCTGGGGGGGTAGACCCGCCCCCTATCCACTCCCTCCCCCCACAGAACCCTCAACCCATCCAACCCCCCCTGCTCCTTGTCCCCTGATCGCCCCCTCCTGGGACCCCTGCCCCTAACTGCCCCCCCGGGACCCCACCCCTATCTAAGCCCCCTTCTCCTTGTCCCTGACTGCCCCCTCCTGAGACCCCCCCCACCCTACCTGCCCCCCTAGGATCCCACCCCCTGACTTCCCCAACCCCATCCACACCTCAGCTCCCTGCAAACCCCCCCAGAACCCCCGACCCACCCAACCCCCCTTCTCCCTGTCCCTTGACTCCCCCGACCCCTCTCCACACTGCTGCCCCCTGACAGGCCCCCCCAACCCATCCAACCCCCCCATCTCCCTGTCCCTTAACTGCCCCACAGGATCCCATTCCCCTTCTCCAACCCCCTGACCCCCTTACTGTGCTGCTCAGACCAGCATGTCTGGCTCCAGGCAGAGCTGGGGCAGCAGGAGGGTGCGAGGGTAAGGGGGCAGCCAAATTTTTTTTTGCTTGGGGCGGCAAAAAACCTAGAGCCGGCCCTGCCTCGATGATCCCTGGTGGTTTTCCTCTTTTTCTGTCCACATTGCTGGTTAAAGACAATATCCAAAATCTTGAACATATTTTACATTGTGTTGTTAAGAATAACACCTACATTACAGGTACTTTCTTCCTGGATTGTACTGAATTTCTTGTAACAATCTAACGCGCTTTTCACTATCCTGTTGCATAATCTGGACTTCTCCAAGTGTGTACAACAAAAATAGACTGATTTCATTTCTGTTTCTAGTCAATTACATGTCCTGGCTCTCAGGAGTTAGCAAAATGCCTTATTGTTTGGTGTGTAAAAACAGCAAAAATACTTTCCCCATAGGAATGAATGAATACATTTCTATTGTTTTTAGGTTTATATGACATTTTAGAAAATGTAGGATCAAATTTGATTGGCCAGTTTGAAAGGTTTTGCAGTGGTATTAGTTCAAGTGAAGTAGCATCAACATTCTTGGTAATGAGCTCTGCTTGTAAGATTTTTGTTTCAAAAGACTATCCACAATGTTGTCGTTGTAAGGAAAATGGACTTACTAGATGGCTATTTCTGTGGTATGCATTAGCAGTTTGGGACTGTAACCATTGAAATTTCTCTTCTGTTGTACAGTAGTTCATGGCTATGCAGAAGTCTCTCCACATCACACCAGGCTCCACTATTTTTTTGTGTGTGTGTGTGTATATTACCTTTGTACAGCTATTGGGTTAGAAAAGCACTCATCACATTGTGGCAATATTCATCGAGGCCTAAGAAACATCCCACTTCTGCACCATTTCATGGAATTGTCATCCCTGTAGGAAGGTCTTCCTTCATTTATCTCAATTTTGCCAGTGTTTTGAAATGATTTAAAAGAGTTTAGTGCATTTACTAAGGCTGTTTAAGATAAACATAAAAAATCAGCTGTGTACCCATCTTACATTGAAACAGAAAGGAGGAAATCCTCCATTTGAACTCAAGGATGGTTTTAATTTTTTGAATTTGAGTGTTTTTTGGCCAAAATGTCTTCTATAATAACAACAACATAGCTTACCCTGTTGGAAAGTGTTTAGGAACTTTCTCATGTAGGATATTCAGGAAAGAGGAGGATTTGAAATCTGACCGAGAAGATATTTTTTTTTTGTTTTGAGTTTTTGAGGCAGAATGGACACACTATTTAATTGCACTTTGGCTGCCAAACTATGATTTTTAACAGCCAAAGTTTTAACTGCTTCTAAAACACAATGCAAGATCTTCATTAATTGTTAAAGTTTTCCTAAAATAAAACACGGGGTCAAACAAACCCAACAGAAATTTTCTACAACTTGGGGAAGGTGAGAAGCAGAATTCTCAGTGAAGTCCACTATGGGCACAACCATGTGTATCTAATCTACCTGATCAGTACACAGAGCCTACAGCGATGGGCACTGCGGGTGTAATGAGAAGGGTAAATGTTTGAGGGGAGGTGTTGAGTAGAAGATCCCAGAGAATTCCCCCTCCCTCCACTCTTCTTGACTGCACCTAGAATGTTTGGGAGATGTCTTGTCATCTCTCTGAGGGATCTAAGTTGGTCCCTATGTTGGTTCCTTGATTCCAGTGCAAGTCAAGACTTTTATGAAGCTCTGCATTCCAGATTGTCTTTGGTTTTCCATTTGTCCTTGCCCTGTGTTGCATCTGCTCCACACTCGTGCTACTTCACTTAGGGCTGTGAAAGCAGGCAGCTTCTTCAGAGTCTGCCGTAGCAGTATTTTATCTATCCTCAGTGTACAATGTACCTTTTCTTGAGTATGAGGATATATTGAAAGATCTCTAAAATCTCCTGTTTAGCAACATAATGCACTTGAAAGCAAACCTGAATCAGCTGACTTATGAGCTATGCTGCTGAAAATATTCCTTTAAAAAAAATCCCAGTTGCTTTGCTGTTGTTCAAAGGGCTTCCATTGTTCTTATGCTCTTCTCTTTTTAAATGTACAATTTAACAATGGAATGGACTATAAAGTGTGTGTGTACAGATTCAAGCAGGGATGCAGACAGATTGCTTGCCAAAGTTTCTTTATAGTAGCTGTTAACAGGCTGCAGAGGTGACAGGCTTAATTTTTGAAGGAGAATGCCAGTTTTGCTGCTTGCTTTTTACCATTCTCTGCCAGCCAGTGCATGCGCACTACTGGCGTCAATTGAGGAAGTTGCTGCCAGCAACTTTGTCTAGCTAAAAAGTAAGACATGCTGAAGTGGCCTCCAAGGAAGGAGAGGGAGAATAGAAATTTAGCCATTAAAACCAGGATATAAACAATAGGCATAGTTGTTAATTCGGAACATAAGACTTGGTGTAACTTGAATAGATTTAATAAAAAACCTAGTCACTTAAAGCCCTATTTACTCCCACGAGAGACTCAAAATTTCAGAAGATTTGAGTTTCTAGAGGCTTGTTCTGTCACCTAGCTGAGTAAATATCACTCATACTATCACTATTTTAATTGGCATGTCACTGTAACAAGTTATTTCTGAGGAGTCATTGTCAAAGGTTCGTGGCTTATTCCATATCAAAGGGCAACGTGCAGCAACAGTAAACTGTTCCAGAGAAACAATTTGCATTGTAAAATATAGGGTGTGTTAGGAAACAAATACAGGCTTTTCATTCCAGAATTTAGTTTTGGAACCAGAACAAATACTGTATCATGTTTTTGTTTATTTCAGAGTAACTTTGGGCAATTTTCTCTGCTTGTCTAATGAAAAACCTTCACATGCCCATATATGAAGTATTCATGATGTAAACACTTAAGTCATCTGATTTGCCCTTCTTTAATCATATTTTACTTTATTTCACATAGCAGGTTCTTGTTAACCATCGTTTGTCTACATTGGTGGCAGCTCTGTATTAATATTCGGTCTGTTTAAAAAGCTTATGCACTGAATTAGTTTACGCAGGATGAGTAATACTAACTCCATTAGGGTCCAATCCTGCTGTCAGTGGGAGTTTTGCTGTTGACTTCAAAGGCTGCAGGATTGGACCCTTCAACAAGCCTCTTTCCATTCTTGAAATCGTGATTACATCTGTCCTAGAACAAAAGCTAAAGAATTTGATCCCGTATCCGAGCTAGCAAATGACTTGACAGATATTTTAGGTCTCAGATTGTTCTTGTTTCTGATTAGACTTTGTATTATTATTGTTTATTACTATTACTTATTTTTTGTATTACAGTAGTGCCTGGCGGTCCTAGTCCTGGACCAGGACCCCATTGTATTGCACCTAATAGAAACACAGAACAAAAAGACAGGCACTGACCAAAAGAACTTACAATTTGGGGGGGAGGGGAGGGAGAAGAAGGGTGAGGAGTGTGTGTGTGTGTGTGTGTCTCTTCCTGTCTATCTGTCTTTCATTCCCTTACTCACCTATCCTTAGGATTACAGTGTAAGAAAAACAGGTGTCAACGTTTAAAGTGTAAATGAGTTTAAAATGAATTCACTCCTGCGTAGTGCCACCCCCACCGCTCCCTATTCATTCTTGTTGGTAGTGTGGGCACAATATAACACATAATATTTTCTTTGACAACCTACAGAATGCCTGTGGCCTTCTTAACTTTTGCCTTAATCCTGATTCCTGTGTTAACGTTCATAGGTGTGAGTGCTGCCAGTTTTATCGAACTGTTTTTTTCACAAGTGTTTATTCAGGGGGTTGGGGATTGTTTAGTAAGTTATTGTCAGTCCCTATGCATTTGTGCAGTCTTTCTGGGGGAGGAAGGAGGCACAACTGCTGTTATCACAAGCTGGTTATAGCTCTTAAGGAAGGACATGAAGAAGCAACGTTTTAAACTAGCATTAACCTTTTCTGTGGTTTCAGAACGCCTCTGGGAGCCTCCCTGGATGAGCAAAGCAATCCTACATTGAAGGGTAAGAAAAGGCGCTGTGCTCTTGGATAGCTGCTTTTATTATGAACTTTTCTACTTTCCTAGTTTATGATTTTAAAATCAATATATGTTACCCATATGCATATGTTATGGCTATCTTGATCTTGTTAAGATATTCGTATTCCTGTGAAGTTGAGGGAGAAGTTTAGGGGAGGGGAAAAGAGTCAGATTTTTTTCTTCTCAAGAGTTGAAGAAGTCTTTAAAAAGACTATTCCCGTGCTTCAGCTTTTATATAAATGCAAAATCTCTGCAGAACCTGTGTGTGTGTGTACGCGTGCATGCGTGGGAAAGGGGAAGCTAGTTAATGCACCGTCTTAGAACTAGGTCAGCTTTCGTGCTATGTTTCTTTGCTTGCTCTAACTGAAATGGCCACACCTGAAAAAATTACTGTCTGAGCAGGACAAAATTTGAAAGTTCAGAGTACAACAAGAATCTGCAGGTAGTTGCAGAGCATATAAAAAGAACTCGCAGTATATACTAGTGGAAGAAAGGGGATGACTCGACTAATTTATTAACCCTGAAGCCCTGTGGTAAGATGTCTGGAGTGTAACTTAACATCCAATGCAGGTACTTACATTAGGTATGGTACTAGGGGGTAGGTAGTTATGCTTAATTAGCTTGTAAGTTGACATGGAGTTGTTCTTCATCTGGCCCCTCTAATAGCATTAGAGTGACCTCTCACTCTTTTAGCTCTTCTTTTAAAACAAGCTTTTCTGTGATGTGAATAGTAACTTCAAAATACCATAGGCTTCGTCTGTACATTATCAGGGTGTAAATGATAAAGGATCTGTAAAGATGTTCTGAGTAAATCCTACAGCATTAACTCTGTTTAAACAAAAGCTCATGCAATATTTTTAGGAAAGAAAACATTACAGCACTATATAGGCGTTGAACTGCCAAATGTACATTTTCAGGCATGCTGGTGAGAAACGGAGGAAGTTTTGAAGATGACTTATCCCTGGGAGCGGAAGGTTGGTGTGGCAGGCTTATTTGACTATTAAAGCAAGCATTTTTTAAAATTATTATTTAAGTAACGTTCAAGAATTTGAATTTATTTTGAAAAGTCAGTATGTCCAATCTGGTCAAAGTCTGATGGTAAAGCTGTTTGGAAAGCAAGAGGGAAGATGAGACATTTGCAAAAAACCCAAAACAAACCTATTTATTTATTTTCTTTCGTCAAAACTTTATTTCTTTGTCAATGTGTTGTGACCTGGCCTTCCTGCAGGGCAGAGCCAGCCTTGAAGAGGCCTGCGTAATGAAGGGAGCAGCTGTCTGCTGCTACTTCATGTACTTTGGTGCAAACAGCAATGAAACAGTCCAAAGTACTTGTGGAAGGAGTGCAAGCAGTGAGAAAAATGACTGCGCTAGTGCTTGTGCTCTCTTTGTATGGGCCAGTTATGGAGGTCAGACACGTGCACCAGTTCCAGGGAAAGCAGTGGGAGTGGCATGTGAGGGTTTTCTGACGGCCAAATTTGGCCTCACGTGTTCAGCTAATAGCTGATAGTTAAGGAGGAAGGAAAGAGAAGACAGGGTGAAAGATGGGAGACAGAATTAAATAAACCCTGAAATAAAAACCAGTAGATAAGTGTTTAAACCAACAACCACCAAACATAATAAAACAAATGGAAAGGCGGTTTTGATTTTCTGTCTGTTTTGACACTTTTCCCCCTTGTGTGTCCAGCTGTTGCTTTACTGTTTGTTCTGCTTCTCTCTGCTTGTTCCCACTAGTTCTTCTTTTCCCCTCTTTCTTTTGGAGGAGGAGGAGAGGTGGCCCCTCAGAGCAGGCTTTTTTTTTTTTTTTTTTAACCTCTTGACTAAAAAATGTGGCCTGCACAGCCTTTTGGTGATTTGATTGTTTTAAATCACCAGAGAGATCCCCAGCTGAGTAGCTGATCTGCATTGAGGGTCCAGTGCTGAGAGCTGCCAAACATGCTCAAGTTTCATACGTGCAGAGGCAGATCAGCACTTCACAGATTGGGTTCTGCTTGTCCAGCTACCCTGTGCATACATGCAGGATAAGAGGCATACAATAAGTTGACAACAATTTTTGCAATTCTAAAAAGTGTTTGAGAAATGTCAGATCTGATCTGGTATAAAGCCCAACCCTATTCTTATTGGAGTCAATCGGAGTCCTGCCATCAACACCACAGAAGGAGAGTTGGGCCTTGGGGGAGGAAATAATTTTTTTTTTGACGTCTTTTAAAAATAAGGAGGAAAGCAATTTATTTGACAGTTGACTTGATGTGATTAATTTAGTCCATATCACTTACTGAATTAGAGTAAGTGGGATTAAAAAGATTCCGCTTAATAGACTTTTCATTTGTTATTCTGCCTGCCATAGAAAGGATTTTTTAGAGAAGTGTTTCCCCTTTGTTTTAAGTAACAACCCAAGCTCTGGTCATATGACTGAAAGGGAAAAGGACAAAGCTGTTAGAGCGGGCTGAAAAATTTCAAATGTCAACATTTTCTGAAGGTGGGAGGCAGAAAAAACAGAAAAAATATTTTTCAAAAAACTTTTGATCAGAACCAACTAACACCTATTATTACAAATGTGTATACATACTGATTGTACACTGTTATGTGTAAAGAATGGACTCTCGGAGGTGGAGTGGCATCTACAATCATATGTTGTTGGCTTCATATGTTGTTGGCTACCATTTCTTATCAATTATAAGTGCTGTTTTGCCAAAGAGCTTTATGTACAATTCATTCCTTTATTTTCCTGCAGCTAATCATCTACATCAAAGTGATGCAAAAATGGAAACATGGCAAGTATCTCATTTTTGTTTTGCGATAGGGGAATATTGAAATAAAATGATCTGAACTATGAGGTAGAGGTAAACTAGGCAGTCCCAGTACTAGAACCATTCCATGCAGAAGAGTTTACTCCTACAAAGAAGATGTCGCTAATAATATGGGAGGGAAAAGACTTTAATACTTGCAAAAATGTATCCCATAAATATGTCCCTTTACGTCCATCGCATTTAATCTGGAGTCTCAAGTAAAAGGGGGAAATCTCTGAACACAAAGCAACACGTCTGCAAGAGATAAGTGGCTTACTTCAGTTCCCTCATCCGCCATTCAAATGGTCAGTCTATTTCTGGACAGTGTCAGGGGAAAACTGCTCCTTGTTTCAGCCTTTGAGATGGAATCTTGGCTAGAAAAAGCCTCTTTTTGGGGGAGTAAGGAGGGCAGGTGACTGTACTGGGAGAAAACCTCTAGGGAATGGCCTCCTACTTACCCCCAAAGCGATGTTCTAAGTGCAGTCAGAGCCCAGCTACGCAAATAGACTCAGGCTACATCTACGCTACAGCCGGGATCGACGCTCTGAGATCGATCCACTGGCGGTCGATTTAGTGGGTCTAGTGAAGACCCACCAGATCGACAGCAGATTGCTCTCCAGTCGACCCTGTACTATACCCCTGATGAGAAGAGCAAGGTAAGTCAACTGGAGAGTTTCTCCTGTCGACATCCCGGGGTAACTTGACCTAAAGTACGTCGACTCCAGCTACGTTATTCATGTAGCTGGAGTTGTGTAGTGTAAGGTCTACTTACCGAGGTAGTGTAGACATAGCCTAAGACCTTTTGCTACTTCACCTCAGTTAGGTCCAGTAAGAGCCCTTATATAAATGGATCCAGCTGCTCCATGTTCCCTTAGCTCCTAGGTGACTATTCTGCCAGGTTGCTTGCAAGTGAAACTCCCATTGTCTAATGGTTAAAAATCTATATTCCCAAAAAGGGTGGTGTTGCTGATGCCGTTCAGGGAAAGTCATTTAGTACGACACTGGAAAATGCCGAGGCAGCGCCAGTTGCTGGGGATGTAGGGAGGAGATAGTCTGGAACTGGGGAGGAGAAATCAGGGTGGGAGTCTTGGTTGGAGCCAGTCCCATTCCATTTCCCCAAATCTGGAAGCACAACCAATTCCCAGGCCTGTCTGGGAGGCTTCCCCTGCTTCGTGCTGCTCATGGGCCGCAATCCGTGCCTTGCACCAGGGAGCAGCAGGGGTTAGGGAGTTGAAATCAGCATCTAAGAGGTGAGGTAACACAAGCAGCAAGCCATGGCCAGTTCCAGTGTGAAGAGGCGGTCCGGTGGGGGAGGTAAGGGAGTGGAGAGCATAAGCCTACTGAAGTAAGGGATACTTTTGACACTTCTGGGTGGGCTTAAAGGAGGGTGAGAGTGGGAAGGAAGATGGGACTGTTTTATAGGAGATTGCAGGAGTGTTTTATTAGTTTGCATCCCTTGCTTTAGGATTCTCAGCATGTATATACCTTTTTTTATTAAGGGGCTAAGGATTAATTATTTCTGTGTATTTATAAAATGAGACCTAGCTAATGTAAAGCAGATAATACTGAACAGGAAAAGAAATTCTCTGAGAGTGGAGACTTAATTTTCCTTAAAGACTGAGAATTGAATCACTGCAAGGAACCAGTTCATCATGTCAGTATTGTCCATTTGTATGACAGCAATGGTATGTTGGCGAAGGAGAGGAGACATCAGTTCCACCAGAAGGGGAGAAGTATGAATTCCACTGGTTCTGGGAGAAGCAGTGCGACTGTTTCAAGGTAAAACATTGGCGGATATGGCACAGTTCAGTGGGATTTATCATTCTTTTTCTGCCAATAGTTAGTTTTTCTATCCCTAAAATAGACAGACTTGACTTGATTTATATGTATTATTGTGATTAGTAGCAAAAGAGGGATTATTAATTTGGTTATTTGAAAGAACTTGACATTTTTTTCCAGTTGTGGCTCTCAGAAAATAAGGACAATTGGGCCAGAACTCTGGAAATGCCTGAACTTTAGAAGCATTTCAGATTTCAAGACCTTTGGGTTAAGGTTTGGGTTTATAAATAAATATATAAAAAGTTTGGATCTGAACATTGACTGGGTTCATCTCTCTAATGGCTTGAACAGAAATGCCAGGTGTAAACACCTCCAAAACTTGTGACTTGGGCCCATCTCACTGTGTTGCAGGAGACAAAATTTCAGTAGGGCACGGACTGGGGGGCTGAAATAGCAACCAGACTGAAGGGATCATGTCCTAAAGAGAGCCATTGTGTAGAAAAATCTCTTATTTTTCATTTGTCTAGTGTTTCTGAATTACTGGATCTTTATGAGGAAGATCCTGAAGAAGTACTCTATAACCTTGGATTTGGAAGAGATGAACCAGATATTGCTTCTAAAATCCCATCAAGATTTTTTAATTCATCATCGTTTGCCAGAGGGATTGATATCAAAGTGTTTTTGAATGCCCAAATGCAGCGCATGGAAGTGGAAAATCCAAATTTTGCCTTAACAAGTAAGTATAAAGTGAAGGTTAATTTAAGCTTTTAAAATTTTGTAAACAACCAGAAAATGGAACCTGTAGACCAGTATTCTGTAAAGCTTCTGTAGTCTCAGACCCAAATTTGGGTCCTATCGAGACTCAACAGTAAAACTCCAGTTTAATTGTAACCATTCCAAGAGGTGATGTGTACGTGTTTGGGCAGGTTTTTGGGGTGGGGAAGGAAGGTGCCCCATCATTATCCTTCACCTTCTGAGTTTTATGTTGGTCTTTTTGTGAGTCTCTGCTAAGCCATCTTTCATTTAAACTTTTTAAAGCACTGAAACAAGCTACAACAAAAACACTCCAGAGCCTTTTCTTGTCCTGTAGACTCTTAGAGTGAGATTTTAAAAAGCGCTCAAGTGTTGACCTAATTCTGTTTCTATGTGGCAAAACTCCTGTTGACTTCACTGGAAGCATAGTTAGGCCAAAGCTGAGCCTTCTGAGAACTTCACGATTGGTGTGCAGAGCATCAAAATAGTATTGAAAGAGGAGGGGCGGGGGGAAATAGAGAAATTGAGGCATTCCATTACAGCAGTACTTGGAGTGGGAAAAGCTGACTAAGTGTTGTCAGTACTCACAAGTTTAGTTTACTTGTGTTTCTGTACTGAATGTTTCTATAAGGGCTCTCCCTACCTTTCTGTTTCTGAAGTTGTAGAGTGCTCTTACAAACTTCCAGTTGTTACGGGTCAAGGGATCACTTGTGGTTTTCAGTACTAGGCAGCATTATAAACTGCTCTTGAGAGCCCTTGATAATTTCAGAAAGAGGCATGTCGGGGTTGCCCTTTTAAAATATCATGAAGACAGCCTATGTTTCTAGGTAACTCTTAATGTTCTTAAACTAGTATTTACATACTGTGTCATACAAAGAATCAATACCTCTTTATACCCCAAGACTCTAAATTGTAGGTATTGAGGCTAAGCTTCTACGTAAATAAAATATTATCTATACGTTTTTTAAATTTTGACCTTAGACATCAGCTTCGATATAAGTGTGTATTACAATACATTCCTAACATGTTGCTAATATACTCTTGAAATCATATATAAGGACAGGTGAGCTCACTTTTACAAAAGTCTCAGAACATAGACCTGAATAAAAATGGATGACCATAAAGATGAGGGTTCACGACATCCAAAGTGAATTTTGATGTTAATTTTAGACAAGGGAGAGAGAGAGATTTGGGGTTCAGAAATCTGGCTTTACCTGTGCACTGTAAGTTGTGGTGGTCTTGTTTACTCATTCCAGAGAGAAGAATTAGTTGCAAGTCCTAAGACATTCTTAGCTAGACTGTACAAATATTAGACACAATACCATCAATTGTTCTCTTAAAAATTTAACTTGTGCTTTGTTCTTGTGCTTCAGGTCGTTTTCGTCAGATTGAAGTGCTTACTACTGTGGCCAATGCTTTTTCTTCCTTATATTCCCAAGTTTCTGGGACTCCTTTGCAGAAAATTGGCAGCATGAATTCAGTGTCTTCCAACAAAGAGACCTCCAACCCTGCTCCTTTAAATCGAAGCAATACAGCAAGTCGTTTAATGAAGACCCTATCAAAACTCAGTCTGTGTATACCACAGCAGGCAGGAGAAAGTAGCAGCTGCACAACTCCCCCAGCTGTTGAAAAAGAGAAAATGCTACCTGGCCAAGAGACTGAAGAAAATGATGTAAAAAATGAATCAAAATTACCAAAACACTTAAAAAAGAAAGATTCTCCATCTTTGGCTACAGTAAAAGAGGAGATATCTAGTAATCAGTCCAATATCATAGACATACTTAATGACACTACTCTTTCTGCTGGAATTAGTGACAAACAAGGAACTCAGGATGATAATGTGCCTCATACGGATGAGCAAAAGAATGACTCACCAAGTCACCAGAATAGATTGTCTGAAGAATCTGGTATTGTGGACTCCTCCAATCTCAGTAGCGAGGCTAATATATCTACGAATAATGAGCTTGAAAATAGCACTGAGCTGCAAAATCCACCTACATCAACTCCAGATAAAGAACCTTGTGCTCCCATAGCATCTCCATCCATAACTATTCTAAAGCTACCGCAGAAGGACTCCTTTGAGATGGAAGAGGTAGGTGGAAAGAAATGACCTTATTTTGCACCGAGTTGACATAGCCTTTGTTGTTCCCTACACTGCCACAGGAAACATTGAGACAAGACAGTCCTTAAACCAAACAAACCCAAAAGGCTGGTAAAATAGAAAGTTGTTTGATGTGCAGCTCCATGCCAGGAAAATATATTCTTTTAAACTGATTTTGTATGAAGAGTTTTTGTGGGTATTTTTATTTAAGCTTCTAGTTTTTCCTCTATCATTTTAATTACTGTTTTTCTTTTTAAAAGGCTAACTTCATTAAAAAAAATCTAATTTTCTCTCTATTTAGTAACCACTTACAATTGACTTAGTAGTATCAGTTTAAATCTGAATTGAAATAGATATTAAAAAAAACCTTAAAAATTGTTAGAGATTATACCCATCAACAGAATACAGAGGTTAGAAAAATGGTCTGAAACAGTAGGGTAAAAACCTCAGCTGGTATAAAATGACATAGCTTCAGTGATGTCAATGAAACTAGACTGACTTACAGCAGGCCTGGTTTTAGCCTAGTTCCTCCATTTATTTGTCTGCTGTTATTTGAGTTAGTGGTTCTAAGTTTGCTCTACAGCAACCGATGACGTCCTTGGCTCTATTAGTAGTGTAAGCAACCTAGCTCCCTGCTTTGCTGAGTGTTAGTGATATCACTTGTTCTAGGAGAGTTAGGATCATTAGCTTACATCTTAACAGATGATAAAACCTTTCACTTCTATGTTAGTGAAATGATTTACATTTTGGAAAGTGAGAACTGCTCACAGTAATTAGAGGTTGCAGAATCCCATAAGGTCATCTAACTCAGTGGTTCTCAACCTTTTTTCATTTGCGGACCCCTAACAATTTTGAATAGAGATGCAGAGCAGAGTCTTTTGGAAATGTTAGACATAGTCTGTGGTCCCCCAGGGATCTGAGCACCACAGGTTGAAAATCACTCTTCTATGGATTAACCGATGTTTTGTGAGAGCTTAGTCTCCAAATTTGACCTATTTTAAGTTGTCATTTCCAGTGATGATAAAAATCCTTCAGAATTTAAATGTAATATCTTTGTGACTTTTTTTTTTAAAACAAAATCTCCCACCATCTTGATTGAAAAACACAAACAGCAGATAACAAGGATTGCGTGTCTTCTTTTCAAGCAGGATTTAACAAATTCTGTGTCTGCTGCAATGTTGGCACTGGAAAAGCATGAAGCTTTTCTAACACAACCAAGGAAAACTTGACCGTTGTTAGGTTTTGTTATACACATGAGGATCAGATTGTATTCACAAATCTGAGATTTTTTTTTCTTTTGCAATTCTGGGCCAATATAGGAGGATAGGTTGAAATGACACAAAACTTGGCGTCTTCCACTGAATTTTCCTTTGAGTTGGACTCAAAGGAAAACATGACCCAAAACTGAAAAAGAGACTGCTGAAACCTCTGCAACCCAAAACTGATGAGTTTGTGCAGCTCTAGTTGATATAGTTTGCAATGCTATCAGTGCATAAACACAGCTGTTTTAGCATGATGAAGTACAATGTAGGATGGAGTTGTGGTGAGTTTTTGTTTATACAATAAGAGTATATACATTTCAACTGCTTTCTAATCCCCAGGAGGGATTCTTATTTTTCTTCAGTAAAACTGAACATTATTTGGTAGTTTTAATTCTATTTTCCTGCATTTTAAAGAGGGTACAATGAACAATAAACAATATTAGAAGCAATGAAAATAACTCTTCACCCACTCTTTCCTAAGCTTTATTTGGAATGTATTCCTACACATTAAGAAAGATGACAAATCCATAAAGGAAGCTCTTCCCATGCTTTCTAATGCTTAGTTGGTCAGCTCCATTAGGAAGGCTGTCGCTGTAAAGCTAGCCAGTGTGGGAGTTTGTCAGAGCAGGATTTCCCTCAAGCAACCTCTCTTCAGTTAGCCAATTAGATTCACTAAGGTCTGGCTCGACCTTCAATATTGGCTGAAGAGATTGGAAGGAGTTATGGGTTTGTGTTGCGAGGCAGCACACTTGGATTGCAAACACAACTCTGATCCAGTAGCTCAGCCAAGGTCAGGAGGTGGAAGGCATTTAAGATGAAAAGGAGATTGGCAGCTGAAAGGCAGAGCCTAGCCATCAGAAACAAAGAAAGGGGAAGAGAACCAAGGTGTCCTTCCTGGAAGACCAGTGCAATCAAAGGGCCTGTAAGACTGACTTTTCTCAATGTTTTAAAAATATTTATTTCCTGCTATGTAACTTGTCTTAAACAAGTAGCTGTATTTTGCAAAATACCAGGAATTGTGTTGAATTAGTCTTACTCTTCCTTTGAGGGGGTGGAATCGGGGCCTATGATGCTAGATTTAGGCTTCTACTGTGCTAGGGGCACATGCAACAAAAAGTCCCTGCCACAAAGAAGTTATTATCTAAGTACAGATTATACCTAATCGAAGTATAAAATGAGAGATAACAGGTGGATAAAACCAAGAGATGAGTAAGAGTGAGGTTGGTTATGATTGGTGCTGTAAATAGCAGCCATGCCTTACATGCATTACTGCAGTGCCCCTCACTCAGACCTTTCTGGATGCTCTCTCCCATAGAGGTTAGACTGTTCGAAAAGATTGCTGAGCTCAACGTCAGTGAATCACTTCTCATTGCCAAAGCTGCCAAGAAAGATAATACAAATGACCCGTTACTGATAATTAATAACTGGTGGCTGATTGTGAGCTAATTGAGCCCAATGAGTTTTGAAGAAATAGCTTTTCTTGTATCTCATTCTCGTGGTCTTATACAAACTGGAATTTTACAAACTGCCTTTCCAGCAGATGAAAACATCAGCCATTGTGCAAGTTGTGTTGCATTCATTTTTTCCTACAAGGCACTCTTTTAAACACTTCATATCTAAATTTTAGTAATGGCATTGCTCAGGTTAAAGCAAATGGAGTTGCACTTGCTTACATTGGGGTTAAAGTGGCCTAAGATTTTGCTGAGCAAAAATATTAAACGCACAGGACTTGGACCTGACAAGAAGTCACTTTGTGAGCTGAATAAAGCATTTTAGGTCCCCTGCTGCATTGAAGATGCTCAGCAGCCTTCAGATCTTAAGATCTTTGACAGAGTGTTTTAGAATCTTTTTTCCCCCCCTAAGCACATTTTATCTTTGATATAATTTTATCAGTTTCTGTTTTCTCATAAGTAAAGCTCAAACTGCTCCTGCTTATTTAATTTGTATTGTGTCATTTTAAACGCTATAATAAGCAAAGAGCAGTTTTTCACTTCGTGTTTTGAGAAATCTCCATGTTCCTTTTAAGATGTCCTTTTGAGACTGGAAGTTTCCATTTTAATACATTGGAGTTTCATAACACATGCTCTGATTTTAATAGAAAACAGAAACAAGGCAATTTTATCAGTACTTAACATCTTAAGTCTCCGTGTCAAACTGAGAAAGTTGAGAAGTGGGTGAACTCAGGTCAAGTGTGAACAAAGATCTCTTTATTTAAAAAGACACTTCAGTGACTGACTTTTTCCCCCTAGTAAAATATAATATAAATATTTCAATGTGGAATATCATGAGTTAAAGTAATCTGTGAAACTATAAAGCAATCAAATTCTCTTCAAAACAATTGTTTTCTCTTCTTGGCACTCTTATTTCCGTCATGGTTACTCCAACATGGTGCAACAGTGATAGCAGAGATTATAGGTTGAATACATTAAAATGTAACTCTTTTAGTTACAGAAGAATATATAGTAGCTTCTGTGATCATATTATTATATTTTTCATTCTAAGATTTTTTTTTTTCCTCTTGACATTGCAGCTGGATGTAATTTAGACAGCCATAAATTGTCTTAGTGATGTGGTCATGGATTCTAGCCAAGCAACTTAATTAACAAATAGAGGAAAGTTGTTCTTTGAGGAATTGATTATAACAGGAGAATGCAATCCCAATTCTTTATTTAAGGACAACTAGAGGATTTGAAAATTTCTCTCAAGGATGAGTTCCTTTGGAATCGCTGCTTTACTCTAATCTTTTGTGGAATAGTTTGTGTGGTAATTTTAAATATGTTATATCGATTTTCATATTACGCAGTTATAGCCGGAACTTCTTTTTCAGTAGCATGTATTTCGAGAAGATGATTGTTTTACCTCTTGAGACAGTCTACACAGTCAGGAAGAACCAATCTGATGTTATTCTTAATGTAGAGTTTAATCCCATTTGAAGTCAGTAGGAGCTGGTGTCTCTTCCCTGCTGAAGTCAAGGGCAGACCCGTAGACTGAGTACTTCCTGAATCTCCTGTAATTAAGAAAATGTATTTAGCATTAAGCCTTATTCTTGCAGCAAAGATCATGTCAGTGTAAATATATTTTTTGCTTTTGACAAACGCGTTTCAAAAATGAGTAAAATACCAATTTTTGTGTGAAATATCGGTGTTATATATATGTGTGTGTGTGTATATTTAGCTGAATCTAGCTACAGATGCAGTTGGAAGTTTCTCTCCTTGTTAATTTTGAATTTAGTTAGACTAGTACATTAGTGTGGGTTTTTATTTTTACAGTCTAGCCTTGCATGCGAACTAATGGATCTTTTGTTGCATACAAAAAAGAAAATGTATTAGGGCTTTCAAACCAAACAAAGGCCTTTCTGTTGAGATTTTAAACATATTCTTTTCATTGTTTGAACGGTCATCTGAGAACTGTTTACTTAACAATAAGTTTTACTGTTTTGCAAAAGGACTAAGCAGTAGGATTAATTTTCCATGGTATGTAATTTGAAGTTTCCCATTTGGAATTTTAATGGCTTACAACATGCTATCTTCCATTTTATGTACTGGGAAACACAAGAAGCATTTCTACAAATAATAATGTAGCTAAGTATGGATGCAATCCCAGCAGGAGTTGAGCTCCTCCTAATTAAACTCATGTTGCAGTGAAATACTCAGCACCTTGCAAGATGACACTAGGGAGTGTGTTTACTTCAAGATGGCCACTAGTTTCACTACACTAAATGTATTTTATTCACACATCATGCTTCTTATTCATGCAAGGGGCTAAAAATAACTGCATTTCCCAATGGGTATGAAATAATGTGAATGGAAAGAGCAATGTACCATGGTAAAGATAGAATGACATTACTATTTTAGTCTTATGTCAATGAGTAATAAGATTCTCAATATTAACAGAATATTGTCACAAGATGGTGACTTAGTGTTTATGGGAATTAATGTAAGGTGAGGCAGAAGCATTATTTTGCAAAACTGGAGGCATTGTTGCAGGGATCAGTATTCTTTTACAGTTATCTTAAATGCTACATTGAGAATTATTTTAATTTGCAAGATAAGATGCATTAGAATAACTGTTTCTACCTGTCACTGCAGACCTGGTGGATTAAAAAAAGATTGCCTGAAACTGTACACAACGTGAGGTGCAGGAACACGTTCAACTGGTATAACTAAATATACAAATCTCCTCTCCTCTAGATTCAAAGCACAGAGGGAGAAGCACCACATGTTCCAACTTCTTACCAGTTACACTTGAACAAATCAAGAAGAGGTGAGTAGACTTCCAGTCCTCGGAGCCAGCAATCCTAAGAGTGTCTCTGAATTTTGAAGTGCTAACGCTGGGATTTAAAACTAATTAAGTAGTAATCCTCTCCCCACCGCCCCAAAAAAGGGGGGAGCTGCTTTTCAATTACGTTTACAATCACAGAAGGTAATTGCAAAGTGGCACCCTAAATTACAGGAGATGAGGCAGCTCTGTAACCTCAATTAATGTTATGACTTTCTTACCATTGATGGCATAGCGAAACTGAAATGATAATTGAGGTTGTAGGTTTTTTTCCTATCCAGATCTTGTAATTTAAGATTCCCATTTAAACTAAAATTATATTATTTTAAACCTAAATTGTATGGTATATCCAGCTTTTTACTATTTGCTATGCTACAGCTGCATTTTGGCTACACAAAGGGCCAATATAAATGTACTAGGTGGAAATCCTAGTTCTTCAGGTGGCAACCCAGTTCAAGGAGTTTATGTAGCACACTTGTTGCACGCTTTCATCTTGAATGACGTTCTTTTATATTTTGGGCAGGGAGAGGGGCAAGGCAGAGGTTTAAATTCATTTTGTCATTGTTATTGCTTCTCATGCAAAGCTGGCAAATGAAGTTAATCTTTAGCTGTTGCATGTGTAACTAATGAAAGACTAGACCCTGGTGTATTAAGTGAATGGTTCTTTTAGGGAATGTGTACATGGACACCTGATCACGCCCCAGCAAAAACTAAAGAGACAGAAATCTGTTTAAAGCAACAATTTAAGAGATTAAGAAATATAAATTGTATAAAATGAGGTGGTCTTCTAACAAGAGCCGTAGACGTGCATTCGGTATGTTGAGGATACCTTGAAGTGAACTCTGAAGATTGAAAACTGCCTAATAAGGATGGTTTCCTGTATAGATACTGCAGTATTTCCCAGAATACATGTACAGTTGCATTGACTACTCCTCTGTTGTGAAAGGTAGGACAGGAAGAGAGAAGGTGACAAGTTCTGTCAGTAACCAACCTCTTTCACAGCATCCCCATCTTGATTTCTTTTTCCTCAGGATTGTACACACGTATGGTATACCTGTCTTTAGGTACATTTGATATTTGTCCCCAGGTAAAAAGTCCCCAGGTAAAAAGTTCTATGTGGTTTGTATGATAAAAATCTGATTTTTTTAAAAGGTTTCCTGTTTGTCAGGTCTTCACTGACATTGAAGGAAGTTCAAAGCCTTGGGTAGCTGCACTTTTTCCACCCAAAACAAAGTCTTCTATTTCTAACTAAAGGTGTGTTATATAGACCTCCACCCACCTCAGGAAAAAAAAATGTTCCCAAAGCCCTGCATATTGGTGCTCATGAAAGGTGCCAGAGAGCCCTGGCAATGGAAAACTTCTGTATAGCCACAGAACTGGTATAATTGGCAACAGCAGTACATGGGAACACCTGCACAGAAGTGAAAGAATAGTGAATTTTCCATGCCTGTGCATGTTATTGGCTGAATCTACCAAGAAGGGTGCTAATTGTGATGGGGACAGCTACTATCTGCTAGAAAGTAGTCTGAGCCCAAATATTTATTTCACATAGGACACAAAATAACTGCCAAACCTCAGCAGACTTTGTGTCATTATCATCTACTTCCCTGTTTTGTTAAATATTTACCTTTATTGATTGATGGGTCAGTTCTATTTGTCTTCTCTATTATAATGTTAGCAAAACTGTCACTTTAAACATAAAAGTTGAGACTATTCACAAACATTAGTTTCTTAGTGTAAGAGTCTTACAAGGCCATACCAATTTAGTGAAGCTCCAAGAAGAGAAGCATTTTAGGTGACTAGTGATTTTTGGGTGCTCAAATTGAGACAAGGGGTCTGATTTCAGAGGGCAAGTGCTCAATAAATATAGAGGCACCAAAAACTACTAGTTGCATTGGAAAAAATCTTGGCCACTGTCTCCGAACAAGAGTTGTAGCCTTGCTAGGGATCCCTTAGCTCAGTTCAGCTCTGAGTGGAAACCCTAGTTCTTTGTTACAACGTATTTGCTGTTAAGTATTTTAACACACACTAACCTGTTTCAGTTGTATGGTTCTATTGTACATAAGTACCCAAACCAGAAATACATATTTCACATGTACTCTTCACAGACGCAGGCCTGTGTCTGTTTTTGGAAGGATATTTCTCTCTCTATACCAGAGTGGTGCTGTTCAGAACAGAATGTTATGAATTTATGGGATATAAAAGGAGAAGATACTTATAATGACATTGTACTTCTAAAAGGAGGACTGTGGCAGCTTTCTCTGACTTGTTTATTGTACTTTGCAAGGCATTTTTAAGAGGGTCTGCAGTAAAATGTACACTATTTAAACTAAAAATGGGTGGTTATTTTTCTCTCCATTGAAATAGGCTGAAGATTATTAAAACATGCCTAAGCAATGCTGAATTCTACAGCAGCCAGTGTCACCCATTAGCACACATTTTTCATTTTTAAATTACTGTTTTTTATTATAAAGGGCAAGCTTATTTTTTAAAGTGGCTTGCAAATTATTAAGAACATAAAAACATGAGAACGGCCATACTGGGTCAGACCTAAGGTCCATCTAGCCCAGTATCCTGTCTTCCGACAGTGGCCAATGCCAGGTGCCCCAGAGGGAATGAACAGAACAAGTAATCATCAGGTGATCCATTCCTTGTTGCCCATTCCCTGCTTCTGGCAAACAGAGGCTAGGGACACTATCCCCTTCCCCTCCCGCCTCCAGCTAATAGCCACTGATGGACCTATCCTCTATGAATTTATCTAGTTCTTTTTTGAACCCTGTTATAGTCTTGGCCTTCACAACATCTTCTGGCAAGGAGTTCCACAGGTTGACTGTGCGTTGTGTGAAAAAATACTTCCTTTTGTTTGTTTTAAACCTGCTGCCTATTAATTTGATTTGGTGACCCCTAGTTCTTGTGTTATGAGAAGGAGTAAATAACACTTCCTTATTTACTTTCTCCACATCAGTCATGATTTTATAGACCTCCATCATATCCCCCTTAGTCTTCTCTTTTTCAAGCTGAAAAGTCTCAGTCTTATTAATCTCTTCTCATATGACAACCATTCCATACCCCTAATAATTTTTGTTGCCCTTTTCTGAACCTTTTCCAATTCCAATATATCTTTTTAGAGATGTGGCAATCACATCTGCATACAGAATTCAAGATGTGGGCGTGCCCTGGATTTATGTAGAGGCAATATGATATTTTCTGTTTTATTATCTATCCCTTTCTTAATGATTCCCAACATTGTGTTTGCTTTTTTGACGGCTGCTGCACATTGAGTGGATGTTTTCGGAGAACTATCCACAATGACTCCAAGATCTCTCTCTTGAGTGGTAACAGCTAATTTAGACCCCATCATTTTATATGTATAGTTGGGATGTTTTCCAATTTGCACTACTTTGCATTTATCAGCATTTAATTTCATCTGCCATTTTGTTGCCCATTCACCCAGTTTTGAGAGATCCTTTTGTAGCTCTTCACAGTCTGCCTGGGACTTAACTATCCTGAGTGCTATTGTGTTGTGTTGTATTGTATTGTTTTGTTATTAGTGTTGTAGTTTGTCAAACACTGCATTGAGAATGCTAAGTATCCCTTAACATGGTAAGACCAGCTTGCTGTACTTTTTAAGTCATGTCTTGTAAATGGCAGTGAACTAGTTTATCCAGTATGCTCAGAACTGGCATTTGTTATTACATAACTCAAATGTAGCTATGTTTTGCTTGTGGGGGTTTTGTAGGGAGACTGTAGAGAGAAATGAAGAGCTTCAGTTGCTTTGTGCTGTAAACATAAAGTGCTGCTAAATGTCCAGTATAAAAAGTTATTACAAAGTTAGATGGAAGGAAGCTTTTGTTAGCTGAAAACAAAGTTCTTCATTTAACGATGACTTGCATTTATGCAACAGCGACTTCTTTCTGGCACCTTCTGAATAGAGCTTCACAAATACAGGCTGTACATCTGGGGTGTAAAAGACATAGCACTATGTTTTCAGTGTCTAGTGATTTTTGAATACCCAGCCTGTGGTTCCTTAGGAGTGCCTGACTTTCAGCACTGCCAAAAATCAGACCCCTTCAAGATGTCTCAAGTTTGGCAGGCAAAATCAGGAGTCACTTCTGAAAATGAAGGCCATAGTAATGGACTAGTAGTACACATTTAAGGGCAATACCACCATTAATTCCAGTTGATATTTACTGCTCCAGGTAGGGCGGGTGGGAGTGTACACACACGTACATATCTCTGTACATATCTACAGAAAGAGAGGCCTGAAATAAGCCAGATATTTGGGGGAGTTCACACTCATGCCCTCTAGGTGCTGTAATGCCCCTTCACTTTTCTTGAGGGAAGACTTGTCAGGGCTTATTATAGCAGTGTCTCTTGCTGTCACGGTTTAGTGCATGTTTGGTTGCAGACAGTGATCTGAGCTCCTCTCCCAGGCAGAGTCAGCAGAGTACCAAGTAGGAAAAAGGAGGCACTGAGGCAGGACCAGCCCACAACATTTTGGCACCTGAGGCAGGGAGCTCAAATGATGCCCCCATGCCCCTCACTTGGGCCAAAACTTTGAAAAGTCTCAATTCTACCTTCTTCCTGTTCTACGCATCTCATGGTACTG
Organism: Mauremys reevesii; assembly: GCF_016161935.1. NCBI lineage: Eukaryota > Metazoa > Chordata > Testudines > Geoemydidae > Mauremys > Mauremys reevesii. Next base: position 32,558,539 of record NC_052633.1, on the reverse strand, counting down.
CTCTGCTACCTACCCCAATAAAGGAGAACTAACAACTTAAAATGCCTTGTTCAAAAATGTTAAGTAACACTTAACTTTCAAACGCCTGAACAGCAAATGTAACTTTTCTTATCTGCATAGTAAACACTGGCATTTTTATCTGTTTGAATAATCAAAGTGGTGCTTTCCGTGCGGCCTTTGTTGCAAAGATTTGAACTGCTTTCTGAAAGTCCACAGTCTGGGCCACGAACAGTTCCTGTCATAGTATTATCCTCAATAATGGCAACTATGGCATCATCTATCTTCCCAATTTGTTGTTTGATAGGCTTTATCGCCTCCACTCAACTTTCCCATCGTGTGGCACTCAGTGGTTTCAGTGTCAGAGAGGATGTTCCCAGATGTTGCGTCAAAATTTGCCATTGATGAGTTGATGCAGAGAAAAATACATAGATGCTTTGAATTACATTAAAAAATTCAGCAGCCTCACTAGAAGTTGATGCTGCATTACTGACCACCAAGTTCAGTGAATGAGAACTGCATGGGACAAAAAAAGCTTGAGGATTTAAATCTCAGATCCGTGTCTGCACTCCTCTTTTCTTTCCTCTCATGTTGGCACCATTATTGTAGCCCTGACCACCCATGTCCACTATCACAATTCCCCTATTACCAGCTCCTGTAGTATCATCAATGTCAATAAATTCTAGAAAATGCTCTCTGACAGTCACCATTGCAAGGACATTTTCACTAGGTTCTGTTGTTACAAAATGCACCATTAAAGTCATTTGTTTGTATGGCTGATGTCCGTCCGGTGTGCAGTCCAGAATAACAGAGTAATATCTTGCTGACTTCAGATCTGCCACAATCTTCTGTTTCACTTTTGTTACCAGTAACTGTATGATCTCATTTTGAATTGTTTTTCCAAGGTAGTGGTGTGTGTACATTTCTTGGGTGGTGACTCTTCTTAGATGCTCCTGGAGTACAGCATCAAACTCAGCCATCAGCTCCACAATTTTAAGGAAGTTTTCATTGTTTGGAACATACAGCTGATCTGAAGTGCCACACAGTGCTAGGTTTTGGGTAGCAAACATTCTCACAATGGCAATGAGCCTTTTCAGAACATTTTGCCAGTAAAGAGACTCTGATGCAGTCTTCTCTTGATGCTGATAATCTATGGTGTCCTTTAACCTTAGTCTCATCTCAAGCTCTTTCCACCTATGGAATGCTCTTTGGTGATTTGCTGCCTCATGGCATGCCAGATTTCTAGCCAGATTTTTCCAGTCCTTTGTTCCTGTAGAACCCAATGTGGCTGGAACATTAGACTGGAAGAGTTTGCAACTAAAACAGTATGCAGCATTCTGGGTTTTTGAGTACATAAGCCATGGCCTCTCCACTTTGTCACCATTGGGACTTTCATGACAGTAATGTGTTGGATGGAAACTTCTATTTTCATTGTCTTTTGGGGAACATGAAGTTTTCCACTTGCTGTGGCCCATGCGGTACAAGGAAGTCCCTCAGGCTACTGCTAAAGTGGGTCCACAGTCCTGGATCATCTAGACCAGTGGTTCTCAAACTAGGGCTGCTGCTTGTTCAGGGAAAGCCCCTGGCAGGCCGGGCCGGTTTGTTTAAATGCTGCGTCCACAGGTTCAGCCGATCGCAGCTCCCAGTGGCCGTGGTTCGCTGCTCCAGGCCAATGGGGGCTGCAGGAAGCGGTGGCCAGTACGTCCCTTGGCCGTGCAGCTTCCTGCAGCTCCCTTTGGCCTGGAGTGGCAAACCGCAGCCGCTGGGAGCGGGTAAACAAACATGCCTGGCTCTCCAGGGGCTTTGCCTGAACAAGCGGCAGCCCTAGTTTGAGAACGACTGATCTAGGCTTAAGGAACTAAACTCTGCACCAGCTGTTTCTTGCACCTCCACCACACTCTTCTCTGATCTACACTTTTCTGCTGTAGTAGCTGCCAGGTCACCTGCACTCTGACTAACTGGAAGATCAGGCATCTCCTCACCACTCACATCCTCACTGCCGGAAGGCTCACTGCAAACATTTGTGTCTGTGTATCTCAGGAGAGCTCCTTCCTGCTTAGATAGAAAAGCTTTCTTTGCTTTCTTTCTTTTTTCTGAATGCTGCCCCAGAGGGGCGTTTTCTTCTTTCACTCATGACTGTTCTGTGCCAGCTATAGGGTGACCAGACAGCAAATGTGAAAAAAGGGGTGGGGGGCAATAGGAGCCTATATAAGAAAAAGACCCAAAAATCGGGACTGTCCCTATAAATTCAGGACATCTGGTCACCCTAGCCAGCTATATTGGCTCTCCCCACTCAGTTGAAGAGGACAAATAAGCAGGCTGGTAGCAGGGCGTGAGTGAGGGAAGATATTAGCATCTTAAGGGCCTAACTGGCTCCTACTACTTCAGTTGACTGCCTAGTCACCTCAAGTGGGTTCAGGGAAGCAGCAGGAAACAGGAAGCTCCCTGAGAAGCTGGTGTTAATCAGTCCAGGCACCTGGGGGTGCTAGAGAGGTACCTAAGAGGCTCCTCCTCCTCTATCTCCCTGCAGCTCCTGCTGCTTTCTGTTATTCCCTCTCACCTTTTCTCCTGCCTGCCTGTTATGTCTCTTGTGCCTCCTTCCTCCAGCACAGCAGTCCACCATCTCTGTGCACCTAGAGCAGAGAGAATACATATGCACCAGCAACAGACACAATTTTCTACACTCTGGGTCCTAGTGGCGCCCCCTCCTCCTCCCTACAGTCTGGCACCTGAAGCGGTCGCCTCAGTTCGCCTCGTGGTAAGGCCAGCCCTGTACTGAGGTGAGAGTACTCTTAGGTCCCCATAACTAGGCACCTCCCACCCAAATCTGGAATATTGATATAAAAGCTTATTGCATTTGGGTTCATTAGTATCCATAATGCAAAGCATTACAGCAAATAACCCAAATATTGCTAGATGTTAATGAACAGATTCAGTGCACTTCTTCCTCTTTTCTCTACCAGAAGCACAAACTCAGGCAGATGATAGCAGAAACACTATTCTGATGTTTAGGTAAGCTGCCTTTAGTTGACTGGACTGTTGGAATGATGAGAATCCTAGTTGGTTGAGAACCAAGTAGGGTAAAGTAGAACGTAGTTAGTTATTCCACTGTTTGTTAATTACCGTGCCATGCACCCATCAAATGCAGACATGCTTATAAATCAGGGACTCCTGTATTCTCTTTTCTTCAGAGTTTTGTCGGCTTAAATGTTTTTGAATGCATAAATTTCACTGGCATATTTTGAATATTTTAATGGTTTAATTGGTTTTGTTTTTTAGTATCACACCAGCCATGCAGCACAGGGAGGATGCATTCATTCCTTTCCTAGTTTAGTTGGCACTTGTGTTAACTGTTCCACTTTATCTGTTCATCTTGGTTGGCTGCTGCTCTTCCCAGTTTCCCTTTCATAATCCCCTTATGGCCTCTTGCAATCTTCTGGGGAAGAGGTCCTTGTCAGACTTTCTGAAGAGATGTTTATGGTACAGTGCAAACAGTGGAGATGCAATGAGCTTGACTGACTGCCTCTGGCTGGTACAAATTACACCAATCTAAATGTATGGGAGGCCACTGAACCCAGAGGTCACTGAACACCGGGTGAACTGCCATGCTCCCTGGTGTTCTGTGATGGAAGGTAGCTTTAAATTAAGCTTTATAACAGAGGCAGTGCACATTTTCCACATCCAGGCATGCCCTTCGTAAGCCGGCACTGCCCTTTTTGGGGGGCTGAGTTGGACACCTGCAGTCTGATTGTGGGATGTGGGTTGCAGGCACCTTGTACGATTGTCCCTCTTCCAGGAAAACTCGCTGTTGCCTGGGGTCTGTGCCATTTTATCCATAAGCTATCTAGCTCAGTGTGTCCTTTGCACCTTTGTCTAACCTGTATGAGCCAAATATGTGCTCCAAAATGGTGGAAAGGGAGGAGAGTCTCTGAATCTGTATCCGAAACCCATATGCAGTTGTGAGGAGGGTACTATTGTATATCTGCATAGCTCAGCATAGTAGCTGATAATATTTCTATTATGGACCAGAGCCAAAATAATGCAACTCCAATAATAAAGGAATATCAACAGCACTCTTTCTTAATATCTTTACTGCATACACAGTATGGCAGATGGGTGTTTTTGGTACATAAAGGGAATATAGATAAGGTGTGGTGTGTTGGTGTAAGGAAAAGTAAGGTAGGAGTACTGATTCACACTTGGATAAAAGTTATCCTCTCTATTAAAAATGCCTTGCCTGATTAACCTCAAAATGTCCTCCCAAAATTAAATACATCTGTGAAATTGTCAGCACAGGTGAAATGTGGAAAGAGGTGTCCTCCCCTTCACCCCCCACCCCAAAGAAGTAGTTGCTGAGGGATGTTGAGGCAGATGCAAAAATGTGACACAACAGAAAGTGATTTAAATTACTAACTAGCTTTAGCAATGTGCCTCTCTAGTAAGCAGAATTAGGCTTTGAGGGTCATAAAGATTTATTGTCATGAGAAGTAAATATTCTCGAGAGGCAATAAAACTTCATGAAACAAGAAACCAGTATACACATTGGTGAATGTTTTTATCTGAAATATTAGGAATCAATGCACAATAGCTCTGAAGTTCATAAACAGCTTTATAAGAACATAAGAACGGCCATACTGGGTGAGACCAATGGTCCATCTAGCTCAGAATCCTGTCTCCTGACAGTGGCCAATGCCAGGTGCTTCAGAGGGAATAAACAAAGCCGGTAATCATCAAGTGATCCATCCCCTGTCACCCATTCCCAGCTTCTGGCAAACAGAGGCTAGGGAAACTTCAGAGCATGGTTTCGCATCCCCTCCCCATCCTGGCTAATAGCCATTGATGGACCTATCCTCCATGAATGTATCTAGTTAATTTTTGCACCCTGTTATAGTCTTGGCCTTCACAACATCCCCTGGCAAAGAGTTCCACAGGTTAACTGTGCATTGTGTGAAGAAATACTTCCTTTCGTTTGTTTTAAACCTGCTGCCTATTAATTTGATTTGGTGACCCCTAGTTCTTGTGTTACGAGAAGGAGTAAATAACACTTCCTTATTTACTTTCTCCACACCAGTCATAATTTTATAGACCTCCATCATATCCCCCGCTTAGTCATCTCTTTTCCAAGCTGAAAGGTCCCAGTTTTATTAATCTCTCCTCATATGGAAGTTGTTCAATACCCCTAATAATTTTTGTTGCCCTTTTCTGAACCTTTTCCAATTCCAGTATATCTTTTTTGATATGGGGCGAACAGAACTGCATGCAGTATTCAATATGTGGGCCTACCATGGATTTATATAGAGGCAATATGATATTTTCTTTCTTATCTATGCCTTTCGTAATGATTCCCAACATTGTTAACTTTTTTGCCTACTGCTGCACATTGCATGGATGTTTTCAGAGAACTATCCACATTGACTCCAAGATCTCCTTCTTGAGTGGTCATAGCTAATTTCGACCCCATCATTTTATCCGTATAGTTGGGATTATGTTTTCCAATGTGCATTGCTTTGCATTTATTGACATTGTATTTCATCTGCCATTTTGTTGCCCAGTCATCCAGTTTTGTGAGATCCCCTTGTAACTCTTTGTAGTCTGCTTTGGATTTAACTATCTTGACTATAGTCAATTAGGATGCTTCATTTGCATATGAAGTCTGATTTGATTAACATTTTCTTCACTTCAGTATATTTTCTCTTGTAGGCAATAATGAATAATAGTTATTGTTAGCTAACTAGCATGTGTAATTATGTTTTAGCATCTCTTGAACACTGTTTTACAGATAGAAGAATGCAGGAGCATTCATTCCTTACTGAATGTTTTGGGGAAAATATGTCGATTAGTGATACTGCTGTTTGGTCCTGCAAAAAGTTTTTACTATATATGTATTATATATGTCTACATCTTAGGAAGCATGACTTCATAGGTGTATAAAGTTCTGTACTATAGAAGTGTTATTGTGAAATGTACAATGGCTGTCTGCTGCAAAACTTGCAGTTATAAGTTACTACTCCCCTCTTTGTATACGCCTTATCTGAACCAGGAAGACTTCATTGTAATCTTACATTTTAAGATTAGATAGTGTGATTCCATGCAACAATAAAAGACAGATTTTGTATTGTGTCTTTTATAGCTTTAAAAAAGTGTAATTAGATGGTAACTTGAGGGAACTTTAAAAGAAAGTATTAACTGTATCCTGGACTCAAAAAGAGCCCAATCCAATTCTAAACAAAGTCAACTGAGAGCTTTTCTGTTGTCTTTGGAAGTCGGGTTGGGTTTTCTGTCCTGAGGTGGAAAGCAGTTCATCATTCCTGGGTACGGTTGTTACCAAGTTAACAGGGAGTGCCTTTGGGTTGTGCAGATGTTGTAGGGAACTGCGTGAAACATTTGATGCAAAAGTTAAAAGGGCATTTTGCCTGTTTTCTAGTAAATGGCACTTCTGTGCACGTGCTGTTGTGTTTAGCTATTTATTTTTGCATTAGTAAAATTTTCGTTAAAATTAGTATAAAATATTGTGCTTGTTTGGGCATCTAGCAGTTTAGAAGCTGCTTTCATAATGTGTTGTTTTAAACTGGGATTTGTTCTGTGATGGCAGTCGAATGGTTGAAGTCACGGGGTGAGATTCTGTTCTCTACCTCTAAGGGTTCATCTATGCTGGAATAAAAGATGCATGGGATGATCGTGGCTGGCTCAGGTCAGCTGACTTGGGCTTGGACTGTGGGGTTAAAAATTGCGGTGTAGATGTTTGGGCTTGGGCTGGAGCCCAGGCTCTGGGATCCAGCCCCACATGGGGTCCGAGAGTTCACGCACAAATATTTACGCAGCCCAAGTCCTGCAAGCCTGAGGCAGCTGACCCAGGCCAACCACGGGTGTTTTATTGCTGTGTAGACATACCCTAAGAGGCACCGTTCTGAACTCTCAGCCCATGGGACAGGGTAGGGGCTATAGTAGCATTAAGGCATGCTTGCACATCCTGGGTTTCTCCAAGGGTGGAAGAGGCCTACGGGCCTGTCTAAGTTACAGTGATCTCTTCAGAATGCCCACTGGGCACTGTTGCTACCTGAAATCTCTGTAGTATCTCATGCTGCAAGCCTGCGGTCAGCATCTGCCCCCAAAACATCTCAAATGCTAGGACTTGTGAAGGTATCCTTGACCGGCAGCCTTATGGTTGCCTTTGCAGTTCCTGCACCAGGGTGCATGGGTGGAACCAGGGCTTTTAGAACCCCCTTTATGGTATTCCAGCCCTCTTACCTAGAGCAGAAGAAATGGGGATGAGGCAAGGGAACAGGAATGAGGATCTTGCCCTTTGTGCTTAGACTGATCTCCTGATTGTCATGTTTTTCAGGGACATTTTCTCAGACTACATTTTGCATGTGCACTCTGAACCTGTCAAGGATAAAAACAAAATCTAATGTCTCTGGGGTTTTTTTCGGAGGCCTGACAACCACTTGCAAAGTGTGTGTGTGTGTGTGTGTGTGTGATGACTACTTATTGCCCTCAGCTCCCTGCAGTCTAGTCTAGACTGGGAGATAGGCTGGTAGAGGCTAGTGGTCTCATGTGGTGTCCCTCTTCCCCCCTCACTGGAGGAAGGAATAGACCTGCCATCTGCTGCAGCTATTGGGTGGTAGTGGGGAAGTGCAGCAAACCACCGGAGCACTGACTGCATGTGTGTCTGAGTGGCCACTGGCTCAGCTTTGGGGAGCGAACCTTGGAGGAAGTAAGGGGTTAGCAGCAGCAGCAGCAGCAGCATAATGCATTTTTCTCTCTGCACCCTCAAACACAGGTAAGACAAATGTAAAAGATGGCCAGTATCCCAGGACATTCCCCAAGCAGGACATTTTGAGAGAGTCTTTTGTACTCCCTCATGATTAAAAGCAACCCCCGGCCCAAAAAACCCCACATGTTGCCCCCAAATCTTGCTTTTTGTGATGTATGATTTGGAACCGGGACCATTCTGCTTCCAGCTTTCAAAGGCATCTGTTGTCTTGGTATCTCAGCACAGCATAGAGTTAATGTGCTTTGATTTAAAAGTCTCCGTATATAAACTTATACACACAGTTCCCTTCTCTGTGGTCCAGCAAGGACACCAGCTCTAGGCTCCTGGCTCCTCAGCCATCACCTCTCTCGGGCAGAGACCCGCATCTTTCTTCCTCCTGACTGAGGTGTGAAGGCTGCACAGTTCTCTGGCTACCCTGTGATATTCCCAGCAAGCCAGAATGGGCCAGGCTCCCTGACTCCAACAGGGGCTCTGGCAGGAGTTAGTCTTTCAGCCTCCACAAAGGGTTTTTTCTGTGGCTTACCAGCTCATAACCACTTGAGCTCAGAATAAGCACACCCGTGAATGGGTTAGCCTTTCCTTTAGACAGTTTGAGCCTTTCATCTTGAAATTCCATAATCAGCAGACAATGATCCTCTCCTCAGGGCATAGCTTCAAAAGGCTGGGTTTTTGTATAACCTGAGGACAGTGGGGAATTTGCAGTCACCTCCCTCTAGAAATTCCCAAGAAAAGCACTTGACCCTGTTTGTCCCAAAAACCCATTCTTGTCTGGCACATTGTTCAGTATCCTTTGACATTTATACACTTCCCAGGGTTCACATCCCATCTCCCTCCTAGAGAGGTTAAATACAATCCCAGCCCACAATGGTACATAAACCATTCATTTAATACAATGGACCGCAAAAGATATTTACATTTAATTCAATAAAATCTCCCAAGGATATTGCAGGAAATTTGCCAAATCTGTCTCAAACATCTTATAGTCTCCTTGTTGTTTTCCTTTACAGACCATCTGTTGCGAACTGCTAGTCAGCATTCTGATAGCAGTGGCTTTGCTGAAGATTCGTCTACAGATTGCTTTTCGCTTCAGGTAAGCTGCTCGTTGATTCTAGCACAATGAGTTCCTGACCCTTGACTAGGGCTTTGAGGGTGTATCTACACAGCCCACGGCAGTGAGCCGCCAAGCCTGGGTCAGCAGACTTGGACTTGTGGAGCTCACTAAAAATGGTTGTGTAGGCATTATGGCTTGGGCTCTGAAGGCTAGGGAAGGGGATGTCTTCCGCAGCTATTTTTAGTGCCATAGTGCGAGCCCAAGTCTGTTGAGCCAAGCTGGGAAGCTCACTGCTGTGGGCCGCCGCTAGCTGTGTAGATGTGTTGTGGTTGGAGAAGTAGCTGATTATTGTGATACTGTTTTTGTTTTGTTTGTCAGTCCTGGATCCTGACAAGATTTTCCATTTCAGGACTGGACTTGTCTGGTTTCCTTTTGTAGCTTTGCATTGACTTTTTAAAGTCTTCTAGATGGATGATTTGACCTGAATGACTTGAGACCATGGTATAAGCTTTAAGTTCAATATTTCCTGCTCACTGATTTTTGGTAAAATCATTTGCTCATTGACTGAGCCTTTAAAACTGCTTCCCCTTCTTTCATAATATCCAGTGAGCAAAGATTAATATAAATAGGGCAATATGTTTTTTCTGCTAATCATTCAGTTTTCATATATTGATGTCTATTTTTCCCCCTCACTGGGGTAAATCAAGAGTAAATTGACTGAAGTCAATGCTTTTATGTTAGAGTAAGAGTAGAATCATTCCCTGGTCCGTGCTGGTCTTCAAACTAGTTATAAAACCTGTTTAAGGTCCCATGTACTCTACTAAATAAAACCATAAGTTCTCAGTGGCCTAAATAGGCTCCAGTATTGATGGTTGTCTGTGTTCATTAGAAAAACGCACTATATTTTGATTTCTTTTTTACTTGTTTTAATGGGTACATCAAGAAATTATGGGGAACAAGACAGTATTGGTTTGTGCTATGGAATTTTTAGACTGTCGCCTTCATGGTTTCATTTCAGCCAAGTACATAGTTGAATGAAAAAATCTGGGTGAGTGGTTAGGGTAATATAAAAAGAAAGTGAGAGCTTGGCAGCTAGGGGAGAGGACTTGGGGAAAAGTCTCAAGGAATAAAAATGGGTATAGATTGTTTTCTAAAATCATGGTAAATTAGTGCCATCTGCTGTTAAATAACTTACTCTAACAGCTCCTTTGAAATACAAGAGCAAACTGAAAAAAATGAAGCTGCCAATACGTCTCCCACTCCTTGAAATTCTAAAATAAAGATTTCTGAGGCAGATGTTGCATTCCTTTGGGTTGTTTTGAAGGGTTATATCAAGGACTTCCTCTATCAAGGGGAAATTGGAGGAATTCTCCCTCCAACAATTTTGAGATTGTGGAGATGACTTGTGGATGAATAAGATATAACAGTACACAGACAGCTTTGCAAACTTTGTAAGTTACATTAGTTTACATGAGGTATTTCACTAAAATATTAACATCTATTGGCGGTGGGAAAACATTGGGCATGCTAATTTCCTTTGGCATTCTACGCTACTTCAGCCTTCCTAACTTATCTGTGATAGTTGTGCAGTGTTAACAGAAGCAACAGAGAGATTAATACCTATGAGTATGAAGCTCATGGTTGAAAATTCTGTTCAGGGCAAAGTAGAGATGGAGATTATTGCCTGATATACTCCATAAATGATCTAGTAAGAGTAAACAAATTGATAGAATCTTTACAGTGGTGCAGAGCAATAGAAATTAGAGATGGAAAAAACTTCCTGGATCTTCTAATGCCGCTGCCATGGCAAGCCCCTGATTACCCTATACACATTTGTCCTAGTGTCTTGTCCAATCTAGCTTTTAAATGTAGAAGCCCCATTGTCTGGTATCACTTCCCCAGTGGAACCATTCTACAGTCGAATAGAACTCGCCCTCAGGAAACTTTTCCTGCTATTCCTTTTTATTATTATTTTTTATATTACAGTAGTGTCCGAAGGTCCCAGTTAGGATTGGGAGCCCCCATTGTACCTATGCTCTGTTCAAATGCATATGCAGACACAGATCCTGCCATGAAAAGCCTACAATCTAATTTAAGACAGGACTCACAAGTGAGCATGATTGAACAGTGGGAAGGAGAGGAAGGGAGGATAACAGTGGTAAATTCCAAAGAGTTTCATAGGCTAGCACAGGGGTGGGGCCACATCTGGGTATGGAAATTGTATAGTGGGCCATGAATGCTCACGAAATTGGGGGTTGAGGTGTGCGAGGGGGTGAGGGCTCCGGCTGGAGGTGTGGGCTCTGGGGTGGGGCAGGGATGAGGGGTTTGGGGTGTAGGAGGAGGCTGGGGGCGGAGCAGAGGGGTTGGGGAGGGGGCTCCAGGCTGAGGCTGGGGGTTGGGGAGTGGCAGGGGCACAGGCTCTGGGCTGGGGGTGTGGGTAGAAATGAGGGGTTCTGGGTGCAGGAGGGGGCTGTGGGCTGGAGCAGGGCGTTGGGGTATGTGGCAGGGGTGAGGGCTGGGGATGAGGGGTTTGGGGTGCAGGAGGGTGCTCTGGGCTGGGACCGAGGAGTTTGGAGGGCGGGAGGGGGATCAGGGCTGGGGCAGGGGGTTGGGGCACAGGAGGAGGTCAGGGTGCAGGCTCCTGGCAGCACTTACCGGAAGCAGCAGCAGCATGTCCCCCTCTGGTTCCTATGCGGAGGTGCGGCATCGGCCAGGCGGCTCTGCACGCCACCCTGTGCACAGGCGCCACCCCTGCAGCTCCCATTGGCCAGGAACCTCAGCCAATGGGAGCTGCAGAGCCGGCACTTGGGGTGGGGGCAGCATGCGGAGCCCCCGGCTACCCCTATGTGTAGGAGCCAAAAGGGAGACATGCCACTGCTTCCAGGAGCTGTGCGGAGCCATGGCACGCATGCAGCAGGGCAAGCCCCCAACCCCAACCCTGCTCCCTGGTGGGAGTTTGAGGGCTGGATTAAAAGATCTGATGGGCCGGACGTGGCCAGTGGGCTATAGTTTGCCCACCCCTGGGCTGGTAACATGTGGAACTTGATGGTAACAGTACTGGGATTTTGTGTGTGTTTTTTTTAAATAAATGAAATATGCGTTCAGCCTAAATTTTCCCATTCTTAATTTCATCCCATACCTCGAAGTGACACCAAGTGCACTAATCTAATAATTCTTCTCACTCCTTGGTATCCACCCCTTCTATATACCTAGATATTTCCAAGACAATTATCACCTTAGTGTATCGGTGTTGAATAAGAACCTAATATTATAAAGTTGTATAGAAAGGATCCTGGATCACATGCTTTGTAACATGTATTTTACTGTATTTGCCTTAGCCTATTTCAGTGTCACATCTCATTACATATTCCTATTTAACTTCCCCTCCAATATACTTCTTTCAGAATTAGTGATTCCCAGACTTCTCTCTCCAACTGAATAACTGTACTTAGGATTATTTTCCCCCAGAAGTATGGACTTTCTCTGTTGCTAGCCTGAATTTTATTAAGGTAGAAGTTGTATTCTTAGTGTTCTCTCACTTCCTTTGGCATTTCTCCCATCTCTGCTTTGCCTTTCACAGGTTCATGGCATGGGAAGCAGCGCTGACAGCTGTGACAGTGAAACAACAGTGAAGTCGCTTGGTGAGGAGATTAAGACGCCAATAGACAAAGAACAGATGAATTTCAATAAGTTTGAGGAAGAGGAGGAATTTCTCCTCACAGAAGTGGAAGTACCTTCTAAGAACAGAACAGGAGATGTTGAGAAAATCATGGAACACGTATCTGATGAGAGCCAACGTAGTAAAAGCAAGCAGACTCAGACATCAGATACGGGTCAAGGGGATTTCAGTACAGAAAGTGAAGAGGTTTCCATTCAGCAGAAGGAATCTGAATTACTAGAGGAAGGCAGTGATGAGAGTGATCTGGACAAAAGCAGTGAATGCGAGTTTCCTCAGTACCAAACACACCATATTCTCAGATCAATGGCATCCATTGAAAGCAGCAGTTCATCCTCTTCTGCTGCGGATAAGGTTAATGTTGCTTTGCAAAGAGCCCAGACGAAAATCAGCAACACTTCTGAGTCCAGAGTAGGGCGCACTCTACTCATGTCAAAAGATCTCCTCCTCTTAAAGCAGAGGCACCAGTTTGCCGGATCAGGTTATCCTCTAAGGCGGTCCCAATCCCTCCCTACTACATTACTGAATCCTGTGAGAGTTGTGTCTTCTGTAAATGTCCGGTTATCTCCAGGAAAAGAGACTTTGTGCAGTCCCCCTTCTTTCACCTACAAGTATACACCCGAAGGGGAAGAGAAACTGGTAGATGAGGACAAAAAATCAGTGACCGAGACAAATGACAGTCCACCTACATGTAAATCCACACTGTTCATTGCCCCTTCATCCATGAAAAAAGAAACTTCCCAGAGTGGGCTGAACAGGTCGGTGGATGAATCCAGTCACAGCAGACTACAGAGCTGCCCATTGTCCATACCAGCACACACATCTCAGTCAACATGTTCTCTCCACTCTGTTCCTTCTGATTGGCAAGACAGGCCTTTGTGTGAACATATGAGAACACTGAGCAATCATAGCATCCCAAGCGTCTCAGGATCTTCCTGCAGTGCACTAGCTTCTGTTTTTGGATGCCCCTACTCTCCAAGGCATGCTGGATATCCTCATCGGCCTCATGCTATTAACCCACCCTCTACTGTTGAAATGCAGTTGCGCAGAGTCCTGCATGATATCCGCAACTCTCTGCAGAATCTCTCTCAGGTAAGAGGAAACCAAATTCAGAGCTGCAGTCAAAAGGGGTTTTTTTGGTGGTGGTTGCTGTTGAAGTCAATGCAAAATGTTAATCTAGTCTTAAATGTGACATGGATTTATCCCGTGTGTTTTCTGTCAAATAAATCAAGTTGTAACACGATGACTCCAAAATGTGACATTTTGTGCAGGGTTAATTGGATGTTAATTATGAGCTTCTGCATAAGATCATCTCTCCAACCCCCAGCTGGCTTTCATTTTACTGGCTTTCCTTAATGCAATTGACACAGTGATGATTGTACTTAATGAAATCGTGAAAAAATGAACTGTGTTGTCTAACTTAGACTTTCTCAGATTTTTTTTTTAACACATTATTGTCCTCACCTTCAAGGATCTGCTTAATTCCTTCTTCTTCTCTCCATGACTTCAGTTAGCCAACATTTTCTTTTTTACATTTTCCATCCTTTCTGCTCCACCAGCCTCAATACCCTATTAGTCCCTGTTTCCCACAAACATCTCTATCTGTCCATTTGTGCCATCCCTGTACATGGAACACTGTTCTGCTCCCCAGCTGATCCACAAGATGCTTCACTCTTTCCATTCAAGTCCCTGGGTAAGACCCACTTTTGCCATAATGCATACGTGAAACTAGCCAGCTTGGACATCTGATTACTCAGAATAAATACTTTAAAATGTAAACCCCACTCTTTACCAAGTTATGCCAGGCGGTAGCCCTTGCTGATTAATCTCATAGTCTTTTATTGATATCTTTCCTTCTCCACCTTCTCTCTGGCTTGATATCCTCTTAGCTGGCTAACTTTGGCCCTGATCCTGTAGGCTCCTCTGCCTGGGCATAGGGGTCTACGTGGTCAGAGCAGTTGCAGGATCAGGGTGTTGGACCCCAATCCTGTCATGTGATGTTTGTGGGTGGATTCCTATGCCCCTGTGGAGCCCCATTCATTTTGATGGGTTTGATGCAGGGCAGGGATTCAACTTGCGTGCACACTATTGCAGGTCCAGGGCCTCAGTCTGTATGCTTCTTGGCACAGGGATGAGGAGTTCTGTCTGTCAAAAGTGCCTAGTACATGTGTGGGTGCCAGTGGAATCTATGAATGATAATGAAGTTATTGATCCTTTTGTGGTGTTTGCCACTTGTCAAAATTTAGCATCCAGCCTTGGCATAGGGCTGACTATACTGACTTTGAAACCACTGGGATTGCTCAGGGCTCTAGGCACTGTGCTGGTAGTAAGTGTTTTCAGACTCTGACCTCATGTCTAGATTGAGAATTTTACAGGGAAATTCCTTCCAGTGGAAGCGTGTATAGACAAGGCTATGGAAGCTTTACAGTCTTTTCACCATCATGTTAACTAAACTTGGTGAAGAAGAAGCCACTGGAGCCATGTCTGTAGCAGGATTCTTGCTGGTGAGAACACCAGATCAGCTGATGGAAATGAGCATTGGTGGGAATAATTTTTGTAAAATATCCTAATGTAGACAGGGCTTGACACCCACACATCCCAATCCCATACCAAGCATATTCTCAGCCAGGCCAGAGTCTCTATCCTGTTTACTATATTTCACTCCACCAGTATTCTTACCGGAGATGTTTGCATGAGAATGTATCTGCTTCTCTTTATTCTTTGTACAAAGTTGTCCTCTGTCATATGACAAGCAATTGCTGCAAAGATGACTGAAAAGTTCCAAATACTAGATTGCAACTTCAGGTCAGGGATAAAGAAGAACAGATAAGTTCCCTGAGGGTGGGGAAGAGAGGGTCTAAAGCCTTATAAAGCTCATGTTTAAGCAAACCTCCTCTTACAATGTATTTCAGATTTTCTGTGGCATATCAGTTGCCCTCTCTCAGAACTCTCTCAGAATTACATTGGACAAACCACATTTTTCTTAAATGTTTCAGCTATGTGCAATTGTTTTCAACTGCAGCATGTGTGTACCTGTAACACTTTGCAAATTCAGCCTTGCTGCACCATTCCTGGATACAGCAAAACAAAGAGAAGCGGTTTTCTGAAAAAGTATGAAGGCAGGGACCTTTGGATGCAGGCAACAGGTTGACATAAAATACAAAAAGGGCAAATCTGCACAGTGAAGTTGTATGTGATCATAATGTGAAAATGGTGCCGTGTTTTTGTTTGCTTATACAAATCCTTTTAGGACCCCTAGAGGTGGTGGTTGCTTGTATTCCATTTTTATGTTGCATTAGCAGGGTAGTCTGAACTACTGAAATGTCAAAGACGTTAAACAAATGGTATAGACCCAAACATATCCTTCCTTCCTGTTTCCTCTAGCCGACATGATAACTTCTAAATGGTTATTTTTCTATCTCAAGTTTTAATTCAACGCTTTGCTGGTGCTGAGCCTACAGGAAAGCATGCTTCAATGATGTCTTGTCTCCCTTCTCTTTGAAGGCTGTTCTGCATGCCCCTCCTCGCATCAAACCCCTCTCTCATCATAATTGTATCAATTGTAGAGCACATATTGCCGCAAAGGCATTGTTGTTTGACTGGTGCTGCATGTTTTAGTTTCCTTATCAAACTCAGCACAGCTGACTGTCTCTTTTAGGATTCTGTACTGCTGCCCGTCACTGTAGTGTCTGAGTGCATGAGGATTGATTTGTAAAATAGTCTTATTGGCATTTTCAGTTACAGTGGTTTTGTCTTTTTTTTTTTTTTAGTACCCTGCGATGAGAGGACACGATCTTGCTGTTGGCTCCTACAGTACTCACAGATCATCCATTCTACCTCTGTATGAAGTAAGGGACAGTACATTTGTTTTTATTAGTAACTAGTAATATTTCATTAGTACCTTTGAATGTGCTGTGTACTTTACAGACACAAGTCACCAGGGCCTGATGAAATACATCCTAGAATACTCAAGGAGCTGAGTGAAGAAATATCTGAGCCATTAGCGATTATCTATAAAAATCATGGAAGATGGATGAAAGTCCAGAGGACTGGAAAAGGACAAATACAGTGCCAGTCTGTCAAAAGGCAAATAAGGACAACCCTGGGTAGTTATAGACTAGTCAGCTCAACTTCAGTACCTGGAAAGATAATCGAGCAAATAATTAAGCAATCAGTTTGCAGACACCTAGAAGATAATAAGGTGATAAGTAACAATCAGCATGGATATGTCGACAACATATTGTGTCAAACCAACTTAGTAACTTTCTTTGACAGGGTAACAAGCCTTGTGGATAGTGGGGAAGCAACAGATGTGGTATATCTTGACTTTAGCAAGGCTTTTGATACTGTCTTGCATGACCTTATCATAAACAAAGTAGGGAAGTACAGTCTAGCTGGAACTACTATAAGCTGGTTGGAAAATCATTCCCAGAGGGTAGTTATTAGTGGTTCACAATCAAGCTGGAAGGGGCTATCGGGTGGGGTCCTGTAGCGATTGGTCCTTGGTCTGGTTCTGTTCAATATCTTCATCAATGATTTAGATAATGCCATAAAGTTTGTGGATAATTCCAAGCTGGGAGAGGTTGCAAATGCCTTCAAGGATAGGATTAAAATTCAAAATGATCTGGACAAACTGGAGAAATGGTTTGAAGTAAACAGGATGAAATTCAACAAGGACAAATGCAAAGTACTCCACTTAGGAAGGAACAGTCAGTTGCACACATACAAAATGGGAAATGACTGCCTAGGAAGGAGTACTGCGGAAAGGGATCTGGGGATCATATGGATCACAAGCTAAATATAAGTCAACAGTGTAACGCTGTTGCAAAAAAAGCAAACAACATTCTGCGATGTTTTAGCAGGAGTATTGTAAGCAAGACACAAGAAGTAATTCTTCCTCCCTGCACCGCTTTGATTAGGCCTCAACTGGAGTATTGTGTCCAGTTCTGGGCATCAAGTTTCAGGAAGATGTGTACAAATTGGAGAAAGTCCAGAGAAGAGCAACAAAAATGATTAAAGGTCTAGAAAACACGACCTATGAGGGAAGATTGAAAAAATTGGGTTTGTTTAGTCTGGAGAAGAGAAGACTGAGAGGGGACATAACAGTTTTCAAATAAGGGCCCAATCTCACAAACACTCACGTATGTAATTTTTTTAATACGAGTAGTCTTATTGAAGTGAGTGGAACTAACTTCATGTTGAAAGTTATTCATGGGAGTGAGTATCTGCAGGGTCAGACACTAAAAGTTAAGCCCAAATCTTTCAGTAGTTTTTTAAACTGGCTGCTTTTCTGTATCTAAACTACTTCAGCCTGTGACTCCAGTCATGTAACCTGTGGGTGGGCCTTTGTGTGAAAGTCAGTGGAGGGAGCTCTGCATGCAGGTGGAGGTCCACTTATGTGGATCCAATTGTAGGATCAGGACCTATAAACAAAATTCTGTGTGACACCTTCTTATTCATACCTTTCTAGAATACTTTCCAGGAACTACAGGTAGTGAGGCGGAGTCTAAACTTGTTTAGAACACAAATGATGGATTTGGAATTGACTATGTTACGTCAGCAAACAACAGTTTATCAGCACATGAGTGAAGAAGAAAGGTAAATATCATTGTGTGTGGGTTTTGTTTGTTTTTTTAAAAAAGGAGAAAATAAGCACATATCTAAACTTATTTGGTCCAACAAAAATTAATATGTGATAAGGGACATGCTCCTGTTCCCATTGATGTTAAAGGCAATTTGCTCATTGACTTGCCATTGAGCAGGACAAGGCCTGAATTTTCTCTCACATTTTGGTTACTGTCTCCCCATCCCCATGCCTGTAATTCTTCTTTTCTTGTTTTTCTGGTCTGCCTTTTGCACCAGTCACCAGAACCCTTATCTCACTCCCCTGCATGTTTTTGATAGTTGTGGGTTTTAATGAGCTTTTATCAAATGCCACTTTTAACTTTTTTAGTTTAAATGTTTTTGGTTTAGATCTTTCTCTCCCCCATTTATACAGAAAGAAAGAAATTGCAAAGTGTTCAGATGTTCTTTCAGCCCCCAGCTGCCACGTGTAGTTTAAAAATGGCACTCATTGTTTTGGCTATGTTTAACTGTCCTGACCGTGGATTTCAGGAAGAGCTTCATCCAGATGATCTGGAACAGTTTTAAATATTGCTCATCTACTTCTTACATTTAAAGCAGCTCTTGGCATGCCTAATTCAAAACTAATTAAATTCACAAACAGTTTGCCTGTTGATAATGGCCTCTTGACCCTGTTGCTACCACTGCTTGTGAAGAGAGAACCAGGCAGGAGAAATAAATTTTGATCATGATGTTGCTGTTGATTTTCTAAATTTTAAAATGAATCCATTACAAAAATGTATATAAATCTCTAAACTCCATATGCTTGACTATATTGAATTTAATTTTAAACTTGTGGAACACATTCCCTGTTATGCAGAAAAGGAATATGGCAACCCACCCCCTTCTCTTTTACAGACAGCCACTAACATAAGTTTTCTCTTTGAACTTATCCCCTCCACCCTACCCCACCTCCTTAAAAAGAGATGGAGTTGACCTTTTGCTCCCTTCCCCTTCAGTAATGCTCAGGTGGCAGCAGGTTTCTTGTGAAAGAGCATCATTCAGTCCTGAGGTACACCATGGATTCTGTTGTCCTTGCTGCTATGGTGCTTCATAGGATGTGATGGATTATGGCTCTTTGCTAACAGAAAGCTGTTGTTCTTTATAATTTACTTGCATATAGATACGAAGCTGATCAACTCCAGAGTTTGAGAAAATCGGTCCGCATGGAGCTACAGGATCTAGAAATGCAGTTAGAGGAACGTCTACTTGCTCTGGAGGAACAGCTTAGAACTTTACATATGTCTTCACCTTACAGACCTCAGACACTTACAGTGCGTGTTGCTCTGCAATAAGTATTCAGATATCTTAGCAGCTTGTTTACTTTACTTTAATTGCATGCTGAAGTAAGACACAAGGTCTCCCTTACAGTGCAGAAAACACCGGCTTGGATAGTGTCCAACCAAAGCCTTAACTAGTTGGGAAAATAATCTGTTGAATCTTGGAGATGTGTTTTTAATTTAGTTCAGAAGTGACACTTCATTGTTTTCTGTCAGGGGGTCTTTCAAATGTGAAGAAGAAGTCTAAGCTCAGGAAAAACAAACTAAAATACAGTGTTCCCCCACTTTGAGGCTAAACTATTAACACCGAGCTGTGCAGATCTTGTTCTCCCACCCTGGGATTTCACACCTCTTTACTTCTGCCATTCTTCTCCTCTTTCTCCTGTTTTCTTCAATCTCCACCCAAGAAATCTACCTAGACTCCCACAACCTTAGCCATCATACATCACTGCAACCCTAGGGCCTGGAGGTATTCCCTCAGCAGATCAGCCACGCTGCTTGTTTTGCTAGCCAAAGGTCATTGTAGAGAGCAACAGGAGATGCATATGCCTCAAAGAGGTCGAATGTGCTACCTCCAGTGAATGAAGGACTGGACATAGACCCAAATTTGTCTCTACTTTTCATTGTGCCATCTTTCTTCAGGTTTCCTTCCCCTTTTCTGTCTCTGCTTTGCTTCCTTTTATTGCTTCTCTTTTGCTACCATCCTACAAATTATGTATGTGCCCCTGCTAAACAATTAAGGAAGCACTAGTAACACAAACATTCCCCTAGGAAAGAAAAGAGACATACACGTATGTATGTCAGTGGAGTAGGAGAGAAACTGTTACATGTCTCTCCTTTTTTTTTTCCCCCTCTCCTTCCACCACCATCTCAACAAAGTACTGCTCTTGTGTGTCTGCTTCTGCCGCTCCATCTCAGACCATGGCACTGATGAAAATAACATAGTCTCTGATCATTTCTCTTACCTCTCCCAGCCAATGTTGTTATAGAAGTTCTGTGTGCAGGAGCAGCAGGGACACAGGCCGGATCCTCCTCTGTAGGACTCTGTCTCAGAGAAATTTTTGAAGCACAGGAAGAACAGGAAAATCTGAGATTGCTGTGATCCAAAGCCAAATTTAAAGTCTTGGAGTATTATAAATATACATATATTTTAAAACCTCTCATAGAAAAAGGCCTGCTTTTAAAATGACTGAAATAGACCCTCTTTGATGAGCTTTATGTGTCCTGATTTCCATGTTTTTACTTCTTCAGAATGTTTCCTACTACACAATATATTATTAACATTTGACAGCTTAAAAAACCAAACCTCAATATCCTAATTTTGCTTAATATTCCAGGGAATGTATGGCAGCAGAAGCACTGATAATCTATCATGCCTTTCTCCACTGAATGTAATGGAACCAGTAAGTAATTTTGTTTTAAACATTGTTAGAAAAGGCTTTCTTAGGAAAGGCAGGACAGGTTTAGTATTCATTAGAGGCCTGATCCCGCAAGCACTTACCCACATAAGTAGTCCTGTTGAAAACAGCGGCACTGCTCACATGATCAAAGAAACCCGTGTCCGTAAGTATTTGCATGATCTAGTTTATGTTTTAGGAGAAATGTGTGGAGGGCAGGTGTTGCTTGAGACTGGTTGGCTATTGTTGGTACGTGGTGAGGTTGTTGTGGTACTTCTCAGTTCTGGTCAGTTATTTGCCATTCAGGAGCCTTGGATAAGTACCTTTTTGTCATTAATTTATTTAGATTTAGACAAATTGAACTATAACAGACTTCATAAAAAAAGCTGTCCAGAATTTGCAGAAACATAGGCATCTTTCAGTTGCTTTACTGGGGGAGAAACAATTCAAGACTTAGAGATAGTTTTCATCAGCTTTGACTGTGTGCATCCATTGTTACAAAAGTCAGTGGTTTGCAGCACTGCAGTCATTTTTATTTAATTTGGATTTAAATAAAAGATTATTCCTTATGATCCTTGGTTGCAGTCACAAAGGCAAAGCATATACATATCATGGAATGACTAAGTGACTGAATACAAAAGAAAAATAGGGAGAGTCCTGTCTGCACATGACTTATGTGGTTCTGCAGAACAGTGTGAATCGGCTTTGTCTGTGAGGTGCACAGGCAAAGCACCACTGAGTACCATTTTTCTAGTTGTTGTCATCTTAAGTCATTATAGAAAATACAAGGGGAAATAAACTGGTTTCTCTGCACTCCTAGGTCTCTGAACTTATTCGAGAGCAGTCGTTTCTGAAGTCAGAGTTGGGACTGGGAGAGTTTGGTTTGGAAACTCTTCCAGCAGAGGGATCAGAGTCAGTGTTCTCTCATGGAAACTCAGATTCTTCTTCAGTGTGCTCCAGTCACACAAGTAAAAAAGCTGCTGTAAACTCATCTGAGCTGACTGGAAAATCCAAGACTCAAAGCAAGAGGTTATACCGAGCATCTGTTGCCTTAACGCCGACCCCGCCGGCAAGAGCAGGCATTGAGCAGCAAGCTGAGTGCTCTGAGGAGACTGGAGACTCCAAATCAGAGGTGGAACAAAAACTTGAAAAAGTCCCTCTTGTGCCTTCAGTTGATGACATTCACAGAAGTGTGGAGAACGAGGAGCTGCAGCAAGTCATACGGGAGGTGAGAAAAGATGGTCAGTCTACTGGGGTCCTGGGTTTTTAAAATGTGGCTTAGTTGAGGTTGTAGTTGTACTGCACTGAACTCTTTGACAAGGGAAGCAGGATCCTCTCCCCCCGCCCTCCCTGAAAACTCACTGGAGTCTGCAGCAGTGGACCCTAGGTTTGAACCATAATTGTTTGTTATATCTGAGCAAAACAGTTAACAGCACATGAAGGATAACTGACTAGTACCATGGAGATGACAGGGAAGAGCCCTCCAGCGCCTCTGCTTGGTAGCATTGAAAGCATATCAGACTTCAAACTAAAATTACCCTGGAAGGTGTTTCTCTCTCTCTCTGAACTTCATCTGGCACTAAGGGCTATTTGGGGTTAATTTATTGATGAAACATTGTATCCGAAGGGTCTCCACAGTAAATTTTAAGGCGATTACTCTACTCCACCTCTTTCCCTGCCCCTCCCCCCAAATCATTGCTTGTTCTAGAAGTGTGACTGGAGTGAGCCAGGTCAGAACAGAAATGACTCCAGCTCTTCTGAACCATTATAGTGATCCCTATCTGTGTGTATGTATTTGGACCCGTTATCTGCTGTCTGTGAAAGAAAGGGAAGTTGGTTGCCACATTCGTCTTCTGTAGGTTTGGTTTTAAAATAGGACAGTGACACATTTTCTTAATTGCATGCAACTGGCCATGATAATTTAAACTTCATGACACACAAAATACCAGAGAAAAGGAAATCAAAGATTTTTCTCCCGGAAGTTCTCCTGTGGGAATGTGGACTTTTTGCTCTGTGCACTGAGCACAGGAATGGGAACCAGAAAGTTTTAATCCCAGCTTTGAAAAATGACTCACTGGCCTTCAGCAGGTCACTTAAGGCTCAATTGTGGCTTTGTCGTGAACCCTGGGAAAGGGCAGCATGCAGTTGTGCTGTGCCGGGACTGCACCACGACCAAATTGTGACTCTCTGAGCCTCAGTCTAATACCTGGGCCCCAGTTGTTCCAGGATGTTGGGAGTGGGGAAGTAGTCTGATCCAGCTCTATACATAGTACAGTTGTACAAATTACTTCCTCAGGCAGGGCAGTTTAGCTCCATCTACCTCTGTGGAAGGAAAAGTAGCAGCCCTAGGGAAATTGCCTTCCACCATCCTCCTTCCCCTGTGTTTCCACCCAAGGTGTAGATAGCCTATATAAGTAGGAATAAGGGGGGGCCTCATGCTCCTTTACCCTCCCTGCTCCCTCCCAAAGTCTAGTAGCATAGCTAGGATTGCAGTGTGACCCCACTTCTCTGTCTGTCTGTTTCTCCACCTGTAAAATGGGAATATTATTTACTTGCCTGCTTCACAGTGGTGGGGTGAAGGATATTTAATATTTGCACAGTGCTTTGAAGATGTAAAGTGATCTAACAGTGCTAAGTTCTGAGCTCCTCAGTTCTCCACAAAAGCACTGAACTCCATGAAAGCACTGAAACTTTGTGCTCCGGTAGAAAAACTAAACAATGAAAATAAAAAAAAACCTTGAAGTTTTCAAACACCCAGAATTTTTCTGTGCCATTAAACTTAGATGGGCAGGAATGCTTACACTGTAAAATGGATCACAGAATAGTAAATAATATGATACGAGTTCTTGAGAGCATGACCTCTAGTTTGAGAAGAGACTGAAGGAATTTAATCTGTTTAGATCTGGGTAACTGCCTAACTAGACAAAGAAAAGAGAGAGAAAACTGCAGTACAATGACTGGACACCAATGTTAAAAATGATTGACGTACTAATGTTACAACAGGATACATCTAGCTTGGCTATTATGGAAAACACTTGGCAGTGTGGTCAAACAGACGGGTCCAGCTTTCAATACCCTCACTCACCCTAAATAGTACCTTACACCATGAGTAGCTCCACTGAAGTAACTGGGACTATTTATAAAGTGTGGCCCTATGCAGTGTGAGTAACGGTTTCCCAATGTGGCTGTTAGTGAGGCACACACGCCTGGAGTGAGTGCATCATTGTTTCTGTGATCACCACTAAGTAGACATTTGCTACCTGCCATTGCACTGGGGGTGGGGTGGGGGGGGGTTGAGATTCCACCATTTACCCCTGTACATAGAATAGAAAGTAACTGAAGTGACTGTGTGGTAAATGGTTTGTTTGGTTTTTTTAATGGCATCCAGTAGAGTCACTCAAGGAAAGGTGAGAGAAGTTCTGGAAATTGCCTGCTTGATTCAGGTGACAGGACCAGGTAGACCAATACATCCCAAATTCTCCTATTTGGGATCTGTTTCCTTTTAATCCCTTTTGAAGAGCCTCTTGCTACTTGTGCTATTTGCTGAGGCCATTTCATGACATGCTCAAGAGATCTCTCTCTTGCAGCCCATTTTACCATTCTGCATTGGTCTTCCAAAGAAGCCCTAAATGTTGCATTTGTGACATCTCTGTGGTTCTTTTGGCAACAAACTGTAATGTCATATGTGGGATTATGATATCATTGCCAGATGTTGCCGAAGAAGAAGCTGAGAGAGGAAGGAGAAAGTAATAAGTCAAACAGTATGTAAGAGTAGCCCAGGGAACAGTGAAAAATGGAGTCAAAGTATGCTGTTATTTCAGGAAAGGTTCTTTTCATATTTTACTTCAGTGTGAAAGTTTCTCTTTAAACCTTTTAGGTGATAGCAAATAAAAAAAGATGTAAACTCTGAAGAGAGATTCATGGCATTTGTCTGAGTTTTCTGAGGCTTCTGTACAATCAGTGCAATAGGCTTTTAGCCCCAAAGACTGGGATTCAACTATGTTGTCTTAATTGACCTGGACTCACTCCACAGGTGCTGTTTGAACACACAGCAAAGTTGCCACACAGTTTAACTGTTCTAGCAGCCTACTCAAGAGAGATTTAGGCCCAAAACAGGAACTGTTTTGAAGGTCAGGATTTAGAGGAATTGGCATAGGGGTGTCTTGAAGTTTTTTGCAGAGTCTGCAAATGCTACTGAATACTATTCATAAGAATCTTTCCATTTCATAAGCATTAAAATTACCACAAACTGAAGCGTGTCATCCTTGTGTAACTCCATTGTTAGCACTGGAATTCTTTTTGGAGAAGGAAAGGAAATCTATTAGTATGCATTCTTGATATATGCCTTCACAAATACTAAACCCCATTGCATATTAAATAATGCCTCCCCTTCTGTATAGCCGCATGATCTCATGTTGGGGAAGGAGAAAGTATGTAGTGCTTCAGAATATGCTTGGGTGGACTGTGGTGTATGGGAGCTTTGACCAATAACTATTTACTGGTTTAAAAAAAAAAAACTTTAACTACTAGCTCTCAGAGTAAATGAACTCACTCCCACAGAAGGGAATTCAGCAATAATAAATGTCAAAGTACTGAACACTGCTCGTCTTGTTTGATGAAAGTACACTCTTGCCTCCATTGAAATATCACATACAGTGCTTACTTCTTGACTCTTAGATCACAGCATTGCAAGAAGTGCAACTGGGTCCTTTATTATTCTGCATGTTGTTTAACAAAATTAAAGAAGCTGGTTTTGAGGATGATGATTATTTGACCGTACACTGGTGTGGGAAAATCTTAATGAAATTGTACTTTAATGAAGTTTATGACATCCTATAAGCACCCTGTTTGAATGAATGAAGTATTAGTACATTAGCTGGCTCAGGGAATTGACTGGTTATGTGAGATGGATTCTTTCCCTTCTGTGTCTCCTGTTCAAATCCAGCTCAGTTTGGTAGTGACCAAAAACTGTTGCAACCTTTGGCTATTCAGTAGCTTGTGAGAGACAAATATGGTTACCTCAGTACTTAGAATCATAGAAATGCAAGGCTAGGAGGGACCTACACTTTTCTTCATCTTTCTTTTATTCCTAATGAATTTATATAATATCTTCTTATTGCCATTTGTGTGCTTCATAACTTATGTAACTCATTTTGTGCTATAGCCTGTCTGATTCTGTCCCTACATGCTTGCATATTATATCATATAAAACTGCCACTACTATTGGCACTAGTGAGTAGTCTCAGAAGAGGCACCAAGAGATTAACTGGCATGGAGACTAAGCCTTTCAGTCTTTAAAGGATGTTCTTCCAGGGCAGGGTTACAGGGCAGTGGGGGGGAAGCTTCTATTCATATTCTACATCTTCTGTAGATAAATGGAGCACTTTAATCTGCCAGGGTTGTCAATCTGGCACTTTCACACCAGCAAGAAATTAATTGTTAACTTTGCAGCACCGTGGTGGTGGTTGCTTTTTGAGGTGAGGGGGAATTAATGCTTTATAAATGACCCACCTCCCTGGCAGGATCCTAGGACATGGGTCCTGAATGCTGACTGACCCAAACCAGACAGATTTCTTTATGGATGGAAAGGGGACTATGGCTCAGACCCGAGTCAGGGATTGGGGTTAGTGTGCCATGTAGACATACCCCTAGGGGTCTGAAAGAAGAGAGGTTGATTGCTTGAAAACACTGGGATTGAAATGGCATCCCTGGCAGCCTGGAAAAAGGGCCTATGGAAGGGAGTAGGGGATAAACACAACGGGAATATTAGAAGCTGAAACAGGGTTCTACAGGTCCTTGAAGATGAGGACCAGGAGATTAAACTTGATGCAGAAGGCAAGAGGAAGGTGAATGGAGGTTAATCTTATAGCTGAGGCACTGATTAGGGACTCAGGAGTTCTGGATTCAATTCCCCACTCTGCTGCAGACTCAGGGCAAGTCACTTAGTCTACACTACGACTATACTGTCTACGCTGGTCTACACTACGACTTTAGGTCGAATTTAGCAGCGTTACCTCGACTTAACCCTGGACCTGTCCAAACAATGAAGCCCCTTTTTTTAGACTTAAAGGGCTCTTTAAATCAATTTCTTTACTGCACCTCCACCGAGGGGATTAGCGCTGAAATCGGCCTTGCCGGGTCGAATTTGGGATAATGTGGACACAATTTGACAGTATTGACCTCCAGGAGCTATCCCAGAGTGCTCCATTGTGACCGCTCTGGACAGCGCTCTCAACTCGGATGCACTGGCCAGGTAGACAGGAAAAGGCCCGCGAACTTTTGAATTTCATTTTCTGTTTGGCCAGCGAGTTTGCAGAGCTCATGAAGAGCTCATCAGCATGATGTGCACATTGCCCAGCCCGTACTTTATGAGAAGTCTATGACCGCGCTGCCGTTGCCTCCTCGCCTGGTTTTGTGCAAAACAATTGTCTGCCGTTGCTCTGACGGAGGGAGGGGCTACTGACGACATGGCTTACAGGGAATTAAAATCAACAAAAGGGGTGGCTTGGCATCAAGGAGAAACAAACAACTATCACACAGAATGGCTCCCTCAAGGATTGAACTCAAAACCCTGGGTTTAGCAGGCCGCTGATTTCACAAAACAAATCAGGTCAATTTATTGTTTTGATCCATCTATCTTTTACATCTTAGGCTGGCAGCAGACGGTGCAGTACGACTGCTAGCCATAGTCATCTCCTGGGTGCTCGGCAGAAGATGGGAATGACCTGGCTGAGTCACTCCCATGTCTGCCCAGGTGCCCCTGACTGACCTCACCGAGGTTGGCGAAAAGAGCACCCAGGAATACAACGATGATGGCTACCAATCGTAATGCACCGCCTGCTGCCAAAAGGCAACGAGCTGCTGCTGTGTAGCAATGCAGTCCCACGTCTGCCAGCACCCAGGAGACGTACGGTGACGGTGAGCTGAGTGGGCTCCATGCTTGCCGTGGTATGGTGTCTGCTCAGGTAATTCAGGAAAAAAGGCGCGAAATGATTGTCTGCCGTTGCTTTCACGGAGGGAGGGAGAGGGGGGGCCTGACGACGTGTACCCAGAACCACCCACGACACTGTTTTTTGCCCCATCAGGCATTGGGGTCTCAACCCAGAATTCCAGTGGGCAGCGGGAACTGCGGGATAATTACCCACAGCTACCCACAGTACAATGCTCCGGAAGTCGACGCTAGCCTCGGTACTGTGGACGCAGTCCGCCGACTTAATGCACTGAGAGCATTTTTGGTGGGGACACACACAATCGACTGTATAAAAACTATTTCTAAAAAAACTATTTCTATAAATTTGACCTAATTTCGTAGTGTAGACATACCCTTAGTCTCTCCATGCCTCTGTTCCCCATCTGTAAAATGGTGACAATACTGCCCTTTCTCACAGGGTAAATATGCTAATGACTGAGAGACACTCAGACATCAGGAAGTCGGGGAAAGTCATAACGTGAAAGGTCAGCAATTGGGAGGGAATTTAGTTAAAGAGGGATGGAGAGACACCTCAGGATCAGAGACTGGAACTAAGGTAGAGGAGCTGAGAGGAAATTCAGAAGAGTAGCAGTCGCTCTTTGTTAGGTGTCCATGTCTTACCAGTGAACGTCAAATATTGTTTCCAACAAGTGCTTCTGCTTTTTTTTTTTTTAAATGTCCTTCAAGGATATAATTGGGAGTAATTTAGGAAATGGCTCACAATCAGGGAAGTGTGGTGATGTGCAGTCTTCAAGCACTACATTGATGAGCTTTAAGCTGGGGATCTCAGTGATTTACAAATGTTAGCAAATGTAGCCCCTGGGAGGTGGATACGTTTTATTATCCCAGTGGGGAGACACAGGACTAGCATGATATGCCAAGGTCACACAGGAAGCCTGTGGCAGAGTTAGGATTAGAACAGGAGAAGCCTGACTCCCAGTCTTATTCCTTACCACAAGACCATCTTTCCTCCTAGCCCATTAGCTGTGTGAATTTGGGCAGGCTTTATCAGTTTATTTTAGAAATCAGCCTTTATTTTTATTTACCCTATTAGAGAGAGGGCACAGAATGTATGTTTTGGAATGGACTCTGGGACCCATATTACTATAGAAGAAAGATGGCTAGGAGTGCAGTGTGTCCTATTCTGACAGCTCTAACCTCAGAGTTAGTAGCACACTGGCCCTAGACAGCCATTTATCTACTGTGCCTTCCCCTCCAAGTTTAACCTGGTGTGCATCTGATTATCTGAAGGAAGAGAAACTCTAAAACCAGATGGGTGCCTACCAGATTAACAGTTGCCCCAAATTCGTGTGTGTGTGCGCGCACATATCTCTGTGAAGTTTGTGGTTATTAGTGCCACTGCTCTGTGAACGTTTTACTGATCGATGAATAGAGTTTTTCTGTCTTACCAGTTAACAATGCACAAAAGTCAGCAAACTGTCCTGATGAAAAACTATTCCTGAATAATAATTTTAGGGCCTGCATTTCTGCTTGGAATCGATTGGTAATAAAGTTATGCGCTTTTGCCACTAACGGTTCAAGGCTTGAATTATTTGCCAAGAAGAACACGAGATAAGTAGTCTTGGGGTAGCCTTGCTGACTTGGTCACTTAATCTCCCTGGCATGCAAGGAAGGAGGACACTGTACTCCTTAAGAGAGAGAAGAATTGTATAGTGAGCCTTTTATAGTAATAGTGAGCTTTACCTTGAAAGGGTTAGACAGACATCACAACACCCCTGGCAGGTCAGCTTAAGCAAATGTTGCCCCCACTTTAGTGATGGGAGATCATGGAGAGATTCTGAGACTAGCCCATGACACATGAGAAATTATTGGCAAAGTCAGGATTAGGGATTTTCTGGGCTTCTAACTCATGTTCATTAAAACGAAACCACACAAACTCTACCACATTGAAAAGAATGTTTATCAACGTACAATATGAACAATTTTTTAAGTCTAGGATTTACTAATCATGCCAGGAAGTGGTGTGGTTTTGCGTTTTAAAAAAAATAAGAAATAACCTCTTTTTATTCTGACTGAGATGGAATATATTGTTAACGTTACTGACACTGACAGGTGATATCCTTTGATTTCTAATAGCCTTCATTCCTCTACCTGGATTTGATGGTCCTCTCCTATGTTATACTCATGCCACACATCAAACCTGTTAAGCGTAACAAAGGCGAAGAGCATCTAAATCTGCCTTGGCTTGTGAAGATCTCCCAGACTTGCTAGTAGCTCATCATTTTTTTTTTCTTCATGTCCGATCATAAGAACATAAGAAAGGCCGTACCGGGTCAGACCAAAGGTCCATCTAGCCCAGTATCTGTCTACCGACAGTGGCCAATGCCAGGTGCCCCTGAGCGAGTGAACCTAACAGGCAAGGATCAAGTGATCTCTCTCCTGCCATCCATCTCCATCCTCTGACGAACAGAGGCTAGGGACACCATTCTTACCCATCCTGGCTAATAGCCATTTATGGACTTAGCCACCATGATCAGTGCAATACACTGCTGTAGTGCCACCTTGTCTGCTCATCATTGTCTCCTGCTTCTTCTTTACTGAAGCCTGTAGCGATCTGTTCATTCTCTGCTCCTCCCCATCTCCAACTAGGATCTTACTAGTATTCAGTCACCTTTACATTTTTATATGTAAGCCTAATGAACAGATTTTAATAGAAATGATGTGAAATAGCCTTTGCCAGCATAAGTAGTATTCCAATGGCAAACTGGTAACGTGAGTGGGCAGGTGTTTTTCTGCTAAAAATAAACCCTCATGAATATTGTAAATTTGTTTCCTTGATTTATATTAAACCGTGGTCCTATCCAAAACCCCACCTACCATTTAGATGAACTGCTTAATGAATTGGAGTGGGGATCGGGGATAGAGGTGTATTTATGTCCTGTGGACCTTATCCAGAGATCTATTCACACTGTAAAGATTGCTCCATTTAGGGTGTTTTCAGTGCATCTTTGCTAAAATTCTATTCTCACAATTGTAGGTGGTCAGCATGTTATCAGTTTTTAACCTAAAACTGGTAACCCTAGATATAAACAAATATAAACATAAACAGTCTGGAAAGCTACTTAGTTTACAGTGCCATGATTTTTCAGTCTTTAAATTCAGATAGTCTTATTTTGCAATAGAGACGCTTTTTCACCTGTATTTTTTAAAACATTCATTGCTACTATGACTCCTAGGACATGCAGCTAATATCTAATATGTCTACTGTACTGTGCAATTTTACCCTCTGCAGAGTTGTGTATAACTTAATGACCTTATAACTCCATATAATCGTTTTTTAGATCAAAGAATCTATTGTTGGTGAAATCAGACGGGAAATAGTAAGTGGATTGTTAGCAGCTGTATCATCCCCAGGTAGATCTGCTAATGCAAAGCAAGATACACAGCCATGAAACAGGTACTACAGGTAATTATTATGAATTTTGCTGGATTGATTAATTTCATGATATAGAATATTTGTATATGAAAGTGTTAGATTCACTTTTAAGAATTCTTGCACAGTTAAAATATAAAAGCCTTTTATACAGCCACAAGAAAGTCAAGTCTTACATTGTTCTTCTCCCCTGAAACCTAAAATACATCAGCTCAGTTGAAGTTCAATTAAAATTAATGAAAGATGTATGCCTAAATCTGTTAGATGGCTTGGAAACTCCTGCCACCTGACAGTGATGGCCCTTAAACCTGCCAGTTTTACTTAATATGTAACATCCTTACTTCAGTATCTACAGTGCTCCTTTATGCAGCTGTGTATTCACTGTAGAGCATATCTTGACTACTGCAAATATCAAGGCTATTTAAATAAAAATACATGTTTAGTTATCTAAGCAATTGGTAAGTTTTAAAGGGACGACACTGTGTCACGCTCCTTCATGAATCTAGTTTTGCTCTTAAGTGGTAGATGTTTCATTGCCTTTTCTTTCTCCAAAGGGTAGGCGTGTGGACCAGCAAAGCTGTGGAATTCTGCTCTTGGATGACGTACACTGGTGAAGGCATCAGATTATGTATTGGGCTTCACTACAGCTGCTGAGATAGGCTACTGTATACAATGCCTAGTTCTATGATGCATTCCTTATTATTTCTTCTTGAGTCCATATCTAGTGATTTAGACACTTTGCTTAGTTTACTACTTTCCATAAACCATCAAGAAAAGTATGGCCCTTTTGAAAGACCTAATATTTATTTGTATGTCCCTATTGTTAATTTGTGTGTAGTTTATTTCTTTGTGGAGAGGTGTGTCATGAAACTTGATCTAACCAATTTATAAATAACATACATATTCAGCCTAGCTTTTTTTTTAAATAAAAAACACTGACCTCTATGAGGTATTTACTGTGCAATAACTGATTCACTTTGAGAGCTTGAAACAACCAATAATTGTTTCCACTGCTGTTACTTAGTGCCACTTCAAAAGAAAAAAAATTCTGTTGTAAAAATTTCTATTAACTCTTGGGGAGGTTACTATTAGCAGAGTGGTAGAATGATATGAGGTTACCTAAAACTACTTAAAGTTCTTACACTGAAAGCTTTATCTTTGTGCAGACGATAACTTTAATTTTATTTTGCTTCCTTACTAGTCCTCCCACTCCTTGGAAATGTGCCTTATGTTAAACACTGTATGTGTTGACTACTTCTCGGTTATATCAAGAGAAGTTCTTTTCTGTCTTTTATTAAGCAAAATACAATAAAAAGACTGCTCTTGGAAAAGTAATGGGGATGTGTGACTTGGAGTGGGTGGGTGACCTTGGTTGTATTATGGGGAGATTAAAGTAAATTAACCCCCCACCACCACCACCCCTCACTGGTTGTATTGTAGCTTAGGCCAATGAAAATGTATTTGTTCTAATGGATAAAATTGAAAGTAAATGGGGTTCATATGTGGGAGGTGTTTTGTGTGTGTGGTCAGACAGACGTTTAATGGATGTGTAACACAACGTCTGAATGTTGCTGGGATTCTCCTTTGTGCCTTTGTCATTTCCAGCTATTAAAAATGTTTATATTGTGTCAAAGTCTCAATCAAAGAATAGTTAAAGGTATAACAATATTCTTTAAAAAGGCTTATCTGAAAGATTTATAAATGTGTTTGGAAGACACACCTAAGGGCTGATTTCTAAAAACAGGAATATTAAACCAATAAAGTATTTATTTTGCCTACATACAGTCTTTGCCAGTGTTTTTTTACATTGATGCAGTCGGGTATGTTTTTGATGTCATTTTGTGCATTCTACTTTTTTGCTTAAAAACATCAATTTTAGATCAAATGCCAGGCCTCCTTAGAAAATGAGGACATGTGGACCAGAAGAGTAGCATAACGATAGATGACTTAAGTCTGGGGGCTGCAGAAGGCTTCATGTGCTGAATTTACCAGACACTTAAGATATTTAAATTTAAATTTTAAATCTAAGTGCACCAAGAACCAGATTTTAAAAGAAGTTCCTCACCCTGCAATTCCCATTTTCTCTCAATGGAAACTGCTGGGGGCTAAGCTCTTTTGAAATTTTACCCCACTTATGGATGCAGAGCATTCTTGAAAAGCCACCCTAGATGTTACATGTTGAAATACAAATGGCAGTGCATAAATGCTGCCAGAGGGAGTTAACGTAAGGATGTAACTTGCAGTAAGGGGGCTCTGCTTTAATTCATAACCTGCATGCCCAAATACTCTATTTACATTTCAAAACTCTACCTCAAAGAACATACATCCAGATCTTTGTGCACCCTTGATGTCAGTTTAAAAACACAAGAAAGTAAATTTACCCAAGCAATCGGAATAGCAGCGGTCCACCTTCTTCCCCTCCCCTGCATCACTCCACTACATCTGACTATTCAGTAGACCCAATATAAATTAAAATTCCCACATCACACTCTCCCCCAAACCAAATTTCCCACCCCCAGCTGCATTAATCTCTTTCCAATGCTGCTTAATGGCAGCATGCCTGGAATGTCAACAAGTTTCAGACCAGGGTGGAGGAGAGCGCTCCAAAGGAAAGAGACTCTCAGAGAGAACATTCTGCCAGCAGCACTCCGGCTTGGTAGGACAGTGTGATCTCTGCTGTGGGAGCAGGTCAAGGAGAGAGTGCTGGTCCTTCAGCTAGGAAGAACCCAGATTACTTAGAGTTTGTAGGTCAGAACCTATATGAACGTGGGATCCCAGTCGTACAGAATGTGCTGTTGAATATTTGCTGGAAGGTGGAGACAGTGCCAATTTTTCATTCTGTTGACAGAAGCCAGATTAGTGAGGTTCTGGTGCAATTTAAAATAGATATACTATACTAATACACAAAAACCAACAGACAAGTAAACTGCTCAGCTGCCTATAATCCTGATGGTACCGCCTTGAGTGCAGGGGACTGGACTAGAAGACTCTTGAGGTCCCTTCCAGTCCTATGTTTAAAAAAAATAAATTAGATGAATTCATGGAGGATAGGTCCATCAATGGCTATTAGCCAGGATGGGCAGGGATGGTGTCCTTGGCCTCTGTTTGCCAGAAGCTGGGAATGAGCAACAGGAAACGGATCACTTGATGATTACCTGTTCTGTTCATTCACTTTGGGGCACCTGGCATTGTCCACTGTCGGAAGACAGGATACTGGGCTAGATAGACCTTTGGTCTGACCCAGTATGGCCATTTTTATGATTCTATGAACTTCACCCTCTTTTAGGGCTATTGATGGTTTAATGTTTTCCAGTTCAATGGCGTTTTTTAATATTCATTCATAAAACTCACCACTGCTGTCATGCAAATTAATCCTAACTTGTATCTCAATTTTTTTCTGACAACTTTTGCTTATGTCTTAAAAACAGTTGTCATTTATTACAGGAAACATCCTTTGCTTTGGTGCATTACCCATTGGTAATGCCACTTCAAATGTAATGAAAAACCCTGAC
Source organism: Mauremys reevesii (assembly GCF_016161935.1). Taxonomy (NCBI): domain Eukaryota; kingdom Metazoa; phylum Chordata; order Testudines; family Geoemydidae; genus Mauremys; species Mauremys reevesii. The sequence goes on along the minus strand of NC_052633.1, from coordinate 32,523,866 downwards.
TTTATGAGGGAGGATGCATTTTATTTTGCTTAAATGATTGAAATAGCTTCCATTCATCACAAATCAATGTTGTCTTATCCTGCCAGTCTCACAATTTGATATGAATCATGTGCTGAGTGACACAATTGTATTAATGGTTAGTGAATTTTCACCAGTTAAATTCACTGTGAATAAATTTGTAATAACTACCAGAGATCATTTCCAAAGCTTCCCTGTGATAGTGGAGTAATGACTGCTAGTCAGCAAAGAAATAAAACCAAGGGCTAATTTTTGCAAAATCGCCTTAGGAATTTGGATGGCAACTGGGCAGTTGAATTTCTAAGGTGACTGCAAATCTTGGCCATGAACTTTAGAGCTCAGCAACTGCTAACAGACTGGCGAGTGCTAGTGAAAAGACTATCTTAAGGCATAGTCATGACAGGTCAGGACCCCAGCTCCTGGAGTCACAGAGTTGCATCCGAATCTTGTCTTCCATTTTAATAAAGTATGTTTTTAGCCCTCTTGGTTGCAAAAGCTTTAAGACATGACCAGAGATCAATTGAAGCAAAGACGTATGTCTGAGTATTCAAACAGCCAGAAACAATAGCTCAAAAAGATGTGAACTGTGCCGGGCCTGTCTTCTCTGGGATGTTAACACCGAGACCCAGGCTTCGGGGAGTACTGCCAACACCAACCCAGCAGAGGACTCTGTGTGCGGCCAGAGGAGGAAGAGGAAGCTGGACCTAACCGCCACCACCCCACAAGTAGATATATCTGAGGTAAACACCGTGGAGGGCTCTCTACAGACATTTCTGGTGCCTCTCTGTGAGGGAAGGGAGGTGCCCCTGATGCTGCTAAGCGGGGGAAGAGGACCCTGCTGCTGTTTCTGCCATTGCTCATAGTGGGAAGACCGTGCCATCCTGTTGCACCCCACTATGCCCAAAGAGGAGTGGTGGCAGGCTCCTCAGCAGCTTAGTGGTAGGTTCTTTTGTGGGTTGGCTCTTAATACTGTAGAGTTGGACACAATGAGAGGCAGGGTCAAAAGAGGTGCCCCATGTCATGATGTGTCTAGAAGCCTGGGTTGCTTTAAGCCAATCCTGGTTGGTGTCTCTTCTGACAAGAGAAATTAACTTAGATCCTCCGTGACCTAGTTCAGCCATTGACAAGTGTGAATCAGTCTAGCCTTCGGGGGCACGGTCTGTGTCTTCCAATGGCTTTTGTGAACTGCCAATCAAATGGCTACTGCTCAAAAATCTACAGCTGGTCAAATCATTTTTGATTGAATGAAATTTAATCTAAATGTGTGATTTCATTGAAACATAATGAAATTTCCATTGGGATGGTGTTTGAGATTCAGGGCTCTCTGGTCACTGCTGACCAATTCCAATAAAAAAAAGTAGGCTTTTCAGGCTAAAATAGTCCATTTCAACACAATTCTCTTTGGAGAAAACTTTTGAAAGCTTTTATTTCATTCCAGTGTGGAATAAGAACAAATTTTGAAACTGCAAAAGTTGTCACAAAATGGCACTGTCATCCTCCAGCCACCTACAGTACAATATAACATGTATAGTTTTGTCTATTGTCTTCAGCACTCTAAGCAAGCATAACTAACAAACAAAATGATAGCATAATATTTGATTCCCAGTGAAAGCTGACAACCAGGTTTTACTCCAGATTGACATTGGTATAATGGAATTCAGAATCTGGCCCTTAGAATGTAACAGTGTAAAATAAACCCCAACCACAGTAGTGTAATGGTAAGCACCATGGCATCATTTTAAAAAGAGGAGGAGCAAGGAGTTGGCAGTCTGAAAGTAACTTATATACAGCACACTTCTGAGGGTGCTTTACCCCCAGGAAAAACCTACATGCAGTAGATTTACCTATTTTACAGATATTTTTCTCCCTCCCCATCAGCATAAAGGGGGAGGACCAGCTCAGTGAATATATCTATACACAGTACAGTGTATTACTGTAGTAAGAGGACAGCATATTGAAAGCTAAGCATTGTCTGGGCATGGGAGTAGCTGCTTTGCTGAGTATGAAGCATTTCGCGGTGGATGCCTGTCTATCATTATTTCTAAAACAATGAAGGTTAAGTAATTATTTTCTGCTTCCCTAAAAATGAGTTTATTTTTCAAAATGTTGCTGCTATCCCTATGTGTCTTGCTATGACTCATTTGTGTATTCTGCAGTTATTCTGTTTTATTTTTCTATAAAAATACACAGTCATTTCCATGCTTTTATTTGGACATAGTAGAGAAACGGAAAATGGTTTGGGAGGGAGATATCTTGTGCTGGAGAATAGACAATGACTAGGCTAATTCTAGTTTAAGAAAAACATGTTTTTAAATATGTGTAATTAACAAAAGGCTTGACAAAGGCTTGACAAATGCATACCTACACAAGCTACACTATGATCATGACAAAAATGCAAACAATGGAGCTGATTTATTTTTCTTAGAGAGTGCAGCAAGTGTTTGTAAAACTGCACCCATTCATAAACAAAGACCGGTACCATGAAAAGCAGAGCAAGGAGATGTGATTTTCATAGCAGTGTTTAAAACTCTTGGGTTTTGAATTTTATAAAGCTCTTGAATTTGAACTGGAGAGAAGAGCCGGGTTGATTGTAGTACATGCTATTCGTTACAGTTAATGGGAATATAGGCTATTAAAAACTGGCGAGTGATATTGCTAAGAGTTTGGGATTTCTGCCTCCATTCTTCAAATTTCTTCCAAACTGTACAGGCCCACAGCTTGGGGCTTGATCCTACACATTGTAGCTGAGGAGCATGAATACAAAAAACAATACTGCAGCCTGGAAGTGATGTCTTGTCAGAGTCAAATGGAACTGAGATCTCAGAAGTTCCAATGATTTTTAAATGGCTTCAGAATTTGGTACCCTATTGCCTGTAGACTGTATATCCCAGTTTAAACTCTGAAATTGTGGTAGTTTCTGCCTTGTAATATTTATTTGTGTGTTGCATTTTAACCTTAATATCCTAAAAAAATATTAAAAATAACAATGGGAGCTCAGTTTTATATCTTCATTGTTTAACACAAAGATACGATATAAAATGGTGTATTAATGATTTAGTATGGACTGGAGCTAATGACTTCATTTTAAGTCTGCACTGACTGGCAACGTGGGTTTTGTTTATTGGAAAATACATTAGGTTTACTATTTTCTCACTAATGGACCAAAATCTATCATGATTTCCTGCTGAAATAAATATACAAAACTAAATTACCAATATGTTAATCTCTGCGATGTTGAAATATAGTCCATAGTAGACATTTGGCTGCCTAATGAGTCTGCGTCTCGTTTATCTAGCTCATTTCCTATAACCTGGCCTTGCTGATTCTACAGACAACAGCAGAAAGTATTTATCAGTAAATGTTTGCATATTACCTGACAGCCTGGAGAGCTGTTAATCCCAGTAAAATTACTTTAATTTAAAGACATAGTATCAATTCTTAGCTATCAAATTAACATAACAGTAAAGCTCATTATTATTTGTACTCTCCTAGGTATTATTCACCCTCACCCAAAGACATTTAATAAGTAGAAATAGTAGTTTATGAAATGAAATTTCTATTAGGCTAACGCATGAATCCATGTATTCATGTGGCACATAGGTATGTGTGAACACTGGATATAATGGAGAAATACTGGAGAAGGAAAGACATGTTTCAGGAGAGACCTGACCAAGCTGCTACTGGACAAACAAAAGCATCTTGGCATGTAACACTGGCCTCTGTGTATGCTCAATACAGATTTCTGTCCTACAACTTTGCCGGCCTGCTGCAGCATGTATTGCTGCCAAAACAGACACCATCTGCTCTACATTCTCACTTCTTCAGAGTTTAAATGCTTTGTTTTTTCCACCGTGTTTCCAAAGTGTGATTGGGAACAAGCCTGAGTGCTTAGCTTTTATTTTTTTAGATATATTTGTGTCTGTTTAGTGATTATGAAAATGCCAGATTGAGAGCTCTGGAGTATGAAATCTGTTTATTCACCAGCCAGGTACAACATAGGTAGCAGTACAGCAGGCTTTCCTGCACCATGCTGCCATGTCCACACTCCTAGATGGATCATCTGTGGGGGTGAGTACGTAATTTATTCTCCATGTTCAGTCCATAGCTAACAAAGGAGGGGGTTGTGTTGTGGCCATCCATGCACTGGGCATTAAAGTAAGACTCCAGACTCATATCACAGGAACATTTCCTTATTTGTTAATACAATGTTTGGATAGGTCATTAGAATAGGACACAAGAGGAGAGAAAGCATAAGGCTTTACAAAGCCAGCATAGGCCCTAGCCAAATGCCCCCAAACCTCCTATGGTGGGAGCTTGCAGCTGTGTAAAGTGGCTTCAGCTTTCCATGCACTGGGGAGCTGCATTAGGGGTCCATCATGGACCCGAAGTGGATAGTTCTAGGTATGAGGAGAGCGTGGTCAGAGTACTTGACTAGTTAACTGATTCACCACCTCTCTGCAAGGGCTCCCACGAATGGAGCTGCTACCAAGCTACAAAGCTGTCCTCTGACAGGACCCCCGAGAGAAGGTACAGTGCAAACAACACCCACCCTTCCTCAAGCTGAATCCTCCCTGCAGCACAAAAGACCTTGGAGGTTCACAGAAGTGTAACTTACACTTCCCTGCATCGGTTTCAGAGAAATTGGGTCACGCTCCCTGGAGGTGAAGCCTTGAGGACTGTAATTTTCAAAGTGGTCCTTGCTCTTCCACTTTACCAATCTGATGCCTAAAAATCTCAAGTCAGAGAAGGCTCAAGCTGAGAAGACAGGACAAAGGCCAGAGGAAGGGTCTGAAAAGAGAACGGAGGACAAACCCCTTTAGGGTTGCAGTGTTTAAAGTTAATTTTTGCTGAGTTTCACTTTTAATAATATGGAGTGGCCTAAATCTATGGCTAATGCAAATGTATCTCCCAAAAGAATAAAAACATGTCAAACAAAAGTCCATAAAGATCCATACTTTGATAGCTGATAATTGCGGCAAGGGGCACAAAAAAGTCACATCCAATTCACCGGCAGGTTCACAGCCTCAGTATAAATGATGGTACAGACCAGGAAATATCCTTAAACTAAATGGTGATGTTTGATTATTGCAAATTTGTTTTTTCTTTTCCTGGCAGTTTTAGCTGAATCATGAAGGAAACTAAAACAGCAAACAGCAAAGTGCAGCTTGAGTACTAAAAACAGCAGTCAGCTGATGAGCTAAAAGATTGGGCAGTGCTTACATATCCTGGATTATAGCTGAAAGTGTAGCATGCAGGCCATAGAAAATGCAAGTTCTCTGTGTGTGGAGACTGCCTGTGATCTCCCTGACAGTGCTATAAACACTGATGAAGCCAAGGGGCTACACAGGTATGTAAGAGCTCAGAATCCGGTCTCCCTACCATTTTGAATGCTGATATGAATGTTTCCTTTTGATAAACTCTGTGCTAACTGGCTTAGGGCTATTATTTTATGTTCTACTTCTCAAAAACCCCACTAAGGTCCATTTAAACTCCTAATTTATAACAAACACATTATGCTACAACATGCAATAAACCTAGATCCTAAGAATAGGCTCAGAGAGAGGGAGCACTACACTGGAAAATTACAGAAGGGATGTGATAGGGAAAATGGCAATATCATATTAAGGTAAGAGGTTTGAGTCATTTAGATACTAATAATTTTGAGATGTGGTCAAAACCCCTAAAATGTACTGGACAAATTTACTTCACAGGAGAGATAAACACAGACCTCAGGCTCTGTTACTCACTTCTCCTTCAGTCTCACATATGTGACCGATTGGCCTTTTTTTTAAAGTGAACAGAGAAATTGCCATACTGAATCAGACTGGTCTCCAGCAGTGGCCCCTATCAAATGTTAGAAGATACTAGATCTCTCTTAAACATGGTTTTTACCGTCTTTCTGAATGCTGACATTTTAAACATGAAATAGTGGTTTATCAGATATCGGGGTGTGTTGGTTAATCACAGGATGACTGTGAACCACCTATGTGATGCAGCTGCAAAAAAGGCAAATGCAATCCTAGCATGATTAAGGAAAGGCATTTCCAGTAGAGAGAGAGAAGTATTAATGCCTTAATACAAGGCACTGGCATGACCTCATTTGCAATACTGTGTACAGTTCTGTGTACATGTTCAAGAAAGATTAATTCAAATGGAACAAGTACAGAGAAGAGCTATTAAGATGGTTAGTTGAATGGGGGGGATCTATATTATGAGAGGAGCATGGAAGAATTTGTCTTGTTTAGCCTAGGAAAACAAAGGTGCAGAGGGGATTTGATTGCTCTCTATAAAGATGTGCGTGTGCATGTGCGTGTGTCTGTGTGTAAACACCAGAGGAAGGTGAAAAGCTATTTAAGTTAAAGGACAATGTTGGCCCAAAACCACATGGGTACAAACTGGTCATCAATAAATTCAGGCTGGAAATTAGAAGAAGGTTTCTAGCCACCAGAGGAGTGAGGCTTAGTAGATTCCAAGGCCAAATGGGACCATTGTGATCATCAGGTTTGGCCTCCTGTATAACACATGTCATAGAACTTCCCAAAATAGAACAGTCTCCCTATAGGAGATTTGGGAACAAACAACATATTTAGTTTTAAGAAAGAGATGGACAAATTTATGAGTGGGATAGTTTGATGGGGTTGCTTGTGATGATGGGGGAAGGGCTGGGCAGCCCTGGGAACCCCTTCTCGTTCATGTCTGATATTCCTAAAACCTTATGATTCAGGGCTTCTGGGGTTGGCTTCAGGGGTTAGTGAGGAAGTTTTTCCCCCCAGTGTATTCTGGGTTTTTTGTCTCCTTCCTATGAAGCATCAAGAGATGGCCACAGATGGAGATGGGAACACTAGATGGGGAGGACCAGGGCTCTGAGTGGAGTTTCTGCTGTCATTGTGGATTGCCTTGATTTCATTAACCTTCAAATTAACCACATATATTCTTGCCCCTATATTGTTTCTAGGGAACACATGCCTACCTACCTAACAAATGTGGGTATTTGTCTATATAATAATAGCTAGCACTTATATAGCACTTTTCATCAGTAGATCTCAAAATACTTCACAATCTTTAATGTATGTATCCTCACAACAACACTGCGAGGAAGGGAAGTACTGTTATCCCCATTTTTAGAGGAAAAACTGAGGCACGGAGAGACTAAGTGACTTGCCCAAGGTCATGCAAGAAGACTGTGGCAGAGCAGGGAATTGAACCCAGATATAAATTAATGCCCTCACCACTGGGCCCTCGATCATTACTTTCCTGCTTGAGGTAAAAATCCAAATACATGGCCACAGTATGCAGTTACTGCATTGTCACCTATATACATCTAAGCCAAACAGATGGTCCATTCCTGACTTTCTGATTTACGATTGTGTTTAAGGATAGTATGGTTTTTGGTTATTTCTAGTTCTGTTCATATTTTCTCTATGTTCTAACTGCTCCAGTGAAATCAATAGTGACATGTCCATTGACTTACATGGGAATAGAGTTAGGCTAATGAAGCATGCTTTTGAAAATCCCAGCCCTGGTGTTAAAACCCGCTGTCACAGCTCCAAGCACCTCTACATTTTGGTGATGTTCAGATGCAGTTGAACCCTACAGCTTCCCCCATCTCTATTTCAGATCTGAATGCTGTTAAACTAGGGGAAAGTTTGCAGTACAGACCTACCTCTGGTTAAAAATGAAATTCCTTTAATCCTTGGCTTGAACTAAATTGTTTCCTCACTTCATTTTGCACAGTCACTCTCCTTCCTTATCCAAATCATTCAGTCACTCCATGTACCTAATCTAACTGTCCTTCATTCATTCTCAAGCCCTAAATTACATTAATCTTCATCCTAGCTAAAGTTGTTCCAGTATATCTCTGTGCCTGTCTGTCTTCTTTAGACTGTTGTTCATTCCTCATCTCACTCGCTCTTTCTCCCTAGTTGGTGGCTACATGCTACAGGAGACGGACTGCATCATTCTCAGCTGCAAGCTCACACCCCCTCCTTTGCTCCATGAACTGTCAGTGAGAGGCTCTGGCCATAGCTGCAGTTTTTAGCCCAGGAAACATTGCAACAGCTACAGCACACCTCCATTCAGAGGTCACGTAATCCAAGCAAAGCGGATAGCTCTGGTCACTGATTTCTGAATATGCTCCTCCTCTACTGTTTTTGTATGCTGGTGAAATGCAGAGTAAAAACAAATTAGATTCACAAGGAATTATTATTGCTATTATTTATCAAGCTCCTGCTAGATGCAAGATGTTCTGTAAGCTTAGAGAAAGGCACAGTCCTTGCTCCAAAGAGTGTACAGTCCGAAAGCTGAGACTGACAATATGGGGCTGGCCCAGATAATCCATCAGCTAATGGTTCAGGATCAAAGAAGTGGAGCCGTTTATGTAGAATTATCACTGAAAAGCTTCCTGGGAGAAGCATGTTTTAAAGAGTGATGCACAAGAAGAGGGAGGCATTCTGTAACTACCATAAAAGAGATGGAATTATTGCATCCCACCCAGCTCTACTGCTACCTCCACCCCCAAAATCGCAAAACTTCCCGATTTCTGTTCATCAATAATTAAGGGCCCATCAGCAATACTCAGAGGGAGCTTACGTTGCACTTTTGAGCAGTAATGTACCATGGATAGATCCTCTTTTTCAAATCCCAGGGCACCAGGCCATGCAAGGCTAGTATTGCATTTTCAATTAGCTTCTGAGTGAATGCTTGGCATATGTAGAAGTGACCTGGTACACAATTAGCTTATTGTTCCTTTCAGCTTTGTGCAGAGAGGATCTGAAGGATTGGAAGGGGTGGTGGGGGGAAGAGCCAGCCAGAGGCATCACTGTGGATATGGAATAAGGGATTGCTCAGCTCCTGCAGATTCACTTGCTAACTCGGGAGTTACAGCTGTTATTAGGAGGCATTCAGTGTGGCTTTAGGGAGTGCGCCAGGGGATAATCACTGAGACGACTCTCTGATTTCTTGTAGTCTGGGCTCTTTTCTCTTCTGAGTCTCCTCATCATTATTATGGAGCCAAACAGTCCTAAAAAGATCCAATTTGCTGTGCCATTATTTCAGAGTCAAATAGATCCTGAAGCAGCTGAACAGGTAAGGAAGACAGGTATCTTTCACTACCTGGGGGACTGGGAGTGGGATGAGAATAGGTAATATTCATGGCCTAAATTCTTCTCCAGTTTACGCTGGTGTAAATTTAGATTAAATCCATGGAAATCAATGTAGTTATGCTGGGATAGCCAATGTAACACAGGGCAGGATTTGTCCTGTTGTGAGAATGCACATTTTAACTCGCACAGGTTTTTCTAAGTATATATTAGCTGTCTGACTTTATTCTTTTAACATGTTTTGCACAAGAGATTAGCACACTTTATCTGAAGACATAATATCGAGCTGAATCAATATGGGGAAATTAGCCAAAATGTATTGGTTCATATACACCAAAATATACATTTTATAATTTGTGTTGAAGGGAAATATTGCAGAGCCTGGTTAGGAGATTGCCTGCTTTGATGTTGGAGCAACTAATTTAAATGCTGCAAGATAGTAACTTATTGAGTTATTCCCCCACATTTTAAGACTTTTAATACTGAATTCTTTACATCACTGTTACTGTTTGCTAAGTATTTCATGCATATGTATTTGGATGTGGCTATATGTGTGACTATATATACATACGCACACTCAGAAATATAGATATACTGTGTGTGTGTATATATATATATATATATGACAGCCGAATCTGACTCACTTGTAAATTTATATACTGTCCAATCCTGCATTTCTTACAGGCTGACCTCTCATTAGTTATACACACACACACATATATATAGATGTGTAGAGCTACTTCTATATTTAAGGAATGATAACCATAAAATCCTAGAAGACAGAGGTGGATAATACCTGTTAGTTGGTCTAGTCCATCACTGTTACTATATCATTGTTCCCTGTTGTAAATTTACAGTTGTTTTGATACGTCTAGTTTTAAATGATACCAAAGACGTAATAGGGCTTTGACAATTCCACTGTAGAGTGATGGCAGTGTAATCGTTTACATCTGGAGGGCAGACATCTTTTTCCTTATCTTCTGATGTAATGTCTCCTAAGAGGAGGCGGGCTTTGCCAGGAAGAGATGAGTTGTTGTTGGCGGCCATGGAGGAAGGGGAGATGGGGGAGGGGGGTACAAGCAAAGAACTTCCTGCAGCCTTCAACCTGCCCAGAGATGGTTTTACTAAAATATATTTATAATTTTGAGAATGATCCTTCTATTAACTTGAACAAGACCTGGCCCACCACCTTTCGAAACCAATGAAAGTTATTGCCTTCAAGGACTGCAGAATTGGGCTCGTAATTAAATTCCTCTGGGCTGTAAAATATTATGAACCAAGTTCTGCCCCACATTTATGGGAAGCCCTTTTGATCATGTTGCACTTTTAATTTATGGGCTAGGTGCCCTATAGTTTTATTTTAGATGTTTGAAGAAATTACATCAATACAATCTGGAGTAACTGAACCTTATTGAGTTACTGTGGATTTCCCCCACTGAGAGCAGAATTGGGCCCTAGCTATGTGCAGATGTTGCTTAAGCACTTAAAAAAGGGCCGACACATTGACAGAGAGAGTGTCTCAAAATAGTGTCTGGGTTAAATATTCTTGAGCACACTATTATATTCTGCTGCATAAGTGCCAATAGCCTGGGGGCTGTGATATAAAGTTTAGAAAAGCTTTCTTCACAGATACGTCCATTATTGGAGACTATTCCAACATCATGTTAGTTAATTGTCTAATATTCCTATTGGATGTTAATGGAACCATAAAACTACAAGCGAACTTGTGAAAATTTTAACTAAAAAGAAACCCATACAATGCTGATTCAGATGTACATAGATAAACAGCTGCAATATCGCATGCTTAAGAAATTTCCTTTTGGAAATATTAATATTAGGTGTTTTTTTTAATTGCTTGGAAATAGATTGCTAGGATTTTTTTTAGTGTTCCTGTATTCACTGACATTATTTATCTAGTTGTTATTTCTTTGCTCTGCTTATATGCTTCACAGTCGGAGCAACGTCAATGATGGAAAGAGAGATTTAAAAGAGAGATTTCAGTTAATCATTGTTGGTGATAACGGTGGTAGTGCTAGAAATCCATGCTCACATAGCAACTTAGGTTCTTTCCCAGAAGTAGAGATAAGGGGTTATATTTTCAAAAGGACCTCAGACTATGTCTACACTGCACACCACTTGTGGTGGCAGCGTAGGTGTAGCTGCATAACACAGTGAAAAGCAGGCTTTGTCCACACAGCAGTGTGTAACTACATGCATCAGTGAAAAGCTCTGATGGGGAAGGCAGTGGGGAAAGGCTTGGCAGCTGCTGGAGCCTTTCCCTGCTGCCTTCCCCCTGCCAGAGCCTTTCCCCACTGCTGGAACGTTTCCCTGCAGTGGGGAAAAGCTCCAGCAGTGCAGTGCTACCAGAGCCTTTCCCCACTGCTTCCCCCATGCTGAAGCCTTTCCCAACTGCCAGAGCCTTTCCTTGTGGCATGCAAAAGCTCCAGCAGAAGGGATGCAGCCGGACACTATCCTGCTCCAAATAGCTGTGTGGATGGGAGAGTAGAGAGTCGTGTCGGGTACTTACCCACAGGGGTCAGGCATGGCATATCTTTACTCTACTTGCCTAAGCAATGCCTCACCATCTACACTCTATTCATACCCATGCTAGTGGGGTATGTAGTGCCTGTACTCTACATGCTGCTGAAAGGAGTGTGCAGCATGGACATACCTTAAGTGACTCAGGTGACTTGGTCCTAAATCACGTAGGGATTTTTGAAAATCCTAGCCAGTGACACTGATCCTGCAGTATGTTGTACCTGAATATTTTTAAAGCTGTTTTCCGTGTGCTTACTTTTGCCATTTACATTGTTCAATAAGACTCCTGACGACGTGTACTTTGTTTTGGATGTAGGGTAGTGGGTATGTTTAATGACTCTGCTTGGGTCTGTGTTTTTCACAGATCAGGAAAAGAAGGCCCACACCAGCATCACTAGTTATTATGAATGAACACTCACCCCCAGGTAAGTAAAAATGTATCTTCTAACTCACAAGACTGATGTGGGGGAACAAAAGGCCTGTCTTTTGCAATATGGGTTTAGGAAATAAGTGCATTCAAAGAAAAGAAAATCAGCACTAAGTTCACAGCACTAAATGCCAGATCATGGGCCATACATCCGTTCACAGAAAAGACCTATGAATCTATACAAATCCTGGCCCCACTGGAGTCAATAGCATAACTCCCTTTGACTTCAGTAGGGCCAGCAATCCACCCTACATGTGACTCTCCTTGTTGCACATGGAATGAGAGCTCAGTTGCCTCTGTGGGTTGGGGGTGGTCCCAGCTGCCCCTTCCACACACCCTCCCCTTCACCAATGGGATGTTGCGGGGAATCTGTGGAGTTAAGTTAAACTAACAGAGTTCTTGGTCCTCCAGTTCCTAGAGGGAACCAGGTCAGTTGCAGTGCAGAACTTAATAAAACTAGGGGCTTCCAGGTAGGAGGGCCATTCTCTAGTTCTCTGCTGAAGCATATAGTGTCTGTTCTCTCTCTGCTCTGACAACAAAATCTTTGTGGAGCTTGTCCTCTCACCAAAGACTCCCTTCAGAAGTTTTCCTGGAAGAGTTGATGATTTGGGGCCAGGACATGCTTAATCACATACCTATGCCTCCACAAGGTTGCTAAAGCAAAACTGGAGTTTCTAGACCAAGCCATTTTGGAGACACGATGAGCTAAAGAAAGCACTAGAATTATTTTTAAAGAGTAAATCTCAGCAAAATCTTCAAAATATCATAATTTAAAACTCTTTATCTGTTTTTATTTAACCAAACTTCCCTGAAAAATGGCCTTGGGGTGAGATGCAGCATGCACAATTTCAGGATGATCAGTTTCTTTTCTCCTCTGAGGTGGGGATTGAAAATCAAGCTTATAAGGGAGATCTGCCTAACTACGGAGAGATTAGTACCACTCCATAATAAAGGCCTGTCAATAGAGTGAGTGATCTAAGATTAGCTCAGTTTACTGTTACTGTGCCATTAATGTAATGCAGTTGACAAATTTCCCAATCAGTTTTCTCTACTGCCCTTATAAAAGCTTTTTTGAAAGACGCCAGTCCATTTACAAAGGTTCATTTCCAATTTTCTATAAATGTAACTTTGCATTATTCCTGCTGACAAATTTTATGCTGCAATTTCCAAATTAGTTTTATATCAGAGTGTGTTTAATTTTCCATTTAATGACAGAGGGCCCAGTTACCATCTTTGCGAACAATGAGTAGCTCTTTACCCTGTGAGAAACCCCAGTGATCTCAATAGAACTATCTGGGGGGGTCTGGAACTACTTGACATGAATAAGGGTAACAGAACTGGGCCCATGAGTAACATATATACAAGAAAAAGAAATGGTTCTCCTAAAAGTGATACCTTGCTTCTAGTGAGCTATAATTCCACCTCCTGAAATGCCATTTCTGGAGATAACACTTTCTGAGTAAGTAGCAAATTAGTCCCAATATAAATAAGGATAATAACAGATCCTTTATACCAACTGGGATCATAAAGGCCATAGTTCTGGCCACTGGTTCTACAAACCACAGGGTAGGGGAGCAAATAAGAACCTATCCAAAGATCAATGGGTATTCTCCTCTCTGGAAACACACAACTGAATTGGTGGGAAGGGTTTGTTAGACAAATTCCTAGGTGCATTAGTAAACATGGAATCATAAGAGTCTAGGGAAAAAAACAGCTGGATCTATTTTCACTTTTTGTGTTACCAGTCCCCTTTAATATTAATTCCTGTTTTAAATGGAGGGAAATTGCCTTGAACACGTTTTAAAAATAATTCAGATTTGTTCTCATTGCCCTAATAGGTTGTTTGGTTTCTATACTTAGAATTTTTTGCCTTAGAGACTAGTTCTATCTCAGTTCTTTTAGGGTTCAATCTTTCAAGGTTCTGAGTACTTTCTGAGAGGTGCTGAGCACCTTCCATTCCCATTAGCATCAGTAGTAGTTGAGGGATGATCCTTCCAGAGCTGTACACGTAGGGATTAAAGCCAGAATATGTTGGCTGCACAGCTCATAATAGCCACACTACACAGAAGGATCTGGCTCTCAGTCTCTAACCTTTCCCTAACTCAGTGGCACACACCACATCAGGGTTGCTAGGCCTTAATTTAAAACAAACTCACCTTGACTGCTGTTCCATATTGCAGTTCTTTCTAAATAGACTCATATTTCCTTTTGTAAACAGAGCCCTGTTGCAGCACTAAATCAAAAACAAACAGAGAATAAAGACACCTCTCTGATTTACAGAAATTTTTACTGTAAACAAATTGGTGCATGCCTGTCATCTCTTTTCATACAATGCTTACAATACAACTCCAAATAAATCATTATTTAGTACTGCAGCAAGTATCAGTGAAATTTTAACCATGCCATGGAAAGAACATTGACACATGCAAATAATTGGTACACTTGGCTCAGTCTTTGGTTAAAGTAGGCATGTATCTTATTTATTTCTGAATTTTTTGCAAAGTTAGAATTATTTTAAAAAATGAAGTCTTAAAGCTTTCCCAGAAACGGTACGTTTTGGTAAAATTGTGTGTGTGTGTGAGAGTGTATTTACATGTGAATGCTTGATGTGTGCATGTGTATAGTGGTGTGTGTGCACACATGTATGATTTATGTATGTGTGTGTGTGTGTATATATATATATAGAGAGAGAGAGAGAGACTTATATATACAGATGTGAGTGTGTATATGTGCAATTGTACATCCCCTCCCTCCTTATTTGTATATAGAAACCTCGCTATTTGGTTTGGGGGAAGGGTGTTTCTAAGAGTTAGGAGTTCAGATTTGGATGTACTTTTAAAGGTTGAGATGCCTCAACAAAGTTTATTCAGACTTTCAACCCCTTGAAAAAAATGAGGTAGAAATCTTGTAAGAACGGGCTCTCCTGCATGATTTCTGGTGTGTCTGCTCCCAGAGGCAGCTGATCAGAGCACAGCTTTTGTGATATTTTGGCATGTCTGGTTGCAGCCCCTTCTGGAAACTAGAGAGAAACAAAACTTATTTGAACCTTGACGAACTTTATAATAAATTCAATCTGAGTTGTGCTGTACAAATGGTTCAAGGTCAGAATGGCTTTTTCCTTTCCTGAGCCATTTCATCCATCCCTCACGTCTCCTACAAATTCCAGTACAAAACCAGGAGTCTATCTGCACTGACGTAAGTAGAGGTCATCCTGCTTTCAGGATAAATAATTTTGAACTAATGGTAGTTTCTCAGGAACTATAAGACAAGTCTGTTTGGCTTCCTCAACATTTACATCAAAGGAGACTGTGAATACCAGACCACACTAAATGATTTAAAGGCTGTTTGTGGATCTGGCTTCAAGAGATACACACAGCATAGGGGAACATTGATTGGTGTATTTTCCCCTGCACACAGTGTAGGAACCATCAGATGGCCACATATAACTGCAGTAATAATTTGCAAAGGAGAGGATTTAAATTCTCAATAGCTACAGAACTTCCTGTAGAGGACAAAACATCACTTTAAAACAAAATGAAAGTTAAAAAAACCCACTCAGCATCATCTACATCCATCCTGGAGACATCTTTTTGATGGAGGGCATTCTGCCAATATTATGACTGTGGTAGGAAGTTACCAATAATACACCGAGATTGACCTATGGCTTCAAAGGAGTTATGGTTTTCATTGACACCAGTTGAGGATCTGGCACATTATTGTATTTAATATGCATTTTAATGTATTTTTATTTTTAATTTTGGGATAAAAGTGATGTTTATGAAAGCAAAGGACTAATGCAACTGGAGAGAGCTATGCACAATATAGGCCATTCCTATGCAAAGTTCCCTTTGCTGCAATCAGAATTTTAGCCTCCAAGGTTTTCTCCTTTGTTGTATATTGTTTATTGTGTATGGTTGTAGTTAGATGTTTACAGCTGATAACAAAGTGTTGGGTTTTTTTGCACAATATACTTTGAATGTCAGTATTATAATTATTCTTTTGGTTGCCTCTCTCCATAATTTTGAAACTCTATTTAGATGTTCCACAATCTACACAGGAGCAGGGTCCCTATGGTTGTAGTACATGAGAAATAACCACGCTGTTACAACTGGCTCTGTCCTCAGATCCACTTCCTCCCCTCCTTTCTCCACTTCAGAGAGTGTCTCTGGGGACAGCTTGGCTTCCTTGCAAGCTATCCCCATTAGTGTTTTCCCTCAGTCCTGCTCTTTCCTTGCTAGTGAGGGGCTCCCGGAAGGGGGCTGGAACGCTATGAAAATCACATCAGCTTAGGTTCAATGCACATTTAAGAGCCCAGGCTGACAATCTTTTATTGATTCTTAGTATTAATTATTTACCTTATTATTTTATTACTAAACATCATATTCTTTCTTTGAAATACATTTTTAGCATAAAATTAATTAAAGAGAAAAAGGGAACTATGGAGTATGCGGCACTGAAAATAAATTCAGGCCCTGATTCAGCTAAACTCTTCAGGAGGTGCCTAAGTGCTTCACTGAAGGGATAGGGATTTTAGTACGTGTTTACAGTTAAACACACACTCAAGTACTTTGCTAAATTAGGGCCTCAGCTGAGATTAGGCACAGCTCTCTCGATGCTTCTTTGGCTATCTTGTGACAGTGTTGCTGAAAGCAACAGAAACCAGAACCTACCTTCCCGGTATATGACCTGCTTTAACAACCAGGGCATAATCATGAACTATTCTCTCCTTATCATGCCTGGGCTGTTAAAATGCAGAATAAATCACTGCCATTTGAAATGAAAATATACCAAAGCTGCATACTAGCAGAGTGTCATGTTGCAATGGCTCAGGAAAAAACTGGTAACTATGGAGGAAAAAATGACTTTTCATGGCAAAACCATTTCAGATCACAGCTCAGATTTAAATTTATTGAGATTCACTTTGATCAGAATATGACACCTACTTCTTTGTATGAACTGGCTTTGTCTCTGAGTCACTATAACATCAAATGATCTGCTGGCACAATCTGCCCAGCTTCTGTCAAAAGTGTGTAGGGAGTTTGAAGCCATGCTAGGAATTGGGAATCCTACTGGATCCTAAAGCCTTCAACATAACTCTGAATATTTGGGTAAAAATCTCCCTTTCTAAACTCTGTTTTTGTTTCCTGTTTCTAAATCTTTTTCCTCTGCTGCACTTCTGGGCTTCTTAGCCCTGCATGTGAATGCTACTCAGGGCTCGAAATGAGGGAGTATGTAGTACCACAAATGCCAGCACCTCCTGTAATCTGTCATCTTGTTCTCCAGAACCTCTGTTTTCATTTAAAAACAAACATAAGTCTGTGTTTCTGATTGTTGCAAAGATAACTTCAGAAATGTGAACCAAGAGCAAACCCATGTAACTGTGTCTGCCTGAGTTTTCAGAGAGTCTGAAACAATAGCTCTGAGGTATGGGGGAAAAAACCTATTCATCTCAGTAGATGCTAAATCAGAGGCCAGTGATGATACTTTACATGTCAACATTGGTAACTATTTCACTGCTCATCAAAGTGTGTAAGAAAGCGGAGGAGTGTACTGTACTACTCTGAAGATGCATGTCATTTACTCTGAGTGACAACTCAACTCATTTTGGCATCAGGAGTGGCTTGGGTTTGGGAAAACACTAGAACTTATTGGCTCAATCAAGAAGGAGATCTGAGCCCCAGCAAAAGGGAAACCACACCTGAGGAGCCAAGCAGAGCTCTTGGGTATATTTTAACTTCTCACAGAGGGTCTCAAACCCCAGGAGGCTAGCAGAGTCCAGCTGAGGGCCTGTTATTATATTATGAACATCTGTGCAATCTACTGATAGAGATGTCTCACTTTTGCTTCCGAAATAGGTGGTGTTTTATTTTGTGGGTGGAGCTTGCAAGAATACTTCTACATTATTCCTTTTTTTCCAATATGACCCCTGATGCTAACTCCTAGGAATGGACAGACCTCAATCCAGTCTCTCTGGCAAAGTCCCATTTGTCACATATAGAAGTCTGGGAACTGCTATCTGATGAGTCACTAAAAATATGCACTGTATCCCAAATGTCCCAGCAAAAACAATTGGTCCACTGGGCTAAATTAGGTCACATTCTGAGAATTGTGTGGAAAGCAACCAGTCCCCCACCCATACAAAGGGATCACCCTCTACTCCATAACCATGGGAGCCTCAGTCCAGGCCCATCTCTCCCTCACACTGAAAATGCTGGTTAATGGTGTAACATTATAGTTGTTGTGACTCCTCTGGCTTCTCCTAAGAAAAGAGACAAGAGTGTGATCTGCAAAGGGCTGAGTTCCCTGTCCCTCTAGAGTAGCTCTGCATGTTTCATCTGCTAAGAACCCTTTCAGAATAGAAGCTAGCTACTAGAGTGGGTAGAGAAGTGAATTTTTTCTCCTGTGACAATTTTTTTAAAATTTTTGTCTGAATTTGTGCCTGGTAGTGGTGGTGGTTTTGTGAGTTAGCGTCTGTCGGGCCTTAGCCAGCTTCTCCGTCAGATGGCCTCTTTCCCCCAATTAATTCTCAAGTTGAGCACACTAAGCAGGCCAGCCTTCCCCTGCTGGTGTCTGCCCTGCTATGAGGAAGGAGGCAGCATATATGATGGTCCCCTTCTCTCAGATCATTCTCAGTTGGTTGAGTGAGAGAGGAGCCTAGTCCCACCCATTTTGCAAGGCTCCTGGCCCATGGCTCTTAAAGACATAGTGATCAGCTTTCCTCCCAGCACTATTCAGTCCTGAACAACTTTATCTCTACCAATATCTCCTAGGTCCATGTATATATATCAGACCTTTCAAAATCTTAAAGGGCCGTGCCACATGACGGGGTGGGCTGATCCCTAGGTACCACTACCCTTAAGGGACAGACTACCCCATCACACCTACCTGTTACAAAAAATGGACTAATCTTTATTGGATTACACATTTTAATAAATGGATTTAGTTTGTCTAATTCAGTTTAAATTTCACCTTAGACAAAATATATAGCAGTAAATAAGAACTGTGTCAGGTGCCCTGTGGGAGACAGACATCATGTATATTTGTATGCAGTTATAAGGCCAGTCCTACAGTCCTTATTCAGGTAAAACTCTCACTGAAACCTAAATAAGGACTGAAATCTAGGGCCCACAATTTGTGCTCTGACATGTTTTTCAAATGTATGCAGTGTTGCTGTAGCCGGGTGGGTCCCAGGATATTGGAGAGGGAGGTGGGGGAGGGAATATCTTTTATTGGACCAACTTCTGTTGGTGAGGGAGAGAAGCTTTTGAGCTTACCCAGCATTAGACTTCTGGCTGCCTAGGCCCTAACTGCTCACTGTTCAGGAAGCTGAAAGTGAGTAAGCCAATAACAGCTGTTTTCAATTGCAAATCTGAGCTTCTAACTTGGTTATAAAATACTCAGAAAAGCAGTAAATCACTAAAAACTGCCATTTACAACTACTGTTTACTTAATTTTTTTAAGTCAGAGCAATTGGCTTTACTCCGTGCTATATGTGAATACCATTTAAGTTGGCTCTGCTTTCAATTTAACTCTGTGACTTGAGGAACAGATGAAAAGAGCAATGAAAATGAACAGTCCCCCCCACCCCTTGCTAATAGTGGTGCAGCTCCAATCATGTTAGCAACACTAGGAGCACTGGTACAGATACGGCATTGGCAGCCACTGTTTTAGCAGGGCCGGATGCACAGTGACATTGACGAAAACAAGAGAAGAACAAATGTATGTCTAAGGGATTTTCAGAATCAAGAAGCAAAATCCTACAGTTGAGATAAATCTCCTACCGTTAGTGCACTTGTATAGCTACTTCTAATAGGATCAAAATGTTCACAGTGGTAAAACGTCCCATTTCCCCATCTATGTACTAGATGACAGCTTCTGTTCAGATTACTTACCTGACCCTTATACTATGCAAGGCTTTGTTAAGCAAGTAATCAGTGGGACAACTCATAGAGGAAGCCCCAATTCAATGTAAGGGTGACAGAATCTGGCTCTTACAAAACAGCTCAGCAATGCTTTCCAACAAATTCAGGAAAGCTGCATTTGAGCTGGGTTTAGTACAGCCCAGAAAGGAAATATTTCTAAACAGCTAACACATTCCAAACATTAGCAACAAAGTGCAGGCATGAAAAGCTTTCTCTTTGCTGAGTACTTGTGCAAAAGCAGACACTCCCAGAGTTGCATGTGCAGGAAGTACATTCAATCTTTTGATGAGAGTGAGGATTTTATACTTCTGGCACATTTTCTGCTCCGTGGCAAACACAGGGAGGCGATTTGCATTTGGGATGAGTGAGCCACGGCAGCAGTTGAATTTTGGACCATCTTAGAGGGGCTCAGATACCATGGTGCCGGGTGCAGTGTAAGTAGCTGCTAGTTAAGTAAGATATTACAGAAGATATTTTCAATGTCCCCCTTTGCTGATCTCAAGAGTGGATTTAACCTTCAAGAATTTTGCAGTCACAGGGCCTGACCCAACTCCTATTGAGCTCAATGGAATTTGAGTCTGACCCTCAAAGCATTGCCTGGGTGTTTGCCAGGAAGTATATGCAATGACAAGTGGAAATAAAGACAGAGGCTAGCTGAGCTTTGATGCTTCAGTGATGGCTTCTGTAGAAGTGAGGTTTGACATCTCAGCAGGGCTACCTCTCTGAAATCAAAAGTAAGTGGGTCCCCCTCACCCTTCAGTTTTTTTTATAGAGTTTTGTCAAATGTAATTACCCAATGGCTGGCTGGCTGGCTGCTTGTGGAAGCTTTAGTGCCTCTTACTGACTTATCCTCAGTTTCAATTTTTAGCCTGTAATTTACTTATCTTTCTTAGTAATTGGGTGAGGGAAACTCCAATGCCTCCATATTATTCCTTGAGATCACAAATGGATTAGTTTGGAATGTAAACATTCACCAGAAACATGGCTTTTTAACCTTCATGGAACACGTATCATTGGGTTCATTATTTATATAGTCCCCAAAGTCTGCTGTTTGTGCTGGAGATGAGAAGGAGACCGGGGCCTCAGATCCTCAGCTGCATCACAGCCACTTTGCACAACTCCAGTGCCACAACTAGCAGCTTAACTGGCCCAGGAAGGAGCCCTGTGTAGAGGGATCCTTGGAGGGCATAGAGCCGGTATAATGCCTCCTATGCCACAACCCTCCTTGAAGCTGATGTACAGGGCATGGCGGGTAGCTGCTGTAACACTCCTTTGCAGTCACAGGTAGCCAGTATACAGGAAAGCAGCCTTCAGCTTTCTCTAACTTGCATGGGGGGCTGGCTCAGCACATAACCCCGGGATAGCTTAATGCTGCCTTTGCACTCCCCTCCTGAGATGCACTGTGTGTGCCTCTGCCGAGCTGAGGCTCAGGGCCCAGATCTTAGCCTAAAAGAGGTTCTAATCTAAGTTCCTGAAACTTGCTGGGTATACAACACAATATCTCTGTTGAGAAGTGACATGCCCTCAAATCATCACTGGGCCTGTATAAAAGTGGGGCATTGATAGGAGGGAGTGAAACAAATGATGCATACATGCAAAAGATTATGGTAGACCTTACTGCTTCATGTAACTCCTACTGCACAACATCGTCTGATGGTAACTAGAGGCCATATTTCTTATCAGTTCTATAATGCTGGTGTCCATTCCATGCCGTGTCCTAGGGTACAGAGATGCCTCACTGTAGCACTGAACTCTGACAGAATATCTGTGGAGGCCCTTCCCTTGAGTACAGACGTTCAGAGGAGGATCCTCCAACAACAGCGATAGACGCTCCAGTAGAAAACCAAACACATGCTCCTTGCGCCGAGCATGCACACTCCTCCGTAACTCTCATCCCCCTCAACCAGGCCTTAAACACCCTTTGAACACCAGCTCTTCTTGAATACAATCTAAAGGCCAAACCCTGAGAGACACTGAACACCTGCAACTACCACCAACTGCAGTGAGTGTGCAAGTACCTAGCACCTCTCAGGATTGATCCCTTCATGTGTCACTGAAAAAGAAAGTATCAAATATCAAAGCTATTCACACTCATATATCGAGTGACCTCTCCTGGCTGATTCAGACCCTTCCCATATGCACAATCATGCTACAAAGTGTGGCCTGATTTGTTCTCACAACCATAATACAGATCTCTGTGTGTCTTGTAACTTCAAGAAGAAAGCATGTGATTTATTTTTCTGTTTATTTTTAATCAGTCCCCATCAGTTAAGTCATCTCAACCTCACACAGCCATGAAATATGGGATCTCGGCAATAGTTCAAAGCCGATTGGAGATAGAAAGGAGGACAGATATTTGCGGGGGGCCAAAGCCCAAGTGAAACATTGAGGTCAAGGAGCTCAACTGCGAACCCCAAGTCTGAGTAACAGAAAGCAATTTTGGACCCTAAAGCAGTGATAACTAACGTGACTAACAAACACTGGACAAAGCTGGAGGTGGCTATTCAATTGTTATGTGCAGTTTGGAATCTCATTGTTAGTTTTATAACTCACCTGATATGAGAGAGGAAACAATATCTCATGACATAGGCAAGTAGCTTACACGCTGAATTTGCAAATTGTGAAATATACAATATACTTTCAGTGAATATTTGAGCTCAAATACTTTTTGAAAGTATTTATGTTATTAAAGCTGGGCTGATTGGGGATGAACACAAAAAGGTGGTGAGCATGGGCCAATCAGAATTCACTTCTTAATCTAGATGAGCATTCATGGACATTTTTATCACTATTTGCTCACTTGTAATAATTAACTAAAGCTTATACTAGCAATCAAAATTTTGTCATAGGAACAGTTTTCATGACACATGACACTTTTTAACCTGCTTTTTGACCGTGGTAGCTGGATGTAGTCATTAACTGTGTAGTCCAACACTCCCACCCTCAAACCAAAAACTATAACAAAAGTAGACATGAACTCAAACCAGCCCCCAGCTCTGAAAAATGTTTGCAGTCTATGGGGAGGGGAGTCTGGAATCCAAGCCTATTTCTGAATCCAAATGGCAAACTATGTAAAGGGCTGACCCAAACCCTCAGATACAATACACATGTTTGGATGCTATCATGCAGATCTGAAATTTCTGTTTCTGGTAAGTGCTGTGACGCTGTCTGTTCGCACTTTGATTGGCTTCAACGCAAATGGAACTATCGGAAAGTAAAGGAAATAATTTTAGAACTGAACCTTGTACCCTTCATTTGTTTTCCTCAATCTTATACAGCAGCACCATAGAAACAGCCTTCTTCAATCCTAGGGGATTATTTGCATGCCATTTTTTAATATATATGGCTTCATATTACAACTCTCCAGCTGCTTTATAATTTAGTGTCAGGGACTGATGATCTTTGACTATTTATTTCTGTTATCATCTGGGTGCATTATTAACATGACTAATAGCAGTGTCATTTCAGAGAGATAACAGTGACAGAACACTGGTAAGGGTGAGAAAGTTACTTTGATAACAACCATTCACCTCTTTACCCTCACAGAGTTTAATATTTTGTCCCAAGATCATAGGAGATATACACTCAGCTGGACTGTGTGATCAGTTTCTAGGTGGAACTCCTAATTGATTTCAAAGGGGACCTCTACCAAAAAAAAAAAGGGATGGTACAATATGGCCTAGCTGTAACTAGCTAGCTTTTCTAACCAAAGTATTTGTATTATATTTAGTGCGTAACTAGGCACTCACAGATACCATGGTGACAAGTGCAGAATAAAACCACAGATAGGTAGATAATGTGGATAAATGACCAGCTTTTAGCATTAACCTCGTTGTATTCAGAAGACACCTATTTTGTACTTTAGGCATCAGTCATGACAGATCCATTTGTTGAGCTTCCTGAGAGAAAGCTTGTGCTTTTATATACATTAGCAGTACTTGAAGCTAGGCTTTGAAATAAATGGAGAGTAGGAATTTAATACAGCTGAATTCAATTCAGAGACTCTGGACAAAAATGTAAAATTGCCTGATGATAAAACTTGCCATCAGCTATACAGGACCAGATACTTGGCTGTGGCTGAGGAATGCAGAGTGCAACTCAGGAGGTGACGGGGCGCATATGCAAAGATGGTGTATTATTGACCTTTTGGACACCCTGATCCTGCACTGGCTGTAACCTGGTCTGGTCTTCCAGCGCAAATTAGAACAGCCTGGATGCTAGGACACAACACTATGCCAGCCAAGCCTCTCTCTGCCACGTTCAGGGCTGCTTTGGAGCAAGGTTAGGGTTAGAGACTGCTCCGATTTCCACCCCCAGCTGTTCACACATCTACTCCAGTATCTTTTACTGCAAATAGCTTCAGCACTGGAAACAATAGAACAGAAATGTGACAAAGACTGCACAGAGGTTCTGTGATTTCCCTTCTTTTGTGTTTTCATTAATGTTTGGAATGACCCATACGATAACTAATCAACAAGTGCCTCGCTGTTCTAGAGCTTACCTCACCAAAATGTATGTTTGACGGGCTGTAAGTGGTGCTAGGAAGCTTAATGTGCTTTTAGGAAGACACGTCCTTTATGGAGGGCCATATTCTCCACTCTGTTATCACAAGCAGAGAAGAGACAGGTTCAATAGAACCGTCTAGGGAGGACCTAGTCAGGTGAAGAGTCAAATAAGGCAGGGAGCTCCATGATACGTTCCACTCTCACCCTGATCCCATGGAAGCCTCTCGGTGGGAACCGTTCAGTGACATAGGAAAGACGGCTTCAGCCTGTTGCAAGCACTGCTTGTGAACCTTGCTGAGGTCCTGTCACTTAGTGTATGTCTGCGCTGCAATAGAGGTGTTATTGCAGCTTTGGGTAGGTAAACCCACATTAGCGTTAATCTAACTAGTGTGGATAAAAATAGCAGTGAAGATGTGATCGCATGGGCTTCAGTTAGGACTGTACAAGCACGCCAAGGACACTGGACACATACTCACACAGCTGTTAGCCTGTGCTGAAGTCTGTGCTGCTGCATCTTTACTGCTATTTTTGTGTGAAGAGGTTGGCTGATGGAATCACAGCGCTATTGATCTGACCTTTCTCTAGGCCTGGCTAAGCCCAGCCTGTAGATACATCTCTTTGGGAGTGCAGATGGAGCTCTCGTGGATGTAGTTCAATAGCATTCTGGGGATGAGGATCCAATGAGCAAGAGATCTACACCAATCCTGTTGTCTGTTGACACTTTCTGAATCCCTAGGATGGTCATGGGGAAGGGATTTGTTGAACACTTTTAGGAAAAGGCTTGTAGCGAGGTTGTTTGTCCAGTCAGTAGGCCTAGTGGTCTGGGCCTCCGACTCTAGTCTCTCTTTCAGTTCAGTGTGTTCTAGAACTACTGGATGGGGTCTATCTGGGTTGGCTTCCTTGCCAGTAACTCATAGTCCTGCCTGTCCCAGGGCTAGGAGTAGGGGAATCTGGGATGGGTAGGGGGACCAGGTCCTCCTGCTCCACTGGGTCACAGCCCAGGGCTCTGAAAGTGAAACAGCGTGTGATAGCCTGGGTTCAGCCCACCTCCTGCTCACCTTCCCCTGGGCCAATGCCTACCACACCCAATGCCTCCATGTGGGGCATGCCTGCCATTGGGTAGAGTCTTCTGCTTCACATTCCCACAATCTAGAGGCTGATGCAGGTGTCCTTTTGGTGCTCCTTACATGGTTCTTCTTCTCCTGCTGCAGCGCTACTAAAGGAAATGACTTCTCTTTCCCCATCTTGCCTGGACTGCTGGAGTTCTTGTTATATTGACCTTTTCCCCAGGAGCATGCTTGGCAGTTTCTGAGGGGAGAAACTTTCCTTGCCCAGTACTGCTTCAACCCTTTCCTATCTCAGCCTTAATTTGGGGTCTGTAAACCCCATCACAGGACACTAGAATCTTCTGCTGGTTATATCTTGCAAAAATATATATTGTGCAATTTCCATAGGGTTTGTCTTGAAGCCATCTATTGATGTCACTAAATATTTTTAAATCTATTCATTATTGGAATGGTGGGAGCTACTTCTTGATGATCTAGAAATTGATCTAGGAAAACATAAACCATGGGCCACCTTGATTACATCAAACTCATTAGCACTACAAAAGTGATTTTTCCTTCCTTCTTGTCAACTGCTGAAAATAGCCCACTTCCACCTTAATTGAATTGGCTCATTAGCACTGACCCCCCCCACTTGGGAAGGCAACTCCCATCTTTTCATATGCTGTCTATTTATGCCCTACTGTATTTTCCACTCCATGCATCCGATGAAGTGGGCTGTGGCCCACAAAAGCTTGTGCCCAAATAAATTTGTTAGTCTCTATGGTGTCACAAGGACTCCTTGTTGTTTTTGCTGATACAGACTAGCACG
Organism: Mauremys reevesii; assembly: GCF_016161935.1. Classification (NCBI taxonomy): domain Eukaryota; kingdom Metazoa; phylum Chordata; order Testudines; family Geoemydidae; genus Mauremys; species Mauremys reevesii. The sequence continues at coordinate 32,497,483 of NC_052633.1, read as the reverse complement.
GCTACCAGTCTGTAACCTATAAACCATCCTGAAGCTCAACCCAAAGCTTAAAAATCTTGACCCAGACATTCTGAGGTTCACCAAACATTAATTTTGATCATCTTCATGTAACACACAGTAGGTCGCAGAGATATATGTGCTTAGATAACCCACTGTCAAGAATCCAGAAATGTCAATGTCAGTGTGTGATTTAGGAATTAATAAATATAGCAAATCATGTTAGGGGGGTGGGACAACTCATTCCATGTGAATCACAGTGACATGTTCCTGATCATGTTGTTACAGATGCCGGCATAAAGAAATACAGGGTCATTTCTGAAGCATAACCTTTCCAATCTCTGGTATTAGTGAGATTAGTCAAGATTCAATTTTAGGAAATCACAGACTCTTTTAGTTTAAATTAACAGATTATTGTCTTGTCATTTCCTAAATCCATCCAGTTTGGTCACGTTCATCTTGCCTATGGGATTATGGAGCCTCAACCTGTTGACTCTGAACACACCCATATACAGAAATGAGAAATTAATTTACGTAACCTATATTTCTGTAGCAGGAACCTCAAAGCCAAAGAGTTTTACTAGTAAGAACTTGCTTGGTGCATTGTTGATACAGGCATTTGAGGAGCTTAATGTGCAAAATTTATGATCATAAGAATTGAGAGAGTAGCTGACAAGGGCTAGCTATAAAATGAGTTGTTACTGGAATCCTTGCGGTATTATTTAAAAAGGAGGAAAGGTACAAAGGTTCCAATAATGGGTAAAGCTCAAACCACTGGCTATTGTTATGATATGTATTTGTTTGTTTCTTTTTCCACAGCAAATTGTCATCTCTCTCCAAAATATATAATGTTCTGTTATTCAGCTTCAAATGTATTTTTGATGGTTCTATGAGCCATAGTATGATGTGAACAATTTTGACTTTTTTTAGTTTAGAGGTTGGAATACTCATACAGTTCAGAGAAAAGAAAGAAATAGCTCAAAATGATGGTTATTACAGCTGTAACTCCAATGCAAAGATTGCCAGCCCTGTGCCAATTGTAAGCTATTTTTCAGCACAATTGATTCTTGTACACTATGCTGCTAGGAAATGGTTCAAAATGTACATCATGGGGTCCAGCTGGTATGGTATTTATGTTAGCAATTCATTTTTCTTGTGTTGCCTCACTGATATTTATATTTTCAAACTGCGTATAAGACATTTAAATTAGATCCAACAGAAGATCTTTTTCTTTAAAGTAAGCAGTGTGGAAAGGATTAACTATTATTATTTTTTCATTATTATAACTGAGCACATAACCCTGAGGGAATAATTTTTCAGTTAGTTCAGCCTCTTTTTCTGTTGAAAAAAATATTGAAAATTATCAATAACATGTTACAGTTTTCTCAAGTGGGTTCATTATTCAAAAGTATTTGTTGAAATGGATTCATTTATTTACAACTATTGCATGGTTCACAAGCCACTAGTTGCAAATGTTTAATAAGCAAAATTTGAAGCTCAGGCTGTGTCAATGTTTTGACTGATCACATTGATCTCATGGTGGTGTTTCTGGTCCCTGAATATAACTCTTAGAATCAGGAATCCAGTGTGATTTTTTTAAAGATTAAAATCTGTTTCTGTGAATAGTCTCTAGTAGTCACTTAGTAGGGTCTGTCTGCACTGCAATTAAAAACCTGTGGCTAACCCATGCCAGCGGACTCAGGTCTGTGGGGTTGTTTCATTGCAGGGTAGACTCCCGGGCTTGGATTGCAGCCCATGCTCTGGGACCCTCCCACCATGCAGGGTCCTAGAGCCCAAGCCTGGAAGTCTACCCTGCAATGAAACAGTCCTGCAGCCTAAGCCCTGCAAACCCGAGTCAGCTGACACGGGTCAGCGGTGAGTTTTTAGTTACAATGTAGACATGCCCTTAAACCGGCAATGGTCCCAGCACAGATTATAGAATATCAGCCTTGATGATCACCGTGCAGCTCACACCCCATTTCCCTCATGTTCAGGCTAGGGTATCTGTCATATGCAGGTGAAATTATGCAGCTTTGTTGCATGTGTAGTTGTTTTCTACTCTGGCCACTGCAGGGAGCCCCAGGCCCTTTAAATCACCAGCCTGGGGAAGCCAGGCTTACTTTCACCTCTGGCTTACTTTCACCTCTGTGTTACATCATTATTTAGTCAGCCTTACTCAAGCTCAGTAGAAGTGTTCCTGATTAAACACTCAGTTGCAAGCTGCTAAGAGAGTGGTCAGAGAAAAGCCAAAATCTTACTTCAGTGAAAAGATGAATGATCTATTCCTGCTTCAATTACAGTTGGATATGTAGGCCAAGATTTTCAGACATAGTAGCCTGAATTTAGGCTCCTAAATCTTGGCCAAGACACTAATTACAGATTAATGAACATTCATGACACGGTAATGTCTCTCTCCTTAGAGGTTTAGGGCCACATTAATACTCAGATAAGGTGTGCATTACACCAGATGTGATTCCATTCATTGAAACGGGCCTACTTGTGCAGTAATGTAATGTTTAGAAAATTAGAATCTAATCCATAATTAGTAGAATTCAACAATGTAGACCTAGGTACAGCTTGAATACCTTGACATCTCAAAGTGCTTTATTACACAGAACTGATGAACATCTGTCATTTGGTAGACACCCAGCTATCATTCCATGCCAGCATACTCAATGACAGCTTCCCTGATACTGAAGTCGAGTTTCTTGTTGCTGGTTTTCTGCGGAGTAGTTTGGCGGTATAGAAATCTATTCCTCTGATGATAAGTCAAAACCACAAGACAAATCTGTTATCAGAAACACTTAAACAGTTTTCTTAAACATGGTTTTAACAGTCAAGGTTGCCAAAGAAACATGCATTTTGCTTAGATTTCATACTGAAATTTCAATAAAATGCATGTCCCTAATTTGCCAAAGCACTTAAGCACCTGCTTAAATTTAAGTATACGTGCAAATACTTTCCTGAATGAAGATCCTTTCCTGCATTTGCTGTGGTTAGAATATACTCATTTAACTAGTAAAATACCACCCAAGGGCCAGATTCTGTCACTTTTACTCTCATTGAGTCGAAGATTCATAGATTTTTATGGACACTGTGATTAGCTATAAGATTTCCTTTAGTAATTACTTCATCAAGTCCAAGCAGTGAAATCAGTAGGACTAGTTGTAGAATAAAGCACTAATCAATGTGACAAGTATCAGAGGGGTAGCCGTGTTAGTCTGGATCTGTAAAAGCAGCAAAGAATCCTGTGGCACCTTATAGACTAACAGACGTTTTGCAGCATGAGCTTTCGTGCATCCGAAGAAGTGGGTATTCACCCACGAAAGCTCATGCTGCAAAACGTCTGTTAGTCTATAAGGTGCCACAGGATTCTTTGCTGCTTTTAATCAATGTGAGTAAACGTGGAAAAATCTGTCCCTAAATGTTTAGATTAGCTATAGATAGGAAGAAACATAACCTAATTTATGGAGCTATAGCTCTAACCTGTTTTACTGTATGTTTAGTACCATATACATTATGCTTTACAAAGATCAGTAATAAAATGATTCAGTGAACGAGAATAATAGATGAATAAAAGGTTAGGAATAAATCCTTCTTCTAAAAAGGCATGTACAAACCACATAATAAATATATCCCAGAGGAAAAACTTGAAATGACAAGTCCACACATCTGCTAATCTATTAATTTCGTGCAAAGTTTAGGTATCTTTAAGGTTTATCTAGCATTCAGAACAGAGTGTCCAGGGTGGAGAGATCAGAACTCTGTAAAAAAACATTAAAACATCAAAGGGATTTTCAGTCCAACACAAAGTTAGAAGGAAATTAACAGTAACAGTTGCTGGCTATATTCCATCTTCAGATATAAATGTTGTGGCATGCACAATGTTTTTAATAAGAGCTGAACCTTAATATTGTATATGAAGAGTTGGACAGAACTTCTTACAAAAACGTGATTTAATCTAGGGGGTAAAAAAAATAAATTTAAAAATAAGCACCCATTATATATCTACAAGGTGTTCTGCCAATGAGCTAGCTTGATTAACTAAATGCTACAATGCTCCTTAAAGAAACATTTTAAATTCAATACATATAAAGCTCATATGGATGAATCTAGGGAAATGGAATCCTTGCACTTCTGTAGGTTTAGGGACTTTTCGGTAGCAACCTTCATGGAACTTGGAGGGAGCCGCACAGGCTGCAGAATGGAAGGGTCTAGGGAAGGAGGCAGGAAGTCATTCTGTGAGCATATAGCTGCAATTGAAGCATCCCTGTAAATAGTTCTCTTAAGAAAGAGCCAGTTTCATTTTACAAGCATGAAGTCCTTATGTGTTATTATCCAGCACATGGGACACAAAACACTTCCTTACACTGGATGAAATCCTGACTATTGAAGTCAATAGCAAAGCTTCCATTGACTTGGGAGAAGCCAAAATTTCATTTATATTTATATGTTTATATTTCTTGCTCCCCTCACATGGGCAGGGAGCAGAGAATTCTTCTTTGTTTGTTTTTGTTTTGCTGATGCAGGCCCTTAAGTGCCAGTCTCTGAAATATTTTCTTAAGCTTTTCTAGGTGTTCAAGATGCAATAGACGTTGGTACAGTGTTGGCATATGTGAAACATTGAGGGTCTATGATTAAACTTAACTTTTGTTGTGTTGGAAACAGGAAAAATGTGTGTCTAAAACTGATATTCTTTCAGAATGAAATAATTAGACACAGCAAAAAGAAACTCTCTGTTAGACATTGAAATGCACTTTCTGTACACAGTGACACCTTGTGGCTTTCTCATGGACTTCTCCCTTCTATAAATCTGAAGAATTCTCTTCACTTGACCAACTGCAAATTCTGTGGGAGGAAGTTTCTCTCTAAATTATGCCTGATGTTTCAATGAATTGTTTAGCTTGATAATTTATCTCTGCTAGTAAGACATTTTAAACTGTATCCTGCACACAAGCTGACATGTTAGAGACATGAAAAGAAAAACGCTTTCACTTATTCCAGTTTCACTCATTTATCACTCCCTAACTGAAAGGCAATTCCCTTTATTTCACACAAAGGGAGATTGTGCTGCTTTGAGAACTGCTAAGAGGCCTTAAATTCAAATTAGCAATGTTTACATTGTGATTTAAAGCCAGCCTCTACATCAATTATTACAACAGGAGATTTATTTTAAAATAGTGTCTCTCCTCATCCCTTGAGTTGATCTCTTCTTCACATAAGAAATACTAAGCCTGTAATTGCTCCCATATGACTGATTAGTGACTTTATGTCAGGAGACTGCTCTTATATTTGAAAAATCTCCTAAAGATACAAGCTTTGCCAACAGTCTTTCTGAGGCTCATTCTATTGTAATTAGAGCTGACCAAAAATTGGCAAAAAATAAAACTGAAAACATTCCATCAATTGTTTTTGCCATTTTTTGTGAAATTTTTTTATTACAATTTTTGTTGACATTTCAGTTTTTTTTGACTAGCTCCAATTCTGATGCACATCTGCTAAGCATCCTAGAGGACTCTAAGACCCCAGTGTTCGTAATCTTAATAATCCTTAACACAAACTTTCAGCTGTTTTGGGCAGAGACTAAAAAATGTTGCCCCTTGCTCTCCTCTACTTCAGAGCCAAAATCTAGCCCTTCCCCCTCTGATCTAAAGTAAATTAAAAAACCTTATATTTAAAACAATGAGCATATAGAGGGGGTGAAACCGTGATCCTACCACATAGGCCAGCCTTTTACCAAATGTCTCTATCAGTTTAAAGAGATCAACAAGGAAAGAGTTGGATTAACAGCAGAGGGGGTGGCAAAGTGGGCAAAAGAGACCACCAGAAGATTCTCACCATTATATCACCATTTCTCTCCATGTTTAGGACTCCAAGCTTCCCACCTCTAGAGGGACAGTGGATGAGATATATCACTGGGACTACTTGCATGAGTAAATGCTCGCCAATGCCAGTAGGAATTGCTCAACATAAGTTCTGTGCAAACACTGTACCCATGCATGTATGCGTACATGCTTCCTGACTGTGCATTTTAAAGAAACTCTTAATTTACAAAGTGGTTAGTAAGATGGGTGAAACACAGAAGTTGTGCCTATGCTGTCGAGTGCAATCTAGAGTGTCCAGGATGGCAGGTAGACTCTTGGGGTGGCATTAAGTAGATGGCAAAACACAAAGAAGTGGAGAGGACAGTGAAAAAGCCCAGGCTCAAATGATTATGGGAATTATCCTGGATTTACTCCAGTGTAACTGATCAAAGTTTGGCCCATCTGGGGAAGAATTAGAAGATGACAACAAAAAGCACAGAAAGAAGATGACATTTTTGTACCTATTATAAGAAGTCATCTGTGGGTGTGTGGTGGGGGTAAAACTATGGGCCTGATTTACCACTGTGATATTCCAGTTTTATGCCAGTGTAACTCCATTGCTTTCCATGAGCTACACTAGAATAAAGCTGGAATATCATAGTGGTGAACTAGGCACTATGACTTCTCTCTGAGGGTCTTGTGTTATAAACAAATGCATCAAAATTTACTTTTGAGATTGAAGATGGCTCCATATTCCCTTTAGTCTCAGTATGTATGTCTTAGGGGAATGTTGATCCTTGTAAATTATGAAAGAGGGTTTTGTTTCACATCTAGAATTATTATGCTGTCATCCCCGAGTCACTAGGTATTGCTGCCCCTCTTATGCAGCCAGCACTCCTACCAGATTTTGTAGAGAGACTCGCTCCCATGGGGCTGTCTTTGCAGCAGACACTAGCATGTCTAGAGGAAATGGCTCTATTGTATTTTTTTGTTTTAAAGTTAATTTTAAAAATTGCTATGAGATGGGATTTATTCTAACAAAGAGCATGGTTGCTCCTGGTCGGCACTGCTAACGTTTACTCCTTAATGTCTGATGCCGGAAATGCAGAACTAGGCAAACATGATCAGGCTAATTTATCTGGAGGCAAAGCTTTTAAATGGGCAACCAGCTGGTCCATCTCTGACCTATGGCATTGCTGGTGTTAATGGGTCTTAGAAACCATCTGGCAGGGATAAAGAGCCAGGAGGTTCTGGAGTTATATGCTGTACAGAGTGGGGCTGTGTTGAGGTTGATTAGGTATGGGGACACTTCAGCCAACTGTGTTTGGGCTGGTGTCTGTTGTGCAGAGTAATATGTAAATATTAGAGCTAAATTAACAATACACCAGGGCACATGCATTTCTCTCACATACAGCCAGAGTCATCAGGCTATATGATGGAGAAGTGCAGATAGGTTAGGGAGATTAAATCTAGCCTCCTGCCTGGGATTAGAGCATGAGATTGCAATGCAGAGCCCCTCCATGCCACTTGATCTGTGCCAACTCAGATCCAATGGTCCATCCCCTGGCCTGCCCCTGTGCAGCTCTCCACAGTAGCTTATGCCAGACTTTCAATGGAGACCCCTTCCTCAGTATTCAAGGAGTGCGCTAGCACCATTACATTGCAGCTCTTCCTGCAGGTCCCAACAGTTTTTGCCTTATGGAAAAGTCCTATAGAATTTAATAGAAAATTGTACGTTTTTTCAGTCGGCTTTTGGACCATCCTAAATGATTGAAGAGAGAATTCTATCCTTGGCATAGCATTCTATAATATGGTAAAAACTGTGTAGAAAGAGTGTAATTCTCTGTGGGCCGGTAACTGTGGTATTTCAGTTTTATGCTGAAATCAACCCCATTGAAGTTACATTGACATAAAGCTGGAGAATCCTCTCCTACAAGTAGTAAATTCTGTAAAACACAGGTAGATGTCTGTGGGTTCAGGAGTAGGGGTCTAGATTGAATACATTACTTTACAGCAGTGCCTGGATTTAATTTGAGTCATTAAGTATGTTTTAACTATTTTTATTTTAAGTAAGGCATTCAGAGGCCTTGGTACCTAAAACATACAGAATATTTATTATTATTTCTTTTAGAACAGGCAGCCTAGTCACTAGCTTAGAAAATCCATGGCATGTAACTTTGTATTAGATTCTAGTGTCATGACTTTTGTAAAGGCCACCAACAGTGATATACTTTATTCAATGTATTAAAGCAATACTGATTAAGGCCCTGACCCTGGAAAGTGATCAATCCTTGCGGAATCTCATTGGTCCCAGTGGGGCTCAGTACAGGCCTAAGTGTTCTTACAAGTCAAGCTCTTGGCAGGATAAAGGCCTAAAAATGACAGGCAACTTGGGTCACTGACTCCTACAGGTTCTTAGCAATAATCAGCCAACTGTGCCACTGTGTTACTTACTCTGTTCTCTCAGTTCAACATCATTATGCTCTAGAAATCCCCTGTGCACACAAGGCACTGATCCATACAGTCTCTCCTAGCCTAAACTCCAGGAGCTCCGTTGGTGAAGGTGCCTGACTCAACACACTACAGTAGGTTTCATATGCTACCAACCTTCCGCCAGTACATTGTAGAAGAAGCAAGGGAAGAATGGCCTGGGCTGGTGCTTCTACCCTATATTTTTATTAATATTTCCTGTACAAATCGTGTTATTAGGGTTCCCTGTAAGACCAGGCAATAATTTAGATGCTGATTAGAGTATGAAATGCAGTGGAACTGTAGAATACTTACTCTCTTGTCAGCCCTAGAACAAAGGAGGAAAAAACTGCCTCCAGCTACACTTACCCTGGCAGCTGGGATATTGTAGTTTAATGAGGCACTTTTTCAGTGCAGAGGTTTACAGAGGCACACACTAATGCTCAGCAGGATTTGCCGTATTTCTTAGTAATTAAATGAAATTACATACGCCTCAGCAGTAGAGTTTTCCTGGAGAGACATAGACGAAAGGAAACCAGACAATTCACTTTATCAAAGTGTTTCACATGTTTGCCTGACTAGATAGTTTTCAATTTCTTAGCTCAGTCATGCAACAAGATAACTTGAGAAGTGGTTAGAGCAGCATGGAAAATCCTCACTGCAGGTTAAGAGCAGAGAATGTAACATTTTTGAAATTGGCTTGATTTTTTTGGTTGTGTGGAAAATAAAGGCCGTTTTGGGGGCAGAAAATAAATAATACTAAGACATTGAATTTCTAAGTTACATTCCATCTGAAATGCTTTCTGAACACCAGTTAAAGTAGCTGTATAACTTCCCCTCGAAACAGGTAGATAGGTATCACTCATTTTATTGAGGGGAAAACTGAGGCACACAAAGGGAAGCCAACATTTTCAGAAAATTGCACATTCATCTGCTCCCATAGGTGGCACGAGAAATGACCAGTTATATCAGAAACTAGTCATTTGCTCATACAGTTACTGAGATTGTATGTTTAACTGCAGCTATTGTCTGTACAATTTAGGTGTACAATTGCAGATGCAGTTTTCTGAAAACATGGGCCTAAGGGACTTTCATAAAGTTACACAGAAAATCCTAACAGACCATGTCCACCGAGTGCCTGAATCAAGGCCTTCCATGTACCCTAGTGAGAGAGGCTTCCTTTGCCTCATTCACACCCCAAGATGGTCATGTTGACATAAAGAACTAAGAAGAAGTGAATCTTTTTTTTTTCTTCCACCTAAGAAAATGATACAATTTCAGCACAAGTCAAATTCACAGACATCAGCATTTGGTCCATTTATTTCACATAAAAATAACCAATTCATATTTGCTGAGAGACACGGCATTATTTTGCTGGAAAGAAATTTTGACAAGTGAATACTAATGAAACAAAAAGTGGTTGGATGAGTTTCCAGGAGCGGTAACCTTTGATTCGCTCTAGTTTAAGATTTAAAATCCCTTCCAATGTAACGTTTCACATAATAAGCCAGATTCCTGGCTCTGTTCCACCTGCTTTGCTTGTTCCAGTGTCACAAAGTAGCAGAGCTGGCACTAGGCATAAGCCGAATATACAGTTGCTTAGCGCTCTGAGCAGCTCAAGGGGGCCCCCTATTAATTATTAGTATGTGTTGTGTGTGTATGAGGGAGGGTATTTCTGCTTAGGGCCCCCAATGGGCTCGCACCGGCACTGCAAAGAAGCCAGAAACCCTCCAGCTGATGATTCCCCCAGCCCCATTGAAAAGCGGGCATATCTGGAGGAGGATTGAAGGATGGCACCACAGACTGGTGGCTGAGCCTCTTCTCCATGTGGCAATGGAGGGATGTGCATGTAAAAAGGGCTTGAGGGATGCTCCAGGCCATTAGCACCATATCCACTGTGCACCCAAACCAGCCATTAGCTATCCAGACCCATTTCCCTGGGTCCATCACTTTGTTTAGCACCACTGTGTCTTCTCTTGCAGTAGTAATGTATGCAGGCACTTCTCACTGCATGGAAAAAGCCAAGCCCAAATGGAGGAGTAGTGAAATCGGACTGCAGCTGCTTCAGAAACAGACAGACAGATGATTGGAGCTGCTCAGAAAATTTTCCTGTGGAAAATTTTGACCTTTTAGTGAAAACAAAGCACAAAAAAATTCAGCCAAAAAGTGAAAGGTTTTATTTTTCAGCCTAAAACTACTTTTCAGTTATGGTTTTTCAATAACAAAATTAACTTTTCCAAATAAAGCAGAAACTTTTAATGAACTTTTTGGGGGTCAAAATCCAATTTTCCATCAAAAAACAGTTTCAACAGAATTTTTTTCAACAAGTCTTACTGACTAAACTGATGAAATAACTAATTTATTTTGGAGTAAAAAATGTCGGCCTTGCCTCTGGGGATTAAGTTTCTGACTGCCATTAACATTGAGACGCATGTTGATCAAAGTAATGAATACACTCTCAGCTTGTTAAGAGTTTACAATTATTTTGTTCATTATAAGTTAAACCCTGTTTTCCTCTAATATTAATGCTGTCCTCTAAACACCACACGAGATGGGCATGTTCAGGGTTCTTCGCTCAGACCCCCATTCCCCCTTCTCCCTGTTTCCACTAGAAAATTGGGGGGAAATGTTTTAACAAGGTAAAAATGAGTGGAAGTAGCACTTTCCCTTTTCAAAGTAGCACTTTCTCTCATTTTGGCTGGTCTGTCTCTTTAAATGAGAGAAAGAAGCACCAAGTGACACTGACTTTTTTCCTCTGGGGGAAAAAAATTAGAAAATGACTGCAAGTGCTTTATTTTCCGCTTCGTTTCACTCTTTCACACCTTTCCTTTTTCTAATGGGAAAAGGGCGTTGAAATTAAAAAAGCAAGAGAGTACAATTTTAATCTTCAAAGTAAAGCAAATGAACCCAACCAAAATTAAATGAAAATTTTTGAAATATGAAAATTTTTCACTGGGGGGGGGGGAACCCAACAGTTTCAACCAGCTCAACTCCTGAGTCCCAGTCCAGCAAATTTATCCTTCCTCTCTGCTATGTTATAAACAGTTGGGCTGCCCAGGCTGACCCCAGGGCAGAAATTGATCCTTTGTTGTACAGGAATATTGCAAGGGGCAAGGTTGCCAGGAGAGTCTAGTGTGACGCAATTGTGCCTCCTAGTGGAGTAGAGTGAACTGCAGGCACGTGCACACATTCCTCAGCAATTATACCTGCCACTCACTGAGCTTTTTCTGTGCCGGCAGCTGCTCTCTGCAACCTGTTCTGCCTTCCCTGTGCCCAACTGAAAACTGGAGCAGAGGTTTTCATTTGTTCTTACGAGTGGAGGAGGAAGCAGATTACTTAGTCTGACGAGATATGATTTTGCAGGATGACTCCATTGGGGAGCCCACCGGTGAGATCAGAGGCCAAGACATTTACAATATGTCACCTTGTGCCCTGCACAGTCGCCATGAGTGCATTAAGTCTATCCGATGGGAGAAGAGGGAAGGGAGGCAGATGTGTAATGCTCATGTTTCCTGTCTCCATTCTCATTCTAAAGAGACCACATTGCTCTCTGCACAGGATGGTCATGTTTCTTTGCAAAACTAATAGGGATTTGCTTGGAAACTGATAATCAAATATAGCTGTGGTCATTCTGACTGCCACCCAGAGCATGGCCAGCTTCTAACCTCTTTTATAACAGGGTGACTCTGGTGTAACTCAACTAACTGCATGCTGATGTGGGTATGAGGATATGTCTGTGCTAACAAACATTAGAAATTGATCTGCACTGAAGACTTTCAGTAAAAGAATTCCCCAATGTGTCTCTCTCCATTTTGCAGAAATGTCACTGGGCCAAATCTTGCACCTTTCCCTCAAATGCCAGTGACAGTGAGTGAGAGTTTGCAATGAGCAAGACTCTGATCCTGAAATGGGATCTGGGCAGCCAGACTCCTGCATCTGTCTGGACCCCCCTTGATTTCAATGGAGCTCCACAAAAGTGCAAAGATCTATCTTCATGAATCTCACTTCAGGATCAGGCCTTATCTAAGACTGTTATTTATGTAGATAGGCTGATAAAAGTGCCCATCTCAGGGCTTCAGGTTTGAGCCCTGGGTTTATAAAAATGGAACCCTGCTCTTTCTGAAACCACTGAGCAACGTGAAGCCCTATATTTGAAGTCTTTGTTTACTCTGGCAGAGACTGAGCTTTACTTAATTCACGTGAATTTAGAATCCCTTGAACTTCAAATGTTAAGAGTCGACAAACTCTTTCCACCTTTCTTCAGCACAGGTGTGGTAAAATCAAATCAAACCTTCACCACTAATTTCGAGTGCATCTGCTTTAAAATATCTTAGGTACATACAAGTCTGTTCCCAGATATCCAAATCCGTTTCTAATATGCCACATTAAAATCCAGTATGAAAAAATGCCATATGTTCAGATTTAAAATGTAATAAAATGATGTATTGTTGTATGATGGAAGAACACAAAAAATACTTACAAATAACAGAGTGTGATGAAATCTGTAAGGGAAATTATATCAGGTGTAAATAGCCTGAATTTCAATTCATAAAAGCCTGACCAAAATAATTTTCATTCTTAATGAGCTAATTGTCAGGGTATTAAATGTGAGTCCAAATAAATGTCTTTTTTTCTGAATAATCATAACAGACCTTGGGTGAAATCCTGGCCCCACGGTAGTTTTGTCATTAACCTCAGTGGGGCCAGGATTTCACTTTTCATTATTAATCAGCTCCAATATTTATAACTTGTTTTAAATCATTCCTTGAACTCTGTCAAAGGGAGATAGTACCCAAAGAGCAATTTAGTAATGATATCAAGCTACCCACTCTTAACTCCATCACCACTGCCTCTCCAACCATGGCTCCCTCTTCTTTCTTCCCTTCACCTCTCAACTCATTGAATGCACTGTTTGTGGCTGCTCCCCCAAGCCTGTCTCCTTTAGCTCTAAGCTGGATCCCCTCCTTTCTGTTTCCTGATCTCCCCACTCTACTGAAATTGCAAACACAATCAGGTTATATGATTTCAGGGACTTAATTAAAAAATAATTGAATGGATTTTCTTCATTCCCAGATTTTCACAGAGGTGCTATGCTGGATATTTGGTGCTGATTGCATTAGAGTAACTAAGTGGCTTTTTCTAAACCCACACATGGTCAAATCCTGTTCATATTACTGACTTCAGTGTAAGTGCTGCTGTGAGTAAGGTGAACAGGCTAGTTTAGCAGCAATGTCCATTGCTGAGAGGTGTAATGTGACCCTGCTGAAAAGAACGGCAAAAGTGCAGGCTCTGTTGAGTAGAGCTGTGCAAGCCTTAAGTAATGAAACTTGAAACCAGACAAAATGTTACTGGTTGCAGGTTTTGTTCCCAGCCCAAGGTTCAGCTCAAGTTTTGTTGCGAGATTCACAATCTTGAGCAGATTTAAGATGGAATGTCACCAAACTCAGCTTTCACTAGCCTTTGTTCTGAGCTTTGGATTAATTCAAACTCCAGCTCAGAATGAAACACAGGGTCCTGATCATGAAAATCCTTGACACACTCAATTCCCATTGAAATCAAATGTCTCTCTTACCCACATTAATGATTTCCTATTTAGTGATTTCAATCTTTAGCTCTCAAAGAGCTCTACGAAGAAGTGTAAGTATCCCTATCCCCATTTTATAGACAGGTAACTGAAAAATAACTTACCCCAGGTCACACAACAGGCCAATGGCAGGAACAGGCCCCATGACTCTGAGCCTAGCACCCTATCTGCTGGCCCAAGGCTGCCCCTTTCTTTAGGAATGAACTCTAATATTTAGGGCCTGTTTTAATTCACCCTTTATACAGTGAAATATCAGTACTTTTAATGCATGTCTTATGCAGTAATATGTGAAGAAATTGCAATTAATCAGTTAATGTTTGTGTGGTTCTCAGATATCAAAGAGATGAGCACCATAGAAAACACTATAAATAAATTAATTAAATAAATTCTTCCTGGCTCTGATACAATAATCTCTCTCTCTCTCTCTCTCACACACACACACACACACACACACACACACACACACACACACACACACACACACACCCCTGTTTTCTCTTCAGGTACACATGCACAAATTCACCAGACTTTAGTGGGAAGTGCACAGGGGCATTTTAGGCTGGAAGATCTTACGGTGGGGCCCATGTGTCTTAATGGTGAGAGATTTGTCGCACTATATTTTAATGTCACTTTATTTTAGAGCTATATAATTATGTGGCGTCAAAGGTCTTGCCCAGTAAATAGTGTAGTAATTGGCGAATCATCCTTGAGGATTGACAACTTACTTTTTGACCACTAACAACATGCAAGTTGTGACAATAGAAAGATAATTAAATCTTATGCAACAGGGCCTAAACTGATTGCAACTAGGTGTTAGGATGCAATTGACCTCCTATCCCATGCACAGCATTGCACAGTGTAACATAAATTATAGGAGGTATTTACTTTCTTTAGAAGTACTAAATTTAGGTCATTGATGGAGACAGTGTATACCATGTAAATTAACCAACAGCACTATGTAATAACAAGAAACACTCCATGGTCACGTCTGACCCTAAACCAGTGTGCTATCATGAAACTTTTAAACTGTAAATTCAGAAATAATTCTATTTAGAATTGCTAATTTTATGTATAATTATAAGGTACTCCTCAGTGATGTCATTTTGCTGTTATATTAATAATTTAACAGCTTGTAGTTGGTATGAATGATTATTAATTAATTTCTAGTTGTACCCATAAACTACGCGCTGTTTTGCAAACATAAAAGAAGGTGAAGTTCCTGTCCCAAAGGCTTGCAATCTAAGGGACAGATTTTCAAAAGAGCTCATCACCACCTGTTGTTCTGAACAGGAGCTGTTGAGTGCTGAACACTTCTGGAAATTTGGCCAAAGCACTTATATGTTTAGAGGGTGTTGATCTCTTTGGCCTACAGGACAGACAGAGCCTAGTGAAACTTGTAAATCAGTGGAGTTATTCCTTATTTACAGTGGAAATACTGTTGAGATCAGAATACAGTTCACAATATTTACCCTGGAAAAAACCAAGTTTTTGGTACTCCCTTTTCTCTAATTGAATCTTTTCCCTTTTATAGAAATAGATGAGAAGAGAAAGAACAACTCACAAGGAGAAGTAAGTTAGTTACATTTTTTAAATTGTGGGCTATTGTTTAACAACCATTTTGAAATATATTAATTCTTGTTTTGCTGGTTTATACAATTGTTTATATTATCAGGCTTCTGTAACTGACACAGCTTTTAATGGATGAAGCTTCTAGATCAGGGGTAGGCAACCTATGGCACGTGTGCCAAAGGCGGCACGCAAGTTGATTTTCAGTGGCACTCACACTGCCCGGGTCCTGGCCACCGGTCCGGGGGGCTCTGCATTTTAATTTAATTTTAAATGAAGCTTCTTAAACATTTTCAAAACCTTATTTACTTTACAGACAACAATAGTTTAGTTATATAATATAGACTTATAGAGAGAGACCTTCTAAAAAGGTTAAAATGTATTACTGGCACGCGAAACCTTACATTAGAGTGAATAAATGAAGACTCGGCACACCACTTCTGAAAGGTTGCCGAACCCAGTTCTAGATAAATGGCTTTGTACAGATACCTGTTGCTCCTTTAGTTCTGGTCAATTTCTCCATTAGTCTCTATTCAGGTTAATGAGCACAGCAAACGCGATTCAGTAGTGCAGGGGAGATTAGGGATTGCAAGCTTCCTTTCTAATTCTGTATCAGGGCCAGAACTAGTGCTCATTGAAATCAATTAATCTTTCCATTGACTTCAGGGGACGTTAGCTCAAGTATTAAGTTTGCAATGAAGTCTAAGGTTAGTTCCTCCAGTCCCATCTCTCTCTCCCCCAAATTCTCCCACCTCCCTTCGATCTCTTTCTCTTGTTCTGGTGTTTTAAGGAAGCAAGCACTGCTTTAAATAGCAATGGGCAGTATTGTTTCAGACATAGATCCAAATACAGACTTCTGAAGCCTTGCTGTGGTGAGGAGCAACGGCATGTCACACGCAGAGCATCAAGAGCACTCTTTGAATACAACAAATGTTTTATTCATAAACAGCATCTTTCCATCCATTATGATATAATAGGATAATAGTATTGGCCATATTTATGTGAAAGTGTTTTTCCTAAGAGCCAACTTAAATTAATGTCTGTTGAAAGACTAGATCTGTTAGAAAATACACTGACAGTGTACTAATCTCAAACACGCAGCGAAATATAAAGAGGCCTTTCAAGTGAATACTTAAGAAAATGATGAATTTCCATTGCATCACTATAATAAAATACAATAGGAAATTGATAAGATGAAAGAATAGTTCTCTTAGGCCTTGTCTACCCAGTTTTTGTACCTCTATAATTGTTTTGGTCAGTGATGTGACATTTTATGAAACTAGATATACATTAAGTATCAGAGTGGTAGCCGTGTTAGTCTGGATCTGTAAAAGCAGCAAAGAGTCTTGTGGCACCTTATAGACTAACAGATGGTTTGGAGCATGAGCTTTCGTGGGTAAATGCATGCATGCATCTGACGAAGTGGGTATTCACCCACAAAAGCTCATGCTCCAAAACGTCTGTTAGTCTATAAGGTGCCACAAGACTCTTAGATATACATTGCACAACTCCTAATATAGATGTAGTTATGCCATTTAAAGGGGGCTTATACCAGTATAGCTTAATCCCTTTCCCATAGATGGTTATAGACACTTTTATACCAGTATAATTACATCCACACAATAGCTTTATCTATTCAGGTATAGTTACATATTAGTTAGATACTGGTATAGTACAACTTTGAGTGTAGACAAGGCCTACAAACTTAAATGTGTCAGCAGAATTCCCTTACATCAAGCCCCACTAAAAGCATGTAATTTGAATGTTTAAACTATTTATTGTTTTAGGAGAGTTTCAATAAGAACATAAGAACGGCCATACTGGGTCAGACCAATGGTCCATCTAGCCCAGTATCCTGTCTTCCAACAGTGGCCAATGCCAGATGATTCAGAGGGAATGAACAGAACAAGGCAATTATTGAGTGATCCATTCCCTGTTGTCCAGTCCCAGCTTCTAGCAGTCAGAGGCTTAAGGAAATCCAAAGCAAGGGATTGCATCCCTGATTATCTTGGCTAATAGCCATTGCTGGACCTATCCTCCATTAACTTATCTAATTATTTTTTTAATCCAGTTATACTTTTATCCTTCACAGCATCCCCTGGCAATGAGTTTGACTGTGCATTGTGTGAAGAAATACTTCCTTTTGTTTGTTTTAAACCTGCTGCCTAATAATTTCATTGAATGACCTCTGATTCTTGTGTTATGTGAAGAGGTAAATAATACTTTCTTATGCATTTTCTTCACACCATTCATGATTTTAGAGACTTCTATCAGATTACCCCTTAGTTGTCTCTTTTCCAAGATGAAGAGTCCTAATCTTTTAAATCTCTCCTCATCCGGCAGTGTTGCATACCCCTAATCATTTTTGTTGCCCTTCTCTGTACCTTTTCCAATTCTAATATATCTTTTTTGAGATGAGACAACCAGAATTGCACACAGTATTCAAGATGTGGGCATACCATGCATTTATATGGTGGCATTATCATATTTTCTGTCTTCTTATCCATCCCTTTCTTAATGATTCCCAACATTGTGTTCGCTTTTTTGACGGCCGCTGCACATGGAGTGGATGTTTTCAGAGAACTATCCAAAATGACTCTAAGATATTTCTTGAGTGGTAACAGCTAATTTGGACCACATCATTTTGTATGTATAATTAGGATTATATTTTCCAATGTGCATTACTTTGCATTTCTCAACACAGAATTTCATCTGCCATTTTGTTGCCCAGTCACCCAGTGACAATTTATTGGGAAAAAAGGTGTCTCATCAGTTTGTTTGTGCACTTTTATGAATGTCAGTATTTCTTTAATTATTCTAGAATTAAATCTGTGAATGTTACTTTTTTGGAGGCTTTTTTCTTTTGGATTATCACTTCTACTATTTATTTATTTGGTTGCACTATGTCTTTTACTGAATGATGATGAAAATAAATCTTTCAATTCATGTAAAGATATATTTCCCATATGGGTATCAATTTTATATGGAATGTTAGTTGTATAAGCTACTTTATTTTAATGCTGAAAAACACTTCTTTATATCCAGGCTTGTTTTAAAACAAAGTTGGGCCTATTTTACCCAGGAACCAAAAGAACTGCACCTGAGGCCTTGTCTATACTACTGTGGTAAGTTGACCCAAGTTATGTGGCTTAGGCCGACTTACTGCAGTGTCTACACTGCGCTGTGTAGACCGAAGGTGCTCTCCCATCGACTTCCTTTACTCTTCTCGTAGAGATGGAGTACTGGAGTCGACCAGAGAGTGTTCTGCCATTGATTTAGTGGGTCTTCACTAGACCTGCTAAATCGACACCCGCTGCATTGATTGCACCAGTGCCAATCTACTGGTAAGTGTAGACAAGGCGTTAGACACAACTCTCCGTATCTAATCGTGACTTTTCATATAGATAGGTGGCATCCCAGGAATTGGGATCTGATTCATACAACATGCCTTCTTTATGAAGAACTCTTGCCATTGATACAGTTACCCTTGTGAATTTTGAACAATTGTACGGTGTAAAGGTGCTCTAGTTCTGGATATCAACACAGGCTACAAAGGAACAACACAGGCTACCCCCACAGGAAATGGTCTGACATGGTTTGACACTTTCCTTCTATGTTTATTTAACCTCTTTCTCTTATTCCTAGTCACAGAACGCCTCCCCTAAGCAAAGAAAGCAGAGTGTGTACGCTCCTCCTGCCATCAAAGGTACTGTTCAGGTACTGTTTCTCGTTATGCTAATGCATGTTTTGTTTCTGCCCACTGGTTTTCCACCATCTCCCTAGAGTAAAAATCGACAACTAGATAAACAATGAGTACATTTGCCCATGGATAACTCAACCCAGGAACAGTTGGTTGCTTTAAATCTTATCTATCTGTGCATCTTATCTATGCATTTTCATACTCTGAATTAATTTCCCTCCACTTTTTCCTCTTGAAGTATCCTAGCTGCACTGGTATAAAGCAGTCATTACTTCTCAGCTTCTAAATGCTATCACCAGCCTGTGGTAACACATGCTTAGATCCCAATCGTTCAGACCAGTACTTATGCAATTAGTCCCATTGCTTTGAATGGAACTACTTGCATGAGTAAGTGTTTGCAGGATCTGGCTCATACAGCTCACTAATTCTTATTTAGAACTTTCCTTGGTGTTGTATCCTGCCTGTTGGGCAGCTGCTAAAAGGATGGAAGGCTAAAGCTGCACACTGACGATTTGATCTTATGAGGTATAGAGCTCTTAGGCTGATATCATGAGGAATTGAGAATTCTCAGCATCTCCTGGGAGGGGTTTGGCCCACATCCTCTAATGTATTTAGGTGCCTAACTCCCATTGATTTCAAGTGAAGTTAACCCTAAAAACCTTTAAGGATCTGGGCCTTAGAGATTTTCAGAATTTGGACCTGAATATGAGCAACAGGAGTGGAAGCAGTGATCAGGATTAGTGAACTTAGCCATAGTTTCTGAAATGATACTGAACCTTGGCCACATTTGCAGCTAAGTATGTTCAGAACTGGCTCACTTTCACCTTTGATTGACACTTATTGTCAGCACTGGGTCATTTTCATAGTGCAGGCAAGGGTCCATTCTTGCAAGGTAGAATGTGTCTCCTGCCAGGTGCTGAGTGTCCTCAGTTACTATTGCTTCTAATAAATGAAACTGATCACATAGTAAAGAAGTAGAATTAGTGTACGTTAGCACTATTTCCTATAAAGCTACTAAATAATTATGAAATACCCCATACTATAGTATGGTAGTTTAGCCTATAATCCAGGTACACACATCTTGTTCCATAATTTGAAAGCTCCAGCTCTGCTCACAGTAGGAGCTATAATGATATTACCCATGTGCATGGGAATTATGTACCACGTAGAAGGTAATTATTTACTGCTCCAGGTTAAAATTTCATTTACTGGATATTAGAAATATATTGCTCTATCCAATTATATTGATTTTCTAAAAGAAACAGCCTTGGTATGGGAATAATGTCTATTAACCCCACATATTGTATTGCTGTACACTAAATTCAAACTAAATACTGTGTAAAAAGGTTCTAGGTGTATGTGAAAGTTCAATTTCTGTATTTCCTCATGATGATCTTGGTTGTCATGGGCTCACAGCTTTAATATCGTCTTGGGGTATCAGGTATGTTTAGAAACTAGAGCTGCTTACTCGTTCTTTAGGATAAATGTAGGAATGGCTAATTTCTATTGAGATCCTCACTGTAGAGTGACAGATTTTCTAGTTAAAAATTATTTGGTTTTCTCTGAGGTAGAAGAGCTCACAGCTGGGCTGAAATGGTTTGTAAATAAAACAAAGCAAAACAGCACACCGCCACAAAGTTATCCCTAAATACTACAGGCCAGATTCTGCTCCCAGTCACAGCACTGTGAACCTGAACAACTTATCAAGTAAATGAATTACTTTAATGTGAACCAGGCACCTTTTAGTTCATGTACCCAATGTCCACACAGGGGAGTTACAGCACTTTGGTGTGCTCTGCTCTTTACTCCCGAATAGTCCAAACTGTGGGGCAGCATAGAATAATAGAACCATGGGGATAGAAGGGACTGCAAGGGTCATCCAGTCTAACCTCCACCCAAGATGCAGGATTTGTTGTGTTTCAACCATCCAAAGACAGATGGTTATCCAGCCTCCTTTTGAAAACCTCTAGTGAAGGCACTTCCATGACTTCCCTGTTCCATTGTCCTATTGTTCTTACAGTTAGAAACTTTTTCCTGAGTTTTATTCAACATCTGCTGTGATGCACTTTGAACCCACTGCCTCTTGTCCTGCCCTCTGTGGCAACAGTGAACAACTTTTCTCCATTTTTTTTATGGCAACTTTTCAAGTATTTGAATACTGCTATCATGTTCCCCCTTAACCTCTTCTTTTCCAAACTCCTCTTTTCAAGTTCTTCAGCCTTTGCTCATATGGCTTGCATTCTGTCCCTTTGATCATCTTTGCTGCTTGCCTCTGCATTCTTTCCAGTTTCTTCACATCCTTTCTATATATTGGTGACAAAAATTAGCTGCAGCCTAACCAGCGCCAAGTAGAGTGGTATTATCACTTCCCGTGACTTGCATGCTATGCCTCTATTAATGCAACCTAAAATTGCATTTGCTTTTTTTTTTTTTTTTTTTTGCAATAGCATCGCACGGTTGATTCTTGTTGAGGTTGTGATCCACCACAACTCCCAGATCCTTCTCAGCAGTGCTGCTGCCAAGCCAGTTATCCCCCATTCTGTATTTGTGCATTTGGTTTTTTTCCCCTAAGTGTAGCACCTTACATTTGTCCTTATTGAATTTCATTTTATTGTCTATAGCCCAGCTCTCCAATTTATCAAGATCCCTTTGAATTTTAGCTTTATCCTCCAAAGTGTTTGCAACCTCCTTTCCCCTCCCTTCATCCCCGCTGCCCCACCCCTCGGAGCTTTGTGTCATTTGCAAATTTGATCAGTATGCTCTCTATTCCTACATCCAGGTCATTAAATAACACCAGACCTAGTACAGATCCCTGTGCAACCCCACTTGAGACCTCCCTCCAATCTGATACCATTCCATTGATAGTTATTTGTTTGTGGTTGTTTAACCAATTATGTATCCACATAATGGTAGTTCCACAGAGCCTGCATTTCTCCAGCTTACTTATCAGAATGTCATGTGTGTCAAAAGTCTTGCTAAAGTCCAAGTATATTAGGTCCACTGCATTCCTCTCATCCACCAAACCAGTTACTCTGTCAAAGATGGAAACCAAGCTGGTTTGCCATGATTTGTAAATCCATGCTGGCTGCTAATGATTACCCTTTTATCCTCCAGATATTTCCAAATTGAATGTTTTATACATTGCTCTAATAGCTTCCCAGGTACTGAGGTCATGCTGAGTGGTCTTTACTTCCCCAGCTCCTCCTTTCCCCCATTTTTAAAAATGGGCACTCCATTAGCCCTTCTCCTTCCAGGACTTCTCCTGTCATCCATGAGTTTACAAATATTATTGCCGGTGGCTCTGAGATTTCTTCAGCTAATTCCTTCAGCACTCTGGGGTGAATAGTATCAGGCCCTGTTGACTTGGATTTGTTCAAATTAGTCATATAATCTCTGATGTATTGTTTTACATATCCTGATCTGCATCCCTTCCTCTTTATTGCCTATGGTAACTTCGCTAGTGATCCGGTCACGTATTATTTCTTGTGAGAAGACTGAAGCAAAGTAGGCATTGAGCAGCTCTGCCTTCCTATCATCTTCTGTTACCAGCTCATCTTCTCCATTGAGCAGCAGTCCAACACCATCAATGATCTTTCGTTTTTTGTCTGACATATTTGTAGAGCCCCTTCTTGTGGTCTCTAACATTTATTGCCATCTGTAACTCATTCTTTGTCTTGGCTTTCTGGATTTTGTCCCTACACGCTTGCGCTGTGTACTTCCTTGGTGACATGCCCCTCCTTCAATTTCCAGTATGTATCCCTTTAGGTTTTTAGACAGCTGAAAAGCTCCTTGTGCAGCCACATTGGCCTCCTGTGGCTCTTATCTTTCCTCTGCATAGGAATAGCTTGATGCTGAGCCTCTAATATTACATCTTTTAGGAACTGCCAGCCCCCTTCAACTCCTTTTCTTCCTAATTGGTCTTTCCATGCCTACTATTTCTCTGAGTTGGTTGAAATGCACCTTTCTGAAATCCAGTGTCCTTGTTCTGCTGTTTCATGTCCTCTTTTCTATAGGGTCTTGAATTCCATCAGATCATGATCACTTCCTCCCAAGTTCCTGACCACCTTAACATTTGCAACTAATTCATCCCTGTTGGTCAACACCAGGTCCAAAATGGATGACCCCCAGTTGTTTCCTCAACTTTCTGAATCAGAAAATTGTCCCCTACACAAGCTGAGAACTTGCAGCACAAATTATGTTTTGCTATAATAGACTTCCAACAGATATCAGAGAAGTTAAATTTCCCCATTAATACTAGCTTATGTGTGTTAGCCAATCTTGGTACCTGCTTGTGAATGCTCCATTCACTTCCTTTTCTTGATTTGGTGGTCTATAATAGACCCCCACCATAACATCGCTACTACTATTTTCTCTTTTTATCCTCACCCTAAAGCTCTCAGTAGGTCTGCCACTCACTTCCTCTTGGACCTGAGAGCAAGTGTATACATTCTTGACATACACCATGATGCCTCCTCCTTTCCCCCCATACTTATCCTTCTGGAACAAACTATATCCCTCAGTGCTGGTACTTCAATCATGGAAGTAGTCATATTAAGTCATAATTGTCTTCATATACCATGACTATCTTAATGTCTTGTTGCTTTTCTTCTTGCCTCTTTAATGCAGTTGTGGTTTCTAGTCCCTTTTCCAGAATTTAGCCCCTTCCCCTTGACTTCATTACTTGAGCCTAGATGTACATTGGATGGATTTTTGTCACCATCATCCATAAGACCTAGTTTATAGCTCTTCTTATCAGGTTAGCCAGACGATGTCCAAAGATGCCATTCCCAGTATTTGATAGATGGAGCCCATCCCAGCACAATAATCCTCTTTCCTGGAACATCAGCTCATTGTTGAAGATACCAAAGTCCTCTCACCAATGCCACTTGTGTAGTCATACTTTTACTTCCATGATTTAATAGTCCTTTCCCAGGCCTTTTACTTCAACAGGGGGTATGGATGAGAAAACCACTTGTGCTCCAAATTCTCCTTCTTCTCAGAACCATGTAATCTGTAATGATCCACTCAAGGTCATTCTTGGCAGTATTGTTGGTGCTCCTGTGGATAAGTAGGAAGTGGTAGTGGCATGAGGGCTTGATGAGTCTTGGCAGACTCTCCATCACATTCTGAATTCTAGCTCCAAGCAAGCAGCACACTTCTCAGGATTCCTGGTCTGGATGGCAGATTGATGACTCTGTCCCCTTTAGGAGGGAGTCCCTGACTACGACCACCCATCTCCTCCTCTTGGGAGTGGTGGTCGTGGAACTCCCATTCCTAGGACAAAGCATCCTATGCCGTCCGGTTGACAGTCTCCTTCTGATCCCTAGCCTCAGATGACTCTTCCAAGGCACTCTCAGCAGTAGTACCTGTGCAGAGAGCCTGAATACAGGTGCTTACCTCTATCTGTGTTGGAGGTATACTGATTCTCTTCTTCCTTCTTCTGGAGGTCATGCGCTGCCAATTTTCTTCCCTGCTCTTCAGTTCCCTCTGCACTGCCCTCTCTGATTTTTTGGCTTGCTCTACTGAGAGTACCAAATCCTGACTTCTGCCCAGGAAGTCTTCATTTTCTTTCATGCAATGCAGAATCGAGACTTGAACCTCCAGTCCTTTAACCTTTCTTCCAGTACAGAGACCAGCTTGCACTTTGTACAGACCCAGTCACTTCTATCCTCCAGGAGAAAGACAAACATGGCACATCCTGTGCAGGTCACAACAGCTAATCCCTCACTATCCATATTTTCTTCCTTATAATGTATCAAGAGCCTGATCAGACAATGTATTTACTGTTCCCAGAAGCCTGAAGGCAAAAACTCTGTGGGCGCTCTCCCTTGGTGACCTCCCAGGCAAACTCCCTCTGTTTACTTCTTCTCTGTTGACTGCTCAGTAGGTTCACCACTGGCTGCCTTTTTATAAGGCTGCTGGCTCAAAGCAGTTGCCCCCGCTCAAAGCCTCCCCTGCTTCACACTTCAGTCAACCACTCAAAGCCCACATAGCCCAGATTACTCCAGATTTACAATGGTGTATTTGATGACAAAATATGACCCAACTGGCTTAATATTTGCCACTAATAGGAAAACTCATATGACACAAATCCATTCATGTCTTCCTCTGTTCATTTGTTATGACAACATGCATGTTATTTAGTATAGGCAAAGGGACTAAAAAGCAAAGAAGTATAATAAAAATGGACATTGAAATACATAGGCCTACAAAAGGCAGAATTCTGTAAAGAGCTAGGAATAATTTAGATTGTTCTGTTTTAGTAGCTGTTAAAGATCCTTTTTAGCAATGTGTTGATAATAGGGCCCATAACTATAAATTACTCTCAAAATATTTGCATGTTTTGCTTTCCACTGGGCCCAGTTTATTAATTTGTTCTTCAATTGGCTTAGAAAGTCTACTTCACAATGCAAAAGAGAATGAGATTTTGGATGCCGGACTACCCACAAAAGGCCTCTGGACATAGTCTGTTCTATATCTTCTATTGCTGTTATTAGTGAATAATCTTGGGAGATGGGACAGGAATACATTCTGTCCCTTCACATTCCGAGATGAGTAATAAATCTCAGTTCCTGTCCCCAAGCCTTAAAATAGCACTACTACTGGAAAAGAGCAATAAACTCTACCATTTGCTATATTGCACTGGAGTTTTAACATTGACTTCTCAGATAACCCCAAGCCCACAATAATTATGCAACCATATGAGTGCAAAGCCTGGAAGCACAGTGCAGCAGTAGACATGGAGGCACTGCGATAAAGACATATTGTAATGGAGGGTAGGATTTATCTTGTGTCTTCAACAGAAAAATGTCCTAAAGAAACAACAGAGAGAACCCAAGAAGATTTATACTTAAGTCTGACTCAAGACCTCTAAGTTGTTTCCTTGGACTATTTTTTTTTGCAAGCCCCTCATTGTATCGCTAGCAAGTTTCTTGAAATGAATATGAAATTCCAAGACAGAGAGAGAGATTACTGATGTACTGATTTCATGAAATTTAATGGAGTGGGCATTTAGGGCTGCAGTTGAAGGGAGAGAAAACAAGAGTAAATTAAGTTGAGACAAGATGGATGAGGTAGTATCTTTTACTGGACCATCAGTTGGTGAGGGAGAGACAAGCTTTCAAGCCAAATAGAGCTCTCCTTCAGGTCTTGGAAAGGTACTCCAAGTGCCACAGCTATATTCAAAATGGAAAAGATTGTTTAGCGGATGTAGTTAGCACATATTCTTAGAGACCATTCAAGATAGTCTCTAACACCTGTTAACACCTCTGAAGTTGTAGGACAAAAAGTGGGGTTAGTGGGTTACAGATTGAAGTAATAAGCCATAAATCCAGTGTCTCTGTTCAGTCCATGATTGTCAGTGTCCAGTAGAGTTATTAATTTAAGCTTCCAGGCTTGTCTTTTGAAAGTATTCGTCAGGTTTCCTCTAAGGATGAGGACTGATAGGTCAGACACTCAGTGATCGCTTTGTGAAAAGACCAACAGAAATTGGTCTAATAAAAGATATTACCTCACCTACCTTGTCTCTCTAACATCCTGGGCCTGCCATGGCTACAACTACACTGCATACAGTAAATTAAGTTGTCCTTTGTGATACCAAATTAAAACATATTATTAATTTATTAGATTAAAAAGATGGTAAGCAAAAGGTACCTCAGGCAGCAGTAACTTGTGATCAATAAGCCATGCATCACCCTGGTTAAACTGTAGCAGAAGTTGCAGGGGCCCACAGGGCCCACCTATCAGTGTTGATGTGTTGGGATCATCATGGACTACATCCACATCATGACAGTTAAGTGGGGCCTCACTTGCTCCCTGCAGCAGGTACTACACAGCTTTTTCAGGATGGCTTCCGTGGATTTTGGCTCTGTCCAGTTATTGGCTCCACTGTACCCACTGTAGTCCGTAAATTGCAACACGCCGGTTTGTGAGTTGTGACAAATTCCAAAATCATATGATGGTACAACTGACAGGTTCATTATTTGCAAATATTTGTGTATATTTTGGCTTCTTCTGGATATTTTTTCCTATATGAAAGAGCATCAAAAGAGCCCCTAGGGTAGGAAATAGCTGACTCATCCTAGGTTGCGGGGTTTTGTGTTTTGCTTTTTACTGGAATGCAGTATGATGGAAAAATCAATGTGAGTGCTATTGATTTAAGAAGATATCTGCAGAGGGAATCAGACAGCAGACCAGATAACAGTTCCGTACGCTATCCTTGTTAGTATTATATTACTGTGCTTAGTGGACGTCAAGAGTCATTTTCCATTTTACTGTCGAAAATGTCTCTCTTTTTTTTGCATCTCCCTTGACGGTTGCTAATTCAATGCTAATACCGTAGTATATGTGTTTAGCAATTCAGACTCTGAAGACACTATTCTTGTTGCACCAAATTGTGTTTTACCTCAATATTTTCAGCATGTTATAGTTTTACTTTATCTCGTGACATCATTCTTTTGATATATCCACCACTTCCCCTTCCTAACTCATAATACTACCAATAATGAATAATATACTGCAAACAGGAAAGCGTGAAATTGTTTTGTCTAATTTCAAACCCACTCCTAGGATGGTCCAAATCCTCAGCTGATGTAAATCAACATAGCTCCCTTGACTTCAGAAGACCTGTATGGATTTATACCTGATAAGGATCTGGTCCTCTGTGTTCAAAAGTTCACTGATTTTTTATTAATTATTATTATTTACTGATTTATTTATTTATTTAGTAAATGTATTTGCCCAACTCCACTTACAGTCCTGCCTATCTCCCCCAACCAGCACCC
The DNA here is from genome assembly GCF_016161935.1 of Mauremys reevesii. NCBI lineage: Eukaryota > Metazoa > Chordata > Testudines > Geoemydidae > Mauremys > Mauremys reevesii. The sequence continues at coordinate 32,469,580 of NC_052633.1, read as the reverse complement.
TCCCACACACCTCACTCACTCCTGGGCCCTCCTCTCCCGACTCTGCATGCTGCTCCCACTTTCTACACTCACGTACACAGCAGTCCTGATTCCCCCCACATCTACTCCCTTCATTCTTGAGCCCTGTCTGCTCACATCCACAGGTTTGCGTCATCCTGTGACGAACAGGATACTGGCAGCCAAAGAGAGGATTCTGGACTAAGTGGACCATAGATCTGACCCAATATGGCAAAGTCACTGGGTGGCTGGCCCTTAAGAAGAGATGAGTCTCAGCCCCACCTGTGACATCACCAACTTTCTTTGCCAGGTAGGAAAAGGCAGATGGTCATGTGACCCAATCAGGCCTCTGGGATAGATAACGGAGATGCCTGGGAGAGACTTTGGGTGAAGCAGAGGACAGAGCTGGAGGAGCTGCAGGAAGTAGGAAGGCAGGGGACTCACTAGAGGAGATAGGTCATGGGAGGGAGGACTGAGGTGGGGTGACCTGACCTCCAACCTGTGGAGGAAGGCTGGAAGATCACACCACAGCAGAGAAGCCCTCAAGCAAAGGATTTTATTATGAACGTTTTGTTTTGAGTTTTGTTTCTTAAAAGAGTGTGTTGCCAGTCTGGTTGGAACTGGTGGAGGGCAATTTAAAGGGATTAAGGAGAAACTGAGCGCAAGCCCTTTGTAATTATTTATCCAAGAGGGAAGGGATTGGGCCTTCCACCAGAAACTGTGTGTAATGACTCAATAAATTAGACCCTAGGTATCTTGTTTCAAATACTTTGGATTGTGGAAAGTCTCTGGGAGACCTAAGACGGTACTGAGGGTAGTGTGCCTGCAGAGATACCTCATGCCATGAGTGGTGCTCTGGAGATGGTGACCGTACTACAGGTAACCAGGGGCCAGATTTTTAATAGTATTTAGGGACCTAGCTCCTATTGAAATGTCCCTGTTTGGGTCCTGTTGGTCCCACTGAATGACCCAGTATTACTTGGGTCCTGCTCCCCACATCTGCCAATCCATCTTTCTCCCTGTAGGATCTCACAGTATAGCAAAGCAAGGAAGGATCTTCATTTCCCTTTGTCATGGGCTCAGGGTCTGCCAGGAGCCAAAGGGAGAGGAGAAGTATTGTTCTCCACCTCTCCCTGCCTCTCTAAATCCAAATCAGGGAGACCTAAAGTGATCCAGGAGCTATATTGGGAGATCTAAATTTGCCCTTCTCAGGAAAGGGAAGTAAGTGGGAATGTGAGTCTTTAGGGTATTTTCACACTCCTGCCTGTGGGCAGAGGAAAGGGGGCTATTGGGAACCACATGGGACATTCTTCCTCCTCCTCTTGAACCCACAGAGGAGAAGTCATAGGTGGTAATGGTGTTCCCATATGGATAGAGACTTCTGTGGGAAGAGACTTTAAGCTGCCAGTGCAGATGGCAGACTGCACTTACCCATGCAGTAATGTTCCCTTGGTGCATCTTACCAATGTAGAATGAAAAGAGCACATGTACAGTCTTAGGGCTGCTACGAGTGACTGCTCATCCCCACACTTGACTCTACACCCAGCTAGGCTTCCCTTTATCTAGAGAAATGGGTGTGGCTTTGTACAAGTCATCCCCAAAAGGAAAGCTGGGTTTAAATGCCAGGAAACATTGTGTGAGGTGTTCGCAAAACCCAGACTTGCCAGAGTTCTCCTATCTGTACATTATGTACAGTCTATCGTTGTCAGTACTACCAGCCGTTTAAAGACCAAAAAGCCCTTCCATTCTACGAGATCCCAAAGCACTTTACAGACTTCACCAATGATGTGTCAAATTATGGCTACCCTGTGTGGATATGCTAAAGGGGCAGAGCAATAGGAATTCTTCATTTGCTCTGATGCTCCTGCCCAGGAAACTACCATAGGATCTGATCCAAAAGCAATTGAAGTCAATGCAGAAATTCCCACTGACTTCCAAGGGCTTTGGATCAAGCCTACAGAGTGGCTCTTTTTGTTTGCTGAGTCAGCATTGCCATTGGCCATCAACAACCCAAAATTTATCTCTTTACTCCGAGTCAGAAGGTGACTTTGGCTCCATTGTCCCTCTTTGAGTTTTATGGCAGCTCAGGTTTTATTCCTCTATACACAGCACTGGTTAGTGTGACAGGTTTTCATGGTTTCATTAAAAACTCCAGGAAAATAGTTGATTTAATTACCCCTTTTAATGTATTTTTGGTCTGCTTAGGAATAAAGGTATGTTTTAGAGATGGACCCAAGCTACTAAGTTTGGAACTGGATTGACTCTGAACTTTCTCAAAGCCATGGGATGTTTAGAGATAGGATTTTGGTTTGGCCTATTATAGATCTAGGATCCCTTTGTGAAGTCTGGTATCAGAGCCATATTTGAACTCTTCCAGTTCAAGCGGTGTTCAGCAGAGCTGGTTGAAAACTTTTAGTCTAAACAGTTTTCCATAAGAAAATACAGTTTTGATTAAACTCCAAATATCTGTGAAATTGTACTGATTTTTGACAAAATCTCATTTTGAAAAAAATAATCTGAAACATGTCAAAACATAACAGTTCAGCAAGTTGGAAATGGAAACTTCTCCATTTCAAAATGGCTTTGTTAAAAATTAACTTTATATATAAACTTCAAAAATGGTTGAAATTAAAACACAACATTTTGAATTTACTGATTAGAAACAATTTTTCCCTTTTGAATTTCTCTGCAAAAATTTTCAAAAATTTGGCTTTTTTGTCCCGATTCAGGATTTTTAAAAAATATTGAAATTTTCCAAGGACAGAAAATCTGTTTTCCATCAAGTTCTAGTGTTCAGATACAGGGATTTGATGCATGAACAGCTCGAGCATTTACAGTGATGGTTGATTGAGCTCATTTTGTGAAATTCCTGCTTGCTCTTTCCTCTAAAGGAAACAACATGCACCATAAATCATTAAAAGCACGATGTCCCTCCTGAAATATGTTATTTATTAGAAGCAATTAATACAATATGTGGCCACGAGCCAAATCTGGAACCCCTTAGGCCAACTGGAAGGTGTCTGATGCATCTCATTACTTTGTGACTGCAGGTTAACAAGTTATGTGGATGTGGCCTGGAGATTTTGATGCTTATTGCGAGCATGGTGAACACTGAACTCAGGGAGCCCTCGAGAATCGCCAGGCTCAGGGTTCCCTGCAGCTTCAATCACATAAATCTCAGGTTAGACTTAGCCAGACTGTCAGAAGCATGAAACATGCCTCAGGACATGGGGAACAGCCAATATCCATGGAACACTGTATATTGTTTAAGTATAGGCTTCATATGCTAGCAAACTCTCTGAACTACACAGTTCTCCAACCCTAGTTAAATAAATTAGGCCAACAGCAAGAAACATTGCATTATATTACAAAGGAAAATACAATGTTTTTGCCAGTGTCACACAGCCCTGGCAGAGGTCCTCCCAGCTGCACACTCAGAAGGCTGCTGCATTTGGGTCCCACACTAGCCATCCTGGGTCCATGTGCCCTTAAGCTTCCCTTACACTGAATAGGCTGCAACACTGGTTCTTTCCTGGTCCTCTCATGCATGTTTCCTGGGCCCAGGGCCCCTGTCTGCCACCTCTTGACGGAAATGGGATCCAGTGCCCCAGCTGCCAAGGCCCCTGGCCGGGACCAGTACTGACCCCCTAGACTCCCTAATAACTTAAGCACTCCCTCTCCCACAATATCAACATTGTGGATACTCAGGTTTACACATACCTCTTCAGTGACGCACAATAGTGATCACAGATTCACAGACTTCGTAAGGGTTCCAAAAAACAATTACACTTTCTCTTTAGTATCAGAGGGATAGCCTTGTGTCAAGGTTCCTCCCCCACTCTGAACTTTAGGGTACAGATGTGGGGACCTGCATGGACACTTCTAAGCTTAATTACTAGCTTAGATCTGGTAACACTGCCACCATCCAGAAATTTCAGTGTCTGGATCACTTTCTGTCCCCCCAAAACCTTCCCCTCCCTGGGCAGCCTTGAGAGGCTTTTTCACCAAGTTCCTGGTGAACACCGATCCAACCCCTTGGATCTTAACACAAGGAGAATTTAACCATCCTCCCTCCCTTCCCCCACCAATTCCTGGTGAGTCCAGATCCAATCCCCTTGGATCTTAACACAAGGAAAAAATCAATCAGGTTCTTAAAAAGAAAGCTTTTAATTAAAGAAAGAAAGGTAAAAATTATCTCTGTAAAATCAGGATGGAAAATACTTTACAGGGTAATCAGATTTATATAGCCCAGAGGAACCTCCTCTAGCCTTAGGTTCAAAGTTACAGCAAACAGAGGTCAAATCCTCTCAGCAAAAAGGAACATTTACAAGTTGAGAAACCAAAAATAAGACTAACACGCCTTGCCTGGCTATTACTTACAAGTTTGAAACATGAGAGATTGATTCAGAAAGATTTGGAGAGCCTGGATTGATGTCTGGTCCCTGTTAGTCCCAAGAGCGAACAACCCCCAAACAAAGAGCACAAACAAAAGACTTCCCTCCACCAAGATTTGAAAGTATCTTGTGCCCTTATTGGTCCTCTGGTCAGGTGTCAGCCAGGTTTACTGAGCTTCTTAACCCTTTACAGGTAAAAGAGACATTAACCCCTAACTATCTGTTTATGACACCTTGTTAGTCTGCATCTGTAAAAAGCAACAAAGAGTCCTGTGTCACCTTAAAGACTAACCGATGTATTGGAGCATAAGCTTTTGTGGGTGAGTACCCACTTCACATGCGTCTGACGAAGTGGGTACTCACCCAAGAAAGCTTATGCTCCAATACATCTGTTAGTCTTTAAGGTGACACAGGACTCTTTGTTGCTTTTTACTTTCTCTTTAGCAGCACAAGAAACGAACAGATGCAGACAAAACAAGAAAACACCTCTATGCAGTACCCCACCCCAGTTTCCTCACTACCTGGAACATTCTCTGGGCTTAGGTCAGTGTCCTCTAGGAGTATAGAATCACCCGCTCCTGCACATCTTGTCTTCTAAATCATGGAGTCTCTCCTTCCTGTGCAGCCAGTTCCCTTCTTCCTAAGATGGTCCTCTATTTAACAAGACCCTTCTGCTGTGAAAGCCTGATCCTCTGTTCCTCTCCCCTGCTCAAGCTTCCTATGTGAGTTCCCTCCCCAGCTTCTCAGCATTTGTGTTGTAAAGGGCTGTACCAACACCTGGTTTCTTTGTTTCTCTTCTGGGAAATTCCACTGCCCATAGCCTGGTGCTGAGACCTTGGAGAAAACTGACTTTACCCCCAGACTTCAGCCATCCCATTTTTCTGTATGGGCCAGGTCTAGTCACTTATCATTAGCCCTTGACAACTGTCTTTTCAAAGGTAGCTGCACCAGCACCACTCCTTGCTCCTTAGCACAAGAAATATGAAGTAAGAATACAGTAAAAATCATCACAAGAGCTTAAATATGCAGAGTTCATAATATCATTAATTGTATGTAGACCAATTGCCCAAGTCATCACAGCCTGTAGTTCCCTGGAGGCAACATTTCTGCATTATATTTAGAATAAGTTTAATTAGAGGGCGAGGATGATAATAGCGTCCGTGCTACTTCCTCAGAGAGAGTTGGGGAGAAGGAGACGCTCCAGTCACTGAAGAGCCTCATAGGGTGGGGGGAAACATTCCACAAAGAGTTCATCTGCACTTGGGCTGAATTCTAGGATGTTGCTGAAGATGAGCGAGGGTCCATCAGTCTGCACAAATCTAGGCTGGTGCTGTTTGTGCAGCCCCCTTCTTCCCCATCTCTAAAATGGAAATGATTGATGACCCATAATTAGTACTGATGTTGTGAAGGTAGTTCAGCAGGAGGACAGGTCAAGGAGAGACTGTGCAGCACTTTCCGAGCACACACATACTGATCTATTTGCTTCTCAGTGGGCAGTGCTTGGCCTTGGAGATCTATGAATTGGAGTCAGAGGGCCCATATTCCCAGGAGGGTCTGTTATGGACAGGACATGGGGGGAAGAGGGAATGTGGACAGTGAGACTGGAAGCAATTCAGCCCCATGGACAGAGCAGTGCTCAGGGCTTAATCAAGTTCCATTTGTTCAACTTACCTACTCTTTGCAAATGAAACAGGCCTTAGGAGCTGAGCACTTACTGGCTAGATGGTTGGGACTGCTCTGCAAAGCCTTCAGTGGCCTAAGTAGTGTCCACCGGCCCTTACCTAACCCTCTTATGGAGCAGGTGGTGAATGGGAAGAGCCATATTACAGTAGCAGCATCCCTCTCTTTGCTCACTGACCCCTTACTTCCTGCATGCTGCTGCTGCTGTACCACTTGCATTGCCTTCCACACCCAGTCCCCTCCCTTTGTGCAACCACATTACCCTGATTCAGCTCTGGGGCTCTCCATGGCAACAGAAGAGGGGGAAAGGAGTTGCCTTGCTGTGCTGGGATTGGTGTGCCTCACTCACTTAATATTAATGCACTGTGGCACTGCATCATCAGCGTGCTGTGTTTCTTCATGTGTGTAACTTCCTGTGATGCCAGTGTGAGTTACATATGTAAATCCTGAAGCACTGAGAGAGGAGAATTTACCCTGTAGTCTTGTACCTTCATGGGGTTTTCTTTTGCTAAGTGAGCAGCTTAAGTGTATCACAAAATGTATATTCAGCTTTCGTTTCAATGAGTCTGACGTTATTTTGGCTCACACCCCATACCTGCTTTGGCTCAGACCCCCATACCTGCTTTGGGTTTGTTTATGTTCATCATCAATATTTCACTCAGAATGCACAAGAATCATGCTGCACATTTCTCACTGCACCACGGCCTTGTCCAAGCTTCCTTGAGAAACCCCATCTAATGTACTGGAACAAGCAACGGAGCTTCCTCTAATGCTATTATAGCAAATGACAGGATGTTCCTGTGTATTCTTTGTAAAGATGCTCCACCTCCGGTGTCCTTGTTCTCCCCCTCCCCCTGCCCCAACATGCAGGAGAATGACTCAAAGATACAATTAAAAAATAATTTGAGTTAAATTAATTAGTGAGTCACTGAATTAGTGAACGGGCTACATTACCACACTGCCACCTCACGTTCAATTGGCAGCCACCACTCTGCTTCTGGCTGCAAAATTGGCAGACACTGCTGTAGTCTGTATTTAATTTCCGACCATTGGCAGCCTTGAGCACATTTCATTTCACACAGCTGGCAGCTTCTGCTTCAAAATGGCTCCGACCTTGGCTGCAATAAATACCAAGTTACTGTTAGAATGAGGTGTTCAGTTGACATTAAGCTTGATATCTGTGATATAGCAAAATGGAGATGTTTGTGTTAGCTTGCTATCTGCCTCTATTACCTGGCATGCGGATATAAAAAAGATTGCACAGTTTATTACTATCAGTCCCTAAACTTCCATAGGTAGTTTAAGGGCCTAATCCAATGCACACTGTAGTCGATGGGAATCTTCAGCTCAGCCTTAAATCCACAAGGCTGGTACTTTCGCAGATAATAATGGCTAATGTGGTTTATTTTCAGCTGTGTAACTTTACTCTTTTGCTAGGAGGAGGAGAAGTTTTTTAAAAAAATGTTTGTCTACACATCAGCATTTACAGCTTGTGAATAATTAACATTATTGAGTATTCGTTATCTGAGACATAGAGAAACAATGTAAACACCACTGTGACATTATTTGCTTGTAAGCAGTAAACAGCAACATTAAAAAAGTAACTTTTTTCGGAGGTAATGGCATAAGAATTAAAATGTGCGAAAGTCAGTATATTATTTAATATATAAACTAGAAAGTGCAGGAAGAACTGGCTGTTTTGTTCTAGTTACTTGGTCGTGAAATGTACAGTATTTACAAATTCCAATAACTTTTGCAATGTTACAAAATTAATTAATTAAACATTTTTACAAGAGCCGAAATATAACAGTGCTTTAACAAAAGGTGATCATTCCGTATAAGAAGATATAACAAACTCCACTGCAGCCACTCATTTGGCAAGATTATTAATCTTTATTTCCTGTCATCAATCATCTGACTAAGGTCAAAGGTTAATATCCATATTACATGACAGACGCCAGTATCCCCTGACTCCAGTGATAACTTGCTTTACAAGCAATATATGTGTAAGCTTTTCAGTGATTTAGGAGTTCATCTCATGTAAAGTATCAGAGGGGTAGCTGGGTTAGTCTGGATCTGTAAAAAGCAACAAAGAGTTCTGTGGCACCTTATAGACTAACAGATGTATTGGAGCATGAGCTTTCGTGGGTGAATACCCACATGCGTCTGATGAAGTGGGTATTCACCCACGAAAGCTCATGCTCCAATACATCTGTTAGTCTATAAGGTGCCACAGGACTCTTTGTTGCTTATCTCATTTAAAATAACTCCTAGTCCCTTAGCTGTTTTTTACCACCACCACCCCAGCCCGGATCTATATCAAGAACAGCTGTGTGTGTATATATATATAGATATTTCCACATTTATATAGAGTTTTAATTGTGAAAATCTCCAGTTTTCAAAAGTAAAGCTGTGTAAAGACAACTTGAAAATCGTGAGTACTGTCTAAGCACCACATTGAGCTTTGCATGCTCCCAGTTACATCAACTTTTGTTGAGTGCATATGTGCAGTGAGTGACAGAGCAAAATTGCCCCAGTTAAGAGTGTAATCTTAGTAAGGCTTTTAAGTCTCTCTCTCTCTCTCTCTCTCTCTCTTTTAAGAAAACATACCTTTAAACCCAGTCCTTCAACTTTTAATGTCTCCCATTAACTTCATTTGGGATCAGGATTAGGTCCTTCTAAAAAAACAATGATTTTGAGGCAGGGCTTTTGAAAAAGCATGTTTCACATAAGAAACTGTCATGACTTCATGTAAATATTCATGTGAGTATGTACAGCAGGAGACAGTGATGGGGTTCTTCTGTACAACTTGAATAAAACCAAGCAGGATTCCAGAGAGGAGTTGATGTCCATTATATTGTTCTTTCTGGAATGGTGCCTCAAGATTATTTATCTTGATTTCTGCCGTCTGGTTTCTCTCTGACCTGAGCAAGTGTCCAAGTTAAATACCAGGCTTGTGATAGCTCTAGCTTTCGAGGGCTACGTCTATGCTACATACCATGGTGGCGATGGGCAGTGTAGCTATATGCTGCAGTGAAAAACAGGCTGTGTCTACATTGTCCAGGAAGGTGTGGTTGTCCAGGAACCCTATGAACCCTACAGTAGGTTAATAACTATGAACTCTATGAACCCTACAGTAGCTTAATTTTTCCAGTAATGACAAATTGAGCAAAACTTGCAAGGCCCATAATAAAAGGTTTAAATTCTTCTAAATTTCCCTAATCCTATTTATCATCTACTATTCCCTAACCTGCTCTTTTTTTCCTGAGAGAGTCTAAATGCCTGTGGCTTTTCCCAGTGAAACATCAGAATACCGTGTGAATTATATGGCCGTTCACAATGAACCAGTGCAGCTTGACAATGAATACTGAAAGTGACCTGTTTCTGATCAAGCAGCTGAGTAAATATTTTTTTCAGAAAGTTGGGTAATGACTAATTTCAAGGAAGTTGTGAACTCATAATTATCCAGAAGCAGAAAAAGAGGCTAGATTGTTTGCTGTGAATACTTCACTCACCTCTAATATTCACCTTTGCTAGGCACTGTGGGCACAGGAAGAAGTCTACGCAAGTGGAGTGCTGAGGCTGATGAGGTGAAATCTAGCCCAGAGCCAAGATACAGGACCCTGTGCAATTGATATGAGAAGGTTTCACCAGGGTTATTCCAATTGACAGGAATAACAACTTCTTGACTATATGAGACACCTAACTATCTCTAAGGTACTTGGATCTGAGCACCTCATAATCATTGTAATATATTTATTAGAGCTGGTTGGAAACTTCAATAATACCTCTTGCTGCTGAAAAAATGCAGTTTAGTGAAAACCTAAATGTTCTAAGGAAATGTATTGATTTCAACAATCCAGATTGGAATTGAGACACCTCTCAGATTAACCAATAGTTTTGGGATTAGAGCACTCATCAGGGATGGGGGAGAGCTAGGTTTAAGTCCCTGCTGTGAATCAGGCAGATCAGGGACTTGAACCTGGGCCTCCAAGATCCTAGCCCTCACCATCAGGCTCTTTTAGGAGGTGTCTCTGTCTCTCTCTGAACTTTTTTGAAAAGCATCATTTTCATTCTGCACTAGAACAAAACCATGTTTTGAAACTTTTACATTTTTTGCAAAACAGAATTGTTGTTTTCCAGCCAGCCCTAGTATTTATCATCACAACACCCCGTGAAAGAGGGCAGAATTATCCCCACTTTACAGATGGGGGACTGATGCACTGAGAAACTCTGGGCAGGTCTACACTAGAAGAGCCACACTGGGGCATCTGAAGTGTGTCTGGTGAAGATGCTCTATGCCGATGGGAGAGTGTCTCCTGTCAGCATAATTACTCTACCTCAGCAAGAGTCAGAAGCTATGTTGGCAGGAGAGTGCGGTGTGGACAGCGCTTAGGTTGCTGTAACTTGTGTTGCTTGGGGTGTGTGTCTTTTTCACACCCCTGAGTAATGTAAATTAGATTGACTTAAGCAGTAATGTAGGCCTGCCCTATGTAACTCGTTCAAGTTCACACAGGAAGTCTGTAGTACAGCAGGGACTTAAATCTGGGTTTCCCAGATGCCAGGTCAGCACCCTAAACATTATCCCTTCTCTTTGACACCACATCTGAAGCCCTCTGGGGTGGAGACCGGCCTATGGTTCTTTGTTATGAATATGAAAAGCTGAAGTATAAACATGGAATGCTTTTTAAGTTACCAAAATGTTTTTTGGCACTAATGCTCCCCCTAGTGGCTCTTAAGTGGTTTTTATTGTTATTATTTCTGATCAGTTACTAAATTCAATTTGTAAAGGAATCATAGTAACTATTTTAAAGTATAGAAAAGAAGGGTTATAACAGAAAAGAGAGAAGTGATTCTGAAGACTACAGAACTGCTTTGTCTGATACCTCAACATTATCTTGTCTAGTTTGACAGCAATTACTAATCACTTACACATAACTATTTCCCCAAGTCCTAGGGATATTTGGGTCCTGGGATGTGGGTCAAGCTCATTTCTAGTTAGAACCTTGTTAAGTATAACAGAGTTCAAACCCAGCTGCAGATAGCACAGTTCTAATACCAGTATGCTCAGGGTCTGAAAAATCTAGGTACAAGTGCACTGAATTTTTGTTTTTGTGCTTTGCAGAGAAAACTAGTAAACTGATATTTGCTCACACGGGTTACTATTTGTTTTTGCCTGAAAAATTCAGCGTAATCCACAGTGGTTTCTTTCAGGTTCTGGCTAATAATGTAAGTGCCACATAATATGCTTCCACAATTAAATTCTGGTTGTTCTGAGTGCTGGATGTAGGGTATTTTGCTATCTTAGGCCAACTGGAAAATGTATGTCTCTCACAGCATTCAGTCACCCACACTATAAAGAGTCATTAAAGATTTTGCTCCCCCTAATGTTTTGCTGCCCTTGGCAACTTGCCTGCTCAGTCTGTGCAGTAGAGTGGGACCTGGCTGTATCCAGTGCAGTTCAAACACTTTGTAGCTATGGTATTTTCTGATGCTTGAATAGTAAGGTGATATGCTTTAAGAAAAATTGACTTGGATGTCCGTTCCAGGTAAGTGAAACCACTGGTATTAAAACAATAGCACCAACCCAGCATGTTTTTGTTTGATGTATTTTCATTTGATTGAAGTATGCATTAATTTTACTTTCTTAGTACACTTCTGGAAAACCTGTATCTTATAGCAAAGTGGTCCTGTGCTCTAGCTAAATTTAGGTCAACACTTCAATTGCTAACCCTGTAAATAGAGGAGGAAGAAAATAGGGCTGGTTAAAATGCTGACTTGACAAAATCAAAGCATTCCATGAGAACACGCCTATTCCATCAAAACTCACAACAGAAGCCAGGCAGGTACACACCTGCCTGCCTGCCAGGCAGCAGGGCTGCCCAAGTCCCTGGCTTTGTGGGCTCCCAGACAGCCCAACTGGCAGGCTGGCCAGCTCCTTGGGCTACTGTGCTTTCCACCTCCCTGGGATTTGCAGCTCCCAATGCTGCCCAGGTCCCTGGCAGCTTACGTGGAAGGTAGTGGGCTCCCTGGTCTGGCTGGTTGGCTTTGCTGCTTCCTGGGCAGCTCTGGTCCCCACCTGTCAGGGTTTCTGGGCTACCTGGCCTCTGCAAAGCTCTAGAAGAGAACATAAATCCAGTTTTCACAGCTGGGCAAGTGAATCATCATGGAAACAGAAAGTATTTTTACACAGATGATGGGAGACTTGTTTCTTATGCTGATATATATTCCAAGACACGTGATACTTATTCCCAGGCTGTGACATTAACACAAAACCTTGGTGCAGAACCACACCAGCCCCAGGGGAGCTTTGGGAAGCAGTATCCCTTAAGAAGAGCTCTTGTGGAGTTTAGAAGCATTCAGTGTGTAAGGGTAATCTGTACTGTTTCTTTAACTCTGTAGCAGGAAGCCATGCAGATGGGGATATGTGGAATTTTCTGGGCAGAAGCTCATCAGGGAATCAGAGAAGCTTCATAGCTTACCGTTTTGCTAGAGTGAGCTCCCCCTGTGGCCAGCCAGCCACTGGACTGCCTCATCCCTATCCTTTTGAGAAGCTTCGTTCCCACAGGACACTAGCTTGTCTATTGAGGGAGTTCTAAGTCTCAGGTTGTGGCCAGCCTCTCTGCAGCAAATAAGGAGGAAGTTCCTTGTATCCTATTTCCCTGTTTCAACTCACAATCGGGCCTTCCTTTTCTGATATACTCATCATCATCACTAATAATAATAATAGCACTTCACTCAGAAGGATACCAAAGCCCGTCACAAATTGTGTACATAAATAAATCTAACACTTCCAAGGAGGGCAGCAGCAAAGAGGCCATTTAGCACGCAACTGGGGGTGCTGGGCCGACAGGAAGGGAAAATTTTAGTCAAGGCTATTGTGGCTAACTGCTGCTGTTTTAAAAAAGAAAAAATATCACAAGATTTTCAATGTTCATGGAAAGCAGGAAATTGTTTGCTTTCCCCTCCTCCACACCCACTAGTAACTGCTATAATACCCAATTTATCTAGGTCACGTGGTTGAAGGCTTGGCCTCTCTGAGATTTGACTCCATGCTTTCAGGCAGTCAGGATAATTCAAACCTGATGTGTACACTGCGTAGCCTTTCAATGCTGCTTCTAAGATTTTTGTTACTGAACATGATCAGTAGTTGGATAATGGTGCTGAAGGCTCGTGAGCTGTGGTTTGGCCATGTCTGTATTATATGTAACATATACCATACATTTTATAGAAGTCTAAATGCAATGAATCAACATAACACTGAAATGAAATGTTTTGACACTATCAAAACCAAACGCTTCAGTGGCCCTGAACTGACATTTTGTTTTTAATTTTGATTTCACAGGGCATTTTAAAATTTTGTTTTTCATTCTCGAATAGAAGGGTTTTTTCTGACTATCCTGTAGAATGGAAATTCCAGTTCCTGACCAGCTCTAGAATTGAGGATGACACATGGATTGGTGGGCCAGCTTTGTGCATGTGGTATGAAGTCCCTGGAAAAGTGGAGCTCTGTGCAGCTGCACAAAATGGAGTCCTCAGACTGCCATATCATTTTTTATGTGCACTATGTGCACTTATAAACTCCAGACGCCCCAGCTGACACGGTACACTAACAGTGTTGTGCATTGCAACAGATGTCACCTCCATGGGGAGAGCAAAAGAAAAGACACCTAGTGTTACTTTTATACAAAGTCTGTTATTATTAGAATTAGGGGAACATTTGAGGTTTATTTTTCACTTCAGAATGAAACAAAGATTTCACATTCAGAGCTCTTAAATAATTCTGCACTGAATTACAGCCATGTTACCCCATTGAAGTCAATGGGACTCCAGTGGGCATTCAGCACATTGTATGGTTCAGCAAAACATCTGTATAGAAAAGGGCCCCAACCCAAACTTCTGGTGAAATTTGGATCCAGATTCTGATTCAGATCAGAACTTAACAACTGCCCCGTTTAATGAGCTGAACCAAAACCTCAGTTTATAAGCAGTCTTTAATTTAGAGAGAGTTTGAATTTGGATCTGGACTTTGCAGTGTAAGTCCATCTCTGCAACTTCACCAGAGTTTCTCAGCATGTAAATCAGTGCAAAAACTGTCCCTCTGTAGAATAGTTTTAAATAGTTTTAGCCTAAAGTTCAAACTCCTCCGTATTCCCAGTCTTTCCTTTTCCTACATAGCCTGGGCCAAATTCTGCCTCCGGTGTAACCTTATTGAAGCTAGTGGGGTTGCATGGGGTGCAAATCTACACAATATTTGTCTCCCTGAGAATAAAAGATTTGCCTGAGTGCAAACATAGCTATCAGGAGAGAGCCCCTGTAACAGGGTGGTTGGCCCATTAAAAGGAACTGGCTCAGCTCTCCTGCTACAGTCCAGATGCTCCCAATGGGGTCAATTAAGAGGGCAAGGGGGCTATAAAAGATGAGAGTCAGAGCCCACTGGGTCAGTCAGGAAGAGCAGGAGATGAGTGTGGCCAGAAAGAGGAGGTGGTTCCTGGGAAAGGTCTGAAGGCAGGACAGTAGCAAGAAGGGTTTGCTGGCTGGTGTCCCCAAGCCAGAGGGCGGAAGGTAGGAGGAGCAGCAGCAGAGGGTGAGTCCTGCTAGCTCTATACAGGAGAGCTGGAGCCAAGGGCCAGAGAGGGCTGAAGAAAGAAGAGGCAATGGAGGTGCTTACCACCTAGCAGCTCCTTGCCGGAGAGCTGGGCCGCAGAGAAACCAAGAGAGGCTCCCAGCAGTGATGCCATGGGGGTTCCTGTTGTGAAAAGCAAGGCTGTGCCCCAGCAGGAAGAGGCAGAGGAACAAAATAGGACTGATGAGTCCAGGTGTGGTGGGAGACTCTGGACTGGTGAGCTCTTGCCCTCTCCCTCCCTGTTGAGTGGGGTGGGCTAAGGGGGAAGTTTGCTTCCGATTATATATTGCTGCACACGGCTGTACTGGTGAACTGGACTTAAGAAACACACTGGTGTTTACAAACTCAGAAGCATCTGGGGGAAGTAGTTCCAAGGGTGGAGAAAGGAGCCTTGTTACAGGCCCAGTCACATATTCAATGTTTACATCCAGAAATGCACATGAGGAGTCTAAAAAACTTATGATGAAACCCCCTGGACAAATACTTTATGGTGGTTTTTTTGACAGTTGTGAGACTGACAGCCATCTGATTGTAAATAGTGTTGTCTTTAAAGGTAGTTAAAAGACCTTGGGTAGATTCACAAAGGGATTTAGGTGCCTACCTGCCACTTCAGGTGCATAAGTCCAAAACTTGAACACAAGGAGAGGTTTCCCAGCTGTCAACCCCAAGTGGAGATAAATACCTCCCTCTGCCTGGAGTTAGGGACCTAACTTCCTTTGCAGGGTGGAGCTTAGGCCTCTACCCTATCCTCAGCATTGCCTACTGCCTAGCTTAGGTGCTCCCTACTCAGTGTGCTGGCTTTTTTGAATTCCATTTCTGCCCCAGGCATTGCAGAGGGAGCCTGGGCACTTAACTAAGGGCAGAGGATTTCACTGGGCAACAGGGCACCTAAATTTAAACATTGAAATGGAGAACTGAAAGGCTTGTCTGCATGGTCAGATGGTGTGCGGTAACCAGGATGTAAATCTATAGCACCTTAGCCTGCCATGCATTAACTGGCCATGTGGATCCTGCTGCCCTGCACTAAAAGGTCTGTAGCAGAATCTAGATGGCCAGTTAGTATGCAGCAGGCTAGGGCACTGTACAGTCACACCCCTGGCTTGCTGTGTGGACAAGCCCTATGTCCCCTCTGTGGATTTAGTCCCTTGATTTTCTTATTCTTAAAGGTTAACACGTCACAACGTGAACAATTGGTCTTAGAACATCTCAGCTCATAGGTGCAATTCTGATTATGTACTTAGCATGATTTTCAGCGTCCCTGTGGGCACAGCACCTTTGAGAAGCTGTCTCTACTGATTTAATTTAAGCACACTAGCTGTCAGCTATTATGCGATTATGGGTAACTGAGATGACAAAATGTCAGCCAGAAAACTCCAACTCACACGCAAACCCAGACATTCAACCTCTGCTGCCAACCCCTCAAGCAAGTGCCTGTAGAGAGTAAAGAGATGAGCTTTGCACATATATGAGACACTATCATATATGTGCAAGGTCTAGTTGAAGTTGTTGTTGGAATATTGGCCCAAGAACCTTCTTACATAAAGATCAGTTGAGAAACGGGTCTTGCTTTCAGTAGGCTAAATTGAAAGCAAGTGGAGCCTATTATAAGCTGAAACATCTATTTCGCTGACTGCGGGGGCTTCTGCTTATTATCTGACATCTGAAGACTGGCTGACTTGTGCAGGGGGAAGGCTAGTGGGGGTGTTAGGGGAATCAGCAAAATGAGATGTTTACATACTAGTAAGAGTTGCTTGGAGCTATGAACGCCTTAACTGTTTACACTTTTAGAGGCTGTCAGTGAGAGATGTATACTAGTCAGTAACAAGGTAAACTGACCTTAATCTCTAGTACATGCTTTACTCAATCTGTGGCGGATTTACAACAGCATTTTTGTGTTGAGGCTGCTGCTTTGTGCTAATCATATCACACTAATGCTGCTTAAAGAAACATTTAAATGCAGGGAGGGGAAAGGGAATGGAAAGTGCAACTTGAGAGAATAAAATGGAAAACAGCCAAACACGTGTAATGTGCATTTATTGGCCACTTATAGTGCTGGTTGTGGCAGCAATGACGGGGGGCATATTGATTTTAGTGTGGGGAGGATTAAGCCTGATTTTTGTAATTTAAGACTTAACAGGAGCTAAGTGGGCAGTTTGGTGACACTTAACAGGCATTTAGCAAATGAGTTCATTCCTGTTGCGTGATTGCTGAATGACCATTTGTGATGGTTATGGTGCTCTGTTGGGTATGGTGATGATATTCTAGAGATGCTACTCCAGCTGTGACCCACATAAAACCGTCCTGTTTGCCAGTAGTTTGTTTTATTTGTTTATCATCACTGTATATGACACAGTGGTGGACACTATAGAAAGCTTAGATTGTGTTACTGAATAATTTCTTTTGGTTGCATGACTTCATTTCCTCCCCATGCGCCTGTGGAGAGACAGGGAACAACCACCCCATATTATACTAACCATACATTTTTTTTGTCACTGAGTTACAATGCACTAAAACATTAACATGCTTAAAGCTGGCACTCTTTCCTTATCCACTGTTGTAAAATCTGGTTGGTGATAATGCCATGGAATCCATAGCACGTGCTGTAATCTGTAGGCACTCCAGCACCTGTTAAGAAATGAGCCTTAAGTTTGCATTTCCTTAGTTACTTTAAATCAGAATGACCATAATGCAGGTTTTGTATGTCAATGAACCACACAGTTGTGCCTTTAAACTCTAATTTTGGGGCCCGATGTATTGTTAGCATTGTCTTTGATATTTTACACACATTTATTGTGAGTAAACTGCAGCTGTTTGAAATCGATTTCTAATTGTAACTGAAAATTTAAAATCAAGTATTGTATAGGCTTCATCCTCTTTCCAGTGAAGAAAATGACAAAACTCCCATTGACCTCCATAGGAACTGGATCAAGCCCTGTATTTGAAACAGTGTAAGAACCCTGGTTGTGTTCAGGCAGACCACTGACTCACTTGAGTAAGGGTGGCATGACTAAGGTCTGCATCCTGGGCCAGAACCTGAAGTTCTTGATTATTACTTTGTCCTTTCTCAGGCAAAACTCCCAATGACTCAGCGGGCCAAAGCTAGCAGGAGGGACATATCTTATTTAGGGTTCAATTGTGATACCACCATAGAGCACAGGGGAGGAGATGATGTGATATTGCCCTGCATCTAGGAGAGCTCCTAGAAGCGTTGTGCTTTAGACAGATACGCTGCCTTCAGGAGCATCTGGGGAGCACATCTGCTGTGCCTGCCTTGAAGAAGGGCCCATGTGTGCTTCCCCTGAATGGGGCCAATGCTGCCTGGCACAGAAAGTGAGCAGGGGCATAAGCACACAACCTGGGAGGCATCAAATGCTGGCAGTGGCTCTAGACTCAAGCCATCCTTGTACTCAGAGAAGGAAGGGAGGGCACAAGGGGAAGTTCCTTTAGCGTCCTCCCTACACACCTGCACAGTCACCCGGTTATAACCTGGCACTCAGCACGGTGTCAATCTCCCATTAACTATGCTACCCTCAACTGAGCTCTGACTGCAGTGGCAGTTTGCCTAGTATACATCTCTCACTGAACAAGGCAATTAAGTGAAAATGAATAAACCTTGCAGAACAACCCCTTGATACAGATTGCAAGTCACTTATGCAAAGGGAAAAGAAGAAAGCCCAAAATAGGCACTTGGGAAACTCTATCACTTCCCTTCTTGCTGCCTGATTTACTGTTTTACAACTGCCTGGATCTCTTTCTTCAGTACATCTTAAACTATTTAAGGACTTAATATAGCTAGGATAAAACTTAAACTGTTTAGTCAGAGGAGTTTTGATTAATAAGGTTAAAGGGCTTAGGGTATATTTTTCCACTGTGGTGTGTGGGAAATTAGCTAAATGTTTTCCATGAACCATAATGAGATGAGAGTTGTGCTTCTTAAATCTTTGTGAAAAAAATTAAGTACAATAATGCATATTTGGCATCTACATTATGTAGAACCTGGCCAACATATACAGTGTAATATAGCCTACAGTGTATGTATGTATGTAAAATATTTGGAAGAGTAGAAAAGTATATGAAACTATTATGAATTGTATGTGTGTGGAATTAAAATGATTTCCAATGTGTTATAGGGATTTTATTGGAATGTGAAATTGGGACTTCTTTGCACATCACGTATGTTTTACATTTCTATACAGAACATTTGAATCTTTGTTTAAAAAATAATTCAATGATGTACATCATGTTGAAAATGCTTCCACTCTCTGAAAAATTAAAATAAACAGTGCCAACTGTTTGGCCAGTAGCATTGACATTATGGGACAGCAGCTTGTCTGGTGGCACTGTCATAGGTCTATTGATTTCACTGAAGCTGAGTTCAATGGAGCTATGCCAATATACACCAGCCAGCATCCGCCCCTATATGCTTGCTGACCTTTAGCGGAGTAGTGGAAATGCACTGAACCACCGGGTAGCTGAGGGCAGTAATCCACACATTATCTCTTCCTGAATTCTTACTGGAGCAGGGAGAATGGAAGATAGTTAAGCAGCAAGAGCTGGAGCCTACAGGCTGCTGAGCTGCTGAAAGATGTGGAGAGGGAGCGTGCTTGCCGCATGCTTTGCGCCTGTGAAAGGAGGCTTGTCTATAGTGGGCCTGATCCTGTAAAATGCTGAGTGCCATCAACTTTCACTGAAGTCAACAACAGAAGAAGGTGTTTTACACCTTGCACAATTGGGCCTGGTGTACAGAAATGTGCAGCAGGCTGAGCAATGTGACTAACCTCTGTACCTAAGAAGGTGTAGCCAGGGCAGAGATGCTTGAGCACAGTCCAGTGACAGCGCTGCTATGCTTAGCCACCATTTTTTAGGAGTTTCAGTCACTCCTCCTGCCAGTCCGGAGTAATGGCTCATTCATGTGTGCCTAAGAGGTGCACTTAGTAGAACCTGAAAACAAGGGCAGCTGTGAGGGGCTTGGTCCTGACCATAGCCCAGACGTGCACTTGATGATTGTAAGAAAGCAATATCTCTCCTAGCGAGAGGCTCAGTGTCTCCTGCCCTATGCTGGGTACAGTTCCTGCAGGGCCCCACCACGCTGCAGCACCCGCTCCTCTCAACTTGCTGGATCACAGCTTTCAAAGCACGATGTTTAGCAGCCCTCAGCATTGTTCCCCCTCATCTGATGCCAGGCAAGACAGAGGCCTAAGAGACTGAGTTTGCTGCTCGGTTAATATATGTTTGGGTCTAAAAGCTGAGCTCTGTCAGTGCATCTAAACAGCCTGACATGCTGCTTCAAGTGTCATCTCATGAATAGAAAACAGTTAAAAATACAAATAAGGGAACTAATGGTCTGAGCCTACAAGAACTCCCAGTGCAGTTCACGTATGTGGAGCTCTTAGCAGATCAAGCCCTAAGTCAACTTTCACAGCCTTTAATAAAACCCAACTGTTTCTGATATTTTTCATTTTCCAATATAATTTTGTTTAAAATATCCATGCAGGTTGTGCATTAGGGGTTCAGAACAGCTCTTTTTATAGAGATGTCAACATTTCCCTAATTTACGAGTGCTTTTGGGACAATTAGTTTCTCAGTGCTCTACCTCAAACACCACAAAGGGGGGTAATTTTCAGAAAGTGCAGCACACTGACTCTCTGAAAATCAGGCCTATAAGGGGACTCAGGGAGGGAAGCAAAAATCAGCCATTTTGGAAAACAGGTTGAGACATTTTGTCAAGTCCTGAAGGTTTGTCACTTTTATTGTGTATATACACATAGAGCAAAAAGCAATTTCTTTCATAACAGGAGTGCGTAGGTTTTTGTTTTTATTACTATGTTTTTAAATCTGTTACATCTGCAGGCAGTGAACAGGCAGATTCTATTAAATGTAATGGTAATCACCACTCCTCAGGCACCACACAGCAGCAGAGAGTAACTGAGGCAGATGATCAGCTTATGAAACCAAGGCGGAAAGATACACCATTTCAGCACCAAGCACCGTTTGTTCCAGGTAGGGCGCTTCAAGATGCACAATAGACTTTTAGATAGCTAAAGGCTTATCCAATTTCTCATTGACATTGATGTCAATGACTTTTGACTTTTTCTTTTGACTTTTATGGGAGTTGGACTAGGCACTACGAAATGAAGACAAAGAATGTAATGGGACCGTTGTGGGAGATTCTGTTGCTGGGCCTTTCTGAGATGAATGAGGGATGTGCCACGTTGGCATTCGGGTGTTGCAATGCTCCCGCCCCTCCCCTCCTCTCCCAGTGTAAACCATTTGTGTTCTCCTTTTTGTGGATACTGCCTGGTACTTGTGGGGTAGAAGTGTGGGATACAAATCTTTGGCAGGGTAGGAGGGGCCAGATCCTTAGCTGGTGTAAATTGGCATAGTTTCACTGAAGTCAGTAGAGTGATGCCAATTTATGACAGCAAAGGACCTGGCCCGTTCTTTCTCTAGACAGGTATTCAGAGGGGTGGAATGAAACCAGAGACCAAGTACATCACCACTAGGAGGCACTTGGTGGCCACTGTGATCCCAAGACTCATTCCTTGGCCATGTGGTACCTATTTTAATTTGCTTTTATAAACTGTGTTTAAAAAACACATGCACACACACATTCAAAACCCTCCACTTCTGAGACATAAAGTGGCACCATGTGAATAAGCATGCTCCAGCCAATATAATGATCTATAAAGCTGAGTTTATTGCTAATAAGGGACTTGATTTGTGTGTGTGTGTGTGTGTGTATTCTTTGACCATATTGTAACTAGCCCTCTGAAGATGTACTAAAACACAGAAAATCAAAAAGATCAAGATGATATTTCTAGTACGCTTGTTTTTCTGTCCCTAAATTATTTTCCATAAAACAGAAGTGTCTTCTATGCAGACATGAGAAACCTAATTCCTGTTGGAACACTAGAAATCCTATTGTACTACTGGCATCAGTTGTGTCCTATGCAATCATGTAGTGGAACAAAGGGATGTAATTCCAGCAGCCTTTGGGCGTCCATGCAGAACTGTCTTGGATTGCAACCCCGGGCACAGAAGTCTAGGGAGAAAAGTGGCAGGACACGCTGGGGGGTAGCCTCACATTGTTTCCACATGGGGAAGAGTTACTTTTAAGAAGGGAAGCAAAGAAGGAGTTGTGACTCTCTTTCAGTGTCCCCCTTGACGTGGCACGGCTACACACCACCTCATGCTCAGAACTGAGTTTAAAGGCTCCACCTATGTGACATTGGACCAAGTCATTTAACCTGTGTGTGCCTCAGTTTTCTTCCTGTATTGTTCACTGTGCTGTACAGAAGTGCCTGCCTTAATTGTAAGTTATTTGATTTTAGGGGTCAGAGCAAACCTCAGCTGTGGAGATATGGGACCATTTTTTTAAGCAAAGTAAAATAAGAAAATGAATTCCACATCCTTCAAAGGCATTAATAAGTTGTGACATGTGTGCTCCATTTGCCTCAAATAACCATTGTTTTTTGTCAAAAATAAATGAACTAACATATTCAAAAGTGATTTTGGGGGTGCCTCCATTTTTGAATGTCCAACTAGAGACAATTTAAAGAAACCTGATTTTTCAAAGGACTGAGCATCTGCCCTCTGAAAATTTGGCCACTTCAAAATGTCTCATGTTGGGGATTCAAATCAGTAGTCATTTCTGAAAATCTTGGCCTGCGTGTTTCTCGTAGAGATGGGCCCAGACCCAAAACTTCGTATCCAAACACTCCTCTATACACTAGGGCATTCAAAACAGATCTAAATCTGAGTTTTGCAAATAGCCATTATATTTCTAATGTGCCACAGCGTAATCCAAACATGTCTGGACTTTGTGGGTGGGGACCAGGGAGGAGGCAGGGTACACAATGTTAATTCAGGCTCACACTATTAAATCAGTCCCAGATCTTATCTCCAGTTTTAAGAACAGATGTAATTACAGTAACATTTGGTAATTTCACATCTTGTGCTACTGATTAACCTTCTAATCTGGTGTTTTGGTCAGGTAGATAAAAGCAAAAGTCAAGCTGTTGATTAACCAGCACAGATTTTATGATGTGACCATGGAAATGTCATAAAGTTGCTTCTTTTGCACTCATAAATTATCAGGAATCCACAAATATGCTTTGAGGCAGTGATTTCATCTAAAATGCATTACCAGTTCAAAGTGTATTAGTGCACG
The DNA here is from genome assembly GCF_016161935.1 of Mauremys reevesii. Taxonomy (NCBI): domain Eukaryota; kingdom Metazoa; phylum Chordata; order Testudines; family Geoemydidae; genus Mauremys; species Mauremys reevesii. The sequence continues at coordinate 32,446,713 of NC_052633.1, read as the reverse complement.
CCTGCTGCAAATGGTTTGGCATTCAGGCTTTTTTCATCAGCAATAATTGGATTAAATTATCTGCAATGAAATCTGAGCCTTTGATTAAAACACTTCTTGGCCTGATGGGGTTAAGAAAGCAAGACAAGAAAAAGGGAAGGTTAAGGTAAAATAAAAAGCAGCGCTTATGCAGTCTTTCTTTTAGAGTGGGCTAGAGAATGAGTTTGAGCAAAGTAATTTTAAAGCACAGCAGCCTAAAGGCACCAACTGATTGTTGGGTTGGGGAAGCAGGAGCGAAATAAGGGGCAAGGGAAATCAGAATGGCATTATGAGTGATAGTGCTGTAGGACTGATGGTAGAAGAGCAAAATCACCTACAAGAAATGACGTTTCAGAGTAGCATTTAAAACCTGAGCACAGGGACTGCGGAGCAGCAAATGAACAGAGCAAATGTAATGGAGCAAGAAGAGTGTGAACAGAGTGACCTTAGGGCAGCCAGAGTAGAAGCAGAACAGAACATCCTCTGAGCGAGCAACCTCAGGGCAGAGTGTCAACAGAGCAAAGAGTGAGAGGGGTGAAGCAAACTGAGAAGTGGCTCAGGGCAGAGCATATTGTGAAAGCAAAATAACCTTAGGGCAGAATATAAGCAGAACTGATCAAGAGCATGAGTGTAAAGATGAACTCACAGGATTATTTACAGTCTGAAAAAACAGATATTTGGGGGCTAGGGAGACTCATTTATGGATCAGCACTCAGACATATCCCGTTACAATTATTATTATGAAATCTATAACTGTATATGTTGATCTGAGCGCTCTCACATGTACAGAGCAACATCTGCTGCCTAGAATTTTGCCCATTACATTAATATTGTATTGTTTTTTTCTGAGTGATATTTTAGAGGCTATATTTGTGGTTTGACCTTGGTAAACTTTTGTTTTGATGGATATAGATAACCCCTGAACAGCAGCTGCTCTGGTACCTCTTTCTTACTATTAAAAAAGGGCAGAGGGTACGGAGTACATTGCTAATGTAACATGCATTAGGATCAGAATGAGAGAGGCTAAGAAGAGTTTAGTTTTGTCTTTCCAGTTTTGTTTTCTACTTAATTAATACGGCTATGGAATCAGTTGTGAAGACTATGATGGTGACCAAGGTTACAAAACGTTTACCCTAGTCCGGATAGATGATTGTTTACTAAACAATCTAGATACTTCTAAATAAAAGGGTACTGGGTACAGCTATGGTCACAACTCAGAGATTGGCCAAACTAGTCCATTATCTCTGGCGATGTAGGATATTATTTTATTATCTGCTTATTGCTGGCTTACTGCTGAGTCAGCTAGTTCAAACCACATAATCTAAAAAGCCGTAGAAAGTGAACTTGGAGAGGCTTTAAAGGTCTCTTCCTGCAGCCTCTGAATGACTGTCTGTTATAGTATCTCTTTGGCCTTGTCATAACATTTTGTACCATTGCTGCTGCTATGGAGAATGCTGGGAAATCTTAGAGGTCTAGCGTAGGCACAGCTTTGTGACTTCCTGCAGTCACGGTTGTTCATTGCAGATTAGGTGGAAAAGCTAGAATTTTGTCCTGGTGGATTAAGCGGCTCCACCATGCGGTGCTTTAGAAGCATCCTAGGACAGTAAGGAAGTCACGTAACCTCCATCAAGGCTGAACAACAACAACAACAAAAGCTTTCACCTCTGAGAAGACACAACACCACGAAAGCAAAAAGTCCCAGTTAAGTGAATTTGTTTCTTTAAACATTTGTAAACATTTATGGGGGGTGCAACAGTCCCAAACTTTTCCCAACAATATCTGGATCGCTCATGTAAGTTAATGCTGACAATGTCAGTAGGACTTTTGCCTACCTATGGACTGCCCGGTGTCAGAATTGTTGTGAGTAAGCAGTGGGCCAGTTAGCTTCTGGACACTGGTGGTTTCTGTATTGCAGCAAGAAAACCAGACGCCCAGTGCATAGAGTATAACTTGGGGCATGGGAGAGGGAAGCAGCTGTTTATTAAACATGGTTAGATGTTATCAGGTGTTTCGCCATCTGCACATGGTTGCACGCTAGTGTTTTACTGTGTAGCTAGGTGACACCTTCTGTAATACCACTGATCGTATGGGCCTGCCTTCATTTTGGAAAACTGCAGTGCAGTAGTTTGGAGCTTATTGTGTAATATAGTGAGCCTTGTGACAAAGGTGATGGTGGGCTGTAGGTCGGGGAGATCAGTACTTACCACTGATTGTTTCCTTATGAAAAACACAAGTTTACATGAGACAGAAAGTTCAGTGTGCAATGCTCACTCAGTAGTGTAACTCCCACTTTGCAATTGCACCCTAAAAAATAAACTTCACTCTTACCAAAATGTCATTCCATGGAACTACATCGTACTGGTCTTATGTCCTGTGTCCTCCCCATTAGCTGTAGCTCTTGTTTCATCTCCTAAAAAACTCCAACCTGCAATACTAACTATTCTGCCTCCCAGCAATTTCTGATTGATCTTTTTATTTCGTGTTCATTAAACAGGTACAGCATATGTGCAATATATAGCGTCTTCAGTAAGACACAACAAGAGATGAATTTGCAGAGCCATCACATTGTTTTGAGCTGAATGCCCATAAACCTACATTTGTGGGAAATTAGAACACAAGTATTTCTCTTCTTTAAAGGCATTACCTAAAGCACTTGTCCCTGTTGTATGTGGGCACCCAAAATATTGGGTTTTTTTTTTTCACTTCTCACAGTTACTCAGTCTGATGCAAGTGGTTTAAAACATGCTAGATAAAGCAGAACTGCGTTGAAGGAGTTGGGTTAATTTTGGGCACTTTTAGAAGGGCTGTGATGCTGCTAAGCCAGTGAAGAGGCCCATAATTTGCCTGCTTGATTTAAATCTGAATAACTGTTTGCCAGTGATTTGGGTGCTGTAATTCTTGACAGTAACAGGAATGATGACAACACAGTATGGAGCACTGATTGACAATATTAGAGACAGGGCTGGTAGCACTGCCTATTAAGGTTGCCTGACACCCCTTACAAGACCCTGTTTTAAGTTGTTTACAAGTTTGCCAAACTTTAACTTTTGGGGCTACATTTTTTTTTTCATGTCAGGTGTCTGCCTCAAGCCGATCATTTTGGAAAAAATTCAACTAAAAAGGTTCAGCTGTTTCTCAGAAAGATGCTGGGAGAAAATGCGTTGTTTTGCAAGGCTAGAAAATTCTTTTTGGGAGGCTGTTTGAATCCATGTGTTAGAGCAGGGGCTTGAAATCTGGCAAGGGGATGGCCTTTGTGTCAGGGATATGCCTTTTGCTTTTCCTGTGAAATTAAAGCCCACACTTGGCCAATTTATAACCTCTTTGGAAAAATCTTTTTGCACATGCTCAGTAGAGACATTTTACAGTTTAGTAGTTAATATCTTCAAAGATTCCACTGAGCATGTGCTATCGCCTCACAGTTCCTATGTATTACAAGAGGAGGGTCTGGTGAGACTGGGACTGGTGTGGGGCAAGAGATAAACTGTGATGGGGAGTTGGTGGGGAGAAGTGGGAACCAGGAAGGGAGGCTGGGCCTGGTTGGGCAAGGGGACTGGGTGCTAGGGGGAGACCGGAACTGCCCAGGCATGGAGACTGGGACTGGGGAAAGAGTGGAACTCAGAAGGGGAGCTTGGAGGAGGAAACTAGGACTGGCTGTGCAAGGAGACTGGGATGAGAAGCCTAAAGAGCGGTGATTGGGACTGGTTAGATAAGGAGAATGGGACTGGGGCTAGGAGTCAGGGGGTAGGGAAGAGGCAGGACAGGGACAGGTTGGAGTGGATGAAGCAGAAAGGATCAAACTTGGAAGGAACAGGCAGAGGACATTAGAGAACACTCCATGCCAGAGCCTGCAACTGAACTCAAGACTTCTGAGTCTCACCCTTCCTCAGTTGTCAGCAAATATCTGTGAAACTCACTGCCAAATTATGTGTCCCATCTATCTCTAGTGCTGGTCCATACAGAGGACAAGAACATACTATTGCTATCGATAACTATTTGAGCTCAAGTGACAGAGGTCAATGTGGTATATCTAATAGTTCCAATGCTGCTGATGAACGTAGGTGGTCAATTTGATGCCACATTATATTTATTTTTTTCTGGCTTTTTAAAAAAAACATAGGCAATTAGCCTAAAAAATTACATTGAAAACATTTAGATTGCAAAGTCAATCACTAAAAAAATTAGGAAATGCCAGAATTAAGGGTGCCTGTGAAATCTGAATGTTTACCTCTACAGGATTGAGTGCACATGACTATCAGGTTCTGAACCATGGGCTAGATTCTGAGCTCAGGTATGCCCGGCATAGTCCACAGAAATTAATAAAGTTACTCCAGATTTCTGTCAATGTAAGTGTGACAAGTATCTGTCCCCATGTTTTTTAAGATGGCAAATTGCCTTACCTGTGTTTCTCATAGAACACATTAGGTTATTGAAACCGAATAAGTGCCATGGACTGTAATTGCCTGCTCTTCATGCAACCCATACAATTTAACCCTTATGCTTCAGAAAAACAACAACTCTAGTGTAGTAATAGACTAGAACTGGCTGGTTTCATACAGTACCACATATTAAGAGAATTACCATGACATTGTCTGCCATTGTTGATGGCTAGAGCTGGGCAGGAACTGGATTTTTCATTTCTCAGGGAATACCACAATGTCAAAAAAATTTCTGTTATGAAACAGAACAAAAGTAAAAATTAAGTTTCCTGCCAAATGAAATTCTGGCAAAAAAATAATTTGGGGTCAATTGAAACATTTTGTTTTGATAATAGCGAACCGTTTCATTCTGATTTTGATTTTTAAAAAAAATATATATATTCTAGTATGTAATATAAAATAAGATTGAAATGAAAAGTTATTTTGAAAAAGAAAATCTAAATGTTCTATTCTGACCTTATCAAAACACTTTTTAAAAAAAAGTTTTCCTTTTAAAGAAAACTTTCATTGAAACTGACACGTTTCTGCAAAACATTTTGCTTTTGACAAATCAGAACTTTCCATTGGGGAAAAAACATTCCATCAGAAACTTTCCAATCAGCAATATGGCACTGACACGGCTACTAGACTTCTGTGAGCTGCTTTCTTTCAGTTTGGTATCTCTGGCACGTGTGATGGGGCACATTCTGGATTGCCACATGCTATGAAAGGGAAATCAAGTCCCATCTTGGAACAGAAGCAGTAACAGATTAAGGGTAACGCACTAGAGCTAGCCTTTCTGCACCTCCTATTATCAAAGGGTCTCAGGATGAAGCTTTTCCATTGTGACACAAATATTGATCTGAGACTGTTACAGGCTTAATACATCCCTTTGATAAAGTTCATTATGTTCCACCAAGTTTTTATATGACAATAGCCAAGATTTTCAGAAGTGACTAGGCATTTGGGGGCTTTTTTTGGTTTTGTTCTGTTTTTTGTGGGAGGGGGACACTTCCATTTTTTGGGTGTCCAGCTTGAGCCATTGATTTTTCAGAGGGCAGGTCCTTAACACTTTCTGAAAAGTGGCCCCTTTTAGGTGTCTCAAGCTTGGGTGCCAAAAAATTGAGGAAAATCTTGTGAGCGCTTCAGAGGGCACTTCAGAAAATCTTGGCCTCTGAGGCTATGTCTATTCTTACGATGGTGTGTGGAATATAGACCCTGCATGGGTATAAATAGCAGCATAGACCGAGGCATTGCTTAGCCAAGTAGTGTATAGACACACCAGAACCTTAGGGTATATACCCTACATGCCCAAGCAGTGCCTCCCACATCTGCAGTGCTATTTTTAGCAGTGTAATACCTTGCTGCCTCGCCCCTATTAGCTCCTTTCACTGCCACCTGAAGCTACGCAGTCCAATGTGTAGCTACACATCTCCTACATGCTGCTGCAAGTGTAGATAAGGCCTAAGGCTTATAACAATGGGATGTCTACAAATCAGACATGGGTTTTTTGGGATGCTGAGGTGGCAAATGAAAGTATGCATGACTAGTACGGAAAAACACATTTGTGCTTTTGGAACAACTGCTGAAGAAAATTTTGTTTAAGCAAACATTTTATTCTTTGTATCACTGCCGGTCATGTCAGCTTTGATTATTGGTTACATGTCTGCCTGGCAAATGAGTTAGTCAGAAACTAAATACAGTCCCAGACATATAGTGACTACACAATGTGGGCTGTGGAGGTGGTGCTGAGACCTGGTCACAGAGGCCTTTTATGTTTGTTTTGGACCAGGAGTAATTTCAGACATGAATAATAGGCATGGAATTTGAGGTCACATTTTCCCCCTTTGACTAAAACAATGGCCCTGAGCGTGGAACTGGGAGCATTTCTGAGAATGCCACCAGAGAGGTCCTGGATTTCAGTCTCTTCCCTAGCAGCCTAAATTTGGCCTCCAGGATGTCTCTCCTACCCTTCCCTATGTCATTGGTACCTACATGTACCACGACCACCAGCTCCTCCCCAGCACTACACGTGTCTATCCAGATGCCGCGAGAAATCCTCAGCCTTCGCACCAGGCAGGCAAGTCACCATATGGTTCTCCTGGTCATCACAAACCCAGCTATCTATGTTTCTAATGATCAAATCTGCTTCCCTGGGCCTTTCATCCTTCTCAACAGCGCAAGGGTTGTCTGACCGGAGGTGGGACAATTCTACAGTGTCCCAGAAAGCCTCATCAACATACCTCTCTGCCTCCCTTAGCTCCTCCAGTTCCACCACCCTGGCCTCCAAAGTCCATACTCAGTCTCTGAGGGCCAGGAGCTCCTTGCACCAAATGCACACGCGCTAGGACCATAGCATCCAAAAGTCCTTTGCAAAACTCCTGTTGACTTGCCTGGAAGTGATACATTTGTAGCAATGGCAAGATGCAGTTCCCAGAGTAGTTACGTTCCAGTTTTGTGGATGTTGCAAGGGTTGAGTAACCTGTACAATCTTCTAATTAATTTACACAAAAGGTGAATTCATTTAGGAGAGGGGTCAGGAGCAGCTGAGAACAAGTGTACAAGGGTTTGGGCCCTGTGTCTGCACTGCGTCTCTTCTCCAAGAGATGTGTTTCAGAGCTCGTAATTAGACAGACATTCTAGATTCTGATGGCCAAGAACCTACAGCAATCTGCCATTATTTTAGCGTTGCAGATGCTTAACTTGAGTGAGTGTGATATTGCTAGTCCAATCCAGGAGTGCTGTCGGGAATCCTGGAATGGAAGGAAATACTGTTCTATCACAAAAGGTGTAATATGTAATGCTTGTATGAACTGAAAGGTTATGAAAGACAGCACCAATGAGGTCACTTAAAAAAACCCTTTCCATCGTTTTGTGGGATTTTTTATTTAAACAGCCAGTCTGATTTCAATAAATGTGTCTTTAAATACAATCTTTATATTTGCAGGGGTTAAACATCTGAAAAGTCAGAACGACTCAGCATTCCCAGAGGAAGAAGAGAGTGTCAATGAAAGAGAAGAAGAATGGGACCATTAATTAGCATTGGGCTTGTGTAAGAAAGGTTATTGAGAATAACTGAACTGCTAAACTTTCCATACTTAACATGGAATTCCATTGCTTGTGTTTCTGAAACATTCTTCATCTCACAACTCCAGGCACACATAGCAGGATGCTTTCCAGGGAGCATTCCTTGACTGGATTTTACAGCACTCTGCAAACTTGTCCTGTGATACTTGTAACTGAAGATAAACATTTATTTTACAGTCATTTTTCTTTCCTTTTTTATGACTTAAAAATGTAATTTGCAAACATGTTAGTAATCTAACTTCGGTACTGCCAGAGCTTAATTACTGAATGTGATCTGTACTCCAAGACTTATTGTAAATAGTACCAATTTAAAAGTTACAAATAAATACTAAATTCATTTAGACGTGATTTTATGTCGTGCTGTGCTTCTGACTAACTTGAAGAGAAATTTTTAGGTAAGGTGAGTCTTTAGACCAGGGGCATCTTTTCGCATATTAGAGTTACACCTAATAACATACTTCAAACCCAAGCTAAAGCAGAAATGCCTTCTTAATGCTGCACTACATTAGTTCTTTGTAGCTTTCAGTGTATGTACTGCATAAAACAGTTCACCACTTCTTGCTTTCCATAAAGGTATGTATCTGCTACTGCTCAGTCATGTCAGTCATTCAACGATACATTAACTGATTTTTCCTTTTTTACTACTGAAGACAATCATACGAGGACATTAGGAAAATCTTTGATTTTGTGGAGACTGGCTGCCTCAAAATATTGGCGATAGGCTGCAGAACCTTTCCGCTCTAAGAGAGCTGGTTCAGTTTTGGCCGGGTTCAATAGTGCTGCTACCATTTGACAGCTCATGTCAAGTTCTGTGAGTGCTGAACATCAGGAAAGCTTATGAAGGAGCAGAAAATGACATGGGGTGGACAAATCATACTTCTTTAAAGTTGTATTTAACATATTGTTCCCTATTTTTAATGGTCCATCTTTAAACCAAGGACAACCTTTCACAACCTGTAGAACTGTGTTAGCTAAGGTTGTCCTTGGTATAAAGATTCATTTTGAATTTAGCCTTTCATGCCCTTGAGTCCCACTTAATAAACCAAGCTACTGAAAGTAGATGAAGGATAGGAAAACACAGACTCTTTTGTCAATGCCTCGAGTGCTCATTTGGCTCCAATTTAAGCAGACACTGTTCCGAGAAGACCTAGCATTCATAGGCTCTGTAACAAGTGTTTCTTTGTTTGACAGCCATATCTTTCTCTGTATATGAGTATATCTGTATATGAGTTCTTTATTGAAGCTCCAGTCACAGACATTCCAAGTGATATTTATGGCTATAATTTAATGAAGAGCTGACTAATAGAAGAAATCTTCAGTTGTGCTGTAGACACAGTGCTGAACTGAGGTTTCTTTATAATACAACCAAAGAGGAAGCTTCCCTTCATAAAATATTTGAATGAAAAAAGGTTGAGGCATTGGCCTGGGACCAAGACGAGGTGGGTTCATTTCTCAGCACTGCCACAGATTTTGGGTGTGACCAACTTACTTACTTTGGGCAACTCGCTTAATCATGCTGTGCCCCAGTTTGCCATTTGTGACGTGGCGCTAATTTTTTTCTTCCACCACTTATTTGTCTTGCTGCTTTAGATTTTAAGCGTCTCAGGATATGAATTAGCTTTTAGTGCCTATGTACAGCATGTAGAACAGGGGTGCGGGAACAATTTTTATAGTGGAAGGGGGGGGTGCTGAGACCCATTGAACCAAACAGTAAGCCCTGTATATGAGGGAAACCGCTTCAAGCCAGGAGATGCTGCCGCACCCACCATCGTCCCTACGTATAGCACATTAGGCAGATAACAGTTTATACGAATTAACTAGGAAATGCAGAATCATGCTTCAGTATCGCCATTAAATACATAAGCCTTATATATCAAAGTGTAATTATTATCTTACTGGAGTGCATCAGCACTAGTACAGGCGAGTATGGTCGCTAGAGCTGACCACAGAAAGACACTGCTGTTTTGTGGCAACTCTCAACGTTTCCAAACCTTTAGACCAGTGGGCCACAAAATTCCAGGGTCACGCCCCCCCCACCTTACCCACGTCTGTGCCTCTTCCCCGCTGCCCTGGGAGCCAGGGCCAGAAGCAGGGCTGTGGCTCCAAGGAGGAGGGGGACGAAGGTGGATCAAGGGCATGGCTGCAGCTGGGGGCGGGTCTGAGGCTGGGCCTGGGAATGGAGCTATGGCCAGGGGCCAAGGCTGGGGCTGGGAGTGAAGCCCTGGCTGGGGCAAAGGCAGGGACAGGGATGCAGCTGGGGGGCAGAGCGGGGCTCGTGGCGCTCCTTCCCTGACCTCTATTGGGGCTGGCCTGGACTTGCCAGCCCCTCACCCCCAATGCCTCCCCAGGGGGCTGTGCCCTCACAGCTGGGGGACCACTGCTTTAGAATGTTTTCACAAACCTGGAAATGTTCATTTTTGGATCAAAAATCTAAGGGGCGTGGAGGAGTGGTCCCAGGTTCAAGTCTCTACTTCCCTTCCTGTTTCAGCACAGAGCTTTTCATCCCAGATCACGCCAAATCTGCCAGAGCTTGAACCTGCGTCTCTCACATCCTAGGCCAGTACAGTGAATACCAGGCACTAGAGCATAAGTCTCTGGCTCTCTTCCCCTCTCCCCACAACAAACTGGGTGACAACACAGCATGTTTTGAGACAACACACGTGCTAACTGTTGCCCAACTTTCTCTCTCAAGCATTGCCCTTGGCCTCTCCTCTAGCGTAATTATACCCTCTCCTTACCAAGTTCTCTCTCTCCAACTAGAATTGATTCCTATTCCCTTAGTCTGTAAGGCCCATGTGGTATCATAGGCTTTGTGATTGATTAGTAGCTACTGCAGCATATTCTGGGTCCTACCAAAATTAATAAAAAATAATCCCCACTGCCCTGCCTCAGTTTCTTTCCTGTGATGTGACTAGTTAGATGGGGGTTAAATTACCGGTACACTCCAGAAAGCTTTCAGCGGGGTTTGCAGTGAGATTGATGGGAGGAAAAGTTTTCTGGGCTGTGTTGGAGCTGCTGCCAATAGGTAGCAGCTAGAAAGAAGCCCCGGAGTTTTGCTGACTGGTGAAGCTGCAGGCAGGGAGACACTAGCAAATAAACACAACTAAACAGCAGGAAAGGGCGATGCCCAGTGTGCGCATTTCAGTAGGGCAAGCACAAGTTTGGTTGCTCCCGTCCCACACACCCCCGCCCCGCCTCTGTATCGTTTTTCCCGTTGAGTGGGACAGATTTGTTTCAGGGCCCTCACAAAACTGGCATGACAACATATTTTCCTACTTATTAGTTATGCAACCTTTACTGTATTTGCAGTGTGCTGTAAGTACTAGGATCAAAGTGGTAAGACGCCTAGACATGTGCACTGAAACGTGACTACCCCCTTCCAACTCCATGAATCATTTGCGGAGGCAGGGGAGCAATTGTTCTCCAATGCTTGATTTGGGAATGGGGACAGGGCTTGAAAAACCAAGCTACTCTGTGACATAATGCCAGAGTTTAAAGGGCCAGAAACAATAGTTCCTCCTGCGCTTTCAAATTTCCCAATCCCAAGAGATGCTGGCAGGAGGAATTTAGTGGGAGAAAGGCTTCTCTGCCTCTCGACTACATCTCAGAAAGAAGCAGGCCGCAGAAGTGGACCTTCTGGCTGCTCTCCTGAGAGCCCAGCTAAGGGAGGAGGATTACCAGCCTCTCTCAGATGACATCAGAACTGGGCAGGAAGTTGCAGGTCCTCCCACGGCAAGAGCATGTTAGATAAGGGGAAGAGCTAAAGCCTGTTAAAGAGATGGGAATTTGTGTGAGGAGCGAGGCCCAGAGGGTAAATTGTGAGGAGCAAGACAGAAGTGATTTGGGAGAAGCGCCACAGTAGGATATGATCTTCAGTTACAGCCCACGCTATTTGGATACAGCTCTGAATGAAACCCTTATTGGTCCCCCCACCACCATTGTGTTTCATCATTTTAAAAGCCTCTTTCTTTTCTTTCCTGAACAGCAACAGGCTGGCTCCTCCTGCCAAAAGCCTCATCTTGCCTGTGGTCATTACTCAGAATCCCCCCAGCATTAGGGGGGGAGGGGGCGGGATGCCCAGCTACAGGGCTACACTCAGCTTTTTAGGTACGGATCAAGTCAAAATAGGAAAGTTAAGCCCAGCCTAGTCACTCTGTGTCCCCCCTTGTGCCACATAGCCTAAGTGGAGATCAACCCTAGAATGAGCAATCATAGAGAAGCTTGTCAAGCGCCAGAGTGGGGCATATTGCTGTGAACTGCGCTGAAACTCATGAGGGAAACGGCTGCAGCCACAGACAGCGGCCAGCTCCTCAGCTGTTGTAAACTGGCACATCTTCAGTGGCACTAATGCAGCTTAGTGCCAGCACCCTCGCTTTTAGAGCTGAATGTTAGAAGACCTGGGTAATTTTACCACCATTAGTGCCACTTTGGAGTTCTGCTAGTAAAGGTAACAATACAGGTAATTAAACTACATGCTTTAAAGCATACAATGGGCCTCTCTAGGGGGTCATCCTGCCGCACAGACACACACCATATCCAGTGTTGCACACATGGCTGGATAAAGTTAGGGAGCGGGGTTTTGCATTCCTCGGAAATGTTAGATATTGGAGACATGGCTGCATCAAGGATTTAATTTGGGACGACAGGGCTGTTCCTTTGTTCCTATGTACTTAAAAATATTAATCATTCTACTTAGCACTCATATAGTCTCTTTCCTCCGAGGAGCTTCCAGACAGAGCAGCCTCTGTTCACTGCAGAGAAGAGCCCAATATTGCAGCCTATTGGCACGGACGGTAATAAGAAAAATATGTGGACAGCTGAATGTACAGAGGCATCAGAGCTCAAAGAGCAACAGGTGCAAGTCCAGCTCCTGTATACATATGCTAGAGCAGTGGTTCCCAAACTTGTTCCACTGCCTGTGTAGGGAAAGCCCCTGGCCCGTTTGTTTACCTGCCCCGTCCGCAGGTCCGGCCGATCGCGGCTCCCAGTGGTGACAGTGCACTGGTTCAGGCCAATGGGAGCTGCGGGAAGTGGCGGCCAGTATGTCCCTCGGCCCACGCCACTTCCCGCAGCTCCCATTGGCGGGAGCAGCGAACCGCGGCCATTGAGAGCCGCGATCGGCTGGACCTGTGGATGCGGCAGGTAAACAAACCAGCCCGGCCCACCAGAGACTTTCCCTGAACAAGCAGCGGAACACGTTTGGGAACCACTGCACTAGAACAAGGCGGTAATTTCAAGTAGCTATTTTAGTTTGGGGGTGGGAGAGATCAAAGTTTAGTTTGGGGGTTACTCTGATCAAAAAATGTACGAAGGCCCTATTTTCTTCAATTGGCCAAGTGTCGTTTGAAGCTTAGGCAATGTCCTTTCCTAGATTAAGTGGCTGACGTCAGTAAAAATGGAAAGGCGTGTTTGTTTCCCAGCTAACATGAAAAGCACGGATTAAAAAAATATCATGGCTTTACACAAGGAGCGAATGAGTGAGGGGAAAGGGGATTGAGTAAGCAGGTAAACAGTTGCACAGACTAGGAGGGTCTTAAGTAAATCGCACAGGGGACAGCACAAGAGGCAGGTAGCGATCAAAGCATCTGGTGTGGTATGTCCCCCTCCAAAGAACACTCTCCTCCCACTTTCAAGTGCTTCCTCCCAGGAGCTCCCCACAGATTTTGGAAGAGCTGGAAGTTAGGTGCAATATTTGCAGGCCAGGGTGTCTCTTGGGGTGTGTTTTCTCAAGGCTGCTGCTGTGCCAAGTTGGAAGCCTGAATTTGGCCTTCTGTATTTAGAAAAAAAAGCAAAAAGAAAATGAACTGATTTCCTTTTTAGTGTACTGTATCCACACCTTCGAGTACCCCTTAACTCATTATTCACAACACAGCGTATAGGCGTTGCTGTTTTTACATTACCCAGTCCTGCTCCCTTCTTACCTAACACTGAACAACCCCCACCCCCCACCCCTTTAGAGAGAGATTTACTGAGGCAAACAAATTCTTTAGGAAATTTCCACTGCTTGGCCTACAGCCTGGTATGTGGTGTTTATTCTCCAGGTACAAAACCAGCTAATATTTCAATAGAACTAAAGCCTAAAGATCTGTGCAGTAAGGGTGAGACCTATAGTTCTTGTTAAGACATAATTCCCACTGAAGGCAAAGGAACTTTGCCTGCGAATGTCTCCCGGATTTGGCCATGGGTGTACTCTCTCTTGAGAAAACCATATTCATAATGTAAGCAGGGCTGGAACACTTTCTGCAATGCTGCTATCAATTTATGCATTCAGAGTGGGGGCTATTCTCCAGCACTTGCCTCTATTTGCCCTATAATAGGTGTTATAAAAAACCCTAAGAAAGATTAAAAAGGACATACCTCTCCCTACCCATCCCCTTTCCTTAATAGTTTATGTCATTATTAATCTATTAATGTAAGTGAAAATACTCTCGACTTTACCGATGCCCCACTGACGAGCATCAATATTTCTTGGAGACCAGCTACACTAGGCGAAATGCCCATCTCACTAGCCACGGGGTGTCTTTGATGGGTCCAGGAGCAATGGATCAGAGGGAGGGGGGGGGATCTCAAGCAGACGTGGCTGGCACAGTCCTACAGCCTCTCCCACTCCTGCTGGCCTATACCATGTGAGAGAGGGAGGATGCTGCGTCGTTTGTGTTTCCTTCCCCCATGTTGTGAGGCCAAAGGGGGCTATTTCATACAGCATCCAGGTACTTGTTCTGCTCCCTCCTGCTGCCATTGAACAGTAGTGAGTCATGATGGGCCAGTTGATTCACTCTCACCTGCTGGGACTATGGAAGTTTGCTTCCGCTTGCTGCTGACAAGTAGCCATTTTGGGCTCTCTTCCAGCCCCGCCTTGCCTACTCATGCCTAGTTGCTGAATTTCCTATGATGCAGAGGACTAGGCTGGTCACCAGATTTATTTGGGGTTTGCAAAGGATTTTTCCCATAGGGTGAAGCTGGCAAACTGCTGTCTGGGCTATTCACATTCCCTCTGGCATCTAAGAGGTCGATTCTGGACAGGTTTAAATTACATTCTCACAACTTTACCAGTTGGTTGATGTGCTAAAGAGGGTCTGTAGCCTAATGGCATGCTGAGGCATGGAACCAGAGCACAACATTGGACAGTGAGGGGTTTACCTGCCTGTCTTGCACAGTGAGTGGCTCGTTCATCCCCTCTGGCCTACCTCGTGTGTGGAGAAGAGGAGCAGGGTGGAATTCTGGTTTCCAGGCAGGATTCCTCGGCAGGACTGAGAGGATAGAGGGGGTATTGCCCTCCTACCTGTCTTCAGATTTGTAGAACTCAGGGGCATCGATGCCTAGTTGAAATCCATCCTGCAACAGCCCTGCCAGATACTTCAGGGAGTGATTCCTGGCTGGTTGCTTTAATGAAGTTGCAGCATCCACATTTAATCATACTGTAGCCTACATGTCTCATTGTTTGTATGCCTGCAGCAAAATACCAGCTTCCTGCATACCTCAAAAGCACCTCAAGCCCAGGTCTTTGATCTAGGTGAGCGATGGTTAGTGCAGGTCCAGAGAGGGGAGCATTATAGCTTTTCAGATCTTTTTTAATCCCAAAGCCTGAGGCTGGCTGCTCTAACACCTCACTCTCCCGAGCCAATGCTGGCATCTCAGGATAGCCAGAGTGCAGAGGCTTTCCTGCCCAGGCCTGCTACATAAGGGAAATCCCCAGCTTCCACTTTATGCTTGTATCCTAGCTCCGTGGTGCCAAGAGAGTGGAGCAAAGTGCATGGCGGGAAGGACATAGTCTGGTCCCACATGTCCATACTGTGTCCGCGCATTGCTAGCAGTAGCAGGGTCACTCTGGCTTGAAAGTCTTTACCCTGCCTCCACCTGCAGCTGTGCATTGTTACACTAGTACCCAGTCAGAGCGTATGGGAACACACATGCCTTTTAGCTGCACTGGTGTAACAGGCCCTCTCAATTCTATTGCACATTGCTGTGCCCTGCTTCTCAGTGACCACTGTGAGCTCAGTCCACTGGCAGTCTCCCTGCCTGGCAGTCCTAACAGTAGCTCAGGCATTTACTTAGCTGATCTCAGCTGGGCCTGGAACTCCCATGAGGGGCTGGGTGCCTTCAATGCCCATTAACTTTACTGACATCACAAGCATAAAAAAATCCAGTTGGAAAAATTCAAGTGATCACAGGGGTGAGCACTTTGTTACTAGGGGGAATCTTCATCCTGGAGTTGGCTCAGTAGCATCTGCCAAGCTATAGGCACCCCAGAAAGAGAGAGCAGGAAAAGGCACAGGACTGAAACAACATCACAAGTACAAATGTATTCACTGGGCAAAGCTACCTCCTTATCCCCGCTGTGGATTATGGGATAACTAAATCTCAAACCACAAATTTACTGTCCCGTGATACTTCAAACAATGTTTGTTTCCCTCCATTTTTAGGAGGAAAAATACAGACCATTTGATTGATGATCACTGCCAGAGGTCGGCAGGAAGGCCAACCCTAAGTGCAGTGACTCTCCTGGAGCACCCAACTCCCTTTGGGCACTGGCCCAGACCACATCTGCCTCGTAGTCTTGGAGGAAACAGGAGAGAAACCTGTCAGCTCAGCTGAAAAACAATAGAAATCAAACCCCATAAAAATGGGCCATCTTTGAATGAAGAAAAAGCCTCTGTCACCTGCCAGCTCAACAAGCAAGAAAGGTCATTTTTGCTGTTGTAGTTTAGTGCATAAATGTCATTTTAAATCCCAAATATCAATTGAGTCCTATCGTACCTTTCTACTTTTTCAGGCTCCGGGATTCTGCAGATTATGGGCTAACTGACTCAGGCATCCCACAACAGAACAGCTGGAGAGAGTGGTGTGAGGAAGGAGCATTCCCATTTTCCAAAACCCTGTGTTTTTACTGTGCAGTTTTGTAGCACTAGAAGGACAAATAATACATCGTTTGTCTGCAGTTGTGTACTTACTAGTATAGACTGACCCTTAGTGGTAAATTGGAAATATGAGCACAGTTCAAATTTCAAAACAGTGCTTTTCCATGGTCTAATTATTTGGAAAGGGGTAGATATATATGCTGTGTGTCACGATACATGTAAATAGCCCCTATAATTGTCAGAAGTATAAATAATACCAGTGCTATCAAAATAATGATTACATGTGAAGAATGCAAAATGAAAAGTGTGATGTCAAGACACACACTACATTATGAGGAACAAATAAGAAGCCTGTATCGGGCACTAACAAATACCTCAAGCTAACTATGGAATATGTATTAATTAGGTCTCCAAAGTACCATCTTTCTGAAAAGCAGCATATGTGTAATATTCTGAATTATTAATCAAAGCAACAGGACAATGTGAAATCTGCAAAAAATGAATGGATTGCAGATGATTGCCTACCTCTTTAATAATGGCAGAGGAACACACCAGCTTCAAATGCCAGAGCCTCTCAGTCTGCTTTTTTTAAGCAGACATATTTTCAGTTTTCAAGGCAGTTGGTTTCTTATTACATTTTTTCCTGCAGCATTAATTCAATTGATGTTCTTCCCTAATCATGCTAACTATACTGCCATATGTTGCTCTCATCCTTCTTTTTCTGTCCTAATGGGACATTGATTCTCTCTTTTGAATGTCATTTGTTTAGTACATGTATTGAGGGTTTTAACATTATAGGAGTCTTTTAATTGCTTTTTTAAACACTCAGCAGACTGAATATTAAAAAATTGACATGAAGGTCAATTATAGATAATATTTGAATTGCATGTGTGGGGGGTTGTTATTTTCTGAAAATCTCTAATTTAGAAGTATCAAGTTTCTATGAATTATTCACATGACAACACACACAGAATCACAGAACTGTAGGACTGGAATAGAGTTTGAGAGGTTATCTAGTCCATCTCCTAGTACGTAGGCCATCCCTGACCTGTGCTTGTAGAACCTATTGTTTAAAACCTTCAGTTACGGTGATTCCACAACCTACTTTGGTAACTTATTCCAGTACTTAAATATCCTTATAGTTAGACAGTTTTCCCTGATATCACATTTAAATCTCCCTTGCTGCAAACTAAGCCAAGTACTTCTGGTCCTACCTACACTGGACATGGAGAACAATTGATCACCATCCTTTTTATAAACAGCCCTTAACATATTGGAGACCATTATCAGGTCCCCATTCAGTCTTCGTTCTCAAGAAGAAAGACAGAAAAAGAAAGACCAAATCAAGACCAATTCTATCTGTTTAATAGCACCCTCAATTTAACTCCCCATGTTTCTGCTTTAGCAAAAGCTACCTTATAAAAGCTATGGTGCTTACTGGTACTGTAATGCAGATGTATATTGCATGGTGTTAAAACACCTAACACAGATATTTTCTAGATCAATAAAAATGTACTTGCTGAAAAAGATAAACACTAATATTCAAATGAGCTAAAGGTAATCTGCATAGCTCTATTTGTATAGAGCTGTTTAGGTTTCCCAATTAACAGCCCAATCCCATGAGGTGCAGAGTACACCCATCAAAAGGGTAGTTGAATGTGACTTGATGTCATGCAGTGCCTCTCAGGCAACCATTAGTACCTCACAGGACTGTCCATACTAGTATAGAAAATAACCAATAATATAATTGAATAATAGAGAAAGTCAGTAGGCTGAACACATCCCTCATATCATATCACTGGCTGCAATAATGTTAGCTCAGGGATTAATTTGACCTCTTGTGTTCTTGAATTAGGCCCAGGAGACCAATCCATTTATTCTTCAAGTAATAAAATAATTTACATTTTTACGGGATTTGAAATGATTGCTCATGACGTTCTGAGTAGAGCTGAACTGAAAAAATCTGAAAAAAAAATATTTTGGGTTGACCCCCAAAGGAATTTCTTTAATTTTTCTTTCTGAAATGAAAAACTGAAAAAAAAATTCAACTGAGGTTGAATGAAAAGTTTTGTTGGACCTGAAACTAATTTTTGTGGTTATAGGTTTTTAGTTATGTTTAGGGTTTTTTTTTACACTTTTTGTTTAGTTTTAAATAAATTTAGCTAAGTTTAGCTAACAAGCCATCATTTTTAAGCAAAAAAAAAAATCAAAACTTTTTGTTAGACCATAAGAACAGCAATTCTGGGTCAGATCTATCATCCATCTAGCCCAGTATCCTGTCTTCTAAAACAGTGTAATAGGGATCAAGAGCACAAGTGGTATTTAAAAGACAAAAGCAACTTTATCAGCATCTCATGTTTTTCCAACACCTTTATGTTTTCTTTTAGTTTTGTCAGTCTTTATGCATCACTTGAATATTAATTAGTTAATTACATCACTTGAGTAAATGACAGGTGGTAATGAACTAAAATGTGGGCCATTTGATCTCTGTTGGAGGGCTGTAGTGTTGGCTAAACTCTCTTGATGGCAGCATCAGTTTCATTGGAATAAAGATACTATAACCAAAGTAGCTGCATAATCAAAATCTGAACTTTTTTGCCAGGGTGTTCAGCCTAAAATGACTAAGGTGCCGGTCCTGCAATGACCATGAATAATTTGATTGACCTCAGTAGGATTTAAGATGATTCACATGTGTAAGATTTTGTAGGATCAGAGCCTAAGTACAACTCTTCACTCGTACCAAATTCACTATGCTTGGGCATGAAAAAAGCACCTTTACAATGTTGTTTTGAGCCCTGCTAAATAAATAAATGAGACGGAAAGTTAAATCAAATCCCAGAAAAATGAAATGTCCCAAACATTTCTCCCATAATGCAGTTTATATAAAGCAGCTATACATTTTAATTTTTTTTTTACTTAAAAATAAATTAAAACCATTACATTGCATTAGAGGCCAATATTTTGCTTATCTTGATTTTCTAAGGATGTGATTTTCAAAAGTCAATGGGAGCTCAAAGTCAGTGGGAGTTGGATGCCTAAATCCTTTAGGGGCATTTGAAAATCCCAGTGTAAAACATGACAAGTCAAATTTTGCCTTCAGCTAAATCAGTGTAAATCCAAATCCTGACTTACTCTTTTGGTGTCTATGGAATTCCACAGGATTTACACCCACATAAGTGAAAACAGATTTTGGCTTAACACATTTGCCTGGGTTCCATCTGATAATACTAATTAAATACCAAATGGCACATTAGCTATAAGGACCCTCAGAACAAGAAGACTTAGATAGGACACTTACGTACTGTGATTTTACTTGACAATTGCAGTTGAACATTTGTTTTGTATTTAATTCTCTCTCTTGCTGTCATTGGCTATCACTACACACCAATATTCAGTTAAATTACATGTTTAAATATCTATTGTTACACCCTTACCACTGAAGTCTTGAATATCATTGTTTATTTTAAATTATTTATTATTTCTGTAGTGCCTTGCATGGCATTTTACAGCCTTACAAAAAGATAAGAAACCTGCCCTGTGGAGCTCACAGTCTAAAGTAGACATAGTCCAGACAAATAAAGAGGGATGGGATATAATAGAGAAAATCTGTTGATTTTGTTTATCTTCCCTTGTAAATTTCATATTGATTTCAATGGGAGTTGGATGGGAACCAGGTATTCTGATCTAGAGTCCATTGCAGTCAATGAGAGTCTTTCCATCTACTTCAATAGGCTTTGGATTAAGCCCTTTGCTCCAGATGTGGGTCCAATCTTGCAAACCCTTACTCACCCTAATAGCTCCATTGACTTCAATGGAACCAATCACCTCGGTCAGGGTTTGCAAGATCCCATGTTTAGCTGGTTATGTTTTCCTTAATGTGAGTAATATTTAGGGGGACAAGCCCAAGTCTGAACATAAATGCAAAGGTTAACTGTGGCAGGCCAGCTAAAAAATGTTAATTTCAAGATGGCCTTGAGGAAAGCAAAATTGCTTGGCAACTAGGAGGCGGTATGAAAAAAGTGCAGAGTCACAAAAGGGAGAAGGATTTGGTAAAATCCATTTATGCTGTGTCATTTGTTCCAAAGACAATCCATATGCAAATGATCAAACATGCTTCAGTAAAGCAAACTTGTATTGATACTCAAATGTTTCACAATCCTTGCCCTCAAATATGATTTATTTAGCAATATTATCATAGGAAATACGGACACATACAGCAGAATAAAAACACAAGAGTTGTAGGCTGAGAATTAAATAAAAATACTGGCTAAATCATAATCCATAACTATATTACAGGATATATTCGTCAGATAACTCAAGATAAAAATACAGAATGAAACTTCTGAGGACTATGCTTATCTATGGTGCTCTGGGAGTGCATTTCCATAGTGCAGTGGTTCCAACCTTTTCTGTGCTGCGGCACACCTTGATACCTTGTTACTTTGAGGCAGACCACCATATTGTCTCCAAATGAACTCACCCTCTTATCCTCTCAGTTTAAGCAGTTTAACACCCTTGCCATTTACAGTCTGTACAATACAGTTAATGATGCTAGAAGCTGACATCATTAATTTTATTGCACAGACTGTGACAAATATTTTCAGTTGACTCACACATTCACACCAGCAAGACCCCAATTCTGCCCCACCAGTTCTGCCCCACATCTCCCCAGCCCCCACCTCACACCAATTCTGCCTTCCTAGATCCCCCACCCCAACAGTTATGCCTCCCCAGTTCCCCCAACCCCACCTCCCAGTTCAGCCCCCCCATCTCTGCTTCTCCTGGGGTTCTTCCCCCCTTCCAACCCTGGAGTGCTGCAGCAGGGTTCACATGCCACTTGCAGGCTGGGGCGGGTGGCTCCAGGGGCCCTTCCCCCCACACTCAGCCGGTAGCAGCAGCAGGGAGTGGGATGGACAGAGGAGCTGACTTGTTGCTCCCAGGTTGGGAGGAGGGCGGGAAATTGAGCTCTGCCTCTGGAGGAGGCAGGGCAGTGAGGCAGAGGGCCAATGAGAAGGTGGCTTCCCCCCTTCTTTCTCCGTCCCCCGCCACCCCTCCACAGGAGTAAAATTTGCTATCTTAACCTCACTTTGGGGAATGGAATGTGACACATGCATAATATTTGAAAGGAGCCTTGTCCCAGACAGCAAAAGTACAGAATGCGATCCAGCTCTGACGCTAATTAAAAGACATGGAAAGGTTTTTTGTTCTCACATGGAGTTTTTTCAAAAAATTCTGTGGCACACCTGTTCAGGCCTGACAGCATACCAGCTGAGAAACACTGCCCTAATGCTCTAGGGGAGATGCATACACAAACCCCATTCCTTATAGCCCCAGGCAATATTGTGTTAGTGCATCTTCAAATGTTTAAGGGGGAAATTCATCCTCCTACAGAGGCTTCAGCACAAGGTTTTACACCATTTAAGTCCCCCTTATGCCATATTCTGAAGAGTCAAATGAGTTGGTGTATAGGTTTCAAGTTGGTTCTTTCCAGTGAGGTAAATTTCACCTCTATAGATAACCCAGGATCTGGGTCAAACACTGGCACAATCTTACTGCAAGAAAGAAAGAAACTTAACTTATGTTAACTAGAAGACATACTTGAGAAAATGGAGTATCCTTCTTCACTATTTCAATGCAGTCCATCACAGTGCTTAAAAATTGAATACAAACTGGCAAGTCAGGTTATTTATACACAAGACACATTTGCAGATTAATGATCCAGTCATGGAAGGTGCCGAATACCTCCTATGAGGTGTATAGCTCGCTTAACTCCCAGCCAAGGAGTTGAGGGTGCTCAATATGAGTGGAGTGTGCTGAACACCTCACACAAGGCACGCAGTGCCTTGCAGATTCTGGAGTGAATTCTGCTGGTAAATACATTTTCAGTAACAAACGTCTGCCATGTGTAAATCACTACTGGAAACAGATACAGCAGAGAGGTCAAATTCAATTCTGAAAAAAGTCAAAAGTTGAAATGTGTGGGTCAAACTTTTCACGCATTTGTGCAAAGCTTTTAGTCTCCGTGAATCATGAACGGCATGTTTGGAAAATACTGGTACTCTCTCATAACACTAAGATTTCATCGACTTCATTTGCAAAGATGCCAAGCACTTGCAGCTCCTACCAACTTCAGTGTGAGCTGCGGATGCTCAGCACATCTGAAAAAATCTAGCCTCATGTTTTTCCACACGGCAAAATCCCAAAGTTCTGACTCCACTCTTACTGAGGCAAAGCTTCATTGAATTCAAAGGAAGCTTTGCCACAGTACCTAGTTGGCTCAGAATTTACAAAATTACTTCTGATATGACCATGCTGTCTTTTCCGTTGTCATAATGGCTCTAAGGAACCATCAGATTATTTATAGTATATTGTAAGAGGGGGCAAAAACCATTCAATGAAAGAATGAGAAGGTACAATTGAGTGATTCAGGTAACTAATGATCTGCCCAAACTCTAGCAGAGTATATATAAATCCTTAACTCAGCAAAAAAAAAACAAAAAAAAAAAACCCATCCCCCCCGCAAAAAAACCCAGTTATGTTAAAATGTATATAATACAATTTCATGTTAACATTTCATTTGTTATTTGCACTGTACAGAAAGTCCATGCTAAATACAAGCTCTGGACCGGATTCAAAAACATATTAAATGCACTTTTTACACCCTCTATGCACAAATATTTCTTAAATTAAAACTATGCACACTAAATATGCATAGTGAATATATGGCTTATGTGTTGAATGACATAATTCCACCTTTTGGTAGTCCTTTAACCCCAATATTGAGAGCTTGAAATATACCCAGTTCAATCACAATTGCTCAGGTGTGTGCAGGCCAAAAAAGAGGCAGAGTCAACAAATACAGATACATAAGTGAAAACCAACATAATTGTGATTATTGCATTAGTCCTTATTCAACCCAGGTGAAATTCACCCTGCTGAGGACCAGTATGAGGCCTATGCTCCACTTTAGTCCCACTTAGGGTCCCAAAATAAATAGTACATAGGTCTTATTTTGGTCATCTAGACAGGCGTGAATTTCACACCCGCTGAATAATATTGTGAAAGGGGCGAGTGGCTGCTTATGAAGGGTTGTTGGTCATGGAGGTCACCACCCAAAGGCCTGTTAAAGGAGTATTGTGAGTTTAATGGCCTAAGCCACCTGTTCAGAATATGCAACCCAGAGGGCAGTGTGGAGCTACAGGATTTCCCTTTAGATTCCAGATGCAGGGGCGAGCAGTTGATTGCAGGTTGTGTGAGTTAGAGAGAGTGAGACAGGAGAAGTAGTCATGTGTGACCCTGGAAGGAAGCTGAGGCAGGGAGGGAGGGTCTCCTTGGGCACTGTGCTGGCTGGAAACTAACTGCCTGATTGCTGTATGTTTCTACTGCTGCTCGGAGAAACAGGATTGTGTGAATATTTGTGGAAATAAACCAAATACAGCATGGATTATCCTGACTTCATGTCACTGAGTTTTCATATGAACAGAATCACCCACAAGGCTCCAAATTTTCCCTTCCTGCTCAGTGTAAGGAGCCACAATACCCTCTGCAGACTATTTATACATGGTTTTTCTTAAGTGAAGCCAATGTGTCACTTGAACATTCTTGTATCTATTTCCTCTGCCGTGATCTCAAACAATATACACCTAACTCCATGGCAGGCGTGACTCCACTGCCAAGGTCTTACTGAACACCATAGGACATGGTATTAGAACATTTTGATCTTAGCATTGACAATTATTTAACAGATTTTCAACTGATATTTCAAAGGCTGGTTTCATTAAACACCAAGTTTTCTCCAAATTGCAGCCACAGGATCAGGATACATTGATTGTTCACATGGGCTGCTTAGTACAACACTAACATTTCTCTGTACAGTCTACCTTCTAATTTGTTTCCAAACATTTAAAGAAATCTGACAATGTGGATGCATAAACGATTGTCTGTGCCAGATTCATTTTGGCTTTCCATTTCCGTTGGATGTAGATCAAGGTTACCAGCAGTTTTACAGCAAACCAGTGCAAATGATAAGTGACACAGTTTAACATGTATCTCATGCTCATTTGGCAACGACTGGTTTCAGTGATGCAAATAAAATGAAGTCCAAGTTTTGGCTGAAAAAGTACTCTGGCTAGGTTTAAGAAGGCAAAATAGAAGAGGAAATAAAACAGTTACAAATACATCTGAAACCTTGAGAGTTATTAAGTGCCTTGAGTTACCAGCTCAGGATTTTATGGTTTTTACTATCATTATTTCGTCCAATGGTCCACTAAAATGGCATGTTCCAAGAACGAGTAGATAGAGGAGATGATAGCCTCACAGAAAGCTGAATTAGGAACTTGTAGTGCTGTTCTGTTTTTCCTGCAAACAGAATTAAAATGAAAATACATGATGTGGCATGCGCTCTACCATGAAACTTCAAGTATTTACAATTCTTACAGTGATACATTTCAGATAGATTATTTAGCCTGGAAAAGAGAATTCAAAGAAACTTAAGGTACTGTTTTAATCAGTCCTTCCCTCTTCTACTCTGTCCCACTTCTTAAGGAGATGCTGGAGGGTCAGTTGGACCCCAAAATTCGTAAAAACCTACAAGGAACAGAAATGTTTCTATAGTTTTTTTTAAAAATGCCACTGGAAATAATTTTTCTAATACTACAAATCAATTAAGATTCCTCTGCAATGCTTACAACCAAAACTTACAGAATTATGACATGGTAAAAATGGTAAAATTACCTCTCATGACTAAAATGTCAGAAGCCTTTAAGAAGTAGCAAATCTAGTTGTGTATCACAGCGTGTTTTTGTTCAGTGGCTTTTACTATATCTTCTGATTTTTGACAGTGTTTAGGCTCACCTGAAAAACACACAAATGGGAAGGTATCTTAAGACATTAATCAAGTCAACCGAATGTGCTTACATTTTCATACATAATACACCTGTACCCCAATATAACGCTGTCCTCGGGAGCCCAAAAATCTTACCACGTTATAGGTGAAACCACATTATATTGAACTTGTTTTGATCCACCAGAGTGCGCAGCCCCGCCCCCCCGGAGCACTGCTTTACCGCGTTATATCCGAATTTGTGTTATATCGGGTCGTGTTATATTGAGGTAGAGATGTATGAACCTGTTTTGTGGATAACATATTGTAGTATTACATCTGAGTAGGACATTTTTCCTTCCTTTTCCAAAGGTTGCCTATCTTATACTTACATTTCAATCATTACTTCCTTTTCAGAGTGAATATGTGGGATCAAGTTTAATCATTTTCATTTACTCATGTGGAAAGAGACAGAATGAAAGCACTGGATCAGAACATTAATTGAGACAAACATAAAGCAATTTTTATTAGTCTATTGTTAATGAAGTATTAGAAAAAAATATATATATATTTTCTGTACAAATTTTAACTGTTTCTTGGGGGGAATTCACCCCTACGAAGATGGCTACTTAAATCCACGTTGGGGGTGAGTTTCACCTGGAAAAGCAATGATACTGTAAATTTGCAATCGAAGCCTAATTTTAAGAGTTCCATTTGTCCAGTCTGCTAACTGAAACAATACCACATGACTTATGTATTCATTCAAAACTAAGCAACACAGCTTGAATCTCAGCTCTTGAATAGTCACAATTAACAGTATTTAGATCATAGAAATTATTTGGGAATATTTTTGAATATATAAAATTAAAAACTGTGGACAATTTGCCACTATAGAAAAGGTGAAATATGTCCAATACATTGAATATAAATTAGCTGCTCAGTTCTAAGCAATCAAATGCACATTGTGGTTACCGATTTGCACCAATAAAACCTACAGCCAGTTTGCAGATTGTGGAGGAAGGAACGCAAGGAAAAACATAGAAGGACAGGGAAGTAGAGGAAAACCAGATGGGGAGATAGAGAAAGGCAGAGGAAGATGTTTGAAAGAGGAAGGAAGTGCTATTAGAAGCTAAGAATTAAAGTAGAGGAAGAGTCTTTAAAGGAGGACAAACAATAGTTTGCAAGTGGGAGGAAACAAAAGGAAGAGGAATTTAGCTTGAAAACGGAATGATTAGTAGAGAAGTGTCAGAGGAAGAGTTTATCAAAGAGAGAAGGCGACAGAAGAGGAGGAAAAGCATTGCATTCACTATGGGTGAAATCTTAGTGCCACTGAAGACAGTGAGAGTTTTGCCATTTACTTCAGTGGGGCCAGGATTTCACCCCAGCTCTCAGTCCCTTGCAGTTTCACATATCTGAATGCCATGCTCTAGTATTTGGAAAGCTAGGTCAGCCCCGCACTGTCGTCCTTTCTAAAGATGTTTATCAGAGCCGTGTGAAGGATGGAAGTTCCATTTCACAAAGGATTTCAAGATTTCTGAATCTGGCCTCAATCTAAACTGAAATAAAAACTGAGAATTTCAAAATTTCCCATGAAGTAAAATTCTGAAAAGAAATGTTCATTTTGGGTCACACTACCTGCTTCAGTTTGACTTCAACTTTTTATAGTTCGTATAATGAAAAATGGAAAAAAAATAAGTTTCAGAACAAGAAACTGAAATGTTTGTTCCTACAATCTCAAAATGGGACATCTGGACATAGTTGGAACTTTTCCCCTCCATTTTCCCTTCAAAGATAAATTCCAGCAAAGTTGATATGATTTTGTGAAGTGTTTTGATTTTGATGGAACTGCATATTCCAAAGGAGTATGGTTCAGGCAAGGTTTCTCTGAGCAGCATTTTGATCAAAGCTCAATTGCTTTGTTCTTTGATCTTACCTTATTCTTTATCCACATCAGCATATGTTTTTCTCCTAATTATAATTTAAGGGTCAGTGCCCTGATTCAGCATTGCTTTGCACCTTGTTTAGCCCCTTATACCAGCAGCAGTGCAAAGGGGTATACTACCAAATACCCCTTTGCACTGATGTAAATAATTACACCCAGTGCAGGGAAAAGTATGAAGTGGGGTCCAGGAATCTACCATGTCTCCTTTGACTGACATATGCCAGAGAGGCATCAACTGATGTCATCTGAGCCAACATAAATTACATTGCCACATTGCTGATGTGGATTTTCCTGCTGCTATTCTATGTGGTTATGCTCCAGGAGGCTTTGAGTGATCAATTGATACTGCCCATGTGTGTATTATACTACTGGTAGTTACTGGATAGTCCTCTACTGTACAGAGATTGATGCTATAGTCAGTCATTTTTAATCACAGATTCACTGGCTTCTTAAATGTTGGTATTTCTTGACACATTAAGGATAAGTTGTTTTTCAGGACGTGTTTCCTTGGAAACTTTTGGTGGTCAGTTTTGCATGAATGCCAGCCTGAGCAGGAATCAGGTTTGGTTAATAAACTAGGAGCGCCTGCAAGAGTTAAATCTCCGAGTAGGTGCTAGGACAGCAGATCCCAAGTTTTGCCATCGCATGCACCTCCTCTTAGTTGATTTAGGGTGTCAAGGACCATCCTCCCTCTCTATGTGCAGGCATGGTGACACCACCTTGCCCTGCATTTACAATCCCTTCACTTCTTTGTAGTGACTGCAGTAGTTGCTTACTCATTTCCATTAAGAAATTGTGTATTTTAGTTGTCTTTAAAGCATTGTGTTTTATCCTATTAAAAAAATAATCATGCTGTCTTCCTTTGCTCTTCATTTACTCTCCCCTCACATCTGTTCTGTTCTTCTCAGCATAAAACAAGAAGCACCTATGCCATCTCTGCACAGAACACCAGCAACTGCTCCATAGATTACGCTTTGGAAACTGCTGGCATGGGAGCTGGGACTTGGTGGGCAGGTACTATGGTGCTGGGCAGCACATTAGACATGCAGACAGATAGAAAGATATCTAACTAGTACATGCAAAAATGTCGGAGAAACTGAGAGATGCTTGTTGGAGCAACTAACTCTGGGCTGGATCAGAAGCCAAATTTGCCCATGCATGAAAAGAAAAAGGCTATAATCATCCAGGGGAAATAAGCCCTCCCTGCTAGCACACCCAAAGGAGGTAACGGTAATGCAACTTCTTGTGGTCCCAGAAGTGCAAAGGGAACACTAGGGTGGTGCACACCCATCCAAAAGGAGCATGTCTGTGTGGGTTGAGGCATAGTCAGGGTCCCACTCTGCATGCACAATGGCTGGTGACTTAAAGGCCATCACTGGAGAGAAGGGGTGTACCTTTTACCCAGGGGTCCCAAGAACCATTGTGGAGTTTGCCCCCATCATCTTTTCTGGAGGCATTACACCTCCCTGTGATTAAAAAGGCATAATGTGGTACAAACTGATCACCAGTTCATTCTCTCCCTATACTCCTCTCCCCAACACTCCACTGGCTTTACGAGCCAAACCTTACCCCATATTCTAGGGCACCAGGGTTACAGATATATGGTAGACATTCTTTGCTTGAATAAGTAGAAGCTAGTCCAACCCAAAAAAGGCCAGTTCACACCAGAAAGTAGCTTTTACACAATCATATGCCCCAACCTAAGACCCCTAATATCTAAAAACACTTTCCAATATTCATATGTTACAGAGGAGATATGCCTTTGCACAATTTGTGCCAGTATAGTCAGATGAAACCCATGCCCAAGAGTCCAGGCAGAATGTATATTCTTTTTCTTACTTATTTCCATTGGGTCAGCAATACGTGTTTTTGCTCTGCAGCTTAAGAGGTTTCAGTACAATGGTACAACTGAATCTGTGCACATGTGCCTAACTTTAAATGAGCAACTGTATTATATATAAGTAGCAGTTCTCAAATTGCTTTTCCTTGCATGAGCGATATGCATGGGTACTCTGGAAGCACATTGGAATTAGCAGATGAAATGAACACTCTTTTCCCAGTTCAGAGTGAGGATGTTGATAGTGCCCTGCTGTGATGTCTCTCTTGTTTGCTGAGTGTTACTACATCACTTCCACACAAGACACTTGCTCTCACTGTATCGAAGACCCAACCCTTTGGGTATCCCAGACAAACTGCACGGTTCCATGGCCTTTTATTGTAAATGTCATGAGAGCACCACTTACTCTCTGGAAACCTCAGCTGAAGAGCAAAATAGTATTTATTGTCTTGAAAATGAAGGGCAAAATGTATGAACAAGGCATAGTGATGTTCAGAGATGATTCCATTATTTATACCAAGGTCCTGAGAATTCTAACATTTACAAGGAATTTTATTATTCCACAATCAACTTGCTTTAGATAGTTTATGTTTTTCATAGAGCACCAGGTCTCTGTAGAACCAATTGCTCATGATCTCTTTCATTGTATTCTATAGTCATCTTCTCAGCATATTTTGGTTTGCTGTCTGTATACTAGCTGATGTCCTTTATCCTGAAGGATCCAGGCTACTTTAAAGACTGTGAAGACAGTTTTTTTTTAAAGTAGCTGACTATCGTATGACAACCATTTACCCTTTTGGCTATTCACATCAACACAAGACATCTGTAACAAGGTGGGAGGGTATCTGTTGATCCATGTTGTCAGCAAGTGCTAGGGATCCTGCCTACAGCTATTGATGTTCTACAGACTCATTGCATCAGATATGGCAATGTGCAAAGTTCTTATTCCATGTTTAGGAGAAGAGGTGATTTAATGGAAAATGGCATCTTCTTAAAATACATTGGTATAACAGCTTCAGATCCTTTGTTCCAATAGTATAAGAGGGAGGAAATGCCTGAAGGATGTTAAGCACTAGTATGGAACTCATCTCTCGTTATATGTTCATTTGCCTTTCTTTCTATTTTTTAAATTCCAAACAAACCCCATTTTATAGAAATATTTTCATAAAAATGTGTAAATATAAAATACTAGTTCTTATATACGGCATAAAAGCTTGAGTGGACTTACAGGACAAATATGTATTTAAGGGTATTCCATCCAACTCTTTCCTTTACCACAGCACTTTTTAAGTCATTTTTAGTTTTACATTGTGTATATTCTCCTTTTTTGCAGAGCAAATGTGGTTTCCTCTCAATGGTTATATAAAGCAAAGGTTCTCTCAGTCTGTCTGTATCCCTCTGTTGTTTCATTTTGTACTAAGATGGTAAGATCTATGGTGCATGGACTCTCTCTTCATTCTGTGTTTGTGCAGCACCTAGCACAATGAGGTCTATGACTGGGACTCCTAGGCACTATGGGAATACAAATAATAATAATGTTATTATTAAGTATTATTATACTAGCTGCCTTATGGGGAGGATGGATGGATACCATGTCCAATGGTAACAACAGATATGTGAGAAGATTGGAACTATATTTCACTTTCACTGCTGGCATACTTTATTCATTCATGACTCCCTGGAGCCCTCAACAGGTAGCTCTTCTCAACTACCTCGGTTTTCACTTCTATGGTCACCGGTTCCTGCTCACAGAGATCCCATTGTCCTCTTCCACATCTGACTCTTAATTAGCTCATTGACTTGCTTTTCCCTCAACCCTCCCTTTCCACCCAAGGAGAAAACATTTTTAGCAGGAAGCAAATATTGATTTTTCTGATAGCATGGCGTGCCTTGCAATCATGCTTGTCCAGTGGGACTAAAGAGTTTACATGAGCTGCAGGAGGAAACAACACAACTGTCTTCCTTTTTCTCTCTGGTACACTCTTTAATTCCATTCTGTACTCAAATGTTATTTGTCTCATACACTTTTGTCACCTAAGAGTGCACAAAAGTCAGCATGATACACCACAAACTGCAATAAACACTGATCACCTAGTGTTCTGTACTGCTGTGACTTACATCTTACTATCTGACTGATACTTGCACGAATACCGGAAACTTGGACATGATTACAGCTGGCTGGAAAACAGAATTTCCATCCTAGGGAAATTCAGATATTTTGACATTTGTTTTCATTCTGAATTGGGAGGAAAAGTCAGAATATAAAAAATTTTCACAGAACTAAATGTTCCAAAAAATTGCAGTTCAGAAATGTGAAAGCAAGAGGTTTGTATATTTTTGACTCAAACATTTTAAAATAAAAAACATTGTTTTGAATTGGTATTTTGACTTAAAATGACATTAAGGCAACCATTTCAAATCAAAATTTTCATTTAGTTTCATAATGTCATCTTAAAAGAAATGTTTTTGTTTTGACTATCTGAACAGAAAATTAAAATATTTTGACAAAACTGGCATTTTCCCAAGAAAACATAGACTTTGATGAAACCATATTTTCCAGTGAGGAAATTTTCCAGTTGAAAAAATTCAATAAACTCTAGATATGATATACACAAGAAAGTTGAAAATGAGTTGCTTTAGAAAGTTGTTCATTTGCACACTTATAATATTCTTGAAGGTGGATTATATTAGTTTATATAGCGAATCAATTTCTGAAAGACTTTTTTTGTAAAGGATTACTCTGTCTCCTCCCTTTTAAATGGTTACATTTTGTATTCCATTAAGGCAGTGGTTCTTAACCTGGGGTGCATGCCCTTTCTGGGAGTGCGAGACATGCCAGATTTTTTTAGAAGGTAAATCATCGGAAACATAAATTAAGCACAGGCACGTAAGTACAATTACTTTGTTTCATCAAACCTATGTATTTATTAACATTATAAATTTTTAACAATTACTGTAATATACAAACAAAAGATATATCTAGGTTTAAGGGGTGCGAGAACACATTTTGAGAACCAAAGAGGTGCAGGCTGCAATAAGGTTAAGAACTACTGCATTAAGGCTTCCTTCTAGAATCACTTGGCACAATTTTAATCAACAATGCTTTGATATACAACAGTGACCCAACACATTGTGGGGATTCTAGATGAAGCTTTTATTTTATTTTATATTTTTGTGCTAAATACTTGGTTTGAGAGTGTGACAGGATAAGGTAATTCACCCCAGGTAGAATGGATTTACTGTAGGCTGGTCTGCTAGTTTTACTGTGCAGAGGTTATTTTGAATTATGATAGTTTTGAAATGGAAACGCAAAGTATTTTATTTTTAAGGCTGGGATTTCCCTTTGGTATTGGATGTTGCAAATTCATTTAATTGCACAGACTGGAGTTTTGCATATTGCCTATATTCCGGATAGCACTGACACAATGTTACACACTCTACATGGGTAAGTACACAGGTAACATCATTCTTTAATTCTCAAGGGACGGGGTCTGCCTCTTGCTATGTATTTGTGCAATGCCTTGCACAAGGGAGCCATGACCTCAGTTGGGGCTTCCAGACACTACTGTAATGCAATTAATAACAATATAAATGTAAAACCAGACTGCTACAAAGAAGTTCAAACCCGGCTTTATTTAATTCTCTCATCTATGGCACCTCTGTAGGTATAGAACTGACTTCAGCCAATCTCAGTAAAATGTAATATGTTTTCCATATCGCAATAGCGATTAGCAAAGAACTTCATGTAGAAACTTTTTTACCTGCTACAGCACACTGCTAAACTCTAGTCGATTAAAAGGAGCTGTAACATCCGAGCATGGTGACTTGTCTACGTTGCCCCACAGTTCAGAAAAAGGGGGTGTAAATAAACTGCACTGTAGCTCCCCCATGTGGGCACGAACTTAAAGGTCCCTAAAAGGACTACATTAGTGCAAATTAGGGACCTTTACATTCATGTCCACAGTTTTCACATGGGGGAATTACAGCACAGCACTTTGGTATGTACTGCAATTCATACCCTCTTAACCCAAATTGTAGAGCAGTGTAGATATGGCCTTAGTCAAGAATTACACCAGATCTCTTCTGTTTATTAGATTCACAAAACTGAAAATATCGGAATTGGCCAGGAAAATTTCTAAACTACAAATGATAGGTCAGATTTGATTTACTGTTGAGATCAGAACAACTGCCCATGGTAAAGAAAGATTAAAGGATGTGCTGAAGTGATTTCTTTCCCAAACTAATGGTTTAGTAGGTGCATCAAACACATTTCTGAAGTGAGAATGGCAGTCAAAATACCTAACCTACTGACACTGCAGGCCACTCAGTCTGGGCAGAACCAATTCATTTTATATCTGGCAAACAGTGGTTGTAACTGACTGGAACAGTTTGTACTTCTGCTAGATTTTAATTCTTGGTTTCCTTTTTAAAAGAAAAAATATAAATATGAAATATTAAATTTACAAAATAAATCAGACTATCATGATCAGAAAACAAATACAATTCAAATAATACCTAGGTTGAAAACTCTCTTTAACTTCAACGCAGCCAGGAGCTCACCCACAGAATATACATTATCTGACTTCAGTCTTTGATAGCTTGCTGAAGGCAACAAGACTATTTTGTATAACCTAGTAATTTTCTGATAAAGTTAATGAGAACTGAGCATCCAAATATATTATCAGTCTTGAAAATCTCACTCTTTTTCTTGATTTATTCACTAATCTCAAATAGGCACAAAAAACATAAAATCCATTTGAAATAGGTAGTGCTGTCAAATTATGGATTTACTTCTATTTCATATGTGACTTTAATTATTTGCTAATATCCAATATTCCA
Source organism: Mauremys reevesii (assembly GCF_016161935.1). NCBI lineage: Eukaryota > Metazoa > Chordata > Testudines > Geoemydidae > Mauremys > Mauremys reevesii. The sequence goes on along the minus strand of NC_052633.1, from coordinate 32,412,896 downwards.
TCTTAATTAAGAAAATTAGAAACTCTCCATTCCATAGTGTGACTTTTATCTATGTTGGAAAATGGAGGCAAGCAATCACTGAAGCAGATGGTTGAGACTAAATTCAACATCGATCAATGAAAGGAAGTCTCACAGTATGATGCCTGCAGCTGATCACTCATTGAACTTGGATACAGAAATGCCTGCTATGCAAAAAAAAAAAAATCATTTTAATTTAAGCTACAGTGACTGTCCAGATTCTTATATTGTATCATCCTACTGCATAATCTCCTGGTTCAGTTAGTCTGAAAATAGCTCTAGATGCACATTCATTAGTGCACAAAAGACAAATCAGAGTAATCTAGATTGTAAGATCCTGGGAGCAGGGAACTTGTTTTATAGCTGTATAAAATGATATTTCCACCAGTAGCTCAATATGAACGAATGAATAAATAAGCAAACACATTCATACAGTGTATCAGGCCCGCTGACAGGGGAGTGCAAAGGGGACAATTGCCCAAGGGCCCGGACGATTTAAAAGGGCTCGGGGGGCCCCAACTGCCACTGGCGCAGCAGGGCTAAGGTAGGCTTCCTGCCTGCCCTTGCTCTGTGCTACTCTCGGAAGGGGCTGGCATGTCCCTGCGGACCCTGCGAGCTGCCCCCACCCCAAGCGCTGACTCTGCAGCTCCCATTGACCTGGAACTGCTGGGTCGCCTGCCTAGGAGCCACTGCAAGAGGGATGTACCGGTAGCTTTCAGAAGCTGCCTGAGGTAAGCACCAACTCCTCCATCCACTCCTGCACCCCAACCCCCTGCACCAGCCCCGAGTCCACACCCCAGACCCAAACTCTCTCCTAGAGCCTGACTGTGTACCCCCTTCCACACCCAAACTCCCCCCCAGAGCCAGCACCCCACACCCCAATCCCCAGTCCCAGCCTGGTGAAAGTGCTTGAAGGTGGGGGAGAGTGAGTGATGGAGGGAGGGGAATGGAGTGAGCAGGGGACAGGGCCTCAGAGAAGGGGCGGGACAGGGGTGTGGTCTCAGGAAGGGGGTGGGGCAAAGGGCTTTGGCTTGGCGCTATTAGACAGTTGGCAAGCCTACCGGGTGGGCATATGGAAGCCCTAGCCATGCCGGAGGAGTGCACCCAGCAGCGCAGCCAGCGGCTCACTGGGCACCAGCCAGTAAGGTGCAGCACTGCCCAAATGTCAGGTAGACCACGTCCGCACAGTTTGTGCGTGTGTGGGGTCCCATTGACTGTTCTGCCTGGGGACCCGGAATTGCTGTCAGCCGGCCTGCATTGTATCTGGGATGAATAGTTTCAAATGAGGTAGAAGTAAGTTTCAGAACTCAGAAAGGCACTAAAGGAATTATAGTTTAGCACATTGTCTATCAACAGCATGCCCAGCAATGAGCAATACCCTTTATATGTTCCCATCACTGCTAACAGGATGACGATAAACAGTTGGTGGCAGTCTTGGATATGAGCCCTTTTCCATTTCACTTAGTTTCTAAAGTCACCTTCATCACAATTCAGCTATTATCTCAAAATCTGTAGTGAATCTGACATACTGTGGCTGAGCTTCCTATAGCAGCAGCACTAGCCGTGATGTTTGCTTCAGCCAGATATTTAACTGTGAAGGCTCAGACACATCACTGTTAGATAAATTAGAGGAGACATAATTGATGTTTTGGACCATAAATCAATCTCTAGAGGTGACCTGGACCTTAAAAAGTTGGTGTGACTACTGCTGCTACAGTCTAATAATAGGATAAACCTGCTACTGCCATGACAGACTTTAGGTTTACAAGTCCCTACCTCTGGCTTTTTTTATAGCATGTCCTAGGGCAGTTTTTACAGAAATGAGCCTTCGGTATGGGCCATTTAGTTCAGTGAGGCAGGATGTAGGCATATGAGCCGTGCCTTGTAGTTCAGGAGCTTGACTGACATTATTCACATCTCCTCATTAAACTCAGTTATTGCCCTCCCACTTCCTTCCTTTTTAGCCCTTTAATTATTTATTTCTCTCTAAAACAAGCATATAAACAAACCCAAAACACTTCTCTGGTCTATTGCAGCTTTGCACACCCTCCTTTTTCTGCCCTCTTCCAGCAAAACGAATAATTTCTAAACCATTTTACCTTTGGAAAGTAAATAACTCCAATGGGGACTAAATCAAATGTAGGCTATTACCAATTTCATAAACTGCAGTCCTGATGCCTTAAAATCCTGCCTGTCCTACAGGGGATTTCCTACCATGCTGAATGAATTCCTTTCAATAACGCTGAGTTCTCGTAAATAATGATATGCTCATTGCACAAGAAAGGTGGAATTTATGCTGCAAGAACTGTATGCCTACAACCATACTTTGCCAATTTATTCCATTATCTGATCAGATTTCTCAAGCTATCCAGGATCTGACTGAGTCAACGTTTGGATGGAAGAACTCCAAGAAACATCTAGGTGCTGCAGAAATAGCACTGGTGGTGTGGTAATGACCCTTAGTACAAGATGGCTGTTATACCTCTTTTATGGGCACAGCAAGTAGTGCCTCTCCTTGGGCTCCTCCTCTAGTGCATAGCAGGCATTATACCTTTCTAAGGCACTTCATTTTCAACCTGCCAAGGCCCAAACGTAGCATGCAGTGTGTGACAAAAACCCAAAATGAAAGAGACAAAAAATATTCATTTAAGAAACTTTAAGTACTGGGGGATTCATTCTTTTCATAGAAATAATCCAGTCCAGAACCGTAGCTTTGTGATCCTTTACTCTGATGAACAGTTTTCAACAATAAAAATGAAAGGACATCAAATGTGTGTGTAGGATATGGTGGGGATAAAATGAGGGAGATCTCTCAAGATGAGGGACAATTGAGAGGTGTGCTAAGCTATACTTCCACGCACTGATGCTCAGGCAGTGCCACCTCATCGCCCAACCTCACAAGGCTCAGCCTCAGAGAAGACATACCTGAACCCAACGTTTGAGCTGGGAACAGAGCATGTGACTACCTCAAGCCCCTAAAGTACAAGACACAGGGAAAAATTAAGCGGCAACTTTGTTTGGTTCTCACTCAGTCCCCTTATTTTTCTTCACCTGCAGGAGAATAATGCCCTGATCCTCACTTACCCATTCAGCTCTGATCAGATTATGACCTTGGCTGCACCGTGGAGAACAAGGGCTACTCTCCCAATACTCCTTGCTGCAAGCAAATAAATTGGTGAGGGGCAGGGACTGGGAGGAGCTCTGTCCCCCTCACTCAGTGGCCATGATAACTGGCTGGGTGTGTGGGGGGGCAGAGGGAGAAGGGAGCAGGAGGGTCCATGAAATGGAGTGGGGTAACATATTCCTCCCTTAGAACAAGGGGAAAGCAGGGGATGAATTGTAGCGCTCAGAGCCCCAATTCATTCTCTGGTGTCTCCTGGGGCAATGCAGTCACGTGTTGCCTCTTACTCAGGATGGATTGAGAACACGCAATCTAGCCCATCATAAGCCCTTGAGTGTGTAGGGGTGTAGGTGTGGGGAAGAATGTACAATACACCAGGGGAGAGAGTTGGATCTTCATGGCTCATGCAAAGATGTGAAGGATCCTCAGCCCAGAAGGAAGAGGTAGGCCTGGTCTACACTACGATTTTAGGTCGCATTTAGCAGCGTTACCTCAATTTAAGCCTGGACCCATCCACACGACGAAGCCCTTTTTTCCCCGACTTAAAGGGCTCTTTAAATCGATTTCTTTACTCCACCTCCGACGAGGGGATTAGCGCTGAAATCGGCCTTGCTGGGTCGAATTTGGGGTAGTGTGGACGCAATTCAACGGTATTGGCCTCCGGAAGCTATCCCAGAGTGCTCCATTGTGACCGCTCTGGACAGCGCTCTCAACTCAGATGCACTGGCCAGGTAGACAGGAAAAGGCCCATGAACTTTTGAATCTCATTTCCTGTTTGGCCATCGTGGCAAGGTGCAGGTGAGTGCAGATCTCATCAGCAGAGGTGACCATGATGGAGTCCCAGGATTGCAAAAGAGCTCCAGCATGGACCAAACGGAAGGTACGGGATCTGCTCACCATATGGGGAGACAAATCTGTGCTAGCTGAACTCCATTCCAGTAAATGAAATGCCAAAACATTAGAAAAAGTCTCAAAGGGCATGAAGGACATGAAAGGCAGTGCCACATGAAAATTAAGGAGCTCAGGCAAGCCTACCAAAAAACCAGAGAGGCAAACGGCCACTCTGGATCACAGCCCCCAACATGCCACTTCTATGATGAGCTGCATGCCATGCTAAGGGGTGCAGCCACCACTACCCCAACCCTGTGCTTTGACTCCGTCAATGGAGAATCACACAACACGGAAGAGGGTTTTGGGGATGAGGAAGATGATGATGAAGAGATTGAAGATAGCTCGCAGCAAGGAAGCAGAGAAACCGGTTTCCCCAACAGCCAAGATATGTTTCTCACCCTGGACCTGGAGCCAGTAACCCCTGAACCCACCCAAAGCGTGCTCCTGGACCCAGAAGGCAGAGAAGGGATCTCTGGTGAGTGTACCTTTGTAAATATTGTACATGGTTTAAAAGCAAGTGTGTTTAATGATTAATTTGCCCTGGCATTTGCGGCCAGAACAGCTACTGGAAAAGTCTGTTAACGTGTACGGGGATGGAGCGGAAATCCTCCAGGGACATCTCCATAAAGCTCTCCTGGATGTACTCCCAAAGCCTTTGCAAAAGGTTTCTGGGGAGGGCAGCCTTATTCCATCCACCATGGTAGGACACTTTACCACGCCAGGCCAGTAGCACGTAGTCGGGAATCATTGCATAACAAAGCCTGGCAGCGGATGGTTCTGGTGCTTGCAGGCATTCAAACAACATCCGTTCTTTATCTCACTGTGTTATCCTCAGGAGAGTGATATCATTCATGGTCACCTGGTTGAAATAGGGTGCTTTTATTAAGGGGACATTCAGAGGTGCCCGTTCCTGCTCGGCTGTGGCTGAACGGAAATGTTCCCCGCTGTTAGTCATTGCAGCAAAGCCATCCACTATGACCTGCACATTTCCCAGAGTCACCACCATTGATATCAGCAGCTCTTTGATTGAGTTGGCTACTTGCATCACAGCAGCCCCCACAGTAGATTTGCCCACTCCAAATTGATGCCTGACTGACTGGTAGTGTCTGGCATTGCAAGCTTCCACAGGGCTATCACTATTCATTTCTCAGCTGTGAGGGCTGCTCTCATCTTGGTAATCTGGTGCTTCAAGGCAGGGGAAAGCAAGTCACAAAGTTCCATGTAAGTGCCCTTATGCATGCGAAAGTTTCACAGCCACTGGGAATCGTCCGAGACCTGCAACACCATACGGTCCCACCAATCTGTGCTTGTTTCCCGGGCCCAGAATTGGCGTTCCACAGCATTAACCTGCCCCATTAACACCATGATGTGCACATTGTTGGGGCCCGTACTTTGTGAGAAGTCTATGTCCATGTCTCTGTCCTTACACTCTTGTTACCATGTTGCCGTCACCTCCTCGCCTGGTTTTGCTTTGGCAGGTTCTGGTTCTGCATATACTCCAGGTAATGCGAGTGGTGTTTACAGTGCTCATAATTGCCGTGGTGATCTGAGCCGTCTCCATGATCCCAGTGCTATGGCGTCTGGGCTGAGAAAAGGCGCAAAACGATTGTCTGCTCTGACGGAGGGAGGGGCAACTGACGACATGGCTTACGGGGAATTAAAGTCCACAAAGGGGGTGGGTTTGCATCAAGGAGAAACACAAACAACTATCACACAGAATGGCCCCCCTCGAGGATTGAACTCAAAACCGTGGGTTTAGCAGGCCGTTGATTTCACGGAGGGAGGGAGGGAGGGAGGGAGGAAGCAAATGAATACAAAAAAAATTGGGTCTATTTCTTGTTTTGATCCACTCCATCTATCTTTTACATCTTTAGGCTGGCAGCAGACGGTGCAGTTCGACTGCTAGCCATCATCATCTCCTGGGTGCTCGGCAGAAGACAGTGCAGTACGACTGGGGAATGACCTGGCTGAGTCACTCCCATGTCTGCCCAGGCACCCCTGACTGACCTCACCCAGGAGTATGACGATGATGGCTGCCAGTCGTAACGCACTGTCTGCTGCCAAAAGGCAATGAGCTGCTGCTGTGTAGCAATGCAATCCCACGTCTGCCAGCACCCAGGAGACTTACGGTGATGGTCAGCTGTGTGGGCTCCATGCTTGCCGTGGTATGTTGTCTGCACAGGTAACCCAGGGAAAAAGGTGAGAAACGACTGTCTGCTGTTGCTTTCATGGAGGGAGGGAGGAAGGGGGGGCCTGATGACATGTACCCAGAATTACCCGCGACACTGTTTTTGCCCCATCAGGCATTGGGATCTCAACTCAGAATTCCAATGGGGGGCGGAGACTGCAGGAACTGTGGGATAGCTACCCACAGTGCAACGCTCCGGAAGTCAACGCTAGCCTCGGTACTGTGGACGTAGTCTGCCGACTTAATGCACTGAGAGCATTTTTTGTGGGGACACACACAATCGACTGTATAAAAATGATTTCTGAAGAACTGACTTCTATAAATTTGACCTAATTTCATAGTGAAATTAGAGGTAATACTTTCTTCTCAATGTCCCATTCTTTTAAAGCTTACTTTATCATCAATTTCAGTACCATTTGTAAGTTAAAATGGAACATCACACAGTACCTTCCTTCTACTTAGATCAAGTTCCACTGTTGCTTGGACACCTTGACACTGGTGCTCATATGATCACCAAAATGCAGACCACAGCCTATGTCAATAAAACCCTTTTCATTTTCATCATATTCCTTCATCATGGGTCTTTGGCTATTCCATCCCCTTCCCCCTCAACATTCCAAATGTTCACCTTCCTTGTTAATGAAATGGCAACTTTTTATACCTATTTTAATGATCAAATTACACCTGCTTAAAGTGATCAAAATAAATGGGGGAAGTTGTATTCATTTTTATTACAAATGATTTGATTCATGAAGTTTTGATCATAAGTGCCTACAATAAGTGAGAAGCCCTGTAATAGCCAAAGCAGAATTACCTATTCAAAAAGAAAATGACAAGCAGTTTCTACAGAGTTTATGTAATTTCCCAGTAACTTAAAACTTCTATAGCTGCAAATACGTATCTAAAATTATTTTTAAATTATGAGTTCAACTGTCATATTTTTGGTATTTTAGGCCAAATAATTTACTATTAAATATCAAGTACTTAATATCAAAAAGGTTAAATTTATTCATGTCAAATGTTTTTTATTTGATGACACTTCAGTTTCTACATATGCCTGAGGAAGGGCCATTCCTAAACTGCAGGCTCGAACAACTACTTAATTGGACATTTTATGGATATCAAAGCTTAATAGGGATGTAACAGACACGGCGGCAGCTCCACCCTGCACCACTTCGTTAGACTGATGTGTGTTTTGTGATGAGATATTACCATTCAATGGGTCAGTGGGCTGTGTTTCTTGCTGTGCCTCGGTGAGATCTTTCTGGTTTGGATCAGAGTTAGTGAATTTCTCCGAGCTGGATGCACTAGGAGGACAGTCGAAAGTTATAACTTGTAGGACGAAGGAACTGGGAGTGACGCTTCTTGGTAAAGGCGTGTCATCGCTTCCCTGACTACTCTCATTTTGTGTCCTGGTTGTTTCCTCCTGTAATTGTGCATCTGCGGGTTTTCTGCTTTGGTCTTTTTGCTGTTCACCAACATTTCTCACAAGTTCTTCTACAGAAAGGGAACAAAATATGTAAATTAGATATGAAATATATGCTGCAGTTGCTTTGATTTCTTAGCAATCGCTCTGTCCTAGAGTTGGACTTGGAAACATTGTGCACATGGGAATTCTTTGTCACTTTTAGTGTTAATACATGTGCACTGGTTTGTTTAAAGTAGGTCAAGTTTTGATCTCAGTTACACAGGTGCAACAGAAGTGGTGGTGGCTGGATTTGGTGTTTGATCTTTAATCAGTACTTCCATCTGCAGCTGAAGTGGCAAGCATTCCAGGAAAAGCCATGTGCACATGGGAAGGGAAAGGATGGAAACAGGATGAGATCACTGCCGAGTGCCGTTCCATTTAGCAATGCTGTTTGTGGCAGCAGTGCTAGAGGAAGCAGAGCTCAGGAGCTCCCGAGACAGGTAGACAGGGAGGGCCTTGCAGAAAGAAGGGAGTAAAGAGAGCTGTGGCAGCTCTGGAGGAGAGGGAATGAACCCTGGAGGGAGAAAGAGGATATCAGGGCAAAAGAAAGAGAACCCAGGATGGAGAGAGCTTTAGGAGGTTACACATTTGTGCTTTAACAGTAACAGCAGCAACAGTGGGGAGGGGACAAATCTCAAAGAAATAGTACTTCAGAGGGACAGACAGTGAGGGAAGGGAGAGACTGATCCAGGAGGCCAACGCTCAGTTGCAAGAAGAGAACTGGAGGTAGAGAAAGAAAGGTTGGGGGGATGGCACGGAACTGAGAAAAGGGAAGTTCAGGAGGACATAACTTGAGTGTGGGAGAGAGAGTTTGGTAGGAGGAGCCGGAGGATAGAGAGAGCAGGGGATGGAGAAGACTTGTATGGGAGAGGATAGCGAGCACACTTTGGTGGTGGGGATGGAAGGGGTGACAAGAAGAGGGCCAAACGGCAGGCGATGGCTGTTTTCCCTGTTATTAGAACACCTGCCTTTTCCTATCTCTTAGGTTCAGCTTTCGCATTCCTTGATACTCCCATGACAGATGTAAAATATCCACAGTTTTATAAAACGATGAGCATTAGAATTTGACCTGTAACTCCACGAACTCTCTGGGGATTATTGTGTGATTTCCCAAGCTCACCATTTTCACTGTTATTAAAGGAGGAAAGCAGGCCCAACAATATTGTTCCTGTTCTGCTAGCATGATATTGCTAGCTTGACTGAGAACAAACTTCAGTTCTGAGAGTGCCCAAATCTAAACCCAGACCAAAAGTGATCACATAGTATTATGGAGAGGTAGAAGCATCTCTGCAGCACAGGTTGTAACCACATTACCATTATAAGCAGAATTTATCCCCTCCATACTACTCTCCTGGATCCTCAGGGCATGTTCTTTTGGAGGGCAATTTGGCCTAGGAGGTGGGAGGCAGGAGAAACATTCCCTCCAAATCTGAGACAAGTTCATTAGATGTTTCTAATATATGGAAGTTTGAACAATTAGGTGCTTTCCCTTCTTTGTCAGTTCTTATGATTTTTTTAGCCTGTTATAGCTTTAAAAAAGGGAGGAACTTCACATTTGGTTTATTGATCCAAACTGATTACAAACATTAGAGAAACAGGAAATGTCTCCTGGATTCTATAACTGAGGGGACTTTTGATCTCTTCATAGCTATTGCTTCCTCTAGAGACCTGCTGCAGAAATGGCTGCGTTAAAAGACATTACAAAATCTGTAGGTGTAGTTTGGAAGCAATTTTCATGCAGTTCTACCAAGTTGTATTAATTAAAGCAGATGTCATTCATGGCATAATCTACCTAAGGCTTTTGTCCCAAAGAAACTAATTTACATATCATACTTGCTGGAGAATATATGCTTCCATGTGGTAGAGCTACAAGCATTTTCCTTGACTATCAGAAAGCCAAGGAAATTCCAAGGCAAAAAAACAAAGTTTAAGTTGTAACAATAAATTGAGGGGGAAATTAAAAGAATGTTGAACTATAAAACAAAACAGAAAATGGAAAGAATGGAAATTATAAATTATAAATGAATGTAATACTTAAAAAATTAAAATAAAATAGCTATTAGAAAGTATGTACCATTAGCATCATTCAAACAATTTTAGCTTGTCCTCACTGTGAACAAACAGTAACTGGAGATAATCCTCCGTTTATAACTAGGTCTGTCAAGTGATTAAAAACATTAATCACAATTAATTGCGTGATTAAAAAAATTAATCTTGATTAATCACACTGTTAAACAATAGAATACCATTTATTTAAATATTTTTGATATTTTCTACATTTTCAAATATATTGATTTCAATTACAACACAGAATACAAAGTGTACAGTGATCACTTTATATTTATTTTTATTACAAATATTTGCTCTGTAAAAAACAAAATAGTATTTTTCAATTCACATAATACAAGTACTGTAGTGCAATCTCTTTATCATGAAAGTTGAACTTACAAATGAAGAATTATGTTAAAAAAAACTGCATTCAAAACCAAAACAATATAAATCTTTAGAGCCTACAAGTCCACTCAGTCCTACTTCTTGTTCAGACAATCTATCAAACAAGTTTGTTTACATTTGTAGGAGATAATGCTGCCCTCTTCTTGTTTACAATGTCACATTAAAGTAAGAACAGGTGTTCACATGACACGGTTGTAGCCAGCATCACAAGATATTTACATGCCAGATATGCTAAAGATTCATATGTCCCTTCATGCTTCAACCACCATCCCAGAGGACATACATCTATGCTGATTAAGGGTTCTGCTTGATAACGATCCAAAGCAGTGTGGACTGATGAATGTTCATTTTCATCATCTGAGTTGATTTTTTGGTGGTTCGGGTTCTGTAGTTTCTACATCAGAGTGTTGCTCTTTTAAGACTTTTGAAAGCATGCTCCACCCTCTCAGATTTTGGAAGGCACTTCAGAATCTTCAACCTTGGTTTGAGTGCTGTAGCTATCTTTTGAAATCTCACATTGGTACCTTCTTTGCGTTTTTTCAAATCTGCAGTGAAAAGTGTTCTTAAAATGAACCTGTGCTGGGTCATCATCCGAGACTGCTATAACATGAAACATATGGCAGAATGCCAGTAAAACACAGCAGAAGACATAAAATTATCCTCCCAAGGAGTTCAGTCACTAAGTAATTATTCCCCCTTTTTTTTTAACTAACATCATCAGCATGGAAGCATGTCCTCTGGAATGGTGGCCAATGCATGAAGGGGCAGACAAACGTTTAGCATATCTGGCACGTAAATACCTTGCAATGCCAGCTACAAAAATGCCATGCAAATGCCTTTGCTCACTTTTAGGTGACATTATAAATAAGAAGCAGGCAGCATTATCTCCTGTAAATGTAAACAAACTTGTTTCCCTTTGAGATTGGCTGAAGAAGAAGTAGGACTAAGTGGACTTGTAGACTCTAAAAAGTTTTACATTGTTTTGGTTTTTAGTTCAGTTATGTAACAAAAAAACTACATTTGTAAGTTGCACTTTCACAATAAAAAGATTGCACTACAGTACTTGTATGAGGTGAATTGAAAAATACTATTTCTTTTGTTTATCGTTTTTACAGTGCAAATATATGTAATAAAAATAATAAAATAAAGTGATCACTGTACACTTTGTATTCTGTGTTGTAATTGAAATCAATATATTTGAAAATGTAGAAAAACATCCAAAATGTTTAATAAATTTCAATTGGTATTCTACTGTTTAACAGTGTGATTAAAACTGCGATTAATCATGATTAATTTTTTTAATCACAATTAATTTTTTTGAGTTAATCGCCTAAGTTAACTGCAATTAATCAACAGCCCTGTTTATAACACAGTATGGGAACAGAGTTAAGTTTAAGTGTTTTTAAAAATGCATTTCAATACTTTCCATTTTTAAGTTCACATTAATCTAAGATTTCTAATTTTGAGGATGTTATATTCCAATATTATTTTAAGATGATTCCTATTTAAATTTCTAGTACTGTAAAGACAGAATACTATTTCAACTCAGGGTTAAGAAAGTTTTCTGCCAGGAAAAAAGATGAAATGCGGTTTTTGCAGACCTGAGATGGTATTTCAGGAAAACTTCAGAACAGAATTTCACTTTGCTATGGTACAACTGATGGCTGTACTGCTCAAATTCATATCAGAAGTTAATCTTTTGAAATATCCTTACCTCCAATATTCTCACACATCTCAGTCTGTACAATGAAAAATTGAGCATCTTAGAATTGGTCTTGGAAAAAAGTCATTTATGTTCTTCCAAAACTTGGGCTGACAAAGGAAAATTAGCATTTTCATCTGAACAGTATTGAAGACCTGTTATAGATTATTATTGTACTGGGCCCTGGTTTCTAAAAGTGCCTCTGACTGGTTGAGATCAGTTATCTATTTATCTAAATGTTTACACCATGCTCATCACAGGTTGACTGAGTGCCTATGGTCGGTGACATCTGAATCACAAAGTAGGACAGCTAGCATGTGGCTGTTTACCTCTGTTACTGTTGGCTTGTCTACACACAGAAGTTACCTAGTTTTATACCGATCTAAGATTGTCCACATGCCACCTTAATTAAATTGAGGAAACATCACTCACTGGTGTAACTTTGTGTGTAGACCAGGCCGAATAGATGTTGGTAAACTGGAATATGTGAAAATTTATTATTTTCAATTCTAAGAACATGAACATACAGTGGAATTTTGGATACCATGGAGTGAAAACTGTAGGTAAATGTTGGACTTACTATGGCAACCACTGTATGTCTGCTCAGCCTGATAGCCAGAACAAGTCTGGTATTCTTATCTCAAGAAGCATAAAATTATTTGATTATCACCATAAATTGTTTGGGTTCTAACTATACTATTACCCTTGGTCACCCATTAGCTAACTTGCTAACTTAACTTACAAAGTAAATTTAATAGGAATGGGACTGTAACTAATTAATGGCAGAACTACCACTGGCTTCAGTGACACCTAGAGCAGGCTGATAGCATATCCATCCCTGCAAAGCCTGAGTGTGGTACATGTATTTTTTCCACAAAGATTTATGCTACAACTATTGCTTAATCAGTCTTGAAATCTGAATAGTGATTACCATTCCACAGTGATAAAATCTCCATGTCACTCTTAGTTAAATCTGCCTGAAAAAAAGAAAAGTTAGTGGTGTGTTCTTGAAAAGTTTTGGCAAGGTAATCACAGGAATGGGTTAATGGTTGGGATTCAGGTTCAGGATAGTCAGGTATATATTCCTCAATGATGATATCATCACTCTCATTAGGACCCAGATTCCTTGTTCTTGGTATCATGTCTCTCATCTCTTGCATATCTGACTCTATGTCCCGACCCTCCTTACTCCATGCAGGTTCATTCCCTATGAAATCCTCTGCAAAACAGGAATAGAAAGAGAGAAATAAAACTAGGAATCCTTAGCTGATAGAATATTTCAGCTGTTCATGGATTATGTTGTATGTTAGATAGAAAATATCCATAACATTAAAAACATACCCCTTTATTATATAAGAGCTATATATTATATTGGAGGACTAGCAAGAAAATATGACCTGTGGTATCTGCTGCATGCTGCTGGTACCCAGCTCACTGATTCTGCCTTGTCCGATCCCACTGCTATGACGGAAGCACTAGTTTCTAAAGGAAGATGGGGCTGGGATCGGGGCTATTTGGTGACTCAACCCAGACAAGACCGAGGTAGCATTGGTACTAGGACAAGAGAAGTAGGCTGACCCAATATATTTTTCAGGGAGGATATTGCAACCTCTAAAATGGGTTGTTTTGAAAATAAGATATTAAAACATCCCAACCTGTTTTCAATTAAATTGCATAGTGTTTTATCAAGGGCTTTCACTTAAATGAAGCTGGCAGCAGCCTCACCTATTGCTGGTTACACAAAAGGAACCCTTAGCCCAATCCTTTATTGAAGGTCATTAATCCCAGAGGTAAAAATAGCCTGTAACTTGGCTATTTCACTGAAATCTTGCAACTTCATTCTTGTATTGTTGTTCGCAGTGAGTAGAAGCAGTCAACTCACTTGATCATTGTGGAGGAATCAAAAGAATCAACAAGTATTACAGACCATCTGGCATCCTACTCTGTCCTTAAAGCAGAACTGTAGGAAAATACGAACTCCCTTCAGAAGCTAGATCCCTCCAGGAACTAATACCCACTCACACTTATGCATAAACACAACATCTGTCTCTAGATTTATTAGCATTTGATCCATGTGGGAATGTGGTTAATGACTATGGATTACCATATGATTCTGTGGTCTCCATAGTATCACTGTCCTGTGGCTGTAGAAGCTCTGAGTCTGCATTATAAACTAAAAAGTTGATTTCCATTGGCTCAGCTGTGTTACTATCAGGGTCCTGTAGTACAGAACCAGTGGGAACATTTGGTAGTGGAGTTGAGACAGGACAGGATTTACTAGACAGTACAGAATCTTCTCTACGTCTTGATGCTTTCTCCTGTATTCCTACGTCTGCTCTTTTACTGCCTTGGTCTTTACTTCTGTTACTTTCTTTTCCTGATATGTCTGTAGGAAGGTGAATGAAAGAGAGAAGTAAACTTGCAACCACTCATCTGTAGAATAATTGTCTTATATGTATAAGATGCATTTCTGGTTCAAGTTATTGTACCATTAGAGTGTCTACTAACAAATGCTGGTGAGTGCATAAGGGGAAAATAAAAAATTTCAATTGCAGTAAAGCCGTACATCAAGATTCAGCCTACACTGCAACCACTTACAGATAATTAAAATTCTATAGTGCAAAACTCCAATAAATAAAATCTTTGATGAATTGAATTATTGTTTCTTTACTTATAGATACACTAAAATAACTAAATTTGTTTCCATAATATCACCAGTAGCACTGAAGCAATTTAAAGCTAATAGTTTACCAAATTGGAGAGAGAAAACAAATCCATCTTCAAGTATGAACAATATCTATTAATGTCCCTCCTGACCTCTGTCAATGGGAAGGGAACCGGGTTTACAGTTGGTCTCTATAAAACCTTGTATATTTATGTTTTATCGTTCTAGAATCACCATTGCGTGGGCTCACATTTTTCTGCAGGCCTCCGAACAGTTGTATGTCAAAAATTTGTGAACTAGAATCATCACTGTCAGTATGACAAATGTCTTACTAGAACAGAGAAAAGCTATAGATTTTTGCATTAGTGACATTTTTATGAACATATTTTTTCATGAAATTACATCACAGTGAATCACCTCCACTCAACTTCCCCATGACAGATAACATGTAGCTCGTGGCCAAGCAAAACATTTTTTTAGGAAACCTACAACTCCACTCTAGGGTCTTCATATTCCTCTTCTCCATTCAGTTCTGTCTTTTGGGCTCACAAAAACTTGCCATTGTCTGCACAAACCCCATGGAAACTGGTGGTTAGGAGGTCTGTGAAACTTGAACTTTGAACAGACCTGACACTGCTCCACATTCAATTGTGTTCTGTGTTAAAGAATGAGTACTGATTAACTACAACCTCATGTCTGCCAATGGTCAATGAATATTTCCTGCAAACTGTTTTACTTGTTATGGATAAGAGCAGATAGATAGATAGATAGATAGATAGATAGATAGATAGATAGATAGATAGATAGATAGATTATTGACCATGCTATATTTTAATAATCTGGCCCACATTAATTAAAGAACATTGGACAAAACAATGGAATTTTCTAGGACAGTCCCTAGTAAAATTTCCAAGAAAAACTCCAGTGACATTTCTGCAAATGGATGCAAACACTTGAAACCCAAACCTTGTCTATGGTTTGGTGAAACGATTTGACATAGGTACAATAGCTGTGTTTGAACATAGTCATCTTCAAAATGCAGGGCCTGTACACCCATGCAAACTGGTTCTGATAAGGAAAAAGAATCCCTGGAAACAGTTACATCACTTCTATGTAGTTAGTTTGTCCACAAGTAATTTATCTGGTATATAAAAAAGGCCCATTTCCAAATTGTTTTAAAAATTGATTTTTTTCCAAATTGTGATTTATTATCATAACAATCTTAATAAATACACAGCCAAAATACTTAAAAATATTATTTGATTTTTTTAACAAATTGCAACATCCTCCATTGCCACAGATTCTAATCCTATTATCCCAGAATCAAAGCAATTCTGATGGAAACTGGCATAGTGTTGACTTGCACTGCTGTCAAACATGAAGAAAGGTGAGAAAAATACCTACAACGATTCTTTCCAACAGAAATCACTGAAATGACATTGCAAGCAATAACATAATATGCTCTCTATGTAGGCTGACCAATCAGTAATTCTATATGCTATATATTCATACAAACTTAAAATGAAAATCAACGGATAAATCATAAGACAAAGTAAATTCCAGAGGAATTTAACCTAACAAGCTTATTTTCCTGAAAGTATATCATAGTGCAAGTCATTCTGACTGACTTTCTGCCACTTTCAATGCTAGCAATAAATGTCAGTATCTCATAGCTATTTATAGCTTCCGACTTCCAGGTTATGAAACAAGTTTAATCACAGTACATGACATCACAAATGCCATAAATTCCACTGCAACCTGCGTAAGCCATGGTTCTTTCGATGTCACAGCATAGCATTATCTATTTTGGGATACCTTCAGTAAACCAGGAAGTTCCAAGGATTTCATAGACAGACAAAATATTTGTTAAGGGTTAGTTAACACTTATTTGTGTATTGAATGACCTCCAAGTTTGGTTATCATTATTATTTATTACTCTAGCGGCCCAGGCAGAGACTCCCATTGCACGGGATGCTGTACAGACACAGAACAAAAAGCCAGTCCCAGTCGTTTACGATCTGAGCATAGACAAAAGACAATAAGTGGACACAAATACACCCCCGGATGAGCACAAGGAAACAACAAGACATATTGGTCCATGTGACGGGCTGTGGTCTCAGCACCCCAGCAACCTAACTGTTGTCAGGTTTTCTGTAGGCATCATGTCAAAGGAGAGTTTTGAGGAGGGTTTTGGAGGAGAATAATGACTTTGTTTTGTGGATGTTTACAGGGAGCTTGTCCCATGCATGAGGAGCAGCTTGATTAACAGAGGCATTCAACACAGAAAGCTGGGCTTAATTCTGCTTTTATTTTTGCTTTACTGTTGAGTTTTAAAGTGGCAGTTGATTAAAAAGCCCAGGCAACTCGTAATAATTTAGAAAGTAGAAGAAATATTTAATAAGGAGCATATCTGGGAAATAGTTGTCCGTTGCCAAATAATTATGCATATGGAATGGTATATTTTTCCAGTTTAATAACAATGATCTATAAATTATGGTATACAACACTCAGAACGACAATGGACATGTGCTGGCCGCCGCTTCCCACTGCCCCCGTTGGCCTGGAGTGGCGAACCATGGCCAGTGGGAACTGCAATCGGCCGAACCTATGGACGCGGCAGGTAAACGAACCAGCCCAGCCTGCCAGGGGCTTTCCCTGAACAAGCAGCGGACCAGCTTTGAGAACCTCTGATCTAGTCCAGTCCCCTGCATCACATCAAAGATCTTTCCAGCAAGCTGGAAGAAATTATAAGAGAGAGACAGTTCATCATCACTCTCCAGCCCAGCCCCTGACTCAACACCTGGAGGAACATCTGGAGGACAAAGACTTTGAACTGGAAGGTAGTCCCGGTCTGTGTATTGAAGGTCTGTAACCTGCTTGTACCATCTGTCAGGGTAAGACACTGCTTGATTCAAATTGTGTTTAGTTTGTAGAACTTAGGCTGCACATTTATTTTTATTTCTTAAATAACCAACTTTGATCTCTACGCTTGCTACTTATAATAACTTAAAATCCATCTTTCTATAGTTAATAAACCTATTTTACCTAAAACAGTACATTTGGCTGAAGTGCTTGGGAAATCTCAGCTCAGTTTACAAAGGCTAGTGTTTGTCCACTCCACATTGAGGAAGTGGAGAACTGGATAATGAACTTACACTGCCCAGGCTTCTGACCAGTGCAAGACAGTACAGTTCTGAGGTGAAAGACTGGGGAGAATTGGCTGGAGTGTCTCTGTTGTTGGTTATGAGTGGTTGGGAGACCATTCATGTAACTCAGTTGGGTGTGTCCCTGCCCATGGATGGCTCTGTAAGTGCAGTATCTGCCAGAGGTATATAACTTGACATCAGCATCACAGTGTGAGGACCAGCCCAGGTTGGTGGGACAGAGGGCTCAGCTTTCTCACAGTGCAGGTTGCACCCCGGGGACTCCTTCAGAGCTTCTCAACCAGACTTTATCTCCCACAATACAGGATGGCCATGGAACTCCCATGACACACAACTTTCCCTCACCAAGAGAGGACCAAGACCATGATGCATTGTGTACCCTATGGAGAATAATGGGAGCACGGATCATCCAGGTTACAACTCCCATGAGGCAGCATGCTATTATTTCAAAATCAAAATATTTCAGTTTTCATTTTTTATTTTTTTTTGCTGAAAAGCCAACTGTCTGTGAGGGGAGAAAAGCAGTTTCTGACCAGTTCTAATTACTATACATCATCTTTTGTGAACAATTATCACGTCTTGATACTTCCATTTCAATGACATTGTCCTTCTTTTAAAATAATATGTCTTCTAGCTACTGTTTTCTATATAATCATGTTTTATAGAATACATTTTCTTAATTAAAGTACAAGAATGCTGTAGGAAATAATGCACTACTTCACTGGATGTACACACTGGGGAGTATTAATTGAAACCTCCAACAATTCAGTAGCATGCATGGCAGAGGAGTGTTTCTTAAAAGAAATTAGAGTAGACTGATAGAGTTCAGTGGAGTTACACCATCAGGGAATATGGCCCAACATGTGAATTTAGTGTCCATAAAAGATGCCAGACTGAATTCCTTGGAGAATGAAGTCTTCCGTCCTCCACTGCAAAGGAACAATAAC
This sequence comes from Mauremys reevesii, assembly GCF_016161935.1. NCBI lineage: Eukaryota > Metazoa > Chordata > Testudines > Geoemydidae > Mauremys > Mauremys reevesii. Next base: position 32,394,278 of record NC_052633.1, on the reverse strand, counting down.
TAAGACCAGCAGCTACGCAAAGTTCCCTGTACTGACTCACTCACGTCCCTTACTCTGATCAGTTCATTCAGGTGTGAAACAGCTGCATGCTGCAGCAGAGAAGACACTGAACTGGCAGTCTCTAGATCTATTCCAGACTCTTCCATTGACTCACTGTGTGTCCGAAGGCAAGTCGCTTAACCTCACTGTGCCTCAGTTTGCTATCTGCAAAATGCAGATAATTGTTTGCAGTGATGGTCTCAGGATACCAGAGACAGAAGATGGGTTAGGTAATACTTTTCATTGGATCAATTTTTATTGGTGAAAGAGACAAGCTCGGTGTAGCTCAAACTTGTCTTTCACTAACAGAAGTTGGTCCAATAAAAGATATCACCTCACCTATCTTTCCCCTCAAATGCAGATAATGATACTTAAGCACCGTTGTGCTTTTTCATTTATGGATGAAAAGTGCTATGCAGGTGCTAGCTATGATTATTTTTGTGGAACTGTATATTCAGTTGAAAATAACTGATTCCACCAAACACTGTCAATTTACAATTGTTTGTGTTTCAACTTCTTTGTCCTGAGGAAAGCTATGCTATATGAGTGATCTTATGTAGTATTTTTAACCTTTTGTCATAACATTTGTGTTATAGCCTGCTTTCTCAATAGTTCAATAACTCCCAGTCCCTAAAATCAATTTAGAGATTATTTACTCTAATGGAGCAACCTATAAAACTTGTCAGAGTGTCTTTACAGTCAAATTGTTATCAAGTATCGTCACTGCAATTATCAGCTGCCATCACTGCTATCTGTTGAAATATGCACAAGATTGAATAGTCTCTATTATAAGAGTGCTGAAGTGAAAAAAAGACAGATTATATAGTTACTAGGGGGTTTGGAATATTAATTAAACATCAAGGCTTTCACATTAGAATCCCAGATGTTTGATCATTATGATAATCCACTGTTAACTGCGTCCCCTTAAAGGCCTCAGAAACATTCCACTAATCTTCCAGTGGTGAAAGGTTGAAGACCCTTAGGCTATAGCACACACTGAGCTCCTATGCCATCAATTATACTAGACATGGCCTTTTTAGCAAAATTGAGTAATTCATTTAGTGGGCCTTCTGTTAAGGAAGCTCTTGAACAGCTGTCTACGTAGGTTGTGTGTAAACACTTTCCTTACCAACAGGGGTCCTTTGCAAGATAAAGCACTTTACTCTACACACAAGCTATTTACTCTGAATCAATATTCTAGAGAGTTAGTAACTCTCTCTTCACAATGGGGCAGTGCAAGCAGCCCTGACTACTGATAGATCTTCATGCAAGATGCCCATGACAACACCACCACCTGCTGGGCCTGGATCCCCTGCTCTGTTCTGCCCAGCTCAGGTACCCAACGGACACTATCAGCCCCAAAACCTGGGCAGAGTTGCATCCCAGCAAGTGCTATAGCTTTCAAGATAATATATCAGCCTAGTAGGGGGCAAGAGTTCAACTCTTACTCAGGAATTTTTAGTTTCCTTCCTTTTTTAAATTTTAATTTAATTTGGACCTGTTAGTTGTTATTTTTAAGAGAGGCCATTCCTCCCAAGCCCATGGAACTGAGTTGGCAGTGTGGAAAGCAGTGTCCTGTGTGTGCAGTCTACAGGCAGGAGTGCAGATGGCCCTTTTCAGAAGCAGAGGTGCTACTGTCACAGTCAACTTGGGAAGCATGTATGAAGATCTCTGCTAACAGCAGGAATGGCTGCTAGCACAGATCTTCCATTATAATAGATATAGCCTTCTTAATAATACATCCAGCTCTTTATAGTTTCTAATAAATTATCCAACTGAGAAGGACAGTAGCAATGGAACACCGCCAGTATTTCCTTCCTCACTACATGCTAAAGTTAATATATAGATAAGACTCCACTTCAGTAGTAAACCCAGAGCAACCTCAGAACTTTACAATAAGCAACAGAGATAGAGGCAGCAGCGTAAGATCTAAAAGTGCCATAGATCACACCACAAACAGCAGAAGTTTGAAGAATGCAGGTAGACCTCTAACTAGGCCGAGGTGAATTCAGGCTGAGGTAAAATTCTAGTTCTTGCAAGATTTTTGAGTCTGGTTTTGGAGGCCCGAGAGCACCATGTAAGTTGGCTTGGTTCTTTTCTTTGGTGCCTATGATGGGGTGTGCACCCCACACCATCCCAGGTAAAATAAATGAGGGTTTGAGAGGTCACTTAGGTCACCTGGCATCACAGGAGAGAAGAAGGGCCAGGGCTAACGGATAATGAAGCCCGGTTGGGAACGCACTGCAAAACCAGGAGGCTGAAAGCAGAATGGGGTTGCAGGGACAGTTACAGGGAAGCCTTCAGGAACAAGGAGGAAGTCCGGGGAAGAGTAAATCCTGGGATATTGTCCAGGAATAGCCCGAGGAGGGGCTGAACATTGTCCAGAGAAGGCATCTGGACAGTGGTCCTGTAGGACTTCATAACCCCAGAAAGGGTGGACTGAACCGTGACCTGGCCAGAAGGCCAAGTTACCAGAAGAAAGATCACCATGGAGTGAGCAATGAGCAGCAAGAGGGATGCACCAATGATGCAAAGGATTTCCAAACCTAAATGCAAGGAGAAGAACTAGCCATAAGTGGTAACCCCCCTTGCAGAAACTTTAACTTGTGTACCAGAATTTAAGCTTCCATTTTAAAAACATTAAGTCCCCAACCCTTACAGCTGTGAAGATAACCCTGAGCAGTGCAAAGGGTTTGGACTATAAAGCAAAATCTGGTCAATGGTCTTTAAACACCTTTTCTCTCCTCTGAAGAGAAAGAAAATTGGGCCTTTAAACTGGCTGCAAGCAAAATAGCGCCAAAAAAATCCCCCGAGATTTATGCTGAAGATATTAGCACTGCCTCTGTGAGTGTTAATAACCTCTCCAATAAAGCCATTACATGCTCATTTCCCATTCCCCTTGCTGCTAGCTTGCACTTCCTTTTTATATGGCTCCAGGCTGGCATCCTGGGAGATTCAGGTTCTAGCTGTTTTGCAGTTCTGCTGGGTAACCCTTGCCTCTCTCTGTATAGAACCCCAAGGTTATCTAACCCAGATACCCTCTTGCCCTTTCCAACATGCAGATGGATACTATAGCCTGTCACAACAGCTACCAATCCTCATAATGGCATCAAGTATATGATGTTCAACCATCTAGCATGTATCCATTTTGTGCCTACCAATACACAACATGAGACTCAGCGGACCCATGTTTCCTACAAATGTTACAGTGAATCCCCAGTACACTTTTCAATAGACTAAGCACTCTATTGAGATGACATTTGCAGGTTGTTTATTAATAGTAGTAGTTAGTAAATATCATGAGCCATTTCAGTTTACTTAAATTCCCTGTAAGCTTGGCTTAAGGATCATGCATGCTAAACTGTCAATTTGTGTTCAGAAGGATTAAAGTGCATGATAGCACAGATGGTGTTCAGCTGAGAGGTTTCGATTTCAGCCTATCCGAAGAAGTAGTGAAATGTAAGCATGTAATTGTTCAAAGCAGAGGTAGAAGCCACAAAAAGAGTGTTCAGAGGCTTGGTTACAAATACTAAGGGCTTTTATGACTTCAGTATTGCGGCACAAATACTGTTCCAATAAGACATTCTTCCTATATAGGGCACCTTTAATATTTATCTGCTACAATTCTATACCCCTGTGCGGAAGGCCAGTATAAGATACATAGACCATTAAATTCCCATTTAAACTACTTAAATGGTTCAGGCCTTAAAAAGGCCTTGCGCTGTCACTTTGCACAGAGGAATCCCAGCCAGAAATAGTAATAGGTGTACTCCAAAATATGTTAAATCTAAGCCCATATACATGTTTACTGAGTATGACTCATTCATTCATAGTTTGTAATATTCTTTAATTTTATTTTTTAAAAGATAATGACTGCAACACTCAAACATAATAACTGATTTAATAGCTCTATAATGCAATCTAATTCCAAATATGCTTAGCAAAACAAGTACCCGGTAAGCAAAAAACCAAACTTCCAACCTTCAGACAGAACGAAAGATTACACAAAACAGGGCACAACACCTTATCAACTGGGGAGACCATGCTATATATTAAATATCAGATTATCAAACAGACAACAGCCATAACCACCTCAGCATGAAACTGAGTAGTGAACACTGACCCCAAACACAACATAATGAGGATTCTGCATACAGTTCAACTGAAAGAAGCCAAATCTATTCATAAATCTGTTTAGCCTTTTACAGATGACATCTGCATATCTAGCTATTTTTAATGAACTGTTACTCCAGTGATTTATAATGAAGAGGCTTTTTTTTTTCTATGATCAGAATAACCTTGCAGCAGAGTGGCTCTAAGGAGCATAGCTTATTGTAGCGACAAGCTGTCCTAGGAAGGTACTATAGCCCAAATACATTATGTCTGATTCAAATTCCACCTTGAGCTCATCTGTCAAAACAGCATTTATTCCGGAGAAGACAACTAAACAAAACTGAAGAACCATTGGCTAACCCTATAACTGAGTGACTTATTTTTTTTACACTTTCAGCAGATAGCTAAAGGGTCATTTTTCAACCTTGTTGGGGTCTGGTGCATTCTGTGACTGCCCAGATGTTTAGATCCATAGATCCACTTAAATGATTTTTAGAGTGTATCCCAAGTAGACCGAAATACTACATTTTGCTTCCCACAACAAATAAAGCCACTTTTAATCCTGCATCTTAACGTCTACGTTTCTTAAGATTTATAGCCTAATCCTCCATTACTTTGAGCACAAAGCTTCCATTAACATTTTGGCCCTGTTAAATATAACCACATTGTTGTAACAATTTGCAATAAAAAAATTTGGTCAATGGAGTACCAAGGTACGCAGCACATTTCCTATACTGCAGCTTATAAGAGTCTTCCCAATTCATATTTAATCTTGCCATGGCAGGCATAGAATACTTTGAACCCTGTGATTTTGGCTAATACAGTATGTATTCAAAGTGGACAGCAGTCTGAACGTTATAATTGAATGTAGGGCATTGCATAATCCCTTCCCCTCCCCGCCCAGCCCTTTTCTAAACGGCACCTTCTGAAGAAGTGGCTGTTGAGAAGCACAGTGCTTTACTATGGAGTGTCTGGCATTTCTTCTCCTCCCCCACTCACACAAATCTATTTGTGTTTCACAGGACAAAACATAAACAGGATTAGTATTGCACATAAAGAATTGCAAACATATGTAATAAGCTGAATAGTGAAGCCACCACTGCAAACATTATAAATAAGAAATATGCACGTAAGACAACTAGATGCATTTTTATAGATCAAGAGGGGGTTTGAAGGATAAAATGAACATGTGCTGTAGGTAGAGGAGGGTTTCGGGAATAACTTAGAGGATATTCCCCATGGGTTTATCATACCTTGCACAGCTAACTCTTTCCATCTTTCTTTGTTTTCTTGAATGATCTGCACCAAGTTGTCCTTAAAGCTTGATAGGTCTACTGTTGCTAAAGAATTGTCTGTGGAAGTCCCTCCATCACTTGTAGTACTTTTAACACTGGGTCTTCTTTGTACATCAGCATTGCTTACTCCTCCCAAGCTATGCTGGCTAGAGAAATAAGAAAACACTACATTATGAAAAGAGTTGAGGGTCTCCATTACATAAAAATAGCTCATTCACGTTAATTCCTTAGGATCTCTATGTAAATCACTAACTAGAAAACTGGCCTTAGTCAAGGAAAGTATAAGACACATTTCCTTATGAAGTGAATTGTTTCCTGTGAACAATTCTTAATGCCACATTTTTAGGAAATTATTATGAAAATGGGGCAGTGCTCCAACCTCCTGGTTAAGTACTTGGAAGAATTTTAACATACCAAGTTTGGTAGCACCTTTCTCTTCAACTCTTTGAAATGAGTGGGGCTGTTCTGGAGAGATATCTGCTGCTGATCCATGCCGGAAAAGCAATACATGACAGAGCAAATTCTGCTTTCAGATGCATGTGGTTGGCTCCAACTGCGAACACACCACAGGAGCTCTGTGCATGTTATCTAAAGGCAGGATTTGGTTCAATTACCTTCAACCCCACTGCTTCAAAACACACAAGTAAAGCAGGACTAAGTGTTAAGAAATGTGTTGAAATATTAACAACAAAATTTGGCATTATCCACCAAGCAACAGTTAGTGCATCAGGTCAGAGAGAGTGTGTGTGTACATGTGAGAAACTGATACATTCAAAATTAATTCTCTTAACACCAAAGGGTGGGGGCTATTTTGTGTCCATGCCCCAAGTCATGACATACCAGTTTTTGTTTTCCACATAATACTGCTTGCCTAATATGATCTCAAAGATTTAGCACAAAAGAGTAAATGCTTGTAAGCACATAAATGGGCTCCAATTTTCCCAGCAAAGAAAAAGTACAGTTACAAGTAATATTTCATTGAAAGTATACGTACGGTGTAAGGAACTGCAAATTAGAACTTCCCTGTGCCCCAGAGGTGTTAAATGGAAAGGATATGGTGTATTTCTAATTTTTTTTCCAGTCAACAACTTAAAATTTACTACCTATGTAATGCCGACAGATCCCGGTCGTCGGTGGGTGGGATTGAACCTGGGACCTCTGGTTGCATGAGCCTCTACTGCATGAGCTAAAAGCTGACTGGCTGTTAGCTAAGGCTGTAAGAACAGACTCATTTTATCTTTCTTTAAGTGGTCTCAGTGCCACTAGATGGGACAGAACACCTCACCCAGAAGGTTTATGGGCTACAATACATTAGTGGTTTCCAGCTACTGGTATATATGCATCATTGCTGGTACAGACTTCAGTGTATAATATTCTAGGCTCCCCATTCCTTCTATAGGGCCTACTTCTGCATCCCTTATTTAAGAAAATCTCCCTTTGCAGTCAGTGGGAGTTTTGTACAAACAAGGCCTGCAGGATCAGGTGCCTAAAGTTGAACCTCTGCGCAAGACCCAGTAGAAAGCCTCTGCTCACCTCTCATTCAGTTATGCACACTAACGTGAAATCGGGAGTTGAAGCTGCCTGAACTCCAACTGGAGTAAAAGTGAGCAGTTAAATAGTATGTGACACCAGTGATGTCTTAGTCTAGCACAGTTGCCCAAAGTGGTTGGGAACACTGCCCACAACAGAAATGCACAAAGAATAAGTTAAACCTAAAAAAGCAAAGTTATAGCCACATCATTCTGACACTACCAAATCTAACCAATACACTAAGGAATTATTGCACTGCAGTGTTTTTATAGTGGTATACTACAGTGAAGGGTTAAATCCACACATTAAAAAGAAAATGTGATAATAGACACTTCCTGGGTTTTGCTTTAAGAAGAAATGGCCCAGTATTTTTTATGATGGAAAAGAACCAGTAAACATTTTCTTTTTGTATGTCCAGAAGAAAATTCAACTTCAAGTCCTTAGAGGTGGGTACTTTGTTCTTTATTGTGTTTTTTACCCTTCTATGCACATAGTTTCCTTGTCCAGTACAGGAACATAGTAGACAGCTGCAATTACAAGACATTGCCACTAGGTGGTAACACAGTATAACTATTCACATCAGACTTCTGCAAATATGAACAGATTAGAAAATAGTTATGCTGCTGTTGCTAATGCTTAGTTACAAAGAATCACAAAGTAAAAGGAGAAAATGTTCAAACCTGGGTGCTCCAAAGGCAGAACTTTCAGACTTTGAAGCTTCCTCTATAAGAGGAATAATAATTTTCTCCATTGAGTCCGTTAGAAGAGAAAACGTGGGCTCTACTATGAAATCAATGAAACCTGAAAAGCAGAACGAGATGAATTCAGGTTGTACATTTTTCTGGGTCTCAAAGCCAATGACTAGTCTCTGTCTTTATTCACAGACTGGCTCCAACTTCAGAAACCAGATTAGCAAAACACTAAAGAGAAATGTCACCCAACGATATCCATAATGTCTGATCAAGTCGGAAAAAATTGGACTTCGAGGTTTTAATATCAGGATAATATTCTGAATACAAATGCAATCCAGATTCAATATACTTGAGATCTTTTTTTCTCTCTCAGTGTAATTTCCATAGTTGTTATTCTGCTGAGGAAAACAAAAAAACACCTGGAGAGGTACGGAAGTAACTAAATGCTAATATTTACAGTTTTTCCACTCCTGTCTCCACTGAACCCTGCACATTTCACAATAAGCTTTTCATTGGCGACTGCGATTAATTACTGAATAAAAGGCAAGCCATGACAGAGCCAGTGGGCAAGAAGTCAGTCTACCAATGTTACCATTCAGAGCCTCATGCCAATGAGTCAATATTCCAAATTGCTGTTTATTATTCTGGAAGTAAAGTGTTATTTCACAGTGTGTAGGAGTATTCTGTCAAATCAGTGAAGAGAACAAGTAATATCCCTGGGAGACAGCATTCATCCCACAGCTCTAAGATGTCAGCACTGAACAATGTATTGTACATTTTAAAGTGCTCATCAAGAGAATGACATAGCTAGAGAGAATAGGCATTATCCTCTTCTGAGCACTTAGCAAACAAAATGTAGGTAGAACATGAGATTTGCTACGGATTTCAGGCTCTCTTCACACTCTAACTCAGCACAAAGGTGAGCAACAGGTATAAGCTCAAGTACGTTGCCACTTGAGTCTGGCTGGAAATGGAATGGGAGACGTATTACATTACAAGATAATACTGGAGGATACTGTTCAGTTCAAGGATATGACATCTTAACATATAGGATCTCCCAGTCCCAGGATTATTTGAGGGGGATGTGTTGACATCTGTGAAAGGCACTTTTCAAGGCATGCTTTCCTCAGCAAACTTTTAGAGTTCATACCTGTTATTGGCCCCATAAAACTTTAAAGTAATTATTTGCATCCCTACTTTACAGATGATGGGGGAAGGCAAGGGCCTGCATTTCACCTTTGAAAAAATTAGGCCCTAATTTGCTATCCCAAGGCTACACATTAAGGCTCTTTACTTTTAATGTAAGCTCCTCAGGGAAGATACTATCTTTTCTTTAGGTGTTTATACAATGAGATCATGATCTTTCATTGGGGCCCTTAAGTGGTACTGAAATACAAATGATTATTATCTAATCACAATAGGTCCTAACTAGGCAAACACCTACAGTAACTCCTCAGTTAACATCCTAATTATGTTATTAAAAAATGCAACTTTAAGCAAAACAATGTTAAGCAACTCCAATTTCCCCACAAGAATTAATGTAAATAGGGGAGCTTAGGTTCCAGGGAAATCTCTTGCCCCAGACAAAAGACATTATATACATACACTGTATAAGTTTTAAATAATTTTAAGCAAACAATTTAATATTGCACTCACCAGTGATGATTGTAAAGCTTGGTTGAGGCAGGGGGGTAGCAGGGTTGGGGTGTGGGGGCTTGCCCCGCTCCGCCCACCACACGTTCCAGCCGGGGAATGGTGTTGGGGCGCCAGGGCTTGCCTGCTCCCCGGCTGGAATGCTGGGTGGGCGGAGTGGGCAATCCCGGGGATCTCGACCCCGCTCCCCGGCAGGAGGGGGTGCGGGGAATCAAACAACGTTATAAGGGAACATTGCAGGACTTTAAAGGAGTATGTTCTCAGATAGGTCAGCGACCTAATAATGAAAAAAACATTAACTGGGAGGACGTTAAGTGATGAGTTACTGTACTTGAGTGGTCCAATTGAATTCACTGGGGCCACTCACGTTCATATATAAATGTCTTCAGGATCAGGGGCCCAATCAGTAGCAGAGTTGGTATTAGAAGTCAGGAGTTTTATTAACTTCCAGTTATTAATCCACAATACCACACTGCCTTAGAAACTGGTGTTTGGGGGTGGGGAAACCTAGTCTGGCTCTTTCTAAGAAGAGAAAAGAATGTTTAATAGGTTTGTCATGCTTCTCTATGTAAAATTTAAAAATAAATTCTGATTCTTATTGGTTCATAATATGGGCTAGGTCCTTTACATGACTTTTCAGTTGAACAATTTAAAAGGGCTGAAACAATAAGACTTTAAAAGTCATTGAATGGGGGAACATAAATAATAATATACCCATTTTACAGTTGGATTAAGTGAGATAGGAAATCACTTGCCTAGGGTCACACAGTGAGCCACCAGCAGTGCTGGAGATAGATACCAGGAGCTTGTTTGAAGGGCCTTTTGAAAACAGTGAGTTACTTGTATCCAGCCAGCTTGACTCTATGGGTATATCTATGCTGCAAAAGGGATGGTCTCAGAACCTGGCCTGAGCCTGAATATCTACACTGCAATTTTATAGCCCTGCGAGCCCAAGTCAGCTGACCCAGGCCAGCCACAGGGTATGTCTGCACTGCAATAAGACATTGGTGGCTTTGAGTAGGTGACAACTTCTCCATTCTTTGCTTTACCAAATTCCAAAATGTCTATAGTAATATCTGGACCCCAAGAGTGCAGATTTCCAGTACCCTGATCTAATCACCAAACATACTGTCCCATTTGCTTCATATGCCATGCTGAAAGAGCTTAATGTCCCTTTTGACAACAGCACTTCACTAGTGTAATATGCTCTGATTTCTGTGAGTAAACGTGTAGGAAGAAATGTGCCATTTATAGTAGTATCTACAGCTTTTTGAAAACATTGTGTGCAGTGTGCGAATGGAGGATGACAACACTACATGCTCCTACATTTATGAGAAAAAGAAAACAGCACTGATCATTACCTATTTGGGACTGAGCCACCATGGTAGATTTGCGGTCACAGAGTGGGGAAAATGGTAGCCCTAAAGCAGCCTCCTTGTCTCCCTGGAAAAAGCAATGTTTCATATTATAAGAATACATATACAATGGAGAAAGCCTGAACACTGCTCTCTGACCAATTACTTCTACAATTTACTTCTTTTCCTAAATTAAAACAAGCTGTGGGTAAAATAAATCTAATATTGCTTTTTAAATGAAAAAGAGAGAAGAAAAGGAAAAGTCAACATTATAACTTAATTTTAACAATTTGCATTGAAAAGAATATGCTGAAAGCAAAGATCTCGTCAAGACTAAAGCATCTGCCACTGTGATTTAGTATTTGTCAGGGAAGGAAAATAAAAAGCATGTTTTATAAGGAGACCTTCTGCAGCCTCACAGCTTGGACTTGGAGCACCCAGACATCATTCAACTTAACTTCTGTTGAAGAGACAGTCCGGGAGAGAAGGGGAAGCTGACCATGCTGATATTTTCCCAGTTATATAACTGCATTTTAGAATGCTGGGGGCTCCACATTTGCCTGGAAATTCACTGATACATTTGTAATTGTAGCATTAAGTCCATTTGCAAGTGCATTTAAAATATACACCTTTGATATTCTTATCATTCAGATAAGAAGGAACGGATGTAAGAAAAGCATAGAAAAATAATTTCAATACAACTGCTTAAAAACAGCCTCAGAGATAGAAGAATGAGCTTCAGATAGAAATGGAGGGTTTCACCACTTCTTCCCTTAAAGTCCAATTGAATGCCATAACCTAAGTGAAGCTGTGGATAGATATCTAGAGCTGGAAGAAGAGAGCAGAGAGAAAATATTAAAAAAAAAAATCTATCGGTGGCCATACATATAGAATGGGCCCAGACAGAAAGAAAAGAGACAGAGGACCAAATTATAGCTGACGTGTTTTATGCCTGAAATGGGCAGAGTGCCCAGGACCCCTTCCCTCACCCTGCCCACATAGAAGGTACCCATAATTTGACTATAGGGAACAGAAGAGAGCAGGAGCAGGTAGTATTACCAAAAGGAGCTAATGGTCCCCAGAAGTGAACCACATGAATATAAATGAAGGCGCTTCACTGATTTCAACTAGCTGAGGATTTGGTTCAATGGGCTTCTACTGCACTAAAGGTTTTACTAAAAAAAAAAAATTGAGCTAATCAACCTGGCTTTGCTTTCATGGCTTAAGATGCCTCCAGAACTCCTCATTGGAATTGTGGCCTAATTATCTAACACCAGGAGCATGTTATTACTTACATTAACATTGGTTTTTTTGACAGGGATAAAGTAACATTATATTTGAGAACTCAAAACTCAGGAAATTCCACGCAAGAGTAAAAATCACAGAACTAAAAATCTAAAAACTTAACTCCCTTGAGCTTATGCCTTAATTACTTCTTTCCTGCATTATGTATTTTTGACATTTCATACAATATATAATAAAAACTGTAATTTCTTAAACAATTTCTATATTGTAAATTGCAGTACATGACACAGCCTTAAGATTTGACATGATCTTTAATTCTCATGAGATATCAAAGTTAAGCAAGCTAAGTTTGAAGAAAATCAATTAAACGACTTAAAATTATTATTTGAAAGTTGAAATTTTATTTGTTTGTCTTTAAATAAACTCAAACCTAGAGCAGAATGCTGTCAGGGCTGGGTGGTTGTTTGAGGGACCTCAGCTGTATGTTTCTTTATCATTATGCATTTGAGATGGGTGGGTGTGGTTTCTGTTTGTTTGGTTTTTTTAAGTGAAAACAATTTTTTTTATGATAATGTTCTAAGGCTTTGCCCTTGAAATTATTACGGATACGTATTTTAAATCTTAGTGCCAGTTGAATAAAGTTTTCTGAGATAATGTCCATTTTCCATCTGTGCCCACTTTTAAAACTGCATATTAAAAACTTCTATGTTCTCAGAAACTCTTAGTTTCTGCTGCTTTTGTCTGCGTTGCAGTGTAAGCAGGTAAATTACATTTTTTTTAAATTTAAGTTCCCAAGTCTTGAAATGTCTTTATCATACTTGGGTCTTCTAACATGAACAGTGTTTTACTATTTGGAATTTAATCTTTTTGACTGACTAATGTAGTACAGAATGCAACAAACATACAATAAATAAGTTTCCAATTCCTTGTCAGTCCTAAGGTATCATCATCATTATCATCACATATTTTATAAGACAGGTTGGTTAACAGACATCAAGCTGGATGTCAGAGCTCAAGCTCTTCATATTATATTTCAAGTACTGCTTTTATTACATCCATTTCATTTATCAAACCAGTTTGAGTTAAACAAAGTATTAAGCCTTCATGTGAAACTCAAACTGAATCTTGTTCAGAAATTGTAAGTTTAAGTTTTATTTTATTACTTTTATTTTTTATGGCTTTGCACTTTCTGGCTTTGGCTGAGACCAGAAACAGACAAACCAAACTAGTGTGAAATAGCTATTATCATCTAATTCCCAATCTGGGCTAGTCTACACTTACCAGCCGGGTCGACGCGGTGAGTTCGACTTCTCAGAGTTCGAACTATCGCGTCTAATCTGGACGCAATAGTTCGAACTCCGGAAGCGCCGCGGTCGACTCCGGTACTCCACCACTGCAAACGGCGGTGGCGGAGTCGACCTTGGAGCCGTGGACTTCGATTCCGCGGCGTCTGGACGGGTGAGTAGTTTGAACTAGGGTACTTCGAATTCAGCTACGCTATTCACGTAGCTGAATTTGCGTACCCTAGTTCGACCCCGCTTCTTAGTGTGGACCAGCCCTCTGGATGGAAAAAGGAAATGAAATTCCAGCACATTTTCTACTTTGCATGGGCTCTGAGTTCAGCTAAATGTTATAACCCGATCCTGCAATTCTTATACAGGCACTGAAGTCAGGGCTGCTGAAAGGGGGGGAGGGGCAAGTGGGGCCCCCACAAGAATATAGTTTTCTATAGTATTGCAACTTTTTTTATGGATGGGGCCCTCAAAATTGCTTTGCCCCAGGATCTCTGAGTCCTCTGGGCAGCCCTGACTGAAGTCAATGGGTGGGAGTTTTGGCTGGATACAGACTACAAGACTAGACACTCCTCCCTTGACTGTGCTTGTCTACAACATATTTTAGAAGCTTTGGAGATTCATCTCTCACTAACATTAACCAGAACTGTTCATATTAGAGATATGTGCAGCTTATATCCTGTCTCAACTGAGTGCATATTATCCCAGTTTCTGTTGTGTACATTTGAAATGAAGGTGCTATGAGAGAGTTTCATATTTTTATAATTATGAAATGCATACGTGTATTTCAGTGACAAAAAATAGTGAAAGGATAAAGTAGTAACTAAAGCATTAACCAATCCTGTCCACTCAACGACCAAGGCAGAACAGAACTAAATATTGTTAATGTGACAGCCCTGGCCTGAACATATTGCCTCACTGTTCCATGGAGTCTATGTATCCTGCCTCCCTATGTCTAAAATGCTTCTACAGTTGTTCATTTCTGACCTCTTCTGATAATATTCATCTGGGTTAAGGGTTCTCCCCTTTTCCTCCACCCTATAGCACCATCATTTCTATTTACAGTAAGAGGCACCAACTGGTAACTCCCGACTTCAAGTCCAGATGTTGAACTTAATTAATGATCTGCTGCTGCTCAACATTTCCACAGAACTGGGTTTATTCATTATTTAGATTAAGGCACCAGTTCTCCACTTTCTCCAAAGGCAAATCAAAGAATCAATTAGGTCCTGAAGTTTACTGTTCAAAATCAGTAGTAAGCATCTTTAGGAACTGAGTGAGAACTCTCGAGAGCAGATGGTGTAAATTACTGACTCATTCATTGCCCTGACCCCTTCCAGGTTAATGTATGACTACTCCTGTTTGAAAGCCACAAAATACAACATAGCAAAAGGACAATTAGATGGGCCAGGAAGCCAATATCTATCTTTCCTTATGTGCTTTGTCAAAGATGTAATCACTGAAGGTGCTATGATATTATCTAAATTAGGTTTCGATCAGCTTTTTTTATGGCTCTTTTTGTGACAACATTGCTGCTTCTCTCTGGGCCACTAGGTCCAATTTTAATTTAATCGTTGTTTTAAAGCTTTGTCCAGGGCCCAGACTCATAGGGATGCGCGCTATATCCCAAATAGAGGGAAATAGTTGCTTTAGTTACTTTGCTGACTCAGGAAGACACTGAAGTATCTATAGGCTCAACTTTCTTTTCCTTTTGTAAGGCTATATTTTAATTTAAAATAATTATGGTGCTCTAAAATGAACTGTTCAAATGCTGTACAGAACAGTGGGGAAATGCCTCTTACCTCTTTGGTGATCATCTTATGCCCACCCCACCAAAAGCTGCCCATTTAAAAGCAAATTAATTTCAATGTTAATCTCTTCCTAAGAAGTGCCTAGAATATTCTACCAAGTGCTATTTCTCCAATAATGCTTTAATACTGAAGGCATAGCCTAGTTGCATAGACTAAAATTGAGCATTAGGAAAACACGGGAGACAGCAAAATGCATTTCTCTAAAGTGTCCCTACTATTAAATTACCTATTTCTCCCATTCCACTACTGCGTCTTTTGTTACCATTTTAATGGCCCATATCAAAATGATGCTCAAAATAAATAAAAAGGAGGTTAGAATATATTTTTCTCTTATTTCAAGCAATTTCCAAATCCTGAACACAACAGAAAGCAAAAATCACTCACTCATAGTTAATTGGTAAAGTGATCACAGGTGGTCTTTTTATCAAGACAAACCCAGTGTTTGACATGATGTCCTAGGATCCTAGACAATTCTTGCCCTGTTTTTTTCATTTCACCACTTGAAATGTTTGCTTTCCCCTTACTACACAATGTTTGCTCAGTGGTATTGCTAGACAGTAGAATTTGCTCTGTGTTTGCAAGCAACAAGTGTTTGGAGTGACTAGAAAGGTGGAAACAAAGTAAACATTATCAAATCCCTTCATCTTTACTTAAAATTAGCCTTAATTGCACTTGCTCAGTGATTCAAGATAAACTCATTGTTTGTTACTAGAAAAAATTCTCCACTCTGTGAAATAAACACATGTTGCTATTGAATCAGAAGCTGGCAACAGCACACCACCACACATTTTTTTAAAAGTGCATTTTTGTCTTTTGTACGACTATTTCACCACCACAAAAAAATACTGCCACGTTGCTGTGTCACTGTGTTTGATTCCAAAATTATGGCCACATCATCAATAGAAAGACTCCCATTGACTTGAGTGGTCTCCAGATCAGGCCCACATAGGGCATGAAAGGAAAAATCCATCATACCTATGTGGGATATGCACAGCACTAGCTCACAAGAAGGGGAAAAGAGAAGACTTATGTAATATGATATGGATACAACATTCATCTGCCTTCTTTGCTGAATACACATCCTTCACATATCCAGGTACTCCCTCCTACCCAATGCCTCTTTTTAGTTCAGAGTGTACACAGATCTCTGTCTAAAGAATGAAATCAGCTTGACAAATTATAATACTGTTACAGAAGAAAAAAAGCTAATGCTTTGGAGCCTGCCATCAGCTGAAATTGATATTAACCAACATCCTATTCATCTTACTCACATGAGTAGTTGTACTGAAGACAGTGGGACTACTTCTGAGAGTAAGGCAAGCACGATTCTGATCATTCTACTAAATTATAACTGACAGTATTCTCGCAGGTGGAATTATAAAATATCTAACAGTGTAACTAATACTTTAACTATGTTAACAGATTTTGAAAATGGCACCTGTCGAAAAAATTCTTCCATCAGTGCCGTTGTCCACCGGTAGTGCAGTTCCCAAGATTTTGCTGGATGGCTTATGTCTGCTGCATGTAGAATCAAAGACATGGCTTTGGCTTTGTCTATCCTGTCAAATCAAGGACATGCTCCAATTATCTCAGAACAAAAGCAACTATTTAAAGTCTTTTCTTGTGCATGAACTCATTTAAAACTTCTAAAGAACAGAATGGAAAATAACCTACCCCTCTGTCTGCTGCAGAGTATGTCGCATTGTTTTAATTTGCTGGAAATGTCCTGACATATCTGTTGACAAGACCATCTCAATGACCAGGCTACGCAGTTCCCTAAAAGCAATCAAAAGCAAAGTTACTAATTACAATTCATTTATTCTGTTTACGGAACATTTGCTTGAGAAGCACTGGTTAATTCATATCTTTCTAAACAAAAATGAACACATTTTTAATTAAAAAAAGCACTTCAAGACATGATTAACAACTGGAACCTTAAGTCCCTAAGGGGATTCTGTGGCAGCAGCATACTTCACAAAATCGGCTCTGCAATTATTATTTCAGAGTCATGCTGGTTTGTGATTCCTCTTTTCTAGTGCATAAACTATAATTAAGTGCAATCCTGGCTATAACTCTTTTGCTTATTTCACTCCAGTACTAGGATCATCACATTCAGAAAGAGGGGGGACCAATTAGACCATTGGGTCCACTACAACAGCAGGAGGATATAAGTTTCCAACTTAGTGTCCAGCAGATACAACACTATAATTAGCTAGAAGGTTCAGGAGCCATTTAGGAGACCAAGAAGTGTCTAGTCTGAAATGTTAGGAATTCAGGCTATTTAAAGTTCCTCTTTATTCTTTTCCACTTTTTCAAGTTTGGTCAGAACAGCACCTGTGTCAAATACCCCATGAGCTTAACACTATGGACCATTACAAATTGGCATAAATTAGAACAGCTCTACATTTTATCTACAGCTTGTACATATTTCTTTCAAAGACAAAGGTTTGTCTGCCAACCTTCTATTCAATAAACACAGAAACATATGCATATATAGTATAAATCATTAACTCCCATGACTAGCAATTGCTGATTTGGTAACAAGTGCTTCCTCATTCACTGACTCTTACTGACATGCTGTATACATATCCCATTAGAGTGAAAGGGAGCTGCAGGTAGGTAGGAGGATGTAGGGGAGAATACATAACCTGAAATGTGTGTTTATGAAGCATGCAACCTTATGCATTCTTCTGTGATCTTAACATTCTTTCTTCCGTAGTACTGAGACTTTGGACTCTACTGCTAACCGCTGATAATGCAGCTTATGAAGGCCCAGTATCAGACCTTTCAGTGGGAACTCACTGTTGAAAAACAGCAGTGTCAATTAGATCAAAGACATGTAGGAGATGGTGTGACACTACACCCCATATTTATCATCGGGGTACAATTATGATATGATTATGATGTAATCAGTGGAAAATTATGATTTGCTGAATATGATTATCCTATTTGTATGCATGTATCCTTTTTGGATCTGAAGTTATGAATATTGACTGTGTATCTGAGTTTCAAATGTGGTTACACCTGGGTGACACTCATTAGGCAAAATGCTTTCTGCCTAGACAGCTGGTGGGAAGGGCCTACTCAGAGTAATGGGCCATTAGGAAAAACAAGAGGCCTTAGGACAGGGGTTCCCAAACTTGGTTTGCGGCTTGTTCAGGGTAAGCCCCTGGCGCACCGCAAGATGCTTTGTTTACCTGACCATCCACAGGTACGGCCGCTCGCAGCTCCCGGTGGCTGCAGTTTGCTGTTCCCGGCCAATGGGAGCTGTGGGAAGCGGTGTGGGTGGGGCCACTGCTTCCCGCAGATCCCATTGGCCGGGAATAGCAAACTGCAGCCACTGGGAGCTGGGAGCGGCCATATCTGTGGACGCTCAGGTAAACAAAGTGTCTTGCGGTCCACCAGGGGCTTACCCTGAACAAGCCACAAACCAAGTTTGGGAACCCCTGCCTTAGGAGAAGCTTATCTCCCACCTGGTGAACCTTCCTGAGATTGCTCCAGACAGACTGTAAATAATGGCTGCTATGACTTGGCAGGGCATGCAAGGGTATGAGACCAGACCACATGACACTATAAGACACTGATCTCCATTTTGGGTGCCTGTATTTTTCCACAAACTGGGCTGGGAACTGTTTTTTGGAACAAAGGGTTCCCGCAATAGGCAGGGAGTGATATCATCTGTTGTTCTTCACTCCCCCACAACTCAACACCTGGAGAAGCTCCGAAAGAAAAGGACTTGGAATGGGGTGGGGATCCCAAGTTGCAAAGCAAGTGCAGCTTGTGCCTTGAGAATCTGCAAGCCTGCTTGTATCACCAGTCAGGATGAGAAATTGCTAATTCATATCCAATCTTTCTAGTATTTTAGTCTTAGTTTGCAGTTTTGTTTATTTACTAGGTAATCTGCTTTGATTTGTTTGCCATCACTTATAATCACTTAAAATCTGTCTTTTTGTAGTTAATAAACTTTTGTTTTAATCTAAACCAGTGTGCCTTTGAACTGAAGTGTCCGGGGAAAATCTCAGCTTGGTTTAACACAAGTGTACTGTGCATATTCCTCTCCACATTGAGGGAGAGGAGAACTGAGTAATAAATTTGTACTGGTTGGGGTTTTGACCAGGGCAGGATGGTACAGTTCTGGGGTCCTAGGCTGGGAAGGTGGGGGTTATCTTGGCTGTAGCCTCTCTATTGTTGGTCCATGCAGTGGCTGGCCAAAGCCTGCATGCAACTGCAGCTGGGTGTGTCCCTGCCTGTGTGAATGCTAGTGGGAGTGTAGGACCGGGAGCAGTCTATAGCCTGTTACAGCAGCACAGTTGGGAGGGCTCTCAGTTACTACAGAGAATTCTTTCCCAGGTGTCTGCCTGGTGGGTCTTTCCCACATGCTCAGGGTCTAACTCATCACCATATGTGTGGTTGGGAAGAAATTTTCCCCAGGTCAGATTGGCAGAGACCCTGGTGGGTTGGATTTTTTTTTACCTTCCTCTGCAGCATGGGGCACAGGTTACTTGCAGGTTTCAACTAGTGTAAATGGTGGATTCTCTGTATCTTGAAGTCTTTAAACCATGATTTGAGGACTTCAGTAACTCAGCCGGCAGTTAGGAGTCTATTACAGGAGTGGGTAGGTGAGGTTCTGTGACCTGCAATGTGGAGGAGGTCAGACTAGATGATGATGGTCCCTTGTGACCTTAAAGTTTGAGTCTCTGAGTAAAATGTGGTATTCAGGGGGTTCTAGAACAAACCTTGTTAAACATTAATGTGAAATTCTATGTTTATGCTTTTAAGATATGAGTTAATTACAATTCTGTTTAGAGGAGATGTGATGGTTTATTATAAGTTTTGAGACTGAGCTCCCTCAACAGTAGGTTTAAGCTGGTGTCACTCATTAATTTCAATGGATTTACTACTGATTTGCACTGGTGTAACTGAGTGGAGATTCAGGCCTCCCTTTGCTATTCAAATAATGATGTGCAACCATGGCAACCTCGCCTGACCTCGTGATATGACACTAATTAACTTGCATCCCAACTGTTCCTCCTGCACATTGCTTTGAACTTGTACCCTTCAAATGAAGCAAGCCAATTTTTGTAAGAAACAGGCAGAAGTTGCATGGAAACTGAGGGGTTTATATTAGTTACATTCTGCTGTTTTGGGGGAAAACAGGAAAGAAAAAAAACCTAACACAAACCTGAAACAAACTTCTACTCCCTGTTTCTACAGATTTTTCTTCCTTTGAACTTGTAATTCTTGAGCTCACTTTTAAGAGTAATCCCTGAGTCCCCTCTCAGCACGAGGCCCTGTCCCCTGCTCCTCCTCTTCCTCTCAAGGGTTGTCCCTGGACAGACTGGAAGCCTGAGCTAGGCCGTGGTAAGAGCTGCCCAGGGTGTCTGGACCACTGTGGGGAGCCCCAGACCCTTCCCCTGCCTTTGGTGGCACATCCAAGGAGGTGGGGATACAGGCTGGAGGTTGCTCTCGGGCACCCCAGCCCCCTGCCCAGGGCAGGTGGAAGGACCAGGGCTCCCTGGGTGGTTCTTACCATAGCCTGGCTCTGGCTTCCAGCCAGGCCAGGGGGCGAGGCCCCATGGGGAAGAGGAGGACCAGGGAGTGGGGGATTGAGGGAAGAGGAGGGGCAAGAGGTCAGGCCATGGAGGGGGTGGGGTTCCTGCATGTGTCCCACATTTGCTTTCTGAAAAAGTGGTCGCCCTACCCGACACCCAGAGGTTGCAGGACAAGATGTTGTCCACCACTACTGCCAGCAAAGACCACAGGGCACCCATTTGCCAGCACTGCTGCTGCTGTGTGAGCCACTTAGAAGAGTATCCCTGTACTGCTGGGGAGGTGGAAGCACGGTGAATCAAAGGATAATGGCTGGTGTGGAAAGGGAGACCAAATTCTGCTCACAATAATACATGCATAGTCCAATTGTCTTCAGAGGAGTTGCATGATGTGAGAGCACAATTTAGCCCACCATGTACATAAAGCTGCAGTACTGGACCAGACAGAAGCCTCTCTTTGTAACACCTTCTTATTTGCATGTATTCGTTTATTTCCTCTTTGAAAGGAAGGTGAAAGGATTGCTGGATTTTTTGGGGAGGGGAGGTAGGTAAGGGAGAAGAGTATGGAAAGGATGGATTTTGTGTGTGTCAGGGGGGTGGGTGAGGTTTGGTTGAGGGAAAGCGTGAGGAATGACTATACTACTTGGGGAATGTCACATGTATTAACCTTGACAAAGCCCTTGTTACAATGTTGGCAGCATTTCACTGATTCAGACCCAAACCTTGTGTTTTAAACTTAATTGAGGCCAACAGTTTATTAGCACATTCTCCCTGATGTTAACAGGTAGAAAAAAATGGTAATGCAAAAAAAAAAAAATTCTCAATCGCTTTTCTTTATCTTGATGAAATAATCAGCAAAGCCATAGTTTAACCAGGCATGGGCATTAAAAAAAAATCAGTAAAAGTGAAGAAAACAGGTCTGACAGTACTTAAGAAATGAATCAGACAGGAAGTGTGTTGAAAAAGTCGAACAAATTATCATTTCAATTTACTGCCAATTTGCTTTATTGTAAGCTTCAAAGCTATTTTAATGGCATGAATTTGAATAAAGAGAATCAAAAAAGTTCATTCTATTAATAATTAAAAAAACCTGAAGTGCTTCTTTCAAGTGGCTAAATGGATTTTCCACTGTGCTACTGAACCACTGCAAATAATAACAGGGAAACAAGAATATTTTTGAACTTACAAAATGAATACCAGGCGATCATAATTTTCCAACCTGGCCCTCAAAATTAGGTCAACCAGTTCCACAAACTGCGTGGGTATTCAAATCAATACTTAGGCATGCACAGATTTATTAGAGGTACCAATATTAAATGCTGATTTATGTGACCAAATAGAGAATTGGGTGCCCTACTTTAGCTCAGGTAAGTAAATCCATTTATTCCACGTCTGAATATCAATGATGTCATAGCAGAATTTTCAGAAGTCTTCACAATTAATACCTACCTACCTACATGTAATAATTGGGCTTCCTGCCTCTATTAAATACATATATTATACTCTCGTTAAAGGGGCCAAATTTCTGCCCCCTGTGGCTGCCATGCAACCTTGCTGGCTTCACATGGGCTGGATGAGTATAACAGAGAGCAGAATCTGGGCCCTGTGTATAAAGAAATTCTGATACAAATATCTATACTAAAACATCACTAAAAGAAATGGGAAATACAGAATAGGTCATAATAAAAGGTATTTCAAAAGTTAGTGCAAGCACAATAGGAGAGTAGTTGAACAACTTCTGAAAGCGCATACTAAATTACCACGAACGCAAAGAGAAATGTCAGAGAAAGAGACAGAGTGCCACTGAGAGAGCACAAAGGAGCCACATTGTGTACAGTCCAGCATAAAAAAGAAGGAAAGTCAGTATGAAGATTGATCAGTCTTGGTAGAAAAGACTATTTTAGAAATACATGTATATGCTACAAAAACTACACTATTACAGTCCAGATCCTGAGACCTGCTCTGCTCCAGTCTCCCAGTGCAAAGCAGCATGGAGCTGACAGATCTGGGCACTGGAGGCTTCTCCCAGCACTGGAAAATCCTCTGCTGTCATAGGGATTCCTGTTCTATTCCTATCTCCCCTCCCACAGCCACCTGAGGAAGGAGGAGTGGCTGGGATGCACTGGGTCCTGTTGATCCCAGGCTGCTAGTGTGGCCTCTGGGGGCAGCTGGGTGTAAATTCAGTCAGTGCCCAAATTGCACTGATTTATGTTGGGTGACCTAGTCCTTGGTGACCCCAAGATCAGGGAAGCCCAGAGATGTCTTTGCCCCAGTCCTTTACTGACTGTAGCTCGGCTGGACCAGATTCTAGTCCTATATATCTTAAGGCACTTCGATAACATGTTAATGAGTGTGACAAACATCTAGCTAGGATAAAATATCTAGGGGGAAAAATAAAGAGAAAAAGTTAAACTACTGACTCCACGCCTCCACATAAGTGGCATAAAGATTCAGAATCTTTCACCCTCTAAGTGACACAGACTGCTGGGGATTGAAAGGTATCAGCATCTGAAAGTTGTTTGCTGGCTCTTCTAGGACCCCAAAACACTATCACTTTCTTCATATATTCAGTGGCTGTCTAAGCAGAGGGATCACAGAGACGGAACTATCCTTTCAATCCTCAGAAGGTAGAAGCCTCCAGAACAATGTTAAGTCATACGGGTAGAGGCAGTGTGGGTAAGAGAATACTCTCATAGCACAAATTTAAAATCAGTTTTCAGAGCTATTGATCTTTGTTCAGAACTAAATTCATTTAAAGAATTTAAGGACAATGAATGAGAGTAAGTGTGCGCTGAAAGAAAAAAATAAGGTCAAAAACATGTAGCAGTCTGCCTCAATCATAGAGATGAAAAAAAATATTTTATGTATGAGGTGTGCCGCAACAATTAAGGGTAATTAATGGATTAAAAATCAATAGGTTTTAACTCCCTGTATTGTTAAATATTAACACCCTGATTGTCTATAAGCCAGTTTTACACATTCCATCTCTGAATTCAGCTACATGCAACTGAATGGTCGAACGATGGTCTGATTCCAAAGAGGAAATAAACGAATACATGCAAACAAGAAGGTGTTACAGAAAGAGGCTTCTGTCTGGGCCAAGTACTGCAGCTTTATGTACATGATGGGCCAAATTTGCAACTCCTCTGAAGACAATTGGATTGTGCAGGTATTATTGTGAGCAGAATTTGGCACTGTGTCTTTAGGGACACCATTCCTGGAAGCAATGTTCTCCAGATGCAGCACACCTGCCAGTAACACCGCAATACAGCTATTGGTTAGATATTTTAGGGGTACTTGAATGATAACAGCTCTACCAATAGGAACACAGGAAGGCTTGTGATTTGAGTTCTCTGCATGCACTGTTGTACACCATAGCAACTTTCTTAATAATGGAAAACCTCAAGGCAGTCCCGACAATTATCATTTATGATATTGTGGCTCGAGTTATTGTGAAATGTCAATTATGATTCTGACCATCTTTTTTAATGCCCACTTAAGTTCCAATGCTCTTACATGCTTCCATTTCCAAGGCTTCTTCAGTTTCAGCTAGAACTCAAAGGGCATGTCTACACTTCAGGCTGGCAGTATTATTCTCAGCTTGAGGAGACATACTTGCTCTAGCTCTCATTGAGCTAGCGTGCTAAAAATAGAACATAGCCATGAAAGTGGGATGGATTAGTTGCCTTTAGTTTGTGCTTAGGGTCTTGGATGGGTATGTACACGGGGTGGCTGGCCCATTGTGCTACCAGGACTACATTCTATTTTTAGTGCACTAGCTCAAAAAGAGTTAGCATGAGTGTGTCACCCCCAATTCAAAGTGTACACATATCAAAAATGAGGTGCAAAGGAGAAGACCTACCCTTTCTATTTATTGGAATCATCCTTAATGTCCCAATAGATCTTACCTCCAGTCATCTTTGGCTAAATTTGCCAGAATGTTCATCTCATCCTCTTGCATAAGTCTGTAAGCAGCACTCACATGATGATTTTCAAGAACAGAACGATCATTGTACAAAATTGCAACGTCTGACCTAGGTATAAAAGAGGTATGATTAGTAACAGGACACTGATGTTAGCATAATAGAGAGAAAGGGGCTCTGTTGCCATTAAAGGGTCTGTTGAGTTAGTTTGACATGATATTTATTTTGTCCTAGAAGATAAAGATCTGAAAAGAAAACCTCACAGATAATTCCTCAGAATAAAAAAAAAAGTGCAACTATGCTGGTAATTGAACTTACTTGCCATATTAGCTACTGTAAAGGGCAAGAACCAGATTTTGAATGTATCATTGTTTTCTCTTTATAATATGTAATTAATACATCAGAGAGATTAATTTGAGGAATTAAGAGAAAAATAATATCCTCAAACAATATTACTCCTTCTTCCACCTGTCTCACAAGCATTTGGACCAGGTACATCCAGTGGTATCAAAGGGGCCTTCTTTCATGTTTGTACCCGTTACATCGTTTAGCAATAAAACAGCTAATTCATGAGGTATACTGGATAAGGGTCCAATTCTATAGTATTTACACAAAGAAAACTTTCATTGAATTTAAAGGCAGTTTTGCCTGAGTCCTAAGAAAAGACTGCAAAATCAGGCTCGCTCTGACTAAAAAAAAATTATAATAATAAAACTTATATGATATTATATGTGGGGCAGAGAGTGAGACCTGTACTTCAAGTTGTCTGACAGTTCCCATTATAAAACCCTGTTTTCAATTGCTTATAACTTTCTCAAATTTCAACCATTTGGGCTAAATCCATGCTAGATATCTACCTCAGGCTGATTTTATTTTAGAATGGGGAGTTAGAAAGAGGTGGGGGGAATTTCAGCAAAAATGGTTCAGGTATTTCTCAAATGGAGTTAGAGGAAATATATGTTCTGCCCATGTGAAAAAATTCTAAACACCATTTCACAGAGAAGCTCTTGAGCCTCCATGTTTTGGAGTGGGGATTTGAAATGTACCAGATGTGGGTAACCTTGATGTTAGGAGGTTGACCTGTAGAAATCAACCTGAATTTGACCAAGTTATTATCCTCTGAAAATCTCAGTTCACACATGATCTGTAGAGACATTTTAGAGTTTAGCAGCTAAATTCGCTGAAGATTCCGCCCATGCTAAGCATCCTCCAGTCCAGGGTTATAGGGCCCAAGCAGGCCTCTTCCTGCAATTGCTCCTCCCAGCTGCTTGGGGCAGCTATGGCACTAGGGATGAGAACTGATCTTTCCTTTCATGTCAATGCCCCCCTTCCCCCACAGCTGGTGCACAGGCAGCAATTAGGAGTAGGAGGAAGGAGCCTGAGAGGAATGCAGAGGGCTGAGGAGCTGGAGCCAAAGGGTGTGGCGAAGGGAGTGACAAGGGTGTGGGTGGGTGGCTGGGATGAAGATTTGGCCAGGGGGATGAAAGGAAAACAGTCAGGGATGTGGAGCTGGTGAGGAGTTTGGATGCTTGGGATAGGGATGACGAGCTGAGTGGGGGTGGGAGACCTAGACAAAGACAGGCTGGAGGGGCCATGGATAGAAGGGGTCAGGCCTGGGAGCAACAGGGACAGGAGTGTCTATAACCATTAGAGAACACTCTTCTCAGAATCTGGAATAAATCTCATCATTCCTCTGCTGTCTGCAAATAGCTGTGAAACCCATTGGCAAAAATGTACGCCTCATCTCCCTCTAAAGGCGGGCTCACACAGAAGATGACAACCTTTGGCTGCTGTTGGTTACACTGTTAGCTCAAGTGGCAGAAGCCTGTGTTGTGAATCTAACGGGTGTAACCCTGCTCAGAACCATATGATCAGTATGGTTCCACATCATGGAACTTGTTTTTCAGTTTCCTTTTTTTAAAAAAAACAAAACTAGGAAATTACACACAAACACACAGAACATTAAGCCCTCAAGAGTTAGGAAATGCCAGAATTAAGGTGCTCTGGGAATAAATCAGGCTGTGTAGTTAATGACACCACTGTGTGGTTGATGCCTGCCTCATTTGTTACAGAAGTTGAAAGGTGTGTAGTGAATGAGGGAGGAGACTGCATGAAGAGAAAGAATGGTCTCATAGATTAGGTGGTTGAATGTCACCCTGAAAAATGGGATTCTATCATTCCTCTACCACAGAGTTCCTGTGAGATGTCGAGCAAGTCATTTAAACCAAACTTTTTGCAAGTGGCTTCTGTGTGTTCCCCATTTTCTGGATGCTCAACCTGAGATTTGCACAAGGGCCTGTACTCTTAAGTTGACTATTCCTCTCATCTCCACTTCTGGAGAGCCTTAAAAACTGACGTTGTTGGGGAATTATGATGCCAGTTGGGCTAGAAGGAATATGCCCTTGCCATCAGGGCTGCCACCTCGTCATTTCCTGGGACTCCAGAAACCACGAGGACACTGCTGGTATTTCATCATCCCATTCCTGAAAGGTGTCCTGACCAGACCAGACCAGAAAGAGGGAACCAGATAACATTGCTACCTCTCCCGGCTTTGGCTAAATCCTGAACACCAACAGGAATGAGACTTGGGTTTCTGCTGTCACCTCCTCCCTCAAGTGTCATTTTCCCTTCCCACCTTATTTCTTCTCTTTCCTCTATTTCTCTCTTTTTGCCTTCTGTTTTACAAGTGTCCTGCTTAGCCGGCCAAGACCACATATTTTGCAACACTGCTTTGAGTCTGTGATCAGAGGCAGCTAAAAGCGTATGGCATGGTACCAGGGAAACTACAGAAGTAAAGCAGGATTGGAAAGTTTGTTGATTAAGTGAACAAAGCATATCCTACCTAAATGATGACAGTGTTTCTGTCCAGTCTCTTATTAATATGGGAAAAATCTATGATTTGCCAATCAGGTATTTTGGTGAAGCACACTTTTTTGATCCACATAGCTAATCATGGTTGTTTTTAATCGGTGCAGAGATTTGACATGACTCTGAGGGTAATTTCTTCTACCTTTCTGAAGCAATAGAAACATGGATGAAAGGCGAATAGATCTCTTTTTTTAGGGTCAGTAAGTATTTAACTGTAAAACTCAGTTTAACAACTTAATTTATTTTCCACTGTTGCAGTACTTCAAACCAAAATATAAAGACTAAAATAGAAAAGCAGTTTAAACTTAGAACAACTGATTGAAGTGATACAAGAATTTATTTTTAGCCAGACTGTGTGAGTGCACCAGTATGTTGAAGAGGAAAGGGCTTTTGCTCGTAATCTAGCTGCAGACATAGAATTTGTTCATCATCAGATTTATCAAACCATATGTCCCAAAGCACATCAACTGATTAACCTGTGTGCAGTCCTTATAGCATTTAAAGTGTACCACTGGCAGACAGTATAACCTAGGTAAGTGGAAGAACACTTCTGTTCTCTTTTATGAAGAGTGGTTTTCTTGCCAAAATAAAAGTGATGGAAATAATTGTTCGGTATTTCAGTACAGCTGAGGAGGGGGTGCAAAGATGCCTGATGAGCCACTCTGCACTAGACTGATCCCCAGTTCCGCAATCTAACTCACATTAGAGGGTGGGGCACTGTGTCCCAATGATGCCTGGCTGCTCTAGCTAATACCGGCTGTGTCTATGGGCCAAGGGGTCATTATGGAAGCCAGTGATATCTGACATACAGAGTCCTGCACACACCCCTTTCCCAAACTGCAGTGATAGAGACAGCACCACCAGATGTTCCCCTACTCTGGGCAATCTCAGGGCAGCTGTGGGTCAGGATCTGCCCTACAGTATTTAAAGAAAAAGACAGCTTTTTCTATAGTTAAAACAAACCAATCCCTGCCCAACATACTTTTAAATGATATAGTCATTTCAGCAAAAATATACTTAAGTCCATTATTAATTATTATTAAATGTCTCCATATGCCATATCATGAGAGGCCCAACCCCACCCACACTTCTGAATTAAGGAAGAAAGGGCTTGCTATGTGTTTTATACCTTTTTTCCTACTGCAATAGCATTAAATTTCCACTTACAGCATTTTTCATTTGTAGATCTCAAAATATTTTTAAAAGCTGGGTAAATATCACCCCCCATTTTACAGGGAGGGAACTTGAGGCAAAGAGACTTTCAAGATCCCATAGCAAGGCAGTGGCAGCGCCTGGACTAGAACACAGGGCTTCTGATTCTCAGTCCAGTGCTTGCTCCATTGGACTACACAATACACAGTATAGAGTCTCTCAAAATAGGCAGGGAAAGGCACCTCAGACCCGCTCCCCCCCCCCAAAGCCTTACTGCCATTTGTGTCTTTGAAAATGTCTTAGTGTCCCAAGGATGATGCAACTTAATACAAACAAATATGACATCCCAAATAACAGTTCAGATGGGTTTGGAGACATTGCTAGAGGGGAAGCAGCATTTAAGGAGAGATATGGATGAGGGCCGGGAGGGTGTCTGGGGACTGGGAGGCCTACTTCAAATATATGACTTAATGGGATACTATAAGAAGCTACTAAGCCAGAAATAAAGGGAGTGGGTACAAAGGATAATGAGAAGAGAGAACGCTCAGAAATATTCTGTACAACTGGCACCCTTGTCAGTCAGTGTTCCAAGCATTTTGCCATGACCCCTCACATATCAATGAATGGCCAACGTGAAGATTTCACTTTAAAGATATGCGACCAGATCCTGTAATCCTTATTCTCACATGCAGTCCTTGCTCACAAAGCCAAGGAGGCTACTCACGTGAGCAAGGATGACATGGGTGAGTAAGGGCTGCAAAGCTGACTGCCATCTGTGTCCAAAGAAGTAAAACATTTTAGGAAGCAGAACTTTAATGTTCACAGCAAGGCCATTCTGAGAAATTGCTGGTCAGGTGAAGCATTTCCCGCTGAATGAGTGCCAAAAATCTCCTTTTCAGTGTACTAAGGTACTATCTTAACCACAGCCAGTGGCACTGAGCCTTGCAGCTGTGATCCAAAGGGTATGAACCTCAGATCTAGGCCACTAAACTGCCTTCCTTTTTCTCCTAGATGATGCTGCAACAGCTGCATTCAGACACACTATCACAAGATGAAGCACACTTACCTTGTCTGAATATGGAAATTGTTTGTGGTCCCAGTATGCTCATAATCATGGACTGCAGCTGCGAAGATCATAGCTAAGATTTCCAGTTCTGTGAGCCAGTGCTAGTGAATAAAAGCAAAAATCAGTCACATTTTGTACAACAGCTTAACTGTGATATTACGTTATTGAAAATGTTTCTACATGTAGCTTAATTAAACCTTACTTTTCTTTTCCTACTGAATAATAAAATCTTGAACATTGCTAAATACTGTACACTACAAGAGTCTCCTTCAGCTTCTGTTGACTTCACTGGGACCAGGATGGGCCATTTATGTGCAACAGCAATGTAAAACTTGTATGTTAAAAAAATTAAATAAATAGTTATTATTTGATAAAAGCTTGTGAGATACATTTGGCAGAGGTTTTGAACATGAGGTCTTTTGTCAGCCAGCCAATGTTTGTCTCTTGCAAAATTAATTTACACGTAAAACTTAGTATTAAGTTACAATTGTAATTTCCCACTTAGTGTAAGATCTGACCCTCAGACGAACAATGCACAGTGTTTTTCTAAGTACATCATCAACATTAAACATAGATTTTTCCAATCCTGCAAGATGGAAACTAGGGTTTTTTTTCTTCTTCTTATAGTTAAAATACTGCCACTTGTGAAGCAATTGTATATATATTTTTTTACTTGCTATCTGATACTATTCCGTGCTGCTGCATTTCTAAAGACACATGATACGAGTTCTATTGTCTTGCAGAACACATTTACTCAGTCTAGATGAAATGTATCCATCTAAGAGTGAACCCAGTACAAATCTAGTAACACCTACAAATTAACCACACATATGCCTGGTTTGGCCAAAAATGTCTTACATCCATTTTGTAATTTTCACTAAATTGAAGGTCTCTTTGGATTTGATACATACCATACTCACCCACCCACTATTATTATTACGGCACCAGGTTCATATCATACAAGGTACAAGTGCTGTTTCATAAGCTGCCTGGATATGAGTACCACAGATTGTTTCATGAGGATGAAAACAGCCAGTAAAGATTCACTAGTATTTTAGAATATCGTAGTGGGACATGCTGAGAAAAGATAAGACTGTCTGAATGCTGAGACTACTGACTAGTTGGTGAAGCTATATAGATTTATGAAGACTACAGTTACGGAATGAGAGAAAGTACTGTAAGAAATTCTAAAAATGGAAACAACAACCTCCATAGTATTTTGTATTATAAAAACTAGGCCCTGAGCTGGGACTGACTTCCACAATGTTTTCAACAGAACAACTGAAATAGAAACTCACACATTATTAGTAACTAAAGCTAAACAGAAAATCTTTAAGCATCTCTTCCCAAAATCGTTTTTTTAGCAACCACAATACTTGCTGGAAAATCCTTCTATAATTAGTAGAGAATTTCTTGCAAAGATGTCTATGGACTTCAGACAAATGTCATGTGAAACTGTATGCTGGCAAATATTGTAGCTACAGTAGGGCAGACAATATTCAGTTAAGTATTCAGATAAAATACACGTGGTCCCTTTAGCAGATTGAAATACAAAGCAAAAATCTTCCAAACATCTGCCTTTATATAAGACATGGAATGAGAACAGGAAAGATGGTTATGTCTTATCTCCACTTTCCATTGCTCAGAGTTGGAAAAAAATAAAAAAACAAGGTATGGTGGGAAATGTAAGAAAGTGGGAGTATCACAACACATTTAATGGTGGGGGAGGAACATTTTCCCCTTACTCTGAGCATTGTTCACAAGATAAAAAAGAAAAACAAACAAACAATGACTTTAGAATCCCCATACAATTTTCTACATTCCACAAGAATGTGTATCTCAGGGATCAGATTCATTGGTTCCTAACTGTAGACCCGTATTATCTGTCCCACTTGTCTCATCTGGAGATTAATCACTGAAAACATCAGATAACATTGACCCCTACCCTTCAGTTCAGGGATTTAATGCAAGTTTGGAGGCTAATTCTCCATCTCCCATGATTCTTGACTTTGTATGTCTAATAGACACCTGGCTGGATGAGACACCTGGTCCTTGTTAGCTCTGACTTCTTCAGATGGGTATTCAGCTATTTGAGCCACATTAGGGCCAGGGAAAGATTTTATCTGTTATTTGACTCAGATTTCAGATACTAGAATTATCCCAGACCAAGATCTTCAGTATGAGTCCAAGGATTGGACTAAGGATATGTCTACACTACAAGAGTAGTTCGATTTAACTTAGGTCGAATTTGTGGATTCGACCTTATGAATTCGAATTTGTGTATCCACACTAAGGACACTAATTCAACTTTGTGAGTCCACACTAACGGGGCAAGCGTCGACATTGGAAGCGGTGCATTCTGGGCAGCTATCCCACAGTTCCCGCAGTCCCCGCTTCCCATTGGAATGCTGAGTAGAGCCCCCAATGCCTGCTGGGGGAAAAATGTGTCGAGGGTGGTTTTGGGTAACTGTCATCATTCAACCGTCACTCCCACCCTCCCTCCCTGAAAGCGCCGGCGGGAAATCTGTTTGCACACTTTTCTGGTCAGTGACAGCGCGGACGCCACAGCACTGTGAGCATGGAGCCCGCTGCGATCATCGCTGCACTTATGGCCGTTGTCAACTCCTCGCACCTTATCGTCCACCTCTTCCACAGTCAGCTGCTGAGAAATTGGGCGAGGAGGCTCCGGCAGCGCGGTGAGGACATGAAGTCTCAGACTGGCACAGACCTGTCAGAAAGCACGGGATCCCGCGCTGAGGAGATCATGGTGGCAATGGGTCACGTTCATGCTATGGGACGGCGATTCTGGGCCCGGGAAACAAGCATGGACTGGTGGGAGCGCATAGTGCTGCAGGTCTGGGATGAATCACAGTGGCTGCGAAACTTCAGGATGCGTAAGGGCACTTTCCTTGAACTCTGTGACTTGCTGGCCTCTGCCCTGAAGCGCCAGGACACCCGGATGCGAGCAGCCCTGACTGTGCAGAAGCGAGTGGCCATAGCCCTCTGGAAACTTGCAACACCAAACAGCTACCGGTCAGTAGCGAACCACTTTGGCATGGGCAAATCTACCGTGGGGGTTGCTGTGATACAAGTAGCCCACGCAATCGTTGACCTACTGCTCTCAAAGGTAGTGACCCTGGGAAACGTCCAGGTCGTCATAGATGGCTTCGCCGCGATGGGATTCCCAAACTGCGGTGGGGCTATAGATGGCACTCACATCCCTATCCTGGGACCGGCCCACCAGGCCAGCCAGTAAATTAACCGAAAGGGCTACTTTTCAATGGTGCTGCAAGCACTGGTGGACCATAGGGGACGTTTTACCAACATCTACGTCGGGTGGCCAGGCAAAGTTCATGACGCGCGTGTTTTCAGGAACTCTTGTCTGTTTAGACGCCTGCAGGAAGGTAGTTTCTTCCCGGACCACTAAATAAGTGTTGGGGATGTGGAGATGCCTACAGTGATCCTCGGGGACCCAGCCTACCCGCTAATGCCCTGGCTCATGAAGCCCTATACAGGTGCTCTGGACAGTGACAAGGAACTCTTCAACTACCGGTTGAGCAAGTGCAGAATGGTGGTGGAGTGTGCTTTCGGACGTCTCAAGGGGAGATGGAGGAGCTTACTCACTCGCTCGGATCTCAGCGAAACCAATATCCCCATTGTTATAGCAGCTTGCTGTGTGCTCCACAATCTCTGTGAGAGCAAGGGGGAGACCTTTATGGCGGGATGGGAGGTTGAGGCAAATCGCCTGGCTGCTGATTACGCTCAGCCAGACACCCGTGCGATTAGAAAAGCCCAGCGGGAAGCGCTGTGCATCCGGGAGGCTTTGAAAGCTAGGTTCCTCAGAGAGCAGGGTAACCTATGACTGTCCAGTCTCTTTACAGAGAAGCTGAACCTGCCCCTGTTTCAGTTACTATTGACTTTTTTCAGCGGTTACATACCCCGTTCACCAGGTTTCCCCCCTTCCAACAGACGTTTAAAAATAAAGTTAATGGAACATTTTTAATTAACAAAGTTTTCTTTACTAACGAATTCGCGTTAAAGGGTTCAAACAGGGACGCAGACTGTGGTGGGTACGGTGTGCAGTGATGTACAGACCGCTTCTACACTCGAGGACTGACAGGCTCCTGCTCCTACAGCGGTCTCTGGCGGGAGGACGGTTACAGGAGGGTGTGCAGGAAGGGGTGGGTTTGCAGGAAGGGGTGAGGGGTATGTGGGAAGGGTGAGTAGGTGTAGGGGGATGTTGGCTCTGGCTGGGGCTCAGGGCATCGGAGAGGTTCATGGCTAGGGCGGAAGGGCATGGTAAGGGCAGCCTGCCTTGCCATTTGTGGATGCCAGGCGCTCGGACCCTGGGGCAGCATACACCTCCCAGACTGACCTGGGGCAGCAGACACCTCCCAGAGTGACCCGGGTGCCTAGTGACTGCACTCTGTGTGTGACCTGCTGTTGATCCTGCCCCCATGTCTGTACCCTGGTAATGGTGGCCGTCCTATGCAATTAACAAACCCCTATCTCACCTTCACAAAAAATCTTCTGCAAAGAAACATGACGGAAACAGTAATGAACAGCAAACTATTTTTAATATTCAACTACACAGTTGGGGGATGAAACTGGGATTTTGGATTGGGTGAGCGAGGAAGGGAAGCAATTCTCATACTTTAGGGAATGAGAGCTGTTTGGTACATGAGCGCTCTGCTGGGGTGCAGTGACAGTTTTCACGGCCCCTAGCGCCCCTCCTTCTTGTGATTTTGGGTGAGGGGGGGACAGGACTTTGTGGCGGGGGAGGGCGGTTGCAGATACAGTTCAGGGGGGCTCTCTGCTCCTGCCTGCGGTCCTGCAGAACATCCACAAGGCGCCGGAGCGTGTCCATTTGCTCCCTCATTAATCCAAGCAGCGTTTGAGTCGCCTGCTGGTCTTCCTGCCGCCACCTGTCCTCCCATTCGCTGTGTGAGCGCTGCTGCTGAGAGAGGGTCTCCCTCCACTGGCTCTGCTGGGCCGCCTCGGCTCTGGAGCAGGCCATCAGTTCAGTGAACATCTCGTCCCGAGTCTTTTTCTTTCGCCGCCTAATCTGCGCCAGCCTCTGTGAGGGGGATGCCGGGGCAGTTCGGGAAAGAGCCGCAGCTGTGTGATGGGAAAAAGGAAGTGATTTCCTTCCAAAGATACATGTTTGCGAACACTGAACACAGTCTAGTCTAGTCTGTTTCTGTGAACAAGACCATACAGGGCACCTATCTCATGTGCTCTCAGGACAAGTTCGAATTTTCGGCATTCGCTTTCATTGTCTGGGGTCTTGCACTGGAGATCAGACAAGCGGGGCAGGACAGCAGAATCCGTGTAGCAGCCAGGCCTGGTAAGCCGTAAACTTTAGGCTGCTTAACAGTTAATGGATAGCAGTGCCCTCCTGCTGCAGGCAATCTGGAAAGCATAAAGTCTGACCCTGTTCCAGCCCCTCGCGGCTGTCCCCGGGAAAGATCCCTGTATGCTTTCCCTCTGCAGCCTCCACCACGTGGCTGTTAAACGACGGTCATTGTTATGCAAAGGAAAAGTCAAGCATTCACAATAGTAACATTACAGTAATTCCCCTAATTAGATGCAGTCGTTGAGCGAGATCACCCTGAGGCGGGTCACTAGGAGAGACAGAGAGCGCATGCTGCGTGAATCCCTGCACAGACCAGGGCCCTATGCTGCCATGCTGGTCGAGGCAATGCTCCCACTGTACCTAAGGATGGCCTGGCGCGGAAGAGTGTGCTTCCACGGAGCAACCAATAAGGCACCTCTCCCCAGGAACCTCCTGCGGAGGCTTTTTGAGTACCTCTACGAGAGCTTCGTGGAACTGTCCCAAGAGGATTTCTGTTCTATCCCTATATGTATTGACCTTCTTTTCATATAGTTTTTATTCCTGTTTTTAAAAAAATAAATGTTTACATGTTTATAGCACTTACCGACTGATCCTTCCCCTGATTCAGAGTCCGGGTTAACGGCCGGGGAGGGTTGGTAGGGGATCTCTGTGAGGCTGATGAAGAGATCCTGGCTGTCGGGGAAAGCAGTATTGTAAGCGCTGTCTCCTGCTTCGTCCTCCAGAAACCCTTCCTCATCTTCCCCATCCGCGAACATCGCCGAGAAACTGCCCGTCGACACTATCCCATCCTCAGAGTCCACGGTCACTGGTGGGGCAGTGGTGGCAGACCCACCGAGAATGGCATGCAATGCCTCGTAGAAGCGGCATGTCTGGGGCTGGGCTCCGGAGCGTCCGTTTGCCGCTTTGATTTTTTG
Source organism: Mauremys reevesii (assembly GCF_016161935.1). Classification (NCBI taxonomy): domain Eukaryota; kingdom Metazoa; phylum Chordata; order Testudines; family Geoemydidae; genus Mauremys; species Mauremys reevesii. The sequence goes on along the minus strand of NC_052633.1, from coordinate 32,358,425 downwards.
GTAGCCTTGTCTCAGGTCCTTGATTTTCACGCGGCACTGCGTTGCATCCCGGCTGTATCCTCTGAGTGCCATGGCTTTGGAGACCTTCTCGTAGGTCTTTGCATTTTGTTTTTTGGAGCGCAGCTCCGAAAGCACAGACTCATCGCCCCACACAGCGATCAGATCCAAGACTTCCTGGTCAGTCCATGCTGGGGCCCTCTTTCTACTCTGAGATTGCATGGACTCCTCTGCTGGAGAGCTCTGCATCGCTGCCGGTGCTGCTGAGCTCGCCCCGATGTCCAACCAGGAATTGAGATTCAAAATGGCCAGACAGGAAAAGGAATTCAAATTTTCCCGGGGCTTTTCCTGTATGGCTGATCAGAACATCTGAGCTCGGACTGCTGTCCAGAGCGTCAACACAGTGGTGCACTGTGGGATAGCTCCCGGAGCTACTAAGGTCGATTTCCGTCCACACATAGGCTAACTCGACATAGCCATGTTGAATTTAGCGCTACTCCCCTAGTCGGGGTGGAGTACCGAATTTGAACTAAAGAGCCCTCTAGGTCGAACTAATTAGCTTCCTGGTGTGGACGGTTGCACGGTTAAATCGAATTAACGCTGCTAAATTCGACATAAATTCCTAGTGTAGACCAGGCCTAAGATAGCAGCAGAAAAGGCAGCTTCTCTGATTACCTGAAAGTTTTGGATAACAGATTCCATTGTGGGTTTACTCTGGGTAAATTAATGTTAGTATGATTTTTTTATTTCTTGACTTTCATAACCCTGGTAGTCCAATAATGTATGTTTTTTGTTTGTTTGTTTGTTTTCATTTATTAAATACTACAGTTGGGAAAAGATAATTCTGACTATCTAGGCTTTTTGGCAAACTGGAAACAAAGCAATTCTCTGGAGAACTGTAAAACTAAGGATACTAAGATGTATGCCTTCTGTAAAACGGATTAGAGGTTGTGGGGTTTCTAAAACCCAGCTTTATGTTATCTTTGCTTTAATCCATGGCCCAGAGAAGTGCAGAGGGAAAAAAACAGGATCAATACTTGGCAGTTCTCTGTCTCAGTTCCACAAGCTACAGAGAAAACACAGAAAGACTGCAAATGACATGCCTGAACTGAAAAATCCACTCCTGTGGGCACCCGTTCTAGAACAACATCAAAGGTGGGTGAAATATCCCAGGCACATGTCAGAGAGGAGAGTGGCAGTGCAGATAAAGGCATTAGAAGGGATGCCTGCTGTGAAAACAATTAGCTTGTGAGCAGTACTGTGTGTCATTCTCACCAGGTAAATAAGGCTGCAAGTTAATTAAGTGACAGAAGCAGGAGAAAAGACAAACATAACATTTGTGCATTGTACTGTCAAGCTCCCCCAAGTGAGGGTGGTGCGATCTAGCTATGTGAGGTACTGATATGGCTCACATTCATTTAAATGTATTTATCCTCCAGACACCCTGTGAGGAAGGGAAATACTATTATCTCCATTTTACAGAGGGGAAACTGAGCCACAGAAGGACGAAGTGACTGGTGCAAGGGCTGACAGGAAGTGTATAGTGGAGCCAGGAATTGAAACTGGGTTTGCTGAGTCCCAGGCTACAGTTCTAACCATTGGACCATCTCCTAACTCAGCCTTTATTACGTGACATTAATATGTTGCAGGGCAATGGCATCACTAGGGCCTTTTTCAAGCACTGACACTCAGAAAATATTATTTTGCCTGGTAGGCTGCATCACTTTGAAAATACTGTTGGCTTTCTGCTGTCCCATTAACAGTGACAAAAGTTATCCAGGAACCGTTACAATAAATATTTTCAACTGTGGCCATCTAAAACAGGACTTAATTGATTAAGAACCATTTGTATAGGCAGTGCAAATTATTATGGTGTTACACAGAACAAGAAATAGCTATAAAGCCTAGGAGTGTGGGACAGAACTCAATACACCCAAGTGCATTCTGGGTACTGATATGCAAATACTCAATAGCAAGGATTCTGATGTGCAATGTATTCCTCCATCCAGTGTTCAGAGATACACTCTGGGTGTCATTGAACTCTGTAGGCTGAAGTCAAATTTCAGTATTAGGGCTTTCTTCTTCCAGTCTTCATATTTATATAGTGGTAATAGTTTGCTAGGCTCTTTACAGGCATGTATTAACTAATCACTCAGGGTAAGACTTGAAGTCATTGCTCCCAGTGACACCAGTGGGAATTGTGTCTAAGAAAAGACTGCAGATTTTGATCCTCGCTTTGTAAGAAGCATTATAGATAACATTTACAGTATTAGAAATTAAATGCCTGATACTTTAGGCACTTTTCTAGAAAGGAAATCAAAATTTCCTAGAATACTAAGACCAAATTCTACATTGTCATTGGGCTTGATCCTTTTCCCATTGCCAGTCAATGAGGAAGCATCAGGCACCTATATTACATGTAACCCCAGTGATTTACAAGGTGTATATCAGGGCATAACTTGAAAACCCATAGAGCCAACTGTAAACTTGCCATTTTCACAAGTGCTTTGTACTCTACTGTCTTACAAACAGAAGTCATACAATATATTGTTACCACTTCCGTCCTTGTTCTCTGTCTTTTAAAACACAACGTTCACACTCAGGACCAAACAGCGTCCCGAAAGGTAATTGACAGAGATGAAACATGAATTCTGAGTCAGGACTAACAAGTGTCTAACTAACCAAATTGGTAGTGTGGAGATTCCTTACTGAAGCAATGTCAAAGGGCAATAGTATAAACATTGCAAGTTAGGATGAGTGATTGTACCTGCTTCAGCTGCCAAAGGCAAGACAACAAACGGAAGCATTGGGACATTGTAGCAGTGCAAAGCAATCTCCTGGCTGCCACAGGCTCTATGAGGAGCAAGTGAGCTCAGGGTGCTCAAGGGTGTAAGGATCAGGCCTTTTCCTGTAGCCATATTGTAAGGCCTAAAGCCTAAGGCCTTTGTGTCTGCAGCCATATTAGGAGGGCAGCAGCCATTAGCTGAGAAGCAGGAAGTAACATCCTCACATTCCATCTAAATTACATGAAAACATTGTAATATCGGGCTGTTAAGAAGGAGATCCATCCTAATAGTACCCACCATCACCAGATAAAGAAACAGATCTTAAGCTGGTTAAGGAAAACTTAGTTTGATAGCATTCCATCTGGCAAGAAACCAATTATAAAAAATTGTGGTTGTGAAATCCCCATTTCTTTATTGTTTTGTCTTTATGGTCCCCACTTCTCTATTGTTTGACTGTATAACCTCTGTCTCATTCTTTGATTGTTTTTGTCTCTTACATAATTAATTTTGCTAGGTGTAAATCAATTAAGGTGGTGGGGTAGGATTGGTTAGAGAATTTTGTTACAATATGTTAGGATTGGTTAGTAAAATTTTAGTATAATGATTGGGTTAAGCAGGACTCAAGTTTCACTATATAAACTGGGGTCCAAAAGGAAATTCTTTGGAAACCAGCTCCATGACACAACCCTATCAGAGCTGCCAGACCTCAGCACTCTGCCAATGACACTGTGCAGAAACTGAAGTCCCCCTGTTGGACCTGATCCTGACTGGCCATCAAGAAAAGTTCATGTGTTTTATTGGGACTGGGAGTGGTAAGCACTGTATGTGTACTGTGGGCTATTTTTGGTGATTTTTGATAGATAGAGGATAAGGATATTACTGTGTAAACTCTTTCATTGGTAAAAGGTCCTGCAAACCTACACAAAATTATGCCCTGAGCTTAGGAATTGGGTAAGAGTGGGTACTTAAATTGATGCCTGATTGTACTTAAAAAATGCCTGAGCCCTAGGAACAGGGTAAGAGTAGGTGCCTAATTTAAGAGGGTTATGCTTTGAACCCTAGGAACTTGGTGTAATGGGGTGGGACTCACCCCTATGGTGCCTCCTGCTGGTCATCCATGGAATTAGCTCTTCCAGCCTCCAGAGCGCCCTCTGCAGGCCAGTGTTCCGCTTGCCGCTGGGCCCAAGTCCCTCCTGGACCCCGGTGCCCCTTTCAGGTTGCGGTGCTGCCCTCTGGCAGTACCCCACAGTCTCAGGGTCTCCCCACCCAGGGCAACACCCAACCCTCTATCCCCACCTTGCCTCAGTCATGGGCTACTGCCAGTCACCATCTAGCCCCCGCTCACTGGGGCAGACTACGGTATAAAAGCCACTCATCATAGACAAGGGGGTTTTGGACCTGCAGCCTCTGCCTACTCGTGGGCTGCCCCCTGCAATCCCAGTACCCAATTGGCCTTCCACTTGGCTGCAGCCTGGGGGGTTTCCAGGCCGGAGCTCCCCAGCTCCCTTGGCCTTCCCCCAGCTCTGCTCCACTCCAGGTACCTTCTCTCAACTCCCTGAAGCCAGATCTCTCCCCCTCAAAGCTAGAGAGAATCTCTCTGTGGCTTCTAGCCCCAGTCCTCTTATAAGGGCCAGCTGGGCCCTCATTAAGCCAGTCTCGGCCTGACTGGGGCATGGCCCCAAGCTGAGGCTGCTTTCCCCCCATCAGCCCTGCTTTTCCTTCCCTGCCACAGCCCTCTCCCTGGGCTTTTTAAAGCCTTTTAAGGCAGGAGCGGGTGACCACCCTGCTACACTTGGTAAAGGTGGGTGACCCTCGAGTGTGTGAATAATAGAGAATTTTGTGCGGGTAGCAAGGGATGCACTGGTTCAGTGCAGTCCCTTACCTGCAGAGCCCTCAGCAGAGATTAAAGCTGCAAAACCTCCAGGGTAAGGACTGGTAATGGAAACAACACTTGCCAATCCCTGTGGATGAATGCTCCTCTAGGTCAATAGGACACACTAATCACTTCCAGGGATGCTCCAGGGAAAATTAAGAGAAGACCCTCTCTAAAGCCTTTTTGCTTATGTAGGGAGAATCATCTGCATATTATAGCCCATTTTCCTTCACTGAGTTCTAAAAAGAAAGGAAAATGAATAGGCTGCCTCATCCACATGTTCAATGTGTACTGCTAGACTACACTATTGTGGGGAGAGAATGCTCCTATGGCTAGAAATGGCCCCACACCCAGAACCCCAGATCCTGATTGAGATTTGTATCACAGTATGCAGCTCAAATCTGTCTGCAGAACGGATCACGCACCAAATCCAAGTATCAGAAATTTGAGAAAGCTCTCATTTAGATTGAGAATCCCCGATTTTGGTTGTGATGATAGCTGTGATTTTCATGCAACCTCTATAGAGACATGAGGTTCAGAGCCAGTTCCCGAGTTTGGGCCCATCTCTAGATAAAGCCCCCTTTAAAATTATTGATGTCTGTAGCACCAGTAAGCCTGCATATAGATACCCATGTAGATACGTATATAACAGTGAGTTTGAGAAACTAAAATGGCTGAGTTCTGTAGTTTTTCTTACCATGATACCAGTATGAAGCATTATGTAATGCACGGTTTGAGTAACATCAGCTGCATGGATCAGATTGTGGTATGGATTTTTGTACTTGCTGTAACCAACCTCCAAAGCTTCTGCAAATGAAATAAGACTGGGCACAGGGATCTGTGAGAAGCAAACATTAGAATAATAAGCTCTGTTTCTCTTGCAACAGCTACAAAGTCAACGGTGTAATAATTAAAACATAAATTAACACACAGGGCAACTCTGATACACCAGTTCACAAATATCCAGGTGACGGGGCAAATTACTAAAACGTAAACGACTAGATCTGCACTGGAGGAATTCACAGACTGCTCTGCTCCTGTTCCCCTTAGGGGGCACATTCCCCTGCTTACACTATGTGCAATGTGGGACCGGCATATAAGGGGGAATGGACTGTACCCAGAAAGGTGCAGTAGGGGAGCATTCCCCATGTATGTCTAGGAACTCATGAGGCATTCATGTAACAAAGGTATGACACATAGGATTACTAGTAGATGACTGATCTTTATATCCTGGCCCCAATCACCTACCCAGGAGGTCAGGGTTACAAATGGTGTTCCCTGACTTCAGTAGCCTCACGCTCCCTCAATGTGGGCCACACACAGTGCACAAGGAAGGGCTGTGAAGTACAGGCACAATCTAGCTCTATATTTTTTTAGGCAGTTAAATAATAAGTTTTTTCCTAAGACAAGACTCCTGGCAATTTTGTGTGATAAACTGAAAACTGGGTTTCCGCAATGACAGTGAAACTTTAGTTCAATATCATAATAATGATAAATAAAGAAGTATTGTGCACTTTGATAGCACTCTTTAGGTGAGCATCTCAAAGTGCTTTACAAATATGAAACAGTTAAATCATACAATATCCCTCAGACAGCACTGTTATGTAGCCTCCTTTAGGGGGGCATGTGGCAGGTGTTTAACACTATGCCATTAAAACAATCTAGAACAGGAAGAGGAAGTGTCCACAGATTGTCCACAGATTGTGATCTAAGCTATCTCAAATGCTCAGGACCAAAGTTTTCATGTCTACCAGCACCGTGTCTCCTTCCCAAGTCTGGGACATGGGCTCAGTACAAACTCATAAGGAAGCAAGCTACCTGTGCACTTTTTGCATCACTCTGCTGTGCACTGGGGACCTCCCATCCTAAAGCTGAAGACCTGCTTAGTTTTCAATCTTTGTCAGGATCTCAAGAACAGCAGAATGACTGTAGACAACATTAGGTGGAACTTTATTATTATTACAATGAATATAGTCTGATGTCCTGTATGTGATGTCTTTTAAACTTTGCAATTCTGTACTTCATTTGTTCAATAAAATATAATTTTAAACATAACCCGATTTTTTAATATTTTAAATATGTATGTCTTATTTTTCTATTTGAATTTTGTGTGATGCTTCTGACCTTGAAACGGCTCATAAGCTCATATCTGGTGAACAGCTCATACATCATGAATTTCAGACTGTGCTCTCCACTTGCTTCATTTAAGGCAAACACATCAAATGACCATTTATCAACATCCTGCAGATTAAAAAAAAACACTTTCATATGTTTAAATAGGTCCCATCTAATAAATGGAAAAGTTTAAAACAATATCTATTTCCCCAAAGTCACAGGTTCCTTTTACTTCATGTTACTCATACTAAGGGTTATTCTAATACTAATAACAAACCTAGTTAGGAAAATTATTAGAAAAAAACCCTTGTATCCTGAGTTATATAATTGTAGGAAAAACTGCTAGCTGTTTTGTATGCTCACAGTCTAAGGCCCTGATCTTTCAAACACACAAACAGCTTTACACACATAAATTGTTCCACACAGAGTACTTGTGTGCTCTTTTGCATAGACTATGCCATAAATACTTAAAAAAAATCATGGTAAACACTATATGTTTTAGGGAAACAGGTTACATACTACCTTCTTGCTTAAGAAATACCATTGTCGATTGTATGTTGTAGCTACATACAACATGATTACTCTTCCCCCAAATCCCCAAAAAGGAAAGACACGCTGCTCTCTGAGACACTGGATTTCTATTATAATTTGGAGCTGATAAAATCGTGACAGGTACATTTTATAAAGCAATTTTCTACTCAAATTTGTCCTCTTGCTCTAATGATATCTAAATGAAATCATAATGAAATTGAGATATAATAAATATCATCATATGCTATTTATGAATTTTTCAATATGGCTTTTATCTCTTATGCATATTCATTTATATTTTCAGAAAAAGCACCCTAATTTCACCCTAAAAAAATAATTAGCACACATACAAATATATTGAAATTACACAATGATTGAACTGATTTCACCTTAAATGTTACTATCACTTCTGCTGGGTATGCCAAACCAACCATGTTAGAGGTCCTTCGGTACATCCTAAAAGAACAAATGCATTATTTATTAGGTGGTACTTATGCCATTTTAAAACATTTCTTTTTTCAGTTTCTCTTTTATAATTTCTGAACTAAGGGCCTAATCCAAAACCCATTCAACTCAATGAGAGTCTTTCTATGAACTTCATGGACTTTGAAGAAGGATCCTGTGTACTACGAAGTGTGACTTTCTGATCTAATACTACATTGCTAGGAATACTTCTTGCTCCTCTAAGTAATTGTTGTAGCTATTCATATCACTTAATGTGAATAAAGAAAATATGCCAAAGATAGATCATTTGAGTTGTTTGGAATAGAGATTTGAATACACAACTATCTCTGACCCATTGGAATACAATTTATCTAATGTAAAAAAAGCAACTATAGACCTGAGACTATGGTTTTTTCACAAAAAGACACATTTACAAATATTCTGGTCTGCACATAGGTAATGGTCCTCATAAATGCTGTTGGAAATGTAACTCCCTTTATGTTACTTTAGCTCATATATTTTGGCAGTCCTCCTGTATCAAGAATTTCTGATATAGTGGGGGTGTCAAAGGACCAATTTCATATTGGATGCTAAGTTGGAGTTTCACTGAAGTTTCACTCTTGGATATATTCCTGATACCTGGAAATTACCTGGTAACAAGGCAGCGTGGTTCCAGAGTGCAGCTTTGGCTGCAAAAAAAATGAATCCTGCAAAAATGGAAAAGTCGATCCTCACCAAATATTGATGCCTGGCTCAGGGATATGGCTGACGTCGCAGCGAATGAACAACTGGCATTTCTCAGAAAGGGAAAGCCGGAAAAATTCAAAGCAATTTGGGCTGACTTTTAGAGGTCTACGATTAATGTAGACCCTGAAGATAGTTATGTCACTTCCCGTCCCCTCCCTTCCCTTTTTTCCTAACCATCTTTATTTACTTGTATTCTGATCAATCTGGTATTTTGGTATATTTGCTGTATTTGAAAAAAAATACAAAATCATAAATAAAAAAGTAAATGAGTCTTTGGCACATTTTGGTGTAGATAGATCTAAGCCATGGAGTTTGGGTCCAGAACTTTCCAGAGTTCAAGAGGATTGGTATCTAGGGATTTCATTTAGAACTCAGGACAGACCATTAGAAAGATGGAGCGAGGATGACATTCAGATGTAGATCTGAACTTTTCCAGATATTTTGTTCAGGGTCATCTCCAATTTTGGTACGCATCCTGGTCCCACTTGTTGCCTAGCATTTGGCTCGGATAGCACCATTGTGGTTAAACATGTTATCTGCTATCACACTAAAATCCACAATCACCTTTCTACAAATATCCCAGCCTGTACAGCATGTACGATGCTTCGAAATTTTGGCTTTTCTTCAGGTCTCCTTTTCGTCATCCCCATTTTCCTCGTGAAGGTAGAAGCCAGCCAGTCCCGTACTTCCAGTGGGACTGAATCGGATTGGATGTCAGAAAGTTCATCTTCAGTATCCAAAAGTCTCCTACAAAAGATATGAATAACTGAGAATCCATCAAACTGAAGCAACGAGGTGGGAATAAGTGACCAGGTGATAATGTGCAGTTTTAATGGCAGTTAGACTAGTTTGTAGCATTGTCTCTGGTTCATTACAAAACACTTACCCTGCTCACTGGGGAAGGGCTTTGATAGGGCTTGGAGCACTGGAAACACCCTTTGGGGTGGGGGAGGATGGGAGGGAGTGAGGGAGAGGGGCAAGGTAGCTCAACAGGGAGCAGTTGTGACAGCATTCTACATGCCTCCTATTCCTTCCTTCCTTCCACCCATCTTTGCCGTCAGCGTGTGGGAACAGCTTCTAATCTCACCTCTTTCCCTCACCTCCCGCCCCCTTCGCTTCCTACGCTGTAGGGTGTGGGAAGATCACATGCTGTCCAACCCACCACATCTGTTTTTTGGTGTTTAAGTTACAATTCTTGCAAGTGCAGCAGGTTCCAGTGTGGTTAGTGGGTTAGGTAGGGTCTGACTGAGGTCCCTATGACCAGTCGGCTGCTTAGGCATTGGTCTGTATAGGACAGTAAAGAAGGAAGTTTGAAGGCAGGCCAGATACAGTGGCTGGGTGCACAGTAACTTGAATGCAATGGCCATAGCCATCTGCTGGGAGTGTGTGCAGGGTTTGCAGTCCCCACCATTTACAGAAAAGTTCAACAGAATTTCATAGCAAATGGAAATTTTTCTGTAGATTTTTTGAACCATCAAAACCTGGCAAGGTGGGCATTTGCCTCTATGTCTAGAACAGCTTGTGCCTCTCCTCATTTCATCTCTCCAACCTCAAGCATAAAAGAGGGAAGATTATTGCAAGTCTGGCATAAAATAGAGTGTCCACATTTGACTATGTTATGATGACTGTTTCGTTGTTTCTGGGTCCATGTCAAAAAAAAAGTTTTGCCTTCTGTACTGGAGTGATAACTGTCTAAAAGCCCTAGACACAATACGATGCCTCTAAAAAGTCAACACTTTTCCTCAGAACATCTGAACAATTTCAAACTACTACAGCTCTGAGCATGGCATCTGTTGGTAATAGCACAAAAATTGCACATCCATTATGTATCACTAACAAATTACTCCAGAATTATATAAATGACTAATGAGGCTAAATTTGGAATACTTGCTGTGCACAGGTCTGGACAGCCTATTATAAAGAAAAAACAGTAGTGGTGGAAAAGGTGTTGTCCCACAAGGATAACAATAACTTGGGCACTCAAGGCTCTCAGTTAATAAAAAAGGTTAGAAAAGCTAATCCCATATTCTTTAAAAAAATATATAGGAAAGGAGGTTCTGATATAGGATAGCAGAGTTGTGTTGGAACCAGAAAGAGTTTCCCTTGCTCATGTCTTCAGGGGAAGCCAGTGATTAAGAACCAGGGATTAATCCCAGCTTCACACTGCCTCCAGTTAAGGCTGGTCTTCACTATGGGGTGATCGATGCAGCAGGAATCGATTTAGCAGGTCTAGTGAAGACCCGCTAAAACAATGGCAGAGCACTCTCCAGTCGACTCCGGTACTCCAGCTCCCTGAGAAAAGTAAGGGAAGTTGACCAGAGACCATCTCCCGTTGACGCAGCGCAGTGAAGACATTGTGGTAAATTGACCTAAGCTAAGTATTGTAATGTAGGTCAACTTGCCCCCGTGGTGAAGACAAGTCCTTAGGCACCTAAATCCAGCTCAGCATCTCTGAAAGTAGCAGATGCCTCAATATGGATTTTGCTATATACACATGTATGAATATTTAGGCCCTAACTTTCTGTGCCTCCATTTCCATATCTGTAAAATAGGGATGATAATACTTACCTACCTCCCACACAGGGCTGGCCTTAAGCATGGGCAAATTGGATGAAAGCCCAGGGAGCCTTTATAAACAGGGCATCTCTGGAGAAGGTGTGCCCGTCCCCCTGATCCTGGGTTGAAGGCACAAATTGATCTTGTTCCCCAAACTTAAACTACAGTGTAATCCACATAAATCCCCAATAGTTCACCTTTATTATAAAACATCTTTGGGGCAATTGCAATGTTTATAATCCTGACTATTTGGCATTTGATATATGTATTATATAACCAGGAAAAAATCTTATAATCCCTCAATCATTTTATAAGTGTTCAAATTATTTCTCAAATGGGATGAAATTCACCTGCAATGTAACAGTTGCAGAAGGCACTTCAGTATAACACAATGTGGATCTTAAACTGCATGGGAATTAGGCTGCTGCAGAACAGGCACACACCCGTGTATGGCGCAGCTGGTCCTTTGTTTTTGGTTTGTATTTTGTTTAAAGTTTCCTGGGAATTATCTGTACTTATAAAAAAAAAAGAAAAGATGGGGGCAGAGGGAAAATCAGTAAAAACCAAAATGAAGAACCAGCAGCCAGAGCGGTGAGGGCTACCTGGTATGTACGGAAGGTGATGGTGGAGTTGGGGTAATGTGGGCCTTCCGTTCTTTACAGGCTTGTCACTGCAGTGGTCAGGTGGTCTCTGCTGCCAGACCCCAACTCCTTGCCCATCCTGCTCTGCCACTATGCAGCAGCAGCTGCCAATGGAAATTACCGGAGCGGGGACCAAGTCTGGAGAGTGCAAGCGTTTTCAAAATTTGGGTTAAAAAAGTGGGTAAAACCTGACTGTTTTTGCAAAATGATTAGGGGGCTGGAGCACATGATTTATGAGGAGAGGCTGAGGGAACTGGGATTGTTTAGTCTTCAGAAGAGAAGAATGAGGGGGGATTTGATAGCTGCTTTCAACTACCTGAAAGGGGGTTCCAAAGAGGATGGATCTAGACAGTTTTCAGTGGTACCAGATGAGAGAACAAGGAATAATGGTCTCAAGTTGCAGTGTGGGAGGTTTATGTTGGATATTAGGAAAAACGTTTTCATTGGGAGGGTGGTGAAGCACTGAAATGGGTTACCTAGGGAGGTGGTGGAATCTCCTTCCTTAGAGATTTTTAAGGTCAGGATTGACAAAGTCCTGGCTGGGATGATTTAGTTGGGTTTGGTCCTGCTTTGAGCAGGGGGTTGGACTAGATGACCTCCTGACATCTCTTCCAACCCTGATATTCTATGATTCTATGAAAGTTCAGAACCAGTAATTTTCCCTGTCAGCTGCCTTCAACACCATTAACCATGTTCTTTTTGAAATCTTGTGATTCCTTGACTTCCATGGCTCTGTCCTCTCCTCATTCGCCTCCGACCTCTCTAATCCCTTCTTCAGCAGATCTCTTTGGAGGATCTTCCTCATCTGCCCTCCAACTTTCTGTGAGGGTTCACAGGGCTCTATGGGTAATCTCATCTGCAAACATAAATTCAACTACCATCTTCTATGCTGTTGACTCAGGGATTTGTCTCTCTACTCCAGACCTATCTTTCCATCCAAACCAGGATCTCAGCCATGGATCTAGCTGTCAACTCAACATAGCTAAAACAGAGCTCTTAACCTTTCCTCCCAAGCTTTTCCCCAACTCCTTTCTCAACCACTGTGAACACCACCACAGGCCTGTAATCTAGGCATCCTCTTCAACTCAGACCTCTCAACAGATCCTCACATCCAGGCTTTGCCTAAATCTTACATTTTTTTCCTGCAGAACATGTCTAATCACACAGCTAAAACTCCAAGCTGTCATTGTCTTGCATCTCAATTATTGCAACATACTTTTCTTTGACCTTGACAATCTTGAACTACTCGTATCCATTCAGAAAGCTGCTGCAAATATCATATCCCTAGCCCATCACTTTGACCATGTCACCCCTCTCTTGAATCCTTTCATTGGCTCCCCCATCTCTATCACATCAAACATAAGCTACTTATCTTCCCTGTTAACACGTTTCATAGTCTATGCCCACCTTATCTCTCATTTACTATCAAGATGTTAACTCCTGCCTCTGTCTGGTGCAGGTAACAGTCTCCCTTGCCCACTTGTTAAATTTTCAAACAAGCACCTTTGTGCCTTTTCCTGTGCTGCTCCTCTTGCTAGGGAGGAACTCCCTGTAAACATCTGCAAAGCTACTTCATTATCCTCCTTCAACTTGCTCCTTAAAAACTCTCCTTTGCTGTAATGCCTATAAAAACAAACAAACAAAATCTTGATAATGTTTAGGTTACTGGTGCATTTGATACCAGTGCCTATCATGCTAACCCATATTATTTCATTGGATAAAGTGTTTTGTTTGAGCTGAAACTATTTTTTTGTTTGCTTTGCAGTTGACAGAAAAAAATGATTTTTTTTTGTTTCAAGTTGGCCCTAAACTTTCTCTCCCCCCTTCACCTCAGTTCACCCACTGAAAAAAAAATTGGTTATTCACAGAGCTGTAATTACAGCAGTACATGCACCTAAGGGTTTTAGAGAGAGACCTAAGACTTTTGGGGAAATAAGGTATTGTAGAGTAGGGAATTATGCAGATTGCACATTGGTGATGGAAATATGAATGGCCTTTGGTTAAATTCATTAATGATTGTGAGGCACTGAGGTAGTACAGTAAAGAGAGCCATATAAGAATCTAGATACCTGGCTGGCTGGATATATAGATGAATAAACAAACATATGCATTTGAGTTGACCCAAGGAAAACTAAATAAGTTACATACTGCACAAAAGAAATAAGTAGCCTTACTCTAACAGGTAGATTATTCATTGTAATTCACTCTATACTTATTACGTAAAATACACAACCCTTGTCTAATAAAGCCTGTTATTTTTGTCTACTTCCAAATCTATTCACTTGGTCATGCTAATGAATGATATCTAATTACATTTATATAGGTGAATAGCTAGGCCACCAGTAAATACCCTACCATTAGTTAGCTATAGGACTCTGGAAACGTATATGGTATAACATACAGATCTTATGACTCGTGAATAAGTAAACATTTCACTTCACTTCACATTTCACTTCACTGTACAGACATTTATGAACACTGAAAATTGCCCAAATTGAAACATACTTCCCAAGTCATAAAAATCTCATTAAGGCATATTATAAACAACTTTAGATCGTCTTAAGTATTATTCACAAAATACACGTAAGTACAAATGTGATTGAATTGGGATACAAGGAACAATTGAACAGAAGTGTGCATCAACTAGAAATATGAATATAGTACTTACATAACAGTGAATGACATTTTCTTTTTGACCTTATGGCTGTCTGTTTTTGATTTGGCTGAGCTGCAATTTGTTTTGACACCAATTTTGTCTTTTTTATCCTGGGTCATTTTGTAGCTGCTTTTTGTGCCCTAACCCACTGCAGTAAATCACTACATTAAATATATTAAGTAAATTGTACGGCCCCTTCTCCTAAGTGCAGGTCATTCTTACTATTACTACGGTTGCTCTGAACATAGCAGTAACAACGACAGTGTGGTTCTGGAGCAGATGTATTATGAGGTCACGCTGATGTAATTACAGATCACTGTAATGTAATCACTGATCTATGTAATCTCTATGGTATACCCATGTGGATGGCATCATTTAACATACAAAAATTTCATACTAAAGAGTATTTTTACTTGTAATCTCCGATTACCTATACACTTCAAATCTCCATTTCCTTACAAAACTTCAATAAAAGAACAAGGAATTATTGATTTTTTCCAATGAAAGTTATTACTGTCCAGATAAGTGGAACTCATGTTAATTAAGACCAGGATTGGCTATAGATTAGTTGGAAAGCCTCACGGACACTCAAATTATTCCACCTTCTTGATACTCCTGCACATTTAACAGTTACGTTTGACACAGAGGCCTAGTCTATTCTAGAGAATTTACCTTCTGCTGAGAGATCGAGTACAGCTGAACTGATGCCAAACAGGGTTTAATTGCAAGTAGTGGAGCAAGAGGAAAGACCGTTCAGTGGTTAGGGCACTAGACTACAACCTTGGAGACTTGGGTTCAAGTGCCTGTTCCACCACAGACTTCCTGTATTACTCTAGGCACGTCAGTGTCTCTCTGTGCCTTAGTTTCCCATCTGTACAGTGAGGATAATAGTATGCCACAACCTCACAGAGAGATTTAAGACTCAGAAACTGCAGACACACCCATGAAAGATTATAATGGGGCCATCTAAGTATTCAACACCTTTGCCGCAAATATGGTTAAACACTGCAGGTGAAGAGAGCACGCCAGCCAGACCTGCCTCCAAACCCACCTCCCTGCAGGATTTAAGCATGTTTTCTTAAGTCATGCTAAATACAGTTTGCCCTGGTTTACACTTGCAGCTAAACTGTGTTTAGCATCAGTTCAGGTGCACCTGTGACTTTCGCCTGCAGGCTGCTCAGCAGGAGGCCCTTGGTTTAATGCAGAATTCAGAATTGCCAGATAGTAACTTTATACATAAGAGTACTTCAAAGACATTATGTTTGTTGGAGATGAAAGATATTTCAACTAAGCTTGAAGTACAATCCCCTGAAAAGACAACACCGAACCAGTATAGTATCATCACATA
This sequence comes from Mauremys reevesii, assembly GCF_016161935.1. NCBI lineage: Eukaryota > Metazoa > Chordata > Testudines > Geoemydidae > Mauremys > Mauremys reevesii. The sequence continues at coordinate 32,342,731 of NC_052633.1, read as the reverse complement.
CAATAGTGCCTACAGTCAAAGAAAGCATGAAGAACTGGGCAACACTGAGAACAGAACCATGGAACTGTACCATAAGCACAACAAAATGAGGAAATAGAAAATCTCAGTTGTACTAGAGTTGTTGAGATCAAAGAGCTTAAAGCAAAAGATTTTTTCATGGTCTGATTCTGAAGGAGTTAAGACGTTATATAAATAATAAGCAGGGAAAAACAGAACCAGCATTAATCCCTAGAGCTGTCAACTTTATTCTCAACACCCCTGCAGTCACAAAAGAAGACAGAGACAAAGAAATATTATTCAGAATGAATTCTAGGAGACAGGATTCAAAGCACATGGCTTAGCTATGTGTGTGCAGAAAGAGTATTTACAAAGTGGAGACAGAAAGAAGTAATGACTGTTAGAAAGAAAAGATTAAGACAGAACATAGGTTTTGTGAGTTAAAATTTGGCAGGACTTTGTGCATCTGCTCCTAATTTCCTGAAAAAAATCTCCTTTGGGGCTGAAACTTTCCAGGTTCATTCACAAAGTAGAGGTGATGACTTTCGTTTGTTTTGATTTGAAGAAAATCCTTGCAGCTGTTTTTGAGTTACTGGAAAGTGAAAGGGGAAAAACACTACTACTACAAAATTTGTTTTTAGACTTTTTTCATTTATCAATAACTCAAAGTTACTCAGGAAAAACCTCCAAATTTTGCTTGGAACAAATGAGGACCAGGCTCTTTACTACTTATGAAAAGAAAAAAAATTACAAATCAGAAAGTTAGATCAAAATGAACAATCACTTCTGAGCATGTTTGTTTAAAATTTTCATTTCACGTTCATTTAAAATCATGCTAAAAATTAGCAGATCTTAATGAAGCCTTAGGTTTTTTGTGTGGGTTTGTGTGTGTGTATACACAGGTGCACGATACTTTCCTGGCCTCAAAGACAAAGAGACTGATGTTGGGATGATCTGCAGGAGAGTGACCATAAAACATTCATCATCAACTTCCATATTAAGGCTCAGATTCTGCAAGCATACACACGTTACTTAAGGAGACATGTGAGAAGACCCTTGAATAGAATCAGGAAAACGAGGTTTGTCAGCAATTTTGAAAAGTTGAAAAAAAAATAGTTTCAGGTCAGACCATAAACAATTTTAGAAATTTTCAGAAAATCAAAAAGTAAAAATATATATATAATTTTGGTCAAACAAAACATTTAATTTTGACAAAACTGAAATATTTTGTTTTGATTTCAACCACTTAAATGTTTCTGAACTTTTAAAAAAAAACTAAATTAAAGGAAATTTTGAAATGAAAAGTTGTTTCATACAAAAAAACCCAAAACATTTTGATTTTTTCTTAACTTATTATTCTTTCCCCCCTTAAATAACCAACTTGGTGACATCAAAAAGATTCTCAAAACATTTCATTGTTGCCAAATTTGCATTTTTCATGGAAAAAAAAGTTTTGGCCCCAAATTTTTCCCCAGCTGTACCCTTGACTTTGCTCAGTGGGAATACTCACATGCATAAACATTTGCAGAATAGGGAATCAAATGTCTCTCATATTGTTTCAGTTATGCAACTGTCTTATAAAGTTAGCCTTGCATAAAAATGTATCCAGTCAAATAACTGCAACACAGATGTGAGCTCGCAGCTCCCCTCTATCCTATTCACCCCACTAAGTTGTTTACTCTGCTCCCCAGAATGCTATAAATATCTGGGAAGTGTGAACTTCAAAGCCTAGTTGAAATTATTTAAATTTTAGTATGCATAGACAGGTAATATTTTCTCTACTTAAAAACTAAACAATATAAAAAACGAACTAAAAATCCCCTATATTAATGTAAGAATTAGCTAAACACAACAAGTCAAGAAATGCTAAATCTAAGATTTATTTTACTGATGTAACATTAATTCTCTGGCACTGCACATATATAATATCTTATATTAAATATATCTAGTATGTGGAATGTGGGTGTGTTAAGATTTTGCATTTAATTATATTCATTCCCTGGGTGGCACTCCCATTGACAGTAGTGGGAATGATGAGCAAAAACTGAATATAGAATATGGCCCAGAGCATTTAAAACATACTGTAAAAATGAGAGACAAATTAATATTGTACTTAGAATAACTAACAACTTGATCTATTTGTCATGGTAGAATGCTTTTTACAGAGTGTAACTCTTCAAACTCCAAGTATTGTTAATTTACAGCCTTTTCATTTAATTAGAATTTTAAATATAATAATGGAATAGTCAGAAGTACATTTCTTCTCCCTTAGGAATACATAAAATGTACTATGGAAGAGATGAGAGATAAGAAAATGAGTCCAAATTTAAACCACTTAAAATTATCCGATGGTGAAAAAATAAACTCTTACTGCTGATCTGTCATACCGCCTGTGAAGATACTGAAGTTCTAATTCAGTAAAATATATTTTGTGGCTTCCACAGCACCCGTTATGCATAGTGGGGGGAAATTGGCTCTTCAACTCAGTCAACTGATAAAGCCTGGAAGCAACCCCTGGAAACTGTTTATAAAATAAAGTGCTTATCATACAGAGAACTGAAGCACCCATGGGAAGATAAAGTATTTATAGTCCAAACGGCCAATTCATTCACATTTTAACCACCAGCCATGACCTTTCATGAATTTTACTGGCTTAACCGTTCTCTCCTTAAATTAATGTGCACAGTTGTATCCAAGTCTTGAATACTTCCTATCTGCCTCCTCTAGGTCCTTATCCTAGGTCAACTGAAAAACTCTCATTTACTTCCATTGAAGACGGATCAAATACAACAGTGGTTGAGGTCCATCTTGAGCAGAAATAGGACTTTCTTGCCCAAGCAAAAAATGTATCAGTCTTACAGGGAAGAGTCCACCTCCATATTAGCCTCTCAAGGGGTTTCAAGGAGCATGCTTAGAATAGTTGTCCTGACATTATTGGCAGTAACTTAATAGCAATAAATGGCAAAGACGATATGGAGAACTATAGGCACTGTGGTGATAGAGTAGTGGTAGGACATAAAATGTCTAATTTTGGATTTCATTGCTACAGAAGTTAGTGAAAAAATTCACGTATGTAATAAATGACCCTTCCTCTTTCAGCTGCCTTTTCTGTTCAGAAGTGTAGATCTATAGCCCAAATTTTCCCAACAGTCCAGGAGGGTTGTATCTGGTGTCTGGCCCAGGGCCATCTCCGATTAAAAAGCTCATTTCAGAGAAGATAAAGCTGGAGGTTTTTAAAATGCAAATATTTGAATGTTCTATCAAATTGCCTTTTGTTGGCCCACACAAGATTTTGGAAGGAAGGGAAGACAAGGAAGATCTTTGGAGGCAGTATGCAAGGTTGGTGAGAAGGGAACAGGCAAGTGAAAGATATTATAAAAGAGACTGAGGGTTATTTTTAATTAGGACAAGACTGAAAAATTTAAAAAACTGATAATAATGTTCAGTTAGTAAAAATCAGTAACTACTTGAAAATGGCATGATCAGTTTACTAAACATCATATATGAACTGGGAGGAGCGGGGGGGAATTTGCAGAATTTTAGCCAAAATCCCATAGATTTGCAGTTATTTTAGAGGTGTTTCATATCCCCAGTAATTGTGCTAAACTCACCTCTAAGAAAAACCTGCAGCTTATTACAAAAGATCTTTTAAAAGGGTTTTTTTATTATTATTATTTTTTGTAAAGCTAAGAAGGCTTGAAAGCTTTTTGACAACACAAGCTTCTTTAATAGCAGTTTTCACAGAAGAATCTTTTGTGAATTCTCTTGATGGATGCACAGAATCATTTTCTTTGAATGAAGCACTTATGGCTGACAAGGCTACTTCTGGTAGAGTACATTCAACCATGTCACATGATGGAGCCTGAGAAGAGTACTATGAAGTCATGGCAAACTCAGCTGAACTGTAGTTTCAAATTACATTATCAAACTTAAGTAGATCAACATTTTAATGTTTTGTTTATGGAATCATCACATTCTATTACCCATCTGTCAGGTCCAAGTACAAAGAGGAGTCATCTAGTTTATATTTCGCCATTTGGACAATAAATGCCAGACCGGGCGTCCTTCCCTCAGTGAACTCACAGTAAACATCTGTTTCAGATATTTGGTCATCCTTGTTGAAATCTCAGATAGATTTATTTCTCTAGATATTCATAATTTAAAACACAATCTGCTTGAATATATTACCCATCTCCTCTAAAATGAATTGTGTCACCTGCCGAACACTCACCCTTCTTATTTTCCATGGATAGGTACTGCACCATGTAATACACATTGTTTTCTTCATTTAGAAATGAATGACTTAATCAGTCAACCTTTTGGGGTGGAGGGATTGGGACAGTATGATTTTTAAATTTAAGTAAATATCTAAATCTATTTTAGATATTAAGATTTCACCAATCCTGCAAAGAGATGTACTAATGTAGATCACTATGCTGAGGACCTCATAGAGGGTTCAGTACAAGCACATCTGTTTTTGCATGGTCAGGACCTAAGAGTCTATGACAGGGGTCGGCAACCTTTCAGAAGTGGTGTGCCAAGTCTTCATTTATTCACTCTAATGTAAGGTTTCGCGTGCCAGTAATACATGTTAACAGTTTTAGAAGGTCTCTTTCTATAAGTCTATAATATATAACTAAACTATTATTATATGTAAAGTAAATAAGGTTTTTAAAATGTTTAAGAAGCTTCATTTAAAATTAAATTAAAATGCAGAGCCCCCCAGACCACTGGCTGGGACCCGGGCAGTGTGAGTGCCACTGAAAATCAGCTTGCGTGCTGCCTTTGGCATGGGTGCCATAGGTTGCCTACTCCTGGTCTATGAAAATGCAATCACCTTGTTTTCAGGATAAAATCAGTTGTTTTAATAGCTTATAGAGTCAACTGGACTTCACAATTTATATATTCTGTGAAAACAGAGACTGTAAATGCCCCATAATATCAGGTGATGAACTAGAGCTGTGCAGATTTTTCAGTTCATTAGCAATTTTGAAAAGTTTTTTAAAAAACTGTTTCAGGTTAGCCTGAAAACAAAAATTTTCTGCAAATAAGAAGGCTAAAAGTTTCATTTCAGGTTTAACAAAATATTTCTTTTGGACAAAAATCAAAATGTTGTTTTGATTTTGAACATTTTTAACACTTCTGACAAATAAAGGGAAATTTTGAAAATTAAAATGATTTTATACAAAAAAATGAAATGTTGCATTTTCAAAATGCCAAAAAGTTTGATTTTTTTCAGCTTTTGTTTTTTCCAAAATGAACAAGTTTGATGAAACCAACAAATTCAAAAAACATTTTAGCATCAACAAATCTGCATTTTTCATCGAAAAAGGTTTTGGTCAAAAAAATTTCGTTCAGCACTATGATGAACTCCTCCTGTCAGGTGCTTTCAATAGGAGCTTAGGACCTCAGAGGAGGAAATAAAATAAAAATTTCAGCAAAAGTCTTCATTGAACCTTGTTTCTCAAACATACACTGGTGACATAGGAATGCAAAATTATGCTTGTAGGTGTCTAACTTTAGGTAAACAAAACATAACATTTTATTCTGAGTCAAACAAAACATTTATTTAAAAAAATTCGTCAGATTTCCAGCACATTTTTTATTTATATATATTTCAACAAAACATGAAACAGCATGAACTTCCTGGACACCACAATGAGCTTCAACAATGGAACCCTACAGACAACTATATACAAGAAACCCACAGATCACCACACCTACCTTCACAGATCCAGTAAACATCCCGAACACACTAAGAAATCTGTTATCTACAGTGCGGTCCTCAGATAGCAGAGAATGTTCTCTAAGGAAAAAGTCTTGGATACATGCCGTCACCCACTTCAAGCTACCTCCACCAAACGAGGACACTCCATTAGAGAAGTAGATCACATCATGGAACAGGCCATCCAAATACCCTGAGAGAACCTGCTTCTATACAGAAAAAAAAACTTCAACTTCGCACTTCTAGTTGTAACCTACCATTCCAAACTGGAACCCACATGGGGTATCATTAAACAATAACAACTCATACTTGATGTTAACCACATCCTGAAAAAAATCTTTCCCAAACACCTTCTTCTGGCTTTCAAAGTACACCCCTCCCATATACCTCGCTAACACCATCATCAGAAGCAAGCTCCCGACAGCTCAGCATACACCAAGTAAAAGTAGCACCAGACCCTGCCAGAACATATGCAAAACCTGTAGACATATCTCCACTGCTACAATGAACAACACTCCTTTCAAGATCCTTGGGTTCTACATATACTTACCACAACATAAGGTGTACTGTCTGTCATCTATTGCACTAAATTCCCCAACAACTATGGGGGTGAAACCAATCACTACACTCACACAGAAAGATGATAAGCCAAAATCATTACATCATCCGTTGACAAACGCTTTTCACAAAATGACCACTCCACATCTGAGCTCTCAGTCCTCATCCCCAAAGGAAACCTGCACAAACACCTTCAAAAGACAAGGCTGGGAGCTTAAATTCTTAACTTTGCTAGACACTAAAAATCATGATATTAATAAAGACACTGGATTTATGGTTTATGACCACAATCTGAAACCCACTAACCTCCCTTCTTTGTCCTATTATTGCAGGAATGTTAACAGGCCACTTCACTTCGAATGATCCCACAGAATGTGTGTTAACTACTTATGCTAAACAAGCTGTTCAACCTTGTATTTAGCTGGGACACCTAGTACCTTTCCCAGACCCAAAGAAGAGCTCTGAGTAGCTCGAAAGTTTGTTTCTCTCACCCACTGAAGTTGGTCCAATAAAAGGTATCACCACACCCACCTAACTTTAGGTTCTTCAGTTACAAAAAACTGGCCACAGTAATTAAGGGAGCCATGCTTTACAGACAGAGGGATGTGGAAAATAATATCAATAAAAGGCACAGGAGCTCCACTGGGGGTAGGGGTGACAAATGTGACTCTAAGTCATCTTTGTAGTTGTCTCATCCAGGTTAGCCTCTCCATTCAGCTTTCTGTGCAGTCTGGAGCAGCTTCAGGGCTGCTCTGAGTTGAACTAGATGCAATGGACACAAAGGGGCTGTTATAGTAGCAGGGGATCATAGGTGCACAGGGCAATTCTAGGCCAACACCCCCCCATCCCCAGGGCTAAAGGCTGACAGAGAGTTGGTCTAGAGGAGGCTACACTGGCTGTACTGCACCTGGGGATCCCTGATTCTGGCTGTTTCAGCTGATGTTATGCTCCATTTGCCCTACTGCAGCAGTACAAGAAACCCTTGCATGAGGCAGGATCTGGCTCAAAAATTATATAAAAGCTGAAAAAATTCTGAAATAGTTTTTCTGTAATATATGTAGCATATTCAGACTGCATGACTGTGTGGTGGTATACAGATTTTACCACCACCTGGTTGGGATGGAATGCAGTAACTCACGTATGCCTCCAGCACCCATGAGAGATGTGATCACATCCCAAACTCTTATTTCACTTTAGCTTCAAATTTTAAGATTTTAAAAAATGATTAGGATGATAGTTGCATCACCTGTTAATGTGCAGGTGGCTGAAAGTGGGTGGTAAGTGCATTCAATTACCAGAAATATACATTGAACATTTATGACCCAGGGTGGTTGTTACAGCACTAGTCACAAAGTGTGTGAAATTATTGCCCTTCATTTCTTCAGGCTCATCTGCATGATTAATTTTAACACTGACCTTCTTTTCAGAAGGGAATGTGTGCAAGATTATTTAGTATATCACTGAGTTATCCTGCATTGTTTCAAGACCTCTAAAGCACATAGTGATTCCATCTTTAGTTATAACTGTAGCAAGCAACTGTCAGTTCTCAGCTTCAAAAATACAAAAACTTATGTATGTAGTTCCTTTCATAGAAAGAACCAACAGCGCCCAAACTAATTACTAACTACATGCAAACTAACCTACTACTTCATCCACCTCTGAAACACAGACACCTCCCAGGTAAAAGGTCTTAGTGATTGCATCCTTTAAAAGGACACTAGACAACAGTTCAACACAAAGCCAAGAATAATTTATTCAACTGAAACCACTGGGTTAGACAGGCAGAATAGAATGTATTTATTTACAGGCATTTCTATGTCTCTCATTGTAGTAGAATCTGAAAACAAAGTAGAATTCAGCTAGAACACCAGCATTATCTCTGGTCTTGCAAAACACGTCATGGATCTAGTAGTAAGGACTAGAGCCGGGTGAATAATGATTTTTCATTTGGTGGCTGAACCAAAAAAATAAGCCACAACCCTGAACGACATAAATTATATCAACCTAAGTGCCGGTGTAGACAGTGCTATATCGGCACAAGCTTCTCCCACCATAGCTACCACTACTCACAGAGGCAGGTGTTATTAAGCCGACAGGAGAACTCTCTTCTATCGACTTTCAGTGTCTCTGCCACAAGCCGTGTACCTGCGCCTCTGTAAGTGCTGTAGTGCAGATGTAGCCTTAGTGGGTGGGATTGGGAAGGTGAATGGAAAGTTAATTTGTAAACAGAGGCATAACAAGCAGTATGCTGAAGTCAGAATGTCTGTGCTAGCTAAGATAAGCAGGAACACCTTAATGCTAGGGATAATGGACAACAAACCTGGAATGAAAAGATCAGATTCCACATGGAAAATGCATGGGCAGAGCATGCTGTGCAGGGATTCCTTCCTTCAAAGTAACCAAGCCAGTCCCAAACCGTGTGATGCAATGTATAGTAAATGTAATGTACTGTGAAAATATATATAAAAGAGGTTTTCTGTCTACCTTTGGATGTGTGGTAGGTCCTATATCCACCACCTACGTTTCAGTCTGATCACCTGAGCAAAGCTTTACTGTATGCCAAATAAAGGACCTTAGTGACAAAATCTGGATTCAAACTGAGTTTTTAGATCCCAGAGAACTGGTTGAAGTATTCTCCCACAACTGGAAAAGATGTTCAGGATAAGCCAAGTGGAAAAGGTTTCAGATGGAATCCCAGCAAAAACATGTTTAAATGGCAGAAGAATCAGATCCTATGTCTTTCCTGAAAAATAAAAAGTCTCCAGTGCTCCCTCACGCTCTCCTGGGGCATTGGTTAAGTACTAACCACTAAACTGGGAGGAGTGGTAGATATGCTGGAGGGTAGGGATAGGATACAGAAGGACCTAGACAAATTAGAGGACTGGACCAAAAGAAACCTGATGAGGTACAACAAGGACAAGTGCAGAGTCCTGCACTTAGGATGGAAAAATCCCATTCACTGTTACAGACTAGGGACCGAATGGCTAGGAAGCAGTTCTGCAGAAAAGGACCTAGGGGTTACAGTGGACGAGAAGCTGGATATGAGTCGACAGTATGCCCTTGTTGCCAAGAAGGGCTAACGGCATTTTGGGCTGTATAAGTAGGGGCATTGCCAGCAGATTGAGGGACGTGATCATTCCCCTCTATTTGACATTGGTGAGGACTCATCTGGAGTACTGTGTCCAGTTTTGGGCCCCACATTACAAGAAGGATGCGGAAAAATTGGAAAGAGTCCAGCGGAGGGCAACAAAAATTATTAGGGGGTTGGAGCACATGACTTATGAGAAGAGGCTGAGGGAACTGGGATTGTTTAGTCTGCAGAAGAGAAGAATGAGGGGGGATTTGATAGCTGGTTTCAACTACCTGAAAGGGGGTTCCAAAGAGGATGGATCTAGACTGTTCTCAGTGGTACCTGATGACAGAACAAGGAGTAATGGTCTCAAGTTGCAGTGGGGGAGGTTTACATTGGATATTAAGAAAAACTTTTTCACTAGGAGGGTGGTAAAGCACTGGAATGGGTTACGTAGGGAGGTGGTGGAATCTCCTCCCTTAGAGGTTTTTAAGGTCAGGCTTGACAGAGCCCTGGCTGGGATGATTTAGTTGGGAATTGGTCCTGCTTTGAGCAGGGGGTTGGACTAGATGACCTCCTGAGGTCCTTCCAACCCTGATATTCTATGATTCTAACCAAGAGAGACCTCACAAAAAAACAGCACTACTTTTTGCAGCACCTGAGGTTTGTTTAACATGAGACATGTGTTGACATCAGAGTACAAAATGGCAATTTCATGGGAGCATTGTTGAATCTGTATTCTCAGCAGACAATTAAGACTGCAGCTCCTCTATTCAATTACTGACATTTTCATTTCTCCTTAAAAAAGAAACTTTTGCAGCAACTTCTAATGATCAAAAATAGTAAAATCAGCAAACTTAAACAAGTATCACTACAAAATGATGGTGACTTTAAGAAACTTACTTTCATTGTTATGTTTTTCATTTCCCATTTGGAATTAAAAGAGTAACATAGGAATATTTAAAATGGAGTGGCAGACTACTAAACTCATAATAACCAGCTTTCCTACCATGAACATGTCCTTGACACATTCTGACTTCTTTTTGCTTTAAGATTTCTCACTCAGCCAGGAACTGTCAAAAGCCTCCTTTGAAGACTGAAGGCTTCAGCTTTTTTATGAGACATTTACAATCACTGCCCAAAAGAAAAATATAATTTCACATCGCTCTGGAAGGCTTTCCCAACTGCCAGGCTACTTTCTAAGGTGATTACTTTCAGCACTTCGTAAGTGAAGTTGTTAGCATATTTCTTGGAAAAGGATAGCAAAATCTTAAAAGGAATAATTTTCTACCACATTCTCAGATGGTACAATAGAGTGTAGAGCAACACAGAACCAGACAGAAGGAAAACAGGAGAACCTGAAAGATTTCCTTCTTACTGTATTAAACAGCTTCATTCTAAACCCCAGTTTCAATATAAACCAACAAGGCTCTGGCAATTTTACTTACAGAAATATACATCCAACTTTTCTATGCAGACCCAGTCTTCTCCTCTGACTCGAATGAAGTATAATGTACAAATATGGATAGCAATAGCTCCTCAAGTCATAGTATAACAGGCTGGCAGTATTCATCTAAAACACCCCATCCTGTTAGCATGTGTTGATTCTGCTTGGAAAGGATTGGGAGGGTTTTGCTGGCTTATGTGGCATGTGGCTCATTATCACATTTGGATATGAGAGGTAAGAGTGGCTCTTACAGAGGATATAGGGTGTGGGATGAGCAGTCTGGCGGGAGGAACTCTAGGAGCAGTGAAGTCTGGGACAAAAAGTTTGAACTGAACCTTATGGGGCTTATCTTGTAATGTGTAGCACACAGGAGGAATATGGGGCATGCAGAGCCCCACTAATTTCAGTTGTGCTCTGTGTAAGAGCAGCAGGTTGGCTACACGTTACATATTTGCAGGATCAGGGCCTACATTATTTTATTGTAAGTTTTTCTGTTAATAAATGAAATCCCAGGAAGGGACTGAGCTTAGATTCAACACAACGTGTATGAAAACAGGCTGACAAAAAGCCACTAAGTAAAGTAGTGCTAATTAAAGAATGCTCTGCTGCAGTCCTTAAGTAAGCAAATCTCTTGCTGAAGTCAATTTGAGTTCTGCATTATTAAGAAATGTATATTCAGGCTCAAAATATCTGGGACTAAATGCTTCCAGAGTACTACAAGGAGGAGGGATTAACCCATCCTTTGATGATCTAGGCTATTATTTTTAATCTACTAATAGATAAATGTAATTCCATTCCAAATTCTCATTGGAGAAACCGTGTGTGGAACAAAGCACCTGCTTTCCTCTTGAATGGGTAGTAGCTGTGGCCACACAGAATTGTTTCTTCCCACTTCATTCACTGGGACTTAATATTTTATCATTCCTACCAAATGACAGATTTCCTCCCCAAAGACTGGAGAGAATTTGTCTATGGATTATACCTAAAAACTTTATACTGGGGATTTGGAACAGAGTTTACCACTAAGTGCAGTTACCTTTTCTGCATTACCCATGGCAGAGTGCTATTTAAAAGAGCTGGTATTATTATGAATATATTATAATGGAGATTTCAGTTCCCTGTGCTGAACAATAGCCCTTTTAATTTCCAAATTGATTTCAGTGGTGCAGAATCAAAACTTTAAGCAGCACCAGAGAGAATATTTTGTAAATATAAGGCTGTGAACTGGCTCAGGGTTGGGCAGCAGACTGTGTACCCGTCATGGGTCAAACTGTCTCTCTCTCTCTCTCTTTCTCTCTCTCTCTCTCTCTCTCACACACACACACACACACGCAATAAGTAAACAAATAACAAATGATGAAAAGTAAATTTCCTTTTAAAAATTATTTCCGTTTTTATTATTTAACAAGCCACTAGTAACACAGGTAAGAAAAGCTGTTATATGTATTTGTGTGTGTATAACATAAAATACTAGCAGGGTCACTTTATACGTTTATAAAAGGGAATGCTGCCAGAACTTGGTGGGTTTGTGAACTGAGGTCAGCACTCATTTTGAAGTTGCAGTTGAGAATAAAAATTATCAGTAGGAGTAAAAAAAGAAAGAAAAATATCTCAGGTTTCTTTCAATGTTGTGCTGTGAAAAATGAGATTACCCTACAGGGAATTGTTTTAAGAATAAATGTTGCTTTGCATAAGGTCAGAGAAGAGCGAAAAGTCTTTTATTCAAAGATTTAGTTACAGTTCTTGAAAATATTTTAATAGTCTCAGGACATAAAACTAGTCTCCTTAGGAAAGTAGCCTGTGGGGAATGGGAATTTTCCAAACCAGTGTGAAATTACATATGTTTGTTCTTATTTGGGCAGTCAAAATAAGCCTGCTAGCCCCCTAATGGTGACTAACTCATTTGAGGATTTGCTCACACTAAATGTAATGCACCTGTTCCAGCCACAGAATACGTTTGTGTGGCATTTTATCCTGCTGTTTGTATGAAATTCTACCTGCTGGCCATCATCACCTGCTCAGTGATGTCCTGCCACACAAATCCATAAAAGCCTGGATACTCCATTATAATGGCTCTGTTCATATCCCCATAGTACCCCATGTTTGAGAGGAGCCCAAACTCACATTATGTACATAGTCATGGTACTCCTGCTGAGAACTGGGTTAAGAATGGTACATCCCTCTAACCACAGTGTTTGAGAAGTGGATGGAGAGAATACTTTCCCCTCCCCAGCAGTGCTTTATGCCTTTGTCTACAGCTGACTATGCTAAAATCTATTTAACATAGCTCCCATTATTACTAATGGGAATTACATGCTTTTTTTGGCCATGTAGCAATAGAAGAACCAATCACTATGAACTGCACCTTTGAAGTAAAATGGTAAATAACTTTCTAAAGGTTCCTGGGGAAGTGAACTGTGCAGGCAATCATGAGAAAATAATTGTTTATAACTGGCAGTGGACACAGCACACTGGAGAGATTTAAAAAACAAAATTTTCTGTCCTGGGGAAAATTAGCAGCATTGCAATATTACAGCATCTATTACAAGGGTTCTCAAACTGGGGGTCGGGACCCCTCAGGGAGTCACGAGGTTATTACATGCGGGGGTCATGAGCTGTCAGCCTCCACCCCAATCCCCGCTTTGCCTCCAACATTTATAATGGTGTTAAATATATGAAAAAGTGTTTTTAATTTATAAGGGGGGCTGCACTCAGTGGCTTGCTATGTGAAAGGGGTCACCAGTACAAAAGTTTGAGAACCACTGATTTATTATCAGGAAAGGCATAACCCAAAGAAATGTGCAGCACTTTTCTGAGGGCTTGTTCACCTGAGGAAACCACACAGGCTAAAGGGTGTGATTTTTAAACAGCCTTCATTAAACTAAAAGCCTTGAGTGGACACTCAGTTCACTTTAAAGCAGGTTTATTTTGGTTTAGCTTTAGTCAATTAGGAACTGATTTAAGATAAACTGAAGTAAATGTCTGCAGTGGGGTTTGCACCAGTTTAACTAAATCAGTATAAAATGAATTAAATTAAACTGGTGTAGCTTTCTCATGAAGACACCTTAGCATCTTTGCAGATGGTTGGTCAGTAGTAGCTCTAGGGTCAGCATTTCAGGTTGGGCACTGGAACTTGTCTTAGCTCTGTAAATGCTCATTACATCACCAAGTCATTTAAGCACATACCTAACTTAAAAGCTCAATGTTCCTCAGAGCACATGGACAGAGGTCAACGAGACTCCTAATGTGCTTTGAATTAGGTCCTGTGCTTAAGTACTTTGCGGAACTGGGGACATTCAGGGCACTTTTGAAAGTGTCTCTCAGGACTATGTAATGGTGGACAGGCTACTCAGTAAAGTTCTTCTGGTGCTGCAGCTTTGCAACCCCTTACAGGAATATGCACATGCTAAGGACAGGAATAGGGCACTGCAGCAGCTGATCCTGCCTGGCTCCTTCTGACGCAAGAATTAGTCTGTGATATGAACTACTGTGAATGGTGCATAGACTGCTGCTGAAGGTCAATTTATTTTGCAGTGATTTCATTTTCTCATTTTTCAGAGTGGAGCAAGCCCCACAATCCCCCCATGGGAGAGCCTTCAAAATTATAGATGTGCAATGTTTGGTATGTGAAGGTTTCACATTAAAGGAAAGGGAACAGAAACATTACATGAGTATTTCCATCCATCTTTCTAAATGTAGAAGCTATTCTATTCTATAAAGGTTCTAATGCTACACTCATCACCATAGTATCTGATGAGTGTATCTTCCAATAGCGCACTAAGCACATTGAGATGAGTTAAGTCCTTGAAATGATTATTAAAAGGTCAGGCATTCTTAAATTGAATAAGGAAACAGGACAAGACACATATTGGACATCCAAACAATATTGGAGAAGCTTTGACAGGCATTCTTGGAAGCACATTCAGTTCCGGAGAAAACTTTAAAAGGTCAGCACAGAGAAATATAAGACCGAGGGAAACACCAGAAAGTTGCCTTATAGTTAGTTTAACGTCAATTACAGGGCAAGTCTTAGAATTATTTCAAGAAATCAAATATAGGAATATTTAGAATTTACAGTCTCATTAAAAAGTCAAACCATTTTTAAAAAATAATTGCAAGTAATAATTCTAGTAACAATTATCAAGTTTTTATATTTGTAAAAAATAGAATAAAACAAATCCTAGTTTTTCCATAAAGTTCTTTATTGTGGGCCAGATTATGATTCTCAGACTTAGCTTCATTAGCATTTCACTTGCCAACAACTCTCCTTCTCTTCAACAGACATGTTCGTGCTGTAAAGTACCCCTCACGGTGATGAAGAGTATCAGAATCTGGCTGCTGGATTTTTCAGTTACACCCACTCATAAATTCTCATGACATAGGATTGTGCTTCACCCATTTTCCCATTAAAGTAAATGGGAACTGAGCAAGCTCTCCAGAAGGTGACATTTGATCCCCTGAATCTTAAATTCCTTCGCTTGCTCTTAAGACCTAAGAGCCATATTCTGTCCTTATGTCTTCTGCTGAGCACCAGCTGATGTCAGTTGGAATTAAGAGCAAACACCAATGGTAGAATATGAGCCCCCATCATAAAACTCTTGTTTTTCCCCCTTGAAAACTTACCTGGTTTCATCAATATAAACTGCTTCCAACACAGATGCTGCATATTCAATATTCTTTTTTAAATCCACCACATTAACATCACCTTTCTCTAGTTGCTTGACCAGGCATCTTAATCTGTAAAAAAAAAAAAAAAAAAAACCAAATTATAAACATCATTGTATGTTCTGGGATTCATAAAAATGTGGCAACTATTTTAGTAGCTGTATTCTATTTTGAGTTTAGGAAATAATACAGTTGTCCACAATGCAAGCAGGAAACCTTTATCTTGTCTCTTTTCTATTAAAAAGCACCTCTTTTTAGAACACAGATAGTAGTAATGAGCAGTGCATTTTTACAACTTTGTGAATTTGTAACATATTAAGATGAGATAATTAGGATAACCAGTAAAATCAGAGGAGCTCAATAATTATTAGCACAAATGTATTTTTTTTAAATATAATTATACCTATGAAGGTTGTGTCTCTAATTGATACATAACTAATGATATTAGCAAGAAGTTGATTTAGTTCTAAAAGACCTGCCCTTTAAAAACAATCTGTCAACAAGATGCAGTGAAATGTTAGCCTTAGCTTCAATTCCTGTTTTCATTTTTATTTTCTCCTCCAATACAGTTTAGCCTCAGATCTTGCTTTTGTTATTAAACTAAAGTTAAGCTCTGTTGCTTTCCTTTGTTTAGAGAGGATTCATTGTTTTTGCCAGATGCAAGGTGGTAAGTATAGCATTAGAAAAATCCAAACATATTCCCCTGTGTGTTCTTTGGTTCTGAGAACATTTATGCATTATAAACGTAGATACACCCAAAAGTTAAACGCTTCCATTTAAGTGTCCATGGCAATCAATTTATACTACTAAGCTATTAGATCATCAGATTCCACCCATTCCCATTGATGGGGGGAAACTCAGTTCTGAGCCTGCTTAAGTTAACCATATAAAACAATGAAACTTCAGTCCTATCAATGAAAGCAACAAAGAATCCTGTGGCACCTTATAGACTAACAGATGTTCTGCAGCATGAGCTTTCGTGGGTGAATACCCACTTCTTCAGATGCAAGACAAAGCTCATGCTGCAGAACGTCTGTTAGTCTATAAGGTGCCACAGGATTCTTTGTTGCTTTTACAGATCCAGACTAACACGGCTACCCCTCTGATACTTGACAGTCCTATCAATGACAGTTCACTGTTGTCCCAGACATACAGGAAGAAAAGCAAGAACATGGGATGTAGTTTAGTTAGGCCACAACTTTATTAACTGAGCCCCTCTGAGAACTACCTGGTAATAACTTGTACACTGCATGTCATGATTCCTTCCTTAATCATTTGCACCTATAGGTTATCAGCACACTCCCCCCCCATTCCCGCCCCCCCGCTCTCTCCAGACTATTGCTGGGATCCCACCACCCTCCCTTCATATAAGGGTAAAGGGACTTGCCTCTTCACAGTGCCAGATATTAGAAGCCCAAACCCCGTTTCCCAAGATTCTTTATTGGATGCCTTCTCCTAAATCCACTTCCCATTCCAGTTTATCAGGGAACTGGACCCACTATGGAATGAGTACCTGCACTAGGCACCTGCCAAGTTGTGACAACTTGAACCATTCCTCCTAACCTATCCAGGCAAGTCCTGGAGCTCTTGTGGGGAAGGTGAAAACAAAACAAAAAATCCTGCTCCAGCCAATCTGGAAGTGAGGGGGAAATTCCTTACCAGTCTCAAAAGAGGCAATCAGTGCAATGGCCACAGGAGATCACAAAAACCTGACCTACTGCAATCCCATGTGTGGGAGCAACTGATATGGGAGAGGGCTCTGTCTGGCAGAACAGGACATATATGGTCCACAGAGAACCACTGGCTTATCTGAGCTCCTCCTGCCAGCCCGCAGCTCAGATGATGCCCCCTTCCCAGACCCAAAGAGGTGGTGAACCATCAAAGGAGCCATAACCCTTTTCTTCCTACTTGACTAGACAAAACCTTTGAGACTAATGGGGGGGAAATTAATCCTCTGAAAAAAAGGTGTACAGGTTTTTCAAAGATGCATTTTCCTTTTTTGAATATGGCAATTTATTTTCTTTCAATGCTGAAATGAACCACGGGATTATATGACATGACAAAAGCATATCTTTAAAATGAAATATGCCAATTCATTCCTTTTAATATAATTTTATTAAAACTATTATCTTGACTTTTTTCAAGCTAATGTAGAAGTGCAAGCTTTTGGCTGAAGAAGTGCATTTAAATATCTGAATCTCCCTTCAGAAATAATTTCATATTTCTGCCCCTTTTGTGAAAAAGCAGTTATATTTCCTATCCCTGTGGTTCCAGTGAGACACTAAGATAAAGGTTAATTAATTAAATGTAATGTGGAGCCAATGTCCATTCCTTATGATTTTTATTAGGCCTGTACTCACTATTGGATCACTCTTGATTAAAATTTATGGACTTAAAATTAAAATGCTATTTGCAGCAAAACTCTTACAATAAATGTAAAGTATAAAAGCACCATCTTATCATCACCAGCATCATGGTTCAGGCATGGACCAGGATTGCATTGTGCTACACGCGCTACAGACACAGAACAAAAGGACAGTCTCTGTCCCAAGGAGTTTACAATCTAAGTAATCAACCATAGAAACCAAGCTATTTTTTCCTCTATATTGTTCTGACATGAGTACAGATATGCTCTGGTCTCAGCTAGGGTTGCCAACCCTCCAGGGTTGTCCTGGGGTCTCCAGAAATTAAAGATTAATCTTTAATTAAAAATGTCATGTGATGAAACCTCCAGGAATATGTCCAACCAAAATTGGTAACCCTAGTCTCAGTCTTCCTTGCAGAAAGCAGGCCCTTGGGGATATTCTTGATAAGCAATGTTTTTAAAGGACCAGTACTGCTCCCCTGAAGTCATCAACAGTTGTGCGACTGATGTCAATAACAACAGGAGCTGGCTACATGTTCGCTTGCAGCTCTTTGCGGAAGTAGATATTAACCACCTGCATTTTTTAAACTGGCTTTACAAGGACTCTGAGGTTAGATCAGGATTGCCTTCAGGGGTTGCTGATTTTTCAGCAAAAACAGTCTGGCATTCATAAACTGTTGATTTACATCATGTGTGGGTGCCAGAATTTCTGACGTTCCTTATACATCTAGGTTTTGAATCTGTTTCACACCAGAGTAACCCCCTTGATTTCAACTCCTGATTTACACTTGTGTAAGAGAGAGCAGAATCAGGCCCAATGTTATGTACTGTAACTTTTCTCTCTCTCTCTCTCTCTCTCTATAAATATATATAATGTGATACTCTGTTGTACCAAACTAGCCTTTTACACCCTTCCCCCTGAAAATTAAAGTGATCAGTTCTGACTTCACCAACATTACAAGAAAATGAACAGCTCAGTTAGGTTTAAATTATTTCAGCTCTGTCTGCAGCTATCTGGGTAGATCAGTCCAGGCCCGTATATAAATACATACATATTTTAATGCCCAATGCCTTCCACCTGTTCCTGGTTGGAATACTGAAATCTGCTTTCTTTTGCACATGCATTTTCATTAGCCGAGTGGGTGGTTTATCTTTTTTATCTCAAGTACAGATTCTAATTTAGAGTAGAATAAGCAAAAAATTAAACCTTAAGCAATCACCCTGTAGGAGATCCATTACACTTTCCCAAAAGACATGAAGTCATAACTACTTCAGGCAGAATGATGTGCAGTGAGCCCACTTTAACCTTCACAGCTCTGAAGGGACTCTGTATAAATTAGTAATAATCAGGGCACACGATAGACCAAATTCTGCCCCGCTATAAACAGCTGCAACTCCTCAGAAGATAATGGAATTGTGCCTCACAACACAAGAGATTAATTTGTATGTATGTATGTATAAAGAAGGGAAAGAAGATTCAAAATAACAGTGCTGTATTATTTAAATAACTGATATGCAGTTTGACTTCCTTATTTGTTCAAGTAAAGAATAAATATCTAGAAGCAGAAGCTCATCTAGTTAAATGGATGTTAGTAGTCTGCAGGAAGCGACTGAGTGGCTCTTATTACTGAAAGAGAATCATCATATGCCAAAGCACCAAGCACTTATGGTTCATCAGTATGTGTTTACTCAAACATTTTAAATAGTTCCCTGCTGTATTTTAATGAGTGCAGAGGCCACAGAGCATCAGTGAAGTTATAAATATGAGGCTTTATTAAAGACCCTGAGATGGAGAACTTAAAAGAACATGAAAAAAATCACTTTTTTTTACCACTATAATTACAAGAAATCCCTAAAATTACTCTAGTAGAAACTTAACAAGAAATAATATTCTTCTGTCTCTCCCCCGATCCCCTACACACACTTTGTTTATTTTGTGCACTTGTCATCCCTTTGCATACTGTCAGTTTCATAGTTTTGCTGACGGAAAGGTGCACGTGTCACCTAGACTAACATGATGACAATGACTCTCGTGGATTGCTGGTCTGGGGAGCTCACTCTGCTTCTGCAAAAGGGTCTTCTTCAGTAAGAGCAGCAGAAAAGCTTTGGTCAGAAGAGTCTCCTTTTCCTATGATCTCCACAAGGAGCTGGGGAATAACAGGAGCTGTAATAGCCTGCTGGATGAGCCCCCTTTCTTCACACATTAGAATCTTACATAGGACTAGAGAGAACGAGAAGCCTGGTGGGGCAGGGAATCCCCTCCATGGAGGCTGGGGAACAGGGCCGCCCAGAGGATTCAGGGGGCCTGGGGCAAAGCAATTTCGGGGGCCCTTTCCATAAAAAAAAGTTGCAATACTACAGAATACTATATTCTTGTGGGGGCCCTGCGGGGCCTGGGGCAAATTGCCTCACTTGCCCCCCACTCCAGGCGGCCCTGCTGGGGAATAACTAAAACCTGGAGAACCAAGGGAGAGTAGTTCTTTCCTCCTTAGCGCCCTGCACAGAACAGGGAAGCAATGGAAACCTGGAAAGTTTCCACCCCAGATCTCAGTAAGGGGCCAAAGGCCCATGGGGACAGGGTGATAGGAACAGTGAGGGGGATGATTCTTCCCTCACGGGAGTCCTCTACAAGTCCACGGAGGTGTTTGAAAGATAAGAGACTTTACCTCAACACTTGATGCTGCCTGCTGAAGAGACAAACAGGAAGATGCACAGAGGGAGAGGGCAGGGCCTGAGCACCTTTTGTGCTATTTCTCTCAGACTCGCCCTGTAGAAAAATACCCTCATGAAACAGAAAAACCCGTAAAACTTCTTTTGGAAAAGGAATTTTAAAATACAGATAGAATCTGGGGGTAGGGAACTGTGTACCAGGACGGGAAGTGGGGGAATGCAGCCTGAGAGAAGGTGTGATATTTTGTGTGTCCTTCACTGTGGGAAGGGAAGGGAATGACACAATTTAGGTGCTCTTCAAAATGTGCTCCACACTGCAGCCCCTAGCCTTCCCTGTAATAAACCTGTTCTAGCTAAAAATCACCCTACTGAGAGAATACATTGGGCACTGCTTCTACTCTCGCAATTCCTGATCTGATATGGGCAGGACTTAGCCCATACAGGACAAACAGAAACAGGGGACATCATGTATCAGAGGGGCAGCCGTGTTAGTCTGGATCTGTAAAAGCAGCGAAGAGTCCTGTGGCACCTTATAGATTAACAGACATATTGAAGCATGAGCTTTCGTGGGTGAATACCCACTTCGTCGGATGCATGCACCCACGAAAGCTCATGCTCCAATACGCTCCAATATGTCCAATATGCTCCAATATGTCTGTTAGTCTATAAGGGGACATCATGTCTTTTTATTATTATTACAACTAAACCATTATATCTGCAGTTATAGTGGCATACTGCTATAGTCACATGAAGTGTTGGAATGAGAAATCAGCATTCCATTTTCAAATGAACCTTGTCTCATGCCAAGGTCATTCTCATCATAAAAATGGGGCAAGGGTTTTCTGAAAGAAAAAATCCTAATGTCTATTCTGAAAGTTAAATAAAATCCAAATGAGTGTCTGTAATTTAAAGAGATGCTTTACAGGCAGAATAACAAAACATCTAATTTAAAACCTGCATTATTTTTGTATTTTTGGTTCTAATGCAGAAAATATACAGTAGCCAGCCCAGGGTCACAAAGGTGATGGGGAGATAACCGCAAAGAGTTCAATAGGACGGCAAAGACAATGAATGACTATGATCTAATTGTGTGAATAACTAAAAGAGACTATTTGTTAAAATCAAGTCTAGAATAGCTTCCCCCAGTAGCTTTTTCAACCTTCTGAAATAAAAAGTTGTCTGCAAAGCAGTCCAAGAACTTATTGGATGGTCTGTGCCCCGCTGTGTTATTTTCCCAAAATATATCTGGATAGTTGAAGTCCCCCATCATCACCAAATCTTGGGCTTTGGATGATTTTGTTAGTCGTTTAAAAAAAGCCTCATCCACCTCTTCCACCTGGTTAGGTGGTCTGTAGTAGACTCTTAGCATGACATCACCCTTGGTTTTTTACCCCTTTTAGCCTAACCCAGAGACTCTCAACACTTCCATCTCCTATGTCCATCTCCACCTCAGTTCAAGTGTGTACATTTTTAATACATAAGGCAACACCTCCTCCCTTTTCCTCCTGTCTATCTAAATGGAGAATAACTGACTAGGCAGTAGTACTGATGAAAAGGATCAGTTGGTTATAATGGGTCACAAATTGATGATGAGTCAACAATGTAATGCAGCTAAGAAAAAGGCTAATATTCTGGGGTGTATTAACAGGAGTGTTGTATGTAAGACACAGGAGGTAACTATGCCACTCTGTTTGGCCCTGGTTAGGCCTCACCCTGAGTACTGTGTCCATGATTAGGTGCCGTGATAAGAAAGATGTGTGTGGACAAAGTGGAGAGAGTCCAGAGGAGAGCAACAAAAATGAGAAAACCTGACCTGTGAGGAAAGGTTAAAGAAACCGAGGATGTTTAGTCTTGAGAAAAGAAGACTGAGGGGGGACCTGAAAACAGTCTTCAAATATGTTAAGGGCTGTTACAAAGAGGGTAGTGATCAATTGTTCTTCATGTCTACTGAAGGTAGGGTAAGTAGTAGTAAACTTAATCTGTAGCAAGGGAGATTTAGGTTAGATATTAGGGAAAACTTTCTAACTATAAAGATAGCTAAGCTCTGGAGCAGGCTTCCAAGGTGGAATCCCTATTTCTCGAGGTTTTTAAGTACAGGTTAGACAAACATCTTTTCAGGGATGGTCAAGGTATACTTAGTCCTGCCACAGTGCAGGGGGCTGGACAAGATGACCTCTTGACAACTCTTTCAGCCTGATATTTTTATGATTTAGAATCATGGCTCATATTTGTGTAGAGAAGGTAGAGCCAGACAAAAGCTTCAGCTGTTGACAGTGTGTGTCAAGGCAATGTCTAAGAGATTCAGAATAGGCCAGGCAATCACAAAAGGACAGAGGATGTACAATTAAATGATAACAAGTGGGTACTGATGACACTTTTGTCTCCTGCATTAATAAGCCTGGTAGAGTGTGTGGAGCTGATCCAGAGCAGGCAGAGTAGAACACTCCATAGGGAAAATTTGTATGATTATAATTACCTGGAACATAGCAAAGGTCACAGAATGATTTCCCTCAGCAGCCAAACTAATTAAATGGGTGAGCATGGCATGTGAACTGTCAACAGATAGTTACTCAATGTTGCATAAAAACAAAATATCCATAGAGATTAAGGCAGAAGAGCTGACAGATTTAGTACAGAGATCAAATGCCTGAGGAAACAGTAAATATGCCAATTAATGAGACAAAGTAACAAGTAGTTACAACACACTTGGCCCAAAAATCAAGAAACAAAGGAAATTATAGGAACAAAGGGGAAAGTTCCAAAACTGAATTATTGTTCCAGTTGTACTGGACTTTTTCCCTCTGTTAACAGTGTTAGTTTTCCTTTGAATTAAGTGTGGTAAATGGAAAGGAAATACAAGACAAGTCATTAGGCAAATACATAGACATGAATGCAGTTACCTCTTTCTCAGGGGTGGAGATTTATGGCCTGCAAACTGCATTGCTAACAAATAATAAACAATAATGATAATAAAAACTGAAGGAAGGGGGTCATAATAATAAAATAAGAAAAATGAACTCTTATGAAATTAGGACAAAAAAGGAGGCAGAGTGATTGATGCATCATGCAAAAGAAATTCTTGGCTAGATTTGTGGACAACAAAGCATAATCTTCTTAGGAGAATCAGTAACCTCCTTCCAAAACTAGCAATTGTGGTTTGCAAGGATGAATCTGGATGAGGACGACATCTGCAATTGGTAAATTGTGTGGGAAGAGACCCCCTCTTGCAGCACATTTTGGGTGAAGTTGGGTGCTTGCTGAGCACCAGTATCCTGGCTGGGTAACAAGCTTAACATACCAATAGGCAACTTAGAGAAACAAAGGGAAAATGAGGTTTATTATTATCTTTTAACACTTATACTGCAGTAATTCCCAGGACTAGCTGAGATAATCCTTGTGTGCAAAATGTATTAATCCTTTGAAAAATAAAATTAGTAAATACTTCTTTGTTTAGTGGAGTAAGGGCACTTGATAATGTTTATTTTAGTGTATAATTGCATGTTTTATTTAGAAATTTTAATATTGAGCCACTGTCTAGAAAAGTAAATAACCGCTCATAACTATGAAAATATGGGTATTTGATCTTTTCAAAGGAACTTTTAAAGACCTAAAAAGGGAATAATCTGCATCTTAGAATTTAAAGTTGGGGGAGGAGGGTAGCTATTCTGATAATGTGATTAGTGATGATTTGTTCTTTACAAGTCTCTAGTAACTTTAATAAGTTTGTAATTTTCCTCAAATTACCTAGCCCTCAAATTGGAAACCAATTTTACCACCTGTAGGCGACACTGGCAGTAACCTGTTAAATAATATTCACAATTGACAGAACCCATGACTCACCCAATAGTTCCCCAACTTCCAAAGGCAGCAAATATATCATTATTCAAAACATTGCCACCATGAGCAAGGGGCCAATGGTCCATCAGTTATAAGAACACACCACCCCACTGCACTAAAAATAAGATTGTTTGTTTCAAACAATCCCCTGTCCCCTCTCTTCCCCCCACAAAACAAACCCAAGATGGCTGGACCCATATCAGTTCTGAGCTCAGGTAGCTGCACAAAATACTTCAGGCATTTAGAGGAGAACCAAGAAATAGGACAATAATAACCCAATATCAGAACAATCATACCAGCTAAACAAACTAGCCTATTTCTCTTTTGACTTCTAAAAGTCCCTATAAAAATAATCTTCCTCTCCCTCCCATAAGTGTCTCAAAAACAGCTGAACTTTATACTTTACTAGGAGGACTATCTATTTATTATTTAATTGCATTCCTAAAACAAAAGGCACATATCTGAATAGCATGGTGCTTCTGACAAAAACAGAAAAATACCATACATCAAAAAATATCAGAGGAACAGAAATCATACAGCACACAGTACTAAACAACCAGGTAGTGCGCCTACACACAAAACCTGAATTCCCTACTTTCTCTAGTCATCATTGCTAAAAATAATATTATTTGTGTCTAGAAATCTTTGTGCATCTTAACAAAAGAAATAATGGCCTTATGGATGTTTTTGCTGGATGCACAATAAATATTGCATGTGAAAAATGAAGACCAGCGATGTACTGTATCACAGTGGTTCTCAAACTGTGGGTCGGGACCCCAAAGCGGGTCACAATCCCATTTTAATGAGCTTACCAGGGCTGGCGTTAGACTGGCTGGGGCCCGGGGCCAAAGCTGAAGCCTGAGCTCCACCATCCGGGGCTCAGGCTTTGGCCTCAGCCTGGGCAGTGGGGCTCAGGTTACAGGCCCCCTGCCCAGAGATGAAGCCCTTGGGCTTTGGCTTTTTGCTCCCCTGCCCAGGGTAGTGGAATTTGGGCTTTGCCCGCCACCCCCACCCCAGAGCAGCAGGGCTCGGGAAGGTTCAGGCTTCAGTTCCCCCTCTTGGGGCCGTGTAGTAATTTTTGTTGTCAGAAGGAGGTTGTGGTGCAATGAAGCTTGAGAATCACTCCTGTATCATATAAAACTATGCAATGTCAGGCCTGATCACATACCTGGATGAGAGACCTCAAAGAAAGACCAAGGAAACGCTAATATAGATTCAGTAGATGTGTGTTTTCCTTCTGAGTCAGTATTAAACTAGGTTTCAGAGTAGCAGCCGTGTTAGTCTGTATCCGCAAAAAGAACAGGAGTACTTGTGGCACCTTAGAGACTAACAAATTTATTTGAGCATAAGCTTTCATGTTGCATCCGATGAAGTGGGCTGTAGCCCATGAAAGCTTATGCTCAAATAAATTTGTTAGTCTCTAAGATGCCACAAGTACTCCTGTTCTTTTTGAGTATTAAACTAATGTCTCGGAATAGCATTAACAGCGCCTAGGCTGTTACATGGCCAGATAACATAACTTCAAGCACGTTAGTCTGCATCTTTACAGGGCTTTTTGATCATGTTAAGCTACCAAGACAGAAAAACATCCATTTTGCCAGTCAAGACAAGGCCTGTATGTCAATGGCAGAGCCAGACTAAGGTCTTCTGATTCTTACTCCACTGTCCCAACTTGAAAAACACTCTTTTCTTACTGGTTATCTCACATTTTCTTTCTATTTTTTGGGCAGCATCTCCCACTGTCTTCCAATACTGTGAAATGTGAGAAGGATATTTCTTAATATGTAAAAAATATCACATTTTAAGGGCAGCAAATGGGTTTTGTGATATTATTTTTGAGGCTCTCCTGTAACTGAGCATATGCTCAGGAAACATTGTTGTTGCTAAGGGTTTCAAGAATCACATCTATTTCACTGTTATTTTAAGCACCACCAGTGGTACACTCTGATCTGTAATTATGATTCAGTCATTAGGAAATAAATATTCAATATGCTGTAAATTCAGCTGATGTTCTGATATACTGAAACTACCCCATACTGGAGGATTAAAATGCAAATTTTGGCTTCTGCAGATATATATTATACACCAAAATTTACATTTTGATAGAGACAAAGAAGACTATTTTGGTGGTGGGAGTAAGGTGGGTGTGAGAAGATTGAGTAGATTTGAGCAAAATTAAGTGGTTTTGTTTCACAGAGGGATTGTGTAAATTCTTTGTGTGGCTTCATTTTGTATGCATCGATTATATGGGTTTCCACAGTGTCTAATTCCATAGTATCTAACATCACTTGGGTTTTACTTAACATTTGGGTTTCAAACATATAGGAAAACTTAAAGCAATACTCAGTCAAAACTTCTGAGATTTTTTTAATATTGGGCTGAAACCATGCAAACCACAAAATTTTAAATGATTTCCATGTGAGACCATAAACAGACCCAAGCCCTACAAAATGTTTGTGAACTTTGGCAAAATTCTCAACTAACCTGGTCCAAATGTTTGTAATGAAAACCAGGTGAGTTTTGCCAAGTTTCAAGTTTTGTTAGAAAAGTTTCCAATAGCTCTGATAAGAAACAATCAGCACATGATTGTTGATGCAATGATGCAAGAAGCTAATTTGATTCCTCCACGGAAATAGGTTTTTCAGGTCCACGCCTAGTTGAGTGACCCCACAGATCAGATTGTTTAGTTTATTTGTATTTATTAAGACTTTTTTTCCCAGTTGCATCTATTCAGTCCTCTGGGTACATTAAACATTTATAATACAAAAGTTAAAACATCTCAATTCTGTGGGCTGCATTGTGCAGGAGGTCAGACTAGATGATCATAATGGTCCCTTCTGACCTTAAAGTCTATGATTCTATGAACTTAACCATAAAAACAACAGGCATCCTAAGGAAAAAACCTCCCCAGTCTCCCACACCCTCTGCATTAATGATGAAAAACACAAGATTATTACAATGTTCCATTTAAACAATAGCTGAATGCTCTATTGGAGTGACAGGATTTTTGCCAAGTGCCTTCTGAAACACAAAGGGTTTCATTACATACTGAAGACAATCTATGAAAACAGCCCCCTCTTCCTGACAGCAAAGGTGTGCATCTGCTTCAGAATGAAAGGGACATGGTAGGGAAATGATAGGACACAATTCCCATCCTACTGATCTCTAATCCCATACTATAAACACAATGCAGAGTATGTCCAGCTATACAGGGTGAGCCAGACAATTGCTGAGAGATCCACATTGTCAGAGTGGCCTTGAATTCCTGGAGTGAACTACAGGAGGCACCATCCCTGTGGACATTTAAGCTATTTCATGTACCATGTTTTGATAACAACATGAGAGGGCACCATGCTTGTAAAACTCAATTGACTTTATTAAAAGAACTATTAATAGAGATGCAGCCAGCTTTCTAACCATGTGCACACAGACTGACTTCCTGGTACCTCCTCCAAAAACTCTTCCCCCTTTTGCAACTTGTGCTCCTCCCTCCAAGTTCCAGGCAGGTTGCTACATAATTCACCATGAATAATTTAGATGATCTCAAAGCACCACTGAGAGCAGCTTTACCAACTCAAGCAAGGATACTATGGTGCAAGTGAGGTGATTTATGCACTAATACTAGTTCTATCTTCACCCTGTGACAGGACTCACATATCAAATGGACACAATATCAAAATGGATCTGGGAGATCTCCTGAATTTAAAATCAGTGTCAACAACACAGCCATTTCAGCTCATCAGCACACTCAGTTCTTGTTGAGAGAAGTGCTCTGAGGTCGTCTGAGTTAATAAGAGCCCTCCAGCATCAACAAGCCCATATTCGTTGACCCGTGGAAAGTCAGGAGCCTCATCCAGTATCAAATCATGGATGGAAGAACTGGTCAGGAATTTTTTGACAAAATATTGTTCACTGTTTGCAGGAAAGGGCCAGTTTCAAGTAATTTTTCAAAGTTTAAAATTATCAAAATATTGTTTTGACCTTTTATAAATAATAAAAATCCAATTTTCTGGTTCAAAACAACTTTTCATTTCAAAATTTAAGTGAAACAGTTTAAAAATAAAAAATGATCAAAATCAAAACAAAACATTCAGAAATTATTAAAACAAATGTTTTAACTGACCCAAACTGATTATTTTCTTCAGATTTTTGAGAAATTTCAGATTTCTATTTCTCATCCTGACTTGGAACAGGAACATTTTGCGATACCTCAAAATTTCCTGGGTCATGAAACACATTTCCTGCCCAGCTCTAACAGATGGTAACGGTTTTATTATCTATCTTGAATTAAACAAGATGAATCTAAAAGTATGATCTCTTAAAAAGACCTCATCCTGCGCCCCTCTAAACACCCTATTCATAGCCAATGAGATAGAAATTAAATGTACATTTGTCTCACATCTTCCCCTTTGCCTTTATGTATCTAGTCTTTCCCTGCTCATCGGAACAGAGATCATAGGATTCAAGCCTCCATGAATATTCCCTTCCTCCCATTCAGTTGCCATACTCCCACCTAACAGCCATGTGAGCAAATTAAACACAGGTAAGGTAAAATCTGTAATTCTGACTTGTAAATTGCAGATTATCCCTTTATTGGCTTTCACTGTTTTTTTAACTGGAGATATAAATCCAAATTCATCCCAGAAGTAATACTACGGACATCACTGAAGTTACACCAGTGTTTAATTTGGCCCATAACAGTCCCTTCTGCATATGCACATTATAGAGACAGAGAGATTGATTTTTTTAAATGGGTGGAAATTGCCAAATATGTGCAGAATATTTATATGTCAAAGTTTTTATTAGAATTTAGCTAACTTCACTATTAAAAACAAGCTGAAAATTAAATGTAAAATATCCAGCTTGTCAAAAAGCATGCCTGAAAAAGATAAAAAACTTTGTAGGAAGGTTTAAACTCATACTGAAGTTAATCCAACAAACACACCAAACTGCATGCATCCCTTATTCCCCATTGCCACTTTAGCAGCTTTAAAAGCTCCATTTTTGCTTCAAACAGTTTTTTGATCATTGTGTTCAAAAGAGCTGTTTGAAGCAAAAGTGAAGCCTTTAAATCTCCTAAAACAGCCGCTTGGCTTTCTTCCTCTCGTTGACAAGATCTGGGACCATGTCTAGACTCTCAGGATTCCTGCAAGATGGATCTTATGGGGCCTGCATACCCACCATATTTTTGAGAACACCAGCACAGTAAAATGATGAATGGGTTGATATATTGTTGAACATACATAGTACAGTGAGCTGCTGACCCACATTATACCATTAGCTCACATAATCTGCTATCCTTCCTTCAGCAGAGGCCAGTGACACGGCCAAACAACATTAAACCAGGCAGATAACAATGCTTAACTTGACTAGAGGGGTCTCTTAGAAGTGAATGTTTCTATGTACCATAAACATGATTTTTAAATGACACAAATAAGTACTATGATGAAGCAGAGTTATGCTCAGTATGGACTACCACTTGCATCTGAACAGCTCAATTACTATTATCTCTTGTAGCCTAACAATTCAATTAGATGATCACCTCATCTCACAGAAAAACCTGTGGCCAGGAAATGGAAAGCTCCAAATATATTCCCTCACATAGATCTCCCTCACATCACCTTGTCAGAGGGCAGGACTTACCCTTCTCACAAGGAATGCACCAGGCAGCCTGTGGAATAAGCCCCCAAACCTGGTGAATCCATGGGAAACTGTGTGAAGCCACCTACACAATACAGAGAATATGCACCTCTTCATTGGCTCTGGTTTCTAATGGCCTGTCTCCCATACAGCGCGGCCAGAAAAAACTCCCTGCCACGACTATGCTTGGAACTCATGGAAAGGACAATATACTCTTGGGCTATATTATCTTTTTTGACAAATTTCTGTAGTACTGGAAGGGGGAAGAGATGATGTGTTCCCTTCCCCCATCCATAGCCCATACATTCCTCTCCCTTGCCCACTATCTCTCCTCTCTTCTTCCCCAACACAAGGCAAGAGTGATGATTCTTTTGCAGGTATGGGATGAGCCACCTCCTTCCATGTGCAGTGTCCATTCCATGCCTAGATCTAGGGGTGA
This sequence comes from Mauremys reevesii, assembly GCF_016161935.1. Taxonomy (NCBI): domain Eukaryota; kingdom Metazoa; phylum Chordata; order Testudines; family Geoemydidae; genus Mauremys; species Mauremys reevesii. The sequence continues at coordinate 32,312,318 of NC_052633.1, read as the reverse complement.
GACAGTCTGGGTTGGTATATTCTTGTCTAAAACTCATGCTTTGACAGTTTCATGCTACAAAGGAGCAAGTTCTCTTTGCTACCCTCAGAGAGAGCTATCACATTAAAAATCACTTGGTGTTCATTTTGTTAAATACTTCACCAGTCAGAACTGGAAGTCTTGTTAGGAAATGACTTTAATCAGTAATAATAATGAAATAAAGTGGTGTCTCTTTGCTTTTTAAAGCCTTTTTTGTGATTATTAAGGACAGACTGATAAGTGGCACGTTGAAAATGAAGTCCCTGTCGAATGATCAAAGGAAACTACTGTCTTTGACATTTAGTAAACTTGTGTTTGATCTTTAATAAAATAACTCATGAGCAAACAACTTTGCTTCACTAAAATTAAAGTATGTACTATTTTTGTCATAAATTCTCCATGCAGTTTGATTTCAATATATACCAGTGATCAATTAGTTAGATTTGTGGTGGGAGAGGGAATAACTTTGATAGACAATGACAGAATTCCCTTCCTTAAGGGCACAGAACAACATACATAAATAAAGCTGTATATTTGCAGTAGCCATGACTTTTGTGGCAAAAACATGTGATAGGTGTTTCCCTTCCCCTCCCTAATAAGTAGTCAAAGTCTTCATAACCCAGGTGTCTGCTGCAGAGATCCAGTAACAGGATCAGGACCCTAATGAACAAGATTTCACCATAAATATTTACAAATTAGGATATCTATGCCCCATATGTAAGGCCCATTCAATCATTCCATTGACTTCAGTGGGCACTGAATCAGGCCCAGTGTAGTTGAGTATGGCAGGGTCATCTGGGTTTTTGAATGGTTTAAAACTATTAGTTAATTATTACTATTATTACTGTGGTTGTTGCTGTTTAAAATATTTCTATTGGAACAAGATTCTCCCTTTGCTCCAGTAGTAGTGGAGTGCAGTTTGGAAGCAGAATGTCCTGAACTGTAAAATAGCAAGCTCTTCAAAGCATGGACCATGTCTCCAGATGTGTCTGTATAGTACACAGCAAGATTTACAGAAGTGCTGGACTTTTAGCACATGAATAGTTACAGTGACTTCAGGGGGATGACTCTCATGCTTACATTTTTGTACATGACTTGTCTTTGCACGACTGGAGCCTTGACTAGGACCTTTGGGTGCTATTGAAATAGAAATAATATTCCCAGAGTAATTGTGTGCTATTACTTTGAAAAAATAGTGTCTAAGTATATAGCCACTGGATATTTTTCTCCTTCCCATTTCCACCAAAACACACACCTATACCGCTCAGTGGTGCAGGGTAAAAGTTCAAGGGAAACGGCAAAAGCAACCTAGTTAAAATAATACACAGTAGAAAGGAAGATATAGATACAGATAAAAGAGGCAAATACTCCCATGTTCACTAGCTGGCTAACTTACTTAATGCAAAGAGTAATTACGATCCGTTTGAGCCCTCAGTCGTATTTTTGGTTTAGAAAAGGTTGTTTTAAAATTGAGTCTCAGTTTTCCAAAAACATATGATTTTTAAATAGCCATCACAGTAACAGAAAGTAAAAGTTATGTGATGTTAACTATTGGCTAAGGATGGGTTAAATATTTTTCAAACTGTATTTCAAAATGTGTCAAGAAGCATCAGGAGCAGTGGACACATACTTCTTCTGAAGGGATAAGTGTATAAATCTAAAGAAATAAAAATATTTGCATTATGAACTATCTTATGTTCTTATCATGTTCTGTGGCATAAAGTACTAAAAACAAATTTGCTGAAGTGGCTTGGAAAAAAATGTTACCAAATTCATTCCTGTGTCTTTTATTTTGAAAAACTGTCCTGAAAAATTAATAAATAGTTTTCACTAAGGAAGAGATTTTTTCTTCAAAAGGCTGAACAAGACACTAATTATTACTGCTGATGTGCTGATGCATTTCAGTACAATTTTGCAGTAAAATCATTGCCATCTCAGTGAGACTGTAGGAAGAATATAATGCATGTAATGTATATAGCAACTTAAACACATGAATAGGCTTTTATTTAAAATTATAATACTGAAATTAAAATGAATAAAGAAAAAATAGGAGATGCTAGAATTCAATAGGCTACTTGTGTAAATCTAGCTTCTGGTATTGTAAATTGTTAAAAATAAATGTTCTGCTGAAGAACTGCCAAATCAAAAATACTTAAAAGCAGTGCGTTGGTAATGAGGAATAGAACCATTAAGGATTAAAACACACCCAGGAGCTGTATAAATGTGTAAAACAAAAATCAATTAAATGAAGACTCCCCTATATCACCATACCATGATCTGCATGGAGCATCAAACAAGGTAAAATGTAAAATTAACATTATAAATTATATGCAAAACTGATTTCACATACTAACATTTACATAGTTTGCAATCAGGGATATTGTTTACTTGTGAGGGTAGTCCCACTGAAGTCAAATGAGACAGTTTTTTGGAGTGTCAGTTTTTTGGAGAAGTCCGTGAGAACAGACTAGGCTTTGACTGATCTGCATGGGTATTGGAGATCCCATAGCCACTTTTGTAAGAGTAGAGAGTTGTCTTGGTATCATTGGGCATAATTTTCCTTCTTCTATTATTACACATAATTGCTGCCTTTCAAACTAGAGGTAACTGCATTTCAGTGATGATACATATGTATATAGGGGCCAATTCTGCAAAACACTTGCTGCTGTAGGGGGTGGTAGCAAAATCAAGCAAAACCTGTTGAGCACAGGAAGAAGGCCATAGCAGTCATGTGGCACGTTCCTGCCTTCTCTGACATCCTATAGAATTCCCAGAACCCCAGACTACAGGGTTCAGGCTCTATAGGTGTGGAGGGGGTGAGCCAGAGTAGAAGTCAAGGAATGGCCATTCCGCAGCCTCTGGAGATTCCCCTAACTTGGTCAGCACTATCTGCAGCAGAGTCCTCCCTTCACACACTGAAACCGACTTGATGGGAGTTTCAGAACATTGGCCAGAAGGGAGCCAACGGAGCACGACTCTAGATAAATTCTTTTTATCATGGATGGAAGACTATAGCACAAAAGTCAAAGACCAAAGTGTTAAATGCCTTTCTTGTTTCAGTGTTCACCAAAAAAAAGTTAGCAGTGATCAGAAGACTAACCAAGAACAACAGTGTAAATGGGAAAAGATCTGAGGCTAAAATAAGGAATGAACAAAGTTAAGAATTACTCAGAAAAGTTAGATGTCTTCAAGTCAGCAGGTCTTGATGAAATACTTAAGGAACTGGCTGAAGAGACCTTTGAGCCATTAGCAATTATCTATGAGAACTCATGGAGCACGGGAGAGAACTCAGAGGAGTGGGAAAGGGCAAACATGGTACCTATCTTTAAAAGGGGAATAAGGACAACCCGGGAAATTATACACCTTAATTTTGGTACCGATAAAGATAATAAAGCAAATAATCAAACAATCAATTTGTAAGAAGATAATAAGGGATAAGTAACAGTCAACATGGATTTGTCAAGAACAAATCATGTCTAATCAACCTACTATCCTTCTTTGAGAGAGTAACAAATATTGTGGAGGGGGCAGAAAGTGGTAGATATGTTATATATCGATGTTAGTAAGGCTTTAGATACTGTCTCATAAACAAACTAGGGAATCTACTATAAGCTGGGTGCACAACTGGTTGGAAAAACCATTCCCAGAGAGCAGATATCAATGGTTCACAGTCAAGTTGGAATTGCATATCGAGTGGGGTCCTGCAGGGATTTGTCCTGGGTCCACTTCTAGTCAATATCCTCATAAACGATTTGGACAATGGTATAGAGCGTACATTTATAAAGTGTGTGGATGATACCAAGCTGGGAGAAGTTGCAAGCACTTGCAGGACAGGTTTAGAAGTCTAAATTATCTTGACAAACTGGAGAAATGGTCTGAAATCAACAGAATGAAATTCAATAAGGACAAATACAAAGTACTGTACTTAGGAAGGAACAATCCGTTGCACAAATACAAAATGGGAAATGATTTCTTAGGAAGGTACAGCAGAAAAGGATCTAGAGGTTATAGTGGATCACAAACTAAATATGAATCAATAATGTAACACTGTTGCAAAAAAAGCAATCATCATTCTGGGATGTATTAGCAGAGGTGTAAGCAAATCACAAGTAGTAATTTTTCCACGTCTACTCAGCACTGATAAGGTCTCAACTGTGTCCAGTTCTAGACAGAGTGATAAATTGTTCTCCTTATACATGGAGGGCAGAACAAGAAGCAATGGGCTTAAATTGCAGCAAGGGAGATTTAGGTTAGACATTAGGAAAAACTTCCTAATTGTCAGGGTATTAAGCCATGGAACAAATTACCTAGGGAGGGTGTGGAATCTCTGTCATTGGAGGTTTTTAAGAACAGGTTAGACAAACACCTATCAGGGATAGTCTAGATCAGAGGTGGGCAAACAATGACCTGCGGGACCCTCCTGCCTGGCCCCTGAGTTCCTGCCCCAGGAGGCTAACCCCCAGCCCCTCCCCTGCTGTTCCCCCTTCCCTGCAGCCTCAGCTCACCTCGCTGCTGGCGCAATGCTTTGGGCAGCGGGGCTGTGAGCGCCTGGGACAGTGCAGCTGCAGAGCCCAGCCTGACCCGGTGCTCTGTGCTGCGCAGTGTGGCTGTAGCGCTGCCAGCCACCGGCGCTCCGGGCAGCGCGCTAAGGGAGCAGGGGGGGTTGGATAGAGGGCAGAGGAGTTCGGGGTGGTGGTCGGGGGCAGGGGTGTGGATTGGGGTTGGGTGATCAGAGGGAGGAGAACAGGGAAGGTTGAATGGGGGCAGGGGTCCCAGGGGGGGCAGTCAGGAAGAAGGGGGGATTGGATGAGGTGGTGAAGGGCAGTCAGGGATAGGGGATCCAGGGGAAGTCAGGGGACAGGGAGTGGGGGGGTGGATGGGGCAGGGGTCCCGGGGGGCTGTCAGGAAACAGAGTGGGTTGGGTGGGATGGGAGTCCCGGGGTGGGCAGATGGGGGGGACCAGCCCACACCTCCCTCCCCTAACCGGCCCTCCATACAATTTCCAAAACCGGATGCAGCCCTCAGGCCAAAAAGTTTGCTTGCCCCGGTCTAGATAATACTTAGTTCTGCCTCAGTGCAGGGGACTGGGACTAGATAACCTATCAAGGTCCCTTCCAGTCCTACACTTCTGTTTTTCTGTGAAGGAGGGCACTCCTCTCAATGCATGTCTTATGAATGCCTAGAGCAAAGAACTCAGGACATACATGAGTTTGGGTCTCTTCCCCTATGTCTTCTGCAAAAGGTTTTAAACTTCATCTCTTGTGAGAATTGCTAATTGCAATTACTGCTAAAATTTTCTTAGCTAATCTGCACACATGGTGTTAAATCAGCTTGATTCTCAACCTACTCTTTAAAAACAAGCTGCTGCTATTTTTTGTGGGTCCCAATTATGCATGTGCTTCATGTTTGTGATGCGGGATTTCCAAAAGGTGGTGAGGTTTGTTTCAGAAATTGTATTTTTAGCTCAAAGTGTAATTTTGTCTTATATTGCTACCTGAAACAGGAAGATCTTCACTGAGCCAATTTAGTAAGCACAAACTGTAATTTAAAAGGATAAGATTAATCTCTTGATCCTTTTCATATGTGCAGCCAATTGGGATTTGTCTGGCTACATAGGCTTCACACCTATTTCAGCTAAATCGGCGATCAGAATTCAGAACCTAGCAGTCAAAGGCATCATAACTGATTTATGACAATGCCTAGAAGACTAGAGGATCAGAAACCAATGCATAGATTACACTGACTCATAAATGTCATTTTTGCATTTGTGACAGCTGATAACATTTTACTTAACTTTTTCAGATCACACAACAGAATAGAATTCACTTCTACAAACCAGAGATTGTGTAGTTACAGCATTTTCTGGAATGTGCCATGCCTCTCTGAGAAGACGAAAGCATGCTTCACAGAGGGCCTGATTCTCCACTCCAGTACACTGAATGCATGCAGCTAGATCACCACTAACTTCATTGGTGTTACATCAGCACAAAACTGGTATAATCAAGTGGAGGATCAGACTCCAAATTTCTTGCTAAGACATTCCATATGGGCTGTGTTATAAGAAAGCTAAGGCAATAATGTACCATCAAAAGGCCATGCAACATACCAAGAGAGGTGCCAACATTTACTCCAGGATAACTGATCACTGTGTATTCCACTGCACTTAATGCACTTAATGACACCAAAACAATGAGCATGTTAAAAAAGGCAATTTAGAAATTAGGAATACTTGAATCTTCCTAGGACTGATAAACTCACACGTGGATGTTCAGAAGTAGGTCAGAGGCAAAGCAAACACCTAGTTGTGTCTTGACCATTAAAGTTGATAATTTTCTACCAATTTTTAATAGGCATCAAGAGCCAGACTGGTATAAATCAGGAGTCAGTCCACTGGAGTCAATTTAGCTCCATATGCCATACTGTCAATTGAGAGTCAGCTGGTATAAAATCAATGCAACTCCATGTGCAATATTCATAGGGTAATTAATTTATAGAAGGTCTTAGATTTCAAATTTACATATTGGAAAGAAAAAACTAGTTCTGCATTAGTTTATATTACTATTAATAAGACTAATTCTGCAGTTTAATAGCACTATTCATGTAAATAGCTGCTGCTGAACTGCATGAGGCAGAATGAGAAGCAATTTCTTTTTATGTCAAAAGATAATGTAGAAAATAAGTTATTGAACAAGGTTTTACTAGTTGTTCCTTACTATGTTCCTATGGCAAAAATGCTCTCATTTTATCTGACAGGTTGATTGTCTTACTCAGTCCCTAAATCAGGGGTAGGCAACCTATGGCACGTGGGCCGAAGGCGGCACGCGAGCTGATTTTCAGTGGCACTCCCACTGCCTGGGTCCTGGCCACTGGTCCGGGGGGCTCTGCATTTTAATTTATTTTTAAATGAAGCTTCTTAAACATTTTAAAAACCTTATTTACTTTACATACAACAATAGTTTAGTTATATATTATAGACTTCTAGAAAGAGACCTTCTAAAAAGGTTAATATATTACTGGCACGCGAAACCTTAAATTAGAGTGAATAAATGAAGACTCAGCACAGCACTTCTGAAAGGTTGCGACCCCTGCCCTAAACGATGCACCTACAGCTCATACTGTAACATTCAGCAGAATCCCCTATTGATTTCAAAATTAACCAAATAACCAAGTGCATCTAGCTATATTTAAATTACTTGTGCAACTGTCTGTAATTATTTAGTCATTTTCACCACAAAATAAATGAAAGCACAAAAAGCATTTTCAATAGAAAAAACAGAATGGACCTTTAGGTACTCAGAGCTACACAAACCATTTTCAAAAACGTTTACTAAGCTTAAATGTTATTCTGAAGATCTGTGCATCTCTGGGTAGCTGAAGTATTCAACCTAATGTTTGTTCAACTTCCCCTTGTGCAGCCTTCTAAGGACTTGAAATCTGCCTGGAAACTTGACCCCTGGAAAGCTCTGCCTCTGGGATCCTGACTAACAGGTTTGTGGGATAATTATGCTTTTTTTGGTAATAGTTTTACTGAATAAACTGTTATCCTTCAGTCTCTGCAAAATCATCAAATTCATTACAAGTAGGAACTAGGTTAGGTTTGAATTGCAAATAGGAAACCTAGTGAAGGTCTTGATTCTATCTCATGAAGAAATTGCTTTTTAAATATTTCCTTTAAAATCTTGGATTGTGCGTGGGTTTAGAAATAGCCTTGTACGTTTAATAAATAGAAGATACACAGTCCAAATAATCCGTAAAAAGGATTTGCAAGAGGGATTAAAATAGTATAACTAGATAAAATGTGGCAGGCAAAACATTCCTCAAATAAACATTTTTCTTTCCCGTTGCTTTTCAAAATCCATTATACCAGACATTTATTATTGTGACCTTCATTTTTGACATCCTGTCTGAGTACTGTAATCACAGCTACATTGTTCACTTTATACTAAAGATTAATACAGCTCAGAGAAGAGGGGTGATAGTCCACCCAAGACAAAAACAAGCCAACAATGGACAATTTTAACACTGGGGTAATCCAAGTCTTGATTCAGGAAAGCGCTTAAGTATATGCTTAAAATTAACGCTTTCCTGAACAAGGGCCTTAGACAGGTACAAAGGAAAAACATACAAAAAACAGACGCTGGTTTAAAATTTGCAGCAAATCAGTATTTTTCAAACACCCTCCCGCCCCTAAAAAGCAGTTTTTAAGTGTTCTGTTATCAGTGGCCCATGACTCTCATCTTTAACACCAATATTTAAATTGTTATCTTCTCTCTGCAAATGTATTGCATTCCTCACTGGATAAACTGAGACTGAGAAAGAAAGTGAGCAAAATGCTGAATGTGGTTTTGCCTATAGGTCCTTCTCCAGCACAGGGCATAAGCATGCACTTTGCTTTAATGGAACTATTCAGGTTCTTATAGTTAGGCACCTGTTTGAAATTCTTTGCTGGATTGCGATCAGGATGAATAGTTCCCACTTAACACTCTACCTTTAATATTATATGATAGTTCACAGAAAAGCAAGTAAAATAATCAAGGGACTAGAGGGAAAGAGGTTCCTGGGGAAAGGTTACAAGAATGAAATATGGACAATTTGGCAACAGCCAAAATAGGGTAGAGCCTACAAGGATTTGAAAGGTAGTGATGAATTATTTAGGGTAAGACATGGAGATATAAACTAGGAGTGATGGGATAAAATTAAGAGAGGGAACATTTAGGCTGAATATCAGGTTAGGGTTTCCATCATTTTCCATGGGAGATTATTGCACAGCCTGTCACTTGTGACATTTAAAGTCTAGACTGGAGAAAACACTAGAAATTGTATGGTAGGGGACAATTCTGCACGGACAGAAAGATGAACTAAACAGCCTGTAATAGGACTTTTCCATGTCAAACCTATCTGATTTATAATCTCTTACAACTACAGGATTGATGAAGAGAGATGCTAATGGTACTATGGAAACTGTTGCTTCAACAGTGGCAATAATGGAACACACCTCACAAACTGTTTGTGAATCCCTAACCTTGTACTATATGTGAAAATTGTCAATGCATTTCTAAAGAGCTCTCTGTATAATAAATATTGTTCAACATGCTTTGTAGTGAAAGCATTTTTATATATGATAAGAGTACATAACAGCACATTATCCTTGGCTCAGAAAGAACTGCATTTTGCTTCTTTAAGTCATCACATCTGGGAGAAACTGAAAGTGCTGGGCCAGACACTTGGCAAGTGTAAATGTTCATACCTCCATTAACTTTAATGGAGCATCACCAATTTAAACCAACCAAGGATCTGGCCTATCACCATTAAGGGTATGTCTACACTACAGGAGTAGTTCGATTTAACTTAGGTCGAATTTGTGGATTCGACCTGATGAATTCGAATTTGTGTATCCACACTAAGGACACTAATTCGACTTTGTGAGTCCACACTAACGGGGCAAGCATCGACATTGGAAGCGGTGCATTCTGGGCAGCTATCCCACAGTTCCCGCAGTCCCCGCTTCCCATTGGAATGCTGGGTAGAGCCCCCAATGCCTTCTGGGGGAAAAATGTGTCGAGGGTGGTTTTGGGTAACTGTCATCATTCAACCGTCACTCCCGCCCTCTCTCCTTGAAAGCGCCGGCGGGAACTCTGTTCGCGCACTTTTCTGGTCAGTGACAGCGCGGACGCCACAGCACTGCGAGCATGGAGCCCGCTGCGATCATCGCTGCACTTATGGCCGTTGTCAACTCCTCGCACCTTATCGTCCACCTCTTCCACAGTCAGCTGCTGAGAAATTGGGCGAGGAGGCTCCGGCAGCGCGGTGATGACGTGAAGTGTGAGAGTGGCACAGACCTCTCACAAAGCACGGTACGCCGCGCCGTGGAGATTATGGTGGCAATGGGTCATGTTCATGCTATGGGACGGCGATTCTGGGCCCGGGAAACAAGCACGGACTGGGGACCGCATAGTGCTGCAGGTCTGGGATGAATCACAGTGGCTGCAAAACTTCAGGATGCGTAAGGGCACTTTCCTTGAACTGTGTGACTTGCTGGCCCCTGCCCTGAAGCGCCAGGACACCCGGATGCGAGCAGCCCTGACTGTGCAGAAGCGAGTGGCCATAGCCCTCTGGAAACTTGCAACGCCAGACAGCTACCGGTCAGTAGCGAACCACTTTGGCGTGGGCAAATCTACCGTGGGGGTTGCTGTGATGCAAGTAGCCCACGCAATCGTTGACCTACTGCTCTCAAAGGTGGTGACCCTGGGAAACGTCCAGGTCATCATAGATGGCTTCGCCGCGATGGGATTCCCAAACTGCAGTGGGGCTATAGATGGAACTCACATCCCTATCCTGGGACCGGCCCACCAGGACGCGCGTGTGTTCAGGAACTCTGGTCTGTTTAGACGCCTGCAGGAAGGTAGTTTCTTCCCGGACCACAAAGTAAGTGTTGGGGATGTGGAGATGCCTACAGTGATCCTCGGGGACCCAGCCTACCCGCTAATGCCCTGGCTCATGAAGCCCTATACAGGCACCCTGGACAGTGACAAGGAGCTCTTCAACTACTGGCTGAGCAAGTGAAGAATGGTGGTGGAGTGTGCTTTCGGACGTCTCAAGGGGAGATGGAGGAGCTTACTCACTCGCTCGGATCTCAGCGAAACCAATATCCCCATTGTTATTGCAGCTTGCTGTGTGCTCCACAATCTCTGTGAGAGCAAGGGGGAGACCTTTATGGCGGGATGGGAGGTTGAGGCAAATCGCCTGGCTGCTGATTACGCTCAGCCAGACACCCGTGCGATTAGAAGAGCCCAGCGGGAAGCGCTGTGCATCCGGGAGGCTTTGAAAGCTAGGTTCCTCAGAGAGCAGGGTAACCTATGACTGTCCAGTCTCTTTACAGAGAAGCTGAACCTGCCCCTGTTTCAGTTACTATTGTCTTTTTTCAGCGGTTACATACCCCGTTCACCAGGTTTCCCCCCTTCCAACAGACGTTTAAAAATAAAGTTATTGGAACATTTTTAATTAACAAAGTTTTCTTTACTAACGAATTCTCGTTCAAGGGTTACAACAGGGACGCAGACTGTGGTGGGTACGGTGTGCAGTGATGTACAGACCGCTTCTACACTCGAGGACTAACAGGCTCCTGCTCCTACAGCGGTCTCTGGGGGGAGGAAGGTTAGCAGAGGGTGTGCAGGAAGGGGTGGGTTTGCAGGAAGGGGTGAGGGGTGTGTGGGAAGGGTGAGTAGGTGTGGGGGGATGATGGCTCTGGCTGGGGCTCAGGGCATCGGAGAGGTTCATGGCTAGGGTGGAAGGGCATGGTAAGGGCAGCCTGCCTTGCCATTTGTGGATGCCAGGCGCTCGGACCCTGGGGCAACATACACCTCCCAGACTGACTTGGGGAAGCAGACACCTCGCAGAGTGACCCGGGTGCCTAGTGACTGCACTCTGTGTGTGACCTGCTGTTGATCCTGCCCCCATGTCTGTACCCTGTTAATGGTGGCTGTCCTATGCAATTAAGAAACCCCTCCCCCCCCTTCACACAAAGTCTTCTGCAAAGAAACATGACGGAAACAGTAATGAACAGCAAACTGTTTTTAATACTCAACTACACAGTTGGGGGATGAAACTGGGATTTGGGATCGGGTGAGCCAGGAAGGTAAGCAATTCTCATACTTTAGGGAATGAGAGCTGTTTGGTACATGAGCGCTCTGCTGGGGTGCAGTGACAGTTTTCACGGCCCCTGGCGCCACTCCTTCTGGTTACTTTGGGTGATGGGAGGTATGGGACTTTGTGGCGGGGGAGGGCGGTTGCAGATACAGTTCAGGGGGGCTCTCTGCTCCTGCCTGCGGTCCTGCAGAACATCCACAAGGCGCCGGAGCATGTCCGTTTGCTCCCTCATTAGTCCAAGCAGCGTTTGAGTCGCCTGCTGGTCTTCCTGCCGCCACCTGTCCTCCCGTTCGCTGTGTGAGCACTGCTGCTGAGAGAGGGTCTCCCTCCACTGGCTCTGCTGGGCCGCCTCGGCTCTGGAGCAGGCCATCAGTTCAGCGAACATCTCGTCCCGAGTCTTTTTCTTTCGCCGCCTAATCTGCGCCAGCCTCTGTGAGGGGGATGCCGGGGTAGTTTGGGAAAGAGCCGCAGCTGTGTGATGGGAAAAAGGAAGTGATTTCCTTCCAAAGATACATGTTTGCGAACACTGAACACAGTCTACTCAGTTTCTGTGAACAAGACCATACAGGGCACCTAATCTCATGTGCTCTCAGGACAAGTTCGAATTTTCGGCATTCGCTTTCATTGCCTTGGGTCTTGCACTGGAGATCGGACAAGCGGGGCAGGACAGCAGAATCCGTGTAGCAGCCAGGCCTGGTAAGCCGTAAACTTTAGGCTGCTTAACAGTTAATGGATAGCAGGGCCCTCCTGCTGCAGGCAATCTGGAAAGCATAAAGTCTGACCCTGTTCCAGCCCCTCGCGGCTGTCCCCGGGAAAGATCCCTGTATGCTTTTCCTCTGCAGCCTACAACACATGGCTGTTAAACGACGGTCATTGTTATGCAAAGGAAAAGTCAAGCATTCACAATAGTAACATTAAAGTAATTCCCCTAATTAGATGCAGCAGTCACCGAGCAAGATCACCCTGAGGCGGGTCTCCAGGAGAAACAGAGAGCGAATGCTGCATGAATCCCTGCACAGACCAGGGCCCTATGCTGCCATGCTGGTCGAGGCGATGCTCCCATTATACCTCCTGATGGCCTGGCGCGGAAGAGTGTGCTTCCACGGAGCACCCAACAAGGCACCTCTCCCCAGGAACCTCCTGCGGAGGCTTTTCGAGTTCCTGTCAGAGAGCTTCGTAGAACTGTCCCAGGAGGATTACTGTTCGATCCCTATATGCATAGACCTTCTTTTTATATAGTTTTTATTCCTGTTTTGTTAAAAAATAAATGTTTACATCTTTATAGCACTTACCGACTGATCCTTCCCCTGATTCGGAGTCCGGGTTAACGGCCGGGGAGGGTTGGTAGGGGATCTCTGTGAGGCTGATGAAGAGATCCTGGCTGTCGGGGAAAGCAGTATTGTAAGCGCTGTCACCTGCCTCGTCCTCCACAAACCCTTCCTCATCTTCCCCATCGGCGAACATCGGCGAGAAACTGCCCCTCGACACTATCCCATCCTCAGAGTCCACGGTCACTGGTGGGGCAGTGGTGGCAGACCCACCGAGAATGGACTGCAGTGCCTCGTAGAAGCGGCATGTCTGGGGCTGGGCTCCGGAGCGTCCGTTTGCCGCTTTGATTTTTTGGTAGCCTTGTCTCAGGTCCTTGATTTTCACGCGGCACTGCGTTGCATCCCGGCTGTATCCTCTGAGTGCCATGGCTTTGGAGACCTTCTCGTAGGTCTTTGCATTCCATTTTTTGGAGCGCAGCTCCGAAAGCACAGACTCATCGCCCCACACAGCGATCAGATCCAAGACTTCCCGGTCAGTCTATGCTGGGGCCCTCTTTCTACTCTGAGATTGCATGGACTCCTCTGCTGGAGAGCTCTGTATCGCTGCCAGTGCTGCTGAGCTCGCCACGACGTCCACACAGGAAATGAGATTCAAACTGGCCAGACAGGAAAAGGAATTCAAATTTTCCCGGTGCTTTTCCTGTATGGCTGATCAGAACATCTGAGCTCGGACTGCTGTCCAGAGCGTCAACAGAGTGGTGCACTGTGGGATAGCTCCCGGAGCTAGTAAGTTCGATTTGCATCCACACCTAGCCTAATTCGACATAGCCATGTCGAATTTAGCGCTACTCCCCTCGTCGGGGTGGAGTACCGAATTCGAACTAAAGAGCCCTCTAGGTCAAATTAAATGGCTTCCTGGTGTGGACGGGTGCACGGTTAATTCGAATTAACGCTGCTAAATTCGAATTAAAGTCCTAGTGTGGACCAGGCCTAAGTTTCCTTAGCAGCACTGAAATACTACAATATTAGGCAATTGAAAAGTCCCAAATAAATGAAAGGACTGGGAAAGAGTTGGTATATGGCTGAAAGGTCAGTATTGAATTGCTTTCCAGCACTGAAAGTAAATGTTAGGATTATCATAAGAACAGGACTCAAGATATCATTGCATTGATTAACCCAGTCACTCTTCGTTGTGCTACTTTTCATTTGTATACAGTACTTTAAGAACCTGGTTCTTCGCTTTCATAGACTAGGTGTAAACTGATGTAATTCCACTGAAGTCAATGGTGTGTCAATCTAAAACTACTTTTCCCAGGTAGGAACTGGACCTTCAACCCATATAAAGCACTTACATCCCATTTACTCGATCCTTATACAGACAAAACTCTCCGTGAAATCAGTGGGAGCATTACCTGAATAGGGAGTGCAAAACTAGGTCTTTAGCATTGACTTTAATAAGCATGTACTTGTGAAAGAGAGTTAGCATAATTCATTTGTACAGTAAATTTATATTATAGGACTATAAAAGTATTTTAATTCCTTTAAAGATATTGCAGTGTGTTTCTGATTTGAACTGTATGAACAGGGCCAGATTTAGGTGTGGCATAAATGGTGGTATAAGTTATACATAGGCAAACTGGTTGTCCTATTCTCTCCTCTATTACACAGGCTCAATTCCTATTTAAATGAATGTGAATTGCAGCTGTGCTGCACAGGGGGAACTGGACCTCTACATTAGTATACATGGGCCAGGGCAGCTAAACCAGCATCTGGAAATGTTAATTACACCCCTGGGAGTTTTACCATTGATATCAATGGATCTAGGATTTCAACCCTGTATTCCTGCTGCTGTCCTCCTTGGGTTCCTGCTGGAGAGTCACCTTTAACCCCCACTGGAACTGCATCGGACCCCCAGTAACAGGAGCCTCTACAGCTGCACAACCAGCCTGCCTATGGTGCATCCACTTTTTCTGCCACATCGGCCCCTACACATCCCATTCTTGGTGTAACAGAGATTCCAGCTCCTTTGTACCATCACAACTATCTAGCCATCTAGGTGTTATATGGCTCCCACTACCATAGTATCTGAGTCCCTCCCAAGTATTTCAAAATAGAAATAACGGCAGTGATATCTCACTCTCTATTTCTCAGACTTGAGGTGAAATAACTTGTTCAGTACGTAGGTTTTTGCTAGTTTGTTTTGGTTTTTTTATGATTGTCTAGATACATATGCATGTGTGTTGTGTAAGTATGCGTGTGCACATGTGCACGAAATAAACAATAAAGCTAAATCAAAATTTGCATTTAGCTGTGTGGTCATTTTTCTGAATACCAGGAGTGAGTTCCATAGGGATGGTTCAGTACATTTGAGGATAACAAAGCATCATACAAGTATATATTTACTTCCATATGACATTGTTTGACAGGGATGGTTCTCCTTCATCTCCAATAGCACAACTAATCACACAGGATCAAATATTCAGATCACTTCAAGTACATATGTAAAAAAAAAAAAAGGATAATTTTATCCTGTTCCATATACCTAATCTGAGACTATAGAAATGTATAATGATTAATCTGCACTGAGTGAGCAGTAAATATAGAGAATCAGAACCTCATGAGTATTATTATATGGACCTCAGTTCACTTGTTTGATATTAACCTGCCTGAATGCACAGAGTGAAGCCATGGGGGAGGAGAGGGGAGGGAACAAAGAAGAAACAAAACAATAGCAAAAATAAGGGTACAGTCCGAAGAATACCAAGAATCCTTATTGGAACAAGGTGGGAAGCTATGAATTGGAGAATGCCCCAGCTTGATTCCAGCCAGGCTGGCAAGCCTCACTTTCCCCAAGCCTGAGCCCAGGGTCAAAAGGAATACTAAACCATTACAGGACTGCAGACTGGAAAAGGGAGGTGGGCTGTGTGAGTTGCTGGGGGCTGTCCAGGAAGTGTCAATGAGTGCTGACAGGGATAAAAGAAACAAAAAGAGAGAGACATGCCTCAGCAGGGAACTCTGCTTCTCTCTAGCTAGAGAAGGAGGTAACTGGGCTGAATGGATCTTACCAAAGCTTTCCAGGGAAGATTAAGGATTAGGTAGGGGAATTGTGTGTCTAACCCTTTATTGTTTTAACCATCGTCTCTGATTGCTATGTACCGTGGGGTTGAATGAATACATAATGCTTTGTTTTGAAGAAGCTGTTTTTGAGTCATTTTAATCAGCTGCTGTCACAGGCTCCCAGAGGAAAAGTGCTTGCAGGTACCAAACACAGTTACCCCCACACATCCAGTGAACATGTGGGAGGACTGCTTTTGTTCCATTCTGAGAGAGGTAAAGGTAGCAAACCTGTCCCCAGAGAGATGCATTTGAGAGGGACTAAAAGATGCAGCTTGCCCTGTAGCTGTGACACACTGTATTAATTTATGCAAATTAATAGTATCAAAACTAAAGATGTGTGAGAACTGCAAAATTCAGATTTGGATCTCATATCCCTAAAAGCAGAGGGGTGTCTGAGCTGTAGTTTTGATTCAGCCCATCACGGGCCATGGGATCAGCTGTGTAATTCAGATAAGGGTTCAGATTCTGAAACCCTAGTACAATCCAAAATTTAGAGTTATTTGGCATTGGGGTTTGGGCCCCATCTCAAATTATGATCATACATGTATGATACATGGTTTTCAGCGTTTCCCAAGACTGAAGTGGGATCAGTTGTTGCTTAGTCCATAGCAGAAAATAACTAAAACCAGAGTCATTAATGGATAGTCAAAACCTTAAAAAAATCTTCAACATTTATAGAAATGCTATAAACTTTTAACAGAATTTCTGTAGTTATGAACAAAATGGCTGCCAATTGGCTGAAGCCCCAAAATCTTTTTCTCTGCAGCTGTCAGAATGTAGCTATGTGAGCAACTGTGACGCTACCATCAGACAAAATGATGTCTTCAGTCCATTAACAGAACAGAACATCATCATAACATTCCATAAGTTTGGCATATTTTCTTATTTACTAAATAATATTGATAATAATAAATGCTTTGCTTTTTAGTATTTATCTAGCAGACAAGACACCATTGTATTGTTACATTGTTCTTTTCCATTGTTTTTGTTTATTAATTTGATGTTGATCACTGAACTTTGGAAAAAGTATATTCTAGCTAACAGCCTGAAGTTAGCCATTTTGGATTAAGATTTAAACTAGATGCATAAACAATGACTTCAAAATAATAATCAGAGTACATGAAAAGCTTAGGAAACAGTTTATGTACTGGGTAAATTTTGAAAGCCAGTGTAAACAGCAGATACTCTATGGCAAAGCTACTTTAAATTACTCAATGAGCTAACCTCAGATGACAATCTGATTCACTGTGGATACTGCTGTAATGTTTAAAAGTCAAAGAGATGCAGGAATTGGCATGCCTTTTTAAAAAGCCTAATATAGGTCATATAACAAGTGAGTTGTTACAGGATTTTATCCTGATTCAACTTCTTTTGCTTTCCTTTTGTGAAAAATTTTTTTTAGTCTGCATCCAATGACAAAATATCAGCAACATTTAAGCATCATCATAATGAATTGTACCAAGTTATTTCTGTATAATGACTTTTAAAAAATTAAATACTGAATTGTGATTAAATTTGTCATTTACAGGATGAAGCAGCTGTGGAAGACAATACAAATTGAAGCTACATGGGAAAGGGAGGGGGTAAAACACTTACAAGCCCCGAATTCTCCATAGCGTTAAGCCTTGCTGTATACCCCTTTCTTTTAGGCTATCATGTCTGAGGTTCCGTGTCCATTGATCACTCTTGCCTATCTCACCTTAACTACTTATGTACCTTGAGTCTTAATCAAGTTCATTCATGCTCCTGATTGTACAGTTATATCTTTATTCAACACCAGTGCCTCTACGCTGGCCCACACAACGTCTCTGCAGGAACAAAATCGTACAGCATTACATCATCAATTGTCCAAAGGGTTTCTGCCATGTATAAATGAACATATAGGAAAACTAAGCAATTTTGCACCACAGACATTTTTTTAAAGCCTTTGGATTAATTGGTGGTGCTAACTAAACATCACATTTGCACAATGTCTCACACTATCTGAGTGTGTGGCCTGGAAACAGTCAGTAGTGTAAGTCATTCACACAACAGTGGGCTACCTTGATTTTGTTCTAGCAGTACACTATGAGACTGTTTTTTCCTTCAACACTCAGTACATTTGGGGATAAGAATACATCACACAGCTACATTTTTCTCTGTTCCAATTGTTTACCCTCATGTACTTCTGCAATTCACCTTACAGTACACGATTTGTTATATAATTTACAGGTAAACCTCTAATTAACAGGAATCTTTGCTATTCTTTAAACCTAGTATGAGAATATTTCACTGGATTATGAATGATGCTCACGCTGAGCTATAAATGCTACAGTATACAGCAGTATGCATGCACGTTAATAATTTCGTTTAATTAGAGATGGGTCTCAGCTGCAAAATCAGATCTGGATTTCAAACTTCTAAAGGTGCAAAGATTTGGCTTTGATTTAACCCATCATAGTTATGGAGAAGCCTGCTGTGTATTGCAGATATAGAAGCAGGGTTAAATTCTGAAACCTTCCCTCTCCCCAAAATTTTAAGTTGTCTAGAGCCAGAATTTGGGAATTAATGATTATGATGAATCAGTTAAGTCAACATTGCAAAGATTAAAAGGTCCTATGAGGCCCCAGGTTAATGTTTTTGTTTTTTAACAGTTAAATTATTTATCATTAGAGAGTAAACAAAAACCAAAACCCAGAAGTTTGTTTGGAAGATCACATAGTAGCTGTGTGACATTTGGAAGTTAGGTCAGTTACAAAAGGAAATACTGAGTTTCTAATAGAGCTGGTAGGGAATTTTCCAAAGAAACCATTTATCTTCCCAAAATGCTGATTTGTCCAAAAAACAAAACTTTTTGTGGGAATGTATCAGTTTTCTAGATTAAATGTTCCAGGGCAAACATGGAATTCCTGTTGGGGGAGGCCAGGGGACAGACAGAGACAGATTCTAGAATAGCCAGTGTTTATGGCATTTACCTGGGATATGGCAGACCCAGGTTCAAGTCCTTGCTCTACTGGATTATCTTTCTGGCTCCCTGAATATTTAATAATTCACTGATTTAGAGCAGGGAGGTGAACCTAGGGCTCCTATATCTCAGGTGAGAGTACTGGCTGTTCTGTAGGATCTCTTGTTTCATTGAGAAAATGTTTGAAAGGTCCTAGGTTCATTCTGAAGTGGAATGAAAACAAATTCCCACACTTTGAAATTTTTTGTGAACCAGAATTTTTGTTTTCTAGCCAACCCTCGTTTCTAACACAGCCTGGATGATTTAACTTCATTGAAAGAATATCATGCAGAAAAATCAAAGTTGTCATAAAAAGGCAGTGACATCATAGAAATGTAGTGCTCAGGAAGTCATCAAATCCAGCCCTCTTTGCTGAGGCAGAACCAAATATACCCAGACCACCTTGGACAAGTGTTCATCTACCCTATTCTTAAAACCCTTCAATGATGGGGACTCCATAATCTCTCTTGGGAGCCTAATCCAGTGCTTAACTATCCTATAGTTAGAACGTTTTTCCTAATATCTATGCTAAATCTCTCTTGCTGCAGATTAAGCCCTTTACTTCTTGTCCTACCTTCAGTGGACATGGAGAACAATTGATCACTGTCCTCTTTATAACAGCCCTTAACATATTTGAAGGCTTATCAGGTACCCCCACTCCCCAGTCTTCTTCTCTCAAGAGTAACCATGCCCAGGGTTTTGCTTTTTAGACTTTCCTCATAGGTCAGGTTATCTAAACCTTTTTCATTTTTGGTTGTTCTCCTATGGACTCTCTCCAGTGTGTGCACAAGTTTCCTAAAATGTGGTGCCCAGAACTGGACATAGCTAGGGTCTCAGTGTCAAGGACAGCAGGACAACTACTGTCTTACACAAGGCAATCCTCTTAGTGCACCCCAGACTGATATTAGTCTTTTTGCAACTGCATTACATTGTTCCATAAAATTATTTGCACCTGCAATTTTGCTGACACAAAACCTTGAGGCAAGATGGAACCCTTTAAAAAATCAAACCCTGTAAATTTGTAAGAACTGTGAGTGCAAAATATTAGTAGGGTGAGTAACACTTTTACTTAACAAGCTCTTTTGTACAGCCGATACCAGCTGTATAAGTAGCTATGGTACAAGCCCCATGTCAGCAGACTTGAACCCTGAAATTAGAGCTGAAGGACTAGAGGTAATAATATAAGAATCTTGTATATATGATTGAAATAAAACATTGACTGGACTATTGACATTTTGTTATATAATTTTCTGTGTCTCTGAAATTATTGAGTTAATTCCAACCTTTAAAGAGAAATACATGAATTCCTCTTCCCTCTGCTTTATTCCTTAGAACCAGGGTGGTCATTGTGGGTGGCCAGTTCTTGTTCCAATGTAGTTATTTTTTGCAGTAACCCCTGGTCTTCTGAACTCTAGGACAGAGCAATAATATCCCCAAGAATAAGTGAGTTAAGCCTCAGTTCAGAGGTTGGAAGCTAATCTCCCAGTGGGCCTAACCTTTCAAGAACAGTGTCTACTTTTTGCAGCTGCCATCAGCTGAGGTACAAATGAAAGAATGTAAATTCTAACTTCTCAATTTAAAGGCGCAAACTCTAGGCCCTAAACCTACAATGATATCTGCTGTCACAGGCAGACTCTTGACCCATGTGGATTGGTGCCTTGAAGAGGAGAGAGATCTTGGTTAAATACCCGTATAGGCTGATTTGAATTATATACTGTACACTCCAAGCTCCAGGATCAGGCCCCAAATCTGGGGAACTAAATTTATAGAAACCCTGCCTTGATTTTGCTACAGAATTATTGTAATGCCATAAATGAAGCCAAGAGGAAAACATGTTATCTTTCACAAAAGGAGTAAGGGACTGATTGATCCTGCAAGGCTTCAAGGCACATCTAATGAAAGTAATCAATATATTCCTTTCACTGAATGGGTAAAATTAATAGTATCTTACGACTATTGAGTTCTTCTATAATATCCTTTACAACACTCAATTCTACACGTGAAAGGCCTGCTCTCTCCTTTAAATATTAACATGGTATTTTCTTTCAATCCTTCTGCCCCCTCCAATATTTTCTTGCAGTGAATAATCACTTTCAAGATTTTGAGTTGTCTTTTTAAATCACTTCCCCAACCCCACTTTTTTTAAACTCTGGCATTATTCCAAAATATATTGACTCATAAATCATATTTATGCAGAAAAATCTTTAAACAGTATTTTGCAGACCTACATCAGTCGGTGAACATGGAAACTTTTCAGTTATAAATAGGATTATAGGAACTTTAGAAAAGTAATTTAAGAGGTTTTCCAGACCTTTCAGTGTTTTGAGGTTTTTTGTAAAAAAAAACCATATAAATATATCAAGATTATCCTATCCACACTTCCTATGGAATCTCTTTAATATATTAGTCATTGTATAGAAACAAATGCTCATTTTTTACAGTATAAACACTGTTGTACTTTATAACATCTTTTTTTAGTATATTTCCATTGTTATTAATAAAATTACATGTATGTAGCCTTTGTACTGCAGGATCCGAGGGTTTGATCCTCTTACTGATTGGAATTTTCTCACAGATTTCAATGAGAGCAGGATTGGGTTCACAATGATGGTTATAAATTTTTTGATTTAGCTGCTAACCTTAATGACCATTCTAAATCTAGAAACGAGAATGCCCATATGTTTAACTCTCTTCTCAATAATTGTATTACACTAATTTGTCACAGTAGTTTGTTCTCATTGTCCGTTTTATGCTTAGGTGAGATACAATATCATTATTAACATTTGTATATAGTGCCACAGGTATGCATGGCCCTGTATGTAGTGAGTAAAGGCTCAGGGTTTAACTCTCTGTTGCCTTGTACCTCACCATGACTTACATCAGTAGAAGGTGAATTCAATTTGGGTGCATAATGCTACTAGAATGGAAGCATTTTACACCCACTTTCTAGGTGTCTACAGCAACTGCCGTGCAGTGGAGAATTAGGCCCAAAGAACTTGATCCTCAACTGCATCAAGCTCTTAAGCCATGTTTCCAATAGAGATTTTTGTGCCAGCTTAGATCATTAGAGCACAGTATCCTCCAGCCCTCCTCTGTTTGGGCCACATAGGTAGACCCTAGCTCAGTGGTCCCCAACCTTTTCATCTGACGCCTGCCAGACGAAGGACCGTGGCGGCGGTCGAGCATCCACTGAAATGCCGCTGAATTTCGGTGGCATTTTGGCGGTGGCGACGCCTCTCGATGACGTCGCTTGTCGGCGGCAAGCGGTGTCATCGAGAGGCATCGCCGCTGAAATGCCACCGAATTTCGGTGGCATTTCGACGGATGTTTGACCGCCAGCCAGGACGCGGGCGCATTTAGATGGGGCACCGCGTTGGGGACCCCTGCCCTAGCTTAATCTAGAATGCTTCCTCCATCAGCAGCACATCGAGGGACATTTTAAAATCTTTTTGCTCTGCTCCATCAGTGCATTTGTTTATGCCAAGGATCTGGTCCCTGGTCCTTGCTGTGAAGGGTTTACAATCCAACTGGATCCTGACCAGACAGGCCAGGTCACTGGAACAGATGACACTAGGTAAAGGAGGTGAAGAGAGGGAGAAGGGAATACAAAGTACAACATTGTGGGACTACTCGTTCGGATAGTAGGCGTCAAGTTATTTCCTAGTTTTTGTTGTCCATATTTTATTTGAAGGTATTGGCTAGATCTGTGGTGCAAAGGGAAGGAGGCAGAGTGGGCATGAGAGAGTTTAAGGTGGAAAAAAAGCAATAAGGGTTACATGCACAGAAGTCTATAATGGCAGAGAAATAAAGCTACTTAGCAAGATTCCATTGAGGGTACCATATTAGATTAAGGCTGCATTTATATACAGTTCATCCAACGAAGTGGGTATTCACCCATGAAAGCTCATGCTCCAATACATCTGTTAGTCTATAAGGGGCCACAGGACTCTTTGCTGCTTTTAAAAAAATTAATAGAGATTTTAATAAATGGTTAATGAATCGTTAGGGTCCAACAGGTTGCTTATAATCTTTATGTCCTTTCTAAGCTAGAACCAGCTAAAGAAAGGGTAACGCAGACACACACACACTCACTCCATATTGCTTCTGTTACTGTTCCTGCTTCTACTAGAGTCAACAGCAAAAGCCCCCTATTCACATCAATGAGTACAAAATTAGGTCCATAACTATCACCCCTCTATAATGCCACATACAGTTGTCTTGTGCTCTTGGTCCAAACCTCATTTAAGTTAATAGGAGTCTTTCCATTGACTGTAAGCTCTAAAAGGCTAACTCCATTCTCAGAGATAATTGCTCAAATCCTGGCTGACTTCAGCAGAAATTGTGTATATCTGAGGGGAGAATTTGCCTAACTCAAACTCTTGTTTAAAACCAGCTCTACAAGTACATGACTTTAGGCCCCCATCCAACAAAGCACTTAAACATGTGCTCAGTGTCAAGCATGTAAGTAGCCCCCTATTGTAATCAATGGGATTATTCATGTGCTTAAAACTAGGCATGTGATTAAATGCTTTACTGGGTGTTTTTAGGAAAGGGGTTTATTGTTCCTTAGAAAATAAAAGCCCGTTGTAACAAAACTGTGATGTTATGAAAGCTGCCATTAATGCTCGTCTCCTATAACCAAAACATTAAGGTAATAATAATTAAAAATAATAATTAACAAAAAAGGCACTATTACAATGATTTTGTTCTAGAGAGAAGGAAAAATGATTCCGCCGGTTTGGTCTGGTAGACCTTTGCATTCTGAAGGCTTCTCTATGGGGATATATTTCACTGTAACTCATAATACTCTGCTCTCTGAGAAACAGTGAAACGAATATAGGCAGCAAGTGACCTAAGAGAATTAAAAAAGAGAGAAAAAGGAGTTGGATATACATAGAATGCATCAAAAGAGGCACACTTACCATTTGTCAACCAAAATACCTATACTGACCTCATTAAAAGCCAGTACATGTAGATAAAACCAGTCAGGTCATACTCAGCTAAAAATCAAATTTGACTGGGAAAAGCTTTCTATGTAGAAGAACATTTGAATTATAATTTCCTGTTCTGTTATTTGTTTTCTTTGGTCAGTCCCCAGGTGCATAGAAATATTTTCAAAGTCGTGTTTATCATTTAAACATGAACATGCTGGAAAGCCACAAACTGGCAGGCTTCTTTAGCAGGAAGAAGTGGATTTGTTTCATGTCATTCTGCCCCACAAAACATAAATCTGGCCTCAGTGAGAGATGCGATATAGTCTAGTCCTTTACTGCTCCTTTCACAAGTCGTACACTTTCTGATTTGGCAGGAGATCTTTCAGTTTTTGAAGTGTAACCCTGCCTGCATGAATTTACACGTTCACATCTAGATGATGGAGTCTCCCATCAAGTTCAGCTGATGAGCTACAGTCACTTGGATCCTGAAATGAGACCAAAAACCAATTTTGGACCTGCAGCTTATCCACAAGTGCCACAGATGAAGACAATTGTAGATAAATGTGCACTGCTTTTAGCTTTATGCCTCACACATCTCTCTTAGATTTCAGCAGTCCCGTGAGCTCTTAAAAGCTTTCAGTCCGAGGTGGCAGCGCTGCAGCCATCAAATCTTATCAGGGGCTAAGAGCTCCCAGGTGTTGAGGTCAACACTGTGAGACTGGAGGTTAGACTTGAGTCTCTTTGTAACATTAGATAATAGCTGCAGAAATGTTGTGCTATCAGTCTTCCTTTAGGACTGCGTGCAGCTCAGAGTTTCAACAGTACATCTTTCAACAAGGTTCGCCTAGAAGCACAGCTGCTGCACACCTCAAACTAGAGAGCATTAAAAGCTTGACTGTGCACACCATACCCACATGAGTGAGCAATTACGCACATGAGTAGTCCCACTGGCTTCAAGATACAGAGATAAACGTGTTCATAGATGTGAGTGTGGGTTGTACAATAGAGCCCAAGAGAGTTTCATTTCTGTGCTCTTGTTACAGATACTCAAATATACACATAAAAAAAATCAGTTACCTCCCAAAACAGGGATAAAGCAGATATTTGCTTCTCAACCAGACATTCTGGGTCATAGTCAATCCCCACATCAATGAAACCTCATTCAAGATAAACAGGAAAGGGGTTAGATTTCTTTAAAGATAAGAGAGACTGTGCAATGGTGCTGTGGCAGCAGGGCTGGAAAAACAAAAGGGGAGTCTGGTAAACGCACTGGCTGGAGACAGAAACACATGTGAGAAGATACTGCGTGCTGTTGAAATGGTAGAAAGATTTCCATTAGGCTAGTTTAATAAGGCACATGCCTGATGAGTCTTTCATAATACTTGGCAACCCTGCTTCAACAAATGGAGCCTGACTCTCCACTCTGTTACACTAGTTTTAGATCACTTTGGCTCCATATGAAACCAGAGTAACAGAGTGGAGAATCACACCCATACGACATAGCGGGCCTGAAACTTATTTATAGTAGGGCCCTTTTAAGGCCTCTTTATACTGCCAGAGCAACTTTAAGTCTAAAGTCGAATGTCCAGGCAGACCTTTCTATGCATTATAGCTGTGTCCGAGATCTGACATTGGTATTTTTAGTTAGAAACCACAGGATTTTTAAAATAGCTTAAAATACTTGACTACAATGGAAAGAGAAAAATAGAGCAACCAAGACACTTTAATGTCAAACTAACCCTCAGAGAGAGAAGAGGCGTTTGTGGCTCACAACTAGGGACCAGCAATAGAGTTAATTGATTATTAGCAGAATGCCCTAGCAGTGTTCACTGCACATGCTTCCTACATACCTTTCAGCCACGAATTCAACAGGATCCTTCAGGTGCAACATATAAGGTTAATTGACCTAATTAGAACCCAGAGTGGTGGGGGGGTCAGGTTTCCCTGCCAGCTGCTAGCAAAGTGGCACAGGATGTGGTCTTGGATGAGAAGACTGGAATGGCATATGGATGGCCAATCCAGTGGAACTCTGATACCTTAGAGTAGGAGGACTATACAGTGACCTGGCTGGAGGGCTGAGTCACACAGGGGGAGGAGAACTGCGAGTCTTGGAGAGAGCGAAGGAACACAGTAGGAACTGTCAGAAGGGGGAGGGGAATGTGTCAGGCCTAAAAGGAGCTAATCCCCAGATGTGGCCACAAAGAGGTGCCCCAGCAAGGAGTGAACCCCATTACAATGATACTACTTCCACTCTTCCGTTGCCATTTTCCTAACAGTGTAAAAACTAGAGCCACCAGCTTCTGCTGTTGCAGAAAATGTTCAGCTGTGAGAAAATACTTGACTGCTCTTCTGGCTCAGGGCACCATTATTGCTACATAAGAAAAGTAAACGCAATTTAAATAAACAAATCTGTCTCCAACTTGCCCAAGAGTGATTGAGTATATCGTACAACTCCATCAATAAGGAAATATTAAAGCTATTTCTTACAAGGACACCATCAGATTAGATGAAGCATCAGTGGGGCAGACCATAGCATCAGCAATAATACATACCCTTGTACCATATATGGAGAAAAGATTGCACTGTAGACAAATGCCAAGGCCATGTAAGTGGGTCATACCAGCAGAATCAAGAGACACACCATATAAGAAGTCAAACCACTTATGTGCTCTCTTCCTGTTACTTTGGGTTCATTCTGAGACGTCTCAAAACAAATTCCTCGCCCAACTAAATTTTAGGAGTTGGGTATCTGAATCACGACTCAACCCTGCAAACCAAGAAGTCTTCTACACTCAAAATCCAGTGCCCAAAATCCTCATTCAACTTAATCCACTGAACTCCAACACTACAGGAAGACACAACTGAAACTAGCCTGACTAGCTCATTCATTTCAAACTTCAAGCAAGAGATATCAGGCCTGATTCTGAGCTCTCTCACGCCAGCGTCAGTCAGGATTGAAATTAAAATTAGGCTCATTACAAAGAGCCTGAAAGATAAACACGGAAGTGGTGATTGCTTATTTCTTAATTATTTGAGAATTTACTTCACAGTCAGCTTTTCACCTGTGAGTGATAAATATGCTGGTGAAATGGGTTCCTGGCTTAGCATATTTTAACTGCAAGGCTAATTACACTATTAGAAGTTTCCCAACTGCAACTGAAAAAAAGCACTGGGAGCTATATCAGGATACAAAACCTGTGATGCAATGGAAAATACCACTATATGGTACTGTTCTAACAAAGCAGGCTATGTTATCATTACAAATATAGTCCATCGTGACAGCATAGTGGATGTTGCACTAAGAATAAAGCATTCCCATCAGTCCAAAAGCCTTGTAATCTTAATTTTACAAGATTCCAGTGGTTTTATCTAAACTTGGATATTGCTATATTTACCAGTGTCTCTTACCAAGTGCTTTAGAAAAAGGTTGACTGTGTGCTTTGAATAGACACAAGAAACCATGCAGGACCAAACTATTTCTTGGTATAGCCTGTGATTTGTTTTACACAGACTGCCAGTTGAAAAGAAGAGGGGAGCTGGGGTTACCTGCCTTAGCACCCAAGTTAAACTTAATAATTGTATAGTGGTTCTCTAGCAATTCAATGACCTCTGAAGGAAAGATCCTTGTGTAGCAATTCCTCTCAGAATGCATTTGCAGCTCAGAAATTAGAAAATCATCATCCCTCAAACAATAATTCCCGTTGCACCAAAGAACTTCTTTTCATTTAAAAAGCGCCACATAACTTCATGCAGGTCTAAACAGGAAACAGTTTATAGCTTTGCTTTCTTGTGTCAGAATGCATCCAGTCTTCAGTTACAACTTGGCTGTTTTGCTTATTCACTTGGCACTATTAAGGGACACACATGTTCAATCTTAAAGTCAAAGAAAAGGATAAGCTAAGTAGTAGAAAGGTTCCTAGGACCCCATGTTCTCTACATGTTCTTACTAAAGAAAAAGCCTTGGAAAGGTCACAAATTAATCCTGCTGTGGCCTGGTACACAAGTGGCAGCCTCTGTTTAACTAATAGTGCACTACTACTTTTTACTATGTTCCTTTTGTCTTCTCATAATACATAACTTGTTGGGCATGAGAGACAAATAGTGAAATAAAATTAAATGAGCTAAAAGAAATTATACAAGAATTAGGGGTTCTGTTGATTTTTTTCTTTTTAAATAAAAGAAACTTACAAGAAAATACCAGGTTTTCAAGAAAAAATTCTAATGCAAAAGGCTTCTCTCTAAAATTACACATTGTAGGATATTTACATTATTTTCATAACTAAATCTTTGACCAAAAATAACATACTAGTGTCAATAATAAATAGTTCTTTTCGTTTTGTAATGATGAAGGGGTTGTGAGTGATTATTACAAACATGACATAGCAATAGTTAGATAAACTTTCCTAATCTATTTCCCTTTGTTTTGTTGGAAACCTTCCAAAAATAATTTTATTAAGAATATTTGAGTCAAAAATTGTTTGGCAATTCACCTGTGGCCATGCACATATAAAATAGTTTAGTACCAATGTGTAGAATTTTCTATCAATCTGACAATGCATATATTATGCCCTAATACACATTTTCTCCTGAAAACTACTATACTAAATATGGTATCATGAAATAACATGTTTCTTTGTTTCATAATAATTTTTTTGTTGAATGGTCATTTATAGTGGAAAGTAAATGTTAATAGAGATATCAGAGGCCCTAAAACTCCAAGTTAACCTGGAATAAATCCCTGAAACTCACCAATAAGTTGGCAAGCTCCTACCCCTGCTTCAAAGAACAAACCTAAAGCCCCCTCTACACACACATACACACACACACACACACACACATATCAGATCCCAGGACATACCTCTAACCTTAAGCAGTCTTCTAGCGAGCTGGCTCAATAACTTAAACCTTCTTGATTCGGACTTCTTCTAGAGACTGTAATATGGGGGTAAGTAAGAAGGGGTAGGAAAACTCTCCTTTGGAGTGCCTGCCTACACTACAAGAGCTTTTACCAATACTAGTATATTATACCAGCAAAGCGCTACTAGTGTGGAGACGGCTACACCAGCAAAGCTTATACCGGTAGAGTAAAACCACCCCCCCCAAGCAAAACGAGCAATACCAGTGAATCTGCAGCACTGCCAAGATACCTGTGCTTGTATTAGGGACGTCTGCCTAGCTTTGCTGGTCAGAGTTCACACCTCTTTACACCCCCTATTGACATAGCTATGCCTGCAGAAGACCTGGCCTGAGAAGAGCCTTTCCAGGAATAGCCCCAGGAGGTATCACAATAGGGGGTTGCAAGCAACTAAATCAGTGCCCTGGAAGTCGATACACCCTGGGCAACAGCATCACCACCAAGCCTAGCTTTGCCTGTTTCCAGATTTTACTGTGGTAGATGAGGACAGCTTAAGTGAGAGTATCCTACATTAATGTCACTGAAACTTAATGATAGTTTCTCTCCCTTGAATCAATTTTTTAAAGTACATGTTTTCAGAACATTTTTAGGATCACCTCCTGCCTGTATCAAAGCACTCATTTTTTGTACATTTGGTTTAGAGCCTTGCATCCCAATGGATCCCAAAGTGCTTTTTCAAAATGTCACAAAACCCTTATTAAACTATACAAAGCTAAAGTCAAAAGTAAATCTATCAAGTGTTCTAAGATTTGTCAAAAGCAAATTTCAAACTATATTTTGTTTGAAAAATTCAAAGTTTGCACTAGGTTGGTAAGTCACATGGTATTATTTTCTGTTTTCTGGTTGGATGGCATAGGTAACTGACCAAAACAGAGCAAGCTATAAATATTGAAATCAAATATGTGATTTACATAGTAATGTATGTAAACTAACATGACTTAGGTAGTCAAGATACCTCAATTCATAAGACAGTGTGAACTGCAAATTGTATATTTGATTGTAATATTTATAATTCAGATGAAGAATTATTCAATTCAGAAATTTGCAAATTATTTATAGTACCAAATCCATTTAAGAATTTTTATACTGATTTGCATAACCCTGGCAAACAAAAGTAAGTGATAATTGCCATTTTTTATGCTCTAAAACTTCATATTCATAGCAATATTTCTGGTCACCATTAAAGTGGTATCTTTGCTACTATCTGAAGGAACAACTGTCTAGGAACTCTTAGCAACACTACACGATTGAACACAAGAAGTGAAGAATATCGTTTGTAACTGCAATGCAAGTTCTTTCAACCAGGGACTGTCTTTGTGTGTGTTTGTACAGGGCATAGAATGATGGAGCCCTGATCCTCACTAGAACCTCTAATATAAATGTAAGATAAAATAACAGTAAGAATTAAATAGGTAGGCAACATATTTTAATATACAATCAAGCTGGTATTTTGCAAGGGTACTGGTGTGCAACAGGAAATAATGAAGATATTGTTTACCTCTTATTTCACAAATGACATTTTCAGTAGGACAGTATACCTCATGCCAGGCTGGGACACTAGTTTGGTGCTAACACACAGGGAAGAAGGGTCAAGTACTAAATCATTTTTTTTAAATGGGGAAATGTCATTCAGTGGGTGTGTTTCTAGGTGGATCCTTCAGATACAAATTCTTGGCCCTATGCTATTTAATATTTTTATGAATGAGCTGGAAAAAAACAAAGTCATTACTAATTGTTTGCAGATAACAGATTGGGGTAAGTGGTAAATGAAGAGGACAGGTCATGAACAGAGAGCGGTCTGGATCGCTTAGTGAACTGGATGCAATCAAATATGCATTTTGGTGTGGCCAAATATAAGATTATACATCCAGGAACAAATAATGTAGGACATACTTACAGGGTTGGGC
Organism: Mauremys reevesii; assembly: GCF_016161935.1. Classification (NCBI taxonomy): domain Eukaryota; kingdom Metazoa; phylum Chordata; order Testudines; family Geoemydidae; genus Mauremys; species Mauremys reevesii. The sequence goes on along the minus strand of NC_052633.1, from coordinate 32,281,530 downwards.
CGTCATGGAGGATAATCAGCTGATCATGTGCTCCTAGTGCAATGCTGTGGTTAAATGGGCTCATGTGATCTTTGGATGTATAAATGGGAATAGATCAAGTAGAGGTAGAGAGGTTATACTAGCTCTACTTGGCAAATGCTACTGGAATACTATATCCAGTTCTATTGTCCACACTTCAAGAAGGAGGTTTAAAAATTGGGGTTGGTTCAGAGAAATTCCCCAAGAATGATTAAAGGGTTAGAAAACATGCCTTTCATTAGTGTTCATAATTTGTTTTACCGTAGCTCCTAGAGAGGGACTCAAATAATTCAATGTAAGGAAATGTGTACAGGGTGTTTTGATCAAAACTGTACATTCCTATATGGGGAACAAAAACTTGACAAAGGGCTCTTCAATCGAGCAGACAAAAGTACAATAAGATCCTGTGGCTGGAAGTTGAAGGTAGAAATTCAGACAAGAAATTTGGCACAATTTATTTAAATACAGTGAAGGTAATTAACCACTGGAACAACCTCCCAAGGGTTATAGTGGATTCTCCATCAGTGGAAATTGTTAAATCAAGACTGGATATTTTTCTAAAAGATATGCTGTAGTTCAACCAGAGCTATTGGACTTGAAACAGAAATTCATTCAAGGAAGTCCTCTGCCAGTGTTATGCAGGATATCAGATTAGTCAATCACAATCCCGTCTGACCCTAAAAATCCTGGAATTTAACAACTAAAACTTCACAAGGAATCTCATTTAAAGAAGACAATTACCTGTCGGGGATTGAGAGTTCTTGAGTGACAGAACCCCAATATCTAAAAAGCAGAGGAGGAAAAAACTATTTTAGCTTTGCCCACTCTGAAATGTTCATGACATATTATTTCAGATCTCAGCAGATTTACACAATTTGTTAATTTCCTTCAATCTGGCAAAATTATCATTTAATTCATTTAATCTGTGCACACCAAAAAAATTATCCATTCTTGTTTAAAAAAAACCAAAACACTATGTCTTGCAAGTTTCTGAGGCACTTGCATCTATGTAACCAAAGCAGCTTTCTATGCTGGTAAGATGCCAAAGAAGAAAGGCCTTGTTTTTGGCCTGCAAAGCTTTCTACCCAGTGGAAAACCCAAAATATTTCAGTAATAGTGGAAAAATGTTTCACTTTTCTCCTGTCTAGAAAAGGCACAATTCCATGACTTTTCAGGGGTCTTCTAAAGAAGGAGACTTCTTCATGTAGCCCAGGGAATAACTCATCAGCGTGTTGTGTCCATTTACCCTAATACCTGTCTAGCAGTATTGTCCAACTCCTGATCGCACTGTTTTGTTTTGCCTGCCCCTCCAGTTTCACAGTGCAGAGATGCAGTTGTCATTGCCAGTTCCACTGTTTTCTAATAAACAGTGCTAAGGCACAGTTAATTTTCTGTTTGTTTTTATAAGTTCATAAATAGGTTGTCACATTTTGAGCAACTTTCTAGACATTCAAAACCGTTTTCACTGCCAAGATTTACTTCTATAGCGCACGAACCAAATTTGTTAAGGAGAAATAAAATGATTTTGAAAGCTGCTGGGAAACGGGCCATATTTAATACAGTGCTACAAAATTTGTGGGAAGAAGAATGCCTGTTTTCTGTCAGAGGATGAGTGGCACTAGATTACAAAATGAATGGATGATGTTTCCCAGATACTTACCTATCATCATTTACTACCTATTTCAGATTAGTTCTCAAACACATGGTTTTAAAACTTTTATTTTGCTTTTGGAGTTTTGAATGTCAGCCACAGAAACCTCATACTGTAACAAAAGGGTTGATGAAGAAGCAGGGTTTGATCATTTAACTGCCCTTTTCCTTTGGACTGTGAACTAACAATTTATGCCAAGGCACTGCAGCCTGATCTTCCTTCTAACTCTAACTCTAATGAAGATATACATATTTTACTTTGCTAAAGCACAAAGTAGGTTGTAAAAGTTGATGAACCTGAAGCACAACATTTCAATGTTTCCAGTTCCATTAGAAACAAATCCTGAATGGAGGAGTGCCTGTCACAAGTAGTTAAGCTAATGCTGAGCAGATGAATGAATCTCCTCCCACAGCCTTTGGTACTGATTGTGGAGCCACTGCTAGATGAAGTGCAGTAGAACCTCAGAGTTATGAACACCTCCAAAATAAAGGTTGTATATACCTCTGAACAAAATGTTCTAGCGGTTCTTTCAAAAGTTTACAACTGGACATTGACTTAATACAGCTTTGAAACTTTACTATGCAGAAGAAAAGTGTGGCTTTCCCTTTTTATTTTGTAGTTTACGTTTACCACTGCAATGTCCTTTTTTTCTTTCTTTCTTTTTTTTTCTTTTTTTGTCTTTGATGCTTCTTGATTAAGTACTTCCAGTTTCAAATGAGGTGTGTGGATGGCTGGTCAGTTCGTAACTCTGGTGTTCATAACTCTGAGGTTCTCCTGTAGCTTCCAAAAGCCTTTATGTGGTTCCCCACTTCCCGAAGGTGGAGAGGATCTGTTCGCAAGTGCTCTGGCCTCACTCTGCCTAATTCAGTTCACCCAAGCTCCACTGCCCCACAAGAGATGCAAACACTCCGTGTGACCATTTCCAACATCCATTTGCCCACTTGAACAACTGATCTGCAGTGATGATTTTCTGGTGGAAAAACTGGATCAACTGCTGACAGTCAAAAGGCTAACTTAGCCCCTGACTCAGCAAGGTACTTCAGTATATGCATTACTTTAAGCACATGAGCAGTCCCATCTAAATCAATGTGGCTGCTCGTGTGGTTAAACTTCATAGATTTTCATGTCAGAAAGGACTTTTATGATCATCTCATCTAACCTCCTGCATAATAAGCAAGGACTACAAATATCACCCAGCAATTCCTGCATCAAGTCCACAACTTCTGGCTGAGCTACAGCATATCTTTTAGAAAGAAATCTAAAACATACTTAAAAAGGTCATGGAATGGAGAATCCACCACATCCCTAAGTAAAGTTGTGAGCTTGCTTAAGTACATTGCTGAAAGAAGGGCTCTAAAGCAGATGGCCTCTCATTGAAAGTCAGCAGTAACTGAGCTTTTAAATCACTTAGCTGCTTTAAAAATCCTATATTTAAAAGCTGCAGTTTTACAGTAGATCCCCTATCTCGGATCATGTATCTTTAAAAGAAAGATTTACAAAAATCTGTTGGAAAAAAACAGTTCATTTCTAGGTTCTATTGTATGCAAACTAGTAATTAAACACAATGTTCTCTTCCTATGGACAAGAATTCTCCTGATTCTTACATGGAAGAGAACTACAAGAATTCTAGGTACTGCTTCATTACTCCACAAGAAGCCACAGCAATGCCAAACTTACTGCAAAATTCTAACTGTGGACACATGTGGGCAGCTCTCATTAAAGTCAATGGCAGCTGCCTGTATGAATCAAGGGCAGACTATGGCCCTAATGTGACCTTAATGCTCACAAGATTTTGTCAACAACTCTGCTAAGTTTATGACAAGCACTTACCATTCTCTACAACCTTTTGCAAACAAAGTCATTATGTTTTACCAGCAAACAAAGAATAAATGATTAACCAGACTTAAATTTACCCCAAGGAAGTTTCTCGGGCTCAAATTATCAGCCAGCATCAAGTCAGACTCTAAATTTGGAATGCAAATTGTGTGTGCACAAATGAGGCAGTCAACCAACCAACTGTCCTATTTGTATATGCTAATACTCCCTTTTCCATTTCAAATACACACATACTTTAAACACAACAGCAAGTTTAGAAGCTGTTACTAAAAATTTGCCCCAATGTATTTATCAGAATCTTCGTTACTATCTTTCTGAAGTCTTAAAACACTCTCTTGATCTGCCTGGGTGATACCAACTAGTGCGAGTTATAGGTAAGCTGTTATTGAAACTGCACACTGGATAAGAACACTTTATATTCCACAAAAAGACAGGCAGTGAAGTCTTATGAATATAAAGTACTTAAACTCAGATAGAAAAACTCCTTCTCTGAAGTTAATGTAATAATGTAATAGCTTGTCCGTGCTCTCTCTTATTCCATGTGTCACTTTTCAGTGTCATTTCTGCTGCTGTACAGCACTCTGTTGAATAAATTGCAGGGTATATAATGGATGTCTAGTTCTTCTCGTCACTTTGCAAAATGTTTAGTTTTTTGTGGAAAGATTTCAAAGATGTAGTTGCAGAAGGTTAAAGATGTCTAATAGCTTTTTTTAAAGTTCCTGTGTTACATGAGAAAAAAACGGATGTACATACATCATACTGCAGAATCTTGGTAACTTTACTTCCAAGAAAAACAGAGGTACTGTACTTCCCACGAATTATACTATTGTAGACATAAAGGGCACTGTATTGTTAAGCATTTCACTGTGTTCACTGATTAGAATCTGACTTATCAGTTTAGCTGTATTTGTGCTCATGTTTGTATTATTTCTATAGAACCAAGGTAGTTCTTGGTGCTTATAAACATATAGGTCAAGTGGCTTTGCATCATTTAAACTATGTACCTTACCCATAGTGGCACTGGAGTTAGGAACCATAGTGCTAGAGTTGATTGTAGGCTTGTAGCAGAATAACAGATTATAAAGGCTGATGCAAAGCCGACTGAACGTCTCCCACTTCCTTCCACTTTCCAGCTGAATTGATAGATACCTAGGGAGGTCTACACATGAGCAAGGATCATCAGCAGGAACCTCCTAGCTCAAAGTCTTTTGTTAAAATACAGAGGCCACACAGCAACATAAAATTCTTAACCAAAATACTTGAGTTTTTATTAACACTGATATCACGGTGTTTATTAGAGAGAACTGGTGAATGTACAGTGGGGATTTTTGTATTATGCAATGCAACATCCTACATAAAAGATGGATCCAGAGTTTGGGGTTGGACTTACTATCCTGAATTAGGGATCCAGATCCAAACTTTAGGACTGGCCCAAGGGCTAAACTAATATCCCAGATCCATACATGCCTGAACTTTAAGATTGGACCCAGAAATTTGCAGCTTAGGCCATTTTATGAGTCCAGATTTCCCCTTCACTTGGAAATACCAGTGGAAAGAACCTGAGGGTAATAGAAATTCCTCAAGGCTCTCTTCCTGGCTGTACCCACATGGAAGGCTCTCTGCACAGTCCCAAGCAGTTGGAGAACAATGTCAGAGACATTTGCCCCTTTCCACAGGGCAAAAGGACATATCCTTGATATCAGCCTGCATACCCCGACACTTCTCGCCATCCTGGCTCAACAAGTCAGCCCCTTTTCATCATTCAAATTCCTCCTCAGTGATCACCTTTTTCCAGGAAGTAAGCCATCCTCTTAAAACAAACAAAAGTACTCCATGGTTTTCCTCCTTTGGCCTTCCCAGTGCACCCACTCCCTTCTGTGTTTGTCTGTTAGACTGTAAGCTCCTTAAGGCAGGGACAGTCTTCATTTTGTGTTTTCATTTTTTCTCCTAGTGTAAAATCTTGGCCCTACTGAAGTCAATGGCAAAACTCCTTGGACTTGAATACAGGATTATGTAGGAAGAGTATCAGAGGGGTAGCCGTGTTAGTCTGGATCTGTAAAAGCAGCAAAGAGTCCTGTGGCACCTTATAGACTAACAGACGTATTGGAGCATGAGCTTTCGTGGGTGAATACCCACTTCATCGGATGCATGTCAACGAAGTGGGTATTCACCCATGAAAGCTCATGCTCCAATACGTCTGTTAGTCTATAAGGTGCCAAAGGACTCTTTGCTGCTTATGTAGGAAGAGGTGCCAGGTCCTTAGTTAACTTCAGCTTGCTTAAAATAAAGACATTGCTTTGGTTTACTTAATAATAATAATGGTCTTCAGTGGGACTTTTGCTTGAGTAAGAATTACACAAATAGGAACAATGTGCTCAGGAGAGATTTCTTTGAGTCCTGAGCTTTCAGGAATAGGAACGTAACTCATAACATAATGTAATGAGCTAGACTCATACCAGAAAGTTGTTCGGTCTATAAGTCTCTCTGATAAGTGAACGTAACCCTTGACAAATAGATTTGCCATCGCCTGGTGTCACATTCTTTGCAGTGAAAGAAAATAACTTGTTTTCATGTATGCAGTGTTGTAGCTATGCTGGTCCCAGATATTAGAGAGACAAGGTGGATGAGGTAATATCTTTTATTGGACCAACTTCTGCTGGTGAGAAAGACAAGCTTTTGTGCTTCCACAAAGTTTTTCTTCAGGTCATTGGTTTTCCTGCTCATATATTTGAAACCTCATTAAGTAGATCATGTAATTTAAAAGGAAAGGTGAACAATCCAAGTATAGGAAATAACATGCCTTTATCCTATTCACAAAACTACTTGTTCCTAAATTCAAAGGCTCTCATTACTTTTAAATCATCTTACTAGAGGGATAAGTAAATTTGATTACTGTATTCTAGTTATGGAGAGTCCATGATTTGCCTTGGCAGCTTCTCTTAATTGCCTAATATTTCTTATACTTCTAATGTATTTCATCATATTTAAATTATCCATGGTGCAGCATACATTCACTGGATGGAGGATAATTTATTTGTCCTTTTTAATCACATCTTTGTAGACAGTTAAGTCTCCCTTTCAATTTCTTTTCTCTAGCTGAGCATTTATTTTAACCTTTCTCCTCACATCCTATTTTTCAAACAAGTTATGTTGTTGCTCTCTCCTGAACTTTGCCTTTTCTTCTTTTTTTAAGTAGCCCCTAAAACAATTACTCATTTGCTTTTTTGAGATAGCTTCATTTTATTCAATTGTTTAGCCTTTGCTGTGGCTCTGAGGGTTAATATTTCCTGTACGATAAATTACAAAATATGGTAACTATTAAAATTCCTCTTGCTCTGTTTTTCCATCACTCAAAAACAGTCTCTGAGAGCCTAATAATGTTACAATTTTGCATCATCTTATTTTACTTCATTATTACATAAAAATATGTTGCAAAACATTCATTTTGCAGTGTGGTATTTCAGTATAATGACATTGTGCTGGTTTGAGATGACTTTCAAAGCAATTCTGTTTGCAACATATATGGCCACCCATTAAAAGCAGAAGGAGTACACACATTTCAGGATGGGCAGCCACCATAGTTTTTCTGCTGCCTGGTTAATATTCACTGTATTTTATTTGGTGAATTTTATTATTCCTTTGCCTGTGAATAACTGTTTTGGATCAGATTTTAAAGATTTCAGGACATTTCTCCAAAATACTATCCTATTTGAAGAATCTATAACCATTTCTTAGTACACCTCTACCCTCATATAACACTGTCCTTGGGAGCCAAAAAATCTTACCGCATTATAGGTGAAACCGCATTATATCGAACTTGTTTTGATCCGCTGGAGTACGCAGCCCCACCCCCCGGAGCACTGCTTTCCGCATTATATCCGAATTCGTGTTATATCGGGGTAGAGGTATATTATCTGAATTTGATTAACTTTTCCTTTGACTTCACTACTATTCAATATTTTTATAATCATAGAGGATGAAGAATGTACCCTGTTAAACCTTACTGAACACATCATAGACATTGAACAATTAATACTCAGTGTTCAGTTTATTTTTATCTAATCATTCATCCACCAAATACAAATCTCGCTAATTTCCTTGAGACTTGTGCAAAATTCTATAAATTGCCTTACCAAAAGCTGAGATACAAGTCACTGCATTTTCCTTTATCCACCAAGGATCAAGTTCAGGAAAGCATCCCTATCGACAGAACTTAAGCACATGGTTAAAGTTAAGCACACACTTAAATGCCTTCCTGAATAGGACAGATTTAAGCACACTCTTAAGTGATTTCCTGAAATGAGCCTAAGCTGGCTATAATAAAAAGAAAGAAAATAAGGCCCTGAACCTAAAAGCACTTCAGCTCTTAACTAATACACAAGAGTATTTAAATGATTGACTATTACTTCTTCAGTGGGACCACTCACATGTGTAAGCATTTGCATCATTGTGGACTAAAGTTCACCTTATTTATCACATTATACCTGTTTATCACATTAAAGATTATGATTAATATTTTCTTTCAGGTGCTTATAAACAGACTGATTTTATTACATGTTCTGCTAAAAAGTCACAGTAAGTCACAGGTAGAAGAACCACTGAGAGTTATATTGAGCATTTGGATTTTGGCCCTCCCCTCAGGATCTGAGAGGAGCAGAGATCTCCCTACCCTGAGGCCTCTGAGACTGGGCTCAGCTAGCCCTGTTCCTTTCTCCCCTAGAACTTCCTTCCTATGCCTCTTTATCAGTCTTGAGTGGTTGGCTAATTTGCTGGTTGGCTCTCCCAACCTGCCAGCCTGATTGAAGGCAATTAGATAATCAGCTTTCTCGAGGAGTGTGGGGAACTAATGGATGTCACTGATCAGAGTGCAGGCTCGCCTACCAACTCCCTGCACTCTGTCACAGGCTTGCTCCTGAGTAGGGGAACCAATACTTCGCTATGACCCTTTACTGGGCATAGCATATTCCTTCTCCTGTGCCAACAGATCTCCACTGGCCAGCACATATAGGGCAGAGTCACCCTCCCCACCTAGTTGGGAAGTCCCCACTGCTGAGGCTTTCACTGCCCTCCCCAAATGATCCTTCCCCCATCTGCATGCTTGTGTCATAGGAGATAGAGGGGAGAATACAGAACATGCAACCTCTACTCTCCCTTCTCTCGTTACCTAAGGCTTGGGAGCCCTCAGACAGTTTCACAAGGGTGTGGTGGGTTGTTCCCCCTACTTATTCCACTACTTAGCAGGCCCAGTCTGGCCCTGGATGCTGATCTAGAGTTTGACTTTTATTCTGGTCAGCCTAAGAGATCTCAATTTGCTTCAGCCACAGGTTAAGTATTGGCACGTCTCTTTATTCTTAATGTTTACCTTGTTATTCTGTCCCCAGTTGCCCCTGCCTCACAGAAACGCCTTGGTACTCCTTGTACTTGGCACACTGCCACATGGTGCTTGCTACAGCAGGTTTCCCTCCTATGGAATCCTTCAATTCCAAGCATTTCATAACAAGATTGAGGTCACGATCTAGCCAGCATCTAGTTTTCCTTCCCCTAAGGGGACTAATATGTCCAAGTTAATTAAAGTAAACCCAGCTTTCTTTGTAAAGGTCAGAGTCAGCATCAGAACAGGTTGCAGCCATCCTGGCTATGCACAATGGGAACCAGAATCCCATCTCATCCATTCAGAAGGAAATGAGGACATTCTGGGGGTCTAGAGGAGTAAGGATGGATTTATGACTTATGAGGGGAAGAATTTTCACACACTGAGGGTCCAAAAGATGAGATGTGTTTCACGTACTAAAGCATGGAGGAGGCAGGAATAACCATATTCTGTGGAGGCAGAAAGTGTAGGTGGTTTCAGACCTTAATTGGAGAGAAGGTGTTTAGAGAATTGGGGATAAAAATTGGACTTCTTGAATTTTAGCATCAAACAAAGGGTCAGAAGAGAATTGGTTAATGGGCAAGGAGGGCATTGTGTTTGTGTGTAAAAATATGAAGCACTATAATAATGAAAACAGGAAGTCCCATAAATCTGAGTTCATGTGTGTGGGCCCCAAAGCTGTGGAAACAATGTATTTCCACAGCCTGGGCAGCCAAGCTGGCAGAGCATCAGTGCAGGGAGACTCCACATCTCCATGTACACAACAGAGGAGACCTTCAGCATGGTTTCCACAAGGCCTGGGGGTGATTTAAAATGTGGGCGTGTTAGGGGTGAAGCCAGTGGGTTCATGCAAAGCCTGTATTACCTTGCACAAAACAGGTAAGAGAGGAACAGTGTGATATTTGTCTATATCCACCAGATTCAGAAGCTGGGCAGGTGGCTGGGCTTTGTTCCATTTTAAGGGCCAGGAGTCCATTCTCCAGCTCCTTTGGAATTTCGCATAACCAAGACCCTTTTCCTCAGGCTTTGCTTTCTTGTTAAAGATTAGACCCTTTACAATTACATTAAGGATATGCAGATATAGAAGTAGTTCAAATGTATCAATGACAGTTCCAAATCAGCCGGTCAGGATGGAATTAGCAAACAAGCTTGCCATACTACTGACAAATATATATCTTTTTTAAATCATGAACTAGGAAGGTAATGAAGGACCTGAGAAAAGCAAACATAATACTGATTTTTTTCAAATGAAAGGAGGTAATAGAATGAATGGTTGATAACTGACAACATCACTAATTTCTAATCCTACTAAAACAGAACATGCATTAAAAAGAAACAAACAACATTAACTCTTGATTGCCTTTTTGATGGAATTGCACAATTAGTGGATGAAGGGAATACAGTAGATGTTACATAACTGGATTTCAGAAAAGCTTTGGATACTGTCCCATTAAATCATACTTGAAAATTTAATTCTAATAGGAAGATAGTTGTATGGACTGAAAATTGGCTGAAAAATCAAAAGTTATGTCAAGATTGGGGTCAGGTGTCTTCTATGCTGGCTGTACACTTTGGGAAACATATTTAACATTTTCATTAATGATGTGGAAGGCAGCACATTAATGAAATCTGCACATTACAAAGAGCTGTAAATGCTAGTCAGGACAGAAAAATACCAGTAATAAAAGAGGCCTAGCGAGGAATTGGAAACGTGGTTGTAAAACAACAAAATGAAATTCTCTCTCAACACTGCAGGTTAGCACATCTGTGAGAAAAATGATTCACAATATACCTATACTCGGTGGGACAGAATCAGTCACTCTGAGGTAGGGGGTCAGAGAGAGAAGACAGGAATTCACAATGTGATATGGCTAAAAAAGGTCAATGCAATTTTGGACTGAATACACAGAGGCACCATGTCTTAGGGCACAGAGAGAGCAGCACATTTAATAATGCCGGTGCAATCAAACCTGGAATACTCTATTCAGTACTAGCCACCATGTAGCCATACCGATATAGACAAAGCAGAGGCTGTTCAGAGAGGAGCAACAAGAATTATTTATGAGAAAAAAAATTAAACTAAGTAGATGGAGATATAGGTCTACAAATATTTGAAAGATATAAACACAAACGAAGAATAGTTATTTAGTATGATACCCTGACATTAATGGAATAAAATCAAGAACGGAAAAATTTAAGATGAATATCAGGATAAACTTCCTGGCAGTGAAATGCATTAGGCTGCAGAACAATATCCCTGGGGAAGTGGTGGAATCCACATAGCTTAAAACTAGACTAGACAATACTCAAAATGTAGTTTGGCAAATACTCCTGCACTGGCCTGGGAAATAGATGACTGACCCAATGCCAGTAGGTCCTTTCCATCTCTAATTTCTATAGCTATAGGACAGGGATATATAGTTCCCTGACTGTACAGTACATAAAAATGATCATGTTACTATGATAGGGTAAATGAACCAATAAAGATATGTCTCCATTTTCACAAATGCTAGCAAATAAAAATAGTTGTGCAACTGGAGAATATCCAAGTTCCAAAAGAGTTTTCACTTCGGTGGTCATATTTTACCCTGAGATATTCATATGGAACTTCCAAAGGGTTGTGAATGCATGTATTACTCCTGAGGGAATTCTGCGTCAAAAAATTAAAAAGCCTGCGTACAATATTTCAAAATTCTGCAAAATTCTGCACATTTTATTTGCCAAAATAACAATATAATCATACCAATTTCAATTATTTTGGTAATTTATTTCAAAATACCTGTCAGCAAGTATATCTGCAACAATACAGACAAAAAAAGATTCCGGAAATGTTTTTTTTGATAAAATAGATTGCTTACAAGGCATATTAATACAGAACTTTGAGTAATAATTCATTTAAACTACAATACAGAAATGTATTTCCCATACCCCTCAGAAGCAGTGCAAAGGGTTGGGGGAATCAGGGGTAATGAAGGAGTTGAGAGAGAGACATTATTGCTGGGAAGGAACCTGGAAGTGATACTGGAGGGTTGTTGGGTGTGGGTGGGAAAAGTATGGAACAGGTTTTTTTGTGGGGAGGGGGAGGAGGGAATGTTAGGGAGTTGAGGAGCCTCTCCCACACAGACCCTGATTAACCCCTAGCCTCTCCCATTCAGTCAGGCACATCTGCACCGGTCCCTGTGTGTCCCTGCACCTCTCCTCCTTCTGTTCCCATGTGTCCCTGCAGCCCCCCAACTCCTCTCTCCCCAGATGGCCCCTGCAGTCCCACTCCCATTCAGCCCTACTAGCTCCTGAGCCCACGCCATACTCTGTCTCCTCACTAGCCTTTCTGAACCCCAGTCTGTGATCCTCCAGCAGCCCTGTGTGTCCCCTCTGTCCCTCCCATGCCTCCTCATCTGGCCCCACTGTGAGGAACGCAACTTCTCCACCAGCTGGCTGCCCTTTCTTCTGGTGCCACAGTAACCCCTGGTGGGCAAAAGGTGCAACTACAGCGCCTCTCCAGCAGAATCTATATTTGGGGAGAGGGAATCTGTGGGAGAAAAATTCAGCATGTGTGCAGTGGTGCAGAATTCCCCCAGGCGTAATGTATCCCAGCAAAACTTGACCCATAGTTTCTAAGGTACTATTATTTGTTTATGCTTTAGGGGAGGGCTGAGCATATGGGGCTTTGGATGAAGTAGGCAGTGCTGTGCTCTGCTGATTTGAATTACTAGGGGGTAAATTAATTAATTTTATTGCAAGATGTTGCCAAGTGCTATGTGGGCTGTGAGTTTACATAATTTTCATGGTATCTAGAGTTTTCATATAGGTGTGTCCGTTTGTTTATAATCTAAATAGATGTTTGTAATAAAGTAGATGGGAAAATATCTTTTATTTTAAATCTGGCAGTATCCCTTTACATATTTCTTCTTAATAATGTGCCAGAACTTTTAAGAAGCATCATGATACTCATTCCTTTCTGCATACACAGTTTTCTTTGTAAACAGAACATTTTAAGTCTAGTGCCAAACTCTGCCCTTGGTTAACACCCATTCAGACCCCACCAATGTCAATGAGAGTGCACAGGGGGAACTGTAGACAGAATTTGAATATTAGCATTTGGCTTTAATTCATCAGAAAATTCTTATATTAATGTAATGTATATTATTGTACTAGTCTTAGTTTTATTAAACAAATTCAGAATGGCTCAATAAAAGTTACAAAGTTAACTAATTTATACTTGTTGAATACACTTCATTCTGATTTGCTCTTTGAACTAATTGCAAAGAAATAAAACCTACTTTAAGGCCTCCAAACTTAACTGCCCAGAGCAAAGTTGCTTTTCTGCTGCTTACATCACAAAGAAACAAAAGTTAACATCACCTACTAACTAATCTTTCTAATGTGGAAAATGTTGCTTTCCAAAATTAGGTTGTTTATTCAGGTTAGTCACAAAAACCTCACATTGGCTTGAAAAACTAATCAGATTTGGCAAAATATTTGAAAAGGAATTTAGTAACCATCTTGAAGCAACACCGCATAGAGAACAAGCCATATAACAGAAATATTTATTCATATAATAAAGATATCTAATATGTAACAGCTGCTCATTCTGAGGACAGTCAGAGGTCAGAGTTTGATTGTTAATAACTTTAAAACCATCCTACTGAACGCTGAGGTGCACAGACAGCTTTACAGTGCTGTGGAAAAGTAACTGTGAGAAAGGGCTAATAATTCCAAGGAACCCAGGAGGCTTATTTGTGCAAGGGGAGCTTTGCTAGTGCTGCTATTAAGGATTCGACATGGTTTTCCCTGTTCTGTGGCTTATATTTCCAGTATACCATGCAAAACTTTATTCAGCTAAAGAAGGATGCAGTATCAAAGTCAAAAAGGAATATGAATGCTCATCCTTGGGTTGTTTTGTCCTTAAATAGACATGTAACAAGTGATTTATTTTCAAGTGTATTAAATTTTCTTCTTTTTTGTACGGGAAATCTGTTCAAAGGGCCAGTATAAGCTTAAATGTTGTGGGTTTACATGGGATTTAAGTGGTAATTAAGCTCTCTTTACAAGAGAGAATTTTACCTTAATTGAGCACTGTATACAATTACACATAATTAAATAAACTAGGAGTATTAAATTTGTGACACTCAGGAATGAGAAACAATATTCACAGAGCATGCTGAACATAGATAAGAGGGCTACCCACAGTTTAAATTCTTCTTGAGCTAAACATACCGTAGCCCCTACGATTGGGACTACTATGTGTCTAGGTGAATGCTTGCATAGAAAGGTAGATCTACTAATTCAGGGTCAAATCCTGCACTCCTTGCTCACTCAAAGCTCCTTTCACTTCACTGGTTGTTCTGCTTTAGTAAGGCTGCAGTCCCTGCTAAGCCAGCAAAATACCAGAGGCTATTTCTTACCAAATCCATGCATTCACAGTAGCATACAACTAGCCTTCAACCAATATTTTTTTCACAACACGACATGAGCATCCAACTAATGCACTAGACAAACACCGTTCTTAGCACACTTGGAATTATTGCACATATTTAGAGTAAAAGTCACGCAGGATTTCAGTACCTTGCAAACTCACAGGACGGTTCAAGTTCATGCAGGGGGTAGCAATTTTATTGTTCTGACTCATGGTCCATGTGGTCTGATAATACCAGCATCTTTACCATCTCCCACCCTCCTTCCAGCAACCACCTCACATACACTATACACTCAGAGGGATCACATTTCTGTTTACTTCCAGCAACAGCCCTGATATTACCATAGTCTTTATTCAGCACTCACTGCCCTTCTTTACATAAATGTTCAGAGAGAAAAAGCCAACGAAGTTAGCTGCAGATAGCGCACTGATATCTTAAAAAGGTCCACGGGCATATCCATGGGATCCATTGCACAAGGTCACTCATAAGAGTGCTTTTCTCATAGTGATGTTACTTGAGTAATCTGTATGAATGAATCTACTGCGAGGGGCAGAGCACAACTTGATAAGGAATGTGTTAATACTAATTTTGGCTCCCCTCACCCAGGTTTATGGGTAGGTACTTTAACCAACCACTGGAGAAGTGAAAAGCACTAATACAAACGTCTGATTTGGGGTTTGTTTACCTATGTTCTGACCATCTAATAAACCATTTCTGAATGAAAATAAGAACATCACAACAAATACAATGGCAGGGCCACCCAGAGGATTCAGGGGGCCTGGGGCAAAGCAATTTCGGGGGCCCCTTCCATAAAAAAAAGTTGCAATACTATAGAATACTATATTCTCGTGGGGGCCCCTGTGGGGCCCGGGGTCTGGGGCAAATTGACCCACTTGCCTCCCCCTCTTGGTAGCCCTGTACAATGGATAGACAAGGAAGATTGGGAATGCAAAAAAAGACTTGGTAAATAAACACTGTAAGAGAAGAAAAATTGCATTAGAGAAAAAGAATGTAAAATAACTACAATATTAGGATGTTAAATTTGGAGGAATTTGGAATAAAGCACAACAAAACAGACAATTAACTTCAGTGGGATTAAAGGGGAATTTTCAAAGTTACTCTAACTCACAAAATCATTAGGAAAAAAATCAACTTTTGGTTTGCATTTTTCATTATCTTTCTTTTAAAAAAAATGGGTTTGTAATTTTTTCCCCTAAGAACTTTTCTATTAAATTTAGTAGAATGGCTGAGTGGCAACATTGTGACCTTCAAAGGTGTTTTGGAGTGTAGGTAAATTCTCAAGTTACCCTCATTGCACCTATCTGCTCCATCCTGGGAAAGACTCAAAACTGCTGACTGGCCCAGCATGGAAAACCATTCTCTGTATACCATTTCCCATGTGACTGTTTTTCACCTGGGCATGCACCAGTGATCATACACAGAGACACTGCCCTTGGTTTGTTTAAGGAGGCTTACACAGCACTATAAGCAGCTTGAGAATGTTATTTAAACTGTGATGTGAACCTCAGCTTCTAAAATAAATAGCGGTTTAAAGATAAATATCAGTTACAAGCTAATAGTGTGCATGGAAGGATGCCACTCCGAAGGCATTTGTAGGACACATTTTAAGCCAGAACACACACATTCTGTAGATCACAATGTTTAAGATACTTGAATGTAGATTTCTGTGCCCAAGTATTCAATAACAGGCTCATTATTATTTTCAGTGTGACTTTAGTGCTCATGCGAAGTGCCCACGTGACAGCCCCCGCCCTCAAATGAAATCCGACATGTGGGCCTTGTCCTGCACCATTAGAGTCAATGGCAGCCAGATAAGGACCTTTAGCACAGAACAAATACAGTGCTTCAAGCTTCTCCCCATGATGCTCCACCAATGTGCTATGAACCTGACCCAGAGGGACCACATCTAGAAATAAGTGGATAGTTCACCCTCCAGGCCTATTCAGCCACAAGTCTTTCAGATGAATATGCCAACAAGGCTGTCCTGGCAATTAGCCTCTATTAAATGAAATGCTAATGCTACTACATCATTTGTTGAGCTATATGCAAGTTAGAAAAAATGTTACAGTAATTATACTCTGTCTTAGTTACTGCAAAGGCTAAGTCTCCTACACTATCTTGGCACAATCAGTCTACGAAAGCCTTTAATGGAACAGCCCAATCTGGGGCTTGTGGTTACTTTATGGGGTGAAGGGAAGCATTTAAGTAAGGTTTTTTACAAAAAAAAAAAAAGTAACGTTATTTAAACAAAACTCTAGGATGATCATCAACTGCACTATGTCAGACAGAAATGAGTTCCCGGTGTCCATGGCTCACATGGACAAGTTCATACCCCTTTTCTATTATTAGCCTTTTTATTTTAACCTCCCCACACACCCATCAATCAGAAACTGCTGTGATGTCATTTTGTGAAGTAATTTTTTATTGGACTTACACATCAAGATAGTAACTGAGTAATTATTAATCATATACTATGGCAGACACACTTTATGCAGTTGAGAATAAAAATCCAAACAGTCAAGAAAAGTAACAGGGAAAAGGTTACAAAAGGCATTTTCCCATGAGCTTCTTTTTCCCTGCATTCTATAAACCTCCTCATCTGAGAAAATTCAGATGGTCACATCACATGAAAAAACTACCCACTTAAGGGGTGGTAGGATAGTCTGCAGCTCTGCCAAGCAATGACACTGTTTATACATTCTTGTTCCCCTGGCGATGGTACTGTGCTCTTATACTGATACAGGTTTTAATAGCTCTCTATTCTGCTCTTGGGGAGTGAGAAAAAAGGGAGCTAGAACAAATGTTTCTGGAAAAACTACTGCTGGGAAAATTAACTATTTCAAACTGCTTTTCTGTCTCATTGCTGGTAAATTAGCTGTTACTTACTCTGCTCCGCAGCAGCAAATTCAGGATGCATTTTCCATACTTCCCTTTTCTCGCTTTTACAGCAAACATTACAAGACCCTTTTTAGGCATGATGATGACAGATTGTGGAAACATTTAATGGTACTGGTTTGTCTTTCACACCTTCCTGTAATTCAAGAGATTTTTTTATTCAAAGAAAACCTAGAAGATTTGTACTGGTGCATGTTTAACTGCTAGATTATTAGAGCTGTACAAGCCAGTAGCTCATTCTGAAGTAGCGAGAAAAAGAATTTCAGCGAAGGGCTCAGCTTTAACCCTTCTGGGCTATTAGCTAACTACAGGATATTGTATGTGTAGCTGTCAGAAGAAAACCTGTTTAACTGCAGAGTTGATGAAATTGTGCTGACCTCAAAAGAATATATATAAAGAAAGACTTCTTTGCCCTTAATTTTTTATGCCTATGTAAATAAATCCCAGGACATGTTAAGAATTCTCAGCAGAAAAAAAAAGCTTGCAAGCCCTACTTCAGTTTAGTTTGATACCTCTGAATTTAGCACTGAGCTCGGGTTTGCAGGAATAGGAAATCTCAAAACGGAATTGCTAACAAAACCAATAAAGAGCACAGTGGGGCTGTTTTGGTGCCTCTGTATAGGGAAAGTACTGCTCATCCTCTGCATCCCCAGGATTGAGCATGCTGAACTGCTCTGTGGGTCACATGTGCAGTCCCCAAACAGCACACTGGAGCGGTGAGGACATGGAGCACGCTCAGGGCAGGTGGACTCTTCAGATAATTTAGCTGCTACTCTTAACAAGTCTCTATTGAACATGTGTGAACTGAAATTGTTTTTAGAGTTTATAACTGCCAAATTTGGATGAATCTTCATGAGGCTAGTAAAAGAAATCTCTGACAAAAATGTGCCTCCCTGCCAAATTTCAAGACCCTGCTCCAAAGCCTACAGATGCTAACACATCTCAAATAAAAGGTCACCAGATTTTTTTTTAAACATGGCAAAAACCCAACACTTTCCCCTTGCCTCATTCTCAGAAATGACTTAACCGTTTTGGCTAAAACTTTCCCTCCAAAAAATTCATCCTGAGTCAGACACCTTGCATGAAAAATCTCAACTCAAACACTTTGCCAAACTTAATGTTATAAGCAACTGAAAAAAAAGGTCTTTACAATGAAAAGTCTCATGTAACCTTAACTAAAGGTGGTGCAATCTGCACCATCTCTAATAAATTTATAGAGAGCTTCCAGGTTTACTAATTTCATTTTTGGGGAAGTGGTATTTTTAGGTTTTTTTTTTATTTCTACATTGGTGTTCAAAAATCAGCGGGGGAGGTTGGGACTTTCAGATACTGTACTGAGATTTTTTTCCACATACTTCTTTTTTAAATAGGATCTACTTTAATTTTTACTTTATATAAAATTAACATATACATCCTTTTTAAAGCTTTGTACCCTTGTTATTAAACCCCTAGTTTTGTGCGTTTATTCCCTAGTGGGCTTTAACATAGTATTGTTTCCAACCGCACTACCGTAAAGCACACTAGGGAACCTTTCGTGAACACCACCGGGGTCTACACAGACAGTTAATACACAACTTGTTAGTGCAATTTAGAATTATCACACCCCTATATTCCACATTAGTGCTTCATATAGACAAAGCCTTAGATACTAACCCAGGAGCCGGTTCATCACTTATATAAATGAACTGCACTGGGAAAGAGGTGAAGACAATGCTAATTGGATAATCATTTCTGGTGGCTATTGAATAAACACAAATTTGTTTTTCTTTTCTCCCCCCACCTCCAAAGAGAAAGGTGTTTTATCAGTTAAAATCAGAAACCCTCAATTATAAAGTGACAGAGATTTGTCCTGATTTCCCACTTGGCTCACATTTTCACCATGGAGCTCAGTCTGCATGTAACAGCTCATTCTCCCTATCATGTAGCCATGAAACATGAGCAGAAAACATCACACAAGCATTAGATGGAACACAATCATGATAGTTGGGTTACCCTGTGGCAGCAGGTTCGCACCATTATTTCAGTGGGCCCTGACCTCACTTTCAAGAAGTATGATCCACAGGAAATGTACTTGCTCAAAATTAAGATATTTTTCCTTTCAGTTTTAGAGCATCATTTCCTCCTAACTATTTTTCCTATGTTATTGCAGCTCACATTCAGACTAACAATTTGTTTCTGGAAATACTCTCCAGGCTGAAGTTTTTATGGTGAAATGTTTTGACTGGAAGGCAGAGCAGTTATCATAAAACCAGAAGGGAGAGAGCTGTCTGCACATCCCACAAATGAACTGAGGCTTTCCTGGCCCCACTGATCACTCTCTATCATGCAAGAAGTTACTATAGTTGGCACGTTTCATGAACAGTGAAAAAGGAAACTAAAATATCTACTGACCATTTAAAAACTCAGAAGGAAGGGACAGGGAGAGAAAGACTTAGATTTGAGGTCACTTTTATTTATTCCTTTAGAATTACACATGTAGTCATAGAATATCAGGGTTGGAAGGGACCTCAGGAGGTCATCTAGTCCAACCCCCTCCTCAGAGCAGGACCAATGCCGAGACAGATTTTTGCCCCAGATCCCTAAATGGTCCCCCTCAAGGATTGAACTCACAACCCTGGGTTTAGCAGGCCAATGCTCAAACCACTGAGCTATCCCTCCCCTCATTAAAGACTACCCTGCCAATCCTTTGCTTTTTGCCATTGGTTCTCAAAATTTTCCCCAGTAATCCCATGTAACAACAAAAATGCGTTGGAATTCCCTTCCCATCTACTTTTCAAAAAGGAAGGGTGGCTCCCACCCCCGGACCTGTTTGTAACTAGAGTGAGTTTGAAATTGTTCAAGAAACTTGATTTAAAAACATGGACTTTTGCAAATAATTTCCAACCAGATCTATTTTTTGCCATGCCAGGGGCCCATGACCCCCCAGACTGAGAACCCAAGCTCTATCTACTCCCACCAGAGTCTTCCTGGTTCTTCACAACTAGGGCAAACAGTATCTTATAGCAGAACCCGAAGGCAGTAAATTACTGTTATTTCAGAAAGGAGTATGGAAGCAAGTTCCACAGGTGAGGGGCCAGCCCTCACAGAGAATACTCTGCCAGTTGCCCGATTTCTAATACAAGTAGAGCTCCAACTCAGGCACCCCTATAGACCTCAAGCTGTATCAGGGAAAGAGGTGGTCTTTCAGGTAAGTAGATCCCAGGCCATTTATGGCTGTTTGGTCAAAAACATCATCTTAAAATTCTTCTGGTATATATTTATTTCCTATGGGGATCAGTGCTTTCACTCTTGGTGAACAGGATACCAACTTGTGTAACTTGCTGGACCTTTGATCTGTTGCTTCTCAATGTTTTAGGTCATCAAATGTGTATTACTAATGTTGTGCCCATGAGAATACCTTCATTTACATCCACCTGGAAACTCAAGAATAAAGTAACGTGTAAACACCTCTGAGAATCATGTGTCCCTCAGGTGTGCATTCTGCTGGATACATGGCCCATATTGCTGACTTCACTGGCAGCTAATAAGGTTTTTTTCAGCATCCCAGACTGGGATACAACTGGTGCTGTAACCGCAATACAGTCAATTTTAGAGTGGAGTTTTCCAAAGGTGTTTAAGGGATTTCCTTAGCCTCATTTGAAAAACCCAATCCTAACTGACCTCTCTGCCTTTGGGTAGAGTGTGAATTTGGGGGTTTACTAGTTGAAGTTTAGCACCCAAAGTGGAAAGTGACAACAAAATTTGTCTGGTTACATTTGGTGTGAAACTCTGTGCACATTCCTAAGCCTGATTTACAATTTTCTAGCTGTTTTTAGCCCATCCTTCCAGTTCTAAGTCTCAGGTTGAGGTTAATTTATTTTTCTAGAACTAGTAGTAAAAAGCACAGGAATCTCAGCACATACTTGCACAATTAATAGGATACAAATGACTTTTTTCAGGTTTCCACCAAAAATTAGGAACACGCAAGTCTTATAGCATGAAAACTTAATTCAAAAAGACTTTTAAACTATGAAATTTTTAATTTCTGTATGTTTCATACAAACTCATTTTGCAAAATGTCACAGATACAAGATTCTCCTAGCTAAACCTGAAAAACTTTAGTGACAGCTAATGCAAATATTTTCACAATTTTGCATAACCCTAATTTTCCACCATGACTGTTGCTGGGGTTAAAAAAAAAATCACAAGTCAAAGACCTCAGCCTACAATTGATAGCATGCAAGAAGACTGTTTTGTACACCTGGAGCTATATGAAAATAAACTAGGCTCTACACAGGAGCTGCAGTCCACTTGCCTGTAGGATCAAGGCCTAAAATGAAAAGTCCTTTTTTCCACAAAGCACTTGATCCAAGGCTACGAATTCTTTGTATTTTGGCACTTAAATACATGATATAGTGATATTCCTCAGTTTTGATTTCACAGGTGGTATTTCTTGAAAGATGTTTGATCTGTCTACCTAGTTCAGAGTTTGAGTCTGCACAGAAATATTGCTTTCTTAATGTTAACATGCAAGGAACAGCCATTATAATCTTTTTGCCAGATGCATTCCTTGCCCAATGGTATCTATACTGTTAATATCGGAGACTATGGAAAGCACATGCTTAACTTTAAGCATGTGACTAATCCTATTGAAATCAGTGGGGCTACTCATATGCTTAAATATGCATTGAAGTGCCTTGATGAATCAAGCCATTATATAGTCATCATAATATCTAAATGCCACTTTCTATTGACCATTAAACCATGTTTTGTAAAGTGCTGCGTATGCTTACAGAACTCTAAGAATCTTTCACGCGCCGATTAGAATTCTATATTAATGTTATGTTAAACAGCTAGGGCCCAATGGCTCTTGGCTACTTGCCTGCCTGGCCCCTAAGTTATACGAAGAGTCTACATCACTGCATGCCACTCACTGAGATCACTATCTCTCAAGAAGGGGAAACCCTTGGACTCCCACATAATGCAAATTGGTAGACCAGTTTCAGTAAAGGAAAAAATGGGCCCATCTTCTAGCTGTGGTACTGTTATCCCTAGAGGTAACTTGTCAACCAGACCCTAGCCACTGAGTGCAGAAGAAGGGTGGTTGGAGATTTGGGGCGGGGGGGAAGCTGAACCTCCCTATTGGCAGGCTTTAGCCAGGATTATTAATATTTTGTTGTTTGGGACTATCCTTTGCCATGACCTGTGACAGAGTGACTTAGAATTCAAAAAACCTTCTTGGCGCTACATGTATGTAATTGGTGACAAATTAAAAATGAAGCAAGATAGCTATAAAAATCATAGCTAACCTATTAACTGTGACTGAACTAAGATTGGTCACATAAAATACTGGCATTAAAAAGACCTTCAAGACTGCATCTAGAAAACTCAAAGAAATAAGGTGGAAATTTACCATTGAGCTAGAATGTAGAAACTACATTCAGACAATAAGGAAAGATTATCTGCTCAAAGTATTTTCCAGAATGGAATTCTGTATGACAAAGTAGCAAGACGAGGGGAGGAAGGGAAGGAATCTGCAAAAGCATCAGTGACACGAGAATACAAGTTCAGGGTTGGGGGAGAGGGAAATATTAATGGGACTTTTGTTCCCAAGTCACTTAGGTCTTTTGAAAATCGCACCCTAAGCCTCGAAGACAGTATAAGCTATTATTTTTACTTTGTAATATATAAAAATTCTTCTTTGCTGTAATGAAAGTGGATAACTTGTATGAATGCAGTTTTTATATGAACAGAACATAGCTGTATGACGGAACCCAACAGTTGAAATGACTGCGAGCCAGGAGCTGGAAGTGACTGATTTGTGGACAGGAAGCTTTGAACTCTGATAAACAATGTGGAAACAGCTACTACTGTGTGCATGTGTGCATAAGAATTTCCTGTCTTATTTTGTTTACAATATTTATAGCAGCCCAGTTGGGATGCATCCAAAACTTGATGCTGACAACAGGGAAAGCAGTTTTTTTGTTTTTTTTTTAAGATTTAAATACAGCAGCTATGGAAAGTCTAAGTTGCGTCTTTCCTCTGTGTCTTTCTCATCTCCTGTGATGACTGAGTGTGGAGTATGTGAAAGAGATGGAGCGATCCTTATATAGTGCTGAAGAGTAGAAATGTACAATGATCCAGCATACTCTGGGTGATTCTAGTAATGTACCATGATGCTGGAGCATTTTTGAAGGATTTTTTAAAATTATACTTACTTACAAGTAGGGTGACCAGAGAGCAAATGTGAAAAATCAGGACAGGGACTAGGGGGTAATAGGAGCCTATATTAAAAAAAAGACCCAAAAATCGGGACTGTCCCTATAAAATCGGGACATCTGGTCACCCTACTTACAAGAGTCCTGTTTGTCTGGCTCAGCACACTTGTGAGGTTGTAGCATGCACTAATAATCCAATTTTGTTCATATTAAAAGGATCAGGCCCTGAGGCTGATTAAACAAGAGAAAAAGGAGGCCTTAATTAACAAAATATGAGGCAATAGATCTAAACACTGGTTTGGATTCTGTGCCATTCACCCTGGGAGATGTGGCACAGAACGAGCAGCACAGAGGGAGATGGCTCAAAGGAGGCTGTAAGCACCTTTTGTGCTGTCCAGATTCTGGCAAGAGGCTTGAATGGAGGGAGTTCACAGAAGAGCAACAAAAGAGGGATTGGGAGAATCAGGGGAGAAAAACACAGTTAAGTATGTACAGTTTTGGTTAAATCAAGACAAAAGAAGATGGAACTATAACAGTCTACAAGTACCTGAAGAGTGTAAACATCAAAGAGGAAGAATTATTAAGGGGTCCAACCAGCAGTAACAATGAAATTAAGAAATGAAAAATTTTGGCTGAAAATTGAGAAGAAGCGTCCTGAGTCTCTGGAAGGAACGGATGACAATCACATTGCTTAGGCTATTTCAAACTAAATTGGGCAAGCCACTAGAAAAATGTGCAACAGGGAAAAATCCTGTATTAGCAGGGTACTGGCCTAGATGATCTAATAGGCCTCTTTCGCTAACTCCTAGGATTTTATGACTCAGTACCTAATAGTTAAAACAGCTACTTATTTAGTCAACACAGATTAGACACGATCTATTTTTAAACAGTTCACTGCACATAGCAGCACACCACTCTCCACACTTCTAGTCAGCCCTCACCTCACCTCACTCCTGTCCTGTGTCAAGTGGAGCTCCGCCAGAACAGAGAGCTGGAGAATAAAGTCAGAGTGTAGCAGGGAGTTCTTGTCCTAAAAGCTGGCAGTGCTTACGTAGCCCAGCAGCAGGTGTTTTAACCACCATGTCACCTACACCCGAGCTGGGCAAAACAGTGGCTGAAGTCCCAGCAGTCAACTTACACTAGTACACAAAGCATTGATGCCCCCATGGAGGAGAAATAGAAATGATACTAAGGGTAGCCATGGCAGAAGTGAAAATTACAGGACCTTTAAATTGGGCAGGTAAACAGGAGAAGACGGGAGTTTTGGCAGGAACAGAAGCAAGTGCTGTGCTGGAGATAAAGGGACTTGGTGAGTTGTGTGTTTGGTTTGGTCTGGTCTGTTTGTTCTCCATGAGGGGCAGGTGGAGGGGCTTTTGGGCCCGTGAATGGGCCAAGTGAAATAGGTCTGTAAGTTTGTGTCTGTGGAGACGACGTGTCTGGAACCCTTGGGTCTGTGATCAACCCCAGATTTTGAAGTCTGAGTGGTTAATCCCTCCCTGTTAGCAAGGGGGTAGAGCTAAGTAGCAAGGTTTAGTATAGAAGGCCATTACCAAATGAACTCTTCAGTAGGGGAACAGCAGTGGCAAATGGGAGTTTTGGGGGGCAGTTTAGAGAGGGAGAGGCTCTCTGTAGAAATAATAAATTAAAGAATTAGAGTTAGCTAATGTTTGGTTAAGAAAAATGTGTTGTAAAGAAAGGCCCTGACTAGGAAGTAGAAGAACGGCCTTGAAAATAATAAATTATAAGGCCAAAAGGAATGAAGTAGGGCAAGTCTCTAAAAAGAAGGCCTCTGACTGACAGGGGTGACTGTAGATGGTTTTAAATAACTCAAACAGAATCTGTCTTAAAATGAGCCAACATGGCCCTTGACACCCCATTCACCAGTGTTAAAGCCTATGTGAACTCAGGTGCAATGGAAAAATGTTTGGGCAACAAGAAGGTGGGGAGAAAAGGCCTTGGAAAGAATGGCTGTTGTAAATCTTATCTGGATTAAGACTGGAAATGGGGTGAACTGTCTCAAATTGTTTTTTTAGCTAAAGTCAGTAATTGATGATGACAGCACTTGTTTGTTAAAGGGTATAAAAAGTAAACTCTTAAAGAGTTAATTGCTAATACTTGCCTGAACACATTGGAGCCAACCAATATGGGTCTAAGCATCTCTTGGTTTAGCCCATTTAACATAAGAACATAAGAACATAAGAATGGCCGTACCGGGTCAGACCAAAGGTCCATCTAGCCCAGTATCTGTCTACCGACAGTGGCCAATGCCAGGTGCCCCAGAGGGAGTGAACCTAACAGGCAATGATCAAGTGATCTCTCTCCTGCCATCCATCTCCATCCTCTGACGAACAGAGGCTAGGGACACCATTCTTACCCATCCTAGCTAATAGCCATTTATGGACTTAGCCACCATGAATTTATCCAGTCCCCTTTTAAACATTGTTATAGTCCTAGCCTTCACAACCTCCTCAGGTAAGGAGTTCCACAAGTTGAGTGTGCGCTGCATGAAGAAGAACTTCCTTTTATTTGTTTTAAACCTGCTGCCTATTAAGTATTGTAAGTATCTTGATCAAATGCTTATCAAAAGTTTTATTACTGTAATGAGTGCAGTAAATTGCTTATTATTTAGGCATTTTACAGCAATTGTATGAATACCATTTGGCATTTGGATTTCATAAAGGAACTTATGGTTAAATTACTGTTTGGTGGTTTCCCATATCAGTCTTAATAATTTCAAGTATTATTAATAATTCCAACACTCTCTTTCTAGGTGGAGTTCTACATTCAATATAATTATGGCCAGCAAAAGGAACAGTAGTTGTGACGTGTTTTCTTTCCTGTCAAAAGCAAGGAGGGATTTCCACTCTATGAACTGCAAGTTCGTGGCTGTGCTAGAAGAAAAGATTCATGGTTTGCAAAAGACCAAGTACTGACACAGCAAAGCATCAGAGAGGTTAAGGATTACCTGGACAACCAAATTCAGGAAGCATCACCTCCCCTGATTCAAGAAATTAAAGAACTGGTGACCACGGAATCAAAGAATGTAGAAACTGTCGAGAAGGACTGGCAGTTTGTAGCCATCTGAAGAAAGGACCAGTTACATCCTATGCTGCTAGAGGCAGAAGACGATGGGCAGGCTGTGACCAAAGAGAAGAGAACCAGAAAAAATTCCACAGCACTGGAAATATTCAATCATTATGAAGTTCTCAGCATGATAACTGCAGAAAATATTGCTGAAAATCCAGCTGGTCAAATGGAACAGACCTGCATATAATGTTCCTGAGGATGGCTGCTCAGCCCAACCTACAAGATCATCAACTGCACCCACAAAGAGATCTCTAACCATTCAAAGAAGACACATGATCCCTGTTGGGGATTCTGTGGTTAGAAGAATGGAAAGGACATTCTGCCAGGGCAGTCGACTATAGCAGTGGTCCTCAACCAGGGCTCCGGGGCCGGAGCAGATTTCAGGGGGTCCATCAAGCAGGGCCAACATTAGACTTGCTAGTGTCCAAGGCAGAAATCCAAAGCAGAAATCCCCACCACATGGGGCTGAAGCCCAGGGCCCCAAACCTCACCACCCAGGGCTAAAGCTGAAGCCTCAGCAACTTAGCTTCATGGGGGCCCCCTATGACATGAGGCTCCAAGCAATTGCCCTGCTTGCTATCCCCTAATGCTGGCCCTAGCTTTGATATGCAGAAAGCCAGTTGTTTTGGCACAAGTGGGCCGTGGAGTTTTTATAGCATGTTGGGGGGGCCTCAGAAAGAAAAAGGTTGAGAACCCCAGGGCTACAAGATGGTGTGTTGTCCTCCCCAAGCCAAGGCACAAGGTGTGACTACAAAATCAAATGAGTTTCTAAATTAGTCAGGAAAGGATTCACTATTGATGGCACATATTGGCACTAAGGAAACTGCTTCACATGATATGTCACAGATTATAGCAGACTTCCAACAACTAGGAAGGGTGCTGAAGGAGACAAACGTCCAAGTGATCTTCTTGGAGATGCTTCCTGTCCTGCAAGCAATGGAAGACAGAAAGCAGAAGATTCTGGAAGCAAACCATTATCTAGGTAAATGGTGTAAGACTTTGATTTTGTGGAACACTGGTCCAATTTCTGTAGGGAGAGGGAATTATACAGTTTGGACTGCCTCCATCTCGGCAGAAATGGAATTAATTTTTTAGAGGATAAGCTGACTAGGCTAGTCAGGAGGACGTTAACAGCAAAAGGGCTAAATGGGGGAATAAATTAGCACAAACATTAAGATGTCAAGAACAAAATTAATCAAGGCATATGAAAAGACAAAAATATTTAATTGTCTGCACATTAATGTTAGAAACCTGGGTAATTACCAAAAGGAATTGGAATTGCTCATTTATGAGCATAAATGTGATTTAGTTGGTATTACTGAAACATGGTGGAAAGAGTCACATGTTTGGAATGTTAAAATAACTGGTTATAACCTATTAAGGAAAGATTGAGTAGGCAAAAGAGGAAAGAGTGGCACGCTGTCAAAAATGGTATTACCTCTTTCTGTGTGTTTCACTGAAAACTCAGAAGCAAATGATTGTGAATATTTGTGTATGAATGTTCTAACAGACAAAGTACCATATGGGGTACTAGTTGGTGTCTGCTACAGATAACCAGATCACACAAGGGAGCAGGATGACTGGCTCCTTAAGTACCTACCTACAATGTGCATAATCTGGGTGACACATGCTGGAGGCCTCAAGATGCTAGTAGTAAAACTTCCTTGGAATTCCTAAAAAATTATAGTTGATAATATCATAAGCGCCTCCATGGGTGTTCCAGGGCTGGAGCACACATGGGGGAAAAAATGGTGGGTGCTGATCATCCACTGGCAGCCCCACTATCAGCTCCACCCCCAGGTCCCACAGTGCATCCAGCCCGCCGGTGGGGCCCATGGATCAGCACCTCTGCCTACCTCCTTGCACTTCTTGACTGCTGCAATCAGCTGTTTTGCGGCATGCAGGTGGCTGGGAGGGAGGGGGAGGAGCGAGGATGTGGCATGCTTGGGGCCAGAACTGGATTGGAAGAGGCGGGGCAGGGGTGGAGTGGGGCGGGAAGAGGTGGGGCAGGGTTGGAGGAGGGCAGGGCCTTGGAGGAAGGGGTGCAGCAGGGGAGAGAAGAGGTGAGGTATGGGTGGGGAGTTGGGGGACAGGGTGGAGTGGGGCCGGAGCCTGGGGCAGAGCCAGGGGTCGAGCACCCCCCGGCACTTTAGAGAGACAGTACCTATGAACAATATCCTAACTCAAAGTGTTACATTCAACATGAGAGAATTCTATATAGACCTCATAGTGATAAAGAGGAATTGATCATAGAACTAAAATTTAGAGATTGCTCAGGAGCAAGTAAACTTTACTTGATTACTGTTATGGAAAAAAAATTATATATATATATATATATATATAGCTTTTTAGGACATAAGAGTAATCAAAGCAGCATAAAATGAGGAATTCCAATTCCTCTTGGTACTTTAACAGGGCCAGTTTCACAAAGCTGAAAACAACTATGAGCCAAATGAGTTGAGAAAAAGAAAGAAATTAAACAGAGAAAGAGAGAAAGAAATTAAACAGAAAAATGGAAATGATAATTGGGAGCTGTTGAAGAACATTTTACAAGATGCCCCAAAAGCCTCAATCTCACAAATTAAGAAAGATGGCTCAGCTGCTTAAAAAAATAGTCTGGTTTAGAGCGGAAGTGAACACATCAATATAACATAAGTGAGGAAAAAAGGAACCTGATAGTAATAAATATGAGTTGTAAGCTAGAAAATGAAGAAAATGTATAAGGGAAGCAGTAGGACACACACAGAAATCCATGGCTAGCGGAGTTAAGACAATAAGGAGTTTTTCAAGTATATCAGGAACAAAAAGAATCCTAACAATTACATTGGTCCACTACTAGATTGATATGGTAGAATTGTCATTAATAATGCAGAAAAGGCAGAAATGTTCAACTATTTTTATTCTGTATTTGGGAAAAAGTCAGATGACTTATTCAGGTCATATAGTACTGGAAGAAAGTTAATGGCATCCCAGTGTTTAAAAAGGGTAAACAGGAGGACCTACGTAATTGTAGGCATGTCAACCTAACTTCAATCCCAAACAAAATAATGAAACTGCTGATACATTCACACAATAGTTCCATTAACTTCAGTGAGACTTCAGTGAATACGTACTACTCATGGGAATAAGACTTTGAAGGATCTTGCCTTTACTTCATAGATAGTCTAACAAATTGGTACCTTCCTAGGAAAAAAAAGTCACACCTTGGGCATAATGAAATCAGTCTTTCTTGCTAAATAAATTTGCAAGCTTAAACAAATGTATAGTTGGCAGTTTCATAAGGAGGCCTCATGTGGCAGTTGTGTAGGTACACATTAATGGATCTGTTCAGGATAGCAAAGATTAGTAGTTGCAGTTCATCTACTTACTCTTTATTCTTTGAATATTCACGAGGAAGTGCTAATAAAGCACACTTTCATGAAAAGAACAGTTGTGCTTTATTGGACCACTGTCAGGATAGAAATAATGTATTTTAACACTCCTCAGCATGAGTTACCACCACCTCAGGTTATTTAAACAGAGTTTTACTATCTAACTGTTCATGCTGTGTGTTTACTTATTTGGATTTCATTCTGCTTCAAAGTGAAACTAGACTGGTTTGTTTAGCATCAATTTCTGGGAGATATCTTATTCTCACCATGCATTATTACCGCATTTCTCTGTTTGCGAGATAATTGTTAAATGCCACCAAAAGGTTATTCTATTTGAAGTTGCAAACAGCTACCATTAACACTAGGGGCAAAATTCTCCAAGATACCCATGGCAGATTTTGATTCTAATGGTTCTTTTTCTGCACAGATGTGATAGACGCATGTACATGTACACAGGTTGTCAAAGCTGCCTAAAGAACTGGCTGTCCGGTTTCTATTTAAATTAATGGGAATTGGGTGTCCAAATTCCTTTAACAGCCTTGAAAATCCAAGCCATTGACTAAACTATCAAACTGAGATTGAACAAACAGATGTATAGAGACTTTTGTCCTAGTTAGAGTGTTTTTGTTAAAATAAAACCTAAACTTTGGGCCTGGATTACTTGACAGTCCCCCCTTAACACCTTGTCAGACACCTGGCTAAAATAAACAGAATGCTGGACTTTAGGGCCCAATCTGATTCCTACTGAAGTTAGTAGGAAAACTGCTATTTACTTCAATGGAAATGGCGCCAGGCCCTCAGATGATAAAGGATAAGGAAATAGAAGTCTGACTAGGAGTAGGTCAACCACCATGAGTGTTAGCCGGTACACAAATATACGTGGGAATAAATATATTTAACTGAACAGAAAGTCAGTCAATTCAACAGAGATAGGCACAAATCGACCCCTGTATGCAAACACTACAGAAATTTACAGTGTTAGACATCTGGATCAGAATCAAAATTATCTGATTCAAGATCTGCAATTAAGTATAAGTACAGTAACTCCTCGCTTAAAGTCATCCTGGTTAACGTTGTTTCATTGTTACATAGCTGATCAATTAGGGAACATGCTCGTTTGAAGTTGTGCAATGCTCCCTTCTAACGTCGTTTGGCAGCCGCCTGCTTTGTCCATTGCTTGCAGGAAGAGCAGCCCATTGGAGCTAGCTGGTGGGGGCTTGGAACCAGGGTGGACCGGCAGCCCCCCTATCAGCTCCCCGCTCCCCTAAGTTCCCTGTTCAGCAGCTGCCCAGCAGGCTAGCAATCAGCAGTTCAGCTGTCCCTCCCACCACTGCCATGTGCTGCTCCTACCCTCTGCCTTGGAGCTGCTCCCAGAGACTCCTGCTTGCTGTGGGGGGGGGAGGGGAGGAAGAGGGGGCTGTCAGGATGTCCCACTCCCCCCTGCTCCTGCACCCTACTTACCCCATCTTCTATAGAACAGGGGGGACATATGACAGGGTTCAGGACAGAGGGAGCTTGCTGGTAGCAACTGTGGTCTCAGCAAGCTGATCTAATTAACAAGGCAGTGTACTTAAGAGTAGGGTCAGTGTACTTAAAGGGGAAATGCGCATCTCTGTCTCCCACACACATGGTGTGTGTCTCTGTCTGCGATGCTGTCTCCCCTCCCTCCATTTCTGCTGCCTTGTAGAGTGTGAGAGTTAACCCTTGAGGGCTCAGCCAATTGCTAGTTCATCATTTAGCAGTAAGGCATTCCCTGGAAAATATCCCACCCTCTGACTCCTCCACCTCAACCAAGCTTCATAATCATCATCACTGTGTACCAGTATTCAATTAATTGTTTAAAACTTATTTTGTGTGTGTGTGTGTGTGTGTGTGTGTGTGTGTGTGTGTGTGTGTGTGTGTGTGTGTGTGTGTGTGTGTGTGTGTGTGTGTCACCAGACAAAATATATATGTCTTTTGTTTGGTGAAAAAAAATTTCCCTGGAACCTAACCCTCTTATTTATATTAATTCTTATGGGGAAATTGGATTTGCTTAACATCGTTTTGCTTAAAGTCGCATTTTTCAGGAACATAACTACAACGTTAAGCAAGGAGTTACTGTATGAAACGTGGACCCTTCAGAAATTCTTTAATTGTTGATTTGGTTTAATTTTACATTAGGCTATGGATTCATTAAAACCATTCTTACATTCTAAAAAGGGGAAGGAGAGACTTGGAGGTGTATTTCCCTCTCCCCCCATGGAAGGGGAAAGGTAATCAATTATACCTTTTATTTTAGGCCCTTGAGGGGCAATCATTCCACCTATATTAGCCATTGTTGAAATTATTTAAAATCTGCATGCATCTATTGTGACACTGCACCCCATATTTGTCATAGTAATATTATAATATGGCTATGGAATAGTTATGATGTATTTTGTACAAGATAGGTCATGTGAGGCATCATTGGAAAAGTTATGATTTGCTGAATATGATTATCCTATTTTTATGCATATATCATTTTTTATCTGAAGTTATGAATATTGACTAGGGATCTGTATTTCAAATAGGCTTACTCTGCAAAACACCCACAGCCAGCAGTTCAGGTATAACAATGAAGAAGCCAGCGAAGACAATGGACTGTGGAATAGTTTAACCTTCTTGTGGGCGTTTTGGCCAGCAATAACTGCTATAACACTGTAAGGTCATGTGACCAGACCACATGTCTCTGGACTCCATCTTGGGATGTAAGTATTTTTTCACAAACCTGTCTGAGAACTAAGTTTTGAAACAAAGGGTTCCCGCCATATGCTAAAACTATATAAGGCAGGGAGTAACATCATCTGTGGTTCTTCACTCCCCACACAAGAAGACTCCTGGAAAAGACCTGAGGAACAAAGACTGAACTGGGGGAAGTGCTGGACCCAGGCTAAAGGGATTTCTAGCCTGTGTATGAAAGACCAGGGTTTTCCAAGCTGTAAAGAAAGTGCAGCTTGCCCCTTAAGAATCTTCAGCCACCTTGTATCATCTCTCAGAGTGAGAATCTGCTAGTTCATATCCTATCTTTCTAGTATCTTAGACTTAGTTTGTGTTTTGTTTATTTACTAGATAATCTGCTTTGATCTGTTTGCTATCACTTATGATCACTTAAAATCTATGTTTTGTAGTTCATAAACTTATTTTACATTTTAATCCAAACTAGTGAGCTTTGACTGGGATGCTTGGGCAAAATCTCTGCTTGGTTACCACAAATGTGCATTGTTCTCTTCACATTGAGGGAGAGGCGGACCAGGTATTAAACCAGTGGTAGGCAACCTATGACACGTGTGCCAAAGGCGGCACGCGAGCTGATTTTCAGTGGCACTCACACTGCCCAGGTCCTGGCCATCGGTCCGGGGGGGCTCTTCGTTTTAATTTAATTTTAAATGAAGCTTCTTAAACATTTTAAAAACCTTATTTACTTTACATACAACAATAGTTTAGTTATATATTATAGACTTATAGAAAGAGACCTTCTAAAAACTTTAAAATGTATGACTGGCACACAAAACCTTAAATTCCAGTGAATAAATGAAGACTCGGCACAGCACTTCTGAAAGGTTGCCGACCCCTGTGTTAAACCCATATACTGGCCAGATTTGACCAGGGGAGGATGACATTGCTCTGGGGTCCCAGGCTGGGAAGCTGGTGATTAAAGAGCCTGCATGTAACTGCAGCTGGGTGTGTCCCTACCTGTATGAAAGCTGGTGAAAGTGCAGAGTGTCACAGCAGCACAGTGTGTGAGGGAGTCCAGGCTGGTGGGTCAGAGGGCTCAGTGGTACTCCAGTTCCAGGTGGCACCCCAGGGGGAACCCATCACACTTATAAATATCAATTTGTGGCTTAACTTTTTCTCCCCCACAACTGGCAGAAAAATACTAACTACTTGGTCATCTCAGTTATATAAATAAGGTTGTGTTTTGTTTTGATTTTTTGAGCCATGCCACCAATCTCTTAATTCATAAAGCATTGAAGAAGCCATTAGCTCTGGTTCACAGTAATGGTTAAACAATTCAGAGTAATCAACTATTACCAACAATAAAGGCTAACTGTAATATGCTACCTTTTTATACCCATGCATCCTACCTGCTTTGGGTAAAAATGTGACTACAAGTCAAATTACACACAGATCCCTGAAAAAACACGTGGCTGGTTTTCAATTTAGAGGTCAGCATATTGTTCTGACACATTCACAGCTTTGGGCAAGGTTTTTCAAAGCATGGGGGTTAATAATTCAAGAAACAACCATTTAGCACCAAGTTTTTCACCTTCAGCATGACCAGGAGCCCAAACCTAGTGGCTCAAGTAGTACAAATGACTTTCCATATTGTGTTTGTGTAATAACCACCACCCATCAGTTTGGCATGGGTTGAACACAGATACTGAGAACCTTACAATTCAAAGAAAGGGGAAAGTAGAATGAAAGTATGATACTGAATTAATTTCTTCATCTTGGCAATGTTGCAAATTTGGAAACAGGGCAAGAACCAATGTCTCAGGTGATCAGGGAAAAGATTTACTTTTAAAGTGTTTGTGAACTGATGGAAAGTTAAAGCTGGTTCTTTGTGTAGATGTCACAATTTAACTTGGAGTAAATTTAAGGAGTCACAGGCTCTTGACAAAAAACATACAGATGAATTACCAAGTCTATAAAGGTCAGCAGGAGAGTGACTTAACTACTAATCTAGTTTCAGTCTCACTCTTTTTCATAACAACCCATCGAGGTAAAGTTCACCGATGATGTAATGTCACACAGAATGGCAGCAACACATATAATAGGTCACAAGAATTACTATAGGTACAAAGAGTGTTTCACTACTGTCACTGTGCAACTTACTGTACATATCCATAACACGAAGAAATTAACACATTCATAAAAATATATAGATGGTTTCATGTGAGGGTCAGGATTCTTATAGAAACATTACTGACCATTTGCTAATCAATGTGTCAGTTTACCAACACACTTGGCTTACTTTTCCATCATGACCACAACCACTCCTTCATCTTTCCTTGTCACCACCTCCACGTCCGTGGACATATCCTCTCCAGTTCATACCATTTTCCTCTTCTAGCTCTTTTCTCCTCTGAACAACACTGCACCAAACTCTTCCCATCCATGTAGCCATCATCACTGCCCTCCTCATCCTTCCCAACCGATTTTGACTCCTAGCTTTCCCCAATCATTCTCATCAACTTCAGTTTCTATAGTGATATTCCATCTGACTGCTTAGTCTCCTGCTCCTTCATCCTCATCTGCCCACTTGACCATCAACACTGAGTTCACTCTCCAACACACCAAAATGACCACTTTCTTGACCTTGCCTTCACTAAATACTCAAAAGTCTCCCAATACCAGTTTCCTCAGTCATACAGCACTACCTGCTTGTCTTTTCCACGAAGCACTTTTGTGATTGCCAATCAATCTATGCCCATGACTTCTCTGCCACTCTCAACCTCCTCTTCCATGCTTTCCCCCCACTTGACTCAGTTGTCTACTCACTCCACTCCACTGTCCAAATCATGCCGGACTCTTTTGCCCCTCTCTCCCACAGCAACGTCTACCCCCACAACCTCAGTTCACACACACACCCCAGCATCCATTTCCTCTGCTCTTGCAACACAATCTGAGCACTTCTCAAAAAAGACTCCATGACCAAAACAAATTTCTTACACTACCAAATGATTTTCTCCTTCATATGTTCTGCCATCCTCCTCATCAAGCAGCACTACTTAGCCGTTCCCTTTGAATCCCACACCACAGTCCCAGCAGTTTATTCACTCCTTTTGACTCCCTCCAAAAATCATCCCCCAGGGGCCTCCATGAGCAGGATATTGCCAACCTTTCCAAACTTTCCCCTCCACAAATCACTCTCTTTCATTTGCCACTTATCACTCTCTTCTCCCTTTTCCTGTCTCGCTGAAAGTTCTCACCTGCTTTCCTCCTCCACCCTCTACACTTGCCATAGCGACCTAACCCCCTCCCACCTTGTGATCATCCTGGCCACGACTCAATGCCTTCTTCACCTCCATTAACGTCTCACACTCATCAAGTTTCTTCCCGTCACAATACAAGTAGACTATTGCCTTCCCCATTCTAAGAACACCCAGCTTTGAATCCCCCTCTATTTCCAACTACTGACTAACCTCTCCCTTCACCTCCCAACTCATTGAACAAGCTGTCTATAACCACGGCCTTGAGTCCCTCTCCTCCAATCAAAATTTCTTAGCTTGGAAGCTCTTTGGGCCAGGTATCTTTTATTCTGTGTTTGTAGAGCACTTAGCAGGGTAAGGCTTCAATTCTGACTGAGGCCTCTAGATACTAGCACAGTAGGAATAACTCATGACACTAAATGTCAGATACTTGTTTGTTATACTGTAATAAGCTACAAAACGAATAACTTTACTAAAGGCCTTTTAGAATGATTTATAAGTATCCATTCTGCAGAAGTTGCATGGAAATACTTTGTGGTGGTTTATTCTAGAAGGAATATTACTTGTACAAATATATAATCAACAAATCATTTTGTCATTACTGCAGCTCCTCTTTGCATTCATGTATCCCAATATTGCTCACTTACTCACAGAATAGTCTACTAAATTTCAAAACTGTACAATGAAGTAATGGAAAATATTTTTCTTTCTATGTGTAATATTTGCATCTTGTTAAAACAATAAATGTTAAGTGTCTGGAATTTCAAAACCTTTTGCTGTTGTTCTTGTTTTTCACCTCTTCCTACAAATGCTGAAATTCTGGTTCTCAGCCTCTGAATTCAGTAAGATTACCACAGCAGGACACAAAACCAAATGGTGATATTTCCAGTGCACCTATATTTCCAATGTACAGCATAACTATGAATTAAGGAGATTCTATTCCTTTAATACTATTTTTGCATACTAGCAACTTAGCTTAGAAAATCAGACCTATGTTGATTTCAAATCACATAAAAGAAGACAGACACCTCTTTAATATTCATTAATCCTGCTATAACAAAGGTCACACCAGCTAGATCTGGTATTAAATGTCAGCCTTAGCATATACAGTTGTCTATCATGATCAAATTATTTAAATTCACAGCTTTTGGATGAAATCTAAATTATACTCACAAGCAGAACTAAGTAAATATTTTTGTATTGTTACAACAGTCACAAAGCTTTCTGCAATCAGTTTCCTGGTCTCCTTATTGACTCTGCAAATTTTCTTGGTAACCGTCAGTATTTCTTCACAGGTACCATATTCATATTAAAATGCTTAGTAGCATTTAAATTCCTTTTAAACAACAGTTTACTTGCTTTAAAAAAGTAAATTTTATATCAGAGGGGTAGCCGTGTTAGTCTGGATCTGTAAAAGCAGCAAAGAGTCTTGTGGCATCTTATAGACTAACAGACGTTTTGGAGCATGAGCTTTCATGGGTGAATACCCACTTCGTCGGATGCATCCGACAAAGTGGGTATTCACCCACGAAAGCTCATGCTCCAAAACGTCTGTTAGTCTATAAGGCGCCACAAGACTCTTTGCTGCTTTTAAATTTAATATGGTTCCCATTCTTAGGTGACTAGACAGCTTGTGTCATTTTTTTCCATTATTAGCTTTTATAATGTACATAAAAGGAGAAATATTTGAGAATAAAGTGTACATTTGTGAGCATGAACTGCTTTAATGGAAAATTAAACAGCATTTCAGGAGAGAGCTCAAGATTTCCATAGCATTCAGTGCTAAATAGAACGTTGGCTCGGATCTCTCTTTGTTATTCCCTCCTGGTTTGCAAATGAATTTAATGACCTTATCTGATGAGTTCTTTAAGGTTCAGCCAAACATTTCATATACACAAAGTACATTGAAACATTGAGTCCGGGGAAGAAAACTGAAACAAGTATTTGAAATTCAGTGTTGAGGCTGAACCATATCCATACCACTGACTTCTAGATTCTAGACATACCATGCTTGCATGCTGCTGCCATACATACTGTAAATTTCCAAAGGTATTAAGAGCCCATCTATTCTCACTTAGACACTTCTCTTCCCATGTCTACTGTCTGAACTGAAATCAGATCAGTTCTTGGGTTTACGTAAAGGTAAAAGAAAGTAATCTAATTTAGACACCATTTCATTTAAATCAGTTTTTCCTCACAAAAATAACTGAAAATCTATTTGTTCATTTTACACTGGCATGAGTTGTATACAAACATTTGGACAATGGTGTCAATATACCTAAATAGTTTTAAGATAGAAAAGCAAATTATGATATTCCCTCCCTCACATGTCTTTAACTGCTCTTGCATCTATCTCCTTTCATCTCTGTACAGAACAAACATTCTCTTATATCCTGTCTTCTTAATGGCATCACCTTGGTCCCAACTATTTAAATTACTGCCCTGTCTCTCCTTTCCTACAAAATACTTGAGCATGCCATCTGCCCTCACTATCCAGACTTCCTCTGCCTCCTCTCACTGGGATCTCCTATGGACTGCCTTCCACTAAAACTGCCTTGACTATGTTTCTAAGGCCTCCTTACTGAGTCAAAGCACATTTCTATTCTTAAAAAACATGATTCTGATCTCACACTTGTGAGAATCGGGACCTGAAATCAATGGAGTTACAGGGCTGATCACAGTCCCAGTCATATGATCTCCACACAGACACAACCTTACAAGACCTCTCTCTCTTGGCCAGCTCGGGGGCCCAAAAGCCCAGCCACATGGCACTCGCCAAAAACACACAGACCAAATGCAACACACAACTCACAAAATCCTTTTATCTCCAGCACAGGATCTGCAGATGCTCTCTCCAAACTCCCATTCACCTTCCATCTCTTTGGAAAATCCTCATCCTCTCTTCCCCCTCATTTCTATTGGTAAACCTCAAAAGTTCTGTCCTTGCCCTCGGTCTAATCCCTCTCCCCCTTTGTGTAACCTCCTCTGCTTTCATGGGTTTACCTACCATTTTTCTGCCACTGACTGTCAAATCAACCTCTCAACTCCTTATCTCTGTCCCTTTGACCAATCTCACATCTCCAGCTCTCTTAGACATCTCCTCCTGCATATCCCATCAGCATTTCAAGTTCAGTCTATCCAAAACAAAACTATTCTCCTTCCTTTTCTATCACTATTCACTAGAGGCTCACACACTTCACTGCTTCTGGAACCCAAGCTCACTGCACTCACAATGGGCTCCTTGCATTCCTCCATTCCCTGCACAAGGTTCTGGTGTGCCATCCTCCCCAAACCTGCTCTAGTGCAGGGACTCCCTACAATGTCCCCAGTACCCTCCCTCAGACCTAAGGCTCTGCATACTCACCCATGCCAGGATCCCCCATTCTCATCCCCCATGCCGGGGCTCTGTGTGTGCCTTCATTCCCCCTCTCTTCCCTATGTCAGGGTCTCTGTATCCCCCGTTTTCACCTCCCC
Organism: Mauremys reevesii; assembly: GCF_016161935.1. Taxonomy (NCBI): domain Eukaryota; kingdom Metazoa; phylum Chordata; order Testudines; family Geoemydidae; genus Mauremys; species Mauremys reevesii. Next base: position 32,242,241 of record NC_052633.1, on the reverse strand, counting down.
TATACCAGTCTCCCCAACTCTCCCCCCCTTCAAAGCCTCTGTCTTGCCCTGGATTGGAAGGCTTAGACAGAAAGCTGGTGCCCTCTCTTTCTCTTTTCCTTTCAGTGTGTAGGTTTTTGGGAAGTGAGGGATGCTAGTAGAGATGAATGAATAAAGTTTAATTCCCTCTCCTCTCCATCTAGCTTCCCCTTCTGGCTGACAACCCACCCCACAACTGTTAGGCATCTCTCAGGAGGGAGAGCAGGGAATATTTTTTTTAATTGCCAAGGCATGTTATACATGTTCCCTGTGTGCTACCCTTCCATTTCCTTCTATTTCAGGGACATATCTAAATATGTAAATAGTTAAAATTGTATAATTTGTAACTTGTTAAAGTATTTATTGTCTTGCTGACTGGGAGATGAGTCATTCGGGGCATTAACATTTTAAACTCTAGTGGCACAATGGGCAGAGTTGAAATGGGTTCTTCTGCTGGAAGGCTTCATGTGTCCTTCACGTCTCCCGGTTTTCTGATTAGTGATTTTGGTGACAGTTCTGCTCACTGATGCCTCAGACATTCCCTCATGTTTTAAAATTGATTTAAAAATGATCAATTGTCCACACTACATGAAGACAAACAAAGAAATGTTGTCAAGTTGACTGCAGGGTCTTGCTTCGCTCGGCCAACGACTTGAACTCTTCACCTCTTCTCCCAGGCTCACAGCCTCAGTGCTATTTTCAAACCCATTTTCTCCATCTCTCTCCACTAAACTCTGTTCCCACATAACCAGTATGTTCAGTCTCACCTTTTACAACCATCATCATCTTGCTGCCACCTGCATCTCGACTTTCCTTTCCTTCCACTGCCCCACCCCATCTGGCTCTCTATACTGCTCACAGACCTTTTTTCCTTTTGCTCCCACTACATTCTTCTCCCAGTCTCATCTTCACACCTTTCTTTTCACACTGCCCCTGTGCATGGAGACATTTCCCTCCCTCCTCTTTCAACTTCTTCCCATAACCCACTTCTTCCATGAAGACTCCCCAGGTCAGTCTCCTCACCTTCCTGCCTTGTCAAGTAACCATTTAATGAAATGTCATTTTAAAAATTAAGTGTTAAACAATAACTTTGGGTTCAGACATCAGTGATCCTGTTGTACTCACACAGGAGTATAAGGGAATGTGAGGCCCCAACTTATCCCCTGCACAATCTTCTTGGGGTCACTACTCCCCACCATAAGCAAGCTGGTGGGTAGAACAAGCCCAGGGGGGGTAGGCTGAGCCTTAAGCTCCACCCCACCCAACACACTGGTCAGCAGAGCTGAGGTGGTGCAAGATGAGGAGTAAGATGTGCCCTGTAAAAGGCTGCAGTAAAATAGTTTCCCATTAAAGCAAGGAGCACAAGTTGTGATTTCTGAAGCAGTGCACGGACATGTGGCCCTTTGCTCAGGGCTAGAAGCAAAGGGTGTTTCTAGATCCCAGGGAATAAATAATCACTTAATTAAGTGTATGTGCTACATTCGTGTACAATTAGCAACTAACTGATCACTAGCAATAATGGCAGACAATGTACATTTGTATTAGTTACAGTACATAATTCCATATGAACCTGTTAAATCTGTAGCACATCTACTTATTAATGACATACTGTGAGGATAAGGAGGATAACAGTTTGGACACATTTGAAGACAATTGTTTAAGTGCAGGGGATAAATAACCCATTTTAACAAGCACTCTCTGAATTGCTCTAAAATCTTTTCCTTTTCTAGGCTGTTTACTTAAAGAGTAAATGATTTCATTTTGACTGCCTCGGCTCTTTAAATTATGTTCTTCCTGAGTGGGTAGGGTGGTGCTGATGCATTTACCCTAGGTTAGAAGTTAGCTAAAGAGATGTTCTGTGAGATGAACAGTTATTTACACAAGAAAGTATTTTGACATCAGCCCACTTCAATATTATATTCTAATAATGGGAAAATATCATGTGACATGATAAAGCCACCCATACATAAGTGCTTCCTTGTTATTGTCAACCACTTCATAGGACTCTGATTTGGCATCTTTTCCACGGACTTTTATTAAAAAGGTGCCAACTCTTGGTATACTCCTCCTGACAAATATTAACAAACCAATAGGCCCTGATTCAGGAAAGCATCCCTATTTAGCACATGCGTAAGTACTATTCTGAACTGGGGCCACAGGGAACTAGAGATCTTGACCCACAAATAGAACAATTTTAATAAATAAGATTGAGCATTCATGCTTTCCCACATGGGTGGGTACACTTGCCTGTAGTAAAACTGTTGAGTATTTTCAGCTTCAAGAAACAGCAAAGAGCCATGTAAGGGCATTATATGCTGGCTTGAAAGGAGAGTTATTTTTTGCTAGAAAATAAATTTTAGTATATTTTTTAAGAGGAAAAGGAAAGACTTTGCCAACAAATAAGGTCTGAAAGAAAGCATGCAGTCTCTATAGTTTATTACACTGCAGTTAAGTGAAACAAACCAAAAGCTATTTTATTAGCTTATAAATTGCAACACTATAAATATTTTCTAAAAACCAAACACCGTACAGAAATTTGGAGGATATGACTGTCACCTCAGTGTACAGCATTAGTGGAATTGCCTACCTACACATGGCTGATGTAAAAATCCCCATTGATTAGCTTCCACCCTGGAAGAGCAGAGAGGTTTGGTACCCAATTTTTGAACCTGATTTTAGCTACTCATGAAAATACCCAGGCAGGATTCTGCAAAATAATGAGTCTGCTAAACTCAGAGTTCTCTTGTTCTTTTGGCAAGAGACAACAACTTTTGGGTATTTGGACTGGGAAGAGAAGTTAGAGACTCCAGCTATTCCCTAATCTAATTAATTTGTTTATAATATGTACACAATTCCTATTTACACAGAGCAGAAGTGACAGAAACAACAAGACTACAAGCAGGTAATTCCACCTGCAGAAGCCACAGAGAAGACATTGCTGTGCCTGGTCCTGTCGCTGGAAAAATCAGCTCCCTTTCTAACCCTCTTTGATTTTCTCCTGCTTTCAGCATGATGTCCCCATGTCTGTCTGTCCCTGGTACTCTCTGGAAAAAATCCCTCAGTCCAAAGCACAACAGAGCTCCTGCTTACAAGATGAGGCCCTATAGGCATCACCACGATACAAGTAACAAATATGACAAAGAGCTTGAGCGGGCTTCTGTGCGAGTTTCCATCCAGAAAAAAGAGTGTACGCTTGACCAAAACAATAGCCATACGGGGAGATTTTGAAAGGCACACAAGAATGGCAGCTAGGTGCCCAACCCCCAAGTTAGGCACCTAATTCTCATCTGTGCTTTTGAAAATCTCCTCTCACTGACAATGGGGCTCTAGCCAGGCCTACTGGAATCCTTTGGGCAAGGGTCTCTGAGTCAGATACTCCGCCAATGTCAGTTAGCACAGCTTCATGGAAATCACTGGAGCTACAGTTTACACCAGTCGATGAGCTATGTTGAGGCTACCTGTGTTTAACTCTATCTATGGAGAGTTTCATATCAAGTAGTTACAATTATTACCAACAGCAGTAAATCATTTTGTTTAAAAAATAGTTTTGTTGTTCACACATCGTTATATTGGCTGAGGAAACATGCTGTGTTTTTGAAAACGATAGCTGAGACACTGAAATCTGTCCAGTCAAATTGCATTATGTGATGTTACCTTATTGAATAGAATGCGGTTGTCTGGCAGAGCAGGTAATCCAGGACACAAACTGTATATAATCAGATTTTAAAAGGTAAACACTTCAGAAAATTGGCTGAGACAAGAATAATCATAAGGGTCTTTTCTTTTTCCTTTTTTTAAAGAAACGCTTTATTGCTCTACTATCTGAAATTTTTTCCACAGCTAAATTTCAAAGGGCTGGCCATCTTAAAGTCTACCTCTTGTGGCTGTGCTGTTACTTGACTTCATGCCAGGCCATTTAGTATCTCTAATGAGGAATCACTATTTACAAGTGAAAAATAATTTTTCACTTTTAAGACTCATCCATTTATTTTGGAATATTACCACCTTAACTTCAAAATTACATTCACTTAGTATAAAATACATGCCTGATCTGTGCCTGCAAATTCCATGTGCAAGACATAGACTGACATACACTGGTACACACATGAACATAATCCACCATCTATATCGCAACTAATATCTAAAAAGCTGATAGAAGCTAGGGATAGGTAACCTAGCTGCTCCATTCTTATCTTTGAACTTTCCCTGCACTATTAGGATTATTGAAGCAGAACCAAATGTGCAGAATATCTTTTTTTCTCAGGGTCCTACAAAAAGGACATAGTGCACGCTCTTAATCTAACTTGTTGAGATTTTGTCCAATCTCATGCAATTACAAAATTTATGCTACCAGACCAACTGCACCAATTATTTGTTGTTTCTTTTGTCCATCAGTGCCATTTTAAGTGCAAGCTTTGTCTTTTCATGAAAAGCCAGTGAGTGGAAAGTATTTTCTTATCTCTGATAAATTATTGATCTGAATTCCTTTCATCTTCTGTAAAACAGAATTAAGTTACCAGCATGGATGGTTATGTATAAAATAGCATGTGTGTCAACAGTTCATTAATGGCATTCCATTCAACTCAATGACTGTCCCTCTGTCTTATACATAAGATCCAGGAAAAGTCTTGTGAGTGGATACAAGACCATTGTAATAAAAAAAGCAAACAGGGTGATTTGATTTTTGGGGGAGAGCATGGTTTAGCAAAGCATGGCACTCTGGAGTTCTATATTCTACCACTGATTCTCTGTGTTATCTTTGGCAAGTCCATTAGCCCCTCTGCCTCAGTTTCCTCACATGTATTTACTTACCTCACAAACACACCATGAGAATTAATACAGCAAGATGCTTTGAGATCCTGGTATGAAAGGGTCTAATATGCACAAAACATATTTTGTTCTTCAGTTTCAAAATCTTTATCAAGTGGGATATTCTCTATTTGCAAAGCCAGAAGTGGTTTGGATCCAGCTAGCCTCTGATCTAAAATACTAAATTTGGAGGGAGGGTGGTTGTTTGTTTGTTTGTTTGTTTTTTGCGGTGTGGGAAAGACAAACGGCTTTGGTGTTGGCCTATCTCTGACCATGACAGACGAGAATAGGTGGCTAAAGGATTAAGGTCTGCTGGTGTCTCAGGTATGGAGGCCAAAGTCAAGATTACAGATTTGAAGCATGGCCCAGTAATTCGGGCACTAGCCTGGCACATGGGAGACCTGGGGTCAAATTCCTGTTCCAGTGCAGACTTCTTGTGTGACCCTGAGCCAGTCACCTAGGGAAGTGAGGCACAGAGAGACTCTCTGTAAAATGAGGATAAGAGCACTTCCACACCTCAGAGGGGTGTTTGTGGAGAACTACATTAAAGATTGTCAAGTGCTCTGATACTACAGCCATATAAGTATTTTACACAGAAATAACGGTCTTTCCTGAGCTTACACATCAGTGGTTAAGGAAGCTATCTGCCCCTGAAATAGCATTAACAATTAGAATTTTGGAAAGTTTGAGGCTCATCTATATCTGAAAGTGGTGTATTGGAGCAGAGAAATGCTTTCTAAACAGACTGCCCACCCCTTTGAATATCGAACTGCATTGCCTGGTAGACAGCTTGTCTGCTGGGTCCTGACCATCTGCTGAAGTCAAGTCCCCTACTATTAGGTAGTCTCCAGAGCACAAGAAATGTAAGGTCAGCAGCTGATGTGATCTAGTTGGGAGGCTACTGTGCAATGAATCTTTAAAATTAGGTGGGTTGTGGATTCAGAGAGATGAAGATGAGTACTGCTAAAAGGTAACAGTAAAGAGGAGCCAGGAGTTGTTGCTGGCTCATGCATAGGAACGAGGAGCGAGTCTCAAAAATTCATCATCAGTTTCAGATAAGCAGCCAACTTTTGGGACACTTATCTAAATCGAACTTCCAAACCTTCTGCGTAGACTCATCCCCACCATTGCATCCTGATCAGATACATCGGTAGGAAAATATATTATCTAATTATTGGTGGGTGAAATACTAGATGTTTGTAGGTTCAGGCCATTCAGTTCAGAGTAAACATCCAAAAGCACTGATGCTTTTCTAGGGAGAAAAGCAGAGTTTATAGTTAAGGTATTGAAATGGGTACCAGCAAACATGAGTTCTAGTCCTAGCTCAGGCACAACGTCCTCTGTCACTGAACCTCCCTGTGTTTCGGTTTCCTCATCTGTATAATTGGAACAGTATTAGCCAGGCTCACAGGGGTGTGGGAGGCATTGGGTTAGAGAGAGAAGTGTTGTAAAGATAAAGCATTTGTATTTTAAAAACATACTTAAATCCTTGGATCTAAGGTACTACTGTATACATCAAATGCAAATTCTTATTTATTACCCAACCTTCTTTATCTGGAAGTCTCACAAGATCAAAGTTTCTTTGAAAGAATTCTGGTATTATCTATTTCAGGCAGCATGAAGATACCAAAAGAACAATATCTCCCATGGTACTGTGATCCTTCTGTTTCCAGTATCAGTCAGGACCAGGAAAGCCAGAGTTGCATGAAGAAAAAAAAAAGGTAAATGGTTTCCAACTGGGGAACGGGTTAGCTTCAATACAAGCTTTGAGCAAATATTTGGGTTGATTTATATTTTCATAAAAATGACAGAAATTTGAGAATAAAAATACCTATTAGGTCATTTACTCCATGACCATACCAGCACTGAATTTATTCCCTACAATGTATTTTATAAGGCTTTTTTCTAGTCCAGTTTTAAAAGTCACAGCTCTGGGGACCCAACTTTGCTTTTCTTGGGAAAGTTGATTTTGATTATTAGCGGAAGTAATTCACCCATCTGCACAAGATGTAGCAGATTTAGTAATAAATACTGAATGTCCTTGTAATGAATATTAGTATAAAAATAATGCATATCCAAGCCATGAGTTTTGTTATTTAAATTCCTTGTTCTGTTTATCAAACTGTTTTAATATTACGGGATAGGTGAATCTCAAAATATTTGGAAGTTTGGTTTTGATAAGACTGCAAAATTTTGGAGGCTTATCTGAATATCTTAGGTCTCGAAAGCTGTGTGGAATTTTTAAAGAGCTCTCCCACACATGCACATATATAAGAAATATTTGGTACTTTCCATTTCTGGCCCAGCTAGAGTGGACCACAAGACCAGCCTCTCTCTCATTTTAGTATCAAATGTGGGAAAATGAACTTGAAATTCTATTTCCTATTTATTTGTAGGCTTTAAGAAGCATCAACACCTCTAGAAGATATAATTCTCCTCCCTTATCCTGTTCAGAGTGTTATTTGTCATAAGGAATTAGTGACTGAAGGTTATTTGGGGGGCAAATATTCAATTTTATTCTTATTTTTAGCAGAACTGGTTTGTCCAGCCTTATTTAACATTAATGTAATTGTATATCCATTGTGAATGCAACTTTAGTTAGTAAGGAAAGTGTTTCATATGCACTTGTTAAGATCAACTATAGCTTTCAACAGTGGTGATTTGTATGTATTTTAAAGTGTCTGATAAAAATGAGAGACACCACATAGCCAGGTAAGACAGTTTTTGTATTAATGGGGCTGATAGCTCAACATGTTTTGAGGGGGAAAGTCTTTGAATGAATGATTAAGCTACCAACTTTATAGTTTGTACCTAACGAAACCATCTAATCTGTACTTTCAGAAATGCCTGTTTTAAAAGAAGTGTGGTCTAAAGCTTCACAGTTCTGATGTACACGTACTTTGTTTCACAAGACAAATGGTCCCCAAATTTTGTAGGAAAATAAACACAACAAAAAAACCATAGTTTAATAAATGTATAATTTTGCTAAAAATCGTCTCTTTCACAACAAACAGTAACCCTCTAACCCCCTTTTTTGTACTATGACTTCAGGGATTTTAACAGGCCACTTCAGCTTGAATGGTCCCTTAGTTTAGTATAAGCAGTTACCACATATTCTATCTGCTAAATCTTGAATTTGGCTGTGACACTCTTAGTATCTTTCCCAGACCTGAAGAAAAGCTCTGTGTAGCTTGAAAGCTTGTCTCTCTCTCACCAACAGAAGTTGATCCAATAAAAGATATAACTTCAGCCACCCTGTCTTGCCAATATCCTGGGACCAACATAGCTACAATATTTCATATGATAACGTCTTTATTTACTGCACATGACGATTTTTATGTTGCAAGGAGATTTTGTTCCTGTTTGGTCTTGACTGAGGGAATACTTAAAAAATGTCTGTAGTATATACACAGTTCCTGTGGCTGAGAAGTAATTGCTACTCAGTGAAATCTTAGGGTGCCGTGCATGTTAGGGTTTTTTAGTTCGATGGCCCTGAAGTTTCCAGCAGTAGCAATTAGCTGTTCATCATTTAGAACAGATTTGGGGGAATGGGTTTGAGAGAAATGCGGAATAATAAAAGTAAAAAGTAATAAACAGAAATACTCTGTCCGTTTAATATTTACTCCCAGAAGATGCTTTGGGAAAAATTCCATAAAGAAGCTACAGTAAACTATATGTCTCTGACTTAGCTACATCAGCTTTGAGCTCTGGCAGCAATTAAAGTCATCACAGAAGTGCTCTGAACATACCAGGAAGTATATACTCATTCACCCATGACTATAATTGCTTCAAAAGAGGGTGAAGAATGTGTGTTTTAGACAACATTTGTCAAAGCTTATTGGATAATTACTGAGCATCTTAAAAATAATTATAGATGTGTGAACAGATATATACTTGCCTGAAACTATTAATTTGAATGGAAAGGTGTCACATTAAGAAAATATTACACATTGTTTAATCTTCAGTCAAAACCTTTTTACATTAAAATATTTGTTTTTGATCTAATAAATGCAACATATTCAGTTTTAGTCATCATGAATATTGTGTGGCAAATCCACAAAATCCAAGTTATTCAAGTTTATGGCTGATATTCCAGCTATTTAATTTACACAATGCCTTAGAATGTTCTGATTTTCTGCTGGTATCATATTCTAAAGATTCCATCCCCTTCCTTCCCCCCAATATTTAAACAACAAACAATAGAAAATCCTGGTACAAGTACTTGCCTGAATTTCCTCTGAAGCTCAGACACTAATTATTACTGTATTTGCATAGTTTATGACACAATTAAATTACAACCCTGTACATGCTATAGTGCCATCTATAATCTTATATTTATCTATCATATCAACACTCTGGCTACAATACCCTATCAATGTCATCGTATTCTAACCAGTAGGACTGAGCGCTGTCTTTAGGGTGTCAGTAGTAATAAACAAAAGTGTGAACTATTGTAGTTTTATTTGCTTTTTACAGCCATGAATCCCTGTTCAAAGCAGTAGAAAAATGCTATTCCCATGCAAGTTCACTAGCTTTCAAGCTAGATGAGTCAAGAGGGGATTTTTGGAGTATATGATGATGTTAGCCAGATCTACACCAAAGGACCTTTACAACTAATTAAATATACCAGAAATCAGAAAGTAAAGAGATAAAATAAAAACAATCTCCTAAATTACCAGGATATTTCACAGATTAAAATATACATAGAAAAGATCACACAAAACACAAAACTAATTCTGATTCATTAATCTTCCTCCTTCCCCATCTGAATAATTATTCCTATGAGTTAGCTATAAAATGTATAGTTTGATCACATGTAGAGCTTGGCTTTAAGTCCCTGTGAGCAAGCTACTTCACTCTGAAAGGTGTCTCATTTCCAGCATGAAAATTCTGCCATTCAGACTTAATCAGCCAAACCAAGCAAGAACAATGTTCTGCATTTAAAAGGCTTAATAATTCAGAAAACATTCAGAGACTGCAGAGCTTTAGTAAATAAAAAAAGTTTTTCAAGCGCTGTGCCTCTTTCACAAGGAAAATCTCTCACAAAAAAACCTGAAAAAGTTGATGAAGTAAAAAAAAAAAAAAGTCCACAAAGTTTCAATATAAGCTGAAAGAACAATTCCAAGTTACTAAAGCACCTAATGTTTTAGTGGGACACACCAAGTTAAACTTGAGGCTCAATCCATTGAACTATTTTCTTTGTTTCTGTATATTTATTAACTTACGTTTATAAGTAAACATGTAGGAGGAAGTCTGGAACATTTCAGTTCAAAGTAACAAGAGCATCACTTACCTAAAAATAGGTCTTTGGAGATGCTTTTTCTTGATTGTAACACAATCATCCATTTAAAGGGGGGAGGATGACTTCTTCCTGAAAATAACTCCAAAAAACCCAGGGAGTAATCTGGAAACTTGTTCTTAGCTACTGTGCTGCAGAGAGCGCACAGAATGAATTTTTGGTGCTGGGGAAAGACTCCCTCCCTCTCTCTGTTAGTTGAGCAAAAAAGGGCCATAGAGGCCACATAAAACAGGCACGTCTGTGCACTACCAAACCGTGCAGGCTATGCAAAAACACTGGAGTCAAGTTGATCGAAGCAGGGAATTGTACTGGATTCCTTTCAGCTGTGGAAAGAAAATGTGAAACTTTGCCAAGTGTTACCCAGGTAAAAATGTGTTAGAGTATTCCAGCCATGAGAACACTTCTTGCACATGCTGGTCAAAGTCTTAAATGCAGTCTCTCTCTCTCTCTCTCTCTCTCTCTCAAACACGCTGTTCCGAGGCTCAACTTTTTCTTCAAAATAAAAGTTGTGCAGCTGCCTCAACATTCCCATGCAAGTACCTTCAGAAAGTTTGTTCTGCTAAAAGAACTGTATACAAATTAATGAAGACTGATGGATCTTGTTTGTGGGGCTGGCTCCACTTCAAGAGATCGTAATTATTTTACAATCTGGCATTTATTGACTCTGAATGATGTGTGGATAATAACTATGCAAATTGAAGCACTACTCATAATTTTTGGCACTTGTGACCTAATAACCTACAGTTGGCTGAAGCAGAGTATGGTGTTTGCAGCTGGTGGAACCATTACTACACAAAACCAGACCTTCTCTACGTGAGCGAGAAAAAGAAAGACTGCTGAGTTCAGTTGACTACACTAATGCACCACTGTTGTTTGTGCCAAAAGACTTCAGGGGATTCAAACAGATGAAACAAGATGTTAAGAGCTGACTGACATCAAACTAGCATAAATCAGGAGGAACTTAAATGGTAGTAGTGCAATTAAACTGGGGTAAGTGAAATGGTAAAGAGGCCACAAAGAAAGCCATTGTAATTTTATTTTTTGTGACCTTAAGATTGATATCACACATGATTAAATTATACAATGTAAACAAAGCCAAATTAAATCTGGAAGGTACTATAAATACAGCAGCACAACCAAACAGCAGGATAAGTCATGACAAGATGTGTCCTAGATTTTTTTTAAGTGGTTAGGTTAAAAAAAATACCACATTGCATGTTAAAAATTATTAATGCTGCAAAATTCCCATGAAAGAACAATACATATAATCAGTAAGAAATACTATTTAGGTTTTTATACTGCTCCCATCACAGTGGTATCTGAGCAATTTAGTGCTCACTCTCTCATTGTGTAGGCCTCCTAGTAAAATCTCAAACATTCTCTTGAAAGACATCCCCTTGAAATCTCATCTACCGCTCACTGGCAACTACTTCATCCTTAGACTCTCGCAGAGCAATTTTCACAGACACACATGGCACGTAAGCGTTTATTTCCCATTGACTTTTCATGGCATTTAGGCACCTAGCTACCATTAGTGCCTTTGAAAATCTCCTCCTAGACTGAATATTTCTTGTTTATAAAGCAGATCAGTAGTGTGAGGTGGGTTGGCCAGGGAACACACAGAAACTGATCCCCTCACTATGAAAGATTCTGTTTCTGCATTAGCTAAATAACTTAAGCAGCAAATTTCTCTTATATGGAGAAAACCTAAGAGTATCTGCTGAGATCTTGCAGCCATCTAAAAAGGTCAGACAGACGTCTCTCTCCAGTCATTCACCGTAATCCAGTATTTTCTCCTACACTTCAGTTAGACCCAGATGTAGAGAGGAGTATGGAATCCTCTGAGATCAATTAGACACCCTGTAACTTTGCATTAAAATCCAGCTCCCTAAAATCCTCAAGCAGCTCCCCCAACAGCTATAGCCGTGGACCTCCCTGTCGGGGGCAGGGTCACATTATGGAGGGGGATTCATTTCAGATGGAAAGAGTATAATTTACTTGTGAAATGCCTGTGTGGCTTAGAAAGGAATTATGCCAAAAAGAGTTCATTCCCCAGCCCCAACAACATGTGTGGAGGAACTTCAATGAGATCAGAGAAGGGACAGTTTGTCACAAGAGTGACAGGGCCACCCTCCTATGCTCAGCAACTCCCACCTGCGTCCATCAGGTAAGGTTGGTCAAAAAATTTATCAAAAATATTTGACATAAAATTTAGGTTTTGATTTAAAAACATCTTTCATAAGAACTGTCTGCTTTCCATGGAAAATTTAAACTTTGTGGGTGGATTAAATAATAAATATTATTGTTATTATTAATAAATACAATAAAAAAAATAGAGGAACATCCAAATCCAAAAAGTTTCAATTTGAAAATGCCACTCTGATGCCGCATGGAAGTTGTACCATGTACCAGGCCTCATGTTACCATTCTCCTCTATGCAACTGGACTTCATCTCCCATGATTCATCACAGACAGGGACTCCCTTTGTGCAATCCAAAGCCTCACCAAGAGAGGAGACCATGGTGTATCATCGGAGACATAGTCCTGCTAGGAAACCAAACCCATAGGGGAGAATGGGGACGTGAGGCACCTTGGTAACATTTCAAAATTGTATATTTCAGTTTTCATTTCAAAGTTTTTGACAAAGATGTTCACGTTTTTTTATTTTTCACTGAAAAAATCTAAATTTTCCACAGGGCAAAAAACCCCAAATATTTTCTGACCAGCTCTATCCATTAGGTTTTACATTCCCTCACCTACCTGCTTCCTCACAATTAGATGCAAAAATGTGGATTTAGCTACTTAACTATAAGCATCTGCATTTGATATTTTGGGCTTTAATTCATTGAGTGTCATAGTTCTTGTTTAGCATACAAAGGAATTTACAGGTGTTAAAAAACTTCCCCATATTATTCACTGAGTCCAATAGATATAATTGGAGTTAGATTTTTTTTAAGTCTATATTCTGGAATAATTAACTATAGCAATGGATTTCTACACTCATTTTTTAAAAAAGCCCACGTCTGAAATAGAAAAGATTTAAATGAGATTTATTATGAGAATGCCATCTCATCTTTCGCTTCAGTACTTTGCCACAAATTCTGTTTAATCAATGCATAGAGGAAGTCAGTCTTTAATACGTAAATGCAAAAAATATTAGAATAGTCAATCAGTGGTACTGTACCTTGCACAGCCTTTAGCAAATGTGTAGGTGGATATGCCATGTGCACAGGGAGTGAAATTCACTCCACCTGCACAAAGCCTGAGTATTCGACTTCTCCATGGGGAAGAAAATATGGAGGAGCTAGGGAGGTGAAACTCACCTACCCAATCTAGGGTCACAGTATGGGGCTGCCTTTCCATACTTGAGCTAGAATAGTAGTCACAGTCTGTCCTCGCTAGTTGCACTGGGCTCATGGGATCTCATTAGGATCCACAGCCCCACGACTGGCCTGCTCCGAGACATCCCCCAGACTGTACCTAAGTGGCCCTTCTGCACTGACGTTGCATAGCCATGCTGCGGGGTGTCCTCTGGCACAGACCCCTTGTAAGGTTTAAGTGACATGGGGGACTTTGTGTTAGCCCTGCACGCCAAGGGTAAACTTTATTCCGAGTGCAACATACTCAACATGACATTTGCTATATCACACTACTGTCCATAAGTGTTTTAGGAATTCAGTTATAGCCACTCATATTCCTCAATAGGATTCATCAAGCCACAGATCAGATTCATGATGTTTTATCACCCAACAGCTCTACTATGTTTGCATTAAGCTTATAGTACGCTAAGTACACACGTGTAGGACATCCTCAATCTATTTCTGTGTGTTGATGTTAGCAAATGGAAAAAGACATTCTGAAACTTAACCTCCTGAACTTATTGGAACTAGGCAGTACTGGAGATAGGTGTGACTCATCCAGGCTCTGGATAGAAAAGTTTGCAAACTACTTACGATTGCAGTATATGTGGTAAAGGTCTCTAAGATCTGGCTTTCTTTTTCACCTCATAAATATAAATTATACAATTCTCAATCACAGACACACACAGACAGAGCAGAGGCTTACGTCAAAGCCATCATGTAGGACATTTAATTTCCCTGCTAAGACTTTCCTGCTCATACAGGAGCACAGCGGCTTTGATTTATGTTCTTGGTTTTTGTTTCAGATTTGCATAAGCCTAAATATTCAAAGCAAAGCTCACAGAAATTGGTGCAACTATTTCATAATGAGACCTGTGAACTTGGCTTTTACATCCTCGTGAGCTCCCTGCTGCCACCTTGTGTGGAAGGAACCTGATGTTCTGCAAGCCTGCCCCATCATCCTAATTGTGGGGCTGTTTGGGGAACAGGAAGTCATCGTCTACCATACTCTGGAGGAGAGGGGAATGACAAAGTAGCTCCCTGGAATCCCCAAGTGCCAAAGGCAAGAATCTTTGGGTGGGAAGATGAGTCTGGACCTGGAGCCCAAAACCAGAGTCAACAGATGGTGATATTACAGTCTTACCTGCTATATCTATTTAACAGACTGCATAGGCAGTCAGAGAAATGCCTGTAATTTTGTGGTTCAGTTCTTTTTAGAAGAGGAGCATACACAAGTAAAGTCTATTTACTATCCTAGCCTATCTCATGCTCAGCCAGTTCTTAGGTATAGAGCTGGTAAAAATTTACTCCAGCAAGGAAAACCACATTATTATACGATCAGGAAGCCTGTCATTGCAGAAGCAGCCTGAGGAAAGGCAAGTGGCCATGATTATGATATTTGACGGTGTCCAGTTACCCAGGATGAACTGGGAAAGGATGAACCTTCCTGACGGGTGGGAGAAGTTCTGAGATCATGCAGCAGTCCTTTTAAAGTGCTTCCTTAAATCCACAGATAAGGGGAAACAATGCAATTGGCTGCTAATGTGGGTCTGGGAGAAAGCTAGATACATTTTAATACATATATTGTAATAGACCAAGTGGTCTATCAGTTGATTTGATAAATGTACCTACATAAAAGCTAAATCAACGCCCACAATATGTCATTTGCTAACAAAAATGCAAGGTTCAAGCTTTCAGCCACTGTTGCGTCTCCTGAATTCTAGGGCTGCTAGAGCTCAAAACTGAATTAACAGTGAAAATGTCTCACATTCACCACCAATATATTGCTTGTTTTTGGAGTCAGACCACGTGGTGTTAACAGGCACTGCAACATGCAGGGACAAGCAGGACTCAAACCGACTGTAACCAGCCATGGCAAAAGACAGAGGCACCATCAGTGTATCTCTAAATTTCAAGTTATTCATGCTGGGAATGACAGTGAGAAACAACCAAGTTGTATTGTATCTAGTACCAACTAGCCAAAAAGACAGAATCACATTTTTTGTGTGTCTAGGCAACTTAACCTATGTCCCTTTTACTTTTTTCTTTCTTTCTTTCTGTGGGAAAGGGGCCCTTCCGAAAATTTTACCCATAAGGAAAAAAATATCAAGTACTAGGTCATGGATTAGAGCAGTTTCTTGGGGAACACAACAAATACTACAATCAACACACTTCAAAGCTGGGTCACATCTACATTTTACAACCATTGTTACCACCCACCCACCCCGAACAAGGCAAGAATAAGAATTTCTCCCAGTGGTTTCTTGCCAGTCTATATCATGATACATTATAGATTCTTTCAAGTAGGCGAAGCTCACTGAAACGCTTTTGATATCTTGAACGAGAGCAGCATTCTTTTCCAATCAATATTTGTCTGTCTTCAAACTAACTACATACCACTGTACTCAACAATGGATAACAATAGTCTATTCATTTCCTTGGAACCCACCTGCAACTTGCTGTAGGACCAAATCTTGCTCCTGTCTGATCACGAGGTAGCAGAAGATAGGAGCTCAGTCAGGGCCATTGAAAGGTGGTGTATGTTGGGTGCCAAAAGCCTGTTAGAGTTAGCTGCAATTATGTGGTAATGAGGAGCGGTGGCCCAGATTCCAGGGCAATACGCTGTAAAATGTGCACTGTTTATGCTCCTGCTGACACCAGTGAAGATGGACTATTGGCTATTGAAGTCAGTCACTTCTCAGTGTGAATAACTTTTCTGGAGAACATTTTCATTACTTTAATTTTTATTTATTAGGATTTTGTCAGTTTTCATTAGGATTTTATACTTGGCATTTTTAGTCGTGAGGAAAAAGTAAGGGGAGGGAAGGGTTGGAGGGGAGAGACAGCGGGAAGGAGAAAATTCCTTTGGGATTTAGGATGCTAAAATAGTTCTGGGATACACAAGTCAAAACTGGCATTCCTGTCTCTGAGCCAGTGCAATATTATTATTGGCCATGGTGGACAAAATTTCAGTCTTGACTGGAACACATTATAATTGTTTTGTCATATGCTTTCTAAATGCATACATATAATGATGTCTGTATACTGAACATTATAACTTCGGAGTAAAGATGATGTCGTCTTCTTAAAGGGTCAGAAAATATCCTTGATTCAGTACAGACAGGCTACAGAAGATGAAGTTAAAATAATGCTAATAATAAAGATACTGATTACAACATAAAATGACAGTATCACTATGTAATACCATTTTTGAAAGAACAAAGAATTTAAAGGTTCCCCCCAGAGGTAATATTGACACATACTATACAGAGGGGAGGAATGGCCAAATTGCACAGAAATAACCTTTTCAATAACAGCCAAATGCTAATTAATCTAAAGGGAAGAAGGCAAAATTAAAGAGAAGAAATTGATGCATTACTACTGTGTATGGTGTCCCGCAATCACAGTACATAGTTTCTGCCCCTTTTCAGTGGTCACCATTTTAAAAACTAGCCAGTTGCTACTACCATCAATAATGGGCATAGCATTTAGCGCTGTGAGCTGCTCCAGCTCTTTTTGATGAGATAGATTGAGATATTAAGCACCATACTAGCTAAGTATTTGTATAATTTGGGTTCATAGATAACTAAATACAGGGCCGGTGCTACCATTAAGGCAAACTAGGCGGTTGCCTAGGGCGCCAAGATTTGGGGGCACCAAAAAGTGGTGACCCCAGTTTTTTGGGGGTTTTTTGGTTTTTTTTTTTTTACAGTAGTTCCTCCCCGAGCGCACGGTCGCTGCTCCACTTCTCCCGCCTCCCAGGCTTGTAGCACCAATCATCTGTTTGGCGCCGCAAGCCTGGGAGGAGAAGGAGAATTAGAGCACTGGCGGCATGCTTGGGGAGCACGCGGAGCAGAGGTGAGCTGGGGTGAGGAGGTGCCGCACGGCTCCCGGGGGTGGGGGGGAGCTTCCATGGGGGGGTGCCTCAGGGCAGGGGGGGCGCTGCTGTGGGGGGGGGCAGGGAGCTGCCACAGGTCTGGGGGGGAGGGGCGCAAGGTGGAAGTTTCGCCTAGGGCACGAAACTTCCTTGCACCGGCCCTGACTAAATAGCTGCCTCAATATTTACAGTATTCCCTTTAGTAAATAAGGAAATTTAAGTAACACTGCCAGTACTAACACATATTTAAGGCAAAACTGGCTAGCTTTTCAGGGTAAGTACAGTACAAAACATGCTACAGTGCATTTGGCAAAACACAATAAAACAGATCAGATCATGACTGATGTGTGACATACAAGCAAAGACCGAAAGACTGTCCAGCATCATAAAAAACACTGGGTTAAATCACTATGAAAAAACAAAGTTAGTTATGAAAAATGAGAACGCCAAGTACTCCCATCTCCAGCATTAAGTTAGAAAGCAAAGAAATGTGAGTCAGTTCACGTGCATTGGTAGTCACTTGCAAGCCAATGGAGATATCCATAAGGAAACAATGTCCCAAATTCGCAAGGCAGTAGCCTATCTTAGATAAGATTTGGTTACTGAAAAATCTACAGCTTAAAGGCTAAATGACAAATCTTCAACATAATTGTTATTTCCATTTTAATACAGTGATGTGAAAGCTGGAAATCCACTAAAGGTACAGCTAGACATCAAGAGGCTTTCAAAAGCAAAGACCTTAGGAAATCCCTAGGTAAGAAATTATAACAAATGCCAAGATGCGTCAGAAAGTTCAATGACCCCTTATCTCCACAGTTATCCAGAAAATAAGATGGAAATATTAGGGACACATTAAGAATGAAGCCAGAGCATGTGCCATGGCATCTGGAGGAACATGCAAAAGGGGCTGACAGGAGGAATTCCTCCATCAAGCAGTATTCAGAGGGGAAAACCACTTATGGGACTTAACATAGAAGACAAGCAAAAAGCAGCTCAGGAAAGATAGCTATAGAGGAGCCTTTTTTGTTTTATAAGCAACATTTGTTGGTGCGGAAAGGATTCAGATGCAGAGATCAGTGACGCTAGCACCAAACCAAATGACAGGCTCTCGCTTTTAAACAAAGTTGAGAGTCCTCTTTGATATCATTTCTCACTCTACTTGGCAGGAGTTCCCAGTTCCCAGCTGGAACACCTATCTTACTTGTCTTATCAAGTCCATAGATTATTATCCTTAACTGAGGGTCCAAATCCTTCAGCCCGTGGTTGTAGTTGAGAGGAAAATTATGCCTGAGTAGGAACGTCAGGTAAAGGATATTAAACAATCAGTTATATCACAGTGATGCTATAGCAAATGACATGGGAGAATTACATAATCCTTTCTATTTAGAGGTACATGAAAAATTCAAAGCACAGGAAAGTATGTCTAACATTTTAGACAATTTCTCTTCAGATAACTTGCTATAGGATCTTATTCCACCGCTTGATTTGAGACTAACATTTTTAGCTCCAACAATCACTGCCTCAAATTTTAAAAAAAATGCATCTGTGACCCATCTGGGACTAATCTGAGTGTCACTGGATAAAATTCTCTTTTCTGCACAGATATTGAAAAGTACTGCTTTTAATCATCAAATTTCCAGCATCTAGTTGACAAACATGGGAGATAGCTGGAAAAGTATGCACACATTTTACCAGAGAACAGATGATGATCTGAAAGTTGCTGCTAGAGTGTCTTTTCTGGCAACTCTTCGTTCTTTGGTCCCACTGCCACTACCAAGGACTGGCAATCAAAAAAGAAAAGAAACAGCAGCAGAAACTCTAAAGGTGAATGAGCCTTCTAGTGAAACTTACTCTCTGGAACAGCATCACTAAGAACAAACATCAGAGCATTGTCACCTTGCTCATTTCTAAAAATTAATTTAGACACCTTGAAAGCTGCCATTACTACTTTTTGCAGCCCTTTGAATAGTGGTAAATTGACACAAAGGGTCCAACCCCACCCTCAGATATGTGATATAACCATAAATGAACATAAATCCAGTGCGTGACTATGAAATCTGTACGTCTATCAACATTTTGATCACACCCATCTTTCTATTCAAAAGTATTCCTAACACTAATGATTTTAAAAATAATTTCTCTATCTAACTTGGTTCTTACATGGGCCCTGTAGTGGTTCCCAAATGCAGGCACTGCACAGATTTTACATCTTTCATTTTACATTTGAAATAATATATCACTTTTGTTGTATTAACAAGTCACCACCTCCTACCTCTTAGGCCTGGTCTACACTAGGACTTTAATTCGAATTTAGCAGCGTTAATTCGAATTAACCGTGCACCCGTCCACACCAGGAAGCCATTTAATTCGACATAGAGGGCTCTTTAATTCGAATTCTGTACTCCTCCCCGACGAGGGGAGTAGCGCTAAATTCGACATGGCTATGTCGAATTAGGCTAGGTGTGGATGCAAATCGAACTTAGTAGCTCCGGGAGCTATCCCACAGTGCACCACTCTGTTGACGCTCTGGACAGCAGTCCAAGCTTCGATGTTCTGACCAGCCACACAGGAAAAGCCCCGGGAAAATTTGAATTCCTTTTCCTGTCTGGACAGTTTGAATCTCATTTCATGGTTGGACATCGGGGCGAGCTCAGCAGCACTGGCAGCAATGCAGAGCTCTCCAGCAGAGGAGTTCATGTAATCTCTAAATAGAAAGAGGGCCCCAGCATAGACTGACCAGGAAGTCTTGGATCTGATCGGTGTGTGGGGCGAGGAGTCTGTGCTTTCGGAGCTGCGCTCCAAAAAACGGAATGCAAAGACCTACGAGAAGGTCTCCAAAGCCATGAGAGACAGAGGATACAGGCGGGATGCAACGCAGCGCCGCATGAAAATCAAGGACCCCAGACAAGGCTACCAAAAAATCAAAGCGGCAAACGGACACTAAGGAGCCTGCCACCACTGCCTCACCAGTGACCATGGACTCTGACGATGGGACAGTGTCGACGGACAGTTCCTCGGCGATGTTCACGGACGGGGAAGATGAGGAAGGGTTTGTGGAGGACAAGGCAGGCGACAGCGCTTACAACGCTGGTTTCCCCGACAGCCAGGATCTCTTCATCACCGTCATGGAGATCCCCTACCAACCCTCCCCGGCCGTTAACCCGGACCCTGAATCAGGGGAAGGAGCAGTCGGTAAGTGCTTTAAACATGTAAACTTTTATTCTTAATATAACAGGAATCTGAAGTATGTGAAAAGGAGGTCTCTCTATATATGGGGATAGAACAGAAATCCTCCTGGGAGATCTCCACGAAGCTCTCCTGGAGGTAATCGAAAAGCCTCCACAGGAGGTTCCTGGGGAGAGCTGCCTTATTGGGTGCTCAGTGGTAGCACACTTTTCCGCGCCAGGCTTTCATGAGGTACTCAGGGAGCATTGTCTCCCTGAGCACGGCTGCATAGGGCCCTGGTTTGTGCCGGCTTTCACGCAGCATGCGCTCTCTATCTCCTTCAGTGACCGTCCTCAGGGTGATCTCGCTCGGAGACTCCTGCATCTAATTAGGGGAATTACTGTAATGTTACGCCTGGTCCAAAGTATTTTTAAAAAATATCCGGACAGACGGCGTAGCAGAGACTCAGCACGCTGCTGCGTGACAAGCATAACGGAAAGCCAAAGAATCAAATGGATGCTCATGGAGGGAGGGGGGGACTGAGGACGCAAGGTCTCCCACAGTTCCTGCAGTCTCCGAAAAGCATTTGCATTCTTGGCTGAGCTCCCAATATCTGTACGGTCAAACACATTGTCCGCGGCGGTTCAGGGTATAGCTCGTCAATGTACAACCACCCCCCACCCCCAGAAGGAAAAGGAAAAATAAACATCTCTTGACTCTTTTAAATGTCACCCTATGTGTACTGAATGCTGCTGGTAGACGCAATGCTGCGGCACTGTACTGTAGCATCCTCCCCCCCTCCACCCTTATGGGTGGCTGACGGTGCAATATGACTGATATCCGTCGTCATCATCATCAGCCTTGCTGTAGATGGTGTAGTGCAATACGACTGGTACCCGTCCTCGTCATCAGCCCATAAGCAGACGGCCTGCTAACCGTCTTCATCATAGCAACAGGGGGCTGAGCTCCATCAGCCCCCGCCCTTCATGTGTAAAGAAAAGATTCTGTACTGCCTGGACTGTCATAGCAGCAGGATGCTGTTCTCCTCTCCCCCACACTGCTTAATGTCCTGTCTGGACAATCATAGCAGCTGGAGGCTGCCTTCCCCTTATTTCATTTCAGTAACAAGTCACTGTTTCTTATTCCTGCATTCTTTATTACTTCAGCACACAAATCAGGGGACACTGCAATGGTAGCCCTGGAAGGCTGGGGGAGGAGGGAAGCAACAGGTGGGGTTGTTGCAGGAGCACCCCCTGTGAATGCCATGCAGCTCATCATTCCTGAATAATCTGACATGGAGCGGCTGTGCTCTCTGGTTCTCTGAAACACTGGATCTCTACTACACTAGCCCCATATTCTATGCAGGAATTATTCTATTTTTAGATACCATAAAGGAGGGATTGACTCGGGGAGTCATTCCCAGTTTTGTCTTTTGCGCCCCCGGCTGATCTCGGCCAGGGGCACCTATGACAGCAGCAGAAGGTATAATGCAATACGGCTGGTAACCATCATCACCTTGCCAATTTACGATGGCATGGTAGATGGTACAATATGGCTGATAACCATCTCTGCTGTCATGCAAAAGCAAATGAATGCTGCTGTGTAGCGCTGCTGAATCGCCTCTGTCCGCGGCATCTAGTACACATATGGTGACAGTGACAAAAGGCAAAACAGGCTCCATGGTTGCCACGCTATGGCGTATGCCAGGGCAATCCAGGGAAAACGGCCTTGAAATGATTGTCTGGCGTTGCTTTCCCGGAGGAAGGAATGACTGACTACATTTACCCAGAACCACCCGCGACAATGAAATTTGCACCATCAGGCACTGGGATCTCAACCCAGAAGTGCAAGGGTCGGGGGACACTGCGATGGGGTGGAACAGGGGCAGAGTTTATGCTTTCAGGATTGCCTGCTGCAGGAGTGCGGACGAGATAGGTGCTGTGCATGGTGTTGTTCACAGACACAGACTAGACTGTGTTCATTGTTCGGAAAAATGTATCTTTGCAAGGAATTCACTCCCTTTCTCCCATCACACAGCTTCGACTGTCTCCAGACCTGCCACAGCATCCCCCTCACAGAGGCTGGCAAAGATTAGGCGGAGAAAGAGAAAGACACTGGACGAGATGATCGCTGAAGTTATGGGGTGCTCCCGAGCCAAGGCGGACCAGCAGAGCCAGTGGAGGGAGACCCTCTCTCTGTACCAGCGCTCACACAGCGAACGGGAGGAGAGGTGGCGTGAGGAAGACAAGCAGGCGACTCAAACGCTGCTTGGACTAATGAGGGAGCAAACGGACACGCTCCGGCGCCTTGTGGATGTTCTGCAGGACCGCAGCCAGGAGGACAGAGCCCCCCCGCAGTGTATCTGCAACCGCCCTCCCCCGCCACAAAGTCCCATACTTCCCGTCACCCAAAGTAACCAGAAGGAGTGGCGCCAGGGGCCGTGAAAACTGTCACTGCACCTCAGCAGAGTGCTCAAGTACCCAAAAGCTCTCATACCCTAATTTTTGAGAATTCCTTCCCTTCCTGACTCACCCAGGCCCCAATCCCAGTTTCATCCCCTGACTGTCTGGTTAATTATTAAAAATACTTTGCTGTTAATTACTGTTTCCGTCATGCTTTTTTACACAACACTGCGTTTGAAGGGGTGGGTGGGGAAGGGGGTAGGGTATTGCATAGGACAGTCACCTTTAGCAGGGTACAGAGACGGGGGCAGGATCAGCAGCAGGTCACACACACAGTGCAGTCAGTAGGCACCCTGGTCGGTATGGGAGGTGGTTTGCAGGTTCTGTGTGGGTGGGGGGGTACTGACTTTGTAGCGGGGGGAGGGGGGTTACAGATCTCATGCAACGGTCCCTGTCCTGGACCACAGAGCCACGCAGCAGAGGAATCTGTATCCGTCCTCCCCCGCCACAAGGCCACATAGCCCCCGCACACAGAGTCCCAAAAAGGAGGGATGGCAGGCTCTGTTGAAACAACCAGTCCGGCACTGCGGACCGCTCTGGGAGCAGGAGCCTGTCATTCCTCGAGTTCAGAGGCGGTCTTTACATCACCGCACACCCTACCCAGCACAGTCTGCATCCCAGTTTCAACCCTTTAACGCAAAGTCATCAATAAAGAAACCTTTGTAAAGTCACAGTGGAACATGTGTTTTATTTTTAAACGTGTGTTGGAAGTGGGGGAAGCGGGGTGGACGGGGTATGTAACTGCAGATGCTAGTCAACAGTAACTTGGTAAAGAAACAGGGGCAGGTTCAGCTTCTCTGTAAAGAAACTGAACAGTCACAGGTCACGCTGCTCGCTGCTCGCTGGTACTTGAAGAGTTCCTTGTCGCTGTGCAAGGCGCCTGCACAGAGCTTCAATAGCCAGGGCATTAGCGGGTAGGCTGGGTCCCCGAGGATCACTATAGGCATCTGCACATCCCCAAGAGTTATTTTGTGGTCCGGGAAGAAACTACCTTCCTGCAGGCGTCTAAACAGACCAGAGTTCCTGAAAACACGCGCGTCATGAACCTTGTCTGGCCACCCGACGTTGATGTTGGTAAAACGTCCCCCATGGTCCACCAGTGCTCGCAGCACTATTGAAAAGTAGCCCGATTTCTCAGCAGCTGACTGTGGAAGAGGTGGACGATAAGGTGCGAGGAGTTGACAACGGCCATAACTGCAGCGGGCTCCGTGCTCGCAGTGCTGTGGCACCTGCGCTGTCACTGAGCAGAAAAGTGCACGAACAGATTGCCCGCAGGCGCTTTCGGGCGTGATTGACGGTTCAATGATGACAGTTACCCAAAACCACCCTCGACACATTTTTCCCCCAGCATGCATTGGGGGGAAATCCCAGAATTCCAATGGGCAACGGGAGTGCGGGAACTGTGGGATAGCTTCCCACAGTGCACCGCTTTCAAAGTCGACGCTTGCCCCGTTACTGTGGACTCACACAGTCGAATTAGTGTATTTAGTGTGGATACACAAATTCGACTTCATAAGGTCGATTCCACAAATTCGACTTAAGTTGACTCGAAATAGTCTTGTAGTGTAGACATACCCTTATTCAAATCTCTTTAAAACCCACTTCTGTCACATTGCCAACAAGAAGTGATCTTGGAATAATTGTGGGTGACAACAGCTGGTATTCTCTCTTGGTTTTCAGGTGCATTTATTGGGTCCCTTTAAGCCTTGATCTTGCAAATGACTGCATGCAGGCAGACTCCGTCACCATCTGTAGGATCAGGTCCTTAGTCTGTAAGCCCTTGAGGGCAGGGACTGGCTCTATTTTTGTACAGTACACAGCACTGGATACACTGTCCGCATTAAATAAGTTATCGGAAATCGTTAGTGTGCATTTGTTCTGCTAAATTTGAGTAAGTATCCTTAATTTCAGTGGACCTAGGTCTCAGTTACACTAAGGCCCCTTTATAGGACTCTGGTAGCATGTGTTTTTACCCACTTTATGACACCCCTTCACACTACTGAATGGGGTAAAGGGGCCTTAGTGTAAGTGAGCATCAGGTCCTGCAGCTTCCAAACCCAAGTGATATTCACATAGTGTATTCAGACAGCCTTCCATTATTACAAAAATTGCTTTTAAATATCAAGATTCATGCATCAGAGAGGTAGCCGTGTTAGTCTGGATCTGTAAAAGCAGCAAAGAGTCTCGTGGAACCTTATAGACTAACAGACGTTTTGGAGCATGAGCTTTCGTGGGTGAATACCCACTTCATCGGATGCATGTATCCGACGAAGTGGGTATTCACCCATGAAAGCTCATGCTCCAAGATTCATGCAAGAACTCAATGGTGGTAATTATCTCTTAACGCTTACCCTTCCAGATCTCTTTCTCCAAACTTGCAATCTCTAAAAGAGTGCATGCACAGTGGTAAGTTGCCAACATTTTAACAAGGGGCTCCTTCAAATGTTTTCCACCTTATTTGGTGACACATCTGTGTAAAACAAACCTTCTACCTTCCAAAACCATCTATTAATACAATTCACATTCTGAACTTCTCCTCAACCCCACAAAAATAATTCAGCTAGCAGTTCTATAGTCCTCCCCAAATTCAACAGTCTTTCCAGTCCTCTCCTTTGTGACACTGTGTTTTCTGCTCCGCAGCGCATCCCTATCTGGCAGTTGTTCTTTACAATAGCAGCACTGGTGACAGGTAGGCACCATGCAACCTCTGATGACAGCGGGGTTGCCAGGTGGCTCATCCTGCTATGTGGTGTTTAGTTGGGTAGCAGGCTCCTCTGGTGTGGGTTTGGGGATCCCTTAGGAATGGCTCCCCTTTTATTCCTGATGTGCACAAGTCTCCCTATCTGCTTTTGTGGAGGAGCAAGTATCCCTTGGCACGTAGGAAATGGAAGGCTAGGATGAGATGGTTTCACCTGGCTGGTGTGGGGGTTCTAGGGCAGGTAATGGGTTTCTAGGCTCCCTCCCATTTCTTCAGATTCCAAGCAGGATGGAGAGGGACAGGCAGTCACTACCTGGGGAAAGAGGCAAGCTGCAATCTTGGTAGAACTCCCACTCAATGCAATAACGCTCAGCCCCATATCTTCCATATGCTGGAGCAGCTGCTGGATGAGGGGGGACTACATGGTGCACTCCTAAAAGTGCAGCTGGGACAGAAAAAAAGTTCCCCTTGTAGTAGCTGCCATGTCTGCATCAATGGTGGGAGTGCCTACAATGTAGCAACTGCCTGAGTAAGCAGCAACCAGCTCAGTTCCAGCCTCAGAGAGGAACAATAATTTTAACAAGCAGGGCAGGCCTTAGCATTTTGGGGTGAGCTGTGTGTTCCAATGGCTTGCATCTCCTCCCTCAACATAACTAATTGCTGTCCACCATGATCAGACCATGCACAGAGCTATCTTGAGAATTAAGGTGAAGGTGCGAGACAACTGTTTGGCATATACCTCAAACTTAACTAACATAAAAATATGGTTGTGAGTGAAGGGGGAGGGGAAATCTTCAGGATTCTACAGCCTCCTGCTGCAGAAATGGAGCCTAGCTGCTTCTTATCTTCAGTCCTCCCAAAAGGATTATATTTTCAGGCTACCTTCACAAGGAAAAGGCCTAGGATCTTCCTTGAAATGAAGGCTGATATTTCTCCTTCCTGGAGACCCCAGAGGTTCTCTCATGAAAGGGTTCCAGCTGACCATGCTTGTGTTCATCACCGATGAGTTCCTTAGGCCAAATTCCTAAACTCTGCCCAGAGTCAGTACTTCCCGGGTCTAATCAATCATTTTAGTGCATCCAGCACACAAAAAACAGGCCATAACGCTCACCTTTTTTAGACGGTTTGAACATTTGCAAGCAATGAAAAATAAAAAAGGACCTGACCAGAGAAAGTTAAACATACCAAACATGTTTCAGTTTATAAACAATAAATGAGTCATTGTTTCCTTCATGCTCTCTACTTGCATTTCTTGCTTGTTTTTCCTCTCTTGGAAATCTTTGTTCATTCATATTTTCAGAATCACATTTCAGAAAATCAATGTCTGCATTGTTTTAACCACACACTGCAATGGGATTACTTAAATGAGCAGATTTCATAGCTTCTGGAAGAGAGCATGCTGTACCAGCACCCCTCTATGATGCAGGCTAATTAAGCTTGTTCTCTTCTCCTGCAGCTTTTAATGTGGGTATAATATAATTGGCTTTATTACTCATACTTTTATTTTTCATATGAATTTAGTGCTCATATAAGTTGTTAGATTGACAGTCTCGGAGAATGGAGACTTTTGCTTATCCAGCAAACAGGTACACAGTAATAGTGCAAACTTCTCTACATGGTCCATCAACATGCCTTATCCCTAGTGCAGGTCAACATTTTTCTGACAGTTTTCCCATCAATAAACAGACTTCTTTAAAAAAAATAAAGTTTTCATGAAAAATTAAGAACTTTATTCACAAAAATTTTAATTAAAACTTTATTGACATTTTTATCAAAATCACTGTGGAAATTCTTCATTTACCAAAAACCCATTTTTCAGTAAGAAAACGAGTTTCAAAATGTTGATGATGATTTTAAAACCAATTTTAATACACACTTATTTTGATCCAACTTCTTACAATCAGAGTGATAAATGTCCAGTGACAAACGGGTTCATTTCAAACCCTAAAAAAGTGAACTGTGGAATAGTTAGAGTTCCTAGTCCTCCACATTTACCAGAGAAGACCAGTATACATCTTATGCCAGAGAGCTTAATAAATGGAAGCATTTCCCAATCAGGGAGTTCTTGTCATACTGCTTAATGCATGGCTCTGTGTGCTTATGTCCTCACACTACATGGTGTCAGAAATGAGTGAATCCCTTCTTCTAAAGAAAGAATAAGGGAGAGAGACCTCCAGACTGCCAGAGTGGTGAGTGGGAAAATGGAAAAATCAGGGAGACGACCTATGAAAATGGCAGCAGGAAGGAGGCAGAGCCCTGTCTCAATTCAGCAATGGAGCCCATAATGCAAGAGACTCTTAAAGAAGTTTGATTTTGACAACTCAGACAGCTGGCCTTGGTGGATCCAGAGATTTCAACAATTCTGTATGGCTTCTGGCTTAATACAAAAGGGACCAGACACCAGGTAAATGCCATGATATATGCCATGAGCGATGCTGATGATGACATCTGTGCTGTACCTCTCACTGAGGAGGGAAAATAATACACCAAAGTGAAAGAAGCTTTTGATGCCCATTTCATAGGCAGACAGAATATTATACTCCTCTACCCCAATATAACACTGTCCTCGGGAGCCAAAAAAATCTTACCGTGTTGTAGGTGAAACCGCGTTATATCGAACTTTTTTTGATCCGCCGGAGTGCACACCCCACCCCCACCAGAGCACTGCTTTACTGCATTATATCCGAATGCATGTTATATTGGGTCGTGTTATATCGGGGTAGAGGTGTATATGAAAGGATCAAATTTAACAGAAGGTGTCAGGAAGAAGGGGGAAAAACAGCCAAGGCCTTTATTACTGCAGTTCATAGTCTTGCTGTACGTTGAAAATATCAAACATTAAAAGACAAGATAGTTGTTGGCATAAGACACACCAATATTAGTACAGCTTCAGATAGATCCAGATCTCACACTAGCAAAAGCTATAGCAAAAGAAAGAAAGAGAGAAAGAGAAAGAAACAGCAATGTGGCTTACATGACAGCAACACAGGGGAGATTGCATCAGACAACACTGACACAATAAACAGAAAAGAATTGTGAGAAGAGCAATCTTAAATTTATATACATAAGAATAGTGAATCAGAGCGTGGGATACCAAAGAACTTTAATATGAGGGAAGAAGGGAAAGGTGCAGAAGATATGACAAGACACCACAGCTGGCAACAATGTAAAAAGTGGCAGAAATTATCAGATGCCACAAAATGAGACATTTTGCAGTAACATGAAGATCACCAAGAATAGTGGAAACAATATAAGAGGGAATGTTATGAGACGACAATGAGTCCATAGTTTTAGAGACTATTTCCTTAATAGAACAGACAATACCTTGGTACGCATGCATGAATCTCAACAGTTGAAACCTTAAATTTAAAACTGACATTCGGGCAGCAGTCACTGCAATTCCAAACAAATATCATTGCAGATCTCCTTCCCAAGATCTGTGAAGATCACATATAATTGTACATGGCGCTAGCAATACAACATTTGATGTTTGTGGCCAGTTTCTTGGGAAACTGGAGAAATGATGGAAAGTTCTTCAAAAAATGTGAAATACAAGGGCTAACACCACCCCTACTAAGGCTGGCAACAATAAAAGGATTACACCTAATAGAGAAACTGAAATTCGAAAGTGGCAAAAAGCCAGCTAAACAAAATACGCCTTCACAGGGCTATGAATGCTGTTGAGAGAATAAAAATTAGAAACCGGTGCCATTAATGACTCACCTTACCTGAATCCCAAGACATTTCTTGTGTAAGACGACACCTGGACATGAAAGCTCATTTTGGGAAATTCCTACCAAAATTTAGCTCATCTAAAAAACCTGTGAGGGTCACAACATGTGCATCTGAGGGAGACAACCACCACACTTAATACAATAAAAACTACTGACAGTTCCACCTGTTTTGACACAATAGCTAGTAAACTATCCAACAACAGTAGCAGCTGGCACATCTTCATACGGTTTAGGAGCAGGGCTCACAAAAGCAGCCAGAAAGAGACCTGTTGCATTCATATCCAGAAGCCTCATAGAAACCAAGCCACAGTACACTCAACTGGAAAAGCAGCAAAGAATCCTGTGGCACCTTATAGACTAACAGATGTTTTGCAGCATGAGCTTTCGTGGGTGAATACCCACTTCTTCGGTATTCACCCACGAAAGCTCATGCTGCAAAACATCTGTTAGTCTATAAGGTGCCACAGGATTCTTTGCTGCTTCTACAGAACCAGACTAACACGGCTACCCCTCTGATACTCAACTGGAAAAGGAAGCATTAGCAGTCCTTCGGGCACATGCTATCTGTTCAGCTTAGATTTTAACACAGAAAAACCACAAGCCCTTAGTGCCATCACTGGGTTTAAAACCATTGACTGACCTTAAACCTAGGATTCAAAGATTTCAACTACAGCTGATGCGATTTACTTTCGAGACTGAACACCTTCTAGGGAAAATATCTGCTGCTATGAGTGCTATCTATAGCTCTGATTAAGCAGCCACCAACAAAAGAGCAGCAACTTTAAAGAAAGATGTCTAAGTTCACATTGACCATGTCTTGGCAGCAAATCTGGCATCTACCAGATGACTTCTGCAAATTAAAGGTAAACAACTAAAGGACGAGACTTGCCAAAAAACTAACTCAACTCTGCTAAAGAAGGTGGGGTCGAATGAGTCAATTTCCAACATACCTGTTACCATGCTGGCAGGGCCAACCAAAATGACCTTCACATAGCTGATGGCCTGCTTCCAAAAGGACAGCACTTTTTTATCCCTAGGGTACTTCAGAAAGAGATCCTTTCTAAAATCCACAAGAGACACCAAGGTATAAACAAGTGCAAGGCATGACCACAACAACTATCTGTATGGTGGCCCAGTTTGACTAGGCAAATTCAGATCTTAGTAGAGAGCTGCAAGGTATGTAACAAAAAATACAATAAAATAAGTCACCAAAACCACTATCTTAGCAAAGCTACTTGACAGACCTTGACAGATGGTAGCCACAGATTTGTTTTCCTGGAAAGGACACGTGTGTTATTGTAGCCAATCACTTCTTCAGATATATTGACTTGCCTATACTCATCAGCACAGGTCATCCAGAAACTAAAGTAAATATTTGCAAGACTTGGAGATGCTGAAGTCCCCATATCTGATAATGGAATTTTGAAAACAGGATACTGAAATAAAAATTCTGTAGTAACAAAACTTCAATGTTCAGCACAGAACAAAAATGCTGTCTGAACTGAGACCAAGGAACAAAGTTTGACTCAAAAGCTCCCAGACATTCAGAGCTGTCTAGAACTTGTCAGAAACTCCCAAATCCTAACCAGTGGAGTCTTCAAAAGGAGTTCTCTGGAGAAATCAGGTTCATCTTCAATATTTCCCAACACTGCAGGTACTCTGTCATAATGCAAGCCACACCCACAGGAAACTCCATGCACAAACTCAATAGACACGAGACTGCTGTCTGGAAGACTGATTGGATCCTTTCAAATGACATTGAATTTTTGCCCCTACATCGGTTACTTTGGCATCAGCTGCAACTTTGATAGATTTATTTTAGTTATTAGTTTTCTTTCCTGCTCCTATCCATAATACACTTGGCACTAGTAATTAGTCCATTACATGTCTCACTTTCACAGGCACCAGATTCATCCCTCCAAAAATGTTTTAAGATAGAAAGTAATATTAAAGAGAGAAGTCTCAGTATCTTCTACAACCCACTGCCATGTACAATGCATTTAAGCTTCTCTTGTTATTCAAATTGTCAAACAGGTAGGACCTGATTAGACTAATTTGAAATTAATGATGTAAATATCCAAGCAGTGGATTTTTCATGATCTTGAGGCTGAAATCTTTAAGCACAGAAATATGTATATTCATTAATGCTATTCTGCCATCATCCTGGCAATACAAACCACAAATTAAATTAACGCACATCCAAGATAACAATATCCAGTCCAGTCAAACAATGAATAATACTAATGAATATATGTTAAACTGATAATTTTTGCACAAGCTTCGAGATTGTTCCTTGGAAAATGTCAAGCATTTTGTGGCTCTGCTATTACCAGGTGATTGTCAGGAAGAAACAAGTTGTCTTGTTTTAGTTTTATTTTTGCCAAGACAGCATTTAACAAAACTGTTTGTGAAATAAACAAGGACATTACCTATCAGATACAGCACCATGTCTAAACTATTCTATAACAACTAAAGCTGGGTGATCACAAGCACATTTACAGAAGCATTATCTGGGATATGAAAAGGATTCTCTGTTGGCTGTGAACTTATCCCTTCTTACTCATATGCATGAGCATTTGGAGCAGAGTGCTTGGTACAAGTTATGCTTATGCATTATGGCAAGAGAAACAATACTGTCTGATTTGCATGCCTGGTCACAACCAACCAATACAGCTCCCATTTGGAATACTGAGCATCAGACACTTATAGTCAGCTGTTGCATTTAATCCCCTCTCCACAATCACCTTGCACACACTCTAATTCACAAAGCAATTTGCTGAATAAATTCAAAATTGCCAATAATTTTGAGGAAATCACACACTGCTCATGGATATTTAAGGCCAGAGTGCAAGCCCCTTACTCATATAACTAGTCCCATTGAAGTCAGTGGGGGTAATTTTGTGATTAAAGGGTTGACAGTCTGGCCCTTACGAAGACAGGCAGAAATGAAGCAGCTAAAATTATTAGTTATTTGTAGCAAATTGTTCACTCTGCTTTAATGACATCCATCTGTTTGTTACCCTTAACTAATCAGAACATCTTTATAGAGAAGAACATACATGGGCTTGCATTAGGAATGAGCCATTCCCCATTCTTTTAGAGGAAAAGGTATTAATGAGTTGCAATGAAGCTACTAGAAGATGCATATTCTGTGATCACCCAATACAACTTTCAGCCTATTGCTTTCTTTGCTTTTATTTAGAGATACCAAAATAATGTGCACTTGTATAGCACCTTTTAGCTAAGGAGCTTTTGCAAATATCAATTAAATAAGCCTCTAAAGAGTTTGTGAGGCAGGTATTATACCCTTTTACAGATAGAAAAACATGAGGCAGAGAGAAATTAGATGACTTGTCAAGGACCATATAGCCAGCCATTAGCACCAGCATAGCTCAAGGATCAGAATGCTAGTATAGGCCAGCCCCCATTGTAATCACAATGTGATCTAGCACACTATTTAGCATGGTATCTACTCTAAGCCTCACAGTTAGACAACACTTCTAAAGCATGGGTTAGATGATGCAACGGTTAAGACACATTAGTGCTTTCTACATTAGCGCTTCCATCACCACATTGGTGCTAGTGCTACAATGGGAGATTTCCCCAAAACTGCCAATGTAGACAGAGACCATGATAGCAGCTCCTGCTGTGAATATTAGTTTCAACCAAAGACTTGTTTCTAGCTCACCACGAGATGGTGGGAGACTGACCTAAACTGATTAGTTTCAAAATTTACTGCATGTCAGAGGACTCATACGATCTTCTCTCATTCACCTGTGTCACTCCTCCCCCCATATTCCCTTACAAATAAGGTTCCAGTTAGAGATGGTCCAAATTGTAAAGTTTATATCCACATCTGAATTTCCAGGGATATGAGAGTCTGGAGTTTGGGGTTCAGCTGCAAAGTTTGGGGAATTTCATATCCAGAATCTCTGGGTATTCAGATCCAGAGGTTTGGTTCAGGTCCATCTGTAATAGGAACAATATTTCTGTTTAGCAATGATTTCAACCATTTGTTACCATGGGATACAATTGAATGAGCTTGCATTTGATGTCAAATAGATAAAGTAGTGGTGGAAGCACTTGGGGACCATTCTGAGCCAAAGATGCAAAAAATTAACCAGAGGATCCATGAATGGGAACAAGCTGGAGAATTTTCCATGAGTGGAAACAAGGGTTGAACATTTTACTGCTGCATCACATCCAGCATCTGTTAGCCTAGGGGCCAAAAGGCAAGAATGTACCCACATGAATGTGCATTCTTGGCTCATGGCATGAAATAATATGCCAGCTAGCTCAGGGAAATATTTTAAAATAAAATAAAACATATTACTGGGGAAATGAAAATCTCCTGCAGTTAGATCAGATTAAGAACTGGTTAAGAGCAAATCTGATGTATTCATTTTAATGGCATTGTATGTGTGTGGTGTGTTTTGGTATGTTGGGTCTAAAAAAAATAAATCCAAGAGTTTCCATAAAACTGTGCTTTGGCAATTATAACTACCCAATCAGAGTGGCATTAGGTTAACATTGCTGCAGCTGCATGAAAAAAATAAATCTAAAGCTGGGAGACATAATAAGATAACGCATTTTCTAGAAGAAATATAACTAAGCTAGAAGACATTCAAAAGCCTAAATAATGTGCTTTTTGCTTGCTGTCATTTCAGGAAGATGATAGGAAGAGTCAATAGTACATCAGTCACAACATCCAAGACACTAGCAGTCCTCTGGTTTTGTCTACAAATAATGGGCTTGATAGTGCCTGTAATGCACAGTCAGGCATCCCGAGAGCAGCAGAGTCATTCTAGTAGAACACAAGATACTCCCCAGTGCACCCAGCAAGCACTCTGCCTGGACTACAGCCTGCTCTGCTCCTGCACTAGTTCTGCATGGAGAACCATGATCCCAGCCCTCCCTTTTCTCTTTGGTGCTCAGTGCGACCTTGGGGGAGTAGGGAGGGAGCAGGGACTAGAATTCCACCTGCTCCTTACATGGACCACACAAGGTGGGGACAGGAGAAGGAATCATTGGGCCCTTCCCACCTGCATAAGGGGCAGGCTGAACCTGAAGCAATGATTTTTATTGCAGTGTGTTTTTGTAGTGATTCAATAGAAGGATTTAGAGCAGAGGTGACCAACCTGTGGTTCCAGAGCCGCACCCAGCTCTTCAGAGGTTAATCTGCAGCTCCTTGCATAGGCGCTGACTCCAGGGCTGGAGCTACAGGCGCCAACTTTCCAGTGTGCTACAGGGTGCTCACTGCTCAACCCCTGGCTCTGCCCCAGCCCATGGCCCCACTCCACCCTTCCCCCAAGGCCCCTGCCCCACCCCCTGAGCCTCCTGCACACCACAAAACAGCCGATTGTGGCGAGCGGGAGGGGAGGGATGGAGGGTTAGGTGCTGATTGGTGGTGCTGCTGGCGGGTGGGAGACACTGGGGGCATGGGGGGCTGCTGACAGGTTACTGTGGTTCTTTGGCAATGCACATTGGTAAATTCTGGCTCCTTCTCAGGCTCAGGTTGGCCACCCCTGATTTAGAGAATAAGCTGTTTCCAGGCAGATTGTGTACATGATTCCAATTGCATAATTAATTAAGGGAAGGTAGGAGGAGCAGGGAGACACACAGAGCTCTAATTTCGTATCCCCTCCCACAATTCCTTGAAGCATGGTGCTGGAACTTTCTCTGTGCAAGTTTAATAAAGTCCATGTAAATTAACCCATCTGTTAGACTGACACTATTTCATAGATTCCTAGATTCTGAGGCCAGAAGAGACCATTGGGATAATCTAGAGTCTGATGTCCTGTGTAACACGAGCCACAGAATTTCCCCAAAAATAATTCCCAGAGCAATGCTTTCTGAAAAGCATCCCATCTGGATTTAAAGATTGTCAGAGATTGTGAATCCACCACAAACCTTGGTAAATTGCTCCAATAGTTAATTCCTCTCACCATTAAAAACCTACATCATATTTCCAGTGCGAATTGGTCTAGCTTCAACTTCTAGCCATTGGATGTGTTATACCTTTCGCTGCTAGATTGAAGAGGCCATTATTAAATATTTGTTCCTTATGTAGGCATTTACAGACTAATCAAGTCACCCCTTAACCTTCTCTTTGTTAAGCTAAATAGATTAAGCTCCTTGAATCTATCACTTTATCTTGAACTGTTGACACCAAACTGTTCAATTTATCTTGAACTGTTGACACCAGAACTGGATGTAGTATTCCAGCAGCTGTTCTAAGTGCTAAATACAGAGGTACAATAACCACTCTACAATAACCACTGTAGTTGAGATTCCTGTTTATCTGTCCAAACATTGCATTTGACCTTTTGGCCACTGTATCATTTTGGGAGCTCATGATCAGCTGATTATCCACCAGGAACCCCACACTTTTTCAGAGTAACTGCTTCCCAAGATAGATTCCCCCATCCCTTAAGTAGGGCCTACATTCTTTGTTCCCAGATGTATACATTTACATTTAAGCCATATTAAAAGGCATATTGTTTGCCTGAGCCCAGCTTATAAGAGGCCCAGATAGCTCTATCAGTCACCCGTCTTCTTCAGTTTCTACCACTCCCCTGATTTTTGTGGTAGAAAAAAAATCACCTGCAAACTTTATCAGTGATGATTTTGTGTTTGCGGCAAAGAGTTCTGTGGCACCTTCTAGACTAACAAACGTATTGGAGCATGAGCTTTCGTGGGTAAATATCCACTTAATCAGATCCAGACTAACACGGCTACCCCTCTGATTTTGTGTTTGTTTTCTTCCAAGTCAGTAATAAAAATATTAAGTAGTGCAGGGCCAAGAACTGATCCCTACAGGATTTCACTAGGAGCACATACGCTCAATAATGATTATGTGTTTACGGCTATATTTTTTTGACCTAGCAGTTAGCCAGTTTTTAATCCATTTAAGATGTGCCATGTTAATCTTTCTAATTTTTTTAATCAAAATATAATACAGTACCGAGTCAAATACCTTAAAGAAGTCAAAGTATATTACAGCAACACTATTACCTTTATCAACCTAACTTGAGATATAATTTTAAAATATATATATTAAGTTAGTATGACAAGATCTATTTTCCATGAAATTATGTCGATTGGCATTAATTATCCTTTAATTCTTTATTAATCAAGTCCTGGATCAGCCACTCATTTATCTTGCCTGGGACTGACATCAGACCGACAGGCCTATAATTACCCAGATCATCCCACTTACCCTTTTTAAAAATTGGCACAAAATCAGCTTTCTTCCAGTCTTTGAAACTGCCCTGGTGTTCCAAGACTTCTTGGGGTGAGAGGGTTACCATTAACAGCCCAATGAGCTCCTCAGCCAACATGCTTAAAACTCTTGGATGCAAGTTCTAATATTTGAAGAAACCCTGAATATTGTAGAGATTACAGAGATCCAGCACACCATGGCTGGGGTGAATGCAAGACTGGCTAAATTTCCTGTTTACACACACTCTTACGACCTTGTTCTATATCCCTTAGTGGCAGATCTAAACATTCATAGCTAACAACATAATATCTATCTTAGATGAAATTTGCAAGATGTTAAAGACCATCTCAGGAAATTAAGAGTATGTTGATTTTGATTTGGTCTAGAATGTGAGACTTTCTTCTGCAAGTTCACGGAACGAAGAAAGAACTTTAAGCGTTTAAATAGTGGGTAAAATGAAATGATCATTTTATAATTAATGACTACATGACAGGTACTAAAAATATAATTGCTCACTTATCAGCCTCTCTCACAAAGCAGTTGGGACATTTATGAAACTGGGTTCCTCACTGACTTGTGAGAACTCTGTATAAGCAAGTGCCTGTGCCCACACTGCTTGTCTGTAAAGTGTCATTTAACTACAGAATTCTTCACACTTGGAGCAATGCAGTGGAGAAATGGATAATTAAAAAACAGATTCGTTATGTGAATTCACGTATTAGATTCTTTTACCTCCCAGAAAGTGTTGTGAAGAACAAGATTGCATGAACCACTGAAAAACTGTAGATTCACTGAGGCATTCCACATAAATGTATAGCTTAAGGAGAAGTGAAAGAGGTGAGAGCTAGTCTTGGCTAGGGCTGTTTAAGCACAGCAATCTTTAGAAAAAAAATAAGACGGTGGCCATGGAGAAAGGTGTAAGACCAATAGAAATAAAATAAGGATACATTGTGAAAAACAGAAAATTATGAATACAAAACATTCTAGCACAAATCACTTTGCTTATGCTAATAAGGCAGAGATTTAAACACAACAGGAATCATAACAGATATGTCCTTAGAAACTCTAATTTTCTTTCTAAAAATCTTTATTGAAAAAAGCGGGGGACAAATATCACCCCTAGAGATGCTCTGGCTCTCATGGGAAAAAAATGTATTGGTCTGGGTCTTCATGTAGAACTGATAGAGAGAATGACTGTTTGTCAACGGTATTGAAATGGAATAGCCTCGACCAATCACAGCGCAGGCATGCTGTACCACTGCTGACTCAGAATTATACAATGGTTTTCAGTAACTATGGAGCAGGATGTGTCACTATCCTCAGAACTCCGTGCATGCAGCATCCCCACAAACATAGCCACCTAATCCTCTCATTTCAATCCGTTTGGCAGAAAAAAAGAGAACCTTCGCATCTAAGCAGGGCTGGCTCCAGGCACCAGCTTATCAAACAGGTGCTTGGGGCAGCAACTCCGGAGCGGGGCGGCACTTTCAGGTATTCAGCGGAGGGTCCCTCATTCCTGCTCGGAGCGAAGGACCTCCCGCTGAATTGCCACAGATCGCGATCGGGCTTTTTTTTTTTTTTTTTTTTTGGCTGGTTGGGGTGGCAAAACCCTTGGAGCCAGCTCTGCATCTAAGGGTCTGTCTAGAACAGTAAACTGGACTGCGATTGGCCTACTGGGTGACGTTGGGCAAGTCATGTCTCCCCAGTGCCTCAATTTCCCCACCTTCAAAAATGGGGAGAATGATACTGACCCTCCTTGGTGAAGATCTTTGAGATTAGAAGATTAAAAGCTCTATAATGGAGGTAAGTATTAATACTGGCAATAGTTAGCAGTGAGTCATACTTCAGTTCCAACTAAACTACTGTTAAATATTATTTGGTTGCAAGTGTAGACGAGACAAAGTCATTTTTACAACCATTTCAGAAATTGTGTTTGAAACCATCTGCTTCACAAGCTGGAAATACACTCAGGATATCATTACTGTTCTTTTTTGACCAATAACTAATTCACATACCTCTCCTTGGTGGCACCTGAATGTGAGCATGCTTGGATTTTAGCTTCACAATGAGTCCACCTTTTACTGTGAATACTGTACATAACCTTGGATGAATGAGCTGTGCCTATGGTGAAAGTTATACACTTCTCAGAAAGTGCTTCTCTCACTTTTGCTACCAAATGCAAGTGGCTTTTTCAATAGGTTAACAGCATAGCTATCCTGACTTTTCTCTCCTCAAATTGGAAATAGTGCCAACTGGACATAGTACTGGACTGGGACACAGGCGACTGGGCTCTATTCTTGTCCCTTACACTACCTTGTTGGGTGATCTTGGGCAAGTCACTTCCCCTCTGTCTCTCAGTTTCCACATCTCTTAAAATGGGGAAAGTGTTACTGACCTCCTCTGTAAGGTGTTTTGAGATCTACTGATTAAAATTGCTTTACACAAAGTCCTATTTTCCACTTGTTCCAGGAGACTATATTCTCCCTTTCATTTCAGTGCTGACTTCCCAAACTGTTGCCCTTTGCTTTAATTATGAGTTTACCTATGTTTCTGCAATAAAATTCTTATAGTACTCCTCTTTTCCCTCCTGGTTAGCTATCAGTTTCACTTGCTTCATATTGATTTTGTCATCTAGTGGATACATGCCTTATTATTTTTCAGTAGCCACCTTAATAAATATGGCACTGCTTCAACATAAACATTGGGAACTGCTTTTCAAGTGACAATAGGCACTAGATGGACATCAAATTATCCCCAGCATTTTTGCTTTGCTCCCAAACTCTCACCTTTTGCCATGCTGCAGCAAAATCCTATCGGTACTTTGATCCTAGAACATCATGAGAGATGCAGGTGGTTCCTGTCACTCCATCACTCAAACTCTTGACAGATTTTGAGTCTGCATAATATTGCTTGATGAATTTTATTATGTGATCTATGCAGGCAAAGGAAAGTTTAGGTTCTGCCAGTATGCTGGCAAACCCTGCCTCTGATACCACAGCCATTTATTCAGAGTCTGTAATGCAAACACACATCTGCAGATTACACTAAGAGAAACTGAAGGACCAAGAGTATTCATAGCAGACAGCCACTGTACTTAATCATGCTGGCTTACTGAGCTGTGGTTTCAGAGTATTTCATTTCCTTATGACCAGCAAGCTTTTCAAATAGAAAAGTGCCTTGTGAATGGCAGAGGTAGTGCTGCCTTTAGATGGGGTGACATCACATGTTGGTAAATGCTCGTAATGCAAATGTCTGATTACCACTGAGGCAGTTTTGCTGAGTTCAGATAATATCCTGCTTGTTTCACACTGTATGTCACACAGAATACTGGAGGGTAAAGATGCATGCTGACTGCTCGGATTCATGCTCAGATGAAGTTACAGCAAAGTCTCGAGAGACTTGATCCAATGCCAACTGGAGTCAACATATGGATTTTTCAATGGACTTTCAAAGGCCCTAAATGAGCAACTCAACATCCATAGATGTCATTGGTGAGCAGTTTTGCATCAGTTTAGTGAAAACATAACCCATTACAGTTTATAGGCATTGGGATATTATATTTTAATCTGAAAGAATTTGTGTTATTTATTTTCTCTCTATTGAGAATTGGACTCAGTCAAGGCCATAATTTCCAAACTTGAGTTCTTAAAGAAAATAAAAATGTTTTCCTAAAACTCAGAAGATCAAATCCAGCCCTGGAGTGACTCCATCAGCTTCTATGAAGCTACTCCTACTTACACCAGGATGAAATCCTATCCCACTGACATCAACGGGAGTTCTGCCATTGTGTTCAGACCACCAAGATTTCAGCCCAGAACTGATTCCGGGGCAGATGCTAGATTTGGGCCCGTGTGTGTCTGTGTTTTAAAAAAAAAATGCTCTGCCCACTCTCTACTCATGTTTCATCCTATTTTTGCAATGGACTCTCCTCTCTCCCCCTCTCTGCTCCTTTCCCACATTCTTGTTTAAGTAGCATGTGAACCCAATAAATGGGAATTAGAATCAAAATGTTCAAACATCTGAACATGGGAAAACCAGGTTGCCCTCTCCAGTTAGCACAGTGCAACCTTTCAAGATAAGCAGCATTATAATATAAATCGATGCAATGAAAAACATCTTTTTTGTTTCAGCTGCTTATGCAGGAAAATAAAAGACCCTTTGCTGTGGAACATGGAGTGTGAGAAGGGAAAATAGCACTATAATTTCAAAAGCCAGCTTCTCACAGGTTGCCACAAGTAGTAGTCAAGGACATAACTAGTCTTTCATTCTGCAAAATTATGTAGGAACACAGCAACTATTCAGACGTCTTCCCACTCGTATACTTACTCTAATGCAGAATTAATGCATTTTAGAAAGGCTATTTTCTTTATAATTTCAGGCTATTTTGAAGTTTACAAAGGATAAACATGCAGGAGTCTAAAGTGAAACGCATATGTACAGAATATCCATTTATTTAATTTCCCTATGTACAACTATTGC
Organism: Mauremys reevesii; assembly: GCF_016161935.1. Lineage (NCBI taxonomy): Eukaryota > Metazoa > Chordata > Testudines > Geoemydidae > Mauremys > Mauremys reevesii. Next base: position 32,201,119 of record NC_052633.1, on the reverse strand, counting down.
AAGTCAAAGAAAAGCTTTTCCTAAGCTCAGAATCATCCTAGCCAGTAGAGACAATATAATATTCATTCTAAAGCACCAGCCTGTCTGGGAATGCTGTTTTGTTTTATCAAAAATAAACAAGAGCAACAGCATAGCACAAATTAGATGGGAGGGATTAACGGGGTTAAACCACCAGTCTTGTCCCCCTAATTCCGAGGAGTGCTAATCCTGTGCCCGCCTACCCCTGTCCATCCCGCCCTACTGCCTGCCTCCCCTACACATACAAATTGAGGATTTCCCTGTTGTGACATTCCCCAGGATATAATCTGGGCCAATGAATAGCTGTGTCCCCTCAGTTTTCCAACCTGGGGTGCCTTTTACATTGCTTCGCTGTGAGAACATCCACTTCTGGCCTGCTCACACACAGCCTCCAGCATGAAAATTACTCCCAGCTATACTGCAAGAGTACTTTAGCCAGTACTTTTGCCCCTTAAATTACACCGCAGAGCAACACCAGCAAATTTCTAGTCCCAGACTTTCCCCAGAAATGTGTGTCTTGTACTTGCCATCTCTTTCCTTCTGGACAATGCAAGCTCATAGAAAGGCTCATAGACTTTAAGGTCAGAAGGGAGCATTATGATCATCTAGTCTGACCTGCACATTGCAGGACACAGAATCTCACCCACCCACTCCTGTAACAGAACCCTAACCTCTGGCTCAGATACTAAAGTCCTCAAACCATGGTTTAAAGACAAAGAATCCACCATTTACACTAAATCTGCAAGTGACCCGTGCCCCATGCTACAGAGGAAGGTGAACCCCCCCACACGGTCTCTGCCAATTTGATTGGGGAGAAAATTCCTTTCCAACCCCAAATATGGCAATCAGTTAGACTCTGAGCACGTGGGCAAGACCCACTAGTCAGATACCTGGGGAAGAATTCTCTGTAGTTACTCAGAGCCCTCTCCATCAAGTGTTCCATCACCAGCCATTGGGGATTTTTGCTACTGGCAGTCACCGATGGGCCACACACCATTATAGGCAGTCCCTTCACACCATCCCTTCCATAAACTTACCAAGCTCAGCCTTGAAGCCAGTTAGGTTTTTTGCCCCACTGCTCCCCCTTGGAAGGCTGTTCCAGAACTTCACTCCTATGGTTAGAAAGCTTTGCCTAATTGTCTTGATGCACTGTAGGGTAGCGAAGCTGTCCATTTATTAAGTGTATTGCAGTAGCATCTAAAAACCCCAGTCATGACTCAGTACTCCATAGTGCTAAATGCTGGCTAAATAGAGAACAAAGAGCTAGTCCCTTCCCCAAACTGCTTCAAATATAAGTAAGTTACCATCTGATGAATGGATATATTTAGTTTTCACCAGATCTGAATTTGACCCTAAACATGAAATTACTTGTGTAATTGTTCACTTATAACCAGAATCTGTTAACTTTTTTTTTTAAACAAGGGTCACAATAGAGAGAAGATGTAGACATATCTGGTTAAAAAAAGCATACCTGTTCTCATTTATTTATAGTCAATTCATTAGTAATTGACTAAAACAAGGTAAGAAACCCAGCAACTTGGTTTATAAGGTGTAATCCTTGTTTCACCAGAATCCAGAGATGCCATTCCAAGCAGGGGGTAAAAAGATCTACCAGCAGACAGAGACTGGAAATGTCAAAAAAATTGGTCGTCAGCTTGCAATAAAGTCCAAGCGGCTGATGAGACTAGTTTACTTCCCATCTCCTTACAAGTCTCCTAACCCTTACAATACACAGCTTCTAGAGAATAGTAACTTTTTTTCTTGTCGATCATTCTTAGACAGGCAGTACTCAGACTTGGAAATCACGACTGCTTCCTGTTTTAATTGCACACCTGTGCTTGTTAATTTTTCACTGTGTATTTTCCTGCATTTACAGTAATATTTAGCACATTTTAAGGCGCAGATAGATAATGAATGATGATTGCACTGATAATTATGCTTGCTAGGAAGTGATGAGTCATTCTATACTCTCTTGTAGAGCTTATTTTAAAATTAAAAGGCTGGAGTCTATCCATAACTTATTGGGACATTTCCCAACCCCTTGTAGCATATTTTATTAGGCCAACAGCTAAGAACAAGAGGAGCAGCCAATGGTGATACAAGCTTCATTTAACAGTGCCAGCAAAGGTGGATATTAACTCTCCAGCATAGAAAATGACATCAGTGGCATTGCACAAGAAGTGGAAGACAATTCAGGAAAAGAAATTAAATACCCGTCCAACAGAGATATGAACTGGGAAGAGATCCAGAGAACCACCTAGCTGCATAAACCAAAGGAACTGCAGGAACTCATTGAAGACTCCAGGAATCAAGGAAGAAGAAAGAACTCCCGCATCACTACGTTACAGAAGGAAATGGAGAACAACCACCTGGGTTTATTCTTTGAGATGCAGACTTCATTGAAGTCAACTGTGCTATACCAGTTTACACAAATTGAAGAGCTGGCCATTAATTAAATTTTTATTTATAATCATGGGAATCATAGGACTGGAAGGGACCTCGAGAGGTCATCTACTTCAGTCCCCTGAACTCATGGCAGGACTAAGTATTACCTAGATCATCCCTGACAGGCATTTGTCAAACCTGCTCTTAATCTCCAGTGATGGAGATTCCACAACCTCCCTATGCAATTTATTCCAGAGCTTAACCACCCTGACAGGAAGTTTTTCTTAATGTCCAACCTAAATCTCCCTTACTTCAATTTAAACCCATTGCTTCTTGTCCTGCCCTCAGATGCTAAGAACAACATTTTTTCTCCCTCCTCCTTGTAACAACCTTTTATGTACTTGAAGTGTTATGTTCCCTCTCGGTCTTCTCTTTTCCAGATTAAACAAACCCAATATTTTCAATCTTCCCTCATAAGTGATGTTTTCTAGGCCTTTAATATTTTTTGTTGATCTTCTCTGGACTTTCTCCAGTTTGTCCACATCTTTCCTGAAATGTGGCACCCAGAACTGGACACAATACTTCAGCTGTGGCCTAATCAGCGCAGAGTAGAGCGGAAGAATTACTTTGTGTGTCTTGCTTACAACACTCCTGCTAATACATCCCAGAATGATGATCACCTTTTTTTGCAACAGTGTTACACCGTTGACTCATATTTAACTTGTGGTCCACTATGACCCCAAGATCCCTTTCCACTGTACTCATTCCTAGGCAGTAATTTCTTATTTTGTATGTGTGCAACTGATTGCTCCTTCCTAAGTGGAGTACTTTGCGTTTGTCCTGATTGAATTTCATCCTATTTACTTCAGACAATTTCTCCAGTTTGTCCAGATCATTTGGAATTTTAATCCTATCCTCCAAAGCATTTGCAACCCCTCCCAGCTTGGTATCATCCACAAACCATTATCTAAATCATTGATGAAGATATTGAACAGAACTGGACCCCAAACTGATCTCTGCAGGACCCCACTTGTTATGCCCTTCCAGAATGACTGTGAACCACTGATAGTTACTCTCTGGGAACAGTTTTCCCAGAGAATCTACCTCTCATCTACACTAGTGGTTTTGGGTGGGATTTTCTAAAGTTCTTAAGAGTTATTTACCTAAGTCCTACTAAAAGACTTTGGAAGGTAGTGCCTACACAGCATTAAAATACCATAAAAATATCCCAGCATTTGTTTGAGTTTCACATAGAGCTTCGTTTAAAGCCTAGACAGACACATCATGTCCCTTCTGAGTACAGATTCTCATACAGTAGTGCTGCTTTGCTATTGATAAGTAAACCAATAAAATCACATTTAGAGACTTTGATTTAAAATAATTAAATCCAAGAAAGGAGATTGGACACACCCATCCAGGTATTGAACATCTCTCTCCTACCTCCCCTAAGAATTCTGTGTCTTTTCAAGCTCTCTCCTTGTGGCCTTTCAGCACTGATGATCACATGGGCACCATAAGAAGTTTGGATAACTTTTGCTTTGACTCTTTTGCTTTTCATGTTTTGCAGTAGGAACTGAAAAAGAAGCTCTTAGAAGTTTCAAACTAGCATATAGTCTTGTTTTGAATTTTCCATACACTGATATGACATGAATAGACTAAAGTTCAAGCAGCTGTTACTGACCCTAACAAGGAAAGATAGAAAACTACAGTACAAATCTTTCCATGAAATGATCACTTGAATTGTCAGTGAGGGCTAAATAAAGTGAGGATTTAATGCCACTAAGTTTTCATGTAAATTGCTCAGAACGTAGCATATTTAAATTCAGATCAAACAAACCCAATATTTTCAATCTTCCCTCATAAGTGATGTTTTCTAGGCCTTTAATATTTTTTGTTGATCTTCTCTGGACTTTCTCCAGTTTGTCCACATCTTTCCTGAAATGTGGCACCCAGAACTGGACACAATACTTCAGCTGAGGCCTAATCAGCGCAGAGTAGAGCGGAAGAATTACTTTGTGTGTCTTGCTTACAACACTCCTGCTAATACATCCCAGAATGATGATCACCTTTTTTTGCAACAGTGTTACACCGTTGACTCATATTTAACTTGTGGTCCACTATGACCCCAAGATCCCTTTCCACTGTACTCATTCCTAGGCAGTAATTTCTTATTTTGTATGTGTGCAACTGATTGCTCCTTCCTAAGTGGAGTACTTTGCGTTTGTCCTGATTGAATTTCATCCTATTTACTTCAGACAATTTCTCCAGTTTGTCCAGATCATTTGGAATTTTAATCCTATCCTCCAAAGCATTTGCAACCCCTCCCAGCTTGGTATCATCCACAAACCATTATCTAAATCATTGATGAAGATATTGAACAGAACTGGACCCCAAACTGATCTCTGCAGGACCCCACTTGTTATGCCCTTCCAGAATGACTGTGAACCACTGATAGTTACTCTCTGGGAACAGTTTTCCCAGAGAATCTACCTCTCATCTACACTAGTGGTTTTGGGTGGGATTTTCTAAAGTTCTTAAGAGTTATTTACCTAAGTCCTACTAAAAGACTTTGGAAGGTAGTGCCTACACAGCATTAAAATACCATAAAAATATCCCAGCATTTGTTTGAGTTTCACATAGAGCTTCGTTTAAAGCCTAGACAGACACATCATGTCCCTTCTGAGTACAGATTCTCATACAGTAGTGCTGCTTTGCTATTGATAAGTAAACCAATAAAATCACATTTAGAGACTTTGATTTAAAATAATTAAATCCAAGAAAGGAGATTGGACACACCCATCCAGGTATTGAACATCTCTCTCCTACCTCCCCTAAGAATTCTGTGTCTTTTCAAGCTCTCTCCTTGTGGCCTTTCAGCACTGATGATCACATGGGCACCATAAGAAGTTTGGATAACTTTTGCTTTGACTCTTTTGCTTTTCATGTTTTGCAGTAGGAACTGAAAAAGAAGCTCTTAGAAGTTTCAAACTAGCATATAGTCTTGTTTTGAATTTTCCATACACTGATATGACATGAATAGACTAAAGTTCAAGCAGCTGTTACTGACCCTAACAAGGAAGGATAGAAAACTACAGTACAAATCTTTCCATGAAATGATCACTTGGATTGTCAGTGAGGGCTAAAGAAAGTGAGGATTTAATGCCACTAAGTTTTCATGTAAATTGCTCAGAACGTAGCATATTTAAATTCAGATCATTTGGAATTTCTCATTTTATGTCAGTGAATCATGATTAGACAAATCAACACTACTAGTAGTGAAATCTAAAAATTTAACTAACATGCTAGCAACTAAATATGTGGCACGACTGGTGAATAAGCTGTCAGAGCTCTCAATATCTCTTTAGTTATTTTAATGTAAATAAAAGTCCCTACAAGATATGAGTGCCTGGGTTGTGGACACAACAATTATTTAGTTGTTTCCTCATCTCTTTTCTCTGCAAAGAAAGTTTTTTCCTAAGATTCTCATTAACACGATATAAAAACTGATGTCTATTTGAAATGTGAAGATACCGGATTGGTTTTCCTTCTGCAGTTGTCACACCTCACGAGAATGAACGTTTGTTTGGTTTGGTGGGGTTTTGTTTTGGTTCAGAGTGCTTGCATTAGTATGTTTCCCACATTTCATGGAACAGATTTTCTATCCAGCAGGCTAACAGCAACCTTTTCTTTAATTTAATTCAACATTGGTAACTACATTTCTTCAGTGTTTTTGGATACCTAATCAGTTCTATGACTGTACTGTAGGCTTTATTTAGAATACAAACATTTCCTGTCTGAATATATCAATACTTACAAGATTACTGTACAACACTACTTAATTATACGCTCCTGGACTAAACATCACCCTATAGTTAGAAACGTATCACATTGTTCTGTTTGTGTCCTAAACTGTCACATAGTGTTGTTAAATACTGATTGTATTTCACCACAAAGAGGGACAGATTTCAGTAGTGAGTGAAGTAATCCATAGCTTTTCTCAGAACTGCGTCTATACACATAGATACATAAAACACAAGGTACAGACAATAATAGGTTTCCCTCCCCCCACCAGCTGAGGTTAAAAAACAGAAAATATAAAAGGAAGTGTTTATGGGTGTGGTGCTCCTTACAGCCAATTCTATTGCGTGCGCGCACACACCCACACACCAAATAAAACAATCGAGTGAAAAGTTTCAAGTTGAAGCACTCCAGAGTCACAAAATACTAAAATTCCTAAGCATGTGAACTTCTTGCTGCACCAAACAAGCAACAGGTCTGGATCCATGCACATACACAGCAAAAAAAGCTTCCGACAAAGAAAACAAACCTGGCACTAAAACAGAGAAGCATAAAGCATAACATGCATGAGTGTTCCCCCAAAAAACAAAGCAAACAAAAAAAGTTGCCCATCAAGACACTGGAAAATAGCAACATCTAGTAGACTAATCATTTATAGAAGTATTTAAACACAAAATTTAGATGATATGGTTGGCTCATTAACCACATTTCAAGTGCAGTGATTACATAATTAATCACCACAATGTCATGTTTCTAAAGTAATTTTTGACATTAAATTGTAACTTACTGTTTTCTTAAAGTACTGGAAACTAAGTCACACGCAGTTCCTCAGGTTAATCAAGCAACTCCCAGTTGCCATGACTGTGCATACAAGTTGCCATAGACAAACTGTTAAATGCATATTAACTTTTGAGATAGGTTTCAGCTTCTATACTATATTTTCTGTTTTCCTGCTATTTATTTTTTAGGAGCCACCATTGCTGCTTAGCTTCTGTGAACTGATGTGAATAAAGGCCAAAGTGAACATAAATAATATGTATTTTAAAGTCTTATCTGCCTTACAGGTCTATGAATCTGGATGTGTTCAGCCACCTAGATGTACTGTGGGTAGACTGAGCAAGCAATGCCACAGCATCTAATGGATGAGTCTTGTCTTTTGTTATTCTCATATAACAGGAAGGGACCCATATATTGCTTTTTCTACAGAATATCACAGATTCAATTGTCGTTGATTTATTTAACCTCAGTTTACTGTGCCTACTTAACTGGTAATGTGGAAAAATGGTAGCAGCCTCAAGTTTAGTAAATAATTTCAAGGACAAAAAAATACTCATCTTAGTATGCTAAGGGAAAACCTTTTCCAATCTTGAACATATGTTGAATACAGCTGGATACAGAAAAAAATACTTTAAAATTAAACACTCTTATTTCATCAGCCAAAAGTAAAGTGTAGTTATATAAGACTCAAAAGAGGAGATAACTTTCGGCAGATACATGAAAACAGCATGCTTATCATGGCATTTACGCCTACTTGAATGTTCATCTGGAAGAGAGTCATACTGACAGTTTATCACATGCAACCATCACTGTTCAGAACACAAAAGTTAATATTAAGAGCTAGATTGTAATGATCTCCACATCTACCTAGGTATGCAAAGAGCGGGGGTGCAAGCTTGTTGAGCTCCCACACAAAATTCCTCCCCCCACCCCACCCCCCGAAGCCCGGTTTTATTAAAAAAGGTAGGATAAATTATGCCAAAACAAGACTACATGAGCCCCAACTCAGGCCTTCCTCCAAGGTCTGGTTGCTGCCAGGGTTTCTTTCTTCAGGACTAGACCTTTGTTTCCTGGCCCAGGGAGCTACTTCCATCTTCCTACGTGATGGAGTTTAATAAGCCACAATTGTCACAATGAATCAACAGTAATTTACATGCAGCTCCTTGCACAGAACCTGGGCAGATCCTGTTAACTGAGCAAGGTATGAGTAGAAGAAAAGACAAAAAGCCTCCTGCTTCACGCATCACAGGGCTAGTGACAATCACTGTCCAAATCTGGAACACAAACACTGTGCAAAGTTAGTGCCAACAGTGACACTTGCCTCACTTGAGCTTAGTGACCCAGAGAGCATGTATGCATAATCTTTCCAACTCCTCAGCATTCCCCCAGGCAGTATTGGATCCAATACCACGTACTGTGATGTGATAAGAAAGCAGGATGCCTGCTCCCACAGCATGCACAATGGTAGGATAAGAATATGAATCCAGTTTTAGCAGAGGCAAGATGAGCTTGATTAAAAGACAAAGTACAGATGCAACTAGGGATCCAATCTTTATTTCACAAAACACACTCTAATCTTCTTATTCACTGTCAGGAATCACTTGTGCCTCTAATGCATGTCTATTTACATACATTACCATTAAGATGTCTTAGCCTGTAATTGTTTTATTACATCCCTTTAAACTTTATTACTGTAAATTATAAGTTCCCTCTGGTTAGTCAGCTCAGCATGCTGTTCAGATGATGACACCGTCAAAGTTGCTCCCTCGTTCAGCAATATGAGAATGGCTCAGTCACTGGAGTCCTCGTGCTGTGCCTGTAATGACATCAGCTGATGTGGTGCTTACAACTTCATTTCAGTTTCATCGATGCCTGGCCGGAAAAGTATCGCCTGCTACAATACCCATCTGTAGAAATTATAACTCCCATTAAGCGCAGTGGAGCTAGATTTTTGCCTATGAAGGTTGTGGCAGTTTCTACAGCTGTCAAGGAGAGCAAACGTCTGATTTTTAATAGTGTGTAGTTAAGCAATTGAAAAAAAAGTTATGCGTAGTTGATTCTGTTACTGACTCCTGGGCTTAACTGCTATTAGCTAATACTTCTCTTAGCTTACCTTGTCCTGCCAAACTGGCTCCCTTGCATCCAATACTACTGTTAGATCACATTCAAATTTTACCTTTTGAAACTTCACGCTCCCTAAACTTTAAACATAACTTTTCTTCCCTCACCTGGTTCTACCTCTTAATTTTTTCTCCCTAAACTAATGTAAGAAAACAGACTCATTTCCTCTTGCCTGATGTAGGAGAACCACCTCCCAAATACTTTGCAACATTGCTTCTGAAGATGCCTTCTAAACCCTGTAACTCAAAAGTTCATCAATACTCTCATCCCTCCTACTATCTTCTCTAGAGACAATGTTGATTGCAGCAAAATTATTTTTTATCTGCCTCCAACAGCCACCCACAGAATTTCCCAAAGGAACAATTAACACTCCTCCAAAGTCACTCTTCCCATGAGCTTCTTGGGGGTTGGCCACTAATCCCACTCACTCTCAAGAAATAAGCCCTCTACCAAACCTAGCAGCTTGGTAATTTATCACCAAACACGTTCTTCAAGCCACGGGGTAGATGCAAAGACCTTTATGTACCGCACCAGGTGGCTTGAACTATGGAACTTTATCCGCTTGGACACTGATCACAAAGAACAGATACCTCCAGCTCCCCAACATATTTAACTTACCATTTCCTGCTCGGTTTATAAAAAACATCCCCCTGTTCTGCACCATAGCAATGCACTAGTCAGCTCAGTCTTCTGCATCTCCAATTTTCTTTTTTGTTAGAATTTCACATCTGCCCAAATCCTGCCAAATGGCTCATATTAAAGTGTGGGTTCTTGAAAAGTGTTATTTCCTTCCTGAACAGCAGGGTCTATAGTTCAGTCACAGACAGAGTGGCAAAAGTCCTTAGGTACTATAGTGATGGACACAGTGGAAAAGTAGGAATTTCTGCCTCCATTACACCTGTGCAATCTTATCTTCAGTAGTCTTGCACAAGTGATCAGGACACGCAAATGAACAAGGACAGACACAGTGATGGATTTAAGGAGCAGACCACAACTTTATTAAACTTAACATCAGGGAAGGGGTGCAATTTTCCCCATCTCCACCCACTAGACTGTTAAGTGGGTCCAGTGTGGGGTTAACAGGGCTATCACATAGCTCATAACTCACGGTAGACTCTCTCTGGCCTACCCCTAGGATTCAGGATTCAGCTTGCTTGGCTGAATTCTCTCATCCTTCCCTCTTTGGTATCTTCTGTCTCCTTCACAGGGGGTCTTAGTCGGTGAGGGTTTCTCCTTTACTTTGTCCATTAGTGAAACCTGCACAACACTTTCAAAAGATGAGCCTGGGAGCTTAAATTCATAACTTTGCTAGTTAGATCATGGACTGAACAGACACACTGGATTTATGCCTTATTACAACAAATCTGGTTACCCACTAACCCTCTCCCTCCGTTCCCCCCATGACAGGAGACATGTTAATGGCCCACTTCACTTTCAATGGTCCCTTGAAATATGCATTAACTACTTATGTTAAACAATATGTTTCACCTTGTATTTAGCTGCAACACCCTGAATACATTTCCCAGAGCTGAAGAAGAACTCTGTATAAGCTTGAAAGCTTGCCTCTCTCACCAACAGAAGTTGATCTAATAACTGATATCACCTCACAACCTTGTCTCTCTACTATTACATTTGTAGGTCCTATCCCTATTTAACCTGTGGGTTCATGATACTGTGAGGTAGGCAAAAAAGCCTAATGAGCCTCAGCCAATTTGGCCTCAATGAGAAAAAAAAAAAAAGTCCACCTGATCCTAGAACAGGCCCTTGGTCAGACCCACAGCATCCTAATACTACAGTTCCTATAGCATATAGCTATGGAAAGGGAGGGTGGTTACAGCTAAAATGGAGCAACAGGGAGAAAGGCAAATCTGCTCCCATTTCCCTCTGGCTGGCCAATAGTCAGAAGAGCACCCATAGTAAGTCAGGGGGAAGGAACCTACCCACATGTACAGTCCCAATTTATTCTACAGCTGTCCAGCACCTTGAGGATCCAGATAAAATGTTCCACCTCTTAGGATGGGTGGTTGGCAATTGAGGGCAGAATTTGGTCCTGCAAAGTCTTGTCATTTGGCAACTGTAGCAGGTGGAGATAGTTAGAAACTAAACTCACAAATGAAGTGATACTGGATTACTATTAATCAATCATTGTTGGTACAACTGTAGCACCCAGGAGCCCCAGTCATGGACCAGTGCCCTATTGTGTTGGGTGCTCTACAAAACAGAACAAAAAGATGATTCCTGCCCCCCCCCAAGAGTTTACACAGCTTGGGCACAAGGGGCCCTTTTACTCTAACTTGGTTTTCCTTCTAATTTGGATCTACCTGAAGTCATTGTAGTTAAATTAAAAAACTGGTTGATTGGCTTTTGATACACAGAACAAGTGAGAGAACTCTAACAAGTGCTCCAAATGAGCGCCTCATCTGCTCAGCATGGCATCAAGGTTAATACCCTGCATAAGCATTAACATAAATTGCATATTGCAGCTCAGTTATGCTCAATCTATACTACAGATTCTTTTTAGTTTATACAGAGACTTTTCAAACTATATCACAGAAGATAGGATTTTAAGGCTTAAATTTCAATTGCACAGATTCCTGTTGAGTATCGAGATTTACAAAGCTTATTGAGACAAAGGCATTTAACATAGCTTAGCTTAGTCTCTTTTTTCCTGTCTTTGGTGCCTACTAATAAAAAGGAATAATAATTCTATTATTATGCAGATCAGAAGCAATCCAGTAAATTATTAAGAATTGCTCCTATCAAGATCATCTTTTTAGGTTTCCTGTCTAACTAGGTATTTGGAGGTACTGTCACATACAAATCCATATGAAACCATCAAGATACGCACATGTCACTGGATAACCCTATGGCTAGGTTATTATAACCCCTCTACTGCTACACTTCCAAATTGTTTTGGTAGACTCACTTTTTAGCTAAAGTCTTGATTGTAACCTCTTTAGGGCAAGGACCAATCTTTTACTTGTTAATGGTTATTCTGCTAGGTACTTTACCGAATAAATCTCAATACTCAAGAGGTCCAGTACCTGAAGTCACTATTGCTAGTTACTCATATCATACTGTAACACAATCTGTGGCTGCACACATTCAAATAGCCAATCACCAATTAAAGTGCACGCATATCTGTTGTGTCAGCTATAGAACTCGGACCCTCTGCTCCAAAATAACAGGTCCTACACCACCAGTAGTAAAAAGTTCTAGTTTAGCTCTGCAAGCCTGAGTCAGCAGACCCAGGCTGAGACTTGGTGTGGCGAGTTTTTTATCATGGTGTGGATGTCTCCTTCATGCCTTAGTGTTCCCTCTGTACAATGGGAACAACTGCCCTGCCCCACTTGGCTGCCGGGAGGGTAAGTGTCTTAAAAATAGTGAATTGCTCAGCTACTGTAGTGATGGGGGCCAGATAAGCCAGAGAGTCCAGGGCCAGACGGGACCACCAGCTTATTTAGCCTGGTCTCCTGCATGTCATAAGTCATCAGCAACTGAAATTAGACCAGGTGTAACAGCCAAAGCTACAGAAGGAAGTTACAAGATTGCACAGTGCACTGCAAAAAATGGAAAGCCATTTACAGACGGAACCCCAGGCCGGCAGCAGAGTGCCACTGCAAATCAGCATGCGTGCCATAGGTTGTGGACGCCTGTTCTATACCATCTATGTATCAACCACTAGATGGAGACATGATGCACACTTGAGCAGATCTGATGTCCCATCCAGCTTTCATTTGAGGCCTGATCCAATGCCTATGTTAGTCAGTAGAAAGAGTCCCATTGAATACAATGGAAATAGGATCAGACCCTCAGACTCCAGCTGCTTATACTTGGTTTCATTCACAATTGTCAATGCTAAGAAAACTTTTCGAAGAGAAATGTATGCAAATATGCTGGGGTTGGGTAGCACATAATGGTAAATTGTAGTACTTTACAAGCATTTTGAATTATTGACACAACAGCCCTCTGAAGTGCAGGTGAGCCTAATAATTTCTATTTTACCAACAGAGTAAGAGTGAAAATTTGAACAAAGGAATCCCATTCTGTCAACTTAGTCTACTAGGACCACATAACATCTCAAGCTAGAGTTACTCCTCCTCTGTGGTCAGCCAGCTCAGCTGCACAGAGTCTGCTGATCTGGAGCTTGATTTGCCTGCAATACACACAAGCAACACTGGACGTCCTGGGTAGCATGACCCTTCATAATCAGATGTTTCTGAGGTCCTTCCTAAAAGCTGAAGAGTATGTAGGCATGAATGACACAGTAGATGTATTGAGAGGAAACAGTAAATAATCAGTGGCATCTGGAAGCAAGGCCAGCTCCAGGTCCCAGCGCAGGAAGCAGATGCTTGGGATGGCCAATGGAAAGGGGCGGCACATCTGGGTCTTTGGCGGCAGGTCCCTCAGTCCCTCTCGGAGGGAAGAACTGGCCGCCGAATTGCCATCAAATAATGAAGAGGCGTGGCAGAGCAGCTGCCCAAGTGCCGCCGATCGCGGCTTTATCTTTTTTTTTTTTTCCTTTGCCGCTTGGGGCGGCAAAAAAGCTAGAGCTGGCCCTGTCTGGAAGAAGACATCCACGAAACTTTACACTCCAGTGACTAATTTAAATGTTCACGTTTAAACTCAGTGAAAGAGTCTAGGAACTAGTTTTTTTTTAAAGTGAATACTGAGGTTAACCCTGACATTTCTAGTTCCCAAAATCTTCACAGGCCCCAAAGATCAGCTCGGAAACATTGTGTAACCACTGTAGATGGCATCAAGCCATGAATCACTAGGCATATGTCCACTCGTAACAACCTTTAGTGACAATTTTGTTCAGGCAACCTGTTGCTTTCTTTCCCAATTAGCTGACCTATATTTGTTTTAAACAAATCCCAACATTTTCCACTTCTTAAAGATTAGTCTTATTTCTATATAAAAAAAAAGTCATAGGAATTTGGAACACAACATAAGTCCTATTTTTCCTGTTGCATAGAGGTACCTATGGTAACATCCAGGAATTACTGTAAACCAGCAAAAACTGCATGTTTCCCTGAGCCCTGATGACATTTATTTACCCACAATGCCATGATGTGGAAGTACTGGTTCAGCTGCACAAGGTCAATCATATTCCCTCTGTCGCTTTCCTGGAGGGAGAAACAGCTTTTCCAACACAATGACATGACAAAGGCCATGTAAATCAATGCAAACTCTGAAAATTAAGCACTTATTCCCAGACAGATACTTTCACATGTGCATGCTCTTTCTCTCTCTGGACAATAGATATTAGTGGCAGAAACACTGCAGTGTTCATGCTGCTTGAGCAGAAAGAGCTATTTAAATGTTTCAGAAGCAGCTTGATCTGCTACAAATGTAGATAGCACAGCAATGTTGCCATAGTGAACCACACTGGAGCAGGAGCCCAGACTAAAGAGAACAGGATGATGGCCAAAGTTATACCAAAATAGAAGGATTGCAGCACAGAGTCAATCTAGTATCCTGCACTGTAGTATAGAAATGATTGTTGTATTTGTGGCTTTATAAAGAGCAGGACAGCTACCACTGGCCAGCATTTTTAATGAAGATCCTGTCTGAGCAAGAGCAAGCTCCATCACTTAGAATACAAAGTATAGTAATATGAACTGAATATTAAGAGCTTTTTAGGGAAAAGTTAGGCAGTGACAATACAGTATGTTAATATAAATCTAAGTGAGAAGTACCCTAGCTACAAAAGAAAGACTCTCCAGTCAAGATATTCCCAAATCCTTATGCTAATGAATGGATAGTGAAGATTGGTATCAGTATGTTTGGTTTCAGCATAGCAGTTTACTGCTATATCAGTCAAGGATGCTTGTAATCGTACCAAGAACTCATTTCTCCATGCTGAAGTGACTAAACACACAGTGGATGTAACATGCTTATTATAGAAAAAGAAGAGGATGAGGATCTCATACCTTTGATGATTTCCCCCCAAACATTAAATGTGTGACTTAATTATTTTAATATTAAACCAAAAACCCCATAGTTCACAACCTTTACATGAAGTAAATGCTTTTATGAAAGAAGCAGAAGAGGAAAACAGTTTATCTGCTGCTTTCTGCTTGAGAGTCATATTCTGGAAGTGGTACCAAAATGTCTTGTTCTATTTATATGGAAAAAAACCTCTGGTAAGACAATTCTGAATTAAGTTAGCATGGTGCTGAGCAAATGTAAAGACACTGGTCTTTGAATGGGAGTCTTTCATTATTTCAACTGCATCGAGGGGCCAGGAGGAAAAAACATCGAATGTTTTCCTAAGAAAACCTCAGCATTGGCAATGGTCTTGTTGGTATTTCTGATACAATTTCCTTTTGTTTGTTAGGCCTTGCCTATATGGGAAAGTTTTTTTCAGTATAATCTAAGGTGCAAATTTAAAATTTATACACTATTATTCCAATACGAGTGCTTTTTTGGTTTAGCTTATTTTCTTTAGGAAGGAGTTTGCTAAATCAAAAATAAATAAATAGATAAAGCCACTCTTATGCCAAAATGTCCACACAGGTAGTTATATAAGAGGATCTTTAAATATATTACGAGCAAGAGAAAGACAAAGGAAATCATAGGTCCTCTGCTTAGCAGTGATAGAGTACTAATAACTGTAACATCAAGTATCAGAGGGGTAGCCATGTTAGTCTGGATCTGTAAAAGCAGCAAAGAGTCCTGTGGCACCTTATAGACTAACAGACGTATTGGAGCATGAGCTTTCGTGGGTGAATACCCACTTCATCGGAAACAGCTGGCTAGGTGGTAGTACTACTGAAAAGGATCTGTAGGTTATAGTGAATCACAAATTGATACGAGTCAACAATGCGATGCAGTGGCAAAAAAGGCTAAAGAAGGGGTATTCACGCACAAAAGCTCATGCTCCAATACGTCTGTTAATCTATACGATGCCACAGGACTCTTTGCTGTAACATCAAGGTGGCTGAGGTGTTTAATGCTTCAGTCTTCACTAAAAGGGTAACAGTACAGCAGCAGGAGCAAGGGGGAAAGAACGAAAGCCAAAATAGGAAAAGAACAAGTTACAGCTAATTTATCTAAATATTCTTTGTTTCAAGTTGAAAGATCCTAATGATATTCATATTCATATTCATCCTAGGGTATTTAAGGAAGTAGCTGAAGTAATCTCAGAACCCTTAGCAATTATCTTCAAGAACTCATGGAGGTCTGAGAAGGGCAAACAAATATAGTATCTAACCTTTAAAAGGGGAACAAAAGAGGACCCTGGAAGTATAGATTGGTCAGCCTAACTTTAGTTTAAAGGCTGGAAAGATGCTGGAACAAATTATTAAACAATCAAGTTGTAAGTATGTAGAGGAAAATAAGATTATAAAAAATAGCCAGTATGGGTTTGTCAAGGACAAATCATGCCAAACCCACCTAATTTCCTTCTTTGACAGGGTTACTGGCTTAGTGAACGTGTAGGAAGCAGTAGATGTGATCTTGATTTTAGGAAGGCTTTTGACACAGCCCCATGCGACATTCTCAAAAGCAAACCAGGGAAATGTGGTCTAAATGAATTTACTATAAAGGTGGGCACAGCTTGTTGAAAGACAGTACTCAGAGTAGTTATCAATGGTTTGCTGTCAACCTGGTAGGGCATATCTAATGAAGTCCTGCAGGGGTCAGTCTCGGGTCTGCTACTATTCAATATTTTCATTAATGACTTGGATAATGGAGTGGAAACTACGCATATAAGATCTGCAGTTGACACTGAGCTGGGAGGAGTTTCAAGCACTTTGGAGGACAGAATTAGAATTCAAAATGACCCTGACAAATTGGTCTGAAATCAACAAGATGAAATTCAGTACAGACAAGTGCAAAGAACTACACTTGGCAAGGAAAAAACTCAAATGAACAACTACAAAATAGGAAACAGCTGGCTAGGTGGTAGTACTACTGAAAAGGATCTGTAGGTTATAGTGAATCACAAATTGATACGAGTCAACAATGTGATGCAGTGGCAAAAAAGTCTAAAGAAGGGTATATTAACAGAGGTGTCATATGTAAGACATAAGAGGTAATTGTCCTGCTCTATTCGGCACTGGCAATGCCTCAGCTGGAGTATTGTGTCAAAATCTGGACACCACTCTTTAGGAAAGATGTGGACAAACTGGTGGGCATCCAGAACAGAGCAACAAAAATGGTAAACAGTTTAGAAAACCTGACCTATGAGGAGAGTTTATATATTTCTGGGTATATTTAGTGTGGAGAAAAGAAGACTGCTATCGGGTCCCTCTTCAGTCTTCAAATCTATTAAGGGCTGTTATAAAGAAGACTGAGATCAATTGTTCTCCATGTCCACTGAAGGGAGGGCAAAGAAGAGATGGGCTTAAACTGCAGCAAGGGAGATTTAGGTTAGATATTAGGAAACACTTTCTAATTTAAGAAGGGCAGTTAAACTGTGGATTAGGCTTCCAGAGAGATTGTGGATCCCCATTGTAGGAGATTTTTAGAAACAGGTTCGACAAACACCAATCAGAGATGGTCTAGTTCCCCTGGTCGTGCCTCAGCCGAGGGGGCTGGACCTGATGACTTTAAGGTTCCTTCAGCCCTACATTTCTATGCTCACCATATCAGTATAATTACACCACTTCAGGGATTTAGAACTACCTGACACATTTTCCCCAACATAGTACATTGTCTTTTCATGTCCATGTGTAGAATGCATCTTACTGAGTGCAATGAGGTTGTATCGTGAAAATAAGGGCAGAATTTGTTCCTAAATGTGTAAGGGTAGGAAATATGATGGAACAATCAGAGGGTAATAACTGAAAATTCAAAATAACACTTTGCCCAGAAAGTGTTTATCAAGGCAAAATAGTTTTTAAAACCCTTTGTCTTATCCGGAGAGCCTATCCAAGCTCATTTAAGAGACAAGTGATTGAAAATAAGGTTTTCTCACATTTCTATTTTTTTTAGTTACAGATATCTAGAAGAGCTCAAAGAAAAACATTTAAGCTATATTACCATCAACTTATTTGTATGAGGCGGCTTTGTGTTTTTGACTAAAATCAGGAGGCATTATATAGATTACAGTAATGCCAGAAAGGGCTGCAGGAAAGAATAGGACAGCAGTATGATCCAGCAGATAAAGCGTAAGCCTGGGAGAAGGAGACTTGATTTCTAATAGCAGTTCTGCCACTTACCTGCTGTGTGATCTAGTACAAGTTATTTCATTTCTGTGCTTCACTTCCCCATCTGTAAAGTGTGTGGGGGTGGGGAGGGTAAATTATATTTTCTCACTTTTGTAAAGTGCTTTGAGAGATACAGATGGAAAATGTAATGTAAATATAAATTATTATTACTGAAAATAAATGAATGGCAAACTGGGCTAACATCACTCCCATGTGGGCCTGGGTCCGCATTAACTCTAGTGGCAGGACTAGAGCCTAAAAGTCACTGAGTGGCAATAATCCCAAGTCTCACATGTGCTCAGAAGCAAATTCTTACTGGTGTCAATTAGTGCTCCCATGTTGTTTCTACCTGCAGCCAAATGGAACTCAGAAAGGTGCAAAATTGTTTCCTTCCTTTGAAAACAGACTCCAAGAAATCACTTAAAATCTCTCCCTACCAGCTGAGCGGCCCAGTGATAAATAAGTATGCAACCAACATCAGCACCAACAGAAATTAGAAAATTAAAATGTAATCCATTTGGCCAAATGATCATAACAGGAAGTGACAAATAAAACCAAACCAAATTCTAGTGCATTCATAAAATATCATCATACAATAAACTTGTAAAATCTGGTTTTGATCTCACTTTTACCCTGATATAACCTGGTAGTCTTCAGTTACACTGGCGTAAGTGAGACCAGAACCATGTCATCAGTGCTTTTAACATTTAGATTTAATTAAATTATGTACTTGGGGCAGACATTAGTAGGTGAGGTTCTATAGCCTATGTTATGCAAAACTAGACAATGATAGTGGTGCCTTTAGGCCTTAAAATCCATTATAGTTTCTCTCATTTACAACAGCTTTTTACTCATGTCAGCAAGGGTGTTGCCCAAAGGTGATGGTTTACTGAAGCAATAAATAGATTACCACAATCCGGTTTTCTATCAGAACTCTCAAGTGCAGTCTCATGAAGTTTGACATCATCAGCTTCACTAGACTGTGTCATAAGATCCCAGCAGAGCAAAGCTATTAGAGTGCATGTCGATGGGGTAACCTAACAGATTAAATTAATGCAGTTGACTAAACCTCTGAGTAGAACACAGCCAGGCCATGAAGCATTTTTGCTGATACACATAATTGCTTCACATAGGCAGCATCTTGAGGGATTCATCAACTAATACTCAAAAGTAATGCATCATGTGGCTGTTTCTGTGCTCGTGCCAACTTAGAAAGCTGGCAGCAGCCCCACACATGGTAGTCTGCCAATTTCAGCAGGGCATAGGTACCCCCTAAAAATTGATTTAGTATAGCCTGCATAATGTAGAAAAATTACACTTCTGTGCCAAGAGGATCCTCTTGATAGTGAACATTATCAAATAATGGAAACAAGCTTCATTATGGAAGATCTCATCTGTTGTCACTTTTGGACATTACACCATTGTATGCTGTATATTTCCAGTCTATTTCACCAGTGAAGATGCTGCATGTGAAGATGAAAAGTTGCATCTCATTAGGAGGCATGATTGTATTATGCCAAACCTTTAAAACTTCACTTATTCCTTCAAGGTCTCCTTCATTGAAGCTGAAGACATTTTGTTTGGTTTTTTTAAACTTTCCTTGGTAAAGCAAACTTATGAATCTTGAGAATACAGTTCAGCTCTTGGTGAAAACACAAATATGCATAAAGTGTCAACTTCCATAAGCAACAAGGGGTCCCAAGATGTTGGCCGGATAATAGCATGATTTAAGGACTCTGCAACTTTTGGGTCCTCATTTTACAAGGAAAGAGGAAGGTGCTCTTTTTGTGCTGATGAAGACATTCTGAGTTAACATTCCATGCCAGAAGGTCTTTGCAGAGATTTGTAGGAGATGGCATGCAGTCATCAGCCAGTCATCCAACTCCTACTTGTTGCTTTGGTCTTTGGCTGCAATGTTTATCAAATAGAGTATGCCAAGTGAGACTGGCACCAACAGAGACTGAAGCTGTCAAACGGATTCTTTGACACTACTACTTTCACCATGTGCTAGGGGATGTGGTTCCTACATTCATGTAACATTGATTGTGCACTAGCCTAAACAGGACACATATAAACAATACAATGCCACAGTATGATAAAGAATGACAGAGAATGAAATTTGTAATTCCTTGGCTTTCTGAAGTGAAGATCTTCTGTAGCAGAATATTAGAACACCCACACACACAGAGTAATGTTTTATTTCCCCATACTTTGCACCTTGTCTAATTATATCCAGGTAGTAACAGTGAGAATGAGAAGCTATAAGTGTGAATATGACTCCTTCTACATGAGCAACTCATTCTAAGCATGAAAAACATGCATGATCCCGAGTAACCTTGTGTGTGTGTGTGTCTCCCAAAAGTTTGTTGCTGTTTGTTGCGAATGAGTAAACAATCATATATTTTGTGAGGTATATGCTCCATGAAGAATGCATTAACATGAAAGGAAGTTCTATGCAATGTTAGAGGGTAAAATATAGTCTTGTGGTAGAACTTAACAGGGGTACAATAGGAGAAGATAGCCTGTATCATGTACACCGCTACCCCGATATAACGCTATCCTCGGGAGCCAAAAAATCTACCGCGTTATAGGTGAAACCACGTTATATCGAACTTGCTTTGATCTGCCGGAGTGCGCAGCCCCACCCGCCTGGAGTGCTGCTTTACCACGTTATATCCGAATTCATGTTATATCGGGTCGTGTTATATCGGGGTAGAGGTGTATGTCTTAACTAGAGCTAGGAAAACCTGAGTATGACCCAAGGGTGTAAGAAAATATAGAAACAGGTGACAGGAAAGCCTCAGATTGATCATGCAGGAAGTACCCACCTGAGCCTAACAAACTATAACCTCAGTTTTCTGGAAGGAGACATAAAAACCCTTAAACATGTTTGTTGTTATCTAATTTAAGCACATCTAATTGCACAGCTCTAACATGTTAATGTTAGCAGTCTCTACCATTAATCGACAGGCAAGTCTCCATTTAAATTATATGCACACACTTTCTGTCAGGTGCCTCTGCTCCCCCCTCAAAAAAATAATAAAATAAAAAGTCAAGGCAGGCCAAGATTTGGTATCTGTCTTTTATAAGCAAAACTTAATCTCATATCTAATATGAATGTCATCAATGCAAGCACTGAAGTATTTCAACTAGACCTAGAAATCTTTATTCTTAATGCTTAAAAAAGCATGAATTGACTAGAGATGAAACTGATCCCAGTCTTCCCAAAGTTTAGAGGGGTTTGGACACACGTTTTGGAGAGATAAGAGCTAGTCAGAAAGTTTGGATTTAACTACAAACTTCCCTAAGGGTATTCTAATATTTTGGCTAGGGCCCATCTGTAGAGCAGACAAGCAGCTGTGGGTTTCTTAGCCTACAAACACAGCCCTCCTTTCCCCCTCATCTGGCATGTGGACATATCACAGCCCCTCCCCCCCAATCCCATGTGCCATTTACATCTTTACACAATATGTAGTGGGGAGAGGGTTCCCCATTCATGCCCTATGGCAAACCAAAGGATATAACCAAAGCTAGAAGTAACATATTTGTAGCCAAGGAATGTGTGTATTGGCGGGGGGGTTACAAACCCAGAATTAGGTGTTATTGGTCCTGTGCCCTCGTTGTCTGGCATCTATAAAAATGTAAATTCTGATTAACTGGCTTTATCTTTTCCTACCTACTATGCTAAAGTTTGTCTGACATAACTCACCCAACAACAAATTAATTGTATGAGCTGCTCACAGTTTTATTCATTACACAGCCAGGAAGCTAATTATGCAAGTTCAGAAGCATATGGAGCCCAAACATATTAACCCTTTTATGCAAGAATTCATATGCATTATATTTATTTGTCTGTTGTTGGCAGCATAGAGACGTTCCAGGATTCAAATGAACACAATCACTTTTCAATGTGCAATTCATATTAACTGCACAATGATTCAAAACAAATTATTTTAACTAATACTATCGAATAACTTCCAGTTTATTAGGGGAAACCATTGCA
Source organism: Mauremys reevesii (assembly GCF_016161935.1). Classification (NCBI taxonomy): domain Eukaryota; kingdom Metazoa; phylum Chordata; order Testudines; family Geoemydidae; genus Mauremys; species Mauremys reevesii. The sequence continues at coordinate 32,178,859 of NC_052633.1, read as the reverse complement.
CCGATCACTGATCTGTTTAAATGCATACTTTATAAAAAGTCTCATTGTGGCATGTAATCAACTGATTTTTTCACGAGGGCATTTTTAGAAAGAGCAATTAATATTAAAATCAGTCTGTTTAAAATTCATTAGAAAAGAGATGGGATACTAAAGCGTGCTGTTTCTCACAAATAGTGCAATCGATCTACCCAGAAAGTGGGTACTTGGGTTGCACAAAAGGTTAAGTATGAAACATTCCAAACATTTTAAAATGCACTTAAGTCAGAAAACGGCTGTTGTTACATTTCCCACTTATTTCCTACCATATACTTTATTTACAGTTTTACTTCCTGAGATGGCCTCAGGAGATAACCAGCTTGTTTCCATGAAGGTCTCAGATAATAACAGTTATATAGTCTTATTACAGCATATTTCAGTGCAACACAAACAATATGATTGGAGACAGTCTAAAGAAGCAAACATATACACCAAATGTAAGTGCTCTTGCTCAGGAGTGTATGTCCAATGCCTGTCTCTTAACCGTGCTTGTATCCAAATCAGGAACTCCACAGAAAAAGAACATTAGTTCTTAGGCCCCTACAATAATCATTATATTGTGTTTTATGTATATAAGCTTAGTAGTCTCATTCTAGTCCCTATTTTCTCAAAATAAATTAATAGTGCCTGCTCAATAGCTTAGGAGTGAAATAAAAAGAGGGCGGCTAGTTATGACAGAAATGTATATTTGCAGAACTATGTTGGGAAAGGCACTTTGCTATGCTTGATTCCAAGCACTGCTAATAGGTCCTGCTCCCACTGACAGTGAAGTCAATGACAAAGCTCACAATGTGTAGGATCAAGCCCTTAGTCTCCTCATCTGGCATCTCTCTGAATTTGAACTATTTTTGAGTTAAGACGTGGGTTAGCTCGTCAGCCCTGGAGACTGGTCTCCCATTTTACCAGAGAACAGGAATGGCACGGGCAGTGGCAGAGGAAACTTTACATAATGCCTCAACAAAAGATGAAGCACCTCCAGGGGTAGAGAGACACATTCAAATTTCAGTGCCCTATTCAGTCCTTGGCCTAGCCGCTGAGACTGACCAGGATGAGAGAGCTGATGATAATTACTTTCCAACAGGAAACTCACTTTCCATTGGGAAAATTTTATGTAGGAAAATAATTCCCATCTCTACAGCTCCCCCACTCCTCAACAACCTGCCTATTAGGATGCCTCAAGAGCTGGGCCTACAAGGCCTTTGGGCAGCTCATAAGGTGGACTGCCCTGGAGCCAGAGCTCACAATCTCTCAGCAGTCTGGAAGCCCTGGCTCCCAAGCCCCAGGCTCTCCACACAGCAGGCTGCCAGAGCCCTAGACACCTTGGGGAGCCTCAAAAACATGTTGAACAGGTCAAAACAATGTGTCATTTTAATTTTTTCATAAAAAGATTTTGGGATTCCACTGGAAATTTCAGAATTTGGATTGTGTGTCTCATTTCAGAATGATTTTCTTGTATAATTTCAGAATTGCCTGTGGAATGGGAATTTCAGTTTCCACACAGGTCTAGTGGAGTTCAGTGGGGTGGCGCTTATTGTGATTTGGTTATCTGTGCACTAAGATCTGAACGGATGCCGCTAACAGGTGAAAGATTCCAAGACTCTCTAAAGGGGCGAACGCTTGCAACTCCCAACTCCATCTGAGATCAATAACTGAGAGATCAGGGTGGTTGCCTCTCAACTATCTCAATCTAGAATAGTCTGGGTTAGGGAATAAAGAGCATATTCACATACAGCTACAGTAAGAAGGAAGAAGAGTCAGAGTCATCAGTCCTTTTTATAAAAAGAATTTAAAAATAGAGAGGTGAGAACATTTCACTAAGGAAACAAGCCATTCAAAACAAAGAGATGAAACACAATACACAACTATGCAGGAAAAGTAATGTTTGATACTGATTCCTCAATTAGCTCTGCAGAGTGAAAGAACAGTAAGACCTACAATGGCTTCGCCTCCTTTGAATTCTCACACGCCGTGAAGTATTTCAATACAGTGTATGAACTAGAAAAGAAAAGTAAATACTGCATTGCAGTCTGTTTCTTAGTGTCTTCAGGCATAAATCACTCCAGCAGTGAACCGTTCCGATGTTACTGCCTCCAAACACACTATATATCAGGGAAATTCATACCAATGAAATGTCCAAATAATATTTATAGAGGCTACTTGTTTTCCTGGGGGCGCCAAAAGTCTGCAAATAGGTTGGGTCAAATAAACTGCAGCCAATGTCAAACAATAGATAATGGAGCAGGAGTACTTACATGGGAGAAAATCCTCCTTTAGATCTCTGCCTGTTAAAGAACACTGCACCAGAGAACACATGCATTATGCTTGGATGGTCGCTACTGAGCTAGACCTAAAACTCTACCATGACTCAACAGGTCTCACTAGAAATAATCAAGCTTCCACTGCTGTAAAGAGTCATTCAACAAACAACAAAATTGGCCACAAAATGTATTGGATGGATTATATTCAACCAGCGCTGCTGCTGTTCTCTTTTCAGGGATAACACTGACAAGCTACTGGGAAGAGTCCAGCCAATTGCTGCATATTATGATTATGAACACTTCTATACAGAGGGTGTAATCAGCTCTATACATAAGGCCTGAGCTACAGCCCATTCAAGTCTTTGGTTCCTTTATTTATCTCACTTCCTGGCCAGGAGTGATGGTCATTTGTTGTGAGATTGACGGGGAGGAGTGCATTTTGAGAGGATGTTTGTATAGATCCATTAGTCATATCAGAAAGTTAGTTCAGAAACAGTAGCCTGATGCTTATTTTTCCAGTCTCCAATAAGCAATATTTAAAGATATCCTGGCAAAGTTGAGAGGTCTGAAATTAGACCAACTTGCCTTGGTTTGCTGGTCCAGGAACACATTGTATCATTTCTTTGCTGTGTCTTCCTGTTTCATTTTTGTGAGCAGGAAAGATATTGGATTTTGTAAGACTCATACTCTCATAAGAACTTATAAGACAAAGAAATCTTGTATCATTGGGCTTTTTTTTTTTAATCCCTTTAAAGACTGGAGCTATAGATGCCCCCTCAAGCATTTATTAGTTTAGATTCCAAACAACAAGAACAACCCAGGTACTTTCTTTTTCCACCTGCTATCCTGACCCTGTGTTGTTGTGAACTCAGTGATATTTGCAGTCCTGCAGGTGAAGACAGGGTTGCCCTTTCTTTTGTATCAGCTAATGCAATAAATATTCATGGAAGTTGTGCAGTTTTCAGGAATTACATCACAGCTGACTGGTTTATACTATGACTCTAAACCCAAGTATTATTCTCTCTGTTTCACAAATGTGGTCTTCAAACCACAATTTGAGGACTTCAGTAACGCAGACATAGGTTAGGGGTTTGTTACAGGAGAGGGTGGGTGAGATTCTGTGGCCTGCATTGTGCAGGAGGTCAGACCAGATTATCATAATGGTCCCTTCTGACCTTAAAGTCTATGAGTCTATGAGAATCAGATGTGTCAAATGCCTTCCCTGAGGCCACACAGGGTATGTCTACACAGCCTGTGGGAACACACTTCCCAGCCTGGGTCAACAGACCTCATGCTTTAAAAATAGCTGTTTAGACAGAGCTTTGGAGTTGCAGCTCGGACTCTGATGCCTAGGGAGTTGGGTGGGCTTCAGAGCCTGGCTGAGCCACAACTTCAATGCACTATCTACACAGCTATTTTTACAGCATTACCGCAAGTCCCACTCACTGAAGTCTCGGTCAGGAGGCTCGCCGCCATACGCTGTATACATATACCTGTAGTGACTCAGTGTCAGAGTCTAGATTAAGCCTCAGGGTTGTCTGGCTTCCGGTGGTGTACTCAGACCCTTAGGCAATAGAGTATCAGCCAGTCTTCACTGTATTCAGGAAGAATGAAAATTCTATGGCATCCACAGAAACAACATAGTAGTTTAGGTGACAAACTACTTGACTTACACACTGTATAATTTAGTTTACAGGCCAAAATTCCTAAAGGTGCTTCAGTTTATCTTTAAGAGTCAGTTCATTAGGAACTGCTATGTTCTATTAGATGCTAAATCCTGGATGCAGTCATTTGGTGATCGTTATGGCATGGCAGCAGCAGCAGCAATTGAAATAGTGCAGCCAGCTTTACATTCTTCCCCACTACCAGAGCTGATGTCAGCCATAGGCTGGGCTGGATGGAACTGCTAACACTCAGTTCACTTTTAAAGCCTAGTTTGAATATTACAGCACCATCCATGGTTATAAACCCAGTTTGGGTAAATCTGAGATTAGGCCTCTGTTAAGGGGTGCATGCACCTTTAGAGAACCCCTTGTGTCAGTGCATAATTTCACTGCATCCTGGGCTGCAGCGCCTCCTGCAGGCCTCATGCCTCTCGACAGGTTTTCCATGGCTCTGCCCTGTGGCCAAGTCACTTAAAGTTCAAACCCTGGGTTACTCAAAGTTCCAGATGATGTAAACAGAACATCCTTCATCCCTCCTTCATCCCTCCTGAAAGACTCACAGTTCTTTCTCACTCTCAGCAGAGCACTCACACATACACGAGCTTTGCCCCCTGGGAGTCCTAATGCAACAGCAACTGGTGTTCCACCCCCCTGGGCTTTTTCTTTTAGTCCTTGTTTCTTGTATGCCCTGTCTCAGGGCTCCCCTACAGCAACCTAAACTGCTTCCTGTGGGTCTCTCTTGTTCCCTGTTCCCTTTTTGAACACCAGGCCCAGGACTGCCTTCCTGGACGCCTGACCCCTTGTTCCAGGGACCCATCACAGGAATTAGCACTATTTCTGTGACTCAACTCACCACCTACAGTCAGACCCAAACAGCTGGGCCTCTCCCAAGGCACATCACCAGTTCTCCTCTCTGAACCAACAACCAGAGGTCCCCTATTGTCTCTCTTCCCCCCGGGTCTCTCACAGTTTTTCTTCTGGGCTCCCTCAGTTACCTCAAAGACCTAACTAAGGGCTCTTCCCATACAGGAACCTACACTTCTTCCTGGAGGCTCCCACACAGCTTACACACCAAGGCCTTCCCCACCAATAGAACTCTCATCATCCTGGGATTCCTCTTCCGATCTGTACAAGTCAGCTGCTCCCTGGCTAGTTGGCTAAAGAGCCTCCACCTGGAGCATCTACGTGCTCCCAAGTGTAGTTTACATGGCCGACATAGGCTAGTTAGGCCTTGGTTCTCCGTGGCAGCCTCTCCTTCACAGAAATGATGTCAAATTATAATTATAACTTCAAGTGGATATCCAAAACATTTAGGTACTTAATCATTTGCATTTCTCTAAGTATCTGCTCTGTCTAAATTAGATTGTTTCAGGAGCAGCTGTAAAGCGAGAATTATTGCTATCAAATATTCTGACATCATCTGTTTTAGCACTAATTAGTGGGGGTGGGGGTTGAATGGATTACCTAAAACTTATCTAACACCTGAAAATGATCCTCTACATTATACGTCATTAAAAAAAAAGAGATTGGAAAATATCTACCAAGCATTCTCCAAACAAATTAACTTTCCTAGCATGACATCACCTACAGGAAAATACAGTGGCAGCCTTGATTACTGCAAGCTACCAAATAGCTACAGAGTTCATTTGTATTCATCAGTGACTTCAACATTTTGGGACATTTTTACTTCAGTGGAGTTACACCAATCTACATCAGCCAAGAATCTGGCCCATTAAATCAAGTTCTTTGTTTCTACCCTAGACATTTGCATGGTTTCTCTACTAAATTGATAGGATCTAGCCCTTGAAAAACAAGTAGATGTGGATGATTGATATACACATACACATTAAAGTTGCTATGTGCAACTTAGAGTGAGCTGGTATATAGAGGGACCAATATATTTTAAGGAAATAAATGACAAATGTTTGAAAAATACATGATAAGCTTATTTAACGGACATTCTCCCACTCAATATTATATTTGTGCCAAAAGTTTTATATGGTACAAAATCTTCCATTTGTACAATAGCATAGGATTCTTTGCTACATTATTGGTAAAGAAATACATGGATTCTACAAGGGGCATGCATCCGACGAAGTGGGTATTCATCCACGAAACCTTATGCTCCAATACATCTGTTAGTCTACAAGGTGCCACAGAACTCTTTGTTGCTTTTTACAGATCCAGACTAACATGGCTGCCCCTCTGATACAAGGGGCATTGACATCAAAAGAAAAAAGGTTCCTTAAAATAAGGACAAATGGTTACCCTATTGGATACAAAGTAATATATTTAAGCATTGTTAACTGGTACCTTATTAGGGCTCTGTTTTCTGGTGTTTTTTTTCTGGGGGCAGAGGGAAAGTGATATTATATTTGCTTATGTAACTAAATAACATATGAGGAGAAGCTCCTACTTACCCAGGCAGGGCTGGATTAATGCAAGGGCTTTAAGGGCTGCAGCCCAGAGCCTCGGGCGAAGGGGGTCCCAAGCAAGCTGCCTGCATGCCATGGCCCCACGCCACTCCCGGAAGTGGCTGGCTGCTGGCATGTCTCTGGCATGGGGGAGGAGTAGGGCGGAGGCGCCATGCGCTGCCCCCATCCCCAGCACCATCCCTGTAGCTCCCATTGACCAATTGGGAACCAGCCAATGGGAGCTGTGGGGGGCAGCACTTGCAGGTGCGAGCAGTGAAGGAGACATGCGGTCCCCCTGCCTGCAGGGGCGCGCAGATACGTGGCAGCAGCTGGCAGCTTGCAGGAGCAGCATGGGGCTATGGCAGTCAGCCTGCCTGAACTCTGCTGCACCGCCGGCTGGCCGGGAGTTGCCTGTGGTAAGCACCTCCTGGTCGGAGCCTTCACCTCGCACCCCCTCCTTCACCTGAACCCCCTCTGCCCCAGGTCAGAATCCCCTCCTACACCCCAACTCCCTCCCAAACCCCGCACCTCTCCTGCATCCCAACACTCTGCCCCAGCCTGGTGCCCACACCTGCACCCAAACTCCCTCCCAGAAAGAAAGAAACGAATGTAACAGCTGTTCCAAGGTAAGCAGTAGGCTATTTTGTGTTAACAAGTATATTTTACATGTTTTAAGACTGAAATGTAACCACAGGACAGCCTTATGTTAATTAGAAGGCAAGTTTAGTATAGCGTTAATAGCCTCAATGCCATAATTGTGATCATTTTGTTCTAAATTAGGAAGACGACTTGTATACAGGGGCCTCACAAAATCTAATAGTCCCGGGCCCTGTACCCAGGTATGTAAGTTGCGTTCTACAGCTCCCTGTAGTAGAGTTACCGCCAGAACCAGAGGCTTCTTATACAAGGAAGGTTAATGTGAACTCTAGCCAATGGCTTTTGGGGAAATGCAGTTTAATAACTAAGTAACCATTTTGTTGTAGACATTTTATTGACTAAAGTAAAGAATGTGGTTTTATCAAAGGAATTTTATATTAAAGGGTTTATATTAAACAGTCTGCAGCAGCTGCAAGTTAAGTAGAGGAAGTGGTCATATGAAGAAGGAGAATATAATATTTAGGTGATGGATTATGTGTAATCCCTTCCTATAAAGAGGGCAGAGTTACACAGACAAGGAAACACCTTTTAGTAGAGTTTAGAAATTGCTAAATCTAATGTTGAAGGAAGTAGAAGTCTGAGCTTAGCAGAAAACTGTAGATCATTGATTTTATTGCTAGTTTGTATTATAAATTAGCCCTCAACTCTTTAAATTAAAGTAATATTTTAGATATTTGTTCTTTGTAATAATTTTGAAATAAAAAGACATGTTTAAATACAATCTCTCCATATATCTTCAAGAAAATATCCCTTACAATATCTCACTTTGCTTATGCTCTACGGTCCAGTAATACATAAAAATTGGTACGATGTGACCTATATATAGGCCTGAAACTGGCATTCCTAGGCATAGCATAGGAATGTTACAAAGTAGGTCCCTAACTCTGCAATTTTACAACCAACTTCAATAGAGTCCTCTACACAATCCATCCACCCATTGTAAACTGTAGGATTCCATCTTAACCTAGCCATCAAAACCAGTCTTCACTTGTGGCAATACTAAATGTGAGCTAGAACAGGTAAGTATGCCTCCTGTACATTACAACAGATGAACTGTTTTTCTAATGGTAAAAGAATATTATTGTCATAATACGACTAAGCCTGGGCTCCAGTCCCTCTACAGTGCTAACATGGTTATAGAACTGAAGTATTAAAACATCTACGGTGACTGAACAATAATAATAAAAAATCACGTTTGTAGGTTACAAAGCTATCCACATAAAGAGTCTTGCTCAATCAACGGACAGAGCAACGTTTTATTTTAACATTCAGAAATCAAAAGAACAAGTTCATGATTTATAATGGAAAAATCTCTCACTGTAACTACAGACTTAATGGAATGTATATCATTCTAGGTATATTATTATGAATTTTCCTCAAACATTATATTTGACACGTAACAGGTTTAATTTTACTTCAGTTCCATTTAGCTTTAGTTTTAATGAAAACTTGAGACTACCTAATGACGTTTTTGATTTTCCTCTAAAGGGTTTTGTTTTTTTTTACATTAGAAAAGAAGCAGCAATTTGCTAATACTGTAGATAGTGACACATTAAATGAGATTTTTCTATAGCTAGGTATTTTTATCATGTCCATCCACCTTCCAGACCATCTTCTTTCTTCTGTTTATGACATTACATTGTTTGCTACAGCAATAATTGCAGTAGCAATAGTCTAGACTTTCCTGAACTTTCTTGGATCAAGCAGGTGGAGCAGAAGAGAAAAAGAAACCAACAAATTTAAGCACCAAATGCAGTATAAAGTAAAAATGTGTACAGAAAACTAAGAAAAACAAAAGGAGAGATGACTGGGGTTATTAGTTAGTTATGATACAAGAAAGAAGTTATGGGTTTGATGCTAGAATCATTGGGTGAAGCTCCATAGCCTTTACAGGAGGTCAGACAAGGTGAACACACTGGTCCCTTCTAGCCTTAAAAATGTATGACTATTATTCTCCTTTAAAATGTTCTCCCCTGTTAATTAACCAAAAACTGAGGAAGACAATTGTCTATATTCTTTTAAATGTTTCCATTAATGACTGAAGAGCAGATTCACCCCTGCACTGATACCAGCACCAGCTGAGGGAAGACCGCTTGTGCCTCCCCTATTTAGGGGCTGTAGGAGCCAGTTCAGCCTTTGGTACAAACCAAGGCAAGCCCTTAGGGCTGCTTTCACTTTGTATCCATACTGTAACAGTTTGTATGGTCTGCAGGTCTGACCTGACCACACCTCCTCCCACTCCCAGCACAACCAAGCCCAGTTGGCACGAAGATGAAAAGGGCGTTCCTGCAACAGAGGTATTTCTCCCCAGGACTTATGCCTGTCCAATGGCCCCTGTGTTCCAGCTAAGCTAGCACAAAAGGGTCTTAGAGCAGTGATGAACATGACCCACTGTCTCCTTCTAAAACAATTACAGGTTGCATAATATAAACAATTCTAGTTAGATACGAACCTAGCCATACCCCTGAATTCAATCCCTCCCAAACTTTTAGATTCCAAAGTTCTAGCACAATGAAGAGAGGCCAAATATTCCTATATGAAAGGTAAATTCTTCTCTCATGTATGAGCTTCCAGTTCTTTGAGTGGAACTTGCTCCTAACACTAAGATATAGGGTTTTTTGGGTAAATGATGCTTGTATAAAACTGTAGTTCAGACGGGCGGTATGAGCTCTACCAGCAGCGTCAGAGACTTCTGCTACTATTCCTTTAACTGCAGTTTGTGTAAGGAGTGAATAATTAAAGGAATAATTTGGCTCATTTATTATTTGTTTTATTAACTGAGATACCAGCTTGTTTTGTCTTCTCCCTGAAGTACCAACACATTTGGAGTTCACACTTTTAATATTCAAAGTGTCTTAATTCAAGGAACAGCAGCTCAGGTCAAGACACTCCTATTCCAGGAAGGTGGTATTGTGAACCCTGTCACCTATGAACTCAGAATCGAGTATTATGTAATCATTCATTTGGGGCAAATCTGGCCCTCTTCTCCACTGCCACAGAAGGCCAGCACCTTTCATGCACGAGCAATGCAGATGGATTTGGGGTAGCCAGGCAGAGGTGCACGCCCTCTGCACAGCTTGCAGATCAGCTCTCTGGTGACTCCAGGGCCACATGGATCACATGGAGATGGGGCATGGCCAAAGGTTTCAATGTTGTTAGATCTCCAGGGCTCCATCACAGAAGAAGAGTATTAGGGCAATAGGATTGCTACAGCCTGCAAAGCCATTCCATTCCCTGCCCCACCACATCCATATTGCCCAAACCAGTTATTCTGGTTGGATTCTGGGTTGATGACTTGCATGTTAATACTTAATCAAACAATTACGGTTGCTGATACTTCCAAAATATTGTTTTGCAGAGGACCCTCCACTGATAATCAAAAGGCAAATGGTTTCAGACTGAACTAAGGTGTTTCATCTTGGAATAATCTGCAGAACTACATATATAATGCTTGTATTTGAAATGCTGACAGAAAAAAACAAGCCAGCTATGCATACAGATGCAGCATGCAGCTATTAAACACAACCTAGCTTCTTATTATTGAAATTAAATACAACAAAATAAAAGTCATATGAAACTCAAAGATTAATTTGAGCCAGTTTGCAGGCCAGAGAAATCCTCATGGTCTCCTCACAAGTAACAATGAAAGCCTTATTGAAGCCACAATTTTAAGATGATGAAACTGAGATGGAATTATGGGCTTTTTTGTGCTCCCAGGGGTAAAATTCTGTTCTGGACTCACAAGCATAGCTCCCATCGCCTTCAATGAGAACCGTGCATGGACAACTAACAGTGGAATTTGACTTTAGAGTTATGTTCATTTCCCTTAACAGACACCATCTTGTACTTCACCTATGAGAAGTCAATTCCCTTAGCTAATTAGTAATTAATTTATAAATAGAGATTCTTCTTCAGAACCACGATACATGTTGCAGTCCTGCTCCACTCACCCCATCCCTGGAAAAACACACACTTGTTTTAATACCACTGTGTGCGGACTGAAATCAGTCCCTTTCCTCACTATTTCCTGCTTTGAATAAATATGGTCTTTAAAGAGCTCCCCTGAAACAATTAACATTTTAGACTCAATTCATTCGATATTCTTTGTAATATTCACAATCTCACAATGAAATCGGAGAGGCTGAGGAAAGTGCCCAGCTGGTCCTATCTGTCAAAATAATATTTTTTTCATTTTACAATACTGTAAAATGTTTTAGCTTTAACAAGTCCTATAGGAGGAACAATGTTTATCGGGTTGGCTCCTACTTACAATATGGGCATATTTTGATTTTCAGATTCCTTTTGGATTTGATAAGCCTCAAACTCCTTGCATTGCTTTACATACTCTCAAAGGAATTAACCTTATTGCTTTGATATGCGGTATAGAGTGAGGCTGTTTTTTATTACATTAATTAGTTATCATAATAAAACTGACCCAATTTACTAATTAGAGACCGTTGAAAGAAAACATTTAATCTAGAGGCTAGTAATTGCAGAGAACCTTACAAAACACTAAGTCAACTTAGAGTCTACACCAATGGAAGTCCCTATAAAGATTGGTGGTGGTCTCCAGTGATATAGAAACTCCATCAGGTGAGGTTGTGGCACAAAAAATGGCTGAAACACCTCTACCACCAGGGCACTCGCTGGAGTTCACAGGGGCCAGCACTGTCCCAAAAGCATGCAGAGTTAGACAGAATGGTCAAATAATTCAATGCATGTAACCAACTGTCTTTGCCAGCTGGTTTCCTAAAGTGCCCTGATCATGACTTAAAGCTGACTTCCACTGAATGAACACTGCAGGCAAACAGGTGGTAAAAACTCTCCTTCCCACACTCAGGATGAATCCTCACCCTGGGCACAGGAAGCCTAGTAATTTATACCTTCCTGTACTGCATCTAATCCTCTAAATGCTGTAATGTACCATAGGTTTTAAATTAAAATCAATAATGTTCCTTCTGCTATTTACACACTAGATAGCATCTGTTGCATAGCCTTTCAAACTCAGCATATCAAACCTCCCCATCCGAAGGCTAGTGCTGTTCCCTTGCTCCCAAAACACTGAAGAAGGAAACTGTTATTTAAGTAACATACATATCTGAGCGTAACATATACTGACATTAGCCTTTAGAGCAACAGCCATTCTAAATAAACTATTAAAGTTTTGTGGCTTTAGGAACACACTGGCTAATGGATTTATTCTTCGGCATTTAGATTGCCTGCATGTTGTAGATGTTAGCTTAGTGACAATATAAGCCTCTAAAGTGTTTTAAAAAAGAAATCTATGCAAGACAGGAATCATACAGCATCCCTATGAATATCGAAGACCCTCTCAATATAGGCTAATTCACCTGCACACCCAAGCAGTGTGAATTACAGTACCTCAGACAGCTATATACTTACCTAAATGTACCACCATTTCCAGGAGAACAAGTACCAGCTCCAAAGGGAACCATTTCTAACAGTGACATAGCTATAGAAATGCTGATTCTGAAGATAGTACATGCAAAATAATGTCACAGCATAGTGGGTAGTCAGATACAAGAGGTTATCTGCATTTGGATTGGGCAATAGTTATTTTACTGCCCATGTGTCTCTTAAACAAGGTGACTGAATCTAATAATTACCATATATTTTAAAAAGACATTTCATTCTGCAATACTAGTAACTGCTTATAAAATAATTCTCCCCTGTATTGATTAGTCACATTCAAAAGCAACAGATCTGTTCCAGGAAACAGCACAAAAACAAGGAGAGGATCTACTCACATTCCTTTGAGCCGTTGCCACATTTTCTCAGTGTGTCCTCCTATTTGGTACTTTAAAGAGGTGTCTTCCAGTTCCCGGGCTGTTTCGGTAGCTCTAGCCCCCATGGTAATTGTCCTACAGCAACACAGGTACAGTCAGGCTCAGCAGCAAGTAAAAGCATTCCTTAATCCACTACAAACGTCAGAGGAGCCACACGTTACACAGGAGCAGCTCTCATCTATCAAAACATTTCAGAATTACAAGGAATTCTAAGGAAAGCTTCTGGCTGAATTGCTATTCACTCTGATAGACAAATCCACTCTTTCTCCCCCTAAGCATACAGCACTATAAACAGCTCTTCTGACCTCACAAGTCTACTCCATACATGTGAGCCAGCTACTATACTACTCACTGACTGACGGCTCAAGCTCTTTCCCCATGCACTTCGTTTGTTGTAGGGATATGCACTGAAGCACAAAAGCTTCCTTAAAATGTATTAGAATTCATTGCCATGCAGGATAAATGCGAATGACTTTAGCAGTCCAGAAAATAATTTATTTTTTTTTTTTTGCTGTGCAGGTTGGAGAAGCAGGCTGCAATAGGAAAGCAGATGGTAGAAACCAGTATCAGCTGCACCACCGTAAGAAATGAATGCCTGCTTTTGTCTCTTTAGATGATCCTGAATTGGTCTTCAATGAATAAATATCTACCAGCCTCTTAACAACATAACTGAACAAACGTTAAGTTGGGACTCTAAGACATGTATAAATCCCTTCAGAAGAGTAATCAGAGAGCTCTACAGGTTGTTATTGAAGGAATATGCTGTAATCATGACTATTCACCTTCTCCTAGCAACTCCACACAGTAGGCAACTGTCAATTTAACTGGTAGAAAATGCAGCAGCTGCAAGACAGCCTGCTCAATGAATCCTTTGGGACAATAGCTTGCGTGTGTCAAAATCTGATGTTGAACTGTTTGTGCATGCCAGAGAAAAAATTAAGTGCATGTAAAGAGCAAAAGGAATGAGAACTAAGTGGTCTGCCAGCCATGCAGCAGATTGCCAGCTCTATCTCTACAGTGCAGACCCATGCATTTAGTTGCAGAGCCAAAGCTGCTGTTTCAATAGAACTGGGGTTAGCGCTGCATCAGACTATTTCATTGCTTGCTCAACTGTGTTTGCAGAGCTTTTCAAAATTCGATCTTTATTTTATAAACATCTTCCTTCTTGTTTTGTGAATAGACACGGATCTGCAACTCTGGAGGAAGATCCAAATAGTCCCAGATACCACTAGCTTGTCTGTGCAGCAGATTCAACCACAGAGCATTGTGTATGTTTAAAAGTAACAAAGATGTGAGGTTATGTGAGATCTCTATCTGAAATGGCTGGCAGAGATGGGTGAAAATGCCAAGGAAAAAGAAAAAGAACAATCCCAATAATTCACTGTCACTGAAGTTCCCCTATCATTTCCCTTTATTCTCCTCATAAGTTTCCTAATACTAGGATGATTTCCTCTCCATTAAAATATATTTTTAATATCCCCCTTATGTCCTATTAATCTCTATTCTGTACTGGCTCCTCCTCTTTCTTCACTGATTTCTGTCAGAGAGAGATCATTAGCTGATGCATTTCATATCTTTCCAAAGGTTTCACCTCTCACTTGCACTGGTTTTAAAGTGGTGTCGTTACACTGGCTTCACTAGAGGTATTCCTGATTCCACTTTCTCTCTTATGCCTGTGTGAATCAGACCCATAGATTTCAATGGGGCTTTTTAAAAAAAGTCAGCGCATGATCCACACCTCCCCTTTTGCTCGCAATGAAGAGTGTCACGTGACAAAACTGAAGCACCACAGAAACAATCACTTTCTTTAAACACTGTACAAAGTACTTGATTAGATTAAGGAAGACAGTAGGAGCTGTAACACTGTCCTTCTTTTGCTGCTGCACTGAACTAGGAACTTCTTCCTAGGGCTTGGCTACACTGGAGAGTTGCAGCGCTGGTGGAGGCTTTACAGCGCTGCAACTTAGTAACTGTCCACACCTGCAAGGCACATCCAGCGCTGCAACTCCCTGGCTGCAGCGCTGGCTGTACACCTGGTCTGCTTGGGGTATAACGAGTGCAGCGCTGGTGATGCAGCGCTGCTCGTCAAGTGTGGCCACACACCAGCACTGTTATTGGCCTCCAGGGTATTAGGAGATATCCCAGAATGCTTTTAACTAAATTACTCTCTTTGTTTTGTTGTGAACTCGGGGCTCTGGGAGCTGCTTATCTAAAAAACAAACACAGCTCTTGTTTGCTGTGATCAATCTGTAACTGACTGTGAACAATCAATTGAGATAACCCACTACCTTGCTGTGAATGAGGCAGGGGGATGAATGCTGTTTGCTTGAGGAGAGAAACAGCGGGGGGGGGAGAGGGGGAGAAAGGGAGTCCATTGGAGCAGCTGCTTATCTGGTCTGCAGGCTATTTGCAGTTAAGAGTAAATGAGGGGTCGAGGAAATTTTCAGATTTTGCAAGGCAGGGAGCTGACACAGAATTTGCAATGCAGGGAGCTGACACACAGTGTTGGCTCCAAAAATCCACTCTCTCTCTCTCCCCCGCTCCCTGTCACACTCCACCCCACCCCCCTCTTTTGAAAAGCATGTTGCTGCCACTTGAAAACTGGGATAGCTGCCCATAATGCACCACTCCCAACAGCGCTGCAAATGCTGCAAATGTGGCCACACTGCAGCGCTGGTAGCTGTGAGTGTGGCCACACTCCAGCGCTTTCCCTACACAGCTGTACGAACACAGCTGTAACTCCCAGCGCTGTACATCTACAGGTGTAGCCAAGCCCCTAGAAACCTCCCAGTCCTGTTCTGCATGGCATCTTGATACAGTTTTAAAGAAATAGTATACATATCCTCACAGGGAGTAACAGATATGAATCACTAGCACTAATGTGAATTCTTCCCTGCCCCCTACCTCTCACTCCCCCGCATCTGAAGCAATGCAAAGAAAATAATTATGTATTCATACAATCCTCCAGGGACAGAGGGAAATTTTAAGCCCCTATTGTTCCTCATAAGGCATTCTCTGCCCCTGTAGTACGATTCTATGGTGAGAAATAGTGCCAGCTCCTAGTGGCAGTAACACTATGTTTACGCTGTTCTTTCTCCCCAAGGGAACAGGAGGAATGGTTGTGAATATCACTTTTGATATTCTGAAGAGGAGGAAATGTTGCTTGTTCTTCAGGTGTTACGCTCCAGTTGCTCCCCTCAGGTAGGGCTGAGGTTATGTGCAACCAAGACAATACTGTTATACATTGGGAAACTGCATTGAAGCTGGTGGGTGTAACAGCTGCCTTTCATTCAGGATGAGTGTAAAAAGCAATTGAGTTCCTTTGTGAAACCAGATGGCTGAAGCAATAGGAGCACCTCACAGAGCACAGATGCATGGCAAGGCTTGAGTAGAATATGAACCATGTGGCTCAAAGTAGTTTCTCTAAGGACTGATATAGCAAACACAGGGGCTAGAAGATTGATTGGTGGAGTTTTGAATATTTGTGTGAAAGAGAGAGAGAAGCATCAAGAAACACACAGAAGCAGACACAAAGAAGATAGTAGAAAGCCAAGGAGACAGACAGCCCAAGCACAGAGTGTAAGGTCCAGAAAAAAAGCTAGAGAAACAGCTTTTGGGACAAAGTGATGCAAAAAGAGGCTTAGAACAGTGAGCAAAACAAACCACTTACTTGTTTAATTCCTACTGTGTTCAGGGAAACAGGACTGTACACATTCTTTCTAAATAAACAGGATTGGATGACAGATATCTGACTCCATTACCAAAACGTGGAGCCAGGCACATAGGGGTAAACAGGTATTATTCACCCACTATTTCCACTTTCAGGAACATAGGTAGGAGTCAGGATGGATGGAGAACAGACAGAACCTTAGATCTGCCCCCATCAACCCGCCGGTCAGGAGGACAGCAATAAAATTACAACCTCCTCCCTGATCAGGTGAGAAATTATGGCTGCCTGGGCTGCTCCCTTATGGTGGGCTGTGTTCTAGGCAAAATCTAGCCTAAACTAGTTCCAAATACTAACCGGTGGGCAATTATTTTAGGAACAGGCATTTACCCAAGGGGATAGCAGCTGAACTGATGAGTGTTTTTTTTAAATGTAAAGTAATAGATGTTTTTCTCTGGCTTCTCCATGTTCTTGTTCTGGATAACTTGTGTCATGCTCTCAGCTTGCTAGGTTTTAGAGCCCGTTCTCCTCTCTCTCTTTAAAAAACAAAAACAAACAAAAAAAACAATCTTTTCATCCCTTGCCTGCATCTTTTTTAAGTTTAGCTTTATATTCCTGGGTTAATCTGATATCTATTCATTCAAAACAAGTCTCTGGGTATTAGGCAAAGTTCTAGTGATTCAGTTTGGAGATTTTAAAATTTCTTTTGCACCCTGCTCTATCCCCCTACCTAAGGCCTGATAAAATTGTCACTGTGCCACTTAATCCTCAAACAAGTACTTATATCAGATGCTGAAATAGAACATGGTATACCCCCCCACCCCTTCCAGGATTCAAAGTACATCCTTTCCTTAAGAATAAAGGGAATGTTGGCTTTAGGAAAGAAAGACACAGTGTCTTAATATACAGGTAAAAAGGCAACATCCTTCCTTGTACTATGAACATTGAATAATAATCAAAGTTTAAAATTACACAGAAAAATCCACTTTAAAAAAAGGGGAAAGCCTGCAACTAGATGGATTAGAGAGTTGGCCACTGGAATAGGATAAGGGCTAACACAGGTTTTGATGAGGAGGATTAGAGATTTATTTTAGATAAATCCTTTACTCCTGAAAGGAAACAAAACATGCCACATTATTCATTATTCTGTTCAGTACCTGTAGATCAAAACTGGCGCAGAAAGAGAAAGTAACAAGAGACCTGAAGAACTGATTTCATTATCGCTCATCTTTTCAAATCTTACGATGCAACCTTCCCTAATCAGGAGAACTGCAGGAGAGACAAGAACTAACTGAGGAATTTAAAGTCACTGAAGTAAGCAAGGCTTTCCCTCCAGCGAGGGGCGCTGCCTCCCTCCACCAGAGTCTTTCAACAACATTCGTAACTACACATCGCAGTGTGGATGCAGCCAGCTTTCACCGCTGCATGTAGCTGCACACACCCTACATGCTGCCACCAGTGGTGTGCAGTGTAGATGTAACCTGGGGCAATGCCTAAACTTAGGGCTGGTCTACACTACGAAGTTAAGCTGACCCAACTGCATCACTGACGGCTGTGAAAAATTTCACACCCTGTCGAATGTAATTAAACTGGCCTAAGCCTCACCGCATGTGAGGCTTCCAGGGAATTTTTGTCAGGCAGTCTTCTCCACAGACTCTTCTTTCTCCTTCTGCCTGTATCCTGGTTTTGTAATCACATACAATGCATATTATCATAAACAAAATCCATGGTTCCCCTGCTTGCTCCACATCTGCTTCCTCTGAACTGATGTAAAGGGATGTTTGAGATAAGAGAAGAGGATCTAGTCTTAAAGTGCACAGACCTAATGTAAATTGCAAAACTGGCACCAGCAAACTAGCCATGTTACAATTGTGACAGTGTATCCCATAAGGCTTTATGGGGGGTGCTTATAAATGTATATATGCTATAACTGGAATAGAGTTTTGCTACATATGCCATGTAACATATCTATGTAAAGGTTATGATCTACTGGTTATCTACTAGTTGTATGCAGGCACCATTTGCGTGTTCAGAGTTATGAACATTAGCTGTATAATTGCTTGATTTCTAAGTAGCCTTAGTTAGAACATTTGGTCACTTCTTGGGAAATGATTGTACTCAATCAAGAAGCATTTAACAGACAAAAGAGCTTGGAAGACTCCAATCCACAAAAGAAGTCTACCTGAGGACATTCAAGATAGCATGTGGGTAATGACTGCTGCCTGCAGGTCCTGAGTCATGCATGGGCATGTGACTTGCCCATGTGATTCAAAATCTCCATTTTGTGACTGGATTCTACACAGGGAGAGGAGGGGGGTCTCCACCCACAAGAGAGAGTCTATTTAAACCCCTGGGAGACCTCTCCATTTTGGTCTTGAGCTGGCTAAAAAAGAAGCCTCTCCACCCCCCAGGGTACTTAAAGGAAACTGAAACAAAGAACAGTAACTACAGGGGGTGTGAGTGATTGCTGGACCCAGGCTAAAAGGAGATTAGCCTGTAAAAGGGAGCATTCTGGAACTGGTAATGATCTTATCTGTATTCAGTTTGATTAGACATAGATTTGCGCATTTTATTTTATTTTGCTTGGAAACTTACTTTTTTCCATCTGTTACTACTTGGAACCACTTAAATCCTACTTTCTGTATTTAATAAAATCACTTTTTACTTATTAGTTAACTCAGTCTGTATTAATACCTGAGGGAGCAGACAACTGTGCATATCTCTCTATCAGTGTTATAGAGGGCGAACAATTTATGAGTTTACCCTGCATAAGCTTTATACAGGGTAAAACGGATTTATTTGGGTTTAGACCCCATTGGGAGTTGGGCATCTGGGTGCTAAAGACAAGCACACTTCTGTGAGCTGTTTTCAGGTAAACCTGCAGCTTTGGGGCAGGTAATTCAGACTCTGGGTCTTTGTTGAAGTAGACAAGTGTGTCTGGCTCGGCAAGACAGGGTGCTGAAGTCCTAAGGTTGCACGGAAAACAGGGATAGAAGTAGTCTTGGCACATCGGTTGGCAGCTCCCAAGGGGGTTTCTGTGATCCAACCCGTCACAACAATAATTTGTGATTTGTGCAGACTGCCCACAGAATAGATGTTACCACTGACAATAGAACTAAGTTACAGCAACTTGACGGATTTACATAGATGGCCCACTCAGTAAACTGGCACTGATTAAACTAACTAGCTAAAAGAGTTGGGACTGATACAGACTCTCAAGCAGACTGGCACAGACCAGATTACCTAGATAATGGGAATTAAAAGGAAATATACTTTTGGTCTTAAAAAAAAAAAAAAGCTTTTGCATTTTCTTTTCTTCCACAGCAGTGAGCTCTTTTATATAGTTCCCGCTAGTAACCATGTGCATTATGTCCCCAGAGGTTTAAATACAGTATTGGAAAAGAACCTCCTGTTCATACACTACTTGCATTGAGGGGTCACTAGTCTCATAGGCATTAAGGACTTGGGGCCAGATTTACAAAGGTATTTAGGAATCTAAGGATGCAGGTAACAGCCTAGTGGGATGCTAAGCACTTAACTCATTGAAATCAATAGGAGTTAGGTGCCTATGTGACTTAGGCACTTTACAGACCATTTGGAAAGGGCATAGGGATAGGTTACAATAGCCAAGTCTAGAGGAAACGCTGGCAGTATTGTGGGAGTTGTGATAAGCACATTATACATGTAGAAGATGTGGAAAGACACGAGTTCAAGGTAAGAGATAACCGAAGATTTCAGATGGAGATAAATTGAAATTGAGTGAAGGAGAAAGAGAGGATAGAGTAGAGCTTGATGACATTCTTCATCCCTTCCTCCTCTCCAAAAATAAATCTCCTCTATGCCTTCGAGACATTTAACTGAAATAAATTAGAAGGAAACAATACATTTTTGGTCAGATCAAGCAGAAGATGACTAGGCAGAATCATTAAGGTATTTGGAGCAGATACATGGATCTCTGGCCCAAGAAATTCATGAAGGAATGAGAAAGGTCACATATCTGAAAGATTTGGGGGTTAACATCTTTATTTAAAAAGCATGTGTGCTTAGTACAGTAGCTGTGGAAGTACAGCAGGAAGGACTCAAGAAGCAAATACTACTTTTGGGGAACATCACTAGTCAAATGGTTTGGCAACAAAATTGATACTCTGAGCTTTGGAAACTCTGCCAGCACTGCACTGGATGTGAAATGTATTACACAACTTCAAAATTACCATAGAGAGGGGATCAGAGGTATAACCTTGTGCTCTACAAATACACAGGAACAGAATAAATGTTCTGGGTTTCACTGTGTCTCTTTTCAGCTTCCACAAACCGGCTGTATCAATTGATAAAAGTCTCTTCCATCAACCTCCTTAGGTGTTTTCATACAGCCATTATGGAGTAAATGATACTCTTACCTGAACCCTTCTGACTAATAAAGTACCTTAAAACACATCAATCTAGACATTCCAGAGCCATGACTGACATTTCAATAGGACCCATGAAAAAACTAATTGCCAAGTGATCGCTCTCAGCCTAGAACAGCATAGGGGAAATGCAGGGAAGGAATACGCAAAAGGCATTAAGAAATCTGGGTTTGACACAGTGACTGCCAGCTTCTCCCACTAAACCAAGAAAAGGTTAAGGAGATAACTAGTTGACTCTGGTGAGACATGGACATGAAATGTTCTAGCTAACAATCGTTTGAAATAGTTTCATTAGACATTCACTTTGAATGGCTCAAAGGAGAACAAGAAAATGTTCCCTCTAGCTGTACAGTATTTCCACAAGGACCATGGCAACAAGAAAAAGCTCCTTGATATTTATAAAAGGCTATAATGGAACAGATGCCATTGGAGGGGGGGAGGGGATCTCTTCACCATCACACAAGGGATTTAAATTAGAAAATGTGTCCACCAAATGCAGCCTTAACATAGCTTTCCCCACCCACCCCGCACCACCACTGAAAAGAAAAAGACTGTTTATTCCTGCCCTTTGATTCCTATCTTTTAACCAGTTACTGATCCATTGAGCCTTTGGTGAGAGACCTTGCCAAGGGCTTTCTGAAAGTCCATGCATACTATATCCACTCTATTACCCTTATCCACATGTTTGTTGACCCCTTCAAAGAATTCTCATAGATTAGTGAGGTATGATTTCCCCTTACAAAGCCATGTTGACTCTTCCCCCAACATCTGTGTCTCTGATAATTCTGTTCTTTTCTATCATTTCAACCAGTTCGCCTGGTACTGAAGTTAAGCTTTTTGGCCTGTAATTACCAGGATCGCCTCTGAATTCTTTTTATAAAAATTGGCATTACATTACCTATCAGTCATCTGGCACAGAGGCTGATTTAAGCAATAGGTTACATACCATAGTTAGTAGTTCTGCAATTTCATATTTGAGTTTCTTCAGAACTCGAGTAAATACCATCTGGTCCTGGTGACTTATTACAGTTTAATTTATCAATTCATTCCAAAACCTCCTCTATTGACACCTCGATCTGGACTCCGATTTGTCACCTAATGATTTGGATGTGGAAATCTCCCTCACATCCCCGGCAGTGAGGATTGATGCAAAGAATTCACTTGGCTTGTCTGCAGTGGCCTTGTTTTCCTTGAGTATTCCTTTAGCATCATCATCGTCCAGTGGCCCCTCTGGTTGTTTGGCAGGCTTCCTGCTTCTGAGGCACTTTAAAAATAATTGCTGTTAGTTTGTGTGTGTTTTGCTTGTTGCTCTTCGAAGTCTTTTTTGGCCTGCCTAATTATAACTGTATACTTTACTTGCTAGAGTTTATGCTCCTTTCTGTTTTCTTCAGTAGGATTTGACTTCCAGTTTATAAAAGGAAGTCTGTCTCTAACTGCCTCTTTTACTCTGTTTAGCCACAGTGGCATTTTTTATCCTTTTACTCTTTGTTTATTTATTATTATTATTATGGGTATATATTTAGTTTGAGCTTCTATTACAGTGGTTTAAAAAAAAGTTTCCATGCAGCTTGCAGGAATTTCACTTTTGTGACTGTTCCTTTTAATTTCCATTTAACAAGTCTCCCCAGTTTTTAATAGTTCCCCTTTTTTGGAGTTACAGGCTACTGTGGTGGGTTTTTTGGTATAATCCCCCTCCTACAAGTATATTAAATTTAATTACATTATGGTTGCTATTACCAAATAGTTCAGTTATGTTCCCCTCTTCGACAATATCATGTACTCCACTTATGACTAAATCAAGAAATGCCTCTCCCCTTCTGGGTTCCAGGACTAGCTGTTTCAAGAAGCAGTCAGTAATGGTGTCTAGACATTTTATCTCTGCCTCCTGTCCTGAGGTGTCATGTAACTAGTCAATATAGGGATAGTTGAAAATAAATCCCCCATTGTTGTTAATTGTGTTTTCTGTTGTAGCCTCTCTAATCTCCCTGAGCATTTCACAATCACATCACCATCCTGGTGGTCAGTAATATATTCTTACCACTATACTATTATTCTTCAGGCATGAAATTTCTAGCCATAGAGATTTCATGGTACAGTTTAATTCTTTTAAGATTTTTACTATATTTGAGTCTATGCTTTCTTTCACATATGGTCCCCACCAACATGACCTACTCTGTCATTCCTATGTATTTTGGACCCTGCTATTACTGTGTCCCATTGATTATCATCATTCCACCAACTTTGTGATGCCTATTCTATTAATATTTTCATTTAATACCAGGCGCCCACCATAGACTTCAAGCATTTGTATACAAGCACTTATAAAATTCATCAATATTTAGTTGTCTGACTTCATGTGATGTAATCAAATGGGATTCTTTCATTTGAACTGTTTCTCTTCAGCCCCTGCATGTACTTTTTCAACTTCTATCCTCTACTCTTTACTAACATATAGAACATCCCCTTTAATAAATCCTCCCCTAAGGGATATGTCTATGCAAACGCTGAGGTCCTCTGCACCTGTTGGCTTTCCACCAGCACTTAGTTTTAAAACCTCTCTATGACCTTTTTCAATTTTACATGCCAGCAACCTGTTTCTGTTTTGGTTTAGGTGGAGCCCATCGTTCCTGTCTAGGCTCCTCCTTTCCAAACACATCCTCCAGCTCCTAATAAACCTAAATCCCTCTTCTGGATACTATTGTCTCATCCACACAATGTGATCCTGCAATTCTGCCTGTCTGACCGGCCCTGCACAAGGAACTGGAAGCATTTCAGAGACTGCTAGTATGGTGGTCCTGGACTTCAATCTCTTATGTAGCAAGGGATCCTAAAGGTATTAGGGATCAAAGCATGTCAGGCTACAGCCTCATTAGGAATCTCTCAGCATCGCCTAATAGGCCACTAGGCTCATCACATAGCATCCCAAAAGCTACCACAAGCAGGCACACGGCAAAGAAGCAAACACAAATGAACAAACAGGGACTTCCCTATCATACTTCCAGGCATGATTTGTATAGCTGTGAATGACATACAGTATCACATGGGTACCTTGAGAATTATGTACATCAAATAGTGCTTTCCATACCCGACCACCGTCTTCACCCATGTGTTGGGGGGGAGGAGTTGAGAGGGGGGCATTTTATATTTTTTTAAGGCTGTCAAGCAATTAAAAAAATTAATCACAATTAATCACACTGTTAAACAATAATAGAATGCCATTTATTTAAATATATATTAAACTACATTTTCAAATATACTGATTCCAATTATACCAGAATACAAAGTGTACAGTGCTCACTTTATTTTTTCTTACAAATATTTCCACTGTAAAAAACAAGAAATAATATTTTTCAATTAACATAATACACGTACTGTAGTGCAATCTCTTTATCGTGAAAGTTGAACTTACAAATGTAGAATTATGTACAAAAAATAACTGCATTCAAAAATAAAACAATGTAAAACTTTATCAGTCCTCCTTCTTGTTCAGACAATCGCTCAGACAAACAAGTTTGTTTACATTTTCAGGAGATAATGCTGCTCTCTTCTTGTTCATAACGTCACCTGAAAGTGAGAATAGGTGTTCACATGGCACCGTTGTAGTCGGTGTTGCAAGATATTTACATGCCAGATGCGCTAAAGAGTCCTATGTCCCTTCATGCTTCAACCACCATTCCAGAGGACATGCGTCCTTGCTGATGACAGGTTCTGCTCGATAACAATACAAAGCAGTGCAGACTGACGCATGTTCATTTTCATCATCTGAATCAGATGCCACCAGCAGAAGGTTGATTTTCTTTTTTGGTGGTTTGGGTTCTGTAGTTTCCACACTGGAGTGTTGCTCTTTTAAGACTTCTGAAAGCATGCTCCACACCTCATCCCTCCCAGATTTTGGAAGGCACTTCAGATTCTTAAACCTTGGTTTGAGTGCTGTAGCTATTTTTAGAAATCTCACATTGGTACCTTCTTCACGTTTTGTCAAATCTTCAGCAAAAGTATTCTTAAAATGAACAACATCTGCCGAGTCATCATCCGAGACTAATATAACATGAAATATATGACAGAATGCGGGTAAAATATATACATACAATTCAGTCACAAATTTAATTAACACATTATTTTTTTAAATGAGCATCATCAGCATGGAAGCATGTCCTCTGGAACTGTGGCTGAAGCATGAAGGGGCTTATGAATGTTTAGCATATCTGGCACATAAATACCTTGCAATGTCAGCTACAAAAGTTCCATGCAAATACTTGTTCTCACTTTTGGTGACATTGTAAATAAGAAGTGGGCAGCATTATCTCCTGTAAATGTAAACAAACTTGTTTGTTTTAGCGATTGGCTGAACGAGAAGTAGGACTGAGTAGACTTGTAGGCTCTAAATTTTTGAATTGTTTTGTTTTTGAGTGCAGTTACGTAACCAACAAAAAAAAAGCTACATTTGTAAGTTACATTTTCACGATAAAGAGATTGCACTACAGTACTTGTATGAGATTAATTGAAAAAAACCTTATTTTTACAGTGCAAATATTTGATATCAAATATAATAACAAAGTGAGCAGTGTACACTTTGTATTGTGTGTTGTAATTAAAATCAGTATATTTGAAAAATGTAGAAAAACATCCAAAAGTATTTAATAAATTTCAATTGGTATTCTATTGTTTAACAAAGTTATTAGAACTGCGATTAATCATGATTAATTTTTTTAATTCCGATTTAAAAAAATTAGTTAATCACATGAGTTAACTGTGATTAATCAACAGCCGTAATCTTGTTTGTTTGTTTTTAAGGAGAACAAAGTGGTCATGACCTCCTTAATCCAATAACTAAAAATATTAGAGGCAAAATTTACAATTAGGAACAATGTGTTGTACCTGCAAGATATGGGACTTGTGGGAGGAAATAGCTGCAGTAAATAACATCAAATGGATGACTGTGTAAGTAAAAATGCAGTTACGTGCACAGTGGGTGGCTTGTACATATTTAGTGGACCCGACTACAAATCCGGCCCTGAATATTCTTTCAGCTTAATGTGGAAACAGTCAATCATGATTACATCTGCAATTGTATGTTCAGTACGTCTAGGATAACAAAAGCTAGGGGAAAATGAGCCAAATGTGAAAAAAAATCGGGATAGAGGGTGGGGAGTAATAGAAGCTTATATGAGAAAAAAAGACCCAAAAATTGGGACTCTGTCCTTATAAAGTCGGGACATCTGGTCACCCTACCTGCAACCCTATCAGATTTGTATAGCCATGGACTTTGGAGCCTGTACATTCCAAATTCTAGTATTTTTCCATCAAAGTTGTAATGCGTATTTGCATATTCTGACAAAGACCAGAATGTACATGTAGGTAAATCCTGAGCAGCTGAGCTGAACCCCAATTCCTGGATCTGAATTTTAGATCAGCTAAATTTGGCTCTATCCCCAATGTTACCAAGTTGAGTCCAGCTTAGCCCTCTTCTTCCTCCCCAGCCTCCACATATGTGCTGCAGGGAGATAGCAAACTGGTGGCTGCCTTCAGCAGCTTCTCTTGAAGCTTTCAGTTCTGGCTGAGTGCCCGACCTCCCTCTTACCAGTGCCAAGGGATAGGTGGGTTCCCTAGGTATGGCAGCCCAAATGTCACTCTCTCTCTAATTAGAACACGTGGAATGGAGGTTTATTCAGCAGTGACTGGCTGGAAAGCCAGGAATGTAAGAGCCAATAAATAAGATAAATGAGTTAGGTTCTAAAACTTACATTTTCACTTTGGGGTTTTTTTCTTTTGACAACTATTTAATTAAAGATAAAAGTTATTGCATGGCACTAGAACAAATGAACAGAGTAACAGAATTAACATTGCCACAGACTTCAGAGTTTCTTGCCACAAGAGCTCTGCACCATTGGTAACTTTATGGATCTAGCCAATGCAGTTTTCTAGAGTCACCAGTAATCTAGTCTTGCCTAAATCTTTATAGGACATTTTATACGCAAACGAGTCAGAGCCTCCTGTCAGAAAAAAAATGCCATACACTTCACACTGAACCTATGGGCCAAATTCTACTCTCAGACTGATATAAACCCAGAGTTACTCTACTGACTTCAGTTGGCACAATATATAGTTATTGTCAATGGGGAGTACTGAGCGACGGCTCTTGCACACTTCATACGGTGCTCAGGAAGCAAACCTCCGAGGCACTCTGCAGTCTACGTTTTGCAGGAAGGGCCCAAAAAAACCACTGCTCCATGCAATGGACTGGGGGCTTGGTGGAGAGACAGACCTTTTTTCCTCTCCACCCACAGAAGAGTGGTCATGCCCTTCCTGTCCCAGCTCACCAGATGAGGAGATGTGGCTGTGACAGCAGACCAAACATCCCTCTATCCCTTATCTGGCTGGAGAGTTGTAGAGGTGGTAGGGTGGGTAAAAGGGAAGTTCCAAGCTAGAAGACTCAGCCATGGACTGTATCATTCCTTCTTGTCCATCTGCTAGGGGACCAGCAGCAGCTATAAAAACCACTACATCTCTCTTGGATGCCAGAGGAAGAGGTAAGGCCAGCCAGCAAGGGAACCACCTCTCCACAGGAGAAGCAGCAGCAGTGGTGGCAATAGCGGCTGGGAACCCACCCTTCCCCAGATGCCAGAAGTGCAAGGGCAGCTGGTTGATCCCCTCCTCCCCCAGCAGCAGCCCACCAGAGGAGTAACACTAATTTGGTGCTAAGCAGTTATGTTGCATTCCCAACTGGCAGTGCATGTCAAGCAGAGAGAGTCCAGGTCCTTGGGTGTGATGATTCCATTTGGTGTCTGACACATTGCATAAACCAGAGTTTTACATATGTTCTTTTTACTGTGGGAAGGCCCTTTTCTTCTGTGTATGAATAATTTCAATATTTATATGTATAAATGGCCCACCAGAGGAGTAACTCCAGCATTAGCCCCAGGCAGCTGTGATGGTTACCTAGCCCTCAGCCTGAGTCACTTCCCTCATCTTGGGTGTATCATTGGTAAGAGAAGGGGCCTGGTCTGGGTAACTGGTGGGGGAGAGGGGCAGGGGTCTACTTTCCTTCTCTTCCTCCTCTGCGGTTTTAGTGGGTGGAGTGAGCAGCAGCTGCTGCTTTCTTCAAAATATCCTCCCTCTTCTGGAGCCAATAGCCTCCTGAAGGCCATCTGCTTTTCCAGAATATATGTTTTGACATCACAGGGATATCATGAAATAATTTCCCAGACTGGAGATGTACATACAAGCCAATTGAGCCCTGCACATTACCCCTGTGCTCTGCTCCCTACACTGGTTCTCCATAGATCAAATAATTCAAAGGCTCACTGTTAACCTTCAAGGCCTTCCATGGAATCAGCCCAAGATATCAGAGAACCTCTTTCCACAACCACCATCTCCCCCGAAAGCTACTTCCTCAAGAACTATGATGCGGTCAGCTTCAAAGGCAAGACTTGTGTGGGGGAGACAGGTCATTTTTGGCAACAGCGCCAAGGGTTTGAAACTCAGCCTTCACAGGATGAGATAAGAATGGATGCAAATCTCTCAGCCTTTGGAACAAAGTCACTTCCTGGACTTATGTTCCACAGACAACTCAGGAAATCAAAGAGGAGGAGGGGAAAAAATGAAGAGGAGGAGGAAGAAAGGCAACTGGCTTTCTGTGATATAATAGTGTCTTCTATCTTGGCAGCACCCAAGACACTGTGGTGACAGGTACCACTATAAGAACATTATATCCTACTTAGATAAATACTGCAGTGAATTTAGGTGGCCTGTGTATACCAGCACATTTTTACTATTACCCCTTCTGGTTATAATTCATCTATAAAATATGTTTGATTTATTCTCTATGTTTGATAAAAATGCCTTCTTGGGACATTGCTCACCATACACAGTGCAGAACAGAAGATAATACAAGTGTGCCTCTTAGGTGATAGGAAAAAATATATAAACTATTTTACTGTATTGAGAAGTACAATTATATATCACATAATGCAGAATAAAATGCATACATTATGTACATACAAGGAGGCAGGGATAACGGCCATAAATTCTGAATGTGTAACTTTAACTTTTGCATCTGCTGACTTTTCATTTCTTAACTGTGCTATATTAATGTTCTCCAAAAGTCATGGTAAAGGGATAAGGGGGATTTTATGGAATACTGATCTATGTGACTTGAGTATGCAAAACATAATCTAACTCAAAATCAGTCTGTGTATCATGGAAATGTAGGGACTTGCTGTGTAGCCTGAGGTTTAAGAGACCCTTCCCATAATACATTTTGTATTATAATCTTAATTCCTCTCATGCGGACTTTGGCATCTAGAGTATTAAAACTGATACTTAAAACTGGCAACACATTGAAAAATGAGTCCAACAGGCTATAGTGCACAAAGATTAAGGACAAGAGAGCAAAATTCAGCTGTCCTGATTAGATGTTTAATATCATTGAACTATGCTGTAAATTCACCTGAAGTGTAAGGGTGAAACTTAGGCAAGTTTTAGAGACAAACTGATAAAATGTAACCCAGGTCAAAGATTCTTTATGACAGTTTATGATTTGAATACAAGGGTACTAACAGACTTCCTAAAAGGAAATGGGTGAATTTGGTTAAAAAGGTAAACCTAAGGAAAACAAATTTTAGTTTAAAATATTCAAAAATCACTTGGAATAAGGAATTTTTGGAAACTTAATTTAATTGTCATGTGAACTAATTAGTAGTATATTAATTATTCAAGAAATGCATTGTATACGTGTACATTGCAGACTGACTTTCTGTGGTGGTAATTATAACTATTCCCATTTACAGGCAAAAAAACAGACAGAAAATAATGCATGTTATTGGTAAAGCAGTGCCTCAGCAATGAAGTCAGATCTTGGGGGACGGGTTCAATGAGTAAAAGGAAAATGCCAGAAGGACTGAGAATATACAGGATGAGGAGAAATATAGACTTCCATTCTCTTTTCCCAGCACCCTGAGCTTTTTCCCTTCCTTAAGCACTTTTGGGCTTCTCTTCTACATTTAACTGTCTTCTTGGAAAGTTTCTATCATTGGATGCTGTTCCACAGATAAAAGCAATGATGGGAGTGCTAGGGAAACCATGCACTGGCATCTGCCAGCATTTTAACCCTTGTGTTATCTTGCTCTGCTTTGACAGGGTTAAATGACACTATGGTTACAGTGACTGAGGTCAGTAATCACTAGCACACCCACCATTATTACATTTAGTGAAGCTGCACTGGGAATGACATTTTAAGAAAGAGAGCCTACTGTAGACAAAGCTTATTCTTCCTACATCAGTAAGGTACCATTGTTGGCCTATCTATTTTTGTATTCTATAGATGTGGTTATTAGACACTACAATCGGGTATCCATTTCTTGGTAAATAATTTTTGCCCGTATTAATCTCCATCAATGTGATCTCAGGCTACAGTTGTCAAAATTATGTGGATGAAAACCTGACTTTAATGACTAAGGAATAGCTGGCGATGAATTCAGAGAGGAGCTATGTCAGTTCATATGATCTCTGGTGACATCAGGAATGAATTCTTGGTTGCAAAATACAAACGATGTTGAGAAAAAAAGTGAAGATGTGCTCAGTCACCTCAGATTAGAAAATAGCCGTCTTAATTAGCTTTAGTTTGGGTTGGTCAAATGTGTCTCATGAAGAAGAGGATGGCAGGAGGATCAGACAGAGAAGCAAAAGTAACAGAGCAATGTAGGACAATGCATAACAAATATGAGGCTGCTCAGTACCTCACAGGAGCAAGCCCCAGGTTGGTAAGGCCAATTTTTCACTTTTCTTTGTAAAGTCTATGTAATTATTTTTATGAGGAGGGAAGGAGTTTGGAATATTTCTCTAACATGCCAGTAACCCAGCACTCAGATAACTGAATGACTTTCAGTTCCAAAGTCTCCAAAGAGTGTTTGTAAAGTACAATAATCAATAGATTTTAAAGCAAGATGGGACCATTGTGATCACCTAGTCTGACCTCCTCCATAACATGGGACAGGACTCCCTTCAATTAAATTCCTGCTTCAAATCCAATACCTTTGATTGAACTACAGCGTATAATTTTAGAAAAATATTCAGCTCAATTTAAAAGTTCACAGTGATGGAGAATCCACCACATCACTTGGTAAACTATACCAAAGGTTAATGACCCTCACCTAAAAGTTTGTACCTTGTTTCTAATCTGAATTTGTCTAGCCCCAGCTTCCAGACATTAGATGTTGTTAAAACCTTTGTCCTCTATTATCCAATTTCTGTTCCCCATGTAGGTACTTCTAGACTGTGATCAAATCACTGTTTGATAAGCTAAAGAGATAGGCGCTCCTTGAGTTTCTTACAATAAGGCGTGTTTTCCAATCTTTCAATAAGACCAAAAATGATTTTCTAAATTCAGAAAAAATAAGTTGACTGTGAAACTAGTTTGGTTGTCTCATTTGAGTTCCCAGTGGACAAACCTAAACGTCGCAAAAAAAAAAACAACCCATCATCACCATTGGCATTAGCTGGAATGTAGATTTAGAGATGGTCTTTCCAGAACAGAGTTTAGGCACATTTCTGAGACAAAACAGGAAAGCTTACAATGCTGCTTTTTACGCTGTAACTCTTCTGCAGGGAGAGAACTTCTTTCTCCAGGGAGGTGAATTCACCACCTTTTACAAAACACTAAATTCATACAAAAGGAAATTATTTCAAAAAGCTAATTATGGTTACCAAAATTATCACATCTGTTGGGTTCAATTGGGCAACTCTTACTCATAGTGGTGAGCATATAATAATATTCGAGGAAACTACTTGTATAAGTGCTAACAAATGTCTACTCTTGATTGTCTAAAAGGTAGACAAACAAGCTGCATGTCAAATTAATATTCTGAACTATATTGCAAGAAGTAACTAGGTGGTGAGTAACCGGTGACTTGCCGCATGTTCAGAACTACCATCATTTTTTCATACAGCTAAACCAATTTCAGTATAATGTTTGATGCTGAAATGGTTCAACTACTACAGTAGATATCTAATTACTAAATGAGAAAAAGTGAAACTGTACATGGATCTCATTTTTAGTTATTTGGTTTTCTTTCAGATAAAGGAATCAAGTTGGCATATACTGAAAACATTGACATGCTCCTTTGACCATATCAACAAGATTTTAGAGGCATATATTTGAGCCAACCAAATTATTGCCAATTTATGTAGCAAAAGAATTGCAACATCTTTATTATTAATAATGGCAGACAGTTGTCAGTACCACAAATTGTCATGTTACCTGTCCTTTAGGGAACTATGCTTAATAACACTGACAGAAAATTATTTACTACACTGTGATAGAAAGATGCCTGGAGGAAAATGTGACATTTCATAAAAGTCATATTTTTACTAGATCAACGTTTACCATAGAGTCCAACAAACATGATTAAACTGGTATGCAGTTCTATTGAAGCTTTTGAGATGGTGCAAAAGTTAGATTCGTTATTTAAATTTGCTTAGGCTTTATTTTGAGCTACTAAATTTTCCACTATGACTCAGTTCAGTCCGTATGAGCATTAATCAAGTTTCTACTCAAGACTAACTTTTGCCCTCAAATTAAAAGAGCATCCATCAACTATTCGGGGGCGGGGGAGATCTATTTTATCCAGTTTAAAATTTTTCTGCTTACCTAAACCTAAATTAAATGTTATTAATATGGCCCAAATTATTTAAAATACTTATAAATTAGCTAAGTTAATTTAATAAATTAGAAATAGGTTGCATACACACACACAAGATGACAAAAAAGTTACATGTTCATGTTGATTCAATTGGATCTGTCAGCAGACTTGGACACAATTAACCAAAAGATTTGGTCGATCTGTGTCTCTGGATCCTGCCTAGAATAGACAATGTTACTCGGGTGGTTCTATTCTTTTCAAGGGTGTTATCCTGTTCCCGTTGAGGTCAAAGAAATAGGATTGGAAACACAGAGGATAGTTTCTTCCTTGTGGGATTTCCCTCCTGTGAAGATCCACAAGGATATATTCTGTACACCCTACTGTTGAAAGCATATATGAAGGTGTTGGGGTAGACAGTGAAATGAGAGAGCACACACTCCTTTATCAAATCCAGATTGTGCAGCAAGCTGCTAGCCAAGATAGGGACTTGGTTGGGAGCAAGCTGGCTGAAGCCAAATTTAGTTAAATGCCGTAGGTTGGGGAAAGCATCTTTAAGATAAGGAAAGAGTGTGTTTGCTCCCCTGTTGAAGAGTTTGGTCACCTTTGTCCAGGGAGGACCTCACTATCCTTACTGGCTCATGGCATATAGACAGACATGCCACAGTCAGTTCATATAGAACCAGAGCAGTCTCCAAAATCAAGACATTTAAGCCCTACACCTTTGCTCATGATAGTTCTTCAGGAAAAGGTATTTTTCTTTTTAGTATGTATGATGCTTCTTACACCAGCAGCCATGAGGAGAGTGACTTATGAATTGCTATGCTGAGCCTATGCCACTAAGGAATCATTGGAGTGGTCCTCTCATTGCTGGTTATGTGGGTTTAGGACACAAAGTGAAGAGTCACCAAGTGGTTGAACTGCACTGGAGGTTTTGTGCCAGTGTATTTATTTGATCTTACTGATTTATAAAAGAACAAAACACCTGTTCATTAGGCCTTGATTATATCTAGTTATTCCATTGCTTATTGGTGATCCAAAAACCTCCAAATGTTCAGTCCGAATAAGCTTCCAGAAGTTTAGATATTTATCTGAACAACTCTGAAAAATCTAGAAATTGAGCTCTGAATTACCTAAATAAATGGCCTGCTTTTCAAAAGTGCCAAGCAGCCACAATTCTCATTAACTTCAGTAGAAGGTGCTGAGTGATCAGAAGAAATTAAATGAAAATAAAGGCACTTATTCGAGTGCCTAAGCATGGATTTAGAAGCCTAAATATAAAACCTTAGCCTTCAAGTCCAAATCAAAAAGCCCAAATTAAGAGCAGGCTAACAAAGAAGGTCTATTTATCATAAGAAATTAATCACAAAATGTATGGTACAAGAACCTGTATGCACTGGGCACCATTCCAGATGATATTACTGTCATAGATCCAGTTGTGCACCCCCCAGTGGCCACCCACAGTACTACTGTGGGTGCAATTCAACACCTGGGTCCCCAGATGTTTTAAGCCTTCTGGAGCCTGAACAGAGCCCAGCCACTGCCCAAGTTTTAGGGTCTGTGACCATGCAGGTCTCCTCCCCCACATCCCACAACTGCTAGCCAAGTATGTGCTGCCACACCACATCTCCTTCAAGCTGCTTTTTTCTCTTAATACGAGAGAGTAAACAAATCATCCCTGTGCACATGGCTAGCAGAAGGCCTTTGCAGCACTTCACTTCTATTTTAAGTAGTTCGGTAGTGCAGAAACCTCACGCAGGCACACTATACAAGATGAGTTTCGCCCAAGGTGTTGATAACTTGTAATAGCATCTTTGTGAATACAGCCTACTCCCCTATCATCTGCAGCTTTTCTTTCATACTGCCATCAGAGTGCTTTAAAGAGGGATGGAGTTTTTAAAGCAAGATGGGATGACTGCAAAAGAAAGTTCTTGAAATTAGCAAAGGTAACATGTGTTCTCTTTCTCCTGGAGGGATGCTCAAAGAGGAGTAGAGGGGATAGGAATAGGAATAAATGACTGGTACTGTACTTTAAAACTTCTATTGCATTTTAGGCTTCACTCAATTAGTGTAAAAATGCAGAAAGATGCTTTATGTTGTAGAAAGGATTTGGTGCCTGACTTGCTTTTCTGGGAGTTGGCAAGTGGCTTTTGCCAGAGCCCAGAAAACAGAATCCAAGATTGAAGGAAAACAGAATCAAACAAAAAACATGGAGAAAAACAGTTTTTCCCAGTGCAGTGGCTAGTGCTACACAAGGTCACAAGACTGAGAAACAGAAGAACATGTGGAACATGACAGAAAGGACGCATATTATATCTGCTTCAGAAACAAGAGCAACATAACTTTCATTTTTCTAAATAATAAGAAAGCAAAGCAGTCTTTATGAGTAACTTCAGAGATGAGAAAAGATTAATCTCAGCAGGAACCTTTTTCTTAATATCTTTTTTAGCACCAATAAGTAGCACAGATGGTCAAGAGACAATGGGTCAGATCATGGGGGTTGAGCACTTGAGAGCAGGGGGAGAAAGATGCACCGGTGAGATAAAAGTGGCCTTTGCAGTTTCTGATTTGAGGCCTTTTACGCCATTGGCCCCTTGTGAGCTAATGTCCGTATGCTGAGAACAAAAGGATAAATACAGTGCAAAAAATCCTGATTCCTCTCCTCTGTCCACACCCTCTGCACCAGCAGGGAGGGGTGTGGCAGCCTGTATGCCTCTAACACTGCTGCAAAGCTGCTGCACCACACTAAAGGATCTGGCCCATTTCCTTCATGCTCTCTAAAGCAAGCAAAAAAATCCATGATGTGTTGGAACTTCATATTTACAAATGTCACCTACTTACGGTTCTTAAAAAATTACCTGGTCCTTGAAATCAATGAAGCTTCATGTAATCTCCAGTTCAGCATCAGGGTTTATATAACTCATTAACTCTGGAACACATTGCTGCAATATAGAAGTGAGATAATTAGCTTAGTAAGAGCTTTAAAATATATTATAAATAATAATGGCATCTGCTATTACATTAGATAGGGCAAAAGTAAAAAGAACTAGTAAGTCTCATGCTTTAGAGCTTAAATCCCTTGTTATAGCAAAACAGAACCGGCCAGGTATATCTGATACAGGCAACTACAGGAGACTGAACTAAATGAACCTTTGTCTATTTTGCAATGGGGAACAATATCTTCATACTTCCGTATTTAGAGAATCTTGTGCTGTCTTTGGCTTTTTGAAGAATCACAGTATTTATTGAAGTGCAATAGCAACTATGCTCCCTGCCCTTCCCTTTACCCATAGGTGCTGGAACTAAGGGTGCTGGGTGTACTGCCGCACCTCAGGGCTTGAAGTGGTTTCTATCATATACAGGGTTTAAAGTTTGGTTCAATGGCTCTCAACACTCCCCCCACATAAAAATTGTTCCAGCACCCCTGCCTTTACCATCACTCCTCCAAAATTTTATATATATGACAGCTATGATAGTAACAAAGCACATAGATAAAGATCTACAAATTATATCCAGATTATGCATCATATTCATGTGTAATCATATGACAGACACAACAGGGTAGTTTTAATGTACAATAATCCAAAGTATAACAATTAATCAGCCTAAGCAAAGGCTGAAAGCATTAGAAATCTGAAGGCTTGGAAGAATTATCTTCTTTGTTTTTAAAAACACATTTAAAGTGAAGAGACTAACAAATTGAATCTGTTATATCTGACGACGTTCCTGGGCATTGATTCAAACTCTAAATTTAATTTCAATAAAGCCCTAGTCAAAGTAATGCCTTCCCTGGATTCAAAGCCATTTGACTCACACATTATCTACTGAAGACAATAAAAAGTAACTTAACTAAACAAGGTTTCTGTGAACATGTCTTCATGTTTAAGGTATATGAATATGCATGTTAAAGAGGTTTGCTATAACATTCCAGGACACTTCATGTAATTTAATATTAAGGTACTCTATGTCCTTAAAAAGAATAGACTTGAGATTCCTTTGTAACAGTTTATTCTATTCGATATATGAATGCCATATGCACCATTGGCAATTTCTGACATATATAAATTATGAAAAAACATTTTTCTTTTAATTTAAGGGGTATGTATGATCTAGTGCAGTGATAGACACCTGCACTAGACCCCTTCCCACAGCTCCCGTGAACCGTGGCCACTGGGAGCTGCCAGCGGCCGTGTCTGTGGAAGGTCGATGTAAACAAACTGTCTCGGATTGCCCATGGCCTGCAGGTTGCCCACCACTGATCTAGTGGTTAAAGCGCAGACCTGAGAAACTGGAGATCTGAGTTATATTTTGGCCTCTGCCACAGATGCTGTGACCTTAGGCAAGTTTTTTTAATTTGTGACAAAGATATCAGGAGTATTAGATAGAAGTTGGTTATATATCAATAGAAACTGGAAGAGATAAACAGTATACAGCTTATCCAAAGCTCCTGAATTTGTGAAATTTGGCTGGAAGCATCATGAGTGCAGGCTTTCTTGTAAGACTTCTGGCACTTCCAGTTCTATACAGAAAGATGAAATGAAAGTACACGTAGCTGAGCATTTTATGATTTCAAAAGAGATTTGATTTGAGTTTAGTGAAGATTTTGAAAGGTGTCTCCAAAATTGCAAGCACACCCATTTGCAAAATCCACTATTTGCAAGGCCAAACTTGTATTTGCTTAGGCACTCAGACACTTTTACATGGGTGCCTGCATGCAAAGGGCCCATTTATCCTGATTAACAGAATTTTTTTATATTTACTTTTATCTCCATCTATTAAAAAAAAAAAAGCACCCGAGACTGTAAGTGCCTTTGAATCAATCATTATGTAGCTAAATATAAAAAATAACTCCAAGAAAAGAAAAATGAAGTAATTCCCCAAAGCATGCGAAAATAAAATTCTTCCCTGCATCCCAGCCCATATCCCAGTTTGCCCAAACTTTCCTTTGGCCCTCCCATCAGAACAGAGCTCCATATCAGAATATCCCATAGCTCAGTGGCTACAACGCTCTTCTGAGAGATGGGACAGCCCCTGCTCACAGCCCCCACCCCCACACTAGGCAAAGGGAAGAACTGAGTTCAGGTCATCCCCATCCCAGGTGAGTTCTTTAATCATTGGGCTACAAGTTATAAGGTGGGCACCATCGCTTCCTCCTTTGGCCAGATTTTCAATGGGACACAAGCCAGTAGGCAGTGTTTTTGCATACCGACTGGATGAGGCCCTGCAGGCAAGATAGGCAGGGGAAGGTGCATCTCTCTCATTTGTGGATTGTACAGGGGCATATGCGAGAGATAGATGGCCAGGCTCCTAGAAGGCACATGTCCACTGTGCATGCCTAGAGGCAGAAATTTAGGCACCTAGGAACTTTTAGAATGAAAATGTAGGTGCTCAGTGAGTTTAGGGACCCGCAGGATTAGACAGAAGCCAAGTGGTGTACTTAGATGCCTAAGTACATTTGTGGATCTGGGCCCAAGAACCTAAGCTGATTTCAACTGGAGCAATATCACTCAGGCAGCCACCAGGAGCAAAACTGGCTGGGGCCCTCAGGGCAAGTAGTTGAGATAAGAAGAGAACAATGCCATTACATCCTTGATTAACTGAATATCTCAAATGTATTATTTACATTGCTCCTTGCAAACTGATCTGAGTAGTTAAAATATGTTTACAATCACAAATGGATATTATAGAAAATCTAAAGGATATAAAATAGAAACAGTAGCATTCCCCACCTGCCTCCCACCCACCATAGGACATGAATAAACCTGAAAACTATTTTACTCTCAAAGCTTCTAGGCTTTTGTTTTGAAAAAAATATAACTCTGAGAAAGCAAACAAGAACAGTTACTTGTTGCAGCAAAATAAATGCACTATCATGAGTGCTGCCTCAGAAACTTATCAGATGAAAACATCGTCAGCAATTCAGCCATCCATACTGCAGCTGTTTCTCAGGGAGACTCCAGAGTCTATCTTTATGCTCCAGTAAATTTCTTCATAGCCTCCCCCTGCCACTTCTTCATAAACCAAGTGGGGGGGGGAGAGAGAGAGGAGGGGGAGCACTTCTCTTCAGTCATGCTCTCTGCCAGCAGCAGCACTAATGAGCTTTTATTAAATATATGTTTTATATTTTCTCATAAAGAGATTGGGAAAGTTAACATCAATAACTTTCTAACTCAGATTGAACTTCAAAAGCAATCCTGATCTGCCTGTTCAGAATTGTTTTAACTGGGTTATAAGTCTTTGCTGAAGGCAAAAAACACAAGAAAGCCTTCTTCTAAACTATTTTTCAGATAGCAGACCCTAGCCATGTCAGATGTGAAACAACTGATTTATTTGTTTTTAAAAGTTATTCTTTCATGGATTTTAAAATGACAAAATACCCATCTTTTTAAAGAGTTTGCCAAACATTGTTTTTCTGTCAGATCCAAGATTTTTAAGTGTGTCTTGTTACATAATGAAAGCCAGGGGAAGAGCGAAAGGGAAAGAATAGTAGGCCATAAATGGACAAGTTAAACGAGGCAGTAAAGTTAACTTCACTTCCATCCATAATTTAGATCATGCTGGTACATCTGTTAGCCCTACTTCCGGGCATGAGTTAGGAAATGGTCTTATTTAACCCTTTCCACAATGTGGCCATTTTTATTATCATTCTGTCTCTCTGGAGGAGAAATTCTTTTTCCTAACTTCACTCTTTATAAATGTGGTGTATTTAGGATCAGACAGTCTATACCAAGAATAATCAATTATTTTTTGTCAAGGTCCAAATTTCTTGGTCAAGGTCCAGACTCCAAATAAGAAATCTGGCAACAGTAACAATAGATATAATAAATAATAATAATACTTAATTAATAAAAAGATGTTGGGGTCCGTTCAAAAGCATCTGGTGGTCCAGATTTGGCCCATGGTCTGCCTATTGACTACCCTCGATATACAAATATAAGCCAATATGGTTGGTTATAGTAGACTGTATAACAGATGTAGATATGGTATGGGAACTGTGAAAGACAGAACTAATGACTGACCACCTTCTTTGTCCCTTTGGTATGTTGCCATGGGTGAAACAAGGCCTATGCACTACTTACAGTCCACTTCAATCCTAAACTGAAAGCTGCACAAGGGTGAGTTTCACCTAGAAATGGTGGAAAGTGTTTTTGTTTGTTTGTTTGTTTGTTTTAAATAAAAGTCCTGTCAACCAAAAATGATGGTTCTTTCATGAAAACTTTTAAATTTAGTCAGAATTTTCTGTTTTTTCATTGAAGTCCGAACATATTTTTAATTTTCAGGATTTTTTCAACCAAAATATTTATGTCATTTAAACAGAGATTTCTCTCAGGAAAAAACAAACAATATTTTTTCAAGATTTCCTACACAAAAAAGCAATTGGCAGTTTTCAAACAGCTCTAGTTTCACCTTGTGATCAATAAAATGTCTGATAACATGATGAAAAGAGCGGTTCTTGTAATGTTCGTGCAACAAGAATATGTTAAATAAATAAAGTACAAACAAAAAAGGCCTAATCAAAACAAAATATCCAACCAGGCCAACCCAAACTATGAACAGAATCTTCCTAGACATGCTGAAGAGCTCATATGAAAACAGGAAATAGATCAATAAAACAGAAAAACAAAACACTTTTTCTGAGAGCAATAACGCTTAGGTAATTCTTCATAATATTATTCTCACTATCAGTCAATCCCCAATATCCACGATTCAAAATAGAAGAACTACCACAGAGTCTAATATTTCAGTCTGAAGAGAAAGAGCCAGACAAAGCAATCTTTGCTCTTGAAATGAGCAGAGTTCCTTATCAAGCTGTGCATTTCAGTCAACAACTGCCCCAGACAGATGTCAGGTATGAATAGTAATGACAGACCTACATGACCGCTGGTTACATAAGAGAAATTAAATCTATTCAACTCTCTCCTTATTACCCTTTAATTTTTGGTGCATTGCATAAGACTACATATAGTGTTTGATCCTGCAGGAAGATGATCTCTCTGGCCGGAATCCAGCAAAGCACTTAAGCACATGAGTTTGTTTGTGAGCAGTTAAATGCTCAGTCCAGAGAAAGACTAGTGCAGTTTTGTTGCTTATAGTTTTACTGGTATCCGGGGAGAGTGTGCAGTGGTTTTAGAATTCCTGGTGCTCCAGACTTAACAGAGAAATCCAGGCAATGATGCAGCAGGAAGCTTGATAAACATCAGAACTTCCTCAAGGGTTCTCTAGTTGCTGCTTACAGTATGACTGTTTGTGTTCATGTCCTCACACTGCAAAGAGTGTCCTCTCCGAATCAAAAAAAAAAAAAGAGAATAATATGGCCAAAGATATTTTGGAAATATTTTTTCTTAACTGCTAAACCAAACATCCTGAAAATTTGCATATGTTAAACATTGAATTTCAGAAATAAGTGCTGAAAACTACATCTAAGGCCCCAGTTCTTCAAGGTACTTAAGCATGTGCATAACCCTTTGAAGCACATAAACAGCCTATTGAAGTCAATGAGCCTGCTTAAGGTTAGACCCACGTTTAAATATCTTGCTGAACTGGGGTATACATAACTATGGATACTTTTATATAGTCTGATTTTCAGAAGTACCAAGACACTTTCTTTGTTGGAAGTTGTGAGTGCTGGGTACAGGAGCGGCTCTAGGAATTGCGCCACCCCAAGCAGGGTGGCACACCGCGGGGGGGCGCTTTGGCGGTCGCCGGTCCCGCGGCTCCAGTGGACCTCCTGCAGATGTGCCTGCGAAGGGTCCGCTGGTCCCGCGGCTCCGGTGGACCTCCCGCAGGCACGCCTGCGGATGCTCCACCAAAGCCACGGGATCAGCGGACCCTCCGCAGGCATGTCTGCGGGAGGTCCCCCAGTGCCGCCTGCCGCCCTCCCGCGGCACGCCGCCCCAAGCGCGCGCTTGGTGCGCTGGGGTCTGGAGCCGGCCCTGGCTGGGTACCTCTGAAAATCAGACCATTGGTATTTCAGTAATTAGGATTGAATATAATAATAATAGTACTAATTTGCCAGAGAACCACAAAAACTACAAGACAAAAAAGTATAGGAATTATTTGGGTTGGTTTGTTTGTGCATTTGCCATGTCAGTTTGAAAAAGTTATAAATTCAATAAAGCTGAAGTCAGCCTCATAACCTTCGTTGTAGATAGGCAGCTTGTTCTCCTTTGATCATTAAACATTCATTCCAAAAGGCACTTGTGTATGGGTTTAGAAACACTCCAAGTAGGCAAATAATTTGGCATAAATACACTTCAGGTGGGATTTCTGCAACACTGTTCAGAGGGGGTTACCTTGAAGATCACGGAAGTTCCTTCAGCTAGCACAGAAGGTAGCAGACTTTTTCTCACTGATACGGGTCCTGCGCATGTTACACCCACATTCTACCTACTTTGCTGAATTCCTGTTTGCTCTCAGAGCAATTTAGGATGCTGTTTTTAAGATAAAGTCTGTATGCTGGCTAAGGACTTAATGATACAAGGTGTTAAACTCCCTCAACTCCACTGATTTCAGTGATCAGCACCCAACAAGAAGTATTCAGCACCTTGCAGAACTGGGCCTTGTGCAACTGCCTTTCTTTCTATTGGCTGTCCCGAACAATTGAGATCAGCTGCAGTCCTCCTGTTGAAGACTCATAGATTTAAAACACAGCAGACTGCAGATGTCATGAAACAAGGTGTGAGTGGTCAAGCTGAAGGGTTAGAGCAGTGGTGGTCAGAGAGCAGAAACAGCACCAAAGGTCAAAGCTCGAGTCGGAGCCAAAGTCAGGAACCGAACAGCATAGGAAGGCTAGCTCAGGAACAAACACTGCTGCAGGCATAAGCACTGAGTAACTAGTAGGGCAGGTCTATACTTACCTGCCGGGTCGACACGTAGCGTTCGACTTCTCGGAGTTCGAACACGCTCCCGTCGACTCCGGAACTCCACCACCACAAACGGCGGTGGCGGAGTCGACGGGGGAGCCGCGGACTTCGATCCCGCGGCGTCTGGACGGGTGAGTACTTCGAACTAAGGTAGTTCAACTTCAGCTACGCTATTCGCGTAGCTGAACTTGCGTACCTTAGTTCGACCCCCCACCCTAGTGTAGACCAGGCCTTAGTCTAGTGCTGCTGCTGGGCTTCAGAACAGATCTGGTGGTTCCTCTCAGCCAATCGGGTGGTGGTCAATCAGAGTGCTCAGCTGCAGGGCAGTTAGCTGGTCCCAAGGTCAGCTGTGAGTCCTGACTCCTGACAGCGTGTTCCCGCTGAAAAGTCCTCATCTCTAAAAGGTCTGAATCACACAAGTAAAGAATTTTTATATGATTTTTATCTTGACAGGGGCCCTTTAGAATTCCATAGTATTGAATTTTAATGCACTATTGCATAAGGATAAGGCATTGGTGTTAGTATTTCTTTGAAATGCAAATTTGTTAGTCTCCCTTCCTTGCTTGCTTCCTTAGCTGCAAGCTCATCTACAGAAATGAACTTAGTCTTTATGTTTTCCAAAGAGAAACAGTGCAGTACAAATGTTCTATGAACTTAAACTTTGTAGTAGCAAATACATCATATCCAAAATGTTCTTACATGTAATTTTCCTTTTATTTAGCCTTCCATGAATACCACACATGGAGATAACATGTGCTCCTACTTTATTACAGAGAAGAGTACTTAATTGATGAACTGGAGCACTGATTTAAAAAAGGAATAAGACCCAGTGGTTAAAGTAGCAGAAATGTCTTGGTTCTATACCTTAATCAATAGCAGAACTAAATTTAAATGTATGCACAAATCATAACATGAGAAGATTTTTCCAGATGTTACAATTCAATTTACTACCACAATAATCTATGCTATCACTCTCAAGCATTATTAGCTGGTTACAACACAGTGTAAACTGTGTTAAACACTCTCACTAAAAGTTTTCTTACAGGAAAACAGTCTCCTAAATACTGGAAGTTTAATATTGATTTGACAACTGAAAACTCCAAATTTCCCAACAACAAAGACTCCTTTGCAATTGGTATATCTGCCAGTTGACAGTGTAATTCTCAAAAACATATATATTAGAAAGTGGAGGATCATCACCTTCAATCCATCCCGTGCCATGCCATGCCATCCCATATCATGACACTTGTTTCTCCATGAACATAATACCACATATGAAACTTGAACCAACACCACCACTGTCAACATGCAACAATATTTTGTCCAGGTTAACTAAAATGAAGCCTCCTTTCCAACCAAGCTATTAGAATTTATTCTA
The DNA here is from genome assembly GCF_016161935.1 of Mauremys reevesii. NCBI lineage: Eukaryota > Metazoa > Chordata > Testudines > Geoemydidae > Mauremys > Mauremys reevesii. The sequence goes on along the minus strand of NC_052633.1, from coordinate 32,135,073 downwards.
CACTTAGGAGACATGGGCAGCAGTTAAACATACACAAGAGGGGACATTTTCTTTAAAAAATAAGTATGTTAACAAAAAGAAAAATGGGCTCCAAACCTGCAAACATTTACACACCAGCATAAGTTTAATCACGAGTAAAAAGTTCAGCAGGTGTGGTTTGCAGAAATGGGATCTCTGAGACAGGGACTGCATCTTCCTCTGCGTTTGTCCAGCCCCAGGACAATGAGTCTGATTGGTAGCTTTGGGTATAATACAATAATAAAAATAATATCCCAGGCAAAAGTCGCATGACAATTCTCACTATAGGCTGCTGACGTGAAGGATCCACACAGCATATATACAATAAAGATGATAAATGGACAATCTTGTACAGAAGGCAGTCATTTAAGACGAGTCTGCTCTTTTAGGGCTTGATTTGGCACCATTAAAGTTAATGGGTGTTTTTTCCACTGATTTGAACAGAAGCAGGATCAAACCCCTTGAAAGTATGGGCCAAATTAGATGCTGGTATGAATTGGCACCATGCAACTAAGTCGATGGAGCAGCAGCAGTTTACACCAGCAGAGAATTTACCTCTGTATTTTGGGTTTAATGCACACAAAAATGTACTCATTGTATACATTTTTATTAGGTCAATTTTCTATTATGGTATGTATTTTGGCATGTTAAAGTGTCTATTCTTTTCTATGTTTATTCCTCTATGAGGTATTCATTTTAGGGTATGTCTTCAGAGTAAAGAAAAACCTGTGGCTGGCCCAGGCCAGCCAACTCCAGCTCGCACTCTGCGAGATGAGAGGGTCCCAGAGCTCGGGCTCCAGCCTGAGCCCAGAAGTCTACACAGCAATGAAACAACTTCAGAGCCAGAACCCCACGAGCTTAAGTTGGCTGGCACAAGCCAGCCACAGGTTTTTCTCTGTTGTGTAAACACATACCTTAAGACACCATTGTACTTCCAGATGGGGCTTATTTTGGTGCATAGGAAATATATTGTCTTAACAAGTAAGAAGTAATTGTAAAAGAAATAACTGGGTTCCTTTATACAAGCTACTTACATTTAAGTGGCTATTGAGGAGGATACAACAGCATTTCCTTTTTAAAATATTCATTAGAGTAAAATGATTTTGGCAGGTGGATTGCACTTTTGATTCAACAGTTATTGAACCATAGGAATGAACTTCAGCCTTTACTTTTAAGGTCCTATAGCTTATATCTTTTTCTATTATTAAAGAAAGAGTATTTAAAGGAAGAGTACAGTTTTCCTTTGCACATCACTTCTCACCAATTCATGCAGTCATCTCAGATTTATTATCCTATGAGTGACATCTGATGTATTACAGAAGAATTGCCATACTGGGTCAGACCAATGGTCCAGTATCCTGTCTTCCGACAGTGGCCAGTGTGAGATGCCTCAAAGGGAATGAATGGAAAAGGGCAATTTGTCAAGCGATCCATCCCCTGTCATCCACTCCCAGCCTCTAGCAGTCAGATGTTTAGGGATACCCAGAGCATGGAGTGGCATCCCTGACCATCTTGGCTAATAACTTCATAGAGGATAGGTCCAGCAATGGCTATCTGATTCTTTTTTTAACCCAGTTATACTTTTGGCCTTCACAACATCCCCTGGCAATAAGTTCCACAGGTTGACTGTGTGTTGTGTGAAGAAATACTTCCTTATGTTTGTTTTAAACCTGCTGCCTATTACTTTCCATGGGTGACCTCTGGTTCTTATGTAATGTGAAGGGATAAATAAGGAATTCTTATTCACTTTCTCCACATCAGTCATGATTTTACAGACCTCTACAATATCCTCCCCCAAGTCTTTTCTTTGTTAAACTGAACAGTCCCAGTCTTTTCAATCTCTCCTCTCATGGAAGCTGTTCCATACCCCTAATCATTTGTAATAACCTTCTCGGTACTTGTTCTAATTCTAATACCGGTATATCTTTTTTGAGATGGTCAATCAGAATTGCACACAGTATTCAGTGTATGGGTGTACCATGGATTTACATAGTGGCATTATGGTATTTACTGACCTATTATCAATCCTTTTCTTAATGGTTCCTAACATTCTGCTAGTTTTTTGTTTTTTTTTTGACTGCTGCAGCACACTGAGCAGATGTTTTCAGAGAACTATGTACAATAACTCCAAGATCTCTTTCTTGAGTGGTAACAGCTAATTTAGATTCCATCATTTTGTATGCAGCCTTGGGATTATGTTTTCCAATGTGCATTACTTTGCATTTATCAACAATGAATTTCATCTGCCATTTTGTTACCTTGTCACTGGGTTTTGTGAGGTCCCTTTGTAACTCTTCACAGTCAGTTTTGGACTTAACGATCTTGAGGAACTTTTTATCGTCTGCTAACTTTGTCACCTCGCTGTTCATCCCTTTTTACAGATCATTTATGAATACAGTACAGCATTACTATAACAAACTCCTGGGGATCTAAGCCACTTGTGCAGTATACCCAGCGGTTTGTTGTAGTCAGAGGGAATGGGGGGAACAGAGCTCCTCTGGCTCTGGGCCCCAGTGGAGCTCTGTCTCCCAGCAGTGGCCCTGGGGCCAGAGAAGCTGTCAGCCCCCTGCCGCAGCCCCAGGCCTGGAGGAGCTCTCAGCCCCCCACCACAATGGACGGGGATGGAGGTGGGATCCAGGACCACATTCGCTATAGCCAAGGTTCGCTATTGTGAAAGGTATTATAACGAGGGTCTACTGTATGTTGAATGGCACTAGACCCAGGAGAACCCTATTTACATCTCTCCACTGTGAAAACTGACCATTTATTCCTAACCTTTTCATAGAATATCAGGATTGGAAGGGAGCTCAGGAGGTCATCTAGTCCAACCCCCTGCTCAAAGCAGGACCAATCCCCAGACAGATTTTTTCCTCAGATCCCTAAATGGCCCCCTGAAGGATTGAATTCGCAACCCTGGGTTTAGCAGGCCAATGCTCAAACCACTGAGCCAATGCTCAAACCACTGAGCTATCCCTCCCCATTTTGTTTCCTATCTTTTAACCAGTTACTAATCCATGAGAGCAACTTCCTTTTATACCATGACTAACTACTATGCTTTAGAGCCTTTGGTGAGGCATCTTGTCAAAGGCTTCCTGAAAGTCCAAGTACACTATATCCACTGAATCACCCTTGCCCACATGTTTGTTGACCCCCTGAAAGAATTCTAGTAGACTGGTGAGGCATGATTTCCCTTTACAAAAGGTGTGCTGATTCTTGCATTACATCATGTTCATCTACCTGTCTGATAATTCTGTTTTCCTATAGTTTCAACCAAATTTTTTTGGTACTGAATTTAGGGTTATTGTGCTGTAATTGCCAGGATCGCCTCTGGAGCCTGTTTTAAAATGTGTTAAATTAGCTATTCACCCATCATCAGTACAAAGGCTGATTTATGCAGTAGTTACGTACAGTCTCTATGCAAAAGAATAAATGGACACAAATCTGACATCAGGAATCATAACATTCAAAAACCAGTGGGAGAACACTTCAACCTCTCTAACCACTCAGTGACAGACTTGAAGGTGGCAATTTTGCAACAAAAAAACTTCAAAAACAGACTCCAAAGAGAGACTGCTGAACTTGAATTAATATGCAAATTAGACACAATTAACTCAGACCTAAACAGAGACTGGGAATGGTTGGGTCACTACACCAATTGAATCTATTTCCCTATGTTAAGTTCTCCTCACACCTTCTATGGGTCATCTTAATTATCACTTCAAAAGTTTTTTTTCTCCTGCTGATGATAGCTCATCTCAATTGATTAGACTCTTCCTGTTGGTATGCATACTTCCACCTTTTCATGTTCTCTGTATGTATAAATATCTCCTGTCTGTGTGTTCCATTCTATGCATCCGAAGAAGTGAGCTGTAGCTCACGAAAGCTCATGCTGAAATAAATTTGTTAGTCTCTAAGGTGCCACAAGTACTCCTGTTCTTTTTGCGGATACAGACTAACACAGCTGCTACTCTGAAACCTTACGTACCACAGTTAGTCATTCTGCAATTTCGTATTTGAGTTCCTTCAGAACTCTTGGCTCAATACCATCTAGTCCTAGTGGCTTAGTATTGTTTAATTTATCAGATTGAGGTCTCTAGAGGTGGTTTTGGGACAATCTGCAACAGTTCCTCAGATTTGCCACCTAAAAAGTATGACTCGGGTGTGGGAATCTCCTTCACATCCCCTGCAGTGAAGACCAATGCAAATAATTAATTTAGCTTCTCTGCAATGGTCTGGTATTTCTTGAGTATTCCTTTAGCATCTCAATCATCCAGTGGCCCTCCTGATGGTTTGATAGACTTCCTGCTTTGGATTTACTTTTTTAAAATTGCTGTTAATTATTGTGTCTGGCTAGTTGTTCTTCAAAGTCTTTTTTGACCTGCTTAATTATATTTTTACACTTGAGTTACCCGATTTTATGTTTCTTTTTGTTATCCTCATTAGGATTTGACTTCCAACTGGTAAAAGATGTCTTTTTGTCTCTAACTGCCTCTTTTACTCTGTTGTTTAGCCATGGTGGCATTTTTGTTGGTCCTCTTACTTTATTTTAATTTTTCTGGTGTCTAGAAATTTTCTCTGCATTCCGTTCTGAGGTTACATGTGCCCAGTCAATATGGGGATAGCTGAAATGCTCCATTATTGGGGTATATGTTGTTGTAGCATCTCTTAGCTCCCCGAGAATTTCACAATCACCATCCTGATTAGGGGGTCAGTAGTATATTGCTGCTGCTATATTCTTATTATTCAAGCATGGAATTTCCATCCATAGAGATTCTATGGTGCAGTTTGAGTCTTACGATTTTTGCTTTTTTTGACTCTGCTTTCTTTCATACATAGTGCCACTCACACACCAGCATGACCTACTCTGTCATTCCTAGAAATTTTGGACCCTGCTATTACAGTGTCCCAGTGATTATCATCATTCCACAACTTTCCATAATGCCTATTATATCAATATCCTCATTTAATACCAGGCATTCGAGTTCCCTCATCTTAGTATTTAGGCTTCTTGCATTTGTATACAAGCATTTATAAATTGTCAATATTTAGTTGTCTGCCTTCATGTGATGTAACTGAATGGGACTCTTCTTCATTTGACTCTCTTCAGCTCCTGCATGTACTTTTTCCAACTTCTATCCTCTCCTCGCCTTGTTATTAAGATACAGATTATACACTTTAATAAATCTTCCCTAAGGGATGTGTCTGTCTGAAGCGTGTGCTCCTCTGCACCTGTTAGCTTTCCAACAGCCCTCAGTTTAAAAACCTCCTCAATGACCTTTTTCATTTTACATTCCAGCAGCATGGTTCCATTTTGGTTTAGGTAGAGCCCATCCTCCCTATATAGGCTTCCCAAAAGGTTCCCTAGTTCTTATTAAATCTAAATCCCTCCTCCAAATGCTATAGTTTCATGCACACATTGAGACCTTCAGTTCTGATGGTCTTTGTGGCCCCATGCATGGAACTAGAAGCATTTCAGCAAGTGCTACGATGGAGGTCCTGGTAAATCTCTTACCTACCAGCCTAAATTTAGCCTCCAGGACCTCTCCCCTACATCATTGGTACCTACACATAGCATGGCTACCTGTTCCTCCCCAGCACTGCACATAAGTCTGTCTAGATGTCTCAAGAGGTTCTCAGCCTTTGCACCCGGCCAACAATTCACCATGCATTTCTCCTGTTCATCACAAACCCAATCATCTATATTTTTAATAATCAAATTCCCCATTACTATCATCTGTCTCTTCCTAATAACAGGGGTCCCTCCATAGGTGCTGGAACTAGGGATGCACTTCCACCCTCTGGCTTGAAGTAGTTTCCATTATATACAGGGTTTACAGTTTGGTTCAATGGCTCTCTGCATCCTCACTATAAAAATTGTTCCAGCACCTGGGGTTCCTCCCTTTGTGGGGGGAACCTCCATGCAAGAAGATACCACGACATCAGCTGGAAGGAGGGTCCCAACTATGGGATAATTTCCTTCTGGTCCAGCTTGATGTTTGCCTTCCCCAAGATTTTCATTCTCAACAACATAGAGTCTGTCCAACTGGGGATGGGACCACTCTACTGTGTCCCAGAAAAATCACATCTATGTACCTCTCTGCCCCCCTTAGTTCCTCCAGTTCAGCCACTCTGGTCTGAAGAGCCCATACTATTGGCTTGTCTACACTGGCAAGCTGTGTTGCCGAAAACTGCCTTTTGGAGACAAAACAGCAAGAGCATACAATGGGATCTGTCAACAGAAGGAGCAAGTATGATCACCCTTTGGAGATTTTTGTTTTGTCAACAAAACTTGGTAGTGTAGACAAGCCCCTAGTGTCTGAGGGACATAAGTTGCTTGCACACACACGCTGCATTCAATGCAATATACTGGTTACTGCCCACACTGCTGTGGGACTTCTGCCTGCATTATTTCTGACAAATGTTGCTAAGTTAATTTTTTTGTTTGTTCTTTGTGTGTATGGGGGACGGGCTGGGTTATTGGCCTAAATTTAAAGAATGTTTATTAGGTATATCTGGCTCCCATACTCCCTCACAAAACTCCCATTTGCAGCTCCTGTTCACTAAAATAACTTGCTTTGCATTATGTGACTGAATATAAAAGGGAAGAGAGTGTCGATTTCAAAGAAGGGCAGCCATTACAGTGAAGATTCCTTCCAAATAAAAATAGAGTCATAGGCAACAGAAGGAAACTGAATTTTTGAAAATTGTGTGTATTTCTTGAAATATGGGCATTGCAAATGCAGACTTTCAGAACTTTTTCACGACAGTTACTATATGTTTCTATAAACATGAAATATTCTAATTCAGATAAGTCTGAATAGGAGCTGGTGGAATAATTTACTGAATAAGTATTGTGATATTTTGAGAATGAATTGTCTGATTTTATTTGAATTCACTCAGCTCTATTAAAGTTCCCAAGGGATTCTATTTGAAAGATCGTATTGGTGAGGCTTACTTGTGAAATGGACAACATCCAAAAATTATGCCTCAGTAAATTGGTCATAGTGGTTGCCAGACACAAACTGACTAATCCTGCTGTCTGATGCACTCTTATTTTTAACTCCGTCTTTAAGATGTACATCTTTCAAGGACCTAAGTAAAGTCAATTTGGTATCTATCAAAAATTGTTATTCCAAAAGGCCTGTTATGGCCACAGTAGCTATTTTCTGCTCCTTGACTTTTTCAGAATCATTTGGATCTTTTACTCTGTTAAAAATGACATCTTTTGAAGGGTATTTGAATAATGGACAAAGAGGAAGAGTGGTTCTGAGGTAAAGGTACTGGACTGGGAATCAGGCTATAATGTAGGTTATATTGCTAGTGCTGCCTGTGTGACCTTGAGCAACTCACTTAACTCCTGGGTGCAGCTCAGATTCCCCATCTACATCGAAAAGTGAAACATGTCATGTCAGTTTAAAAAGCCTGCACTGTTTACTATTTTCAATCACCCACTCGTTAATACTTCTCGGAGGAGAAGACGAGAACGCAGGAGGTTTAAAGTTACAGCCCTTCTAACAGAGAAGCAGTAAGTATCATTTCATAGTGAAATCTTTTGTACACCCTCATTATCAGACTTATGACAATGAAAGCACATCCGATATCAATTAAAGATAATTCACCTTCAGATTGCTCACCAAGCTTTTCCAGGCGCCTCTCTAAGTCTTTTGTACACCATCTGCATTTCTCCAAGGGACTTCTTCTGTGACACAAATCCAACGTTTTCTGGAACATCCAAATGTTCACATATTTTTGAGGACTCCAAATTGTAAACTATACATTATGCATGGTTTCATATAAAGGTTTACAGAGAGGATCTGGAAATCTTCCATCTGAGACTCATATAAACACTGGCTGTTCCTGGAACTATTTAAAAAAGTTATTTCCCTTCTTGCTCACAGAAAAATAAGGCTGGAGCATTTCACTACTCACACCTGATAAAACATTTGCAGGAGGGGTTTAGTCACTCATGAACAATCCTGTAAGATAACCTTATATCATCCTGTATTATGGACTGCTGCAGCAAAACATTTCTCTAAACCCATCACCTATAAATACCAATGGAAAACTTAAGTGCCAAGTCATCTTCATCTAAACATTGAATGGTTATGTTATCTAGTGAAAGGGGGTAAATTCAGCTGGAGCTATTACAATATGTTTGGACTCCTAGCAATGCTTGGTTTCTTTTTAACCAAATAAAATGCATTATTCATACCCTATTAATGCAATGATGACAACAGCTTTTGTGGTGTAGTTTTAAAGTATCTTTGTTTTATGCCTTACATGGGCCTTCAAAAAGTGCTAACAAAAATCAAAATCTGAGGCAAATGTTTTGGCAAGTCCAATTTGAATTGTTTTGGATGTGGTATCTTTCTTATTCTTGTTTTCTGCATTAGTCCCAGATAGCCCCTTCCCCTCTATTTCTGTATCACTGCCTCTTCCCCACAGTATAGATTTAGGCCAGGCCAGAATAGACCAAACTTGAGGATTCTGGAATGTTAGATAAGCATCCAGACTCTAGGGTGAAAAAGACGTCTCAGATTTTCTTTGTTCACCATTGAAATGCAAACCAAAGCTCCCTCAAGTTTAAACTAGGAGATCTCCACCCCATCCTGATAAAACTGAATTGAGGTAAAATATTACATACTAGTTATTGTCATTGGTATTATTTCCCCCTGACACCCTGCATAGTTGAGACTGATCAAGGTACTCAGTCAAGAAGAAACAGTCAGCATCTTTATCTGGTTCCAAAGCCACATAACACTGATGATTATAGTATGCGTTCCAAGGCTGATGTACAAGGGGGGGTTCCTCAGTTAGGATCCAATGCCATTCCCATGGCCCTCTCCATAAGGTATTTCCTGTGGTGGAGAGTCTGGTTCTCTTGAGTAAGGGCAGGAAAAGAGGCAGATACTGCACCTGGATGCAATGTGGACTTCCCCCAAGCAGTATAAATAGCACTGGTGCTCATCACTGATGGAAAAAGAGCAGGGGCAGGAAGCACAGGTTTTGAACCCTGGCATCTTTGGCATAATCCAGAATGCAGGCCTGAGTATTGGGGTGGGAAAAGGGAGTTCAGCAGGAAACACCACCAAAGCAGCGTCCCAAGTCTTGAATCTGCTATGAAGAAGGAAAATCAAACAAACAAAAATAATAAATCTAAGCTACAAATAGTTTAAGGATATTTTTGTAAAGTTTTGGGAAGTGTGTCACAAGGCTGATAGGAGAGTAGAAGCTCCAACTTGGCCCATGAGGAAGTGTAAAGGAACTGGAGATGCTAGTGGCCTGCCATGCCCTTTAGCACCTCAAGCGAAACCATGAGGCAGTATAGGGCACATGCACAGATTGTCAAACAGTACTACTTTCATAAGCTCCAGCTCCAGGCACATGCACATAACCCTCAGTGGAATACAATAGGGACCACTCGAAAAAGAAATAACCCTTTTAAGCAGTTTTAAACCTATTGAAAAGGAGTCTACGCCGTTGGGATTTGATAATCCAGGTAAATCACAAAGACAAAAAAACTCTCCTGAAGATTAGAATTTGAATTGATATGAGTAAGTGGCAAAGTCCATGACATGCCTTCAATCTATCTTCTGTTACATATTTTTCTGGTCAAAGTTGGTTTACACAGAAAATAAAGGCAAGAGAGGGGAAAGGTGAGGATGTGTGTACTGTTCCTTTCAATCTATATCAGAACCTACTCAGAAGGAGGTAGGTAAGGTTCTAGACATTGACTTTACAGTGAAGCAGTGAGACGGGTTTTAGGACCAATACAGTTTTCCATAAAGGGTTTTGTTTAGTGTTAGAATAAAGCAACTTTTGCGGGGGAGGGGGTCTTTGCCATTAGTTTATGACCGTTTTAGTTACTTATTTAGAATGAATTGACTCCTTTTTGACTCAAGTAACTAATCAAAATTCAGGGCCCTGGGATGTTCCAGTTGGGAGTAGAAATTGACAGTGGAGTCAGGTATTTTCTTTGATGCAATTTTGTTTATTTACAATTCTGTTTCTCTGAATGCAGGAGGAACCAAAGGCAAAGGGGTAGTTTCTTAGCTTTCATGCGCAAGCATCTTCTCAGTCAGCACCCCAAACCCAGAACTTCTCTAGGGTGACCTTCCTTACACTACTCAGCAAATACCCCTCCATCCACATAGTCCAAAACTCCTGAGTGGATTCACGTAGCCTTTTGTTTTAGGTGAGGCATTGTGATTAGCATATCCTTACAGTTATGTTAGCTGAGGGATGTGTTCACATCCACCAATCTCAATGGAGGTTTGAGCTCAACCCATAACAAGGTTTCACCCAGCTCACAACAGGATCATTGCATGAAGCTCACTAAAAATAAAGATCAACCCACAGAAAAACCCTTGATCCAAAAATCCCCAAATTCTGGACCAAGATCTAAATGTGGTGGCTTTATAGTTCATCTTCAATTAAGACCTGCTAAAGCACAAAAAAGTAGCAACTCATGGATGCAAGACACAAGGAAATTGGGTAAACTCAACTTGCCAAACTGGCTCTAGTTGAGTGTCTAGCAAAAATCCTTGTAACTCACTCACTTGTATTTGATTTGTCAATTAAAGTCCACTTTATCATCAGCAGTGCATATGTAAAATACATCGAGTGCTGCGGGTCACTTTTTCCCCTTAATTTGTTCAAGTTCTACTTGCATTTCCTTGCTTTCCTCTTTGTAACACCAAGAGCTCCACAAGGTTACCAATCAAGACATCAGCACTGATTTTTAAGACAACCAAAGCATTTTCTTTCCTTGAACATTCCTTAGATGCAGAAGCTCTTTTCCCCCCCTACGGTCTCCATAGATACGGTAAGTCTTGTTATTAACCGGAGTGATAGCCTGTCAATTACAAAGAAAATACATCACCAGTACTCAATTAATATTCCATCCTATTCCTGTTTACACAATAGTACCACTTTCATTCTATTTAACAATGGATGGTTGGGGATGGAGCAATTAAGGCCTTGTCAATAAACACTGCTTTCTAAATGGAGATTTTCACACTGTGGTTCAAAGACAAAAGCCTAGAAGGTCAGATATCAAATAATATTACTACTGCTTAATGCGCTGAGCAAAGCAAACAATTACTGCTTAGGGGAGAAAAATGCTTGTATGGAGACTGAATTAAAGCATCATTTTATCTGAGCATTTAACTAAATTGATTTTTAATCCAGAAAACCTAACCAACCAAACAGTCCCCATTTCAGGAAAGAAGAGCCCATTATTCCATCCTCAAATTATGTGAACCATCTTTGGAACCATGCATCCAAATTAAAAGACTAAAGAATCCCCATGGCTCTTTTCTTAAGAGCAAAATAGATGAGCTAATAACTGTCGCTGGTTTAAAATTGTAGATGTGCGGACTCACCCCCACGGCGCCTCCTGCTGGTCTGTTCTGGGAATTAGCTCTTCCAGCTCTGGAGCACCCTCTGCAGGCCGGTGATCCGCCTGTCCTCTGGCCCCCGTGTCCCTCCCTGGACCCCGGTGCCCCGTTTACCTGAGGTGCTGACCCCTGGCAGTAACCCCTCCAATCTGGGTCTCCCCCATCCCAGGGGAACCCCCAATCGTCTATCCCCACCTCATCTCAGTATATGGCTACTGCCAGTCATCGTCTAGCCCCTGCGCCCTGGGGCAAACTGCAGTATCAGCCTACTCATCACTGGCAAGGTTGGGCTGGGACCTGCTGCCTTTGCCTACCCCTGGGCTGCCTTCTGCAACCCCAGGTACCTGTTGGCCTTCTGCTAGGCTGTGGCCTGGGGCTTTCCAGGCTGGAGCTCCCCAGCTCCTCTGCCTTTCCCCAGCCCTGCTCCACTCAGGTACCCTATGTCTAACTCCCTACAGTCAGGCCCATCTCCCTCTACATGCAGAGGGAGACTGACTAGGCTTCTGGCTCCCAGCCTCTTATGGGGGCCAGCTGGGCCTGACTGGGGCATGGCCACAGCTGAGCCTGCCTTCCCCCACAATCAGCCCAGGCTTCTTGCCCCAGCCACAGCCCTCTCCCAGGGCTGGTTTTAACCTTTCTGGGCCGGAGCTGGTCACCACCCCACTACAAATATGTATGGGCCCAACACCAGCATTCTAGACTGAGTAACTCAGACCCCGTTTAACTGTTTTCACATACATTAAAGGATTTGAATACTTCTGAACATGTGACAGAGCTTTTTTAGCCTGTAGTCTAAACTACAAAGTTAGTTGACATAAGTCAACTTGTCAAGCTAGCTGTGCATGTGTCAACACCAAAATTTGTCTCACACCGATGTAAGCACCCAGTTACAGGGGTGCAGTAACAACTCCCCAAATGGCACAGAGTTGACCTACTTAGGTTCACACAGACTCACCTACTTAGGTTCACTGAATTACCTATGTGGACTGTAACAGTCTTCAGCAGCTGTCCTGCACGGCCCCTGCCTCTGAGACAATGGCACCTCCATTCACAATTTTGAACTCCACCGCCCAGGGAGAAACAAAGACCTGAGGCACCCTCCCCAGCCCCCCTCCCACCCTCCCACACACACTTAAACCGTCCTGTGTTTTTTAAATGTCTTTTCCTGATTGCCCATCTTAGTGTGCACTCCTAGCAACTCAACTTGATGTGGACACAGCAGCAAAATGAGGACAGACAAACACATGGAATTAAGCAGTAGGGTGCAATTTTATTAAGCTTTAACACAGGGGAGAGGTGCTACCTGCCCATCACCCATACTCCCCTCTAGCAGGCATTTAATTGGTTACAGTGAGGGGGTTAAGGGCTCCTTACCATATTACCAATAACATGGGATAGGCTCAACTCAGCCTACTCCGAGGACTCAGCTTAGTCTGAGTCCTAGCACCCTCCCCCCAGGAAGGGGAGAAAGGGTGCAGCAGACTGGGGTCCTCAGCCTGCGAGGGCCACAAGGTCTGACCTCAGCCCATGAAGGCCACAAGTGCTCACCCCATCACATGAGCCCAAGGACCACTACCAAAATCCCTCTGGGAACTGTTTATTTTATTCTCTTAACCACACTGGAAACCAGCCACAAGTACTGAGTGCATTCCTACTCAATCCACTGTGGCTTGAAGGTGCTGCAAGGAAGGCAAAAAAAACCTCCCTGGTTCTCTGCCATTTGCCCCAGGGGAGAAAAAATTTCTTCCTGACCCTCTAAACAAGTGATCAGCTTGATCTACAGCATACAGGCCTGGGTGGCATCAGGATGCCAGTAGCAGCTGGGCTCTCTGTGCCTTTGTCACCCTCAGGAGTGAGAGATCACCCAAAATCTCCACCTCTGTCCAAATACTGCCAATATTCATTGCACTTTCCTTACACTCATACCTGGGGAGAGGTGCACAGCATTTACAGGTGCCGTGCAACAGAACACCTGCCCTTCCCCTCCAGACTAGCCTGGTTTGGTTTGTGCTGCAGAGCAGTGCAGTACTGAGGTAATAATCCAAAGCTAAAGTCACAATGAGCACGTTTTATTTAAAGTATTTACAAGTATGATGTAAGGGAATTTGGACACATTTTCCCTTTCCACTGTGACTGTAAATTTAATGCTGTGTCTCTGTTTTAATCAGCAGCCTCTGGCATGGGGGGCCTTGAGAGGTTCCCCCTCCATGCCTGCTGAATGTCTAACCCTGCTCAGGAGGAAAAAGAAGAGGACTAGGGCCTTGGACCATGAGCACAGAGAGATAATATGACCATGACCAAGGAGAAGAACCAATAATGGAAACAGCAGTTGCTGCAGGAGAGGGGACGGGACTAAGAGGCACATTGGAAAATGCACCAGGACATTGTAGGTTTGCTCACACAATAAACTCATATGTTGCACGGCATTATTGACCTACCTGCCCAAAGACCCTGGATTCAGCAGCCTTTCCAGTCCTTGGAGAACACCATGGCTGGTGCTCCCTATGGCCCCAACATACCAGGTGGTGGCATGGTGTACATCCATAACTTTTTCAACCCATGCTGTGGTACAAAAAGGAGAAAAACAGCTACACATATCCATTGGTATGTGTAGCTACAACCTACTACATTGCAATAGGTTTTAAATACATGACCATAAATGTTCACTTCCATTTTTACTTGTTGTTTTAGAGTATGGTTCACCCTTTTACCATGCTGGTAAAAGATTTTTAACCTGGTGTGTTTCTTTGCACTTACATTTTGTTGCCTGTTTCTTTGCACACAATAAAGTTCTATTTTTGGAAACTCGGTGTCTTTATTAGTTTATACCAAGCAATACACTATTCGTAGCAGGAGGCAATTACCCATCCCCATTTAATCTTCATACACAAGAAATGCTATTTTCATAAAAACAGGCAACCTTACTGTGCCAGATTGTTACAATGTTTTTAAGGCATCCCTCAGCTGGATAGCTCAATGGTTGGCTCTTCTAATAGTCCTTGTGTCTGGCTGATCAAATTCCATCGACAGCCAGTCCCCCAGGCCCCTCCACCATGGTGATAGCTCTTCCTCTTTTGCCTCCTAGATATAATGCAATACATAACATGCAGCTATAACCATGATGATGTTTGGATCTTAGCAAGGCAATATAGTGAGTAAATAGCTCCGGAGTCCTTTCAATCTGCCAAAAGCATCCAACAGTCATTCTGCACCTGCTGAGTTTGTAGCTGAATCCTTCTTTAGTGCTGTTGAGGTTGCTAATGTATGGCTTTACGAGCCAGGGGAACAAATGGTTGGCTGGGTCCCCCAGATTCACTGCAGGTATTTCAGTATCGCCAACAGTAATCTGCTGGTTGGATAAGAATGTCTCTGCTTGCAGCTTTTTGAAAACTGCTGTGTTCTTAAAGATGTGAGCATCATGCACATTCCCTGACCAGCCCACTCGGATATCAGTGACGTATCCCTGGCCATCCACTGGCACTTGCATAACCATAGAAAAGTAGCTCTTTTGGTTGAGGTACCATGTGGCATGGTGGGCTAATGCCAGAATAGGGATGTGTGCACCATCTATCACCCCACTGCGTTCCGGAACCCCATTGCTGCAAACCCAGCCACAATTTCCTGTATATTACCAAGACCCTCAGTTCTATGTAGCAGGAGACACTTAATGGCCTTACACACTTGGATGACAACCACCAACACTGTGGATTTTCCAACTCCAAACCGATTGCCCATTGACCAATAGCAATCCAGTATTGCAAGCTTCTAGAGCATGATCACCACTCATTTCTCTCATTTGGCCTTTAACATCCAGAAGTTCTTTAGCCACTGCTAGTGAATTCCAATTCTGCATTATAATATGGTCCCATCAGTCAGTGCTCATTTCTTGGGCCCAGAAGCATTGATCCACTGTGTGGAGTTGCTCTGCGAATGCCAGCAGCAACCTGGCATTTTTTTCTGCTGTGTCCATCATCATCATCCAGTTATTGCGCTTGAAAATCTCCCCATCTTCATCATTTCAGTCCCAGTTGTAGCAGTACTCATTCGCGTCCTGCAAATACAGGAGAATGGTGCATCCTGTATTAGCAATCCTCATGAGACTTGCACTGAACTGTGCGAGGTCTGTGCTTCTGAAAAGCGTGAGACGGGGGGAATTTTTTTTAAATGACATGAAAATTATGGGATGGTTGGGACTTGACCCCTAGTTCCCAGAAATCTCTGAGCAAATATCTGGTGTCCCACAAAGCACTGAGAAAATATCCCACAAGGCACTGAACCAGATAGTGGCATCACATTTTGCATTGATGCTAGCACTCATGGTGAGAAAACATGGTGCTGATACAAGCACCCAAGCATCCATGCGCCTGAGCGATATACAAAAGTTAGCAGCTGTACGATTATGTAATTTATGTCAACTGCTCTTTGTAGCATAGACATCGCCTGACATTTTGAAAGGCACATAAAAGAGCTAGGTGCCCAACTCCAGTTGAATTTAGGCTCTTTTTGAAAATTCAAGTTTTCATTAACTAGGTTATTAAACTATTTTGATTCACTAATGTCATAAAATATTGATTCTGCCTAGATGGCCAGACTGCAGGTGCAGACCCCTCTGTGGTTACAGCAAGAACTGGACAGTACACTACTTTGGGACCAGTCAAATTCTGTGGAGAGAGTGACAGTTCTATGGGGGCATAAATACCTTTAATGGAGATGGCAGACGCTCTACAATCAAATACACAGCACCAAAGGCAGCTGGATCTCTCTGGAGCACGCCCAGTTATTAGGAATAGCTGAGAGAATCACAAGCCTAGCTCTATCTCAGACCCCATGTTTCATAGCAGAGTTTGGTCAGGTGACATACCTTTCCATCGGGTATAGTTTACTTTGGAAGAGTCCCCTCCCCATTCTTTCGTAACGTAAAATACCTGAAGAAGGCACTGCCAAATTTTATTTTTTTTCTATTTGTGTTAAGCCTTAAACTTAGGAGAAATCCCTCACTGCTACTTCACCTCATTCTCCACCTGACTGTGCTCCAGCACCATCAAGAAACAAACATCCCACAGGAAACACCCCATGTGTACTGTCAGGGACTATTCTGCTGGCTTGCAGCTGGTGCTAGCACCACCCCCCTGGGGTCGGTGCTGCTTCCCATCACTCATCAGGGGTCTTGGGAAGCAAACTGTAAGCTGCCCTAACTTACACTGGGAGCCGGCAGGCTCCTGAACAGCTCCAAAATGCTGGTGGTTGAAAGGTGGCTTTGGAACACAAAAGTGACACGGCCACCGTGGCCCTTCCCATCCATCTCTGCACCCAATGCAGGGACAGGGCAACAGATAATTGGACCCATAGAAAATAAACATGTATCCAAAACCCAGAGATTTCATATGCAAAAGTGAGCCTCACTACAGTTGCTTTGGGAATAACTGAGTTTCCTAATGTTTGTGTGGTTAAAATCTCAACCATGTTATACTGACAGTTGTTTTCATTTAAATTTCTCTCTAAATGGGTCCACCACCAGTGGGCAGATATTACTATGGTAACTAAGCACAAATGGAGGAACTGCTCTGCAAGTTGTTAGGCAACACTACGCTATCAGCTGCTGATGTTGTTTAAGTCTATTGTATAGTTCATGCTAGCTGGAGTCATCTAATTAGACAAAAAAGAAAGCACTTGATTGGGAAAACAATGCTGGAGACAGGCTGTCTTTGGGGGGAAAAGAAATTTAAGAAGAATGACAATAAAGAACGAACAAGATGGAATAAAACAGACAGGTGGCTTTTTTCCCTTTAAAAAGTTAATAAAAACAATATTTTAGTAAGACAGTTTCTAAAGTGCCAGGTGTGAGGAAAATCAAAAGGTAATGCTTTATCTAAATGAACAGAAGATCACATTACAGAATCTTAAACTGTGTCTGGATGTATAATTAAGAAGGATTCACCTGCCATATTCACCTGTTTGATCCAGGCCAGCCTAATAGTTTTAACCTTGACAAATCTGGTGGCCTCAGAATTTAAACCAAGAACTTAATGGAGGTGTAGACTAGCATTTCATGATATGCTCCTTAGGGGTGGCCCCTCCAGGCGGGGAACTAAAGCATGTTGTCAGAGAAGTGTGGATAAGCTTGCACTGCTGCTGTCTGTGCTGTGCTTGTTCTGAGGAAAAATCCAGCGCTTCCCCAGCCTGTCATTTTGGCACTATGAGCATTAAACTCTGACTAATGTTTTAAAGCAAGAACTAGTCAGTTGTCAATCAGCTATGAGTTAATACAGTGTCCTTGCATCTGTCTTTCACATTATGAACCTAGTATATGGTTGTGGGTAGTGGTGAATGAAAGAGACAGTAAGAACACCATTTAAGAAGCGTCTGGTTTATAGTCATCAACATCAAAAGCATTCATTCAGCACACAGAGGGGATCCACTGTTCCTTGAGTGGGACTATGAAAATAAGCAATAATTGGCTGTTGTCAAGAGGAAATGGCTGGAAGCCAACATCACACTGATTGTTGGAATAGTTCCACCTCTAAGAATCTAATCTGAAATGAGGAAGAAAATGCAGCTTCCTTATATCACTGGTCCTCATATGGAAGATGAGAACAGCCAGTGACCCAGCTGGAACATTGCATTCCAAAACTAAAACATTCTACAAATGTAATGGTGTGCACCACAGCCAGGATGTCTCCAAGCCTACTGTAGCTAAAATTTTCCAGAGTTCACCTCTGATTTCAGCGCCTTTTTTCTTGAGATGCAGCAATTCAGACATCTTAAGCCTGACAGGCATCTTAAACCAAGTGAAGACAATGGGAGTTGCAGCTGCTCAACGCTGTACTCAAAAACTGAGGAGTGGAAATTAGTTCAGTTAGGACCGTTCTGAAATTTTTGTCCTAGACTTAGGGCTTGTCTACACAGCCCCACAGTTTGCACAGTGTGTACTAGCATACTGCTCCGTAACTCCTTGGTGCAGACACTGCTGGCACAAATGAAAAAAGTACCTAGTTTGCATTAATGTAGTCTGTTTTCAAACAGGTATCTTTAGGTTTGTGCCAGCTGCGTCCACACAGGGGAGTTAAAGTGTAACATGCTGCAATTTATACCTTTGTAATTCATATTGCAGGTTGTACAGACATAATCTTAGTCTCTTAATCAATTATAACTGATTGCCCTCTCACTGTCCACACAAAGTTACAATTCCGATGTACTGTTTGCATTGTCTGGACTCTCCAGCACTAGTTTCTTTTTTAAATCTCCCTTCCACTGACAAGCCCACTGATTGCACTCAAAACAGTGATAACCTCTTTGAATCTGCACTACCTTTCAGACGCATCTCCTCATCGTCACTGACAGGTATAGCCCCGCAGGTGATAAGCGGGCAGGTATTCTTCCTTGAGGGCCAAAACACACTGATCTGGGCCAGATGTCTGACAGTCATCCAGCTACTGGTTCAGATCTACTGCTTAGGGTGACCATATTTCCCCCAAAGGAAAATGGGACACGTGGGGCTAGTCTAAGATTGTTCCCCTGCTCAGGGTTGGCCTGAGCTGCTTGTCTGAGCCCTCCTCCTTCCCCCTTCCCGCCCTTCCCCCCCCCCCCCCCAATGCAGGGCTGGCTCCATGCTCCTGCGCAAGGCTGGGGCTGGTGTCTCTCTGCACGCGAGCCCTGCCGACCCCACTACGCAGGGCTGGCATCACCACTCACCCCCCGCATGTTCCTCTACACCCCACTTTGACAAAAGTGGGCATTTGTCCTGTTGGCTCTTGCCAACTGATTAAGGGGACAAATGCCCACTTTTGCCAGGACGGCCAGGACAGGGTTTTAAAAAGGGACTGTCCTGGCCAAAGTGAGACGTATGGTCGCCCTATCATTGCTCCCTTGGAAGTTGTCTGCTGCCAGTGACCTTGCCCACCTTGTCTTTCTATTATCTTGGGACCAACACAGCTACAACAACACTGCATACAGTTAAGTTCATCAGCATTCATCCCACCCTCCCTTGTTAGAAAATTCAGATGTGGCTATTCAGAAGGGGGGATTAGTGACATTACTGCAATATCCCTAAGTAGGCTCATTCATCCCATCACACTTTATAAAATTGCATATAAAGCACAGCTAAACGCCAACATTTCCCCTCTATTCTTGAGCTTGTGTTCTATTCTGAAAAGTGAAAGTGTCCCAAAGACCTGGAAAAAGACTTCAGCTACCTCTCCACTTAACCAAAAAAAATAAACAAACAGCCCTGGCAAATCATGCTGAGCTAGATAAGGGCTTGCAGTGTATAAATCTCAACCTTTAGCATCAGACTTTCTTCTAGATAATGCTTATTGCTCTTCTATTAGATTTTCATACATGCATGCTCACTAACAATAACTAAGTCATGAAGACGTTATCTTGGTTATCAATGCACAGGAAGCCAAAAATTGGGAAGATTCTGGTTCCATTCCTTTATGATTTCTTCTAACACCACAAATGAGACCGAGAAAAAATTGTGTAAATGAATCTTCTCAAACTAAAACAATGTTTAAGCTAGATAACTGTGTTGCATTTCATTTGGAGTTCAAAGAGAGTTCAGGAAGATCCACTTGTGTAGCTTGTTTCTGAAGAATCTCCAAATTGTCCTTTTACACGTGTACTTGAACTTGGCAGCTGGTGCTGCAGAAAATCTAGATGATGAATGAAGGATGGTGTACAGTGTGTGTGTGTGTGATGAAGTTTACCAGCTTCTCCTGGAGTTTTCCCCCGACTGAAATGAAGAGTGAATGATTCAAGTTCATAGGTTCTCAGACTTTCCCATTTGCAGACTTTTTCATATGAGGAAGAGAGCTACTCTCATTAAACTCCCCTTATACTCCTTTCCCAGCAGCATATATGGCATTTGGTTTTCATATCTTTTTTATTCTACAGACCACCACAAAGGTTTCCAAGACAATGTGCCAATTCCTCCACCCACTAAAGTCAATAGCAAATCTCTCCTTGAGTTTGGTGGCAGCTGCATCAGCCTATTTAATTATTAGTTCTGTATTGCTGAATTTTATGGAACTATTACTGCCAGAAAAATATGAACGTGTGCCATGCTTGCAGCTGTAATCTCCCAGACTGGTAGCATGTCAGGGGATGCTACAACCAATCTCAGTCCTTTAGCGTCCTTTGGTGACAATAGTGGGAACACAACTGAAGTGGTTTTTGGAATATGAAATTTTGAAATTAAACATAAAATAGTTATAACTTTATCTTTGGCAAGCAAGGCTTTGGTGCAGTGTGCAAATTCTGGAAGAAGAGGAGCTGCACCATATATGGGATCTGAACTACAGCAGATTTATAGCAAAGAGCTTTGGCATTAGGCAGTGTGTATTTTGTGAATAGAGATTAAGCTTCTCTTTGACTTCATGGCCATAATTCTTTGAGGCACTAGCTGATTATTGAACACAGTTGATCAAAACATTCAAAAGTGATGCTTTTGGTACCATATGTGCAGATCTGGAAAGAGCAAAATGGGAGCCTCTTTCATCTGGTGACTTAGATTCCATGAAGCTCATTCTCTCTGATGCCAAGACCTTTTATGCCATTCTGGCAGTGTGAAGCCCTGGGGAAAGGCCTGGAGTTGGAGGAGAAGAAACTGCTAAAGTGCTGTTGCTCTCTAGCTATGGTCAGTCAATAGAATGACTCTTAGGGCAATTGACAGCCAGTCCATGAGTTAGAGATGCCCTAAGGCTCCTGTAATTTACAGTGGAAGCTGAGCTGAAAACATGAGGAAGCATAAAAGGTGCCCAGAAACGATCTTCTCTTTTGTGTCTTTTGCTGAGATTTGTGGACTAACACCCACTGTTTGGCATAGTCCCTTACAAAAATGCAGTTAAGGCTTTGGAGCCTTTTCCTTGTTTCTTTGCTGCAGACATCAATAGTGGATTGGGGATCAATGCTTTAATGCTGCCTTTCCTACCTGTTCTTTGTAGGTGAAAGCAATACTTGTAATCTTCCCTGATTTAACCGTAACCTTTGATTGTGCCGTTTTGTCCTGTTTGCATCTCATCTATCAACTGCATGTTGCTATGGTTGCATCTACGTGCACATTGTTTTATTGATTATGTCAGCCTTGGAATGTTTCTATTCCACTCTATTAATGTCTAGAGCAGACATTCTCTTGTGGGGACCTTATAGACTGATTTACACTCCACTGCAAGGCTACAATTGTTTCCTCTTATAGGTCAGAACTGCATTCTTCATTTCGTCTGCAAGGGTGTGTTTTATATTTGTAACCTCAAATTATTTAATATCTCAATTATGAAAAGAAATGAACCCAGAGAGTTCAGTATGTAGCACTTTGCACTTATTACATAACATAAGACACCTCAGTTTAGGATAGTTAGGTTTTCTCCTTTCTGAGCTGCTGGGTGTCACAAGCATTGAACTCTCATACACACAATTATTGAGAAGAAGAAAGAAAGATTAGTTTGTAATGAGGACAGCTTTAGGCACAGACTGAATCAGCAATGGCTTGCAGTGCCACATTTTAATGGGTGCACTCAGCTCTAGTGCAGTGGTTTTCAACCAGGAGTTTGTGTACCGCTGGGGGTACACAAAGGTCTTCCAAGGGGTACATCAACTCATCTAGATATTTGCCTAGTTTTACAACAGGCTAAATAAAAAGCATATAGACAATTACTGCTCTATATGCGATACTCTGAAACGTAAGCACAATATTTATATTCCAGTTGATTTATTTTATAATGATACGCTAAAAATGAGAAAGTGGGCAATTTTTCAGTAATAGAGTGCTGTGACAGTCTGTATTTTTATGTCTGATTTTGTAAGCAAGTAGTTTTTAAGTGAGGTGAAACTTCGGGGTACACAAGACAAATGAGACTCCTGAAAGGGGTACAGTACTCTGGAAAGGTTGAGAGCCACTGCTCTAGTAGAATTCCAGTGCAGGAAAAAAACCTGCCAGCCAGAAGAGCTGTGTGTTCTAGACACCCATTATCCAGGGGGGTAAAGGAAAGCTGGTGTATCGGAGTGGTTGAAAGTGCCAGAAACTCCACTCATTGTAAGCTCTTTTTAAAGAGAAAAAGTGAAGTATCGGTTGTGTTGCTTTCTTCATCTGCTGTTTTGTCAGTTTACAGGCTGTATTTTTGAAAAATTGTAATAAAGTATAATCAGCATGAACTGACCAAAACGCATACAATTATATATATAAAAAAAATCTTCCCAACTACATTACCTCCTGAGCTCTTCCCGCACTTTATAAAGCTCTTTGCACCACAATAGAAGCAGTTGCATTTCTTTCCTCTGTGTTGCCTTAGCTGTCTGTTTATTGCTTTTTTGTCTTGTTCTATTTCTAATAATGTTCTGAGAAAGATGGAAACATTTGGAAAATAAAGCAGAGTCAAATGCTTATGCTTGTCACCCCTGCGACTTTTTCGTGCCCATTGATCTCAACTTACTTTCATATGCCTTGATCCAAGAGACTGCTTAAGTACCTTAGTAATCCCATTGAAGTAAGTGGGACTAGTTACACATATGCTTAAGTGCTTTGCTGGATCATGTCCATAGAAACCAACATGCATGAAACAGATATAATCTTCTCTAGAGAAGATTAAGTACAATATTGAATTAATGTGAAGGACCATAGTGAATCAAACTTCTTGGAAATACCAGGCACAGGAATGAAAGTAAACAATGCAGTTCACCCTACCATGTGCAAACTCCAAGAAATTGCAGTCCCATCTGCAGAAAATCAGATAAAACCTCCAACGTGTTCATGCTTCCCTGGCCAGGATCAACACTGAGGAAGTTTAGATTCCAGGAATCAATAGCAGACTTGAGAACATGCCAAGTGGTGCAGGCTGCATAAATTCCATTGAGTTTACAGGAAAACGTGATGTTGAAATGAACAGTAAATAGCCATCCTCCTCAGTCTATTCCTACACTTAAACCTTCAAAAACTCTGCATCCAACACAAGAGCTTTGTAAAGTCTGTAAAAAAAAAATCACTGAAATGTTTCAGAAAACCTCTTTTTAAGATTTCATTCATTAAGCTGTTGAAAAACTGATTTAAGTTTCAACCATATTTATCCCCAGTCATTGCATAAGAGACTGGCTCTTTTCATACAAAGGACTGATGACCCTACAGTATTGGACACAAGAAATAAACCAGCAATCACTAAAAAGCAAATGAATGTATAACCCCATCTATGCCCCAGTCTTTCATTGACAACTCTTTTGTTTGTGTGTTTGCTTGTTTAATACAGAAACAGAATAAACATCTTTCAAGGTGAGGTTTCTATTCCTCATTGAGTGACACAATGTCCATGTACATTCATATGATTCAAGATAATCTCCATGCAGCAGTGTTAGCCAAGACACTCATTACATGAGTGTGGTTAAATCTCTTTATGCTGCAACAAAAGTGTCCCCCCAGTCAATTTTGTTGAAAGTTCAGTGAGATTTTTATCCAAGTGGCAATGCATTTTTATCTTTAATTAATGGGTTTGTAAAAAAAAAAAAAAAGTATGACATGCAGGCAGTTCTTTCTTTAAAGGACTATGTTGGTACACTATCATTTGTAGCCTTGCTCAAAACAAAGATTTTTCTAAAGAAATGGAAGAGGCAGGAGCTAAGAAGATGAAGACAGATATAATTCTTAGCCCAGTTATGATACCTGTAGCAGGAGTTACCCAGTCTGGTTTCAGGCCTGGACCCTGTCTCAGTTTACCTTACAGTTCACATCAAACAAGCCACCCTCAACTGTTTTCACAAGAGAGCTCCTTTTCTGGGTGTGGTTCACTATCATAAAACACTAAAAAACTTTCCAGCCCTCTTCCCCAAGCTCAGTTAATCTTTTAAGTTTACAATGTGCTTCAGTATCCATCTAGCTCTCCCTCTAGGCTCAAAAGTCTTCCCCCTCCTTATACCCTTTCCTCCAGGTTCACAGTTCTGTGCAGCCCTCCAAACTGTAGCGTCTTATCCAGCAGAACCCTGCTCCATACAGGTTGCTAAGGTGAGGCTTAGCCCTTAACAGGTTCCAGCAGCTTACAGGGCAGGCTTGCGGACCCTCCGTGCTTGGGGCGGCAAAATGTCTAGAGCCGCCCCTGCAGGTAGCAGAGGAACTTAAACCTAAATCTCCCATCTCTTAGATCAGAGCCCTATCTTTTGAGCTATTGGTTATTCTAAGCTAGTGCCTTCTCTTAGTTTCTCAGGTTCATCCTGGACCTATCTCGACAAATTAGCATTTTCTGAGAAGAAAATATTTAGTCAAAACATTGCTGATCATCTCTACTTTTTGATACACTGGAAGCTGATTGTGCAACAGAATTGTTTACTATATTCAATTTTAGTGACAATAAACTGCACTTGACAACCCCACTGAAGACACTTGGTCACATTCTGCTGTCTATTTACACAGGGCAAAATCAGAGGCGTTACTTTAATCTTACACTACTGACAAAGAGATTAGAATAATGTGAGGCTGTCATAAATTAGAGCAACCCCAGGGAGCTGAATTAGTCCCTAGCAGTTCCAGAATCCCAATTCAAAGATGACATAAACCACCTCTGCCTTCTCCACTCCCCCTCCTTGGCAGTGCCTCCTGAGACTCATAGCTCAAAACTGGGGCCAACATTTCTGAATGACAATTAGAAGTAGCTTGAGACCATTTGGACTGTTGAAAGTCTACATGCTATTTGTGCTATTCTTTGTGCTGGAGTGAGCTTGTCAGATACAGGAGAGAAGTTCCCACTCCCAACTACTTGTCTGCTCTCTCAGAGATGGCTCACGAGGGAGTGTTCAGCTATTTTGTGATTATAATATTTTTTCTGATAATTTCTATGGCATGTTAGCCTGCTCTTTACATCAGCTCCTGAATGGCAACTGACATTTTTTAATTCATGAAGGGAATTTTTAATGGGCTCTATCATAGCTGGAACTAGCCGTCTTGTGTGAAAAATATAGGATGTGAGTCATCAACAGTGGGAGAACTTAGATCCTCTGTAGCTCTCCATATCTTCTAGGGCCACATCAAGAGTCATTTAATCGGAGCAGGACATGTTCATCCCAGATAGCTACAGAAGGGTAAAATTTTCCAGAAAACAACTACCATAGTCTGTATCCTTCAGTCAAAGCCATGTCATGTTTTTAATGAAACTTCTGTTTCATTTTAACTTATTTAGTTCCTGCTACCTTAAAGTGAAAAGAGAAAAGAGAGTAGTGGTAACTATTTCTCTCTCTTGGAAGGAATAAAGAGGAAAAAGAACTGAAAGATCCAGATTTCAGTTGCTTCAGGAGTTGCTTTTCCAAAAACAACACTTTTGTGTTAATATCAAAGAGAAACTAATCATTACTGGGATACCAGGAATCTTTAAACAATTATTCCTCACATTTCTTTTGATAGAAAATAGTTCTTGTACGTCTTCACTAGTTTTAAAGATGTATTGAGCATTTTTTTATGGAGAATAATATATGAATATTCAACTTTTATGCAGTCACACTTTTATCCAAGGATATCAAAGTGCTTTACAAACATTCAGTTCTAACAACATCTCTGTGAAAGAGAGAGAGGGAAACTGAGGCAGAGAAAGGGTAGCTGGTGGTGTTCAAGGTCACACCAGAAGCTTTTGAAAGAGCCAGCAATAAAACCAGGTCTCTTGACTCCTTTTGACTAAAGCACAGGACTAGACCAGCCTTACTTGGTGTTCTTGCTGAAGGCTACCAGGCATGTGAAATACCTAGGACACTTCGTTGCTTGAAAACAGAACTGAACAGACATCTTGTGTCTTTTAAAGGCTCACATCTGGGATCACGATCCCTGCGCTATCATTTTAAAAATGAAAGTTTGGTGCTGTGACATTTTGAGCAGAATGGCAATGGCAGGAAAACTAGTCTTCTGTAGAAAGCAGCAGCTACCTGAATCCTCCTACAGCTAATCAAACTCTTCCCAACCCTCCAAATCCATCTCCTCCTAGGGAGATGGCTGAAAGGGAACCTTAGTCAAAGGGTTATTTACTTTCCAGATTGTACAGATGGGCACTGCAGACACTTGAAGAAAGTGACACCCAGGATCAGTTTTTACCTTATTGCACCAAGTGCAATCCTGTTATGGAGAGTGGGGGAATTGCCTTTGATTTATCAGTTCTTACTATCAGCTATTGGTGACAGCAAGAGCCAACTCCTTTTGCCCTGGTGGTGTCAGCAGGCATATCTTTTCTTCACCCATTCCCTTCTGCTGCAGATGGCTCAGAGTCAGATTGGCTACCAGGATACTAGATGAATTGCTGCTGAATGATGTAAGGCTCTCTTCTGCATAGAGTTTATCATTCTCTCTTCTTTGGTTTAAACTAAAGGCTCTGCATTGAAGATTAGGAATTGAGCACCAGATCTCCTACATGCCATCAGAGACACTGCATCATCCTTTCTGGATTAGTTTTGAAAGTTTTCCTGTGAAATTTCAAAGCAGGCTCTATTTTAAGTGTCTTTCCAATCAAGAGAGAATCCTGATGCTTTTCTATTTTAAAAATCCAACCCAACAGTGTCATTCTTGTCATGGGTCAGAAGGTCTTGTAAAAGGCCATGGACCTGCTTCCACATTGACTTCCATCCTCTGCAACCCCACTGGCATCAGTAGGACTGCATGGGTATAAATCAGTGCAGAATGTGACCCCACAACTGATTTCAGTATTAAACTACACATCCATTTTCTTCGGCAGAACTTAAGTTCCCATCTGCCAATTAAACATCTTGAGGTAGTTTTAGCTCTCTGCTGTAATCAGAGTGCTGCCAGTGCTGGTATCCTGATGTGTCTATTGGTACCTGGTCTGAAAGCCAGTAACTATGCAAAACGGTGTTTAAAGAACCAGCCCGCAATGTCAGGATGGAG
This sequence comes from Mauremys reevesii, assembly GCF_016161935.1. Taxonomy (NCBI): domain Eukaryota; kingdom Metazoa; phylum Chordata; order Testudines; family Geoemydidae; genus Mauremys; species Mauremys reevesii. The sequence goes on along the minus strand of NC_052633.1, from coordinate 32,107,803 downwards.
TTCGACAGACTGCTCGGGTCTCAGTGAGTTAGTTCCAAGCTTCAATTCCCCACAAGGTAGCTGAGCAATATTGTAGCCACAGTCAGTGTGGGGGGTTGAGATTTTAAGATGCTCACTAGTCTTTCTTTTTGGCAGAGATCATGCTCCCCTGGTGAACCTTTTCATAGTAATGCTGAATAACAGCCAACGGGCTGTGTAGTCAGTGGAATTACTCCAGAATTGAATTTGGCCCAGAGAGTCATATCCTATAAGGTGCTAAGCACCCTTGATTTCACCACCTCAGAAGTCACTCGGCATCTTGCAGGAATAGTCTCACTCACAGTAGGGTCAGCTTAGTCCCCTCCTAGGTTTCATTCACTCTCAAGTGGGAGATCTGAATTGGAGAGTGGAGCCAAGATCGCCTTAATTTTGTCTTGTTTAGCATAACTAAGCTTTATAGAGGAAGGAAATAAATTAATCATGTTTTACAGATGGGGAAACTGAGGCACAGAGACCCATGGCCAGCTTGTCAGAAGCACTCAGGACCCATAACTGGGGTTAGATTTTCAAGCAAGCTCAGCTCCCAAATAAGTGATCAGATTTCAGAAGGGCAAATAGTTCAATGTGCTGAGCTTTTCAGAAAAAGCTGGCCATAAGTGTCATGCTGGAGCTGGTGAGGTGCTGAGCTCTTCAAAAATCCAGCCCTGCTTCTGGATACTGAGCACTTGAAAATCCAGTGAACCATGTTCCTTCCCTCCCACTATATTATAAAACCTGTGTCTTATAGAGAAGACTTCTTCATTAAAAATACCAACACCCCTACGCACTGTAACAAGGGTAAAGACTAAAAGCGTTCTGAGTGGGTTATGGCAATCTTTGTCTCTTAAGGAACCTAATTGACTGTCCTCTTCCCCCACCTCACCACACTTTCACCACAAAATAACTTAGCACCATCCCTGCAGCTGTTCATTTCCTAAACCCACTCCAGTTCAATGCTTGTAGCTAGCTTCCTCCATGAAACCAAGGGGCTTGCTTAATTGCAGTATAGACTCAACTGTCTTTTGCTTTTATCTCTTTTTGACTGCCTGCGCACCACCCTCTAACCTGACTGCATGGTCCGTGCCTGCACAGCACATTTAATTTCTTTTCAAAGCAATCATTGCACAGAGTCATTTATTAGTAAGTCAATTATCTAAACATGGACAGTGCAGTACAAAAAACCAGAAAGGAAGATGTGTTCCTACTTGAGAAGCCTATAGTCTAAATGGACAGACAATGCACAGGGAAAAACAGGCTTTTTAGGTCATCTGGCATTTTGATATTTTAAATCTTTCTCTTTCACTGAAATGGGTTGTGTTGGTTTGCCTCACAAGAGAGGGGAGGCCTCAGGGGGGATCTGAATGAGGATAAGATGGACGTTTAAGCACACAGGAGGGTATTCTCAGTGTATAACTTTGCCAAGGCTACAAAGAAACTAATCCATGCTAAAGTCAGCCCAATCCTGTTCCCATTAAAGAGTTTTGTTATTGTCTTCAATAGGAGGAGGATCTGTCCTCAAAAGTAGAATCAGGAATTCCTGGCTCCTAGTCCTATGCTCGGATCACTGAAACAGCCTTTGTTACCTAGCAAATAGTGAACTGCCTCTGGCCAACAAATCTAAGGCCTGGTCTACACTATGGGAATAGGTCAAATTTAGCCACATTAGGTCGATTTAAAAATGAATGTGTCCACACAACCAACCCTGTTCCGTCGACCTAAAGGGCTCTTAAAATCGACTGGCGAGGGGAGTAGCGCTAAAATTAACTTTGCTGGGTTGAATTTAGGGTAGTGCAGATGCAAATCAATGCTATTGGCCTCTGGGAGCTATCCCAGAGTGCTCCATTGTGACCGCTCTGGACAGCACTTTAAACTCTGATGCATCCAGCCACTCCACTCCAGAGGATGGCCCAAGCAATAGAAGGCTGTCATTCAAACAGTTTTGATTTTTAGTGTGGCTACAATAAGCAATGTGGCCTTGTCTTCCCTCCTCCCCCACCCCACCTGGGTTACCTTGTCCATTATCTCATTTTAAAAAAATTAATTAATAAAGAATGCATGGTTTCAAAACAATAGTTACTTTATTTCGAAGGGGAGAGGGTGATTGGCTTACAGGGAATTAAAATCAACAAAGGTGGCGGGTTTGCATCAAGGAGAAACACACACAACTGTCACACCATAGCCTGGCCAGTCATGAAACTGGTTTTCAAAGCCTCTCTGATGCGCAGTGCACCTTGCTGTGCTCTTCTAATCGCCCTGGTGTCTGGCGCAAAACAATTGTCTGCCGTTGCTTTCATGGAGGGAGGGGCAACTGACGACATGTACCCAAAACCACCTGCGACAATATTTTTGCCCCATCAGGCATTGGGAGCTTAACCCAGAATTCCAATGGCCGGTGGAGACTGTGGGAACTATAGGATAGCTACCCACAGTGCACCACTCTGTAAGTCGATGCTAGCCATGGTAGTGAGGACGCTCTCCACCGACTTAATGCACTTAGTGTGGACATATGCAATTGACTGTATAAAATCGATTTCTAAAAATCGACTTCTATAAAATCAACCTAATTTTGTAGTGTAGACATACCCTAAGATTACACAGTTCACCCAAATGTTTGCATTTAGTAGTTATTGTGTACAAACAATTAATTGTGAAGTATTGAAAATACATGCATATAAATTCCAACAAAATTGGAGCTAGGAATAATACTATCTCCGAGTTCAAAGGCGTTTCCTCCACCCATTTTTTTAGAAGTGCTTTCCTCTCCACCTGCTACAACAAAAGTGGATGAGTCACATGTGATTCAGTTTATTTTTTCCTAAGAGCTATCAAGAGCACAGCCGCACTATATTTTTCAAATATTTTTATCAACAGTCATACAGTGGTGACCATACAAAAAAGAAAGGGCATTGACCCATATGGAAGCATGCATTAGTACGCTTCCAATATATGTAGCATGGAAATGTCATTTTGGGTTCTTCCATGTGAAATAAATCAAGAGAAGGTTTTAGAAATGTAAGCTGGACTTCTGGTTAATATCTGGATGTGTTGTTAGTCATTGAACGTTTGTTAAATATAAAGTACAAGTAAGATTTATACTTTAAATATTGATACCCAGGGTCTTTTCCATGTGAAAGAATTTTATGGCTGGCAATGCTTAATTTCTCATTTTAAATTCTCACAGACAAATTTCCTGTTAGATGTTGATTTTAGAGTGTTAGATGACAGCATGATGCCACTGGGGGATTGTTTGCACTCAAGAAAATCCACTGGGTTGTGGCTCTATATTATAGCATCAGTTAGGTCTCTTGACATGCTCCAAAGCAAGAAAATAAAATGTAGGGTCTAGCAAAAATGGAATATAATAATACAACCAAAATATTCCTTGGGGGGTAATTCCAACCTGGGGTGACTACTCCTTATAAATGCACCAGAGTATGATATTACTGGACAGAGAAAAATGTAAGTTGCAAAAAACCCAACCAAACAAAAAATCCAACCCACAACAAAACACAGTCCTTAAAGATTTCACTGCTGTGGACCCTGCAATTTCTTTTCCACTGCAGAATATATTTAAATATTAATGTTCAGTTGGAAAATTGGATCGTCAGTAGGAAGTGGCTGGGGCAGTACTGGAAATCCATTCCCCAACCCCTTTCTACTGGATATGTTAGGCAGCACTGAATAGTTAAAACTTAATATTGGCATATGTATCTATTACAAATAGAAATGGGGAGATTCTGAAAATGTATACTATATATTAATTGGGATGTTACATACATCTGAAGGTGTAATAGGTACTGGTACTACATAATTATACAGTTTGGAGTGATATGTATTGTGTATTATTAGCTGTGTGTTATAATAGGTGATATATACCATACAGTGTGTAGAAATATAGCAACTTCCATACTGGAGAGGTGCCTTGATGCAACTAGTCCAGTGTCTGCCCCTGGCATTGGTCTAACTACACCTATTATAGGGCAGATACAGGAATTCTTCCCAACTCCAGTCACAGATCAACATAGGTCCTCAAGAATTATCGCTAGATCTTCTTTCTTAAGTCATGAATCAGGTTTTTCAATATTCCCCCACAAAATGTGGTTAAAAGTAAGAATGAACTTGAGCCACAAATTTTTGTTCCTGATCTGAGCTTTCACAAAGTTTAGGGATGCTCAATTCTGGGGTTTGAGTTCAGCCTATTAGGAGAACAGGGGTACTTCACAAAGTCTGAATCTTAATCTGGAATCAGACTTTCTTTTGATTTGGAGATTTCTGGATTCTAGGATTAATTTGGCGCTGTCTTGAGTCAAAGCAATATTACGACCTGATTTAAATAGAGAAAAGTCAGTAAATGTCTAATGAATATTCAGGTTTATCTCATTGAATTGTTCCTGGGTATTCAATGATAACACCCATAATACCACTAAAGTAAAGCATTGGCATCCAGAAGTCAGTTATGATTCAAGTTTCAGCCTCTTTAGCAGGTTTTCCTGCTGCGTATCAGTGCACTTGAGAACCTTAACTCCATTGATACCTAAATGCGCTTGATAAGACTAGCAAAACAAACCCAGCTGCTTGCAAGTGACATGCCATTTTTTTGCCTAACTAATTGAGGTTTCCTGGCAGTGCTCATGGCTGTAGAATCTGAGAATCTTTGAACTTGAGAGTTCAAAAAAATATGATCGTATTCTCCTGCTCCACAGAGGCTTCAGCAGGAAACTGTGCCAAAAAGATTAATATTCATTTACATGCAGTTGTTGAGTATGCCTGAACCATATAGTTTTAAAAATTAAAGGTGTTTTGTCTAGAACTTGTCAACAAAAGCATCTGACTAATGCTGCTTGTAGAATAAACCAAGGAAATAAATATGCCTAGGCTAAAAGGCCTTGGAGACTAACCTTGAGCTCTCAGATGTCAGGTCTGTAGGAACAGGCTTGATGGTGTGCTTCACACTTTAGATATTGCCTTGAAGGTGATTTTATACCAACTTTGCAGTCTCAGAGCCAATTGCCTCAGTGCTTTAAGGCTGGATTGGATGCTATCCTCCTTTTATCATATGCACAGACAGCAGAAAGAGGTCTTCAGTGCAGAAAATGGTATGACAAACTGAATAGGTTGATGGATGTCCATACTCTGTATTTTGTTTTCACATCATGCTCTAGCCTTTGCATTGAGGAGATGAGAATGTCACATGCTGTGCTCAGGCTACTGACGGATAAGGTGAGTGAAGAGGGGCCCTTGTATCTGCTTGGGTTTCCTACTTCAGTTAAAATAAAACAAAAACTACCTGAAGGCTGATTATTTAACTTCCAGCATTAAGCTGCTACTTTAACAGCCCCACCAGGCCTTTCACTAATCTCTTTTCTTTGGTAGCAAAATATCTAACATCTACCATGAGGAGGATATAAGCAATGTTGCAGAAACTCGGAGAAACTTCCTTTCTTTTCCTTTGTGTTTTTATTGAAGACACCCTGGCTGGCATTTGAAATGGCCAAATTGCTAAAACCCATAGATTCCGATGTGTGACTCAGATTAGGGCCAGGTAGTGTCTGTCCCTGCATAGCAGAGAAATGGAGGTGGGAGCAAGGTTCCAAGAACCTTCCCCCTGCTTTACACTCCTACAATGGGGTTAGCAACAATGCTAGATTTTGTGCAAGGCATGTAAGTTTAGCGCCTGGGGTGGCTCTATATGCCTCAGAGGTCACTAGACAAGAGTGATCCCACCTAGTTCTATACCAGACTCAGCTCTACTGACAGTGCAGGGGTTGGAGGCTCATGCCACACTGCTAATGGAGTTGCAGTGTCCATTCTCATGTGTGCTACATCAGTGCCTTGGTGAGTCAGACAGAGGCCCAGATCCACCATGGGATCCTGCCGTTACACCACCTAACTTTTAGGCACCTTGAGAATCACTGTGATTCACAAAGCCTGAGTTAGGCACCTAGAGGCACTATATAATGAATGGAGAGAGACAGGTGCCTTAAAATGCAATCCACAGAACCAGCACACTTAGCGGGGAGCTGCCTAAGCTAGCCCATGGGAGAGCTCGATGAGAAGGATGTGTCCTAAGCACCGTCCCTCTTGTGGAGTTCAGTGCTTGAGTCTGGGCTTCAAGGAGGTGCCTCTCTGTTTGCAATCCACAGCTGGGAACCCCACTTCTGCAGTCAGGTGGCTTAGGTGCCTATGCCATTTCTTGCAAGAAACAGCCAAGGCGCCTGCCCACTTCCATGTAAAACAGCTGAGAAGACAGGAGGTGGAGGGGTCCCACTAATCTTTAGCCCACTGGTTGGGGTACTCACCTAGGAAGTGAGAGAACCTGGTTCTGTCCCCCTGTGCCCCAAAGCAGGATGAGGAGAAGACATTAGAACAGGGGTCCCCCACCTCATCACTGGACTATGCAATATTCTGACATGGGGCTCCCTCAATCTCTCCTCTTGAAGCTCTTCCATTTTATTAACTAATTAGATTTTAATTGGGACAGAGTGAGACTCAGTCTATTAGGGTGACTAGATATCCTGATTGTATAGGGACAGTCCCGATATTTGGGGCTTTGTTTTATATAGGTGCCTATTACGCCCCCATACCCGTCCTGATTTTTCAACATTTCTATCTGGTAGTCTATAGTCCAGTGGCAAGGGCACTCATCAAAGAGATGGAGAATTCCTCTTTAAATCTCTTCTCATCGTGCTGGGGGAAAATTGAACCAGGTTCTCTCATATATTGGGAAAGTACCCCATCCACTGGCTCAGAGGCAGAAACTTAGGCACTGAGTGAGTTTAGGAACCTACAGGGTTAGGCTACAGCTGAATGGAGAATATGTGAATTGTAGTGGTGCCTAAAATGGGTATTTAGGCACCTAAATCCCTTTGTGGATTTGGCTCAGAATGTCTCAAGGGACTTCTGCTGCTGCAGAGCACTTCCCTATCTCTCTTCTGCTCTCGTCACCTGTCCCACAATGTGGACTGTGATTTAACTGCCACAGTACACTCCTTAATCCTACTACAGCAGTGCTAAAAGCACTGATTTAAAATCAACTGTTTCTCTGACTGAGTCTGATTTCCAGCTTTGTCTAATGGTCATGTCACATGGTGAGCTGGTCCTGTAAGAGAGTTAGGGCTCAACGTTACCTATGCACCGGAGGGGTTGTGTTATCACATGATGGGATTATATTCCAGTTGGGAATATAAGGGTAGCCTGTGTTCAGTCCAAGAGTTTGTTGGAAAGTGGGTATGTAATATGTGCAAGCCTGCAGAACCAGCGGACCCGCCGCAGGTAAGCTGCTGAAGGCACTCTGACTGCCGCCCTAGCGGCGACCGGCAGAGCACTCCCCACGGCTTGCTGCCCCAGGCACGCGCTTGGATCGCTGGTGCGTGGAGCCGCCCCTGGCTACCTTATTTGGAGCAAGTGTCTCATGTGTTTATTCATTAAAAAAAAAGAAAGAAAGAAAAAATCAAAATATCTAAATTTCATTCCAATGCAGGACAAAAGCAAATTTTGAAAGCTCAACATTTTTTCACAAAACAGAATTCTTGTTTTCTGGACAGCCCTATAAAAAAAGAATGGACTCTAGGTCACTCTCTTCTTACTCTACTGATGTTGAAGTGCTAACAAAGTCAAAAACTTACTTTTGTGACTAAAGTCAGAATACGAACAATCATCTATTCAGGAAGATGCTGTTTGTACATAGTCACTTTTCAGATTAGACTTAAAAAGGAAGATAGCATGGCAAAAGAGAATCAATAGCCCCGATGTTGAGAGTTTAAAAGTTCACTTCTGGAAGTTTTCAGCTGGACCTGGAAAGCAGCCCTGGAATAGCCGCAGTGCAGAATACCTTCTTTTAAAAGACTGTTACATTAATGCATCTAACAGTCCTGCTCTGCCAGACACTGTCAGTTAAATGATCTTTTACCACAAGATAATAGATTTTGCAAGACAAGCCATTAGGAAACCAGTTTAAAGAATCCATACAGGGAAGAGGTTAAAAAAAACCCGAGAAGATTTAATTAAATTCAGATTTACCCATGGTTGTACACACAAAAATATATATATATATATATATATATATACACAGTGTTTTGAAAAAGCAAGTGACAGTCTGTGCTGTATTATATGGGTATCTGTGCATTTGGGAGTGCTGTTATATATAAATTAACTTATTAAATAAAAAAGTGAGTAAAAAAATATAAAATTTTATAGACTATCATTTGCCTTTTCAAAACCCCATGCAGGGATCGTGATCCTGTGACTATTAGCAGGCAGCATTTATACAATATAAACAGTAGAAACTACAAAAATACTAAAGTTTAAAAGGTTAACAATGAAACCCTAGCTGCTGCTGTTGAATTCAGATTGCAAACTGGCTCAGCAAGCAGGATATTAAGAAAGAGAACAAACTAATTTCTGGGGACAAGTGCTGCAATGTTTTCAGTGCAAGTGGGAGAATAATTTTTAAATCAGTTCAGTTTTTTCATTGTATCCAGATGTTCAGACCTGTTCATATTTCACTCCATGTATGACAGAGCTCCCAAATGCACAATCAAATTAATTTCAGACTTGACCCGCAGCTACACAGGAATGGTTTATAGAAGCACAATGACCCTTTAACAAAATCAGCAAGCAGTACATTTTACAAATGTTGAGCTACAGTCATGTAGGAAATTGGGTATTCAGAGAATCACATGTAGTACTGACTGATCTATGCCGAGTCATATTCTGCTGTCATTCCATGTGCAGTCAACAGGAAGTTTGACTAAAATCAATGGCAGAATGGTGTGATTAAGTACCTTGGTGGCAAATGTATGTATGGGAGAAATATTGAGATCACTCAAAGTCAGGATATGGACAACATAAATACAATCCAGTATGGGAACTGTAATTATCCTATTACAAGCTACCTTTCACAACAGAAGCAGTAATTTAGGCTTCATATTTTCAGGAGGGGATCATATAAATAGTACTGAAATGGAAGGAAATAGGAGAAAATACCCTTCACAGAGGAGAACTATACACTTGTACAGTATAAACTATCTCTCCCCATGCTTAGAATGAGAGAATTTATTTCACATTCTTTTTGACCTTGTAGATATCTTAATATTTAATTAAAAACCCAAACACTTTAGTCCATTACTAAGATTTGGAATTATGTGTAATTAATGGGGCATCTGACCATATGTAGTCTATTTCCATTATTACTTTTGCTTATTTGTTTACCCTTAGAAGTTGGACATATGGAGGAAATGGGATATGACTGGGCATGATGAACCTATCAAAGAGGATGTGCCTTTGCTTGATCCACTAAAATAACCATTAGAGTTCTGGCCCAATACAAGACCCTAGTGGGAGCGGGTCACAGTGTAGCCAGGGCTCCATTTTTCCTAGCATTGGTTTGAAATGATCAACTACAGCAACAATGGCCATGAACGGTCAAAATATTTTGTTGAGTAATTAGGGTTTTGTACACAGCAGAACAAATGTTTCCCATTATCTCTTAAAGAGAGAATCTGGACACAAATCTGTTCTCCCAGCTGCGAAAACTAAAGCTGTCCTTCCCTATATGTAGTCCTTGGGGTGCAGTAGGCCATGTTGGTACAGGAAGGGCAAGTTACAGGAATGAACTGGACCAGTATAAACTGGGGAGAATGTGTAAACCATCAGGACTGAGGTCTCCAGTTAGCTCAGTTCTCACTGAGTGTATGAAGCTCGTCTTTGAATTCTTCTGATACTCCTTGGAACCTGGCTACAAAAGTGCAACTAGGGGACAATGTTGCCTGGTTAACCTAAATAAATTTGAAATACTAGTTATGCACCTTTAAGAAATTCAATCTTCCAGCACAGTGATGAAGAAACTTTACTTTACTAATTCTTTACTAATTCAATTACTAAAACTTTACTAATTCAATAAAGCAGATTAGAGGCCTAACAATTTAAGACTTTCTTTTGCCCCAAATGGCCTCTGTATGTGCTGGCCTGGAGGGATACCATGGGCCTGATTCTCCTCTGCTACACTGATAGAACTCAGGAGTAGTTCCTCTGAAGGGAATGGGCTCCACTACTCGGGCTTGCCAAGCTGCACTCTGCACTGGAGCCTGGGGGGGAAGAGGGGGAATGAGAGGGGGGAAATCAAGATCTCTCTACTTCACCTTTACAGCTCTCAGACCCTGAAAACAGCCCTACATGAGAGACATGGGAACATGCAAGAAAGTTAAGGAAAACTGACTTCATACACATAAGTTAAAGTGTTTTAACCCTCAGTTTGGACAGGACCGCCCAGAGGATTCAGGGGGCCTGGGGCAAAGCAATTTCGGGGGCCCCTTCCATAAAAAAAAGTTGCAATACAATAGAATACTATATTCTTGTGGGGGCCTGGGGAAAATTGCCCCACTTGGCCCCTCCCCCGGCAGCCCTGAGTATGGATGCTCTCATTCAGGAGTAAAGTGGTCTAGGTTCACTGTAACTGAGGCCTGGGCTACACTACAGAGTTAGTGCGTCGACCCAGCTGTGCATGAGTCTACACTTAAGTTTGTCTTCCACCAATGTAAGCACCCCATTACAGTGACAAAGTAACACCAGTTCCCTGGATGGCATAAATCCAGGGAATATGTAGACATTGCATTACCTATGTTGACCCTAACAGTCCTCCTGCAGCTGTCCTATAATGCCAGACAGTGACAGCTCTGGTCACATTTGTGAACTCCGCTGCCCAAGGGGTCAAAAACTGGAATAGCCAGAATAGCAAGGGGTAGGCTGGGTGCCCACCAGCATCATTATTGGCATTTCAATATCTTCAGTGGTAATCCCCAGTTGGGAAAGGAAGTTTCTGCTTGCAGCTTTCTGAACAGTCCTGTGTTCTCAGAAATACCTGCCTCATGCACCTTCCCTGACCAGCCAACATTGATGTCAGTGAAACATCCCCAACGATCCACCAACACTTGTTAACCACAGAAAAATAGCCTGTCTGTTGATATATGCTGGAAAGAGGTGGACATGTGCCAAAATAGGGAAAGCATGCTATTTATTGTTCTACCTCAGTTCAGGAACTCCTTAGCTGCAAATCCATCTATTATGTCCTGCAATTTGCCATGAGTTACAGTCCTGCATACCAGGAGACAATTAATGGGCCTGCACATTTAACAGTCCACACAATGAATTTTCCAATTTCAGAATGATTTCCCACTGACCAATAGCAATCCAGCACTGCAAGTTTCCACAGTGCAACCGCCACTCACATCTCCACTGTCAGAGCAGCTGTCGTTCTGGTGTCCATGCGGTGGAGAGCTGGGGCCAGCTCAGCACACAGATTCAAAAATGTGGCATTTTGCATCCGCAATCTCTACAGCCACTGCTCATATTCCCAAGCCTCCATTATGATGTGATCCAACCAGTCAATACCTGTTTCTCAGGCCAAGAAGCGGCGCTCTACCATCTGCAGCTGCTCCAAGAATGCCAACAGCCTTGAACTGGTTTTCGCTATGTCCCACAGCAATCTGTCCTTCACAAAATCATCACATTCCCTGTGGATGTGGTGGTTTTTGCAGCTTTGCAAACAGAGGAGGATTGTATGTCCTGTGCTACAACACTCATGACAACAGGGCAGAGCTGCACAGGTTCTGTGCTTCTGGCAAAGCTGACGAGGTCTATGCAGGTTTGTGGGATTTTTGCGGGATGTGAACATTGCAGGATATGGATGAGATTATGAAATGGACGAAGTTGCATACTGGGAACTTGACTCTTTGCTCCAGTCACCCGCACAACTCGTTTCCACCTGTGTGTCAAAACTTCCCAAAATACAGTGCATTGGATGGTGGTGAGTTGCATACTGGGATACCAACCCATTGTGCATCACACTATGCATCGACACAGGCACTCTCGGTGAGCATGTGCAGTGCCTACTCAGGAAACGAAGTATGGATGCACACAAGCAATATACCAACTGCAGTAGTTTTATGCTGATGTAACTTGTGTCAGTCAAAGTTTGTAGTGTAGACATGGCCTTAATTCTCCTTGGAGAGCTTCCACATAGGTAATTTAACACAGCTTAATTTATATGCATTAACATCACACCTCTAGTTGAGTTGCCTTAGTTTTTACATGTCCCATATAGACAAGCCGTTAGAACAGTATCATGGCAAATCTAACTTACCCCCAGTTGCCAATGGCCCAAAGGGGCCATCCCAGCAGCCAGGGACTGAGAGCACAGCAGTGCTCCAGTCATGTTTCTTTTCCCCAACCAAGCCCTCCACATGGGGCAGAGAAGCAGGGATGTGACTGACCTGTCCTCTGGCCAGATTCTTCTGGTGGTGCAAAACAAATCAGCTGCATTGCACCTGGGAGTCATGTTTCGCTCCCCATCCAGTAGTGGAGATAATCATGCCTGCAGGTACAGGATGTTATCCATAGCCCTTTAGCAATGTTCATTCAAGATGAAATGTTCATAACCAAATCATTTGAATTAATTTTATTTTTTGAGTAGGAAATGTTTTACTGAAGTCCAACTGCACATTACAAAATTAGCGGAGGAAAGGAATCCAGACAGTGTAATACGATCCAAAGAAACATTCATATTTATGTATTCTAATTTGTTCTTTATACTGTGTCCTTTTACTGGGTTTGCTCCTTCTTCCATTGTCTTCTAGATGTTTGCAGACTTCCCCTATCCCCCCACCCAATATTTGTTCTATCCTTTATCTAGGGAGTAAAGTAAAGTTTACCAGATGGTAATACCTAGGATTTGTTTTTTCCTTCTTAGAATCTCAGTATCACATTGGCTTTTTCTTCATTGTTACCAATTCCCCAGGCTGGTGGGTCCACTAAATTTGCCAGCTAAGTCTCTGAGATGCATATCATCCTGTCTTGCTTTTTATCAACAACTATATTTTATTTCTTCTTGGTTGTCAATATATGTTTTCTTTATTAGCTACACTGGGCCATATCTGCTTGCTTTACTCATGTGAGTAATCAGACTCTATTCCTTGCCCAAATTTAGGCCACAATCTTTAAAAAGAAAAAAAGTCTGTTTTTAAATTAAGAAAAGCCAATTTCTTATGTACAGAAAAGAAACGAATGTGTAATGTTTTAACACAGAGTAGCTCTCCCCACTACTGCACTCTATATTTATGCTAGTGGCATACACACATAATAAATCACAGAATATTATGCAATTCCCTCTTTTGAACCGGCTGCACAATCAAACTGAAACAATGTATTTGTCTTGATGAATCCTCAAACAAGTCATTAGCACTGTAGGGTTCTATTCAGACAGCAGTAGGTGATTTTGTAACATCTGTTATCTGTCATTTGTTTGGTGTTATCTTAAATTTTCTCCATGTGCGTTTTGGGCAATTTGTACTCTACATTCCAGTATATTTGAATGAGCTCTGAAATGCCTTCCTTTTCTGTCTCATATAAGGCTTAGCTCATAATAAGTGCAATACTGTCAGATCCTAGAGTACATTGCATCTACTTGTGCTGCATTGTTTCAGCTACAAAAGCTGAACAAATAGCCCAGAGAGGAACACCCTCATCCAAGGATGATCCTCCAGGGTATACAACCAATGTAGGGGCTTATATGCCACCCAGCCTCCTTGCTACAAGCATACTATGGAAGGAGACTGTAGTTAGTACCAGATTCTGCTGCATCTGCCATGGGCTAGGCATGCCTCTCCTTGTGGCCATTACAGTAAATAATCTTCCTTCACCACTGTCTAGCACTGATTTCTGTCAATTGTCTTCCTATATACTGGGTTTGTGAAACATGTTGGGATCTTTGAAGTGGAAGATGCTGTAATAATGTCAAATAGCATTAATAGAAGGATTCATGTAGTTAGCGCTCACTGATTATTTTTTTTAATAGAAGTTAGGCACCTAAATTCTCCACTAATGATAGAAGAACAAATCTTATAAAAATATTGCAATGTCACTACCCACTTCAGTTCTCTGGTCTTCCAAAGGATCCCTGCATAAAAATACCACCCAATATTTCCAAGATAGAAAATGTTTGTACTTTTTTTTTAAGAGGATGTTACAATTCCATCTTTATAAATGAGCATTAAAGCATAGAAACCTCTTTTTTTTTAGCACTTTGGAGTTCCCTTTTAATAGGAACTGAGTGATTATGATTATTTACCAATAGCTAAAACATATGGCATATATCCAGTGCATGGCAATGCAAATGGCATTTTTTTAAACAAAACACGGATAATAATCAAGGATTTTCTGGGAAATATTTGTAGTTTATCAATGTTATAACTTCTATTAAGTGGCTGATAACCATTTAATACGATGTTCTGGATGTTTTGTTTTGATATATACATCTATTATTTCATTGTTTATTGTTCCTGTCTGTTACAGCAATTCTGCAGTTCTCATAAGAATTACTCAGAGCTTAATCTTTTAATGTCTTTGTTTTCCTCCAGAAACATCTGAACCTTACATAAAACCTACAAACTGAAAAAGCTGATAATATCTGAAGGTTTGCAGTCTATAAAAGACAAAAATATGAGTAATTCATTCTGACATAAAATACACCTAAGATTTACTCCCAAGTGTAGTCAGGATATCTTCTGGAATCAGGGCATCTTGATTGTGTCTGTCTAATGTATAATACATTTCAAAGACAGAAAAATACTCTCTTTTTGTAAAGATGCTGTGTTAATGGATAATGCACATTTCATATAGATGGGGGATAAATTAGACCAATAATACACATGCCACTGCATATACAGAATTAAGGATTTCTGCTTTTTAAAACCAATATCAAAAGTTGTACTAACTATTGGACTATAAAGATCAGGCCTGTTCTCATTTACCTTAAGTCCTCTTTACATTATGCCTGCTCTCACTGTCTAGGTGGCAAGAGCCATTCTCACCCTCTAAAAAGAGCTGATGTATGTGCATGGGCAATGCCGATTATGTTCTGAGAAGGGATGTTATATAGATTAAGAGAATTATGATTGGGCAAAGAATCAAAAAATCTTGGAGGACATCTAAACAATAATGAAGAAGGAAAAATTAGTCATGTTCCCTCACAGTTTGACAGAATGGAAGTACCAAACACCCATATTTTCCCCGTATTTCTTGTCTTGTCTCTGTTTTTGCTTTTTCTGAAATTGCTTCTTTTCTATCTGTTCTTCCTTTAACTCCAGTACTTCCTAGATTGTATCACAAGGTAAATTTCATTCCTGTGCTCGGCCCATATTAGGCCGATATGTACCACATAAGTCCATCTAAAGATGTGGATCAACTCTATAAAGCAACGGTCCAAATACAGTGCCTTCTTATTGAAGAACTCTGCTCTCCAGGTACATTCCTATGGACAGCTGCTGACTTTAGTGACAAAAGTAAGTTTGGTACTTCCTAATACTGTAGAGCCAACGCAGCTACAACTGAATGAGCTGAGTTCTCCATCTTGTGCATCAGCAACAGATTTGTTTGGTAAATTTCAATTGTTATACATGCAAACCCATTCAAACAATAGAGGGTCACAGATGTAATCAAGGGCCTAATTAGATGTTCAGAAACTTATTATTATGATGGAGCATAAAATGGAAAGGATACAGTTTGACTCTCAGCAGGGACAAGTTTTGCAGAGCAGGCAGTTACCAAAAATACCACTACATATTTTATTTGTAAACTGAGCACATGTATGACAATCATGGAGACACAATACATGTGGAACTTTTTTTTAAAAAAGCATCACTTTTCACGACACACATTAAACCTCTGGACTAGATCCTGTTCCCAATTAGGTGAATGAAAAACTTTAAATTTTTTACATGAGCAAGACTGGGCCTCTAGAAAGCATCTGACCATTCACCACCTCTCCCCTCACCTCCAAGGCATCGCTCCTGGAGCAGGGTGGAGCAAAGGCTTCACAGTCTGGTCCATTATTTGTAAAACAGACAGAGAAAAGGAAGCATAGAAAACAAACAAAAATAAATGTATCCATTAAACAGCCTTGGCAGGTTCTTTGTCTACGGTAAGGTGTAAAATTCTGCAGGTTTGGCTATATTGCTACCTTTCTCCCACCTTTTGTCTGTCTGGTCTATTTATCTTGTAAGAACTTTAAGCAGGGACCATTTCTCACTATGAGTATGTAGAGCAGCTAGCACATAAGGTGCCAGTCTTGACTGGGGCCTGTAGGTGCCATTTTAGAAAACAAATTATACCACCACAGTTAGGTCTGAATGTTTATGATGATATTCCAGCAGTATTTAGGGGCTATGGCCCCATTGCTCTACACACTGTATAAATATATAATAAAGAGATTCTCTCTGTCCTTAAGTATCAGAGGGGTAGCCGTGTTAGTCTGGATCTATAAAAGCAGCAAAGAGTCCTGTGGCATCGTATAGACTAACAGACGTATTGGAGCATGAGCTTTCGTGGGTGAATACCCACTTCGTTGGATGCATGTCCATGCTCATGCTTCAATACGTCTGTTAGTCTATAAGGTGCTACAGGACTCCTTGCTGCTTTCTCTGTCCTTAAGAGCTTACAATAAAACTGACAGATATTGCAACCACATGCAGCCATGTATTTTACATTGAAAGCACAAAACCCTCAAAAAGCCATTATAACCTGACATGGGCCAGACGGTATAAGTTATAACACATTCACAGCCCTTTGTACCATTACAGGTCACATGTATTCATGTGTTCCTGGAATCACTAGGGAGTGATCAGTACCATATCCCAAGGCTGGCTTTGAAGCTTGACCTCCTGGGGAATAACCATTTTACCTGTTTTCAAGAGGAGACAAAACAAGACTTTGGTATAAAAGGCTGAGTTTAAACAGACTCGGGGTCTTCTGTCTGACCTAGCAAATGGATGGGACCTTTGATCCTAGGGGGCTCCTACCCCTACTGAAGGGTTGGAAGGACTTAGGCCTACACCAGGGCCCCATAAAACTGGTGGGGTATTTCTGGTACATTTAATGTGAGTGTAGAACATTGGTTTTATATCTTCTCTGTCTGCTTTTGAAGCTGAATAAATATACTGTGTTGAGGAGGAGCTGAGTGGTAATTTGTAATTGCAAGCACACACGGTTGCAAGCACACACTGTTCATAGCCCTTTTTCATGTTGACCAGTAAATCACAAAATTAACTGCCTAATCATCATTGAGATTTTTAAACCAATTTAATGGGGTCTGGAACAATCGCTGCCTACATGCTTGGAAATCATTGAGATTTTCTTTATTTCTTCAGTACCTGGAAAGATAATGGAGCAAATAATTAAGCAATCAATTTGCAGACACCTGGAAGATAATAAGGGAATAAGTAACAGTCAGCATGGATTTGTAAAGAAGAAATTGTGTTAAATCAACCTAGTAGCATTCTTTGACAGGGTAACAAGCCTTATGCATGGGGGAAGCAGTAGATGTGATGTATCTTGACTTCAGTAAGGATTTTGATACTGTCTCTGTCTCGAACAAACCAGGGAAATACAACCTAGATGGATCTACTATAAGGTGTGTGCATAACTGGTTGGAAAATTGTTCCCACAGAGTAGTTATCAGTGGTTCACAGTCAAGCTGGAAGGGCATATCAAGTGGGGTCCTGAAGGGATCAGTTCTGTTCAATATCTTCATCAGTGATTTAGATAATGGCATAGAAAATATATTATAAAGTTTGTGGACAATACCAAGCTGGGTGGGGTTGCATGTACTTTGGAAGATGGGATTAAAATTTAAAATGATCTGGACAAACTGGAGAAATGGTCTGAAGTAAATAAGATGAAATTCAATAAGGACAAATGCAAAGTTCTTCACTTGGAAGGAGCAAATCAGTTGCACACATACAAAATGGGAAATGACTGCTTAGGAAGGAGTACTCTGGAAAGGGATCCAGGGAGTTATAGGGGATTGCAAGCCAAATATGAGTCAATAGTAACAATGTTGCCACACACACAAAAAAATCCGATCATCATTCTGGGCTATATGCATGCGGACAAAGGAGATCCAGTGGATATAGTGTATTTAGATTTTTAGAAAGACTTTGACAAGGTCCCTCACCAAAGGCTCTTAAGTAAAATAAGCAGTCATGGGATAAGAGGGAAGGTTTTCTCATGGATTGGTAACTAGTTAAAAGATAGGAAACAAAGGGTAGAAATAAATGGTCAATTTTCAGAAGGGAGAGAGGAAAATAGTGGTGTCCCCCAGGGATCTGTGCTGGGCCCAGTCCTATTTAACATATTCATAAACAATCTGGAAAAAGGGGTAAAACAGTCAGGTGGCAAAATTTGCAGATGATACAAAACTACTCAAGATAGTTACGTCCCAGGCAGACTGTGAAGAGTTACAAAAGGATCTCACAAAACTGGGTGACTGGGCAACAATGGCAGATGAAATTTAATGTTGATAAATGCAAAGTAATGCAGATTGGAAAACATAATCCTAACTATACATATACAATGATGGGGTCTAAATTAGCTGTTACCACTCAAGAAAGAGGTCTTGGAGTCATTGTGGATAGTTCTCTAAAATCATCCACTCAATGAGCTGAGGCAGTCAAAAAAGCAAACAGAATGTTGGGAATCATCAAGAAAGGGATAGATAATAGGACAGAAAATATCATATTGCCTCCATATAAATCCATGGTATGCCCACACCTTGAATACTGAGTGCAGATATGGTTGCCCTATCCCAAAAAAGATATATTGGAATTGGAAAAGGTTCAGAGAAGGACAACAAAAATGATTAGGGGTATAGAACGGCTTCCATATGAAGAAATAATAATAAGACTGGGACTTTTCAGCTTGGAAAAGAGGCAACTAAGCGGGGATATGATAGAGGTCTATAAAATCATGAGTGGTATAGAGAAAGTAAATAAGGAAGTGTTATTTACTCCTCCTCGTAATACAAGAACAAGGGGCCACCAAATGAAATTAATATGTAGCAAGTTTAAAACAAACACAAGAATTATTTTTTCATGCAACACACTGTCAACCTCTGGAACTCCTTGCCAGAGGGTGTTGTGAAGGCCAATACTATAATGAGGTTCAAAAGGGAACTAGATAGATTCATAGAAGATAGACATGGATGGACCTATTAGCCAGGATGGGCAGGAATGGTGTCCCTAGCCTCTGTTTGCCAGAAGCTGGGATTGGGTGACAGGATCACTTGATGAAACCTGTCTGTTCATTCCCTTTGGGGCACCTGCTATTGGCCACTGTCAGAGGACAGGATACTGGGCTTGATGGACCTTTGGTCTGACCCAGTATGGCCATTCTGATGTTCTTATTAGCAGGAGTGTTGTAAGCAACACACGAGAAGTAATTCTTCTGCTCTGCTCCATGCTGATAAGGCCTCAACTGGAGTACTGTGTCCAGCTGGGCCCTGACTGAGCTTGCTACACCTGTGGTCAGCTACGCCCCCAGTTGCTCTTGCTCTTTATCCCAGCCACAGCCCGCTCCAGAGCTGCTTTTAACCCCTGTTCTATTGGAGTAGGGCAGCTGCCCCACTACATTTGGACATTAGGAAAAACTTCCAACTGTCAGGGACTGGAATAAATTGCCTAGGGAGGTTGCAGAATCTCAGTCATTGGAGATTTTTAAGAGCAGGCTAGACAAACATCTGTCAGGGATGGTCTAGATAATACTTAGTCCTGCCATGAGTGCAGGGGATTGGACTAGAACACCTCTCGAGGTCCCTTCCAGTCCTACGATTCTTGGCAAATCCATAGCATTCGGAGCCATTTCCATAGTTCCAGAACACCTCAAAAACAGCAATGCATTAAACCTCACAAACATATTAATTTCTGGTTTCAAAATCATTGGTTGTATGCACTGTCCTGAAAGAAAGAGGACTATGACCACCTTTACTCAGGGCCGGTGCAAGGATGTTTCGCGCCCTAGACGAAACTTTCACCTTGCGCCCCCCTCCCCCCCCCGTGGCAGCTCCCCCTCTCTGGCCTGAGGCGCCCCCTTTGTGGCAGTTCCCCACCCCCACCCTGAGGCACCCCCCCACCCCAGCTCACCCCTGCTCCGAGCACGAGCACCCCGAGCACGCTGTTGCTGCTTCACTTCTCCTGCCTCCCAGGCTTGCGGCGCCAATCAGCTTAGGCACCGCAAGCTTGGGAGGTGGGAGAAGTGAAGCAGTCACAGCATGCTCGGGGAGGAGACGAGGCAGGGGTGAGCTGCTTCACTTCTCCTGCCTCCCAGGCTTGCAGCGCCAATCAGCTTAGGCGCCGCAAGCCTGGGAGGCAGGAGAAGTGAAGCAGTCACAGCGTGCTCGGGCAGGAGGCGGGGCAGGGGTGAGCTGGGGTGGGGAGTTCCCCTGTGTGCCGCCCCCCCCCACTTATTTGCTTCAGGCGGCCTTCCCCGCGCTCCCCTGCCCCAGCTCCCTCTGCCTAAATGCCGGCGGCGACCGGGGCGGACGAAGATCCGGCCGCTGCGGTCGCTGCCAAAGAAAATGGCGCCCCCCAAATCCCAGTGCCCTAAGCGACCGCCTAGGTTGCCTAAAGGGTTGCAACGGCCCTGCCTTTACTTCAGACACAGTGGGCCTGGATTAGCAGAGAATCACTTTGACTAGAAGAACCATCTCAGTGGTCAGTGATCCTTTCCCTTCTAATGTGGTAGAAATATCCATTTCATCTGATTCATTATCCTCACTTTCATTCCTTTTTTTAGTTTACTGGCCTCAGTTGGATCACCTTTTGTTTCAATGTTTTGGGGGTATTTTAATGTATATTTATTTGCTTAAGAAAAGATCATTGTAAAAGTATCCTAACTCAAAACACATACCTCCTAGGGTATATCCAGTAAAAATGTTGCATATTTACTTGTGCCCATGAGATTATGAGCCTGAACAGCTCATATTAAATGGTTTGTCAAGCTTCATTAGCATTCAGCTTATCCATGTAGAAATTTCTTCTCATGTGAACACTAATTACATAGCTATTGATGGTACTAGATCTTTTTAGATCATTCTCAGACAACTATGAAACATGGGATAGGTAGTGTGCATACTAAGTAATTCTGCTTCCAGAGATGCTCGACTTTACTCTCTACAAAAATCTGTTT
This sequence comes from Mauremys reevesii, assembly GCF_016161935.1. Lineage (NCBI taxonomy): Eukaryota > Metazoa > Chordata > Testudines > Geoemydidae > Mauremys > Mauremys reevesii. The sequence goes on along the minus strand of NC_052633.1, from coordinate 32,086,773 downwards.
AGATGAAGTTATAATTTACTTGAGATATTTGACATGGCATCAAAATCTCTGGCCTTATACATATAGAAGCCATAGATGTCCCACCAGTTGCATAGATGGCACAAGGAGAATCAAAACACAATCTTTCCTGCTGCAAAAATACTGCTTCTCATTGGTAAGCTAATGGCATAACCCCAGTCGGACATCCAGTAGAGGAAACTTGTACCAAATCCAGGCATCTGAGATGATAGTTCAATAAGTCACATATGCACCTGGAGAAGCCGGGTAAGAAATGAAGACTGCACACATTTCTATTTGATTATCTAAATGGGTGGCTACTGCACATCTACCCTCTCAGCACATTTACTGCTACAGATGTTCCTGTTACTGCCTCCCCTACATAATGCTAATCTAAGATGAAGTTTTGCGACCCTTATCTAAGTTTCCCCTTCCTTGCAGATGTCTTGGGGCAGTTATTCAGTTCTTAAGCAGATAAGATGGATGATAGCAATATAAATGAACACTGAACAGAGTGAGTGATTTTGTGGAGCAATAGGGCAAAACAGAAATCTCCTTGTAGACTTGTACATAAGCAACATCTGCCTGCATTTGTCCAAATCTTGCTTTCTTACTAAGCTTTATTAATGCCAAACTCGCATTGATTTCAATTGTCAGTTCGGTTTTACTACTTAAGTCAATGTCAGAAGTAGGACTAAAAGCTAAAGAAGTTGGAATGATATACCTCTGGTACACAGTGGAGTATTGCTAACACAATTACTGTGTTCATGCTGATTATAGGGACTTCTTTAGCAAAAACTAGCGAGAGAGAATAAAACAAAAATGGAATAAAAGAACAGTGGACAAATGAAAATGATACTATACAATTACACATACCACAGTACAAATGGCTGAAAATTATTAACAATCTGCAGATCGTAGGGCATGTATTATTTTTCATTAGAAGACTGTACTTCTTATATGTGGGAGGTAGGTGGATAAATAGCAGATGTAGCAAAACTAATGCGGTCTTTGAAAGAATGATTTTAAAGAAATCTTAAAGAGTTACAGTGAATACTCTGTACACTTTGTACTGTATCATCATGTAATCTACACACTTGTTATACTCCTGTAATATTCTTCTGTTCAAAGACATCCAATGCAGTCTCAAAAAAAAATCATTGTAGGCATTTATCATACTATGGCATTTAATGGCAAATTCCTCTTCATTTCACTCCCATTCACATTAGCAATAATGTTCTCTCCTTCCAACCTACTTGCATCCTGCCACACTGACGCAATTTCACCAAATTAGTGTCTTTCCCCTTTTTGCAGCCTCAGATAAACCATAGCACTTGAAAAACAGCACTTGCTTCTAACTCAAGCTCATCATTCTCAAAATTGACAAAGTCAAATTTAGGAAAATTGAATTGATTCAGCTCCAGGCATCTGCCATGACTGGTCTGACTTGTACCCCAGCATAAGCACAGCAATCATTCTTCAAAGTAATGGAGCATACATATATGTGTTCTCTTTATAAAGGAAATGTCTTTACAGGTTTTAGGTGGGAAGGCTATGACCGATACAGAGGCAGCAGTGAAAGACACAATGAGGATGTGGAAGCTGCAGCATGTACATGATCCTGGAGGCGGTACCTGGAAAGAGTTTTGTCTGCATGAAGTGCCGCCTGATAGAGCTGATGGAAGAAAAGATCCGAGGACTGGAGATGCAGGTGGAAACTCTGGTCGAGTTTAGAAGGGGGTTTGAGCAGATGATGGAGCAAAGACATGAGGAGGCTGAAGGGATAATCTCAGACTTGCAGATGGAAGCAGGACCAAAGAATTCTGAGGGGAGATTGCTGGGTGAGGAAAGTGGACGGTGGAAGCATGTGACTAAGAGAACCAGGCAGAGGAAAAGACGGCCCAGTGAAGGAGAAATAGAGCTCAAGAACAGGTTTGCAGAGTTGGAAAATGAAGAAGGGGCACAGCAGGTGGTCGCTGAAGGTGAGAGGGCAAGGAAAAAGAGAAAAGCAGCTAGCCCTACAGGAAGAGGGGAAGAGTCAATAGAGACAACACCAAATATGAGCCCCAGGAGGATATGGGATGGGTTGCGGAGGATTGCAAGGGCGAATAGGAATCAAGAGGACTTGCAGCCAGTGGGAGCAGGGGATAGACCGGAGAATCACACTGTCACTAGGAAAAGGCAGATCTACGTGATTGGGGACTCCTTACTGAGAAGAATAGACAGGTCTGTAACTAGAGCTGATCCGAAGAACAGAAGGGTGTGCTGTCTGCCAGGTGCTAAGATACAGGATGTGGACCTGAGGCTGAAAAGGATCCTAACAGGAGCGGGAAAGAATCCGTTGATTGTCCTTCATATGGGAACGAATGATACGGCTAGATTCTCGCTGGAACGTATCAAGGGAGACTATGCCAGGCTGGGGAAGACGCTTAAGGAAATCGAGGGTCAGGTGATCTTCAGTGGGATTCTGCCTGTTCCTAGAGAAGGACAACAAAGGTGTGACAAGATTATGGCGATCAACAGATGGCTCAGGCAGTGGTGCTATAAGGAGGGCTTTGGGATGTATGGCCACTGGGAAGCATTAATGGACAGAGGACTGTTCTCTTGGGATGGACTTCACCTGAGTAAGGAGGGAAATAGACTTCTAGGATGGAGGCTCGCCCAACTGATTAAGAGAGCTTTAAACTATGAATTTGAGGGAGATGGTTGGGAGATGTCCAGGTAATCTCCATGCCGGAATTTAACACTGAGAGGGAAGAAAACAAAGTAAGAAAAGATACAGCCGTGGGCAGAAGAATGGACATAAGGAGGAAGGGTAGTGTACATACCAGTCTAATAGGTGATACTGGTGGTAGAATGTCTGTGCCTAATCGGATAAAGAATATCAGTAAAGCCAAATGGCAAAAATTAAGATGTCTGTACACTAATGTGAGGAGCCTAGGTAACAAAATGGAGGAACTAGAGCTACTGGTGCAGGAAGTGAAACCGGATATTACAGGGATAACAGAAACATGGTGGAATAGTAGTCATGACTGGAGTACAGGTATTGAAGACTATGTGCTGTTTAGGAAAGACAGAAATAAAGGCAAAGGTGGTGGAGTAGCATTGTATATCAATGATGAGGTTAACTGTAAAGAAATAAGAAGTGATGGAATGGATAAGACAGAGTCTGTCTGGGGAAAAATCACATTGGGAAAGAAAGCTACTAGAGCCTCCCCTGAGATAGTGCTTGGGGTGTGCTACAGACCGCCGGGATCTGATTTGGATATGGTTAGAGACCTCTTTAATGTTTTTAATGAAGTAAACACTAATGGGAATTGTGTGACCATGGGAGACTTTAACTTCCCAGATATAGAGTGGAGGACAAGTGCTAGTAATAATAATAGGGCTCAGATTTTTCTGGATGTGATAGCTGATGGATTTCTTCACCAAGTAGTTGAAGAACCAACAAGGGGGGATGCCATTTTAGATTTGGTTTTGGTGAGTAGTGAGGACCTCATAGAAGAAATCGTTGTAGGGGACAACCTTGGTTCGAGTGATCATGCGCTAATTCAGTTCAAACTAGATGGAAGGATAAACAAAAATAGATCTGGGACTAGGGTTTTTTATTTCAAAAGGGCTAACTTTAAAGAATTAAGGAAATTAGTTAGGGAAGTGGATTGGACTGAAGAACTTGTGGATCTAAAGGCAGAGGAGGCCTGGAATTATTTCAAGTCAAAGTTGCAGAACCTATCAGAAGCCTGCATCCCAAGAAAGGGGGAAAAAATCATAGGCAGGAGTTGTAGACCAAGCTGGATGAGCAAGCATCTCACAGAGGTGATTAAGAAAAAGCAGAAAGCCTACAAGGAGTGGAAGATGGGTGGGATTAGCAAGGAAAGCTACCTTATTGAGGTCAGAACATGTAGGGATGAAATGAGAAAGGCTAAAAGCATGTAGAGTTGGACCTTGCAAAGGGAATTAAAACCAATAGTAAAAGGTTCTATAGCCATATAAATAAGAAGAAAACAAAGAAAGAAGAAGTGGGACCGCTAAACACTGAGGATGGAATGGAGGTTAAAGATAATCTAGGCATGGCCCAATATCTAAATAAATACTTTGCCTCAGTCTTTAATAAGGCTAATGAGGAGCTTAGGGATAATGGAAGGATGACAAATGGGAATGAGGATATGAAGGTAGATATTACCACATCCGAGGTAGACGCCAAACTCGAACAGCTTAATGGGACAAAATCAGAGGGCCCAGATAATCTTCATCCAAGAATATTAAAGGAACTGGCACATGAAATTGCAAGCCCATTAGCAAGAATTTTTAATGAATCGGTAAACTCAGGGGTTGTACCGTACGACTGGAGAATTGCTAGCATAGTTCCTATTTTTAAGAAAGTGAAAAAACGTGATCCAAGTAACTATAGGCCTGTTAGTTTGACATCTGTAGTATGTAAGGTCTTGGAAAAAATTTTGAAGGAGAAAGTAGTTAAGGACATTGAAGTCAATGGTAATTGGGACAAAATAGAACATGGTTTCACAAAAGGTAGATCGTGCCAAACCAACCTGATCTCCTTCTTTGAGAAGGTAACAGATTTTTTAGACAAAGGAAATGCAGTGGATCTAATTTACCTCGATTTCAGTAAGGCATTTGACATGGTTCCACGTGGGGAATTATTAGTTAAATTGGAAAAGATGGGGATCAATATGAAAATTGAAAGGTGGATAAGGAACTGGTTAAAGAGGAGACTACAACGGGTCATACTGAAAGGTGAACTGTCAGGCTGGAAGGAGGTTACTAGTGGAGTTCCTCAGGGATCAGTTTTGGGACCAATCTTATTTAACCTTTTTATTACTGATCTTGGCACAAAAAGCGGGAATGTGCTAATAAAGTTTGCGGATGACACAAAGCTGGGAGGTATTGCTAACACAGAGAAGGACCAGGATATCATACAGGAAGATCTGGATGATACTGGAAACTGGAGTAATAATAATAGGATGAAATTTAATAGTGAAAAGTGCAAGGTCATGCATTTAGGGATTAATAACAAGAATTTTAGTTATAAATTGGGGACGCATCAGTTGGAAGTAACGGAGCAGGAGAAGGACCTCGGAGTATTGGTTGATCACAGGATGACTGTGAGCCGCCAAGGTGATATGGCCATTAAAAAAGCTAATGCAGTTTTAGGATGCATCAGGCGAGGTATTTCCAGCAAAGATAAGGAGGTGTTAGTACCGTTATATAAGGCACTGGTGAGACCTCATCTGGAATACTGTGTGCAGTTCTGGTCTCCCATGTTTAAGAAGGATGAATTCAAACTGGAACAGGTTCAGAGATGGGCTACGAGGATGATCCGAGGAATGGAAAACCTGTCTTATGAAAGGAGACTCAAAGAGCTTGGCTTGTTTAGCCTAACCAAAAGAAGGTTGAGGGGGGATATGATTGCTCTTTATAAATATACCAGAGGGATTAATATTAGGGAGGGAGAGGAATTATTTAAGCTTAGTACCAATGTGGACACAAGAACAAATGGATATAAACTGGACACTAGGAAGTTTAGACTTGAAATCAGACGAAGGTTTCTAACCATTAGAGGAGTGAAGTTCTGGAACAGCCTTCCAAGGGGAGTAGTGGGGGCAAAAGACATATCTGGCTTCAAGACTAAGCTTGATAAGTTTATGGAGGGAATGGTATGATGGGATAGACTAATTTTGGCAATTAATTTGGCAATTGATCTTTGATTATCAGCAGGTAAGTATGCCCAGTGGTCTGTGATGGGATGTTAGATGGGTTAGGATCCGAGTTGCTACAGAGAATTCTTTCCTGGGTGATGGCTGGTGAGTCTTGCCCACATGCTCAGGGTTTAACTGATCGCCATATTTGGGGTCGGGAAGGAATTTTCCTCCAGGGCAGATTGGCAGAGGCCCTGGAGGTTTTTCGCCTTCCTCTGCAGCATGGGGCATGGGTCACTTGCTGGAGGATTCTCTGCAGCTTGAGGTCTTCAAACCGCAACTTGGGGATTTCAATAACTCAGACATAGGTTAGGGGTTTGTTATAGAAGTGGATGGGTGAGATTCTGTGGCCTGCATTGTGCAGGAGGTCAGACTAGATGATCATAATGGTCCCTTCTGACCTTAAAGTCTATGAGTCTATGAGTCTTCTCCCCAAGGGGAGCAACTAGCCCTTTCTTTGTATAGTGTTACCATACTGTAACTTATACAGTGTTTATAACCTGATTCTAAGACCTGGCATGAGAAAAGAATAAATTCTGTCTGCAGCTTTCAGATAAGTCATATCAGGACACACAATAGGATAAGAGTAAACTAAGTGCTTTGGTGAGCAAATCTTTCCAATCAGCAATTGGCCTGAGTTAACTTGTTTGTTGGCTCTTTGAAAAGCATGAGTTGTTGAAGGGGGCACGAGGGCAGGGAAGTGTCAAAGACAAAACCTGGTAACTGTAGATGAGAAAGAGTTAGAATTAGTCCTCTAGGGAAGGAGAAGAGAGTTTAAATGTATTGGCTAAGCTGTATTTCAGGAATCAAAATGCTATCATCCTGTGACACTTCCCAAAAGGAACCCAGGCTTGAGACATACCTCGCTACCACCAGCCTTTAGCATGAAGAAGCCTTGTCTGTCTCTGCCATGGATCAGCTCCCCAACCCCACCAGGCACAGGCAACACAAGCACTCTCCTTTCAGCCTATGTAGATTGTGCTGTCTCTCTGCAGGTAAGTGATAGGCATGCTCCAACCCCCAAATCCTCTGAGCATCCCCCTGGAGTGTCCAGCCCTGGTCCACTGGACACTCAGATTCCCTACTCCCAAAGGAAAATCTCCCACCTCATCTTATCAATTACACCTTTGACCAGAGTGCCACACAGCACTTAGATATATTTATAGTAAAAAACAAACAAAAGTTTATTTAACAAAGAACAGAGAGAGCAAGTATAAATACTGGAAACCAAATCATACCATGCGTTCTAGAACCTAGACTTATTTAACTAACGCTCACCCCAAAATCCTTCCCGCATTTTTCAGCCAGGCTGGCTGTGATCCTTTTTCCATTAGGCAAGCCGCAAAGACAGCTTGTCTCCTCAGCAAAGGATGCAGGAGGGTACCTTTGCCCTCAAGATGTACTCCAACAAACCATTGTCACTATTCCTAAACAGAATCCCCTCCTGTTGGTCTATCTGTTCCTGTAAGTTTCCTCTCTTGAAGATTTCACAAGCTCTTAGTTAGCATTTTGGCTCTGTATACAAATAGACCTATATTGTAAACCACCTGGACAGGGAGAGAAGCATCTCTTTCCCTCTGCTGGGAAGGAACCAGTCTGAGGTATAACATTGCCTGGTTAGCTGCCTTAACTCCAAGACTTTGGGAACATAATCTCCAGTATAGATCATAACTCCTTAAATATTACCCATACATACATTTCAAAAGGATTATGATGACCAGTGGGCTACTGGCTCTCAGAGACTTCACATGTCACCATTTGGTGAACTATTATGTATATACCTGACTCAGGGGAGCCCTGTAAAACTTTATGCATTCCCTTGATCCCAGTTGGCAAAGGGCACAGAGGTCCTTGGCTCACATATCCCCAAGCCAAAGAACTGTCGTGATTGGGCCTATATGCTAAGGATGTTGATTACTTGCATATCCACATAAACATTACATATTACAAGAAATTTTGTTTCACTATTTCATAACAAAGAAACAAAAAATGCTTCTGTGAAAAATGATTGTGACAGATGAAAATCAGTCTGTCAAATTATGTGTTATATAAAATAGAAATAGTGCTAAAAGGGAATTATGGCAGACAGTGAGGTTTTTCTTTCAACTCCATGCAAGACAATTTCCAGGTCAAAACATGGTTATGTTCAACCTTAAAAGGCTGACAGTTTTGGGGCAAGTAGCGCTTATTGTGGCCAATAAGCAAAGATGGAACAGGGATGGGCGCTGAAAACAATCCTATACCGTATCTACATTGGAAATTTACCGATTCCAGTGATTGATAGCCAGTCACTGATACAAGTTGTACTGGTGCAACCTTAAGTGTAGACTCCAAAAACTACAAGTTGTAAAAGTGGAGCTTACCCTTACTTGAAACCAGGATAAGATCAACTAGTGCAAATCATAGCTTTCCTTGTCTATACATGGAGTCTTTCACCAGGGCTGTCACATCAGTGGCTACCATCAATTGTGGCATCAGGGCAAAAACCCAGTGCACAGAAGGCCACAGGAGGCTCCCTTTCACATTAACAAGTGGGTGTAAGTAGGTCTAAGGAAGCTAGTTGAGAGTAAGGAAATCTTATTTACACAACAACTCTGAATTTAACCCAATTTCTGTCAAATCACAACTGAGCCAATGTGGCAAATTGGAGATTAGGATTAGGAAGATTGTGGGGGTGAATCATTGGAGGATCCTGAACACAAGGAGTGTGATTTTGTTATTTATAAGTGACATCTCCCTTACTGAACACTAAGTCAAGCATAAAAGCATTTGGGGCACTATCCTGAAAGGAATGACCACAAGATCAAGCCAAATATCTGCATAGTCATTAATTCAGATGTACTGAAAATGTCAAAGTTTTACGTGTAGGTAGGATTACAGATGGCTGACTCAGTAATGCACCTTGGACTCTAAAAAGCACACAAAGATGCTCAAATCAAAGAGTCATGTTGTTCTTTTAATTTTAAAGGCGATGCACAGTATAAATAGTGTACCATTAATGAAATTGAATGCTTGCTTTTGAGACCAAAATAGTAGCTGTGCAGTCAGTGCTATAACATATTGAAAATGTGATTCATTCCATAGTATTGCTTTCACAGGTATTACACAGATTAATTTTACACTAATATCTCCACTCAGAATATAAAGTACAGAAACTAAAAGGTCTGCAGTTTGCCTATTTTAATTACATTGCCTTTTTGGCATCACATTTCCAAACTGGAACCAATCCTGAATCTCTCTCTCTCCAGAGCACTACTGTGGCTGAAGATTTATCAGAAAGATTATTGCATCTGATATTCTTTAATTTCAAACCATTTGCACATAATTACAATAGGGATTTTTTTTAAGTCATCATGGTTATCATAGGAACAATTTAGTTTCTTTATTTCTTCAATGGTCACATTTTTCACATACTTGTACATGTCCAACACTAGTATGTTAATTTATCATGCAGAAAAGGTTAAGCTGAAATATATCCATCTACCATTATAGGCAGGTGGTGGGGGGAGATGGAACTTATACCTGTCAACACGAACTTCAATGTGGAAAAAATACTGTTTACTTTAAAATGTGAATCCTATGACTTTTTGCCTTTTTTGGAGATATGTGGATTGTTTAAAAGACAAGAACACTTCAGATCCCACATTTCCCCTACAAAATTTAAATGCATGTCTGATTTCTGGAAGTTTTACCAAACACCCCCCCCACACACACACACACAAAAGAATCATGCAGAAGTATTTTATTCTTTATTCTTATTCTTTTTACTACTTTTGAATGGTAACATTACCTTCCCTTCCAGTACTTTGATACAAAGTGAATTTCATAGCATGCATAAAGTAAAAATGATCTTTTATCACTACACAACTTGTACTGCATAAACCAGAATGAATAAGTATTCACTAATCTTGTAATTGAAGTAGGTTCCCATTGTGCAAATAAAAATCTTGTATCAAATGTCACAAAACTTGTGATTATACTACTCCCAAGTGCAGATGCTAGATAGCAAGTGAAATGAAATTTCAGAGGTATTCAACTGTGCATAAGGGTTTAATTAAATCTTTCCAATGCATGACATTATAGATATTCATAATAGTGCATTTTAAACCCAGAATTTATTATTTTTCCATTTTGCCTTTATATGGAGGTTTAGTTACATTATACTATTAGACATGAAAACCAGAAGCACAGTTAATAGTATAAATAATCTTACATTTATATAACATCCGCCCTTTGAAAGAAGTCCAAATCACATGCACACACACACACATATTGTACCTTTACAGAGCAAACACTCAAAAAGATATCACTGTGATGCAACTACCTTTGTAGTGGAACATGACAGCTCTCAAGTATCACGCAGTGTTCCTTTGTAGCCTTTTAAGACAGGAAATCAAGATTTCCTCATCCATTTGAAACTGCAGGGAGATTTTAGGTAGGCAGAATACAAATACCCAAATTGCCATGGAACCTAGATTGACCACAAGTTATAAGAACAACCTCGTGCATCAGAGTGTATCTTCAACAGCATAATTCCTCGTAACACCACATTTATTTTCACTCTGACAGTTAAAGTTGGCTGGTGTTCAAAACAATTGGAGGGACTAAAACACTCTCTGGCTCCTTCGTATTCTCCCCACAGTACAGAACCTCACCTGTTTTCTTTCTCTCTCAGTGAAGAAAGCCCCTTCTTCTGCCTTCGCCCTTCAGCCACTGCGCACACACCCTCCCTGCTGCTTTCCTTTCTTTATCCATCCAGACTCAAGGAACAAATAATCCATCACTTCCCTCCTCACCTGATACAACACACTCAATATTAATGGCAAATTTTTCAAATAAAACTTTGCTTGTGCAAATGAGATTAATACAGTTGCACTAATAAAGACATGTAGTTTCTTTAGAAATCAAAGAGCTGATGTAACTTTCCCTTATTCAGCCTTGGTTTGACTGATTTGTAGTATTCCTCAGTACAAGGTACGGACCACTGCTCCTAACCTCATGCCCAGTCTACCTTTTTGGATGATAAAATGAAAGCTGATAATAGCTAAGTAATGTAGCATTTCTTTTATCCCAATCATTCCGCTTGGATCATAAGAACATAGTCTACAGAACATTTTGCATGCCATATACACTAATGGAAAGTGATGACTCCAATGCCAGTTGCCTCCTTCACCCCTTAAGTTACACTGCTCTACTTTGTAAACAAAGGACTTCCATAAGAGAGACAGCAATGCTTTTTTCTATTAAATTAAATGGCAAATCATTAAAACTTATAAATCTAGATAAGTGCAATGGCCTCATATCCCAGATAGTAAAACAAAAAATATTTCTCTGAGGAGTTGACCTAATGAGGTGATAATAGCTTGTCATTTACTATTACAGTACATTTTATGGTTGTAAAAAAAATCTTAAATATGCTTCTGTCACTCGTCTGCTGAATACTCAAACATGTATCCTAGTCAATTTAAGCACTTTGCTGCTGTTCACCACAGCTGTCACTCAGCTCTTAGAGAATGCAGACACTGGAATTCTAACACTTCAGTAGAACTATACATATGGGGAAAAAGCCCAGTATTGACCTTTTTTGGGGGGGGGGCGTGCGCATGGCTAATGTGATGTGCAAATATGTTTTAAGGTCATGATGTATTTCCATTTTGTGGTGCATTTACAGTTGTACTGATAATGGATTTTTTGGCTCACTGGCTGTACTGAACATTTGAGGGGGTAGGATGTTGTGTTGAGCCAAAAATAAAAATTTGAAAACATTTTAGGAGAACCAAAAAAGTTGGGGAAAAAAATTACTTTCCAGTCACACTAAACCAGGGGCGGCTCCAGGCCCCAGCATGCCAAGCGCGTGCTTGGGGTGGCATGCTGCGGGGGGCGCTCTGCTGGTCACCGGGAGGGCGGCAGGCGGCTCCGGTGGGTCCACTGGTCCCGCGGCTCCGGTGGACCTCCCGCAGGCAAAATGTCTAGAGCCGCCCCTGCTCTAAACATTTCATTCAACCCAAAACTAAATATTTTGCTTAGTTTGAGCTTTAACTTTTAAAAAAAAAAATTAAAAATGAAGTAAATTTCAAAACAGTCATTTTGAATAAAAAAACCAAAATATTTCATTTCAAAAATACTAAAAGAAAACTATTTTTCTGGAATTTTTTTTAAAAACCACATTAATTTGGCACATTTGACACAAATTTGAAAAGTGTTTGGTTGACATGGATCTGCAGTTTTCAGTGGAGTAAAAAAAGTTTTGGTAGAAAAATTTTCACCCATGCATTGGCATACCTGATGCAACCAAAATGATGTTTGCTGGCAACATTACTACACTGTGTCAAAATGCTACTCTGTCATGACACAAAATGCTAACAGTGATTACGGGATACAGGATCTCCTTGTAAAAATCAGGATATCATAGAAAGTGCAGGGTATGTGTCAGCCTGTGGCTTTCAACCTACTTAAGTACCTAGTACTTCAGATTCTGACACCTTTATTCACCTTCAGTAGTCCCATATATTTCAATGGGACTTACTTTAGGACTATCAGAATTTGACCCATAATGGTTTTCATTCATGCAGCACTTTACCTGTAATATTTATGAATATAAACTCCATTTTAAAGATGAACAGAAATGAAGCAGAGAAATTACTTGGCTCAAGTCAAACAATAAGACAGAAATGTATATTCTGGTTCCTAGAGTTAGGCACCGATAGAGTTTGCATTTCTCTCATCTCAACGCTGCTGGATAATGTGAGCCACCTCTTAGATCTCTATAGAAAGTGCTTTCTGTATAAATGCACCTGCCTTAATCTCATTCGCAAGAGAGGTGTTTGGAAGATATACCACTAAAATACATACCATTAACTGAGAAATCAAAGCTACTGTATCCTGGGTCTCAGTGGAAGGGGGTGGCAAATTTAACTATGCTACAAGTGTCATTGTATTTGTCCTTTCTAAACAAATGCATAATACATTTAATCAAGTACTTATAGATCATGATACTAATCAGTATTATAGAATATTAATTATAAATACAAGACTTCAATTTCCTTTGCAATATAATTGATAAATTTGTAGTCTGACAGAAGTATATGAGGAAGAAACCACAGCATTAACTGTCAAAGATAATTACTGGTACTTGATATTTCTCCTAACCATCTTGGGACATGCAACATTTCCAACAATTATTTCAAGGTCAGAATAAAAAACATGACCTTTTATTAGGGAACTATTGATTCAGCAATTAGATGAAGATGTGCAATTTTGTAAAGTTTTTCCTTAATACTGTATAAATTAACATAAGTTTAATAATGCTCCAGAAAATGAATGGCTGCATAGTATGGAACTGTCTAATGAGGGTGTGGGAAGTTCAGATAGATTTTAGGATGAATAACATTGGCAGATGTACTACAAACCCTACTGCAAGAACTATCTATCAGCACTAAAGGGATATGAGATACGATAGCCCAGTTAGGAAGTATGTTAAGGTTTAATCTCTTTATACTTGGTCAGCATAAGAAAAAAAGGCCTGATAATCCAATTATTATTCATTGGCAGCAGATTTTGAATTTATTTGTTTTAGGAACAGGGGCCAAGATTTTCAGAAACTAGTGATTCTGGGTCACCATTTTAGGATGCATAACTTGAGAGACCTTAAAAGGGATGTGCTTTCAGAAAATTCAGTACTTTCTGCAAATCTAAGGTGGAATCCAGCCCCCATTAAAATAAATGGCAAAACTCCAGCTGACTTCGGTGGGACCAGGATTTCACTCTAGGTTCCTTGAAGAGGTCTCAAGTTGGGCACCCAAAAACTGAGATATCCAAAAATTATTAGTCACTTTTGAAAATCTTGGCTATATAGATTTCCATATAGAATCAGACTGCTGTTTCAGATTGTCCTGTTTGATGCCTCTCCAGTAGTCAGTGCCTGATGCTTCAGAAGAAGTTAAAACTGCCATAGAGCATATGCAGCTAGGTTTTCTTTATGGAACTGATCCCAAGAAATCATGAAGCAGTGGGAGCTGTGGGTGTTCGTGACCTCTCAGGATCAGGCCCTATGTTTTCTTCTTGAATCTAAGAGACAGATGGTTATAAAAGAAACGAAACACCGTCAAGTTTTCAAGAGACATAAGGAAACTTACAAGTGGAATGTGGGCCAGAAAAGTACTTTCCACTTCATAGACAATTTTCTTAACACAGTTCTTACTTGCAAAATTGCCAGTGACACTGCTGCTCTAAATCAAACGCAGCAAAGGCACCTGGGTGAAGCATTCTATCTGCAAATAAATTCATATGATCGCTTTCTCATTACATTTAGTCCTTAAGAGTTTCACCACTGTATTATGAGTGGAATCATTGTTCACTCTGGCCTATGGTCTCTATAATTGCACTTCCCTATAAAAAAAGGAAATCAGTTTCATTTGGTTTTCTGGCTCTACTATCATCACTCCTGATTTATATCAGCTTATTCTTTCTGGAGATTTAACATCCAAATTAGTAGCAGAGTGGGTTTGCTTTTCTCTTCTTAGCTAGGCAAATGCAATTTATTCTTAAAACATTCAAATACCTATGATGTTTTAATTGAAGTTTTCTTCGCATGCTGCTTAATTATATTGAATTTTATTACCCCAAATTCACTTCAACAGTAGTAAAGCTACACGTATCAAACTTTATATTAAATAGCAAAGCCACAATAGTAACCTAAAAACCCATTTAATGTCATTTTAAAAACTAATGAAACAGAAGTGACATTAAATAACTTTAATTAAACAATGTAGATGTATAGCTGAATAAAATAATCAATATTATTAATCTGAAATGGATACTTGGCTACAAATGTACATTAAGGACACCAAAGTCACCAGTTAAACTAGACATATATGATTTCATCACAGCTTTGTCCAGCTACAATGATATCACTGTTTATATTTTGTTTGAATCAGCTTGAATAGGATATTGTGGTCACAAAACACTAGAGCAGCTCTGACAATCCATCCAACAGACAGCAGTGGTACTATGTACTAACTAGTATGCTACCTCCACCCCTAATTGAGGCAGAGCTCATTCAGAGGAATTTAAATCCAGCAACTGAGTTCCAAATGTAACAAACTCAAGCCTGTGTAGACTTCATGGTTGCCATATTATTTGGCTGTATAGAATAGACCCTGGACCTTCCATTTCCAAAACACAGACCTCTGCCTAGGGCCGGCTCTGGCTTTTTTGCCACCCCAAGAAAAAAAAAAAAACACAACTGCGGGGCGGCCGGAGCCACGGTGCAAACTTTCAGCTAGCAGGACTCCCTGCGTTGCAGACGTGCCCTGGCTAGTGGGGAGGGGGGCAGGGAGTGGGTGGGAGAGAGAGAAGGGAGATGGCCAGGGCTTCCTTCAGCCAGGATGCTCTCCCCTCAGCCCCTCCCGGCACATCGCCTGCTAGGAGGGCTCCGCGCCGCTCCGGTCGGCAGGGAGGGAAGGACGCAGGATGACGGACTTACTGCGGACCTGGCACCGGCTGGGGCAGACGGAGCACGCAGCCGGCTCCCAGCAGGGCGCTCCCCTCCTCCACCCCCTACAGGGTGGCCACAGTGGCGAACAAGAAAAAAAAAGGGCGGCCATGCCGCCGTAGGATTGGACGGAATGCTGCCCCTTAGAATCTGCCACCCCAAGCACAAGCTTGCTTGGCTGGTGCCTGGAGCCAGCCCTGCCTCTGCCACTACAGCTAGAAGCAATTTTCCATCAGCTTATCATTTGTGCAGGCCAAGGGATGCTCAGAAATGACCTCGTAGCACCAGCAGAGGAACTGAAGCCAGCAGAGGAAGTGACCCAGGGAAGGGGCATAGTGGCACCTGCCTCCCTAGTCTGTATACTTTGAATTATCTCATTGAGCCCTGGGTTGGAACCTGGTGGAGAAGGGACGACCCAGGTTCCCCTACCCTGGGCTATTGGCTCTTGCCGGTGGGAGACGCTGCTGGGAGTGGACATTGACTCTGGTCATTGGGTGACACTGCCAGGAGCAGCCACTGACTCTTGCTGTTGGGTGACAGCCCAGAGTACTTCCGGACTGGGACCCAAGACATGCCCCCAACAGATGCACACAGAATCATAGGACTGGAGGGGACCTCGAGAGGTCATCTAGTCTGGTACTCTGCACTTATGGCAGGACTAAGTATTATCTAGACGATCCCTGACAGGTGTTTGTCTAACCTGCTCTTAAAAATCCCCAATGATGGAGATTCCACAACTTCCCTAAGCAATTTATTCCAGTGCTTAACCACCCTGACAGGAATTTTTTCCTAATGTTCAACCTAAACTATCCTTGCTGCAATTTACATTGCTTTTTGTCCTATCCTCAAAGGTTAAGGAGAATAATTTTTCTGCCTCCTCCTTGTAACAATCTTTTATGGACTTGAAAACTGTTATGTCTCCTATCCATCTTCTCTTCTCTAATCTAAACAAACCCAATTTTTTCAAACTTCTCTCATAGGTCATGTTTTCTAGACCTTTAATCATTTTTGTTGCTCTTCTTTTGACTTTCTCCAATTTGTCCACATCTTTCCTGAAATGTGACGCCTAGAACTGGAGACAATACTCCAGTTGAGGCCTAATCAGCGCAGAGTATAGCGGAAGAATTATGGTACTTCTCATGTCTTGCTTACAACATTTCTGCTAATACAATGATCCCAGAAGGATGTTTGATTTCTTTACAACAGTGTTACATTGTTGAGTCATATTTAGCTTGTAGTCCACTATGACCCCCAGATCTCTTTCCTTTCTGTTTCATGCACACATTAGTCAGGGCATTTACAATAGGTTTAGGCAAATATCAGGCAACACAAATATTCCATGTGCTGTATTAGAAACTGTTCTTTTAAAATACATAAATGGACTACAAATTCATACAGTGCAAAGTTTATAGAATAGGCTGTGTGAACACACATGCAAGTATTTATACATTACTGATAAATTTAAAATCTTATACTCACTTCTGCAAGTTTTCTAACAATTGCTTTTAGCCTAAAATATTTAAGACTTTTTTTTTAGTTTAAATATGTTTTTTAAAATTCAGTCTCTAATATCTTATTCCTGCAGTTTCAAGAGGTTTAATTCATTCATCATAGCTAATTTATTTCCTTTCACACATTTCTCTACCTAAACAAAAAATACTAGTGTGGCTGGCATTTCTTTTGCAAAGGCATTGATTCAGTCCAAGGCTATAATTCACTCATCTTTGTTATGTCAAATGGAAGTCAGCAGTTATGCTGTGCAGGGTGTTAATGGTGGGCTTGTCAGTCATTCAAACTATCAAAGAACTTGTTTCTGAAAGTGCCTTTTCTGAAGGAGTGCAACTAAACAACATTGTTCCCTACCATGCAGATGTACAACACCAAATTCTTAAAACACAACCAGGAGAGGCTTTCCACTTGAAATAGCAAGAAAACTGAAAGCCATTGTGATTACAACAGCCAGGGCTGATAGGTTTCAAAAAATGGTAATGATGAGGGGCACTTTCACTCAAAACGGTTCAGCCATTCCTGTGGACAAGACTAGGGAAGACACATTGTTTTCCCCTGTTAAAAAATTCTTGACACTTTTTCTTTGAAGTGCTCAACCATTCCCCTGGCTTTGGAGTGGGGACTTGAAAGTTGGTAAGGACCTGTGTGTCACTGCCTCTTGCTGTCCCAAATGGCTAAGTTACAAGCCTTTGTAAAATTGCAGTTCACACATGCTCAAGAGACAGAACTTTGCTTTTATAGAAACTAAAATCTCAGATTCCATCTTTATTGAACATGCTTTTGCCTCTCAAATCCTAATGCTGAACAGACTGAGCATGCACTATCCCCACAGATCAACGGAGCCTGCTTCATCTGATCACAGCTCCTAGTACTGACCAGGCTGTGCACGTGCCATCCTCACAGAGACTGAGCATGCTCCAATCCCAGAATGCGGGGCGGGGGGGGGGGGGCGGTGAGATCAGAAAGACTCTCTCTGCAATTGCTACTTTCCTGCAGTTTTGGAGCCAAACCACCGGAACTGAGAGCTGGGAGCCTGTCTCTCCTGTGCTCTCAATGATGCCCACTGCTGGTACCCAAGCAGCATGGAGGAGGAAGCCATCTGATTTGAATGCAGAAGGAACAAAAGCCAGTACAGGGGGGAGGGAAAGGTACAAACTAGGACAAGGAGTATGGTGAAACTGGGACTGGAGGAGGGACAATAAACTGTGAGCAGAAATAGAAGGGGTGGAGACTGGGACTTACTGGCCAAGGAGACTGGGAGCTGTTGAGGAAAAGGGGTGAACTGGGACTGGTAAGGCAGTGAAGGAAATGTCTGAGGACTGCAAGTCTGTTGACTTGTGGGGAGCAGGAACACTTCAATCAAATGTGGACCTGGGGGAGGGAGGGAACTGGGACGAACTGGAAAAGGAGACTGGGACTCGGAATCAGTGTGGGAGGAACAGGAACAGGCGGCGAGGAGAGAGAGATCTAATAAGGAGCTGTGGTGTGGAAGAAGAAGTTGGTTACTCACCTTGTGCAGTAACTGGAGTTAGACATGTGTGTGTGTCCTATGGGTGCTCCACTTCAGGCGTACTCACACCCCTTGTACCTTTAACTGGAGATTTTTAGTAGTAGTGCCGGTTAGCCCTTGCATACACCCTACACTTTCTCATTCCCTATTGAGGCTATATAGGATCATGCGGGTGAACTACCCTCAGTTTCTCCTCTACCATGAAGTCTCCAGAGGAAAACTGAAGCAGAGGGGAAGGAGGGTGGTAGTGGATCACCCACCGGGAAACACATCTCAAAGTACTCCAGTTACTGCACAAGGTGAAGAACCTTTCCTTCTTCTCCAAGTAGTGTCCCTATAAGTCCTCCACTTCAGATGGTTATCAAGTCATAGGTGCCAAGTTTCTAATCTGCCAGGGGATGCTCTCCCCCACTTCCACCCAGACCCCTCCCCCACTTGACCCCTTCCTCCAATGCCCCGCCCCTGTCTGGCTTCTTCCCACCCCCACTCCGCCCTGCACTGCACCCTTGGGTCTCCCCCACAGCGCCTCCTGATGCCACAAAAACAGTGGGAAGTGTTTTGCAGTGGGAAGCACTGATCGGCGGGGCCCATCAGGGGCAGGAGGCAATGGGGGGGAGGGAGATCCATTGATGGGGGGGCTGCCAGTGGGTGCTTAGCACCCACCTTTTTCCTGGGGGTGCTCCAGCCCCAGAGCACCCACAGAGTCAGCACCTGTGTACTGAGTAGTACCCCCAGCTGCAGGGGCATGCTTTGGAGCCCAGTCCAAGACTGAAGACAACACTGCATTTCCAATGGCAGCATCTGATCTAGAAGGCTGGAACACTGCATAATGGTTTGAGAAGGTAGACCAAATGGCAGCTTTGCAAGTGTCCAAAATATGGACATTCTTGAGTAAGGCCATATAAGTAGATAGAGAGCATGTGGAAAGGACCAATACCCTTGAAGGCGGCTATCTATATATCTGAAGATTTATAGCACAATATGACAGTCTGAGATCTAACTGGAGAGTCTCTGGGTGGAAGCACAGCACCTTTGGATCCATTTCCAATAGCCATGAACAGTCTGAGTTATTTCCTAAATGACTTAGTTCTGTCTAAATAAAAAGGTTAATGTCATCTTTACATCCGAAGTGTGCCAAACTGCAACAGTATGTAGCAGAGGAAACTCCCCGACCCCAAGGGGGAAAGGGATTGCGAGAAAGTAAATAAAATAACTATAGTAGAGACAATAAACTAAAGCAGAGAAACGAAGCTAAGAGACTTCAAAAGTCAGGCATGCTAATGCTCTGTCTCAGGCCAAGGCAGTTGAGAAGGAACAGAGGGCACTTAGCCTGCACAGCCCTATATAGCCTTGAGTGGGGCACAGGGAGTGTAGGGCACATGTGGCAAATGAACAGGCATTACTGCCAAGAGTCTCTGATTAAAGACCCAGTGGGTGAGAGTACACAAAGTGAAGTACCCATAGGGACGTTGCTTGACGAAGAACTGGAACTGGTTGGGCAAAGAGACTGGGAAAAGGAGCCAGAGACACTGGGTTGAGACTGAGATTGGATAAGGACCTGGGAGGGGGATCTGGGAGTGGCTGGGAAAGAAAACTGGGGACAAGGAGCTGGGGCAGGAAGAGGCGTAACTGGGACTTCCTGGGCAAGAAGACTGGGATTGGGTGTAAGGAAAGTGAGACTGGGAGTCAGGGAGAGTTGGGGGTCTCAGATAGTGATCTTAGAGGGGGGACTAGGATTGGCTGGGCAATGAGCCTGGAAATGGAATGAGATGCCTGGGGAGTGGAGACTGGGAAGGCAAAGAGAATAGGACTGGAACAAGAAACTAAAGGTGGGGAACAGACAGGATTTGGTCAGGTACAGGTTGGATTAGATACAGATGAATGGATCAAGTGTGGAGGAACAGGCAGAAGACTGCATTCCCCTCCAGAGCCTGGAATGGAACCCAAGATTCTTGCATCTGACAATTCCTCTGCTTTCAGCAAATTTCAGTAAAACCCACTGACAAAGTGTTCTGTCTCCTCTAGTGCTGGTCCACGCGGAGGATGGCAGCCTACTACTGCTATCAGTTATTCCATTAGCTCAAGTGACAAAGGTCTGTGTTGTGCATCTAAAGATTCCAGCCCTGCTGATGAACCAAGTGGGTATCAATGGGTAACCACATGGTAGAATTATTTTTCCAGTTTCTTTTTTTAAAAAGCTAGGGAATTCCATACAAAATACTATGTTAAAAGGAACATTGCTCTTTGTTCTCATGTCCTTTCTGGCGTTTCCTAACTTTTGAGTGCCTCTTGACTTTGCAAGCCTGCTAAAATATCACACACACTCAGGGCGTCAGTGAGTAACAATGGCCAAACTCAAGCAGAGAAGAGTGAGCATTTGTTCCCTCCGGATATTGGCCTCTCTACATTCTGACAATTTTGATTCCAGAGTTACACCAAATGTCCTTACAATGGGAGGGGTCAGCATCAGCCATGAAGTAGAGAATCTGCATTAACCAGGCTATCCATCATCCAAAAAAAAACCCTGATAAATATTTTTTGCAGATGCTTTTGTAGAGGCTAAGAAGCACAAAAAGCACCTGTGTGGAACATAGATTATATTACGTGATAAGAGACTTCCATGACTGGAATTTGATTTTTTGTGTTTCATCTTTTCTGGATGATAATGTACTCATATTAGAAACTATTAGTTCTGGTCATTAACACCTGTACATAGACATCTGTAAACAATTTAATAAAAGGGAAATCAATTCTAATGTGAATTTCCTTGTAAGTTAACTAGATGGCATCAGAGCAAACCTAAATATAGCTCAACTAATGGGACCCTGGAGTAAAATCCTTGAGATTGTTTATTCCAAGAAATTCTAATCAAACTTGAAATATTTGGTACTGTTGCCCTCTCCTAATTAAGTTAAACTAATTTTTGCCAATATTAAATTAATTTGCTAATAGGAGACATTAAAATAGATCTGTGATAATATTCAGTAAGTAACTGCTTTCCTCTGATTTTATAAACAAGTTTTTGGTGGATTTAGCTCTACAGTTCATCAATCTGGAGACTAAACGTACAGCACAATTAGGAGACAAATTCCTTCAGCACTAAATCTCTTGTAAATTACTACATTAAATATGGAAACCATCAGTCCACCCAGAAAAATATTGTATTTTAATAATATGTCAAAACAGATTTGTGTACTAATCTCCACTTGCCTACACTGCAGTCTGAAGCTATTTCTTACCCCCATGCCTTGAAAGGCAGTGTGTCTAGGGAATTGAGCACAGGGGACCACAGACTAGAAGCTTGGATTCCACTATTGCCCGACATTAACTCTCAACAACAACTTTGGATGAGTCACTGAACCTGTCTGCCCCAGGAAAGGACCCAAACTCCAAGAAAGAACTCTCCACCACCAAGGCCTGGTCTACACTACGAGTTTAGGTCGAATTTAGCAGCACTAAATCGAATTAAGCCTGCACCCGTCCACATAACAAAGCCATTTATTTTGACATAAAGGGCTCTTAAAATCGATTTCTGTACTCCTCCCTGACAAGGGGAGTAGTGCTGAAATCGACATTGCCGGTTTGAGTTAGGGTTAGTGTGGACGCAATTCAATGGTATTGGCCTCCGGGAGCTATCCCATTGTGACCGCTCTGGACAGCAATCTGAATTCAGATGCACTGGCCAGGTAGACAGGAAAAGCCCCAGGAACTTTTGAATTTCATTTCCTGTTTGCCCAGCCTGGAGAGTTCATCAGCACAGGTAACCATGCAGTCCGAGAATCGAAAAAGAGCTCTAGCATGGACTGTACGGGAGGTACTGGATCTGATCGCTGTATGGGGAGAGGATTCCATGCTAGCAGAACTACGTTCCAAAAGACAGAATGCCAAAATATTTGAAAAAGTCTCCAAGGGCATGATGGAGAGAGGACACAATAGGGACTCACTACAGTGCCACATGAAAGTTAAGGAGCTCAGACAAGCATACCAGAAAACCAAAGAAGCAAACGGACGGTCCAGTGCAAAGCCGCAGACATGCCGCTTCTACGCTGAGCTGCAGGCAACCCCACTACCCCACCCCTGACCATAGATTCCGAGGAGGGGGTACTCTCAGCCATGCCTGAGGATTTTGCGGACAGGGAAGATGAGGAGGAGGAGGAGGACGAGCTTGTGGAGAGCACACAGCACACCTTTCTCCCCAACAGCCAGGATCTTTTTCTCAGCCTGACTGAAGTAGCCTCCCAACCCTCCCAAGGCAGTATCCCATACCATGAAGCCATAGAAGGGACCTCTGGTGAGTGTACCTTTGTAAATATAAAACATGGTTTAAAAGCAAATGTTTTTTAATGATTAATTTTCCCTGAGGACTTGGGATGCATTCGCGGCCAGTACAGTTACTGGAAAAATCTGTTAACGTGTCTGGGGATGGAGCGGAAATCCTCCAAGGAGATCTCCATGAAGCTCTCCTGGAGGTACTCCAAAAGCCTTTGCAGAAGGTTTCTGGGCAGGGCAGCCTTATTCCGTCCTCCATGGTAGGACACTTTACCATGCCATGCTAGTAGCAAGTAATCTGGTATCATTGCATGACAAAGCCTGGCAGCGTATGGTCCCGGTGTTTGCCGGCATTCAAGCAACATCCCGTTCTTTATCTCACTGTGTTATCCTTCATGGTAACCTGGTTGAAATATGGGAATTTAATTAAGGGGACAGAGGTGGCCATTCCTACGGTCCCTGCAGTTAGCCAAGTGCCGGTGGGGGGGGGGGCATTGGCACTGAGCTGTTTGCGTTTGGTTAGCAGGGATCTTCCCTGATACCAGCCATGCAATGGGGGAGGGGTAAAGTGATCATCCCAGAGAATTGGATGCGGGGGGATTCGTTTGGTTTCTGCTGCTGCACGTTAACATGAAAACTGCAGCACTCAATGGGCTTTGCTTGGTATGGGAAAGGAGGGCGCTGCTTTTATGAAGGTTGCAGAAGCCAAAAGACAATGGCTTACCATGGCCGCATGCAAGCCGAATTCTGTTGCCTGGCCCTGTGTCTGTGATCTCTAATACCAAAGTGGCAGGCACTCAATATTAAGATGCAAAATGTGACCTTGTACCGAAATCACATGTGCTATGTAATGTGAATAGTGTTGTTCACCATGAAAGAGTATACTTATTGTTCTGTAAAATGTATCTTTTTAAATACTTCTCTCAATTTTTTCCCTCCTTCAGCTGCAAATTTTTCAAACCTCCCTGCTCCGTCCCGAAAGCTATCTCAGATAAGGTGGCGAAAAAAACGCACATGAGAAGAAATGTTCTCTGAGATCATGCAGTTGACCTGCTGTGAAAGAGCTCATTTGAATGGGTGGAAGGATACAGTATAGGAAAGCAGCCAACGAACGTGAGGACAAGAGGGATACTCGAGATGAGAGGTGGCAGCAGGAAGATCAGAAGAGGCAGGATGCAACGCTGGAGCTACTGCAGGATCAAACGGACATGCTCCAGCGTCTGGTGGAGTTTCAGGAACAGCAGCAGGATCACAGAGTGCTGCTGCAGCCCCTATATAACTGCCCTCCCCATGTTCCATAGCCTCCTCACCCAGACACCCAAGAACGTGGCGGGGGGGAGGCTCTGTGCACTCTGCCACTCCACCCCAGTGGACAGCCCAAGCAAAAGGCTGTCATTCAACAAGTTTTTAAGTGGCCTTTTCCTTCCTTCCCTCCTCCCCTCCTCCCACACCCCACCTGGGCTACCTTGTCAGTTCTCTCCCTATTTTTATAATAAATTAATAAAGAATACATGGTTTTTAAACAACAGTGATTTTATTTCCTTTGAAAGCAAGCTGTGATCAAAGGGGGGAGGGTGGGTGGCTTGCAGGGAATGAGTCAATCAAGGGGGCAAGTTTTCATTAAGGAGAAACAAACAGAACACTCACACCGTAGCTTGGCCAGTCATGAAACTGGTTTTCAAAGCTTCTCTGATGCACAGTGCTTCCTGGTGTGCTCTTCTAATCGCCCTGGTGTCTGGCTGCGCGTAATCAGTGGCCAGGCAATTTGCCTCAATCTTCCACCCCACCATAAATGTCTCACCCTTACTCTCAGAGACTGTGGAGCACACAGCAAGCAGCAATAACAATGGGAATATTGATTTCACTGAGGTCTGAACACGTCAGTAAAGTGCGTCAGCATCCCTTTAAATGTCCAAATGCACATTCTACCACCATTCTGCACTTGCTCAGCCTATCCTTGAACTACTGTCCAGGCTGTCTGTGTATGGCTTCAAGATCCATGGCATTAAGTGGTAGGCTGGGTCCCCAAGGATAACTATAGGCATTTCAACATCCCCAACGGTTATTTTCTGGTCTGGGAAGTAAATCCCTTGCTGCAGCTGCTTAAACAGATTAGTGTTCCTGAAGACGCGAGCGTCATGAACCCTTCCCGGCCATCCCACGTTGATGTTGGTGAAATGTCCCTTGTGATCCACCAGTGCTTGCAGCACCATGGAAAAGTACCCCTTGAGGTTTATGTACTGGCTGCCCTGGTGCTCTGGTGCCAAGATAGGGATATGGGTTCCATCTATCGCCCCACCACAGTTAGGGAACCCCATTGCAGCAAAGCCATCCAATATGACCTGCACATGTCCCAGAGTCACTACCTTTGGTAGTAGCAGCTCAGTGATTGCTTTGGCTACTTGCATCACAGCCCCCACAGTAGATTTGCCACTCCAAATTGATTCCCGACTGACCGGTAGCTGTCTGGAGTTGCAAGCTTCCAGAGGGCTATCGCCACTCGCTTCTCAACTGTGATGGCTGCTCTAATCTTGGTATTCTGGTGCTTCAGGGCAGGGGAAAGCAAGTCACAAAGTTCTATGAAAGTGGCCCTATGCATATGAAAGTTTCGCAGCCACTGGGAATCATCCCACCCCTGCAACACTATGCGGTCCCACCAGTCTGTGCTTGTTTCCCGGGCCCAGAATCGGCGTTCCACGGCATGAACCTGCCCTATTAACACCATGATCTCCAAAGCGCTGGGGCCCATGGTTTGAGAGAATTCTGTGTCCATGTCCTCATCACTCTCATCACTGCGCTGCTGCCTCCTCCGCACCTGGTTTTGCAGGTTCTGGTTCAGCATAAACTACACGATAATGTGCTAAGTGTTTACAATAGTCATGACTGCTGCGTTGAGCTGAGTGCGCTCCATGCTTGCCATGATTTTGCATCTGCACAAGTAACCCAGGAAAAAAGGCTTGAAACGGTTGTCTGCCGTTGCTTTCATGGAGGGAGGGAGGACTGACGACATGTACCCAGAACCACCCGCGACAATGTTTTTTGCCCCATCAGGCATTGGGATCTCAACCCGGAATTCCAGTGGGCGGGGGAGACTGCGGGAACTATGGGATAGCTATGGGATAGCTACTCACAGTGCAACGGTCCGGAAGTCGATGCTAGCCTCGGTACTATGGACGCACACCGCCAAATTAATGTGCTTAGTGTGACCGCATGCACTCGACTTTATACAATCTGTTTCCAAAAATCGAATTCTGTAAAATCGGAGTAATCCCGTAGTGTAGACATACCCCAAGAGTAAAGGGAGTAGAAATAATCAAGCACTACTGCCACTGCCTGATCGCTGCTGTAGACTGTTATAGCTTAATCTGAGGTCTGCACTCCACAGCTCGAACAGAAATCTGACCAGCTAGTGAAGAGGCACAGTCAGATTCCTGTCACTACACCACTATTACTTGATGTGCCTGCTGGCACATGGCAGCAGATCCTCAGATAACCATATGTTGTACCTTTCACAAGCATGTGTAAGAGCATGACACAGAGGTTTCCCTCAAAGCTCTGAGGTGTTCTGTCTGCATCTGCTCTGTTCAGGTAGAGTGGCTGATTACCCTCACCTACTGCAGCGTGGCACCTTCCCCCACTCTCCCCCACCTGCTGTGCCCTGACAGCTCCCCACAGGAGCAAGGTCACAATGTGACTTTTATATTGTGCTCATAGCACTGAAATTTCCTTCACTGAGTTCACTTTCCTTCATATTCACATCCTACAAGTAATGGTGAGCTAAGTTTCCTTGTACAAATGAGGAAACGTATCAGGTTATGTTTGCAAATAACTGTCCTGTGGTATCCTAACATCTCCTATAGCACAGATGTATTCAAAAGAGATTTGACATTAAGTTCATTCTGTAATGCAGCTAGATTAATTTTCTTCATGAAAATATTTTTCCCTTCACTGAGAAATTATGTGATAAGAGCTCCCTCTAGAGTCTTTACTCTGCTACATAAGGCAAAAAATGGAAAACAAACAGTTGCATGGGTCACTTATTTTCCTTGCCCTCTTACATGTCTCATCTCACACAACTCAGTCTGAAATTGTGGCAACCCGGAAGAAATATGTATAGTTGTGAGTGGAATTCTTAGCACTGTGGGCTAATTCTACTTACACAGACCAAATGAAATCAGTGATATTTTTAGATTCAACTTGGCAACTTGAATCTAAACTTAGTAGTATGGGTGAGGAGCAAGTGGAGTGTTGCCTCTGCCCCTCCACTCCACTCAATGTGCCAGCCAGAACAGATAGGGGAATAATCTATGCCAGGAAGATATCAGGCACATCTTATCTCCCCGTTAGAGCAAGTAGAGAAGAAGACTGAGACTCAACATTTGGTCTCTGGCCTGCACCTTTGGGGAGGGAGGGACACAGCTGCCTCTTACTCAGGTTAGACTGTATGGTCCTAACCCAGCCATCACTGATTCATTCTAGGGAACAAGTCAATGCAAAAGAAAGAAGGATTTTAACAGTGAATTGCTTTTCTCTATTTAAGCATAGGTGGGTTTTTTTTAAACTATACAAAAAAAATCTCTTGAATGAATCAACTTCCAGGGAGCAGAGCGAATCTAAAGTTTTCCCAATCTTTTGTTTTTGTGTTATTTTGTACCCCTGTTCATAGAGCAAGACTCTTCTGTATTAACAGAAATAGATTATGTTCCAGGTGTGACAGTCTCTTCCAGAAAGATGAGTCAGTTCTTCATAAACTTGACATTCACAATTATAAGTATGTAACTAAAACACAGCTACACATACTTCAGTTACAACTAGAAATGGACATGTGGGTTAACACTGTCACAAATGAATGGAATACAATCACAAATATTTCTTATGATGCTTAACTAGACTTAGAATTGTGATATGCCTATTTTCTTTTAAAGTAATTGCACCTTTAAAACATTAGTCCTACTTTATCAACACAGCATATTGCAGGATTAGGAACCACTAAGAATTTTCTTCATCAAAGTTTAAGAGTAATTTCCCTGAAGATTCCCCCTCTCCCACCCCCACCCCATTGGAGATTAATTTCATTTTCCCATTGCAACATACTGGATCCATTACTTTTTCCAGCTATTCTGTTCACGCTCTACAAGGGGTGGCATGGGAATAACATGACAAAGAAACAAAAGTTTGGAGTATAATGGAACTCTGTCCTTCCTACATGCTGGGAAGTGAGTGATTTGTGCAGGTAACACCTTCAACCTCTGAGATAAAATAACAAAGACTTCATTCTTAAAACCACAATAGATTGGCTGGGATCAATCAGGCCAGTGCACTTCCAATGTATATGCTATATTTCAAAGTCCGCTGGTGTAAGCAGAATCTCAGACAAATTAAAAATATTATTCTTGAAAAGCTTCTTGTATGTGAAAAGCATTTTATTTTAGTCAAGTTATTATTGAAACTAGTGAAAATAAATTTATTCCATACTATATACTGTTGTCTTTATCCTCAACTGGCTCTCCGACAACAAACATGCTACTGATTTTCACTTCAAGGCTCTTTACCAGTTTATCCTCTTCCCTATAACATCTTTCATTCACTATTGAGCTGTTGATGCTTGCCTCTGCTTGGTCCATGATACCAGCCTCCATTGCCCACTTGTTAAATTTTCGAACTAGCACCTTCAGGAGAGTTCCCCATAAACATCCACAAGTTGAACACATTTTCCTTCTTCAAAACTCTCCTTTTCAGTGATGCCTAAAAATACTTAACATCTAGGCTGACTATCATGCGGACCGTCTCGTGGTCTCCTTGTACTCCTTTGTTTTATACTTTGATTATAAACTGCTTGGGGCAGGGGTCATATTTTTGTTGTTTGTACAGTATCTAGAACAATGGGGTCCTGGTCAATGACTAGGGCTCATAGGCACAACAGTAATACATATAATCCTTACAAGCCTTCCTACTTTTACTCCTTATTCCCCAAGCCTGCTACCATACAGGAAAGTATATTTACAAAATACATTACTATTTGTAGGAAAGAATGATCAGCTATTGAAGACAACATCACATGCAAGCAATATTTCTAGTGCCCAAAAAGCTAAGTTACCACAAATATTTACACATGCATAACTCAAATGCTGCTTCTGCAAGCCCTGCTGTGCATAGAATCCTCACAGTCCTCAGCTTTCCTCTGACTCAGGACCTACATTCCAACTCTGCTCCCCAAATGCTGGGAAGAGAGAGACTTCTTAGTATTCCTGAAAGGTTAACAAATCCAGGCTCTGACGTACCAAGGAAGGGAAGGAATTCCAAAGTGGAAAAGCCCCACCCCACAGAGAATGCCCTGCCAGCAGCTCCCTTTATTTCACATAAAGTCAGTGTGAATACCATGAACAGAATTTACTACTTTAATACACAGTGAGGCCTGGTCTACACTACAAAGTTAGGTCCACATAAGTCACCTACTGTCGATTACTTGTGCATGTGTCTACACTCAAATTTGTTTCCCACCAACATAAGCACCCTGTTATGGTGACTTAAGTAACACCACTTCACCGACCGGCATTGAGCCTTCGTTGACGTACTATTGCCAACACAATGCGACACTGAGTGACCTATGTCAACCCTAACAATCCTCCTGCAGTGGCCCCACAATGCCCAACAGTGACCGCTCTAGTCAAAGATGTGAACTCCAGTGCTCAGGGTCACAGAGATGAGAAGCCACCCTCCTCCCCCTTGAAAATGTCCATATATTTTTTAAGTGTCTTTTTCTGATTGCTGAGTTTAGCAAGCACACCTAGCAGCTCTTCTTTGTTGCATGCAACTGACCACATTGTCTTCATGTGCCTGCCTGGAGTAGACAGGAGGTATTGGGCCTGTAGGGAGAAGATGCTGTGTAGGAACAGCTACAGCGCAGTTGCTGAAATGTGGACATTTACAAAAATATTGCAATGGGGATGCCGGCAAAGGGAGACAACAGGGACCAGCCACAGTGCCATATGAAAGCAAAGGCACTGCACCAGGCTTTCCACAAGACCAAGGGAGGCCACTAATCAATCTAGTGCAGATCTGCAGACCTAATGCTTTTACAGTGAGCTATATACCATATTTGGAGGAGACCCCACCAGCACCCCCAAGGCCATTGTGGCTACCTCAGTGGAGCCTGAAAGAGAGCCCCCTCCTCTGAACAATAAGGAGGAAGAAGACATGGTGGGGGAAGGGAGGAGTCATCCAGCTATACCGTGAGCCAGGATCTTTGAGATTAAACTAGTATCTAGTCAGTCCCACCAGCTGAGCACAGATTAGCCCAATTCAAGGAAGGAACTGTGGGTAAGTGTGTGCATTTCATTCTCCCTTAAAGTGTTTCTGTGTGAAGATGGCACCCGGCCCAACCCCAAGTTAGCAGGACACAGGTATCTACTTTCATGGTTTTACTCTTACAAGAAAAAGTAGAGTTACAACAAACAGAGGTAGAGTTATCTGCTTTTCATTTCCCTGTAAGCTTAGGCAGAAAGGGAAGGGGGGGGGGGGAAGATATGGAACACTTTGTTTACATATTACATAGGGATGTCCTTTGTATCCTCCTGAGAGATCTTAATGAAACTTTTATAAAAGCACTCTGCAATCCTCTCCCAAGGGTTTCTAGGGATGGGTTGCTTTATTTCGTCCTCTGTGGTAAAGGACTTTCCTACGCCACTCCACAATGACTTTGACAGGCACCATTGCAGTAAATAGGCTGTGATAAATAAAGTGGGGGATAGCTCCCTTTGATGGACACCCAGCCAGACGGTTAGCTGTAAAATCCCTCTTGGTGTCTGTTCTTTACCTGAGGGACTTTTAAACCCTTTACAGGTAAAGCAAGTAAAAAGGGGGGGGGGAGTGGGCACCTGACCAAAAGAGCCAATGGGAAGGCTAGAAGTTTTAAATTTGGGAAACTTTCCCTTTATCTGTTGTTCTCTGCGCTGGAGGGACAGAGCAGCCATGCTATACGCAGCTTAAGCCAGGTATGATCATAAATCATCAGATCATGCCTAGAACTACTTATCTGAACTCCAAATGTGTAAGTAGATCAGAATGTTTAGCTAGACACAATCAGGTTTATTTTATTTTTGCTTGTGGATCTCCTCCAGTATTATCAAGGTGGCTGGTGCACAGCTTTGGCAGCCAGGGATAAGCTGGGTCCCCAAGATCACAACTGGCATTTCGACATTGTCAGTGGTAATGTGTTAGTTGGGAAAAGTGTCCCTATTTACACGTTCCTGAACAGACTTGTGTCTGGGATGGGAGGAGCCTATACAGGAGAGATGGGCTCCACCTAAACCAAAGTGGAACCAGACTGCTGGCACTAAACATTAAAAAGGTTGTAGAGCCGTTTTTAAACTAGGACATGGGGGAAAGCCGACTGCTGCAGAGGAGCGTGTGGATCGGACACAGACTTCTCTTAGGGGAGAGTCTGATGATAGAGAATCTCCAGGTTATAGTCAGGAGCAGAGGAATGAGAAGTATAATGTAAGGGCCGGATCAGATGATAAACAGTCACATAAAAAAGAATCTGGCACATCAGAAAAAGGCAGGCTAATAAACAGGGACAAGTTTTTAAAGTGCTTGTACACAAATGCCAGAAGTCTAAATAATAAGATGGGTGAACTAGAGTGCCTTGTGATAAAGGAGGATATAGATATAATAGGCATCACAGAAACCTGGTGGACTGAGAGCAATCAATGGGACACAATCATTCCGGGGTACAAAATATATCAGAAGGACAGAACAGGCCGTGCAGGGGGAGGAGTGGCACTATATGTTAAAGAAAGTGTAGATTCAAATGAAGTAAAAATCTTAAGCGAATCCACAGGTTCCATAGAGTCTCTATGGATAGAAATGTCATGCTCTAGTAAAAATATAACAGTAGGGATCTATTATCGACCACCTGACCAGGACAGTAATAGTGATGATGAAATGCTAAGGGAAATTAGAGAGGCTATCAAAATTAAGAACCCAATAATAGTGGGGGATTTCAATTATCCCCATATTGACTGGGAACATTTCACTTCAGGACGAAATGCAGAGATAAAATTTCTCGATACTTTAAATGACTGCTTCATGGAGCAGTTGGTACGGGAACCCACAAGGGGAGAGGCGACTCTAGATTTAATCCTGAGTGGAGCACAGGAGATGGTCCAAGAGGTAACTATAGCAGGACCACTTGGAAATAGTGACCATAATACAATAGCATTCAACATCCCTGTGGTGGGAAGAACATCTCAACTGCCCAACACTGTGGCCTTTAATTTCAAAAGGGGGAACTATACAAAAATGAGGGGGTTAGTTAGACAAAAGTTAAAAGGTACAGTGACTAAAGTGAAATCCCTGCAAGTTGCGTGGGCCCTTTTTAAAGACACCATAATAGAGGCCCAACTTCAATGTATACCCCAAATTAAGAAAAACAGTAAAAGAACTAAAAAAGAGCCACCGTGGCTTAACAACCATGTAAAAGAAGCAGTGAGAGATAAAAAGACTTCCTTTAAAAAGTGGAAGTCAAATCCTAGTGAGGCAAATAGAAAGGAGCACAAACACTGCCAACTTAAGTGCAAGAGTGTAATAAGAAAAGCCAAAGAGGAGTTTGAAGAACGGCTAGCCAAAAACTCCAAAGGTAATAACAAAATGTTTTTTAAGTACATCAGAAGCAGGAAGCCTGCTAAACAACCAGTGGGGCCCCTTGACGATGAAAATACAAAAGGAGCACTTAAAGATGATAAAGTCATTGCGGAGAAACTAAATGGATTCTTTGCTTCAGTCTTCACGGCTGAGGATGTTAGGGAGATTCCCAAACCTGAGCTGGCTTTTGTAGGTGACAAATCTGAGGAACTGTCACAGATTGAAGTATCACTAGAGGAGGTTTTGGAATTAATTGATAAACTCAACATTAACAAGTCACCGGGACCAGATGGCATTCACCCAAGAGTTCTGAAAGAACTCAAATGTGAAGTTGTGGAACTATTAACTAAGGTTTGTAACCTGTCCTTTAAATCGGCTTCGGTACCCAATGACTGGAAGTTAGCTAATGTAACGCCAATATTTAAAAAGGGCTCTAGGAGTGATCCCGGCAATTACAGACCGGTAAGTCTAACGTCAGTACCTGGCAAATTAGTTGAAACAATAGTAAAGAATAAAATTGTCAGACACATAGAAAAACATAAACTCTTGAGCAATAGTCAACATGGTTTCTGTAAAGGGAAATCGTGTCTTACTAATCTATTAGAGTTCTTTGAAGGGGTCAACAAACATGTGGACAAGGGGGATCCGGTGGACATAGTGTACTTAGATTTCCAGAAAGCCTTTGACAAGGTCCCTCACCAAAGGCTCTTACGTAAATTAAGCTGTCATGGGATAAAAGGAAAGGTCCTTTCATGGATTGAGAACTGGTTAAAGGACAGGGAACAAAGGGTAGGAATTAATGGTAAATTCTCAGAATGGAGAGGGGTAACTAGTGGTGTTCCCCAAGGGTCAGTCCTAGGACCAATCCTATTCAATTTATTCATAAATGATCTGGAGAAAGGGGTAAACAGTGAGGTGGCAAGGTTTGCAAATGATACTAAACTACTCAAGTTAGTTAAGACCAAAGCAGATTGTGAAGAACTTCAAAAAGATCTCACAAAACTAAGTGATTGGGCAACAAAATGGCAAATGAAATTTAATGTGGATAAATGTAAAGTAATGCACATAGGAAAAAATAACCCCAACTATACATACAACATGATGGGGGCTAATTTAGCTACAGGAAAAAGATCTTGGAGTCATTGTGGATAGTTCTCTGAAGATGTCCACGCAGTGTGCAGAGGCGGTCAAAAAAGCAAACAGGATGTTAGGAATCATTAAAAAGGGGATAGAGAATAAGACTGAGAATATATTATTGCCCTTATATAAATCCATGGTACGCCCACATCTCGAATACTGTGTACAGATGTGGTCTCCTCACCTCAAAAAAGATATTCTAGCACTAGAAAAGGTTCAGAAAAGTGCAATTAAAATGATTAGGGGTTTAGAGAGGGTGCCATATGAGGAAAGATTAAAGAGGCTAGGACTCTTCAGTTTGGAAAAGAGAAGACTAAGGGGGGACATGATAGAGGTATATAAAATCATGAGTGATGTTGAGAAAGTGGATAAGGAAAAGTTATTTACTTATTCCCATAATACAAGAACTAGGGGTCACCAAATGAAATTAATAGGCAGCAGGTTTAAAACAAATAAAAGGAAGTTCTTCTTCATGCGCACAGTCAACTTGTGGAACTCCTTACCTGAGGAGGTTGTGAAGGCTAGGACTATAACAATGTTTAAAAGGGGACTGGATAAATTCATGGTGGCTAAATCCATAAATGGCTATTAGCCAGGATGGGTAAGAATGGTGTCCCTAGCCTCTGTTCGTCAGAGGGTGGAGATGGATGGCAGGAGAGAGATCACTTGATCATTGCCTGTTAGGTTCACTCCCTCAGGGGCACCTGGCATTGGCCACTGTCGGTAGACAGATACTGGGCTAGATGGACCTTTGGTCTGACCCGGTACGGCCTTTCTTATGTTCTTATGTTCTTAAAGAAATAAACATCATGCACTTCCCTGACCAGCCCACATTGATATCAGTAAAGTATTCCCAGTGATCCACTATGGTTATTCAAATGATGGAAGAGCAGCCCTTTCTGTTACTGTTGTTTGTGGCAAGGTGGCTCGGGGTTAAAATAAGGATATGCATGCCATCTAATGCTCCACCACAGTTCAGGAACCCCATAGCTGCAAATCTATCCATGATGTTGCGCACATTGTTAGAGTCAGTCCTGTGTAGCAGGATATAACTAACAGCCCTACACACTTGCATGACAATAACCCACTCTGTAGATTTTCCAACTCCAAAATGATTTCCCCCGACTGGTGGCAATCCAGCATTGCAAGCTTCCACAATGCTATTGCCACTCACTTCTGAGCTGTCAAAGCAGCTCTCATTCTGGTGTCGAGCTGGAGGGGAAGGGGCAAGCTCCTCAAACAGATCCAGGAACATGGTCTTTTGCATCAGAAAGTTCTATAACCAATGCTTGTATTTCCATACCTGCATTTTAATATGATCCCACCAGTAAGTGCTTGCTTCTTAGGCCCAGAAGCAGCTCTCCACCATCTGCAGCTGCTCCATGAAAGCCACCACCAACTCTGAATTATTTTTTGCTATGTTCTTTAGCAATTTGTCCTCAAATATGTTGTCACATCCCTTGTTGTCGTACTTCCTGTGACTATGCTAATACCAGAGGAGAGGATCATTTGTCCTGTATTCACAGTGTTCATGACACTAGTGCAGAATTGTGTGGGCTACATGCTTCTGTCAGTGACAAGTGCTGCATGGGTTTTTTTTTTTAAAGGTGAGGAAATTATGGGATAGGAATGGTATTATAGGATGTAGAATGCAGCATGATGGGAACTTGACCCCTTGTTCCCAGCCCTCCTGGTGTGACTCATGTGTGACCCACAACACATTGTGAAAATTCCCCAAAAGGCATTGTGCCAGAGGGTGGCACACATATGTACAACGCATGACATTTGAAAATATGCTTCAAATCGGTGACATTCAACATCAACAGATCTCCTGGGACAATTTGCCAATATTAGTCACATATTAAAAATGAAACATATTAAGATTTGAATGGACATTCAGAATGCTGTATTTCTACATATTATGACACACATTGAGTGCAAGTGCTCACTAAATTTCTAGAATAGTCAATAGTTTTACTAAATTGCAAGATGCTTATAAAAAGCTAGTTTATTTATTAAAAGTCTTCACAGGCAGTAAAACAGTTGTTTTACAATTTCAGCACGATAAAGGTTAAGCCTATTTGATGACTAAGAGCACAAGTTAGGAGACTATGGATCATTTTAACAGGAGAAAAATGGAAAAAAACTTTTGAAAGAAAATAGTTTTGACCTTTCTTAAAAAATAATTGTTAGCATCAGTTTTTTAAATTAATGAGCTACTTCAGCTGGCTATATTTTTTTCTGCTCATTAAAAATATGTGAACATGATTCATATGTACACTAGCATGCCAAACTTTTGCAGTCAGACTCTTTCAATGATTTCCTTTTGGCAGATAAACAAGGAAATAAAAAAAATGATGCAAGTAAGTCACTTTTAAAATTCTCTCCTTACTAAGACTGTAAATACTTGAACAGCAGCATTCAACTATTACAGCATAAGGTACAACAATAAACCAGGCTAATACACGTGTCACAGGGTGCACTACTCACTGCTTGTCTGGCACCTTCTCCTGGTCAGTCTGGGAATTACATCTCAAGGTCAATACCCCTTCCTGTGGTTGCAAGCCATCATGCCGTCTCTCATTTTCAGTCTACAGTTCGTCTCTCATCCCATTGACCACAGCATCCTCTTCATGACTCACCCTCCAGCTATGTCACTTAGCATTTCCCATGCTCCAACTGCCTTAGTGGCCAGAACCACGTGTCTCCATCTCCCGCTCCCCCTGCCTGGCGTACAGCAGGTGTTCACTTCCGGGGCCCGCTGAGGCAGGAAGCACTGGGCACGAGGCAGAGCCGGTAAGTGCCGAGCGAGGGGAGAGGCACCTGGCCTGGGCTCGAGCTGCAGCTCGGGGGGAGAGGGGTGGAGACTGGGCTGAGACCCCCCCAAACCACCCCCCTTCAGTTGGGGGCAGGGCAGCTACTTCACTGGTTGGTCCCAGGGCGGCCTCCGTAGTGATGGGGGGGGGTTGAACTGTCTGTGGGCAGCCAGGAAATCCCTTGAGGGGGAGAGCGGTGTTGGGGGGGGGGAGGGGTTGCACCTGCCCTGCCCCAAAGCTGCTGCCCCCTTCCCTGGTCCAGGGACCTTCCCCCTCCACAGCCCCTATCACACTGCCTCCCTACCCCCCCGGACTCCCTGCAGCCCCTGTTTGTGTGTTGGACAGTCACATCCAATCCCTTCACAGTGCCCTCCTTTCCCCTCCCCTTAGTTCATAGCCCCAGAAATTCCCTTCAAACTGTCCCCCTTTTCCCCTCCCCTTATTTCATGGGATGATGAGCCAAGCGGGTGGGCAGGCAGTGGCGGCGAGGCTTTATATTGGGGGGGGTGAGGAGACAAGTGGTGAGTCAGTGGCTGGAGGGGGGGCACCCATTTTCAGTATTTTAATTTTTGGTACTGCTGTGTGCAGTAATATAGTGACCCCTGGGGGGCTGAAGAGGGATGTGATGGTGGGGCCAACCACGGAGGGGGCGGGTCCTATTTTATTGCTGTGATCTGGTCACCCTATGCGCACCATTTATTTCCCCCTCTACGGGCTTCCACATACCATCAGTGCCTTGTTAGTGTGCCATGCACCGTGAGATGTCTCTTCTCTGTGTGTGACTGTGAGTGTTTCCCTTGTGTGTGAATTTATTCAACAAAATCTTGAGCTTCATAATGGATACCATGAGTGACAAGAAAAACAGAATCAGAGCACAGTTTTTTCAACACTGAATGGATGAATAAATACTTATGTACTGTTTCCAAAGACAAAATACTGTGCCTCATGTGTCATGAAATCCTAGCCGTCCCGAAAGAATACAACCTTCGGCAGTGTTTGGGGGCGGGGGCTGGGCAGCACTTGGGGGGTGGGGTGGCGGAGCCAGAGGGTTTCGGCCCTCAGCTGTTTTCTTTGGAGTAATATGGCCCTCACCGCTTTACGAATTGTGCAGGCCTGTTATAGGTTGTAATTTCGTGTATATAGTTATGAGGATGAAAATGTGTCCTTATGGCTTAAAACAAGCCCAGGCAAAACTCTACAGGAGCATGAGGGTAAGTTCACACCTCATCAGGGCATGTATGGGATGAACCCAGCCCAGCCTCACAGGAACAAAGGACACTGGCCTAGGCAGCAACAAAGGATCTGTTGGACTCTCGAGTGAGTTACTCCCTTCCCTTGGTTAGTTTGGGACTGCGATGAGATAATGCTCACCTGACTCTGAAGGGGGGAGGGAGGGCATGGTAAAGCCAAGAGAGAAGAAAGAACATGATAAAAGAGAGAGATGTTTGCCATGCTCTCTCTCTTCCACCTCCATCTACAACCACCACCACCAAGCAACTAAAGCTCTGATCTAAGTTTGTAAGGGCACTGAAAGTGTTAAGATCAGCTTAGAATCCGTTTTCCTTGTATTTCATTTGACCAAATATGACTTCTTGTGCTTTGATTTATAATCACTTAAAATCTATCTTTTATAGTTAATAAATCTGTTTGTTTATTCTACCTGAAGCAGTGCTTTGGTTTGAAGCATGTCAGAGACTCCCCTTAGGATAACAAGCCTGGTACATATCAATTTCTTTGTTAAATTGACAAACCCATACAAGTTTGTAGCGATCAGTGATCAGAACTGGACACTGCAAGACAGAAGGTCCTAGGGTTGTGTCTGGGACCAGAGATATTGGCTAGTGTCATTCGGTTGCACAATCCAAGCAGCAGCTGGCCAAAAGTGCTCACTCACGTAACTGGGAGCAGCTTACATGCTAGAGGCTGTGCGTGAACAGCCTAGGAGTGGGGGTTCTCACAGCAGAGCAGGGTAAGGCTGGCTCCCAGAGTCGAGGGTTGGAATGACCCAGAAGATCACTGGTCCAGATAACACGGGGGAATGTCACACTTACCTAGAGCGGGGAAGTCATCGGGGCAGCTCCACCCCATCCCCCATCTCCGTCTCTCCCCCAGGTCCCTAAGGACCTGCCCCTTGGTTATGTCAGAGTCCAGAAACTGCAGCCAGGTGAGATGACTGTTTCTCCGGCTGGCGCCATGCAGCGTGCAGCCACAGTGTTCCCCCATCTCCTCCTCCTGCTACTGGTGCCTGCCTGGGGTTGTGGCTTCTCTTCAGCTCCCAGCCCCCTTTGACTGCTCATGCAGTGGCACACAGTCCCTAGCTACCCCTTTTCAAGAGCTACCCCCTTCCCGCACAACAGCTCCAGCTATCCTTCTCCCTGCATCCTGAGCTACCCCCCCACACACAGCCCCAACTACCCCCCCTGCCCACACACAGTCCCAGCTACCCCCACTGCCTGCACCCTGAGCTATCACCCTGACCCACACAGCTCCAGCTCCCCCTGCTGCCTGCACTGAGCTACCCTCTGCCCCCACACAGCTCCAGCTACCCCCGCTGAGCTGAGCCCTTCCCTCCACCCTTTTATAATTTTTGGTTGCAACTCCCTCACCTCCCTCAACCAAGACAGGCTGGGTGGCCTGCTGAAGTGAGTGGCACTCTCCCCACAGCCCTGTCCCCCCACCCAGTAGAAGTCAAACTACACCTATGCCAGAGGGCGCTCCCAGCCCCAACCCCAAATCTCTCTCCCCTGGCCCTGGAGATTTTATACCCGGGGGCAGGGGTCACTGTTACACCACAAAAAGAACAGGAGTACTTGTGGCACCTTAGAGACTAACAAATTTATTTGAGCATAAGCTTTCATGGGCTACAGCCCACTTCATCGGATGCATAGAATGGAACATACAGTAAGAAGATATTTATACATACAGAGACCATGAAAAGGTGGAAGTTGCCATTCCAACACGAAGATGAGCTATCATCAGCAGGGGAAAAAAAAGTTGTGTAGTTATAATCAAGATGGCCCGTTTCAGACAGTTGACAAAAAGGTGTGAGGATACTTCACTTAGCTCATCTTCATTAATTAGCCTCTTACAGTTGGTTTGGGTCCTTCCACCTTTTCGTGGTCTCTGTATGTACAAATATCTTCTCACTGTATGGGCCGCGCTATGCAGCCGATGAAGTGGGCTGTAGCCCACGAAAGCTTATGCTCAGATAAATGTGTTAATCTCTAAGGTGCCACAAGGACTCCTGGTCTTTCTGCAGCTACAGACTAACACGGGGGCTCCTCTGAAACCTGCCACACCACAGACACCCAGCCCCGCGCGGCTCCCACTGGCGCCGGGCCCAGGGACTAGCGCAGGGAACGGCGCTGACAGGCCCGCTCGGGCACTCCCCGCGCTCGAGCTCGGCCACGGCCCCGCCGCAGGAGCCGCGGCCACGTCAGCCCTCCCGGCCTGGTGACTCAGGGGCCGCCCGGCCCCACCTGCCTCCGGCTCAGAGCCGGATCCGGCTCCGGTCCCCGCCTTGCTCCTCCCCCGTCCCATGCTGCTCCGCGCCGGCCCCTCCTCCGCCGCCTCCCGCAGCCGGCTCCTGCGCGTCCCGCCGGGGAGCCCAGCGCCGCGCAGACCGGTAAGAGCGGCCCGCCTGGCCCGCCCGGGGAAGGAGCAGGCGGGAAACCCGCCTCGTCCCCGCGCTCCTCCTCCTGTGTCACCAGTGTCCTCCTTGAGCCGAGCATCCCGCCGCTCCAGCCCTGCGCCTCCCCTTCCTGCTCCCCTCTGTCCCGGCTCTTCTCCTCGTCCCGATCCTGCCTCCCCCACAGCATCCTCTGCCCCACCGTCCCTAGCCCTGGTTTACCCGTGTTCTGCCCTCTGCCTTCCCTCCTCCCGCTTTCCTTCCCCAGCCTGTCACACACTCAGCTGCTGCTCTCTTCTTCCCCACTGTTGTGTAAACTCCCCCCCGCCCCCCGTTAAGGTGCTAAAGGAGCTATCTTTGTTCCTAGCCTGTTTCACACAACCTGCATAGCCCACTTATACTATGCACAGATAGACATCATCCCCCACGGTTGCGTGCATCTAGGTACACAACAGGCTGCATGACTCTGCAGCCACCCTAGGCCAGCTGAAGCCATTTGAATGAGGGAGGGTTTTAGGTTCGTTTTGATTTTTAAGGGGTTTTAAATGTCTAATTGAAACACTTTTCACTCCTGGGATGAAAGATTGTGCAATATTAAAACAATTACTTTTAAACTACTTGCTCCCACATGCAGAAATAGCTCCTCCTCTCAGTGAGTGAGATGGGGGGGGGGAGAATATTAGGCAGGAAAAGCAAGCAGAAGATAAATATATTCCTAACTGGTAAATATGTCTAGACTTTACTGTCTCTCAGTGGGGGCTATTCACATGAGTAAAGCTTTGCAAAATTAGCCCATACCAGAGAAGGAGTGATAAAAGTTAATGACCACTAACACTTACATTAAGTAGAAATATCAAAATGTTGAACGAGTTTTCCTGTTACTAATGTTAGGGTGCATTCTGCTAAAGCTGTTAATGTTTCTTAATAACTCATCAATGTAATATAGCGAAACCGCTACTAAATGGCTTTTTCCCCCTCTTTACAGGTTGTAACTTTTGCAAGGCAGTTATCATGTGACTGTGGATTATGACAACTAAAATCTTAAAGAAAACTCCTTAAATTAAACAGCCATATCTTTTGAACATCTTGGAACTTATTGGATACGCTCTTTGAAGTCTGTCTGAATTGTAACTTGTATAACTTTTTAAAAGCTTCATAATGGAGTTCTTATTATCCAAAGGAGACTGCATTAGAGATTTGAAAAGAACTTTGTTGTTATTTTTAGTTTTAACATGTCTGGTAGCTCTTGTTTGCACTGATCAGGACTATTATAGTTTACTTGGAATATCCAAAGAAGCAAGTAATAGAGAAATAAGACAGGCTTTCAAAAAACTGGCATTAAAGTTACATCCTGATAAAAATCAGGTAAGTAAAATCTTTGAGTTCCTGTGAGCTAATTTGTCCAGTGTTAACTTTTAAATGGACTTTTATTTGCTTTTTAACAAATTTGAAACTTTGCATCTTTGTGTCTTAGATTTTTAAAGAGATGTAATAACATGATACTTACGGTAGTTTAGACTAGCTGACTGTCCTGCAAAGAAAAACAAAAGTAAAAAAGTGGATATATTAGTAAATTATGGCCAAGTTGAACTGAAGTCATACTGAGCCATTGCAGCTGAAAGGCATGATAGGTTATACACTTTCTCCAGTGCTTTCTCTTACTTAGAATTACACTGCCTCTTTTGGTTTTAGCTATTAATTATTGTTCTTACTAGAATGCTGCATCTGTGAAATAAATATTGCTAGGCTGTGTCATGTCAGTCCCGTTTGGAAACTGAGCAGGGGAAAGCAAAAATTCTAGGATGGCCTGTGAATGAGAAGGGGAAATGGAAGGACCCCTGAAGAGACAGGAGACAGATCAAATTTTGAAGATATTACACTGGTTGAGAGAAGTCTGTGTTAGTGTAAATTCAAATACACTAAAGAAACATTTTTTATTTTCCTATACATTACTCAAGATTTGCTGGAATAATTAGACTAAAAGTCTTGGAGTAGGACAATACAAACGCCCTGCTACTGATCCTGCTACTTGTTCCATGCCTGTAGAGCACTGCACCCTCAATGATGTCAGTGAGGGTTCATGTGGACACAAGGATCTGCCTGCACAGAGCAAGCTGCAGGAGTGGGGCCTAAAATGCAAACATTGATGCTATACTGTTGAACTTGACATCAAGGAGAAGGACTTTGACCAAACATTTATGATATGGGTCTAGGAAGCAAATGTGTATTTGACTATATACCCAGTACTAACATTTCAATGGGGGAAGAGAAGAGTGACTGAACATGGATTAACTGTTGAGGAATATGTTGTCATATATAGCCTCTAATTAGGAAGACTTTATTTTATTATGCCTTTCCCCCCACAATAAAGATAAAAGCGGATTAGCTGTAACCTACTATATGTGACTGATTCTTGCTATCTCAAAGAGCAATTCAGCGATAACTGATATGCCACTTGAAATAGAATAGCTTATTCTCAACAGTGTGTGAAATGCTCTCTCAGCTACTTTATAGGCTTTAACGGGACTCTCTATTTATACTTTCAAAAGTATTAAGATTCCAAAGTAGTATCTATAATTTCCATAAACTATGGAAATATTACTATGTAAGAGATTTCTCAACAGACTACCTTCTGCAGAATTAAACATACATTTTTTGTAGACTCTTAGATGACACTGATTCATGCATGTAACTCTGTAATG
Source organism: Mauremys reevesii (assembly GCF_016161935.1). Lineage (NCBI taxonomy): Eukaryota > Metazoa > Chordata > Testudines > Geoemydidae > Mauremys > Mauremys reevesii. The sequence continues at coordinate 32,044,350 of NC_052633.1, read as the reverse complement.
TTAATAGCAGCTGTGCAGGTGCATCAGGCAGAAAATAGTCTCTTTATAACTTATTTTTTAGTATTGCTGTACATTAATGTAGTAATTTAAGGCAAATGTTTAAGTAATAATGGGAAAGGTGAGAGAGTTAATACTGGTGAGCTAGATCTCTCAGTCAGCACAGGACCAAGAGAAGGGATGTAAAGGTAGTTGTAAGCCAGCTTTCCACTCCCCTGATTCTGGAGCTGACTAGAAGCCAAAATGGTCCTTGATGTATTAAAAGGAAGCCTAAGGATTGTTCTGAATTGTGCCAGCTACAGCATTTGGTCTCTCCCTAGAGGATCACTAGTCTTTAGCCAAGGACTAATGGAGAACATTATATTCCATCTCCACCCCAGGCTACCCACCTTGTCTCCATCACTTCCCCTACACCTGAGTGGGGATGGGAAAGAGGAGTGGGAGGTAGAGATTGCTTCTGTGTCACAGGAATTCCTAGCTGCAGTTGTTTTGTGCCACCAGACAGATGCAAATAAAGTAGAGCCAAAGGCCAGCACGTGCCCAAGTTTTTTTTCTATAGGAAAATGATAAATCCTCAGAGAGCATGTAAGTGTTTTCTTAAGGGAAAATTGCACTGTAATAACATATTGCAATCACGACGTCTAATTCACTAATATATTTAAGTATAAAATAAACAATAAAAACCAAATAAAACTTGCTAGCTTGACAGTCTGGTGTAGAATTCAGCTCACGTTTGAGTGATTAGAAAAGCAGAGACTTTCAAAGTTATTGTAAGATGATCTTCAACTGTGAGTTGACCTCTCTGTGCTACTCTACCTTATTGTCAACACTGGTTATCTTGCTTGGAGGCTTCCCTCTGATGGCAACTTCCATTGAGAAACTTTACAACATTCATAGTTATGGAGACATTGAAACAAATGTATTGCTGAAAGTTAATTTAATATTTTTAGTTATACATTAGACATTTAATAATTGTGGTTTTCCTTTGATAGAATGATCCAGATGCTCATGAAAACTTCTTGAAAATAAATAGAGCATATGAAGTATTAAAAGATGATGAGCTACGGAAGAAGTATGATAAATATGGAGAGAAAGGTCTTGAAGATCACCAACAAGGAGGTCGATATGAGAGCTGGAACTTTTATCGCTATGATTTTGGTAAGATGTGTGTTTGTAGTTTGCTTGTCTTTTACAGTCCTGAGTAAATGCAAAATTGTCAGCTATGCCAACTCTATGCACATACTGTCCTCTTAGACCCTCTCTTCCTCTTTCTAGCCTCCACAGCTGTCTTTTTTTTTCCTCCTTTCTCCCTACTGACTATGTTCGCCTTAAGGTATCTTGTTAAAATAATCCACTAAACAGGAGTAATAATACAGTCAGCTTGGTATGAAATCCACTCATTATATTAAGTATTTGCTTTTTTACTGTTCAGTTATAGTTTGTGTATATATATGCGATAAGTGATCTTTGTTCATTTGCAATCAAATACTAATAGTGTCGTATTAACTTCTTAATACAGGGAAAGGTTTTTTCTTTTTAATTCCTTCAGATGATTTTTTTATATTGGAAACCCATAACAAGTATTTTCCCATAACAAGTTTTTTTTATTTATTTATTATACTTTATACATAAAGAGCCCACTCCTGCAAAACAGTTAATTCCCATAGAGTCTTATTGGAGATCAATGTAACAATACCAGGAAGTAAGCATACACACCAGAGCAATAGGATTAGGCCAAAAATGATTTTGAAATCAGTTCTTCAAACAAAAATTTGTCCAGATATTTGCTGGGAATTAGACAGCCATGTCTTTTCAGAGCTATTGTGACACAGTTAGCTAACCTGGAAAATAGGCAACTGAAAGACTGCAATGATGATTTCTACCATGCCATAAATATGGAAGCTGAAGTGAGCCTCTCTTTTGGTCAATTGGCTAAAAACATCAGAAGTGAAGGAGAGAATTTCTACACTTGTATTTTGCTAAAGCAGTCTAACCCTGAAAAAAACTCAGAATACAAAGGGAACATTTTATAAAACAAAAACCTCAAGAACTACTTTAATGTTTGTGTACACCTAAATTCAATAAACCAGAGACATGCACATTGCATGAAAATGAGAGTGATTTCAGATTTCTTTAGCGGTTACAATAATTTTTTTAAAAAATCACGTGTTTGAGTCTGCACTTCTTGATGAAAGTGGTTGATTTAAAATGTCAGATTTTTAACTTTTATTGAATATTCATTTTAAGTTTATGTACAGTTACGCTTAGTTTTTTTTCTTCTGGATTTTTATTGTGAATTTATTGTTTCCTTATGGCGGTGGCTTGATATCTCTGGAGGAGACTGAAGTTCTGTCTTATTTATTTGTATTATAGTAGTACCTACAGGCCTCAACTGATATTTGGGCTTATTGTGTTAGGCATTGTACAAACCATACTGAGACAAGTATCAGAGGGGTAGCTGTGTTAGTCTGGTTCTGTAGAAGCAGCAAAGAATCCTGTGGCACCTTATAGACTAACAGACGTTTTGCAGCATGAGCTTTCATGGGTGAATACCCACTTCTTCGGATGAAGAGCTGACAATCTAAATAGATAAGCCAGACAAAGGGTCAGAGAGGTTTGCGGCACTAAGAGGGAAAGTGACAAAGGTCAAACAGCAGCCCAGTGACAGACCTGGGATTAGAATTTGGGTTTCGAAAGTCTCAGTGCTGTGCTCTTATCAACTGAATTGTGCTGTCTCTCAAACCCTCATCAGGCACTCAGTATTGTGTCTCATCTGTGACAAAGATGCACCACGTCTTTGTGTGAACAGCCAGTTCAGTCTCCTATGCCTACTTAAAGATTGGTTTGTCTGCTGAAGATGCCAAAAGGTTCCCAGCTGTGATGGTGGCTATTGTGATGTGGACATTTATCTCCTGGGAATTGAACTGAGACCAAATGAATTTTATACATACCACTGAATTACATATCACATGGTAAAATCTTTCACCTTGCTAATATGCACCATCTTGTTTTCTACAAATTTCATTTTGTGCAAGAGGCACAGCAGTATTTCTGGATTCTTTTATGTAAAGATTGCAAAAGAAAAACATAGTTGCTGACTTTATTTTTTTCTCACTAGGTATTTATGATGATGATCCTGAAATTATAACATTGGATAGAGGAGAATTTGGTATGTCTGTCAAGTCATATGGGTTTGCTAATATTTTAACATTGTGTAAATATTATTTTCAGACTGAATATTTTCATGGTGTTACATAGATTATAAATTGTCAGAATCCCACCAGAGAAAAAGTGCACATTATTTCCAAAGATAAAAATGTTTTTCAGCATCATGGTTCAATTAACAAATGCTATGCAGATCAATGCTTGTCAGCTTTTTAGACTGAATTTGAAAGAAAGTGTGTAATATCTGAAAGAAGGGGAAATTATTTACCTTGTAACTTTGTTTCTCCAGATTTATTATCCTGCAAAATTCTCACTCTTTGGTCTTGTGGCTTGAACACACATCTCCTACTAGGCAGCTGATCTCCAAAACTAGCAATTCAGTCACTTCTACTTACCCCAATTCTGCTTGTTTGAAGATACCATTTGACAGGATTCCTATTCTGACATTCCTAAATCTTAGCTCCCTAATGTCAAAAATAAAAAGCCTTAATCCGGACACCAGGAAACAGCTCATACTGATCAATGATGTGGGTGGGGGCTTTTGTTTTTCCCTTCTGATATTTATTGTTAGTGTTTATAGACAGTTGATGATGTGTTTTCAAAAAAAGATGCTGTGTGTACTCAGACAATTACCAGTGTTCTACTATTACACCTCTACTTCGATATAACGCTGTCCTTGGGAGCCAAAAAATCTTACCGCGTTATAGGTGAAACCGTGTTATATTGAACTTGCTTTGATCCACCGGAATGCGCAGCCCCGCCCCCCCGGAGCACTGTTTTACCGCGTTATATCCAAATTTGTGTTATTTCGGGTGGCATATCGAGGTAATTAGTAAATCTGGAAATTAGTAAATCTTAACAATCTTTTTTATACTTCAACATTATATAAAGACAGTTTTCAGTCAAACATACTGACATCTTGTAGCACAAACAATAATTCTCAGACAAAATAGGAAAGACAAAATACAAATGAATTAGACCCAGGATGTGATAGTGATTTTTTTATACAGATATCTGAAGAGGACAGCTTTTTTTTTTTTAGATACACTTTGGCTCAGATTCCTTAAATGTGCATGCAATGTACTGCTGCTACTCTTTGTCAAACAAATGTGTAATAGATACAGTAGAATCTACGTCTAGGATGAAACACACATATATACTCCAAAAAAATATGAGTTAGTGCTGGGAACTATATGAGGATTAATTACTTAAATTAAAAGGGGAATTAAAATCCATCCTCCAACCAAGATACAGGACAGCCCTATGCCCCCTCAGCGTTCATTTTCACAGCAGTAGCCATCACCCTTGTACACCCCCTACTCAGGTGTTTGTGATCACTGGATTCAAGTAGTTACCAGTGGTTCAGACCCCAGCCAATCCCCCAAGTCCCTGCTATGACAGGCTTTGCAGAACCAGTACTGAGAGCCTTCTTGTGTGCCTGTTTTGCCACCACCTTATTGCCCCTTCCCCATATCACTGAACCACTGTTTCTGCTGTTCTGAGGACCTTTTGCACCCTCTTCTATGATAGGTGGTGTATTAACCTATGGTTAATGATAATCTAATGACAAATTTATTTTATAACAAAACAATGTAATTTTCTATGTATCACAGCTTCCATGTTAAAATTCTGGATATATGAATTTAAACAAAGTTCTGTTTAAAAAAAATTAAAGGGATATAGCCAACTTAATTTCACTTCTATGGCAATCTTTTTCTCCTCTTGTTAGAAGTAACACCCAGAAGATAAACATAACTAATATAGAATGTTGGGGAAAAGTCATTGTTTTCCCACTTGTATATGTTTGACAGCATTTTGTGCATAGTTTTCTTTATATAGTCAGCTAGGCTTTGCACCTGCAAGCTGAACCATCAAGGTACACCATTATACCCACATAGAGCCTCACGAAGACAAAGAGGTTCCACATGAGAACACTGGCCACCTGCAGAAACAGGACTGTAGTCAATTTCTCCTGTTCATTTAGGTGTTTCACACAGCAACAGAGAGATTTTTAACATAGGAAAATATGACTGAAAAACCCCACAAAAGTTAGGGACTCTGAGCCACGTGATTTGACATCAATGGTACCCCTTTAGTAATGAGTTTTCTAATATACATACATGCTTTGACAGGGTAACAAGCCTTGTGGATGGGGGAAGCAGTAGATGTGGTAGATCTTGACTTTAGTAAGGCTTTTGATACTGTCTGGCATAACCTCCTCTTAAACAAACTAGGGAAATACAGCCTATATGGAGCTACTATAAGGAAGGAACATAACTGGTTGAAAAAGTGATCCCAGAGAATAGTTATCACTGTTTCACAGTCAAACTGGAAGGGTATAATGAGTGGGGTCCCACAGGGATCAGTCCTGGGTACGGTTCTGTTCAAGAGCTTCATCAATTATTTAGATAATGGCATAGAGAGTACGCTTATAAAGTCTGCAGACCATACCAAGCTGAGAAGGGTTGCAAGTGCTTTGGAGGATAGAATTAAAATTCAAAATGATCTGGACAAACTGGAGAAATGGTCTGAAATATAGGTGATGAAATTCAATAAGAACAAATGTAAAGTACTCCACTTAGGAAGGAACAACCAATTGCACATATGCACAATGGGAAATGACTGGCCTAGGAAGGAGTACTGCGAAAAGGAATCTGAGGGTTATAGTGGATTGCAAGCTAAATATGAGTCAGCAATGTAACACTTGCAAAAAAAGCAAACATTGTTCTGGGATACATTAAGGGGTGCGTTGTAAGCAAGACATGATAAGTAATTCTTCCCCTCTATTCCATGCTGTTAATACTCCAGCTGAGGCCTTATGTCCAGTTCTGGGAGCCACATTTCAGGAAAGTTGTGGACAAATTGGAGAGAGTCCAGAGGAAAGCAACAAAAATGATTAAAGGTCTAGAAAACATGACCTATGAAAGAAAATATTTAAAAATTGGGTTTATTTAGTCTGAAGAAGAGAAGACTGAGATGGGATATGATAACAGTTTTCAAGTGCATAAAAGGTTGTTACAAGGAGGAGGGAGGTAAATTGTTCTCATTAACCTCTGAGGACAGGACAAGAAGCAACGGGTTTACATTGCAGGAAGGGAGGTTTAGGCTGGACTTAAGGAAAAACTTCTCAACTGTCAGGGTGGTTAAACACTGGAACAAATTGCCTAGGGAGGTTGTGGAATCGCCGTCATTGGCAATTTTTAAGAACAGGTTAGACAAACACCTGTCAGGAATGGTCTAGTTATTACATAGTCCTGCCTTGGGGCTGGACGAGATGAGACTCTAGGTCCCTTCTAGTCCTACACTTTTTTGATTGTGCTCCCCTTTGAGACTAGTCATTAGGTAGCTGGCCCCTTACCAAAGCACATTAGACTGATTCCAGCCTGCATTTTAAATTGCATTTTCAGATGTAAAAATAAATCTCTCATTTGAAATAGATTTTTTTATTCAGTTCAGATTTGAGCATTACTTACCATATGGCAAGAATGCAAGTGATTGTCAGGAGATAATGTGTAGCTGATGAGTAGAGGTAGTGTTTGTATTTTGTTAATGTAACTAAGTTTCTATAATCCTTCTGATATTTAAAGTATATGTTTAATCTGTTGGAATGTTTAAACTACTACTCTAGTGTGTTTACTAGCTCAGTTAGATGTAAACAAAATTTCAAGTTAACCAGGTGATTTCACTTTAATTATGCCTGTTGTGTGTCCTGCATATGTCAGTGTGAGTGTAAATAGAGTTGCAGTCATTACACTATTCTAGGTATTAATGATATCCACTGAATCAGGGAATTCTAGACACTTGAACTCGGGCCTTAAAATGGGTGTGTATTAGTCTCTCTCTCATGCTATTTCTAGATACACAACTTAAAAGGAAGCTTTTATCAATTCTTGACTTATGTATATTTTTGTCTCCTCTTGTTAACCAGATGCTGCTGTTAACTCTGGAGAACTCTGGTTCATCAATTTCTATTCTCCTCGATGTTCACACTGCCATGATTTAGCACCTACAGTATGTATTTACAGTCAACATCTTAATTCTGAAAATGTATTTCAAGTAGACACTTTTTTTAAAATTAGAGTAAAACTTTGTCAAGTTTGATTTGCATGCAGAAGCCAAAGTCTAAAACAGCAATGATTCAAGAAGCCAACACCAGAAGAATTTTGAAAATTGTTTTCAAAAGAAAATATCCCAAGTTTTCTTTTTCCCCCTCCTTCTTTTTAGTGGAGAGAATTTGCTAAAGAAATGGATGGACTAATACGCATTGGAGCTGTAAATTGTGGTGATAATAGAATGCTTTGTCGGATCAAAGGAATTAATAGTTATCCAAGTCTCTATGTTTTCAAAACTGGAATGGTGAGTAAACGGTTTTGTTTTTTTCCAGGTTTTATAAATAATGGACATTTATATGCTCTTTCCATCTTGTGCATGTATTTGTGTTTTGTTATGTGTTTACATTTTATATTAAAATAATTAAAATAAAGTTAAAGAATTCTAAGGAAGAATACTAAACTAAAATACATTTTATCATTGATGCTATAGCAGTAAAGAATTTTTCTTTATAATAGTCTAATTTATTCATCATTTTTTAAAAAAATATTTGGACTTTCATTCACCATGAACAGCCCAATTACACTAGACAATTCCATTTTTAATAATGTTATATTACAACTAAATGAGGAAATACGGTAAATAACTACCTCTCCAACAGTTCTCTTCAGATCATTTTGCAATAGAGAGTAAGTATCATTTCTTCCATTTTGGGGAAATTGAGACACTGAAGTTAAATGATTTGTTCAGGGCTGTACAATGAGTAAGTGATAGATCCAGGAATTGAATACAAGGCTTTGAACACCAAGACCAGTGCCCTATCCACTAAGCCACACTGCCTTTATCACAGTTCTGTATTGGAGTTTCCAACAATGTAGGATGATATTTAAATATATGCAACACTCTGCTTTACGCCTAAGGAACTTTGACAGTATTCCTTTAAGAGACACCCACACTATTTTTTACAAAATTTCTTCTACCGTACCAATACGCTGTACTGCATGCTACTTAGTCTGGTTATTGAGCGTTCAGCACATGCTACAGTGGAGAGAATGTGTAAACTTTTGAGGAGGTTAAAGTAGAGGAGATGTATATTAACAGAAGACTGGCACAATACTCACTTCTTTTAAACAGACAAACAAACAAACATGACTATGCGAACTGATATTTCTGAGGCCCTATATTTTTTGTATTGCTGGACTAAATGAAAGACACATATAAACTAGACAAGGGCCTGACTCACAACATTCAAATTTAAGGCTGAACTCCAAACACTCTAAAGTTTGGAATGGAGGGTGAAAGCATTTGTATCTAGGATTTTAGTAAAGGTCCATTTGCAATGTAAATAATAATTTCAATCATTAATTACTGTGTAATGATTTCTGTGAGTTAAATTTTGCATTAACACACCTTTTTTTTTTTCCCCTTTTTTGCATGTGTGTAGAATCCAGTGAAATATTATGGAGACAGATCAAAGGAAAGTTTAATGCATTTTGCCATGCAGTATGTCACAAGCACAGTGACAGAGTTATGGGCAGGTAATGTAATTTGTTTGGGTTATTGATCTTTTTATGTTGTTTTTTAAGACAAGGTGGTGTTGCCAGGATTATATCTATATTTAATTGAGTGTGTGGACCCAGTATTTCTTACTCAAGGTTGAACACACACACACACACAATACTTGAAATTAAAAAACTGTTTAATTATAATTGTGCTAATAAGCATGCTTGTTTCATAGTTTACATGCAATATTTTTTCATATTTAAAACAAAACATCAAACAAATTGATATGGATTTTGTGCCCTTTTTTTTTTTTTAGGAAATTTTGTTAATGCTATTCAAACTTCATTTGCCTCTGGTGTTGGCTGGCTGATCACTTTCTGTGCTGAGGGTGGAGGTAAATATATTAAATAAAGCAAACTGATTGAAGAGAAAACAATTCTCTTTTGTTTTACACTGACAGTGACACATTTGCTACTGCTTCTAATAAAGGTTTTAATGGGGTAAAATTCACCTATAGTGTTGAAGGTCAGCACAAGGCCACGTGGACCACTTAAACCTCATTATAGGACTACTTGGGAAAGGGAACATTAATGGAGGAACCTTACAGTGGTGCTTGTGCACCCTACATGCGTCACAGGATGGGCCTCTGTCCTGGGCCCACAATGGGGCCTTGCCGTGGCATCCATACTTTTGCAGTAGCCCCCACATCCCATGCAATTGACACAAACAGGTGTAGGCTGCGTTACAGCTCATAGGCTGCAGCATCAGATACTAAAAAAAGTATACAGCATCCCTGCTCATTGCCTCTGGATTGGTGGGAGTGGTGGACTTCCCTTTCCAATCAATGCAGAAAAGATTGAATAATAATTAAATATTTTAGGCATTATGTTAGCCTTTGCACAACCTAAGTTTGCATATCGCAAACTACAAATATTATGATCAAATTTTTTTTAAAGGATATGTGTGGGGGGGGGTAAACTTCTTAAATAAATCAGTGGGGGTTTGGACTGGCACCCTTCCCAGAGCCTTCCCCATCTAGTGTCCCCTCTCCTGCCATTGGAGACATTTGTACTAGCAGTCACAGATGGGCCACGTGCTATTGTAGGGCCATCCCCTCCAGAAATTTATCAAGCTCAGTCTTGAAGCCAGTTAGCTTTTCTGCCCTCACTCTTCCCCTTAGAATGCTGTTCCAGAACTTCACTCCTCTGATGTTTAGAGACCTTTGTCTAATTTCAAGTATAAACTTGTTAATGGTCATTTGTTCTTGTGTCCACATTGGTGCTTAACTTAAATAATTCCCGTCTCCCTCCCTTGTATTTATCCCTCTGATGTATTTATAGAGAGCAATCACATCTCTCCTCAGCCTTCATTTGGTTAGTCTAAACAAACCAAGATCTTTGAGGCTCCTCTCATAAGGAAGGTAGGTTTTCCATTCCTCTGATCCTCCTACTAGCGCTTCTCTGCACCTCTTCCAGTTTGAATTAATCTTTCTTAAACATGGGAGACTAGAATTGCACACAGTATTCCAGATGAAGTCTCACTAGTGCCTTGTATAAAGGCAATAACACTTCCCTGTCTCTACTGAAAATACCTCACCTAATGCATCCTAGGATCACATTAGCGGCTCATAGTCATACTGTTATCAACCAATACACCCAGGTCTGCCTCCTCCTCCTCTGATACTTCCAACTGATAAGTCCTCAGTTTATAGCAAAAATTCTTGTTGTTAGTCCCTAAGTGCGTGACCTTGCACTTCTCACTATTAAATTTCATCCCATTTCTATTACTCTAGTTTTCAAAGTCATCCAGATCTTCTTGTGTGACATTCTGGTCCTCCTCCATTTTGGCAATACTTCCCAACTTTGTGTCACCCGCAAATTTTATTAGCACACACCGACTTTTTGGGCCAAGGTCAATAATGAAAATGTTAAATAAGAATAGTCTTAGGATCGATCCCTGAGAAACTCCAATAGTAACCTCCCTCCAGCCTGACAGTTCATCTTTCAGTATGATCCATTATAATCTCCTCTTTAACCTGTTCCTTATCCATCTTTTAATACTCATATCAATCCCCATCTTCTCCAATTTAACTAATAATTTCCCTTGTGTAACTGTATCAAGCACTGAAATCCAGGTAGACTAAATCTACTGCATTTCCTTTGTCAAAAAAATCAGTTATCTTCTCAAGTTATTACTTTTCAGAAATGTTTGTGGGGTTTCTAATAATTCCAATGAAATATTTTTCTATGACAAAATTTGATACATAGGTAGATATTTTTAAAATATTGCTCAGGTGAGAATCAGTTTACAAGGGCAGGAATCATAAGCCATGTAAAACATTGCTCATATTTCAAAATGAGGGAGGATTTTCTACCGATGAAGCCAATATAGAATATTTTCATTCACAATTGTCATCACATAGGAAGTAGCTTCTCAAGATTTTCACTTGAAAAGCCACAAAAAAAGTGGGTGTTTTTTTTTTGTTTGTTTGTTTTAAAAGCTAGCAAACATGCATTGTGAAACTGTAGCCTGCTTCCTTCTGGGATTCTTGGTGATGAGAAGAAAAATTCTAAACTAGAGTAAGTTTAATGATTTGATCATTTAAAGCCTTGTGTTTACAGGTAAATCATTATTTTCATTTTCCAGATTGTTTGACTTCCCAGACGCGCCTTAAACTAGCTGGCATGTTGGTAAGTAGTATTTCATTTGAAGATGTTACCCGTTATATTTAAATCAGAATTCCAAAAGGTGAAATCCTGATGTCATAGAAGTCAATGGCAAACTCTTACCTACTTCAATGGGGCCAAGCTTTCACGCAATAACTTTCAAACAGTTTGTTTTCAAATCACCTTTATGTTTGAGAGCCATCTCATTATTGGACATGATATAATGGAACCAAATGTTTAAAGGATGTACATGTAAAATGGAGTACATGACCATCAAAGTATTGTTGTGCTTCCCTGTAAGTCTTCCTTTTCCCCATCTCCTAAAAACTAACTAGTTGCCTCTGTTGTCGTTGCAGAAATTCTTCTGACCTTGACTTTCAAAATAACACACTCAAATTGTTGTTTATTTCAGGAAGGCCTTGTTAATGTAGGCTGGATGGACTGTGCCACCCAGGGTGAGCTTTGTGATAATTTGGATATCTCATCTAGTACTACCGCATACTTTCCACCTGGAGCCACCTTAACTAATAAAGAGAAAGGAGGTGTTTTGGTATGAGTTACTTTTAAACAGTTTGTGTCTACATACAATATGGTGGTGGTGATGAGAAAGTGGATTATAAATATTCACCAATCAAAGAAAAGTGAATTTATTACACTGAGAAATGTTTGTTCCCAGTTTTACATTTAACTTATGTGCTACTGGTAAATTTGATATATAAATGAGCTAGATACTGTCAGAGAAACACTCAGTTCTCGCTTTCTGTTTGGGTGCAGCAAAATCAAATACTTTATTCTTTCTCTAGTAATTACAATAGAACAGGTCTCTCTCAATTAGTAAACAATCACAGCAAGCATTTATACCTTTGTTACAGACAATAGCTAACAATCCTGGAGACAGTAAAAAGAAAACATTTGCATTTGTTTATACATAAGCCTCTCTGCTATCTTATTTGTCTCACTACTAGAAAAAAAGCAAGACTGCACATTGCAAGGTCGTAATAACTTTCACACAGTTCACTCTGTCTTACATTATCTTGCTTCTACAAATCTCACGTCATTAGGATCACAGCTAGCCTAACTCATGCTAACTAACTAACATTCATTAAGATCTCTTCAAATCCTTGTTAATTATTAATTGGATTCCACAATACTCTTCTTAAAATCTCAAAGAAATGTGATCTACATGCAATGAAAATGGACTTGCATTGCCTGTCACTATGGATATGTGCTGTGGTGTGCTATCCTCCTATTACCATATCACCTTAAACTCTTGTTTCAGTTGTCTTGAGGTTAATATTCTTAATTTATGCAAGAAAATCACCACTCTCTCTCTCATGCTATGGCCACCTAAGCCCTTCTGCAAAAGTGAACCTGAAGAGAAAGTAACAATCACTGGAGCTACATTAAATCCACCAGCATTGAGTTACTACTTCTTATGCACTTCCTGATGTTTGCAAAATTACAGAAATACAGTAATCTGAACTATACAAATAGTACAGTAAAATAGAGATATGTTGCCAAACAAAGTATTTTGTGAGTTGAGGCCAGGACTTTGTTTTAGCACTCATTTTGAGAAAGCATGTGGTATTTTGTGTTTTTAGTGCGGGGAATAGGGAGAAAAGCAGTGTGTGACAGTGGGATTTAATCTCCTATGTGCCTAAATCACTTTTAAAAATGAGACTCAGGCATCGCAACACTGAGCACAGCGTGCCTAAATCCATTTTAAAATCTGGGCCTAAAAGAGCAGACTGCTTAGAGTATAGTGTTCTTGTAATAGCAATTAAAAGGAAGTTTGAATCAAGAAACATATGTTGATTAACAGCATTTTTCAGTTGATGAATGGGGACTAATCAGGTTAATTCTGTTGAGGATTGCTAATCAACAATCAGTTTAATGTTTATACATTTTATATAATTAGAATGACTTTTTTCTTTTCTAGTTTCTTAACTCCTTGGATACCAAAGAGATATATTTGGAAGTAATGCAGCATCTTCCAGATTTTGAAATGCTCTCTGCAGCCTCATTAGAGGTAAAGTGTAAAAAAATAAATAAATAAATAAATAAATAAATAATTTCTGATTTTAAGTTTAAAAGGCCACATTCAGCAAAGTAATCTCTTGTCTTTCTGAAGTTTTCACCTCCTATTGGTATAAACCAGGGGTCAGCAACCTCTGGCACGCGGCTCACCAGGGTAAGCACCCTGCGGGCCAGGCCAATTTGTTTACCTGCTGCGTCAGCAGACTCAGCCGATCGTGGCTCCCACTGGCCGAAGTTCACCGTTCCAGCCCAATGGGGGCTGCAGGAAGCGGCATGGGCAGAGGAATGTGCTGGCCGTGGCTTCCCGCCGCTCCCATTGGCCTGCAACATCAAACTGCGGCCAGTGGGAGCCGCGATCAGCCAAACCCTCTGGACGCGGCAGGTAAAACTGTCCCAGCCCGCCAGGGTGCTTACCCTGGTGAGCCGCATGCCAGAGGCTCCCGACCCCTTGTATAAACAATTCTTAAAATTACTATACCCAGAAAATATTTTTCTCTCTAGCTTACTATGTTTTCAAGCCCTTTTATCTGTATTGGTTTCATTGGTTCCTCTATTTGCAATCAGGCCTTTCGCATAGCAACTGAGGAAAAGCAGCATTTTTTTTTTAAAAAACAGAAAAATATGACTATAACCATAAAAGAACTCAGAATGGTGTAATGACTACTGTTTTTCTTTTTAATTGACTAAGTTCCTAGTGGACTGTTTCGACAACTAAATCTAGTGATATCCTAGATATTAGATATCCTAATCATTAAAGACTCAATTGAATGGGCTTATATGTGTTAGTGTATCCAAACTAAGGCCTGGTCTACGCTAATGAGGTAAGGCAACGTAGCTTAGATCAACTTACAGCAGTGTCTACACCACGCTGTGTCGATGGAAGATGCTCTCTCGTCAATGTAGCTTCCACCTCTTGGGGAGGTGGGAGAGTGCTTTCCTGTCGACTTCAGTACTCCATCGACTTATCTTGTCTTCATCAGGACCGCTAAATCGATGCCCACCGCAGCACCGATTTAGACAGTAGTGAAGACAAGCCCTAAGCCTCAGTCTCCTTTCACTAGGCTAATAATATTGTTTGCTGCAAGTGGTTCTTTAATGTGTCGCCTGCGGCTCTTTGTAGCACGTTTAATTATTAATCAATCAGGATGCTTTTACTGTGTTATTAACCAATTAAGTTATAAACTTGCACTAAGTTATTAACTTATTTGCTGTGAGAATTTATATAAATTTTATATATAAAAATAAAATAAATATTTCCTGTCATACTGTTAAATATGAATTGTACTATAGTAAATGAAACAGTGAATTCACACTCTTATGGCTCTTTTGGGTAATGTTGATTGCTACTTTGGCTCTTGAACAACCGAGGTCTGAGTATCACTGCTTTAAAGAGAGAGAGTGCAAAGTTTAGCAGTTTTGATCTAGTATGACGGAGGCAAATTGTAAGCAAGATTAAAAAGATATAGAAAGTAGTTTTTAGATTTTCTCTCTGAGGGTGGTGCTCTGTTGAAAAGCTGAAGGGCAATGCAATGTGTGTTGGATACAAGTTTAGGTTCTGGTGAATTACTTAGCATTTGATTTACAGTAACATGACTGAAAACATGGATTTAACTTATGTAACTGGTAGAAACTGGAAGCTAAGCATTTCTCTCATTTGCTTCCCATTTTAAGGACCACGTGGCTCATCACCGGTGGCTGCTTTTCTTTCAGTTTGGTGAGAGTGACAAGTCAAATGTGCATGAGTTTAAAAAACTGAATTTTCTGCTTAAAGATGAACATATTCAGGTAAGAATTGTTTTAGCATTACAGAATTTCGTCCCCAAGTATTTATCTCAGATGCTAGTTCTCTCTTAATATTCTATTTGGAAGAAATCAGATTGGTTTAGTTTCCATTTCCTATACCTGTCTTTGAGGTAAGAATTAGCAGTGATTAGCTGTGTTGCAGTATTAAATTGTTTTGTTTTTAGAAGCTTTTCTCTACCTAATTGTGCTTGTGGTACATAATACATCTGTGTGAATTGTATTACACCTTAAACATCGTATCAGTCATAAAACTGATCAAGATCACTACCCCTTATAAAAGAGTATTGCATTTATAACTGACAGGAAGTACCATTTTGGAAAAGCATCTTAACTTATGTCAACTTTCCAAATATAATATAAATAAATTAGATTCCCTTATTAAAAATATATATATTGTTTGTTTAATAATAGGTTGGAAAGATTGACTGCCTTTCTGCACCAAGTGTCTGCAGTAATTTGTATGTCTATCAGCCATGTCTAGCAGTCTTTAAAGGAAAGGGAACTGAAGATTATGAAATTCATCATGGTAAGGCAAACTGACAGAAGTTTTAAGTTAGTGTGTAATTTTTTTAGATGAAGTCTTTTGCAGACTGAATTTGTTATTCAGAACAATTGTTTCCACAGCTCTAATGATATTACATCATCATTTTGCTTTAACATTGCCTATTGTCTTGTTATATTATTCTGTATACTTTTTTCTTCTGTAAGCAATCCTTAAACACTAAAAGGTTCTCCTCCTACTTATTCACTTTTTAGTACTCCCTCTATTTCAAAGACATCATTACAGCCTTGGAATAAGAATGGGAATTTCTGAAGCCGATCAGTGCTGCTCTTTGCTTTGGCAAAGGTAGCTGAAAAATGACATAAGGCACACACCCTTCCCCATATGCTGAACATGCTGCTTACACAGTGCTTTTGGCTTTAGAATCTTGGGACTTGATCTCATATTTTACATGTGTCCATTTGCTAATTTCACATCCACCCACCGTTGTCACATTCTGGGGTAAAATCCACACCAGTGAAGAATTGTATCACCTCTTTCCCTGTAACCCCAAGTGCCTCACAATGCTTTGTCACTGGCTGTCTGCCTGGAACTCCCACAGTTAGCAACAAGCATTCTGTCTTATGTATTGGGCAGACTTGGATCAATGCCTGCAATACCACAGATTTCCACTGGCTTCACCTAGCCTTGGTTAACAACTGGGATGGTGAGTCCACACTGTCCCTGGCCCTGAATTTTCCCAAAACACGTGTCCAGCCCTGTCCTGGAACAATCAGAGGGATATTCAGGTTTGTTACCCTTTTAAGGAATCACATTCAACACTTTACTACTTTAGCTGAAATTACAAAATAGTTCACACCACTGGGTTGGCTTAGATTTAAAAAAAAAAAAAAAAAGATTTCAAGTGAATTCAAGTATAAGAGATAAAATTAGAAATGGTTACCAGCAAATAAAACGATTATAAAACTTAATCTAGCAACTTTTAGTTCAAGGCTTTTTGTAAGACGTACAGTCTTCCAGCAAGATAGTGACTGACCCTCTCCTCGATCAGGATCTGTCCCAGAATCCCAAAAGGTTCTGGTGCTTTTGTCTTAGGTAAAAGAGAGAGAACTTGGGGTACCTACCCCTTTCTTTTATAGGCCATGGATTCTTCTGAAGGATACCCCCTCGCCTCCCCCAAAAAGTGAAGTTTATCCAAAGCAGCGGGAGGAAGGCAACATAGTATCTCATGATAAAGGAGGCTCCATGCTCTTTCTTCCCCCATTTGTGTTTGCAAAAATGAAAATTGCTCTGTTTCCTGCCATCTTCTCGCCCTAGTGTCTTGAGGACACAGTTTATTACTAATATGTAAATTAAGATAAATACACATTCTTTTGTTTAGGATAGACCTGTTTAACAACGTTTGTCTAGGCAGGGCTGTGTGGTTTTGAATATGTGCTAACAACATTCAGCAGGAATTCATAACTTTACATATAATATTGCTGCATACATTTCACCATGATATTATTGACCAGTGACTTATTAGTTTTACTAGATTAGTGTGTAGAGTGTGAATACAGGGGTGCTTTCAGTCACAGCCACTTTTGACATATGCTTAGGTCCTCCAATGCCCACCAGTAAATAATTCCAAACCTACAATGTTGAAGTGTCCCCTTGAAAGAATTCTGAAGTGCTGTAAAAATTTAGGTATTGACTCAGGGCTGGAATTGGCAGTTCATGTCAATCAGTGTAGCTCCATCAAATTCAATTGAGTTATGTGTGGTTACACCAGCTGAAGATCTGGCTCAGGCTCTGAAGCATGAAGAGCATAGCACACAAAAGATCTCAACCAGAAATTTAGGCCTGGGCTACACCAGCGGGGAGGTTCAAACTATTCGCATAGCTGAAGTCGAAGTATTTTAGTTCGACTTACCTGGCCGTCCTCACGGCAGCGAGTCAACTACCACGGCTCCGCCATCGACTCCGCTTACTCCCGCTGCCAAGGTGGAGTACGGGCGTCGATTTATCGTGTCTAGATGAGATGCGATAAACTTATCCCCGATACATCGAACACTACCCGATCCGGCGGGTAGTATAGACGTACCCTTAGTCTGATAAAACCTCCTACTGAGCTAAAGCCATTGCTTTAGAAGGGACCAATAGAGCTCCTGTCAAATAGGTATGATGTTTTTGTAGCCAAATTCTATACAAGATGCAAACAGCATAAAGAGAATTTCTCATTTTTAATGCTGGTATGACTGTAATCAGTGCCGATTCATCTAACCTTTTTCTTGCAAGTTTTTAAAGATATCTGTATCTTCTCTTAGGAATGTCTCCTTTTAATTTGTGCAGAATAGGTGGCATCTACAACCTTTGCCACAACTTGTACTTCTCCTAGTTATTAGTTTGGTTATGAGAGAATAATGTTGAGGGTCTCATCTATCTAAACTGAGTGAGAGCAATATTAAATTGCATCATCACTAGCCATGTCTCAGGTCACAGCATACTTTGAGTTTCTTCAACTCAATCATTTTCAAAACAAAAAGCATTTTCCACGAAGAACACCAATTCTATATTTTATCCTGGCTAGACATTTTATGCATTAAGCATTTTCATATCCAAATGTCTGACATGAATTGCCATACTTGTTCCCTACACTGAGCAGACTAATGAAATGATGCTTACATAAGTTGAGGTAAGATGATAGCTGTACAGTTTATTTAATAAGGCCTTGTTCAAAGACCACTGAAGTTAACTGAATAAGTCCCATTGGCTTCAGTGGGCTTTGAATCAGGACCAGTGTGGCCAGTGACAACATTTGCATTTACCAGCTCTTCAGCCTGATCTCTGGCATAACATTCATAATAAGACAAATCATACACCGTTAATGAAGCGTGCTCCGGTTTTTGGTAAATAATGAGTAATCATAAGAATATAGATATTAAGAATAACAGTTGGTTGTTTTTTTTGGGGGGTGGTATTTTTAGGAAAGATGATCCTATATGACATAGTTGCATTTGCCAAGGAGAGTGTAAACTCTCATGTTATCACACTTGGGCCTCAGAATTTTCCTGGCAAGGAGAAGGAACCATGGCTTGTTGACTTCTTTGCACCTGTAAGTATTTGATTGCTATATTTTTCCTTTTTTCTAAAATATGTATATACTGTATTAAAATACCAGCATTGTTTTTGAAAATGATATTCTATAGCACAGAGCACCCTAATCATTCATTAATCCAAGGTTGCGACATTCCTACATTGAATGTTTTTATCCTTTATTGGAGTCCTGTTTGTCAAAACCACACACAAATTGCTTAGCATACTGTGAGACATTAATATATGTATTCACATTTCTGCAGAGAACTGCTTACAGGAGAGTTATATGTTCTTTGCTTTGTTTTAACAGTGGTATTATGATTGCATTTTTTTTTAGTGGTGTCCTCCATGTCGAGCTTTGTTGCCAGAGTTGAGAAAAGCATCAAAGCACCTTATTGGTCAGCTTAAATTTGGCACACTAGACTGCACAATCCACGAAGGGCTTTGCAACATGGTAAGCTGCAAGTATTAAAAGGTCTTATTCAATAAATGCTGTTTTCTTGTAGTTAAAATTTCAAAACACATCCAAACAAGGTGCTCCATTATCAAGGCTTTTTTCAAGGGAATAAACTATACAGATCTCTTAAAAGAATCTGTAAACTTAAAATGTGTTCTGTGATAAGATTAAAATATTGTCCGACCTCCTTAGTGGTCAGGAAAGATTTGAATTCCAGTGTTGGGTTATCCTCTTTTGAGAGAGAAATGAATGAGCACGACTCAGTTACTTGTTCCTAATCTATTTAGAAAATATACAAAGTATACACTGGTCCTATTATTGCTTTGAACATGGAGAGATAAAAACAGCAGAGAAGTTTATGCTGATGGAGCACCATTTTCAGAATGCCACAAAGAGTTCAAGTTCCCAGCCAGCCTACAGCTGCTTTGTAATTTGCATTGCTTTTGCCTGCAGTACAAATTAGGAGTTTTGGAGGTCACAAGAAATACAGGACCAGTCCACGCATTTAAGAAGGAACTTTCCTTAGCATTTTTGCCTTTTTACTGAAAAATTTAAAGTCGTAAGATACATGGGGAAATTGGCATAGAAATGAAAGCCTTAAAGATAGAGGAGTTGCCAATGTACACGGATACTTAAATCATTGAAGAATCTAGGTTTACAGATAGCAAAATTAATGTACAATTATTAGTACAGTACAAGCTGTTTTACCTGAAGATTGGAGAAGGGTACATCTGAAAACTTCAAATAAAGGGTTTTGGTTGGTTTGTTTAGAGAATTAGGAGGGACAGGTTAGAAAACTTAGAAAAGGCTGTAGTTTTGTTCCCTTAACCATGAGCACAGTGAAAGGAGTGTGGGGTGGCTTTTAAACTCCAACAGCACAGCCTCTTAAACAAGCCAGCATCTTTTTCACTATGAATTAGGGTTTGGAGACCCTAGTCCATAGTCTTTTCTAGGCCTTCCAAACTCCCATTTATCAAAATCCAACAAATCATAGAAATGTAGGGCTGGAAGGGATCTCAATAGGTCATCTAGTCCATCCCACGCTAAGGCAAGATTAAGTATATTATCTAAACGTTTGAGGAGCTGTACTGTGCAAAGCAGATTGGCTAGCAAGAGTATGGATCATTAGTACCAATGGTCCTTAATGGATTGGCAGCAAACAGGAACATTCTTTGCAATTTGTTTTGTTGTTGTGTTTTTCAATAGCATAACATTAGAGCTTACCCAACAACAGTGGTGTTCAACCAGTCCACTGTTCATGAATATGAAGGTCATCACTCTGCTGAACAGATCTTGGAGTTTATACAGGTATGTGACTCACACATTATACACATGCTATTTTGGTGTAAAACGTTCCAAGATATCTTTTCTAACCAGCTATCCTAGTATCACTACCTGATATTCTTAAAATAAGAACGAGTGGAGGGAGAGGAAGGATGGTCTCTTGAGTGCTAGTCTGCAAATTCAGAGACCTGGGTTCAGTTCCCTGCTCTGCTACACACTTTCTCTGTGACCTTGAGCAAGTCCTTTATGTCTTAATGCATCAGTTCCCCGCCTGTAAAATGCGGTTAACAGCACTTCCCAACTTTATAGGGAGGAGAAATACATTCATTATTGAGAGTGCTCAGAGACTGTAGTACCTAATATATGTACCTAAGATTGCAAGTAGTTTTATCACCTTTGTGAAATAAGGTGCAGATCTCTACACTCTCAGTCCATTCTTCAAAGGCTGTTAATTTATAGGATTTTTGAGTTATTGATACTTAAAGACAAACAAGCTTCATTTGTGGGATGAGCATGGTAGTATTATGTAATCAGTTTGTATTTGATAATACCGTGTGCAGGATAATGTCATTGTAGGTGAAATGTAAGTCTCATTATTTGTGTATTTTAGGATCTCATGAACCCTTCGGTGGTCTCCTTAACACCAGACACTTTCAGTGCACTAGTTAAACAAAGAAAACGGGATGAAGTCTGGATGGTTGATTTCTATGCTCCGTGGTGTGGGCCTTGCCAGGCTTTAATGCCGGAATGGAAAAGGATGGCCAGGGTAAAGTAGAAATCACATTCTAAGTTTTAAAAATGCCCTATTTAATCGAAGTATTGAGACTGTTCAATAAATTGACCTGGAGGAGATACCATAAGTGAAAAAGACTAGTGATTAGTATAATGGACAAAATGATAAGTTCCTCCATGGCAGTTTTATGTTGTTCCAACTATGGTGATTTTTTTTTTTTAAAAAGTTCCTGAACATTGCTAATGTCTTCCTAAAGACCCATAATCCCACACATTTTGACCAGTTTAGAATAACTTTCCTTGAAGTTTGATTAATTCCTTATGTATTGTGAATTACAAGGTGACTAGGTATTTGTGTTTAAAATTAAAAAAGTAGAAAGACTCATTTATGTACACTGGATCAGAAATGGCTTTAAGTAACCATAGCTGTTTTTCCCCTCTAAGTTCCTTTATGGATAGCTTATAATTATTTGCATTTAAGGTAGCACCTAGAGTCCAATCAGGATCTAGTTCTGATTTCAAATTGATGTATACACTTTGAATTTAAGGTTATTTATATATTTTTTTAAATATATTTTTAAGGGCTTTTTCAGTTAGTTAGTGTTATTAAATAGTATTTCCAGGATGTTTTAAGTCTGATTTTCAGTGATCTGAACTATACACACTTCAGTATTCAGGTCTGTGCTTACTTTGCATGGCCATTGCTCTATGTAGTCATTTGCGTAATAGTATTGCACAAAAATCAAGGATTTGCAATCACATAGCCATTTGGTGCCAGTTAGCAGTGCGTATAGACTAATCATGGCTCTGGACATGTACAGTATAACTTTGATTTTCATGAACAACAGTCATACTAACAGTCAGTTATATGAACGCTTTTCTCCAACCAGGGTGTGTGGGGGGGCCATAACAAAAGTGATGTCAATTAAGACCAAGTTTACATCCCACCACATACCAATAGCTTCAGTGCATTGGAAGTGCTTAGAGGGACCAAAAAAAGCAATTCAGAGCACCATACTGCAGCTTATGTACTGTACCTACTGTAATTTTGAGATGGCCAATTTTATGAACATTTTTATTATTAGGAATGTCTCAATCTCCAGTTCGTTTATAAAATAGGGGTTCTACTACATGCATAGTATTTCATGTGCAAAGTATGTATGTAATTGCACACACAAAATTACCATAAAAAAAAAGGAAAGAAAAAATAAATCAGCTTTTTACCTGCTGAGTACTCCAGAGGTGAGACTGCAATAAATGCTGATGTCTAAATTCTGAAGTATTCACATGCCACGAACTAACCTCAATGACTAGAAAATGCAATATTTTTTCTTTTTCAGTTGTTAAATGGATTAATCACTGTTGGCAGTATGGATTGTCAAAAATATTTTTCTTTCTGTCACGAAGAAAACGTACAGGGATATCCTGAAATAAGACTCTTTCCTCAAAAATCAAATACAGGTCATCATCACTAGTAAGTAAATAACTGTTTACATTTGGAAAATATGTCATGGTTTGTATTTCAAGAGTTATGATATCTTCAAAAACGTATTAAGGAGGGCCTGGGAGGGAAAATAGTATCTTTCAGATGGTAAGTCAAAGCCACTGGAAACTCATAAGTGTTTACAAGTACTGGATGAACGATTTTATTCTCACACATTCTGAGATTTTCAGTTTTGTAATACTAAAATAGTGCAAGAAATTAGTTTAGTTTATCTAAATAATTGTTTGGGGTTCCTATGTTTTATTATTAAGTTTACCAGAGGTTTTCATGAGCAGCGTATTCATTAGTAACATAAAAATGAATTGCATAACTTCAAACAATTAGTCCTTTGCCATGTTAGTGGCTAAATATGTGGTTAAGACAGAACAGTGCCATAGATCCTTAAATTTTCCAGTCCTTTGTCTTCTGCAGAAAATGCCAATAGCTCTGACTCACCGTGCATACTTTAGTGCAACCTGACCTTTAAAAACAGATCAGTATGGGTGTAGATATTATATATAAATAACCTTCTTTGGCATGTGTCTGATATCAACGTTGTAGAACTTTTGATCTCACCTGTCCAGTGAGCCCATCCACCATACCATTTCTTTGGGACAATGACAGAAAAATGCTTAATAGTGGAAAAAACTCCTGCTATGGAAAGTGAAATCTGACCATTTAAAAAAAAATTGTAATAATGTTCCGATTCTATCTCGTATCATAAAGCTTTGTAACATGGAACACTTTACATTTCTGACCCTGGCACCTCAGAGGAAATGGAATATTGAAGAAAGAGATTAAACTGAATTGGGAAAGACTAATGATTATTTATACAATTGAAGGGTTCCATCAAATGCTCATTGATAGTAAATTATGTAGACTGTATTGAGGGGTGCCTAAAAGGCTGCTGAAGCTTTGACTGTTGGACTACCTGTGATGAAAGTTATTATTATTATTATTATTATTATTCTATTTAAATCTCTCCCAGAGCACTAAAATTCCCCAGAAGAGGTGTTTTATTTTCCTTTTTTGGGGGAAAAAAATTCTATCTTTAATAATGTCAGATTTTGCAGAAAGCAGGATTTTGTAATTAAGAAATATGTTAAAATATACTCTGGGGATAAATAGTGCCCCTGGAAAGAAATGCCACTAAGAACTGTTGGATTAGATTTGACTATGAATTTATATTTTTGTGAAATAAACTCTCTCACAGCCTAGGATTATTAGTTTCACTAATTTGTGTGAAAATTCCATTGAGCAAACAATCGCCTACAGTATTTACAGTTCAAATAATACATCTTTGGGTTACTAACTAGCTTTTTTTTCATAGTCTAAACTGAGAGAAATGCAGAAGTTAATAGAATGAAAAGTAAATTAATTGAAAATATTTCCATTGTAATATGTTCTCTGTAATATAGGTTAAATTTTTTGTTTTTTGTTTTTTACTTGTGTTTTCCACTTGATCATGTGGTATATTTTTGTCCCACCTATATTAGATGTAGCAAATTTATCTGGAAATGTTACCAAAGAGACAATGCTCACAAGCCTTTTTAGCTGACAAAAAGTCAATTTGACTGAAGTACTAAACTTACCTTACTCTCCTTTAATTTAACATAACATAGGATCAATCTTTCCTTCTCTTCATGTTCCTGTACTTTACAATGTGTATCATTGACTTGTATTATTCAGATTTGAAATTAAAATAGCTTTTTCAATATCTAAATTATAGTATAAATATATTCTAAAATGTATGCATTCAAATGAATTTTATATCAGCCTTTGTGAATAGGTTGTCCTGGGTTCAGATTTAACACTGCTATAGTCTTTCAAACCTATTCAAGCTATTGTATAATTAGTATTTTCTTGTGTGTTCTCTCATAGTAGTTACAATGGTTGGCACAGGGATTCGTATTCGTTAAGAAGCTGGGCACTTGGGTGAGTTGTTACATTAAAATTTGTTCACAAGCTAACCCAATGGTTGTGTCTAGGAGAAGCTGGCACCCAGATGCCATGGAAACAAAGCATTAGAAATGCCTATATAGATGGATATGTTGCTTCACAATACAGATGCAGGAATTTCTGTACCCTGTTGGCTCAAGCCTTAAAAGCATTGTTTAGAGAAGGTATTTTTAGCTTCCTACAACAGTGAAGGTAGCATCACGTTCCTGAACCCACAGTTAATATAAAGCATTATTGTAGTCTCGGAACACAGCTCTTTGACTTCCCAGATTCAGACTAAATACCAAGTTCAAGTTTTCTGAAGAAAGGAAGAAGATATTGATGAGAAAAGAGCATTCATATTGAATGGACACGTCTGCCCTCCCCACGCTCAAATTAGACAACATCCTCAATTTTTGGTTCAAGGAAGGATGAGATAATGCTTAGATGCCTATACCTCATGTAAACTAAAGGGCCTTTCAACATAAAAGTATTATGGTGTTTATTTACATTTCATTATAGCTGTTCCCTAATTTCTGGAAGCTTCCTGTAGTGTAACTGGAATTTTAAATATATTTAAGGTTTTTAATTTTATTATAAATGTTTTTCCCCTCTCCTCAGATATTTACCTCAAGTATCTGTAGATCTGACACCTCAGAGCTTCACAGAAAAAGTTTTGCATGGGAAAGATCATTGGGTCATTGATTTTTATGCTCCTTGGTGTGGCCCTTGCCAAAATTTTGCTCCAGAATTTGAGGTGCTAGCTAGGGTAAGTTTTTAACCTATTGACACCAGCAGTTAGTTTGCTTCTGATAAGTAATAATAATAACTACTTCTTATATAGCTTTTCATTAGTATCAGTTATATATATGCCGCTGCCATGAAGTAAAATGTTTATTTCAAAACTATAAATCTTAGGGCATGTCTACACAGTAAGTTACTAGGCAGCAAGCCATGGTGTGAACTACAGTGCATCAACTTCCCACACAGTAATTCATCATGTGGACAAGCCTTTTATTTCCTCAGCACCATTAGGTACTTGCATGTGACTAGAGAGAAGTTCTTGTGATTTTTCTAAGTTTACACATGTCCCTCTTCCCTGTAACGGAAGGGAACCATAATTTCTGAGTATTTATCTTAAATAAATGTGATTGTTAAATAGGCTTGCCAATGGTGCTTGTCACCACAGTATCTAAGTGTTTCATGTACATTAATGAGTTTATCCTCATTACCTCTGTGAGGTAGGCAAATATCTTATTTTACAGATCGGAATCTGTGGGGGGCACAGGCAAATTCAGGGACTTGTCCAAGGTCAAAACAAAGAACAAAACCCAGGTCTCTGTTCAGTGATTTTGCATTCCTTTTGTATATAAGAAAGATGTCCCAGTAGTTCATGTCTTCATAGGGAGACAAATTGGTGACAGCTGTGCCTAACTGAGCTCCAAAAGACAGGCACAAATTTGAAATTTGTAGGGATGAGATTCTGTGCTACACCTTTTAAAAGGAGCAGCACAGAACTTGCAGACCAAGGCTAAGGGGAGGCTAAAGTGGCTTTAAGCTACCTTTGCACCCTCCAGATGCAGGACTGCTGTAGGAGATGCTGCAACTCCAGCATAATTTCTGGGGGGTCTGACTAATTTACACTAATCTCCTGGGGCTGCCCAATGGAGACACCTCTCCCATATCTCTGGCACACACGCCCCTGCATCGGGGCTTATTAAGGGGTACGCCGAAATCAGACTTTATGGATGTTTTTATGTGTCTGCAACTCTCATCCTAGATCTTTCCATTTGAAAAAAGTGTTATTCAGGCCTCTGTTTGTTTACGGTTTTTCTTCTTTCAGTCTGAATAAAGATTTTGCTTTTTATTTTCACTCTGTTTAGTACAGTTTTCAGAACTGTTAAATCACACCTCACCCCTTGTACAGCCATGCGGAAGCCTACACCACAACATTCTCATTCATATTTTTAGCATTCTAGGTAGATTAAAGCTTGCACTCGTCCATTTACACAAACTGCAAATTACACCCCTACTTGCAGTGTAGATATACACTAAGCCTCACTGAAAAAATCAAGGGGATTTAGGCTTCCAGGTGCCTATATTAATTTTATAACTGGGACTTTAAGCATCTTTTTAAAATGTTACCCTTTATCTGCACTTGGTAGAATGAATGGACATATTCTATACCATCCTTCTTTGTTGTGTCTTTTTCCTACAATTCCATTTTAGAAAAAGTTGTCTGAGTCGTGGAAATTTTGAAGTTTGCTTATTCTAATGGGGTTTCTAGTAAACAATTTTCTTTTGTAGACTGTAAAAGGAAAAGTAAAAGCTGGAAAAGTTGACTGTCAAGCTTATGCTCATACTTGTCAGACGGCTGGCATCAGAGCCTACCCAACTGTTAAATTTTATCCCTACCAAGGAGCAAAGGTAAATATTAGTTTAAATACGATTCACACAAACCATGATTTGAGGACTTCAATGGCTCAGACACAGGTTTGATACAGGAGTAGGTGGGTGAGATTCTGTGGCCTGCGTTATGCAGGAGGTCAGACTAGATGATCATAATGGTCCCTTCTGACCTTAAAGTCTGAGAGTCTCTGACACATGAGGGGAAGTACTGCTGCTTAAGTGCTCTAGTTCCACTACTATTTAAGATTGTAATTTCCAGTACAAAATTAAGCACAATACATGTTGACATGTATTATAGTTCTTACTTTGGATTCTATCAACATTGATTCTCTAACCTAATCTATCTAAAGGAAATGAAACACTAAAAAATTATGCTTTTTTAATAATACTTGGAATTTCTATAGCAGGAAAACACTAGTGTAATGAGAGATAAGTCATTGTGTCTGATGGGAAAGGAAGCCGCTATCTAGACAAATTGATAATGCAAAGTAAGGAAAAATTGTAGAACTAAGTGGGCACCAGATTTTTCATTTAGTGAGAAATGTCACAAGTTTTTGCTCCTAAAAGGAACAAA
Organism: Mauremys reevesii; assembly: GCF_016161935.1. Lineage (NCBI taxonomy): Eukaryota > Metazoa > Chordata > Testudines > Geoemydidae > Mauremys > Mauremys reevesii. Next base: position 32,016,675 of record NC_052633.1, on the reverse strand, counting down.
TTTCAAAATTTCCTGCAAAACAAAATTTAACACATTTTTGATCCAGTTGAAAATGCTTTGCTTCAATAAAACAGAACATTTCATTCAGAGTTTGATTTTTATTTTGTTATATAAAAAGTGAAACAAAATTGTGTCAGAACAGAAAATTGAAATGTTCTGTTTTGAGATGATCGAAATATTTCTTCAAGTTTTCTTTCCAAACAAACTTCTGTCGAAAGTGACATTTCCACCAAAGATCATGCTTTTAACAAATCAGCATTTTTCAACAAAAGAAAAAGCTTTCCATCACAAAGTTTCCAGCCATCTCTAGAAAATCGCCTCTTTCATTAGAAATCATTGGATATTATTAAACTTCCAAACTATTGTATGGCAAGATCTATAATTATTTGTTGTGTTTCAGAAAAAGTGTTCACTTTTCAATACTTTCTAATGTCAAAGCTGATTCTTTCAATTTTACTTTGCATTTACAAACAGCCTCTATTGGGCAATATTAAGAGCGTGATTCTGAAAATCCTTACCCCGGAACTAGTCTGTACTCAAATAGTAATCCCATTCACTTCTATGGGATTTCTCTCTGAATGAGAGTTTGTTACCTACATTCAGTAAATCTCTTACTGCAGGGTTGAGCTGACAATGTGATAGATTTCTAAAATATGTATTCATAGTTGAGTAAATATTTAATATGCATATCAAAAGTATTATAGCTAAGCATTAGAGTTTTCCTTAATGTGCATGTTTTACACACACTGGAACTCCATAGTCATTATTACTGAGGGAGTTGACATTTTATGAAGCACAGACTTAACAAATTCTCTCTCTCTCCCCAAAGGGTGATATTCACCCCATTTGGGAGTTTGAGCACTGCATAGGGTCTTCCAATTGTTTCCAGAATGGGTGTGAATTTCACCCAGCAGTCACAAGATCCATTTCTCTTCAGTAGAGAAGGCATGAAGTGATAATAATGTACTCTTCTCCCTGTTTTTAAAGAAAAATGTTCTTGGAGAGCATATAGACAGCAGAGATGCAAAAGGCATAGCCGATCTTCTGACTGAACGATTAGCTGTCATTAAAAATAAAGGAAAGAGAAAAAAATCTTCTAGAAACAAGGTAGGAAATTGTGGCTTTTGTGAAGACATGTATTAATGTAAAGAATAGCTATTTAAATAATCTTGATAGCCTTTCATCTTTATGTCCATAAGATGTATTTTTATATGCAGTCTTGGTCTAATTAAAGTATTTACTGAGTCAGCTTTTCTGCTTGTGTGGATGGGCACAGAACCAGTTACTGCATCCTCCCTGAGGCTATTTTTGCACCATTCCTGCCAAAGTTTAATTCAGTATAAAAAGGACCGTTCCAAGGGACCATTCATTAGCTGGGGTTAGTTTAGTGTGCTTTAGCCAAGCCCCTCATACTGGGTATGCCTACTCTGCAACGTAATCCCTGGTTTAGGCGAACTAGAGTTAGCAGACCCTGGGTTTGTTAACCTAGGCCTTGAGCATCTATATTTATCTGTAACCTTAGATTAGAAATTGTTGAATCCTGGGTCCCAGCCTGGGGCTCCAGTATCTACATGACATTTTGTGGGCCTGAGTCCAACTACTCATATCCCAGACTTCTTAGCAGTCTCCCAAAATGTGACCTCTCTAGCCCTTTGCTAGTGGTGCAGTGAGGGAAAACTTGACTGTCCAGAGGACAAGGACAAAAAGTCAGCCCATGGTATTCTGGGATGTTTTTGGCAGGCTCCCAAAGCACAAGTCCAGTGGGGCTGCATCTACACTGCAAAGCAATAGGGCTTGAACACTGAATTCCAGCTTGACTCAGGATCAGACCCTCCACCCCCATAGGGCCCTGGGAGCATAAGTCAATGTGATTTGTTTGTAGGTGGAAAGTGGGGGTGGAGGATTAGGCTTGAGCCTGAGTTTGAATCCTGGGCTTACACTGGAGGGCAGACTTACCTTGAGCCTGGCAGGCAAGGGAACATAGGTACAGAGGTATATTAGCCCAGGACTAGTATTTCTGTGTTCCAGCAGGAAGGAGATAGCAAACTCAAATGTTGACATTTAATAATTTACTAAGTGTTTGTCCAGCCAAGTTACGGTGTTAAAGAACTAGTGCAAGAAAATATAAAATTACTGGTGTGAAGAAAAAAATGGAGCATCAGTGCTTTTGGATTGTAATTTTGTTAATTTTATTACCACCAGGATGAACTCTGATGTTGAAGACGATCAATTTCAGAGTATACCGAAGCTGTGACAAATAGAAGGCACCGTGATGAAAATATAAGTTAGACTAATTTCATGATAGGAAAAACTGAAATGAACCTTAGTTTGAATTCAGGGGCACCTAGGCTTGTCCAAATGAATTCTGTAAAACTTTTGGGAGGGAGTTGCTCTATTTGTGGTGTAGGGATTCCAAGAATTTGGGAATAGGCTGTGCCTGCCCCACTTGCTGATTAGGGGACACAAACTTCAAGGGCTTAGACAGTAGGGAAATGTGCATTCAACCTGTGGACGAGTGTGCAATCAAGCCAGCCAAACTTGCATTTTCACACAGCACAGTGCACTATCCCTTCCTGAACACTGAGCAATCATCTGACGTCAATATGAAGGAAAAATCATCTTATGACGGAAGTTTAGTTTTGGATTTTTAATTTTGTAGTAATTCACCAAGCAACCAGTAGTTGGATAGGTTTATAGAATCAACAGATTACCTTCCTTGTAGAATATTGCTATATTTTACCAACTGAGGTGATGAAAGTTTTGAAGAGCTGTGTCTTTTTTTTTTTTAATTCATCTCACCATGTTAGGATTTCAAAACTCAATGTTTAACAGAAATACAAATGTGTTATACCACTGAAGTATCCTGTACAGAATTCTCAGCTTGTTTCATAGTAAAGTTTTCCAGTTTATCTTTAACTCAGATGAATACGTGGGGGACATCTTTTAACTTGTTTTGGTATAACCACTGTCAAACCGTATGCTCCCAGCCACCCTTGAAAATCAACATGAAATATGGACCTGGTCCACCGTGCATATTTCCCCTTTTTGTACAAGTGCCTTCTGAATTTTGACTATTTCATAATGGACATTTAACATTGTTCATGTAGACACTGAGGTCATTCTTTGAGGTTATGGTTTTTAAAAATTGTGTATGCAACAAAGGATCCTATATGCACCATTTGCACTTAGCAACGTTTAAATCGTTTTACATTTTTGTTTTATTGGAGTCCACAAAAACTGTCTACTGTGAGTCAGAATTCTTTGAAAGATCATTGTATTTTTTAAATGATTTACTCCTTAATAAAATATAGATTAGCCATTGTCAGATGAGCTTTTCTCCCCGTTTCCAGCCACCCAGCTTTGGCACAATTGAACCTACTGTAGTTACCATAATGATGAATAAATCAGAAATTCCTAGAGGTCCTGTCCTCACTGAGTAATTTATATTATAAATTAGAGTGTGAGACACATAAAAACAAAAAGTGACTCTAGCCAATCTGAGGCACCCAACTCAAATACTTTTACCCCATGTTTACAGTTATGTATATTGTTTGCAGGATATTTAATATATATTACCAGCCAGACATTCCCCCCCCCCAAAAAAATAAAAAAGGGTAATACATCTACTTCTTTTCTCAAGGAGACTCAGGAAAGTGTTAAACTTTGTGACTTTAAAACAATCAGACTCTTTTGTCTTGGTCAGTGCCTGTTTAACTGCAACCTCATTTCTCACGTTCCATCACTTTCTACCTTTCCTCCAGGGAATGATGTCATAGTTATACATTCTTGGATAAGACTTTTGGAAATTCATTCTAGCAGAAATACAAACACTAACAGAGGTGTTTGGACAGTCTTCCTTGACTTGCAATTAATTGTTATAAAAATTCTAAGACAATAAGTATGAAGAATTCACAGCATTTCTCCTTGATTAAAATAATAGGAGCATAAGAACCTACTGGCTTAGTTGGACTGTAGCCCTTCTAACACTTAGGTTTTTCTTAAATGAACATACAGATTCAATAATATTCCCTCCCATGTTAGTCCTTCCAAACTTGTATTGATAGTATGGAAATAGGACACTGTTGTGCCCATCAGAAGTGTCCAGTTCACATAATACCAGTATTTGGCAGCCCAAGAAGTCTACAGATATGAGACCTCACCTTGTAGAAGAGAAGAAATACAAAATGGGCTACAAGGAGGGAATTTTGTCCAAGTAAAGTTAAAAAAAAAAAAAAGGGTTTAAGATTTAATTTGATGTGAAGGAGCTTGTGTAGAAGTCTGTAGTCTGGAAAGATTCTTGCCATGTTCCACAGCTCTGAAATAGCATAATTTCAAGACATGAAATGAAAAAAAAATTATTGGATGAACTGAATTGAAAAAAAGATTAATGGATAAACTGTATTTTAAATTTTTTTAGAGATTTGGTATTGAACTTTTTTCTTCCAGCCTCCAATACATAAGGAGATGTATGGTTAGAAAAATTACTATAGGATGCTGTATGTTTTTAAAGACTTGCAAGATTTTATTTGCCAACTGCTTTGTCTGCCAATTCTTACTGTCACAAAGCCTAGACTTAATTTCTAGCTGTGCAAAACACTCGTCTTACATTATTTTACCTGCTTTTTTAAGGTACATTTACTTTGTTGCTAATATCACAGGTATGATTTTATGCTAGTAATCTGTAATTTACTCAATAGTTTAAATGCACTGTCCTGGACACCTGCAATAGCAAGATCACTAAATAGAAGATCCTGATTCTGCAAGCTGTAGGATAAATTGCACGATATTGGCCCTCAAAGTAGCATCAGGGAAGTGTCAGTACCAGTCGCTCTGCTGTCAGAGTGGAAATAAATGGAGATGCTGAAGAACTCCTCTAAAACAATGGAAACATGGGGAAAAATTCCATAAAGAATTAAACTGACAATTTGAAATACCACATGGTCTCCAATACAGAAAAAGCAGGCATTTCAAAATAAACTGCATGTAACTGCTGTTTTGATATTTTAAAGTAGTGTTTACATGAAAAAATTTCTTCCAAATAACATACCTAATAGTTTATTGCATCTACAAACAGGCTAACTGGAAGATGAATCATGATTCATATATAAACTGGATGCTCTGATTTAAGAAGTGATGTTCAATGGTTCCTTATGTCCTCTCCACTGAAGAGGCAGATTCAATAAAGCTTGAATCTTACCCATCCCCACCAGCAACATTATTCCAGCAACACCATAGCATTCTCCCTTCTCTGTGGAAATGTTAGGACACCCAGCCCTGATGATTCTTTCAACTGTTTCCTCTCCCACTCTCAATCCACCACTCATGCATGCTCCACAGGATGGAGAAATACCTGGGGTGCAAAGGATTTCTTTGGCTGGAGTCCATGGAATGTCTCACAGTCAAGCCAGAGCACAATGTGAGCACTCTCCAGGGCTTCAGCTGCTGAAGACACTCAGGGTATTAAGTCAACAATGTCAAGCCAGCCAAATTTCTCACATTACACGCAGCAAACTAATACAGCTGGGCTTCTTCCCTCCCCGCCCCACATGGAAATAGATGTGCATGAAACAAAGGTTAGTGCAAGGGTGAGACACATACAAGAATTGCATGAGTTGTCCTGACAGATTTGGAGGTTTTGAAATGGGCCTTTGGCTCTTTGAATTATGTTTGCTTTAATCCGGACAGGGGTTTACCACAGTTAGGGCCACAGAGCTAGTTAGCTGCAGAAAAGTAAACTGTTATCTCTGACGAATCTAACAAACTTGTCAGCCATGTTTTGCTACTTGAATCTTTATTGCTGATCTGATGTATAAAGCAAGAAGGAACACAGGCTGATTCAGGCATGAGTTGACTTAGTAGCACATCTGGTTGAAAGACTTGGTTTTGACTGTTAAGCAGAATAATAATATGGATATCCAAACTGTAACCTTAAGTTTGTTTTCTAACATAAGCACATTTCAAGTTCAATTAATTTTGGAAGCACTGTATTTTTCAGTAGTTGTAAAATCAACCATAATTTATAATAAAATCTAAAACATCTTTATGTTTCAGAGTTTGAAGATGGGGGAGGGGAGATTAATTTTCTGCTCAAATCGTTTGAAAAAAGAAAAACCCAACATATTTTGCCTCGTACGTCAGAAACTTGTCAAGTCCTAATAGTCTCAGCCTTATGCCCGCTAGCAATACATCGTCATCTATGTTGGAATCCATTATTACTAAATTTGTTTCTTTCTAAAGCATGAAGTGCTTGAACTGAACAAGTGATGCTAAGATTGAAGTCCAGATGTACAAAGGTATTAGGTGTTTTTCAAGGGGAATTAGGCACCTACACTGGTTAGGTACTTTTGTGAATCCCACGACACATTTCTGTCTTTAGGCACCTAAATGCCTTTGTAAATCTGGCCCATTATACCATTCACTTCCCTTTTAAATTTTCTTCCCCACTCCCTACTTGCTCACAAAGAGGAGTTTATACATCAATTTTATTTACAGATTCTTTACTTGAATACCTTCATATCTGAGTCAAGTCCATTACATCTCCAACTCCCAGATGCCAAGTCTTAAGTATACATATAGATCATCAGTAAGTCTTCATAATTAAAATGATACATAAATATTCATTGCTGAAACAAATAGGTCTTAAAATGTTACCAGAAAAGCATCTGAAACAAAGTAAAAGCTTGTTCATTAATATCATGAAATTGAACATTTGGCAGCCTGAACATGCTGATAGGATAGCATGCAAAGTTACTTCTTTTCCTTGAATAATTTGACACAAGAAGTATTTTAACTTTAACATGGAAAAGTGATGAGAAAACATTTTCAAAACATTTTCCCATGGGGAGGGGGGGCACTGTACTGAAGATTATAGGTACTCAGTATTGCAATACTTTTCTATGGACAATAGATGCATTTGAAGTACTACTATTAAAGCTAAATCACCAGTAGTGATATTGTTGGCTGGAAGATTTCAAAAGAATGTGGAGGAAGAAAATGAAATACCCAGCTGAGAATGTGTTAATTATAGTATTCTGGGTTGCATATACTATAATAAAGGTGCCACAACCATTATCATTACATCTGGTTTAACTCATCATTAATAAGAGAAAGTATTATATAGGTGCAGTGTGGGTGAGATAAAGTTGATTACCTTACTTTTGTATTTTCTGATTCTACTGTTTACATTTACATACTGAATCAGATTGTGATCCCACTGAAGTAAGTGGGCCAGGACTTGGTTCAGATCATATATATAAGATGTGGCCATATATGTGCATAATGGTTCTTGCCATGTGTATGCCCAACTTTACTAATGGTTGTGTATGAAGAAAATATTTGATAGTGCAGGAGCCCAAACTTGTTAAAACTAAAGAAGAACGTGCCCCTAGCTGGGTAATTGCTGCTGAATGAGTTTAGATCAGCTGTAGTGAAAATACAGGAATAAGCACAATCCCTACTAATAGAACTTACAGATAAATACAGTTCTTTCCCTCTGTGCTAGTGCAAATGCTCTTGAACACCAAATACTTTGGGCAGATGTTAGATTCAGTTTTGCCTCTGAAGTCAGTAATCTGAAGTTTTTTTTCCAGTAAAAACAAGACAGTGCCAACAAGGTCATTGAACTTGCAGAACAAGTTTGCTCTAATGGAAAAAAATATTACTTGGAAGCGTGATAGATATTTTTGTTCTTTGATAAAATGGAGTAAGGGGCTATGCATGTGAATATAAATACAACCCCAATCAAGTTCTCTCTCTATTCTAATCCAGTCCCCAACACCATGATATCTGAGTGCACGGGAAAAAGTTCCCCACCACCACCATTGTGCTGGATGGGAAAGTGTGGGATTACTTTAAGGTAGAGACATCCAAACTTTGCCACACTGAGGGTTAGTGATCGGTTGATCCATAGAAGAGATTATCATATGCTGGGACCTGCTTTATCAGCAGACTGTGGGCCAGATTCTCCCTATATCACAGCAACTGTGAACTGCTCTACTGGTGCAAGGCTAATGCCAGATTAGCACGCCATAGGAGGATCACCCAAATAAAAGACTATCTTTGGGTGGCATATATCTCTTTAGCTGGCATAGGGGGTCCGAGTTGTCCTTATGCCTTGGAGACTGCCAACTGCTTTGGGCAGTTGGCACAAATTAGAGCAGTCCTCAAATTGTCCTAACACACCTATGAACTGGGCCAGTGCAGGGCAGCCCCAAGATTGGGGAAGTGCAGAAGTGGCTTTTACACCATCTCAACACTTCTGGACTCTCACAGAGTGCTCCTCAGCCAGAGGCAAGGATCGGCATCTATACCTCCGCCTGAAATACCACATGGGTGACTGTCAGTGATGCTGTAAATCTCTGTGGATATTTGACCGCACCCAGTTTACAAAGAAAACTGGAGATGTAGCTAATGGAAGAGTGTGAATGAATTTAAGTTAATTAAAATATGTCTCATCAACACTAGGCTCAAACAATCTTATTGACTCTTTCTGGCAGGGTAGTCTTATGCCTTGCTGCTAAAATTTATTTTGTTTTTTAAATGGGTTTTCCTTTTGTGTCTCTGACAAGGGAAAACCCTGAGATAAAGTCCTGACAGAACGAAAGGAAGTATGCAGTCTCTGGAGGAAAAAAGCATGGAACTCTTAGCACATTCACTGACACCTTCATAAGCCAAATTCTCATTTGCTGTTGATTTAAAACTGGAATAAACTCTGGATACTTCGATGGACAGCAGTAAACAGAACAGATGGAGTGCCTTGTTTCCCCAATCTTTTTGAATGTGGAGAGTGTCTTAATAAAACAAAACAAAAAAAAAAAAACCACACCTGACAAAGAGACTGGGACAAAACTAGATGCATCAGAAGCCACGAAGTCCCTGTGTAGGATAGGAAAGTAACCCATTTGTAGACAGTGGATATTGCTAACCTGATCTCTCTCCTATCAGGGTGGAAAACACTTTGGCTGTTGATGTAGTCAGTGCCAAATTATTTTCAAGACACATTTTAGAAATCAGTCGAGACATCTGGTGTTTTGATCAGATGTGGAACGTCTTTAAAAACACTCCAAGTGAATTGCCTTCACAGTGTAAACACAGCTTGATATCCCAAAGTACCACAATTGCCCTCAGGTGTGTCAATGCTGTGGAATCAGCTCCTTTTGCCAAAACTCTGATGCTGACACCACTTTGACCATTTTCACTTTAAAATGCCTTGGCTTGCTGCACGTTCTGTTGCTAGCTATGGAGGCATTGAAACCACAGAATAAACGCCTGTCATGTGGCGGTTATAAAATATGAATTGACTTGTTTATTTTTAAGGCATCGGTCCCAATGCTGCCATTCTTGAGGAGGTAAAACTGTCATTGCCTCAAGAGAAGCATGGGACAATTGACCCCCTCTACTGGAGGGAGGATGGGCACTACCTGTTTTCATGACTCACTAGAACTACATTATACAAGAAGCCAGATTAAAAAAAAATCAATCACAGGTAGTGGTGGGGGAGTCCCCCAAATCCTCAAAAAAAAACAAACTCCTTTGGCCAACAGCCTTCAGCAATCAAGTTGAAACTAAAAATGGGGAGAGAGTTCCAAGGCCCTGATAATGCTCTGCTGGAATCTCCCTCTTTACAGTGAAGGAAATCAAGTGCCAGCATCACTGCAGCTGTATGTCAACAGGAGAGAGGGGATCTTGCAAGTAGGTAGCTGCCAAGCTAGTTAGGGCTTTATGAATCACACACCAAGAGACAAACTGGCAGCCAGTGCAGATCCCTTACTGATACTATATTTTCCTTCTCTGTTTTTCAGCCCTGGTGTGGAAGGTAACAGATACAGCTAGAGTACGTACTACAGTTAGAATGACATGACAGATAAAGTGGTTGTCAGCAGGTGGCAGTAAAGATTCGGGATATGGTCCTCATGTGAGTCACTTGAAGACACGCTTACAGTCTCAGGACAAAAAGAAAGTGTGTAACCTTTTGTTGTTAAGTAATAATAAAATAGTTTTCTCCTGCCTTCACACTCAAATGTTCCTTTAGAGCCAAGAAGTAGCCACATGTCTACACAGTACTTCTAATCCTCAGTCCATTTACTGAATGCAAATGACATTGGTTTCTGATAGTTTATTCTCAGCTACTTCTCATACTGTTCTGAGATGAGCTGAAATCTACACTGTTGTAGTTTGAAGATAATGAAAATTCATGAGTACTGACTCAAATCTCAAGCTACATAAATAATCACCTTGAGTTTATAAAAGAGGAGAAGAACACACCATGTGATCACCCAGTTTTCTATAAACCCCTAACAAGTACTCCCAGGATCAATTTGAGAGCATCCAATAAAAGCTAAGTGAAATAATATTTCTCCATTGCCCATTTGAGTCCCTCCTTCCACCCTTGCCACTCCCATGCCCCCAGCAAAAAAAAAAAAATGCAATTCTCTAAATCCCTTTACATATGGACATGAATCAACAAAAGCATTAAGCACAACAAAGTGAGAGAAACTGTAAGTTCTTATGGGGCCTGGATCTCCAAATTGTTACATGAACAGTCCTAGCTGAGTCACTGGGACTGCTTCTGGCAGTAAGAATTTGCAGGATGAGTCCCACTGGAAAGGCAAAATGTAGGATTTTTTACAATTAGTACCCTCACTTCCTGCCTCTTTGCCTTCATTATGGGCCTCATCCTACAAGGTGCTGTGCACCTTTGACTCCCAATGCCATCAAGAGATGTTGAGAGTGCTCAGATCATCATAGAATTGGGCCTACATGTAAAGTGATGGCTTCTAAACGTGATTCAGAAGAGCGATAAGGTGGGTGATACCTTTTATTGGACCAACTTCTGTTGGTGAAATACACAAACCACCTTGTCTTTCTAATATCCTGGGACCAGCACGGCTACTACTACACTGCCTACAACACCAGAAGAGAGATGGCTGTCAGAAGCCAAAAAGCTAGTCTTAATGGACTACTTAATTTCACTGCACTAAACTGCCATTTTCACAACAGTCACTTAGCATATTACTTTATTGTTAAAGTCACAGAACTGCCAACAGAAAGCTATTTTTTCCTCACTTCCTCACAAGGAATGTTCCTGATTTTTCTGCTTTAGTTATACCCTTGATTTGTTCTCCCAATATTTTTGTTAATTGTAAAGTTGCTCAGACTTCTCCTTCTCCCAGCTTTTTAATTGTTATGATTATTAATAATTTAGGGCTATATTCTGTTTTGTACGTCTCAAATGACTTTCTGTAGTCATTCAAGGGAGAATCTGGCCCTTTGTTTTATGGAAATTTTCTCTTGGTGGTACAAATTCGATAAATTGAATTATTTAAAACAAGTAAGCAATTAGATAACAAAATAATTTTAAGGTGCAGTTTAATGCTAGCCTACAGTTCCAGCAGTAAGATTCTATTTGATTGAAACATTAGGATTTGTACAAAGGTCACACAAATGCTACTTCATGAATAAACAAAGTGGTGCTCTGAAATTAATAGCACCTAATAACTTAGAATCTTTCTTTCTGGGTTTCCTACAATATAATGAACTCCTAGCATGGCACCAAGTCAAACAGTAATATATATTATATAAATAAAGCAGACATCCCATTACATTAGAACTGGTTCAGTTTGGACAAAGTAAAAACTGCCCCTAAAGCTTAAATCAACCCCTCCGCCCCCTTTTTTATGTCTGATAAGTTTAGTTATTCATGTGACCCGGCTCTTCTGGTTTCACATGCGAATAGAGCCTATTTATGCATAATGTCCAGCTCAATTCTCAGATCAAAGAGACAGTGAAAAAGCCTGTGAGTTTTATGGGGGGTTATCTGAATTGAACCTCTGACCACCACTCTCCAGTGAAATTTAGAGACTATATTAATACTTAGCAAAAGACTATTGATATTCAGTGGTTGCATTATTTAATATTTGTCACCTAGTGGTCCCAACCCAGATTAGGGCCGCACTGTGCCAGACTTTGTACATACAATGTAAAGAATTATCCTTTTCCAAAAGAGTACCATCTCAGGCCCCAATCCTGAAAGATCTTGTGTGCAGGTGGACTGCTGTGCCTGTGTGGAGACCTATTGACTTTGCTGCATTTACACAGAGCCCCAATCTGCTCCCACCACAAGAAACCGCAGGCTCAGCCGTTTTAACAGATAAGACAGATGAAAGGTTGGAGAAAGGGATGCTAAGATTTTTAAAGTTTTCTTTGTGTTGAAAAAATTCTACTAACTTGATATACTGAGGAATAGAGTTGGATTTGGTAATCCCTATCAACATGCAAGAAGAGACAGTATCTGTCATTTCAAATTAAAGGAAAATACAATTTCTTAGTAGCATCATTTATAGAATAACAACATCACAAAATGTTCCATGGCTGATTACAGTCTGTACATGCAAACGGTGAGTGTATTGGATATAAATAAACTACAGTGTGGTTTGTAATGTGCCCTACAGAGAGATTTAGGGTACAGGTAAGAAGTGATACAATGGCCATCTTTCAGAGTGAACAAGTTACTTCTGATTGTCTAATACATCTATCAAATCCTGTTTTCCCCCCATACCAGAAGACAGAAAGAAGAGATTCAATTTGGAAAGAGTAAGGGCATTAAATACAAAGAGATAGGGAGAGTGTTTCAGATTTTGGGAGCAACATGGGAGAAGCGTAGATCCATCATCCACTAGTTGACTACAAAGAAAAAAGAAAGGAAGGAGGGAAAGCGAAGACAGACAAGGTGGTTTTTGGTCTAGACTTTGAAATTCTAGGCAAAGTATTGATGCTCTGGTTTTGGATACCAGTGAAGAGTTGAGAGTTCTGGTTCTCCATACTTAGGAAGACCATAAAGAAAGAAGTTATGGTAGTTGGCACAAGAGCAGACATGAAAGCACAAATATCTTCTGATATGTTAACAGAGGTGCCTAAAATGATGGATTTAGGGTTAAATATTTTCAGCATGTTTACATACCATATCTCTCCTAAATACTTCAAAGGCATCTATGACCTTAGCATATAAGGGTAGATAACAGCGCTAAATTCTTGGTTCCATGTTTTTATGCTTTAAAGCTTTAATGCTTTAAAGTATCTGCTTAGTAGGTTTCCTTGCCAGTGCATCTGCATCCTGTTGTGAGGGGGAAGTGTTCCAGTATCCTGATACGGAATGGATGTAAGAAATGTTGGGGGAAAGCTTAATAAAATAAGAGAAACTTGCTTCCACAGTTCTGTTATTTTCTGCTAGGTGTCTGTGTGGTAGTGGTTTAATTAAATTATCTCAGAAATACCACGGAGTCCCATTTTATCTTCTATCTCTATGTAAATAGCTGAAATTCCATAGAATGGTCACATCAAAAAAGCAATAGGCCACTTCTTTTCTGGATAAACAGTGAAAGCTGTAGATCTTCAAAGACTGCGTAACAACAAACTCCTTCTGTAGCACGTTATGTCTCATCATCATTAAGAGTGACTCATAAGAAAGCTTGATTGATCACTGTTGCCCTCGAGCTGTCCGAATATTATCTCGGTGTGTCTTTTAGGATAAAGCATGGGGAGGAGTGTGTGTGATTTTTAAGGTAATCAGTATCACTTAAGTCATATGATAGGAATGCTGGTCATGCTGCTTTAAAAGATCTGTCAGATTTTACCATTATTTATCCTGTTCTTCTGTCCTTTGACATTCAAATGTAACTTCAGTCACTTCAGGAAGAAACTTGGCATATAAACTTGACAACAAGTGATTCTCAAATTTAGTTTGATTTATTCTTTTATGCCAGCATTTGGTGCTCACTGCCTGTAAAGGACACACTGAAATGTCTACGCTGCAGAATTAAAATCAGTTTGATAGATTATAGTAATAGGAGACCACAGAGAATGTAATTTTTATGGTTTCAGACATTTATGGAGTTCCCAAAACTTGAAAAATAGTTTTGCAGAGGATTAGTCCAGAATATATAATCGTACCTTTGTATAAAAAGAATAAAAAACCTGAAATCCTAAAACCATCTTTGCTATTCAGATTTTTAAAAGGGGGGAAGCTGGACATGTGCATTAACTCCTTTTTCAGAAGAGGTTGAGTATTCACACTTCCTTTAAATACACAGTACAGTATGCCAACAACACAGCCTAGGTTTTGAATAATACAATTGGCACATTGGAATGCTACAGCTCTAGAGGCACCTGCTCATTGTGTCAGTTGTCTGCAGGTTAAGAGTCCCTCCTAGAGGGCATAGAGGGTAGTTGTTATGGTCTGGCAAGTCAGCGAGCCACAGATTAAGGACCACTGAGATCACAGCAGCTCCAAAGCAGTGACCACAACCTGAATAGAAGAACCATGATGATTCTAGTGGGACTGTTGCAGATCAAGCAGCCAACATTGCTTTCACAGACTCTTACATACGATCCCAGTGATTTCTGGGGGGACTAAAAATAAATAAAAAGGGGAAGTTAAATGCATGACGTTTGTGAAAACTTTAAATATTCCTTTCACCTCAACTCTCCATCCCCTAGTCAAGAAAATGTGGGCAAAATTCACATGCCTTGATGTAGAAGACAGGCAAAATGAGAAGTTCTCTCTCCTCTCTTCCCCCCACCACCACCTCAAACCTGTCCAGAAACAGAGAGTGAAATTATGGTCCCGTTGAAGACAATGGGAGATTTAACTTCAGTAGGGCCAGCATTTTACTTAGAACATCAAATTCTGTTGCAAATGCGTGCAACTCCATTGCTGTCAGTGGATTTTCACGCATTTACACCAGCAAAGGGTGTAGTGTGTGGGGAGCCACTGTGCTTGGCCATAGACTCATTACAACAGCCATTCGGTACAGGGAGGTTACAGTCAGAAAGCCTGTGCAGCTTGTGGACCCACTGGCTATACCTTCACCCTAATACTGATTCACTCACAATCCCTTATCCTTAACACCACTGTGGAGAGAAACATGCCATAGTTTCACTCAAGAGCATGCAGAAGGTTGCAGAGTCTCTCTGAGTGGCCTCTCTACTCCTTCACCTTTTCATGCTGCAGAGGTGCTGCCAGGCTATGAAGAGGGCTATGAAGAGGGCTTGAGGATTTAACCCTTTGTTCTCAATTGATACTGTCCCATTTAGCTTCAGGCACAACAGGGTGAGTTCACAACAATATAAAAGCACTAGGGAATGCCCATTCACATGGATCCCTTGATTGTCTGAACATTTCTAGCTGTATCTCTGCAGTGAAATGCCGCCCGTACTTCCCAAATGTCCATTTGCAGGGATTATAGGGTGATTTATTCATATTTTGGAAATGAGGTTTATGACCCTGTAGTCCAGCATTTCTCAAATGCAGCCACCGTGGCCACCAGGGGCTTTGCTTGCGGCCACAGGCTTCTGGGAAGTGACTGGGGGGGAATGGGAGGGGAGGGAAGCATCGTCCCCTCCCCCAGAGCCACCAGCAGGGGTTGCGCCCTGATCCCCTCTGGAGCCAGAAACACTGGAGGAGCAGGCAGCTGGTATGAGTTCTCCACCTTCCTGGGACCAGTGGAGCTCGGGCTTCTGGCTTCAACCATGGGGCAGCAGGCTCCAGCCATGGGGCAGTGGGCTCTGGTCCCCAGCCACAGGGCTTTGGCCCGCACCCGCTGGCCCCCACTGCCTCCTCTAGCCTCCCATCCATTGCCCTGGCCCCCACGGTCTCACTACTCACTGCCCCATCCAGGGCTTAATTTGTCTCCCAGATTGCTGAGGCTTTGTAAATCTGCTGTGAAAAGTGATATTTATATGTTTGTTAATATCACTTTTCACTGCCTCCCAGCTAGCTGGCAAGTCTGCTGCTGGGAAAAATATTAACATACAAACAAATACCAGTTTCCAGTATTCCTTACATTCCTTCAAGTATTTTATATTAAAATATAATATTTTATATATATATTTCCTTCAAGTAACATAAAATACTTGAAGGAATATAAGGAATACTGGAAACAGCTGTACAATGCAGGCCATGGCTGAAGAAGCACAAAGTGGCATTGCTTGCCTTATGCTATAATAATTAAGCTGCACTGGGCTTTTTTAGGCAAGCAATTTTCTCGTATAAATTAGTCAAAAATTTTAGTTATACACCTGAAGGCCCAACATACACACACACACACACACACACAGCTGAGACTAGTATCAGAGGGGTAGTCGTGTTAGTCTGGATCTGTAAAAGCACCTTATAGACTAACAGACCTTTTGGAGCATGAGCTTTCGTGGGTGAATACCCACTTTGTCAGATGCATCCGACGAAGAAGTGGGTATTCACCCATGAAAGCTCAAGCTCCAAAGCTGAGACTGTACCTAGAATACTGCATGTACTTGTGGGTGTACCAACTTGAAAGGAGTTCAGAAAAGAGTAACAGAAATGTTGCAGTAGCTGGAGGGTCTGACTGATCAGGAAAGAGTAAAATAACCCAATGCATGTAAACTGGGCTAACAGTGTCTAAAGGAGAACATCTACAATCTGAAGATATAAACACCAAGGAGGTTGAGAAATAAGCTGCTTAACACAGAATGGGCTTATATTTGACCCAAATATTAAAATATTTAGCACCTTTTTAGGGCATTACATTACACCAAAGCACTATACAAACAGATCTGTTTCCAAAGTCCATGAAATCTATTTGGGTGAAAAGTACATTGGGGCAGGTTTTCACCCATGAATTTACAAATTTTGAAATTTTTTGTTTGTTTGTTTTAAGTGAGGGGTGCCAGATTAACATCTTTAGACAGTGAATCCCACTGTAGCAGGTTTAACTTGGCAGCAGACCACGGCTCATTCATCCGGCAGAGTCCTGGGGTGCCTGAGGCCCTGGCAACCATCATCCTCCATCATCCCCTGGTGCTCTGTGCCAGATGAATGAGGAGAGACCCCTACCTCTTTACCAGGTCCAAGCAGAAAAGGGGGAGGAGTGTCTCAGTCTCCTCCAACAAGGGATGAAAGTGAGCCGATGCGGGCCCGTACTCCATACCGGTAAGAACCTGCACTGGCCCATACCCATACTGGCCGCAGCAGTGCTTTAATGTCCCTGCCACTTGCCTCCCCTGTCAGGGGCCCTGCCAGTAGGGTCCATACCAGCAGGGCCACCAACAGTGTGTGGGGGGGGGCAGCAATGTTAAAGCGCTTCTGCGGCAAAGGACCCTGCAGCACTTTAATGCCCCTGCCTCTTTTGCCCCCCGGCCAGTCATTTAAAATGGCCTGGAGCTCCGGACGCCGCTGCCCCTACCACCTCCAGAGCTCTGGGCCCTTTAAATCAACACAGGAGCCCCGGGCAGCGCGGTCCAAGAGCTGGCTGCGGGATGCTGACCCCCCAGCCCCGCTCCTTCTGCCCGAGGCCCCGCCCCTTCCGGGGCCAGAGCCACCCCCCTCCCCCTGTACCAGTAAGTGTTCTCAATTACTTTCACCCGTCTCTAACTGATACCCCGGACCAGCATCCCCAGGCCACTTCCTACCTTCCACATTCTCTCATAGTTTTAGCACATGATCACAACCCTCTGCTTACCTCTCAGTAGAGGGTTGCTCACACAGTCTTAACAATTCAGATGTCTGTTGGGGCTTCCCAGCTCACTTTTTAGTGTCCAGCTGTTTCCCCTTGTCAGAGAGATGCGGGGGAGAAAAAGGATCAGGCCCCTTGACCTCCTGGTTGGGTCTCACTCACAGTCTAGAGCCGTAGCTCCCTCTGTTCCAGAAGCTGCAAAGTGGCTTCCTTCCTGAAGACAGCCTCTCCTTCGCTCTCCCGCTGCTTGACTATCAGTGTCCTCTTTTAAGCAGGTCCTCCATTTGGAGCATGCTCTGCAGCTGCTGAGAGGTGGGGCCTTCTTGGCCCTCTGCTGCTCATCACGCCCTTAGCCTTGGTGTGAGGTCTCTAAACCTCATCACACCCTCTATAGCCACAACAAGAAGAGCAGGAGGAGTGGCACTGCAAGCTTCCTCTCACAGGCCTGGATTACAGTTCTCTTCGGCTCAAGTCCCACTCTAAATTCCAAGGGTCTGCGTGACCTTTCCTGGTTTTACATCATTATCTTGCACTGCTTTCACCATAACTCCTTTCCCCACTACTTCATCTTACTTTTCTTAACAGCTGAATATATTTTGTCATGACGCTATCATTATGTGTGTCATGCTGCCTCATTTTCTAATTGAGGATTACATGAAAAACAATCATGGCATTAAACAATAAGGTACAACCAAAGCTGCTGGTGTTTATTCTAGCTCTTTTAGACCCTGCTCCAAAACCCACTCAAGTTAATGGGCGTCTTTCCACTGACTCCACTGGGCATTGACTTGTATCTGCTAGAGAAGCTATTTACATTCTAGAAACTAGTGCCTGCAAGTTCCCTTAATGAGAGTCTTAGGGCTTGTCTGCATGAAGAACTGGACCACAGCAAACTGGGGTGTGACTCTACCCTGCAGTTAATTGATCTAGTCCTCTTTGAAACAAGATGAGCTCAAGTGCTCTAATATGAACTGTTAACTCGTATCAGCAGGGTGCACATGAATGGTTAGACTGCAGCAGGCTACTGTGGTGTAGATTTACACCCCAGTTTGCTGCAGTCTAACTATTCATATAGATAAGCCCTGAGAGTAATTAATTTTAGTAGTGCCTACCCTGTTGTCCAACCAGCTGATGATATTTGTTAATATAGAGATAACAAGCTTTGCTGCAGTAACCCTAAATGGGTGCCAGAAAGTGTTACTAGGATTAATCCAAGACAAATTTTGATTTGTTCCACCCCCTACGCTGCCTGATTCCCACCTGTCATTTTGGAGACAGAAGTCTGTCCATTTACACAGTATTTGCCACACACATTTACAGTAAAAACATCCAAAAACGTGCCCACGCTGAAAAGACACCCGTGTGACTTTTTAGAAGTCATGCATGCGAATATTCAGAGTGTGTATCAAAACACAACTTAGCTATGGCCACACTTGGAGCTAAGGGCAACACTACTATTTTCAGTGCACTAGCTCGATGAGAGCTAGAGTGAGTCTACACAAGCTGGGAATCACACCCCAGCTCCAAGCGTAGCCGTAACCTTAATTGAGAATATGCACGGCTGTAATTTATTCCTAAATGAAATCTCTCCAACAGGCCCTGCCTGCCATTAAATTCATCTGGAGGATGAATTAATTAAAAAAAACAAAAAACAAAAAAACAACTCCGCTTGTATTTATAGTAGAAAAAGTGCATTCAAAATCACTTAAGTGGTTTAAAAAATAAATTTGAAATGTAACTTAAAAACCTGCAATCTAATCAAATCTTCCAAAGTAAATCAAAAACGCATTCATCTGCCAACTGAGAATAAATGGGGAATTTCAGCCCCAAAGTCAGTGGGTTAGAAGTGATAAGCAATAAGAAAATAGGGCCCACATTGGAGTATACCACCACAATCAGCCTCAACCTAATGTGTTCATTGTAAGAAGTGAAAGCCAGCAAAGGGGATAATTCCCACTTTCTGCATTATTTGCTTTCCTTCACTACAGGCAGGGCCAGCTCTACAGTTTTCGCCGCCCCAAGCAGCGCGCGGAATTGCCACCGTGGATGGCGGGGGCAGTCCGTGCGCCGTTAGGGCGGCAGGTGTGTTTCCGCGGCAGCGGCAATTCGGCAGCAGCTTCTATGTTTAGCTGTCCACGGCGGCTTCAGCTAAACATAGAAGCTGCCACCAAATTGCCGCTGCCGCGGAAATGCGCCTGCCGCCCTAAGGGCGCACGGACTGCCCCCGCCGCCTGTGGCGGCAATTCCGCGTGCTGCTTGGGGACAAAACAGGGACTGCCGCCCCTTGCAGAATGCCACCCCAAGCACCAGCTTGGAATGCTGGTGCCTGGAGCCGGCCCTGACTACAGGACAATAAGGAAATAATGGTTCTCAAACTTTTCCATAATGGCTACGTCTACCTGGCCCAGTGCAGCAAACCTGTGAACCTGGGGGCAACTATGTAGACATTGTGGCTTGGGCTGGAGCTCAGGCTCGGAAGCCTTTCCAGCCTGAGGTGCAATTTAAAAGCACTGTCTACACTGCTATTGTTAGCATGAGAACATAAGCCCTGAGAGCCCGTCTGTCAACCCTGGCTCAGAGGCTCATTGCCACTGGCTGTGGAGATATATCCACTCAGACTCACTCCCCTGCCATCTAACTGGGACCTCCTCCCATTTAGCAATATGGGACAGATAGACAAGAGGATTGAGACCCCCGACACCTAGTGGAGACCCCCAGGTTAAGAACCCGTGTTTTAGTAAATGCCAAGAATACATAAATGTTACATTACATTTGATATTTTAAACTCAAGGGGGACAGGAAAGATGTAGTAATGGGGCCAGATCCTCAGCTTATGTAAATCAGCATAGATCCATCAAAGCTAGGATGACCAGATGCCCCATTTTTAAAGGGACAGTCCCGTTTTTTGGGACTTTTTCTTATATAGGTGCCTATTACCCCTTACCACCATCCCGTTTTTTCACAATTGCTGTCTGGTAACCCTAATCAAAGCTGATTTTCACCAGCTGAGGATCTGGCCCATGCTTTCTACAGCAACCATAGTGTTGTATTAATGTAGCTTGAGAGGGGAAAAAATGGTATTTAACCTGTTTGGGCCTAGTCCTCCAGAGATATAGCAAAAAATACACTCCATATGAGATCCCCATGCACCCCTCCCTTCTCCCAGGAGCAGCAGTAATGGACAGGCAGCAGGAAGCGGAGACCAGGGGATGCACCATATGGCCCCACTAATAATGGGAGGGAGTTAGTAATCAAGCATAAGATCACTATGCAGGTGCTGAGATGGTGACAACTGCAGTACCTGATCTGCTGGTGAGAGACACATAGAAACAACTGCCCATAGCCGAGCAAAGCTCTAACCAGGGTGATGTGACACAGAAATATGGAAAATACTCTAATTAACTAACCCAGGAAGCTTATCCCTTGAAGAAGAAAAAAAAAAATCACATTTGCAGGGAAGATGGAAGATACAGCAGAAGCCTCACATTGTAATGAAATCCCATTAAGTTTAACAGGAGAAAGATCAGGGCCCTGGATGAGACCCACCCACCACTCACAGTGTGAAAGCCTGGCCCCACTGAAGTCAATGGGTGTTTGGCCACTGACTTCAGAAGATCCAGGATTTCACCCATCGTAGTCATAAAAATAAAAATATTTGTGAAATAAGAGAAAAATCTAAAGTCTATTCAACTTTCACAGTCCTATTGCTTGTGCACATAAGCCATTTTACTTTGAATACAGCTTAGCATTAAGGGTGGGAGAGCAGTTAAAGAAGTGAAATCAAGTTGTTACCTAATTAACAACTAATCCTGCTGCTTTTTATGAGACTAGACAGTTACACTGGCGTTTATTCCTGAGTATTCATTCAGGAAAGATATTTTGCAAGCTCAGTAAAATGTTTACAATTCCTATGGAAACAATTCCTATTTTTGTACAGAGATTTAACACCGATTAAAACACATGACCCAACATAACAAAGAACAGAGCATGCAGAAACTAATAAGTATATGCCATTATAATGTAAGATAATACCTTAAAATGTTATTGCAGTCAATGCAACATATTCATGCCATACTAAATATATTTTATCAAATTACGGTGATTACTACTTTTTAAAATTAGGGAGACCCAGTAATTGGTCACAGCTGGACACTGAACCCAGCAGCCAGAGCACTGGCTCAATCTTGGACAAGACTTTAATCAGCTGAAATATTTTAGGTATAATTTCTGCTTACTGCTGACTTCCCTCCCTGCTTTTTTATTTGAATATTTTTAGAATTACTGAGTGGTCCTCTCTGCTTCATTTAACAAGAAACTTGGATTCTAAAAATCAGACAAATTAAGAAAGGTAACCAGTGTAAAATAAAAACAAATCCTACGTTTCTGGGAGATTGATACTGCTGCTGTTCAGATCTGTAACAAATGGCATGGCACATCAAATTGATAAAATAATCTTAATGAAAGACTCCATAAATTAACCAAATATGAGGGTCAGTATAACAGTAATGTTATTCTTGCAAGTATCCTCAATGAAGTCAATAGGGAACTACAGGCCTGAGTAAGGATGAATAAGTTTGCAGGATCAGAACCTTGATCAAAATGGAAATAAAAAATTGTACCTTTCCACAGTTTTCTGTTTCACACGTTTGCAAAGTGGTAAAATACTTATGCTCGATACTAGCCAGCTTAAACCCACAAAATAAAACCCGTTTCTAAAGAGCCAACTTATAATTACTAACACATCCTGGAAATTAAAAAAAAAATACTGTTGCAATGGTGCCTTTATCATTATAACAGTGGTATGCAAAATACTTCCAACCCTGAGCAAACCTTACCGTTTGAAACATGTTTGACCAATACTTTAACTACGCTGAAGACATTTTGATCTAACTGGTTACTTTAAGAAAGACAGAAATTGACTGTAGCAGGCATTTCCGAGGATATATCCTTGAATTACTAAAAATAGAGGCATGCAGGAAAATGTCCAATCTTGTTACAGTCGGTTTTTGGGTGGATGGAACAAAGAATGCTGCTGTCTACAATGAAGTTACCAAGGTCTGCCCTTGGAATGGCATAAATAACTCTCTTAACATGAATTAGCCATTGTGTACTTTACTGAAAAGGTACAATCAGGAGGTAGCAGTGTAATACTGGCAAAAGTGCTTATACCTTATAAAAACCAGATTCCTGCTGCACCCAATGTCCAGTTAAAATTTAAAAATGTTTATGAAAAGTTACTAAACTGGTTTCTTTGTATTTTGAATATATTTGGATTAAATTAGCAAACAGTTTCCTTAGCAAAAGGAAATGTTATGAAATTCACTTTCAAATTCAGAATAAATGGGTTCTGTTCTCAGCAGTGTTTATTAAAGCATGTGTTTCATAGGACATCACTATGCAAGGGTCCAATCTTCCAGATACTTCTGGGCAAAGAATATGAATAAATCTCACTGAAGTCAGCTCATAGGTGTTTTCCTGAATAGAGATACTTTCCTGAATCAGAGCCTAAGAGTCCCACTGAAGTGCTCTCCTGAATACATATAGAATTGGGCCTTTACATTTCAGGTTTATGTGTAGTATATTCAAGCCTATTATAATTTCCAGACAAAAAGCTTTGTTAAGATGAAGTTAAAGTTGAGAGTCCAAAATTTAAGAGTAAAATAAACTACAAAAGCGAGCACGAGGAACTGAGATTTACAGGTAAACTTAAAAGAAACCCCAATATGGTCAAGCAGGGCTGGTGCAAGGATGTTTCGTGCCCTCAGCGAAACTTCCACCTTGCGCCCTTCCCCCACCCACCCTGAGGCACACCCCCGTCGCGGCAGCTCCCCCCTCCACCCTGAGGTGCCCCCCGCTTGCGGCAGCTCCCCACCCCCCACACTCCGGCACCCCCCCCACCCCAGCTCACCCCTGCTCTGCGCATGAGCACGAGCACTCCGAGCACGCCGTGGCTGCTTCACTTCTCCCGCCTCCCAGGCTTGCGGCACCTAAGCTGATTGGTGTCGCAAGCCTGGGAGGTGGGAGAAGTGAAGCAGCCACGGCGTGCTTGGGGAGGAGGCGGGGCAGGGGTGAGCTGGGGCGGGGAGTTCGCCTGCGTGCTGCAGGCGGTTCTCCCCGTGCTCCCCTGCCCCAGCTCCCTCCGCCTAAATGCCGGCAGCGACCAGGGCAGCCGAAGATCCGTCTACCGCGGTCGCTGCTGAAGAAAATGGCGCCCCCCAAATCCTAGTGCCCTAGGCAACCGCCTAGGTTGCCTAAATGGTTGCACCGGCCCTGTAGTCAAGTGTGGGAATGAATAATTAGAGCACCCAGACAACTTCAGCTCTGCCCTGCAGTGACATCAGGCAGTAACTATACAGTTAAGATTTCATTGTTCATGATCCCAGAGAAGATTAAACAGATCTATAAAGAGACACTATTTTTTCCTCTTATGGCTTCATGGCGGGGCAGAGGTGGCCCAGTGCTGTACAAAGAGGTAGTCTGGCTCCCCTTGTGCTCCTGTCTCCCTTCCCCTGGCAGTGCTGCCTCAGGACACAGTGAAGCCAAGGCAGCAGTGCCAGAGTGAACATGCCCAAAGTTACCATGCGACAAAGCCTTAGGAGCAGTGACAGCTGGGTCAAGCAATCTACCGAGGGGGCAGGCAATAAGCCATATCAGACATTTAACAGCGTAATGCAGTGCGTTAGAGGCCTGCTCTTCTAGCCTTGTTGTGATGGGCACCTTCCTTCACATACACCCTGCATGCACTCTCCCCTAAAATCCATCTCTTTTCACTTTCAAAGGTCACCTTAAAGCTTTCTCTCTCAATCCCCCCTCTAAGAGGCTTTTGTCATTATATGTTTTACTGTCTCTTTTCTAAACTGGATCCCCCTCATTTGGTTTGTGTGTGTTAGTCTTTTACAGGGTGGTCCATATTTTCTTATGTTGCATTTGTCTTCATTCTGTAGTTTAGCACTCAGAAAAAAATTAACATGATGAAGAAGGGTAAGAGAAATCATTGTATAGTGTAGGTGCAGCAATTACACTGGGGAATAGAGTCCTCTTAGATTTGCTCTAGATTTTTATTTTATCTACACTTTCTTGTTATAAAAGGAAGCTGTTGTGCTGGTGGGTAATACATTCCCCCAAGAAGTGTTACTAGGCCTTTTGTGCCATCATGTGGGAATCTAGTAACCTTTTCATAACCACAGCCAGAGATATGACAAAGAAGAACGTATTCATTCAGTATAAATTCTTAACTTTACCAATCCTGGGTCAAGTATTAATGCTATCAGGCTGGTTCATTGTGTTCTTGTCTTGGTAAAACAAGTATTCAGCAAGGGTTCTCATGCTTAAGGCAAGACACCAGTTTATAGGGCAAAAGGCAACAGGACAATATAACTTTTCAGTTAGATGCTTTTCCATTAATTGGGCCACACATTGTTACAAGCACAATCCCACACAGTTTTGTCCTGAGAAGATTTGCAGGGGTTTTGTGCGTCTTTTGTCAGTTCACAACATACAGATTATTCTTGATTTAGCAGACTGCAGGGTTATGCAGGACTTTTCCTAATTGCTTCTCATGCAGACTTGGAAGAAACAGCAGGTAGCCTCCAACTAAGTTTCTGTAGTTTAAAGTAGTAGCTTAAAGTGTCTGCCTTCCTTTGTTTATTGTTGACAGTTCAATTAGCATGCAGAAGCAGGCTGTGCAGATTGAAATGACTTAGAAGGAAGGGTCAGCTGTGCCGTATGGATAAGACTAACTTTATTAGCATATAAAAACCACTAGGAGTGAAAAAACAGGAAAGCATTTTACTGGTTGCGTTTATTAGAATAGATTAATGAGAAGGGGAGGGGGGAAGCATCCTTGGTCTTAATTGGAATTACAAGGTTTAACTTGCATTTTTCACTAAATTTAAAAATTAAGTATTTGACCTGTATATGTTTAACATGAGCATAACCTCCCCCAAAGCACAAGTGCAGCTCCTATTTGTCTTAATGGGGACAGATGACTTGACAAGAGAATACATCCTTTGGAGTTGGCTCTGCTAAATGAAGCCCTGTCAGACGGATGCTCCACTTTTAAATGCATTTCATGCACATTAATTTACCTATGTACAGAACTCAAATATTACTTCAATCCACTCCAAAGGATAAATATATATATAGGACCATCAGCATAGACATCTTTCACACTGTTCCTCTGGTTTGTACGTCTTGATTTCAGTAAACTGGGTTGGTAGGCCCAACTTCCAAACTCATGGGACTGCTCAAAATGCTACCAGGACACTTTGTCAAACAGAGAAATAGTAACCATTTGAGCACCAAATAAAGTGGTCATTGCCAAGTTAGTTACTAAAACACAGTATCTCAGATACCAGTTACTTCTCTATAATTGGAATAAATAATGTTGTGGTCTCTTGTCATATATTTAGGCTTGGTCCAAAACTTTTGCCAGCATAGCTATGTTGGTTAGGTACATGATTTTTTGCCATCATAGCTCTGCCAGCAAAAGGATGTTTTTGCAGGTATAGATTGTGCAGAGATTCTTTTTTAATTGAGTGTATAGTGTCTGACCCTGTACCTGAACCTACTGTGAGATGGGTGTAGGAAGGAACATTAGGAGCAATTGTAACGCAGATTGACTGGGGCAATTTGTCACTGGGGAAGGGTAAACGGGGGAGGAGGGGATGAGAAAGCACCTTCCCCAGAATGAGATTTTGCTTGTATGCATTTTGTTTATCTTGTATTTTTAGATTTCAGCCTGTTTGAGGAAGTGACGGTATCTTCTATTCTGTTGGGTGCTCTGCAAAAACATGAGATCTAAGTACAGCATTTGGGCAGTACTGCAAAAATAACTAATCATAATAAGAAACAAGGCTCCCATTCTGCTCCCACACAGAGCCCTTTTCTGTGTCTGCACAGAGCCAAGTGCTAGGGCGGTCCCCCTCCATGAGCCATGTTAAACAATAAATAGCAGAAGATCCAACAATTTATTATTTTAATGTAGGTTTTGGCCTACATTGTCTCATGGCCTAAGCTCTTACTGTATTTGTTTCATCCTTCATCCAAAAAAATGCATCAGGTTCTCTTTGTGCTTTTCACTTTTTTGTCTTCTCTTTCTTTACACTGTCTTTTCCCTCTCCTGTCTCTCTCTTTCTTGCCATTCTTCCTCCCTCATCTTTTCATGACCATGCTAACTTTAATAGCAAAGCTGCATGATTTCTAAACATGTACAGCAGCCACAAAGATATCCCTTTGTGACAATGGAAATGAGCAAGTATTGTAACAGATGAAGTGCTCAAACCTATAAGTAGGTCATAGTTGAGCTGCTAACAGTTACTTAATACTTGTAGAACCTCTGTGAGAATTGAAGACTAGAGTTATATAGCCTATCTTCTAGCCCTGTGGGATTTGGCTGCATTTGCTGTCACTGATTATGGTGCCCTATGTTTTGTCCTTGTAGAAATGAACAAGAAATATTGAGAGACTGATGCAACAATTGCTATCTACTGTTCTTTAAGATTAAACTTTCAGACTACTCAGAATTGGCTGCCATTTATCTTTGAGTTAACTGCATGGCATGTAATTCACCTTCAGTGATTTTACCCCTTCCCTAGTTGTTAGTTCCTCACTCTTCCAAATTTAGTTTGTTCGCTGCTTAAGATACAGAAAGAAAACACCATGTTAACATCTTTACCTAAGCATATCAGAAAACAAAGCAAGGTTTGAGCGTATATGAATGCCACTATAAAAACACATTGAATGAATGACAACTCCACGTTCATTTTACATATGTTTCAACACACATACACATTTTTGTGACATGTGACTAGGAAAAAACAGAATTAGATTTTTAGAAGATGCACAATAAATAAACAAACTATCATATAGTAAGTAATGAATGGACAAAAGACTTCTCTCATTTACACCAGTTTCAATCCAGAATAACTCCTGTATCTCAAGTGGTTTTACTTCAGATTTACATCAGTGTAACTGAAAGCAGAATCTGGTTCAGTGTGTTCCAAATAGCTTAGGCACACCATACAGGGTGCAACTTATTCAACACCGACACTCCTAAATGATAAAAGTATCTATGAGACCCGCTGCCACATGGAGGCAGCAATACTGTGAAATGGTTGGTTCTGCCCCTTGGGCCCTAATTGGTTAGAAGCATGACAGGCAGGGGGAACTTGCTTCTCTACTTCCCTACTCCCTGTTCCTCCTCCCCCCCAAAAAAACTGTCCAGAGGCTGAGCCCTGATATATATGCACTCTCAGTGTATTCTTGCTGCAGTTAATTAACCACATTTATGACTCAGTTATTCCTTTTTTTAAAACTCCATGCCACTAGGGTGACCAGACGTCCCGATATTTGGGTGGTTGTCCTGATATTTCGCTCTGCCGGCAGCATTGGTTTGTTTTTTTTTGCTCCGTTGGCGGACCCCCAATGTGTCCCAATATCTCATCTGGTCACCCTACATGCCACTATTGACAGTTAACAGATGCTGGAGTGTATTTGTATTTATTCTTGGGTAAATTCCTGCCTCCTCAGAGTTAACCAAATCAAGGCATGTGGGGGAACCAGTGGGAATTTGAGACAGCTCACAAAAGCCAGAAGTCTCACCATAGTTCAAATAATGGAGGTGTCTGAATGAAATGAAGCTTATTTTCAGGCTTCAGTGATACATGAATGTAGATGTCAATATCCTTGGCCTCTCTGCTATGGCCTCCACCGTGAGGATGCCAGCTGTGATAGTGGTTGAGTTTTTGTGATGTGAACACCTATTCATTAGACATTAGGCTGAGACCAAACAACTCATTGCACATATAGGCTGTCCAACAGCCTCCGGAAGTAACAATTTTCATTACTACCACTCTGAACTTGATTTGAACCCCATGATAGATCAATACTCAGACACATGTTTGAAAACTTTGAAACTAAGAACACAAATTTTTTGTTATAAAAAAATAAACAGGTACACTTACAGAATTAATATGATTATCACTGAATCTTGAGCTACTGTTACTCAAACCAATTCAAGTTTAGTAATTTGTAGAACAGATCAACAATTGGAAACATCATTGGTATTTAATATATAAAGCTAACCTATTTTAGGAGAAAACTATAGTGGATTAAATCAACTGATTATTATAAAATACATTTATAAGAAAAACAATTACTATGCCATTTACACATGTGCTAATTCTTGGATAGGTTTTAATACAAAGTAGAGATATATAAATATACAGGTAATATTCTATTACATGTGTATTTCAAAACTTTGGCTTAAATTTGTACCTTGAAACAGCTGAGTTAGCAACAGATATAAAATGCAAAACAACCAAAAATGAGATGGTAGTAGATTAAATGCTAGAAAATGTAATTCCCATGTAATATAGTAAACACCACAACATAACAGGGACCTGTCTGTTTGGCATAAAAACGGAAAGTATATCTTTAGTTACTAGTTTCACTAGATACCCTATAACCTTGTCATTATTTACCATATCATTACTGAACCCTTCATGCTTGCAGTATACTCCAACATGTTTATTCCAGTTTGCTGCTGTTAGAACACATTCTTATAGGTTTGATATTCCTGTTTTTAAACTTGAGGACTCTGTTTAAAAGTACATCCAGTTCTCCTCCCCACCCTAAACATTCTTTGTGCAGACTTTCAAAGAATAGTTATCTGGAAATTCTGAGGTGTTTAATGCTGAAGTCTCAAACATTGTAGTTTAGGTATTTAGGGCGCTAAATCGCATTCCCATTATTATTAGAATAATCTATTCCTCTGACTTACTGCAGGAGATGGGCCTCTAAATGTTTTTGCACAAAATGTATTTTTGAAAGTTAAATTCCATCACTATGGGTGTGGATTTATGGAGAAATTAAAATAACCAGGTAATTTATGGTGACCAGAAATGAGCCTATATCACTCGGATCTGTAGATGGAAGCTGAGTATAACCATCTTCAACACAGAGTTGCAGTATATCCTATAATGGAACTCCTGATATGAACCAGTTTCAGGATCAGAGTCCAAATAAACACCCCTGAGATATGAACAGATTAAGTTCTTTAAATTATGGAGCATATGGGAGTCATCAAATACTGACGTTAAATGTAAATCAGGCTTCTTTTCAGAAAGGGTTAAAAACACAGGATTTCTTGGTTCAGTATAAAATATAGACCTGATTCAACAAAGCATTTAAGGACATATTTAGTTTTAAAGTCAATGGGACTGCTCGTGGGCTTAAGAACTATGTCATGTACTGAAGAGAGTTAAACTGTCTTCTGCAGACAACTAAGTATTAATTTTGCATAAATAATTATACAAAACTTTTTAAAAGATCCCTGATTAGTGATAAATTTATCACAAAATAAGATTGTGGGTACCCACAATGCTTTTTCGTTGTATGGTGCTAAGATCACAATGTGATAAGTGCCTTCAAAGCACCCAAGAGATAAAAATGTTTGTGATAAAATTATACTACTGAAATGGATTTTGTTGGTGGTGGTGGGTGTGGGCATGCACTTAAATATCTGAGACTGGCTTGTCAGAGAAGGAAAGGATGCTGCATGCTTAGGTGTATACCTTTGTGGTGTGTTTTTTTTAAATTTTTGTAAAACAGAAAAGTAGATGTAAAGACAATTCTGCCCACAAACACAATAAAGCTCCTCTCATCCAGAATACTGATATAAAGCATGCCAGTTTCAGTTTAAGGGTGGCTCACTGCAATCACGTTCCGGGGAGAAAGAAAGGAAACCTGCCATGTTTTTTCCTGTAAGCTACAAATTGTAGCCTACAATGTTTTTCCAACCTAGAGAAGCCTTCCTTCCTGACCTGCACTACCCCAACTGTCTACACTACAGTACTCTGGCCACTGTCAATAGTCCCACTTGAGGAGAACAGACTCCTGGGGCAGATCCTCATGTGGTATAAACTCTCACAGGTCCATTGACTTCAGTGGATCTATGACCTTTTACGTTAACTGAGGAACTGCTCCTTAGAGATTGCAAACTCATTCCAAGGGAACTGCTGTTCTGGCCAGTGTTACTCTGAGCACTCCTGACAGCTGTAGCACAGCTGTGCTCTGATCAGGGCAGGAAGTCTTCCCTTCCCAGTAGGGTGATCAGACAGCAAATGTGAAAAATCAGGACCAGGGGTGGAGGGTAACAGGAGCCTATATAAGAAAAAGAGCCCAAACCCGGGACTGTCCCTATAAAATCTGGTCACCCTACTTCCCAGCAACAGCTCTCAGTCTTGCCCCCTGCCTGTGTCCTCTCAGCTGGACTCAGCAGGAGGGTTGGTGTTGAGGTGCAGCTGCTGGTCACAGCACCAGGAGAGCAAAGAGGAGATCTGCCCTGGCAGAAGACACAAAGTGGTGAGGGGACACATGGGGCAGGCAGAGTGATGCTGTATTAAAAGTACTTCAGGGGAGGCTTGGAGGGCAAGAAGGTGGGGGTGACATAGGCAGAATGAAGGAAGAAGCCATTAGGGGAGAGATGGAGCCTTGGTGGGGTGAAGGGGCACAGGGAGGCATAGGCCCCCACTGACAGGAGGGCAGTTTGTTAAATAAGTTAGTGTTTTGTGAACCTGTTGGTTAATTTCAGGTAATTTTTCTTTGCCTTTTCCTCTTAATCTTGGAAGAGCAAAATAACCTAAAATCCACCTGAATTCACATACATCTGTCCAGCATTAGGAGAATTTTCCCAGGCAAAACTCTTCATGTTGGCAACTATGCCTCTTATAGCATGTGGAGGGAATTAATGATTTCCCCACAGCTGGTTCAGTCCTCCTACCCTGCAAAATCTCTGCACTCAGGCTAGCAACTTTGGTCCTTCCAGTCAGCTGGGGAAGGGTTAACCCCTTTCTTACCAGCACCAGGATTTCACCCCTGCTGCCGTTTACAGTCAACTGAATTTAAATATCAGAAGCCGAAAGAGCAGGTGTGAAAAAACTCAAAGGCAACATCTTGTATCATTAATCTCACTTCTGTACTATACTTACAAAATTTCAAAACTCTTAAAAGGCAGAAAAATACACACCAACAGTAAGAGGGTTTGGGGGAAGTTATTTAGTATGGAGACAGTCTTTAAAATGTATTGATCGCTACACAGAATACTTTCTATCTAGGCACCGTATATAATTTGTACAATATTTTAAAAACTAAGAGGGGAAATGTTTGCTGTATAATGTGGGAGGATTATAGGGCCACTAGCTTGCCCAGTTCTATAAATAAGGGTCTTTAGTGGAAGCAGGAAGGCCTAGCCTGATTTTCTGACATTTGCTATAGGGGCAGGTAGGATCCCATTTTAACTTGTGTAATTACATGCTCTGAGCAATGTCCCATAATTTGTAGCAATCGTACACAAGACTCTGGAGCACTGAAGAACCTGTCCCTTGTCAGTGATACAGCAGCTGGCAATGAGAAGAAATTGTGTCCCATCTCCTTGTAGCCTACTGGGGACCAGGCCACCCCCTAGGCCCCTCAAGAACCTCTACCATCAAGCAAATCAGCAGGAGTGGATTTGTTGGAAAATCTCTGCAAACCCTGTCAGCTACTGGGTTTATTTTGCATAATCTACATTATCTGAACCAGCAGGGCTCACACAGCACTAATCATATATGTGAGCCAAGTTTCAGTGGCATCTCAAATGTAAACTAATTACAAAACTGCAAGATGCAAACCATTAAAAAGTGACATCAAAAGCCTAAAAGGACCCAACAATGGACAAGAGGGTTACAGTGGATTCCACATGAAAATTCAAGGCCTTTGAGTCTGTCCATTGGCTTGTCTCCATAATGATGGGGGAAATGTGGATATTTACTTCTGTTCATAGTTTTATTGTGTGCATTTAAGTGGAGAAAGGACCTGATTGACCTTGGGGGCATTTAGGGTAAAATATTTTACTCTGCTTTCCAGGTAATTCCAGAAATATTTGGAATGCATGAGCATATTCTGAAAGCCTGTTGATAAGGAACAATTTTCCCAGCATCCACAGTAATATTACTAGGAATTTATCTGAAAGCAGAGTAGTGTATTTTATCCTTAAAGATCAGTCAGGTTGTTGTCCCTACTTCCAATGACACACAGTAAAACAAAAGCTAATGTGTTAACATAATAATGGGTTAAAAATCAACTGGCAAACTCAAAAAGATCTCACATATTAGAAGCCTTGATTTTTCCCAAGTATTATGGAAATATTTTGTGCTGTTTCTTTCATACAAAAGGGAAATTGACTGCCCTGGGCATCATGACAGCCAATGTTTACTTATTAGAGGAGGAGCTGGCAAAGGTGCCTATACTTAAGGTTCCCCAGCATTTCTTATTATAATACCCTGCTTTCAGTTGCTTATGACTTTGCCAGATTTTAACCATTTGGGGTGAAATTTTCCATGCTGGGCACGTACGATAGGCTGAAATATTTGGAAAGTTTCATCAAATATATTTTAGCTATTTCCAAGAACAAGATTAAGGGGGGGAAACATTGTAGAAATTTTTAACACAATTGACCAAGTGTTTCATTGAAAAACTCTAGCATCTCCATGCATTGAGCCGGGACTTGATCTTTGGCAGGGGGTTGCCATAGTGTATGGAACGTGCCTTTTCCTATACCTGTGAATTAAAACCCACATTTGGCCAATTTACAAGTCTTTGGGAAAAAAAATCTCACTTCACACATACCCAGTTGAAATGTTAGAATCTGGCTGATAAATTCCCCAAGGATCCTGCTCTTGCCCAGAGCAATTGCTGCTCCCAACTGCTCTGGGCCACTGTGGCACTGGCACAGGAACTGAGGGCAGGGAAACAGTCTCCTCTGGGTTCTAAGTGCTGCTGGTGCCCAGGCAATGTAGAAGGGGAAATGGCCTGGCTCAAATGCAGATAGGACAAGAACCAGACCTGGTGGTGGATGACAAGGTGAGCCAAGGAGCTTGGGATTGTGGGAAAAAGACTGGGATTGGGAGCTGGCAGGAGGAGACGACTAGGGCTGGCTGGACAAAGAGACTGGAAGCTGGGGGTGGGGGATTGAGAGCCAATGGGATGTGGAGACGACAGATTGGATGAGGAGCTGGATAGGGAGAAGACTGGGACTGGCTGTGCAAGGAGACTGGGAGCCAGTGGGGAAAGGTAATGGGAGTGGGAGGACTTGGAGTGAGTGGGGGGAGGGAAAGATTGGACAATGATCTGGGTGGAGGACAGTGAAACTGGGACAGATTGGGCAAAAAGACAGAGACAAAGAGGAGGGGGAGACTGGGAAGAGGACCTTGGGAAGGGGGCGGACAACACTGAGATCAGATGAGGAGCTCATGAGTGTGAAAGTGGGCCTGGGCAAGTAGTGGGGGGTGGGTAGTTTGGAACTGGGAGCTGGTGTGGGTGGAAAACTTGGACTTGAATGTGGAGCTGGAGGGAGGGGAGAGATTAGAACTGGCTGGACAAGAAGAAAGAGACTAAGATAAGGAGACCAAAATCTGGAGATAATCCCAGTCTCCTCACCTAGCCTAAGACCTGAAGAGAAGTGGAGGGGGAACTAGAGAAATGGGAAGTGGAGAGGGAACTAGAGAAATATATGGTTGGATAGGCCAAGGCAGAAGTGGTCAAGATTGAAGGGAACAAGAGTAGAAGGATTTATGACCATTAAAGTGTACTTCCAAGAGAACCTGGAATGTAACCCAAGATTCCTGCATCTCACTATTCCTCTGCTGCCAACAAACATCTGTGAAACCCACTGGCAAAGTGAATGTCTCATCCTCCTCTAGTGCTGGTCCACATAGAGTGTGACAACCTACTATCGCTTTTAGTTGCTCCGTTAACTCAAGACACAGAGGTCCATGCAGTGGATCTAAAGGTTCCAACCCTCCTGGTGAACCATGCGGGTGTTAATATGAATCCACTTGATGGAATTTCTGGTGTGGTTTTTTTTTCAGGTTTTCTTTTTTAAAAATTCTAGGAAATTACACACAAAAGCTACAGGAAAGGAATGTTAAGGTTGTAAAGTCAAGCACTCAAAAATTAGCAAATACCAGAATTAAAGTTTCCAGTCCAACATTAATTCAGTCCCCTTGTGTGTATACATTATGATACAGTCTCTAATTACATGATCGCATACTGTGCTCCCCCCGCCCCAGGACATCCAGTGAATGGATAGTTAGTCTACATTTCTTTTTATCCTCCACATTCAAAAGTGTGGTTCTAGGCCTATTTAACGCCCACCATTCAAACCCACCATTGAAGACGATTACTAATTTCCTCTTGGGTGTTTCTCAGGTGCTCTCACCATCACATTTGAGTGCTTCACAAAAGTTAATCAATCTAGCTTCACTAAGCCCCCATGAGACCAGATGATATCCCCATTTTACAGCTGGGGAAGTGAGGCACAAAGAGTAAGGCCAAAAGCATCCACCAATTCTAGGTGCCCAACATGACACACCTAGGACCTGATTTTTCATAGAATTTAGCATGTGTTCAGCAATTTATATGTTCAAAGCACAGCTCCGGTCAACTTCATTTGCAGTTGTGCATGTATAACACTTTTGCAAATCTGCAAGGCACTGGCTGTTTCATGCTAGACACTCAGAAAATGAAGAACACACAAGTAGTGGCCAACTAAAACATGTTTTTTAAGTGACTTGCCCAGCACCACATGAGAATTTATGGAAAAGGCAAGGATAGAATCCAATTTTCAAGGGTAAGATTCAACTTCCTTAACCATGATACCATTCTCTTTCTGAAGCCACCTGTCTTCTTCATAACCAATTATACCTTCCAACTTCTGCAACAAATTAGGCAGGGATCAAACAGCCTCATTCACTACACAACACTGTTTCATTCTCTGTGCATTTAATGAGGCAGAGATCCTATGGGAAAAGGATACGTGAACACTATATCATAATACATATGCACAAGGGAGCAAATTAAGTTTGCACAGGCAAACTTAGTTCTGGCATTTCCTAACTTCCGAGTCCTTGACTTTGCAACCTTATCATTCTTTTAATGTAGGGGGGCTTTTGTTTGTGTGTGTGTCATTATTTATGTATATTACATACATACACATTTGTACAATATATTGTATACCTCAGAAACCTTTGGACATGAATGTTGCATATAACTTCAAAGATATGACAAATATTTTGACTTAAACACTCAGAGGTTTGGTTTTTCCACTGAGTGGAATTAACATTGAGAGGCCTAAGTCTCCACTCTGTTACACCAGCATAAAAATAGTGTAACTGTTGATTTCAGCAGTTTCACTGGTGTAAAACTAGTTTAACGGAGGATCTGGCCCATTTATTCTATGTCAGTTGGGTATCTAAGAGACATAAAATAGTCAGGTCAAAGCCAGCATAGGCTAAAGGCACCCTTTTTAAGTTTTGTGGACCTGGGATAAAAGATGACTAGATCTCACTGTCACCTTCTCAGGGGCCTGCTGATTATGTGGTCAGTTCCTGATTTCTAGGATTTTCAAAGTTCCACAAGCAATAGTGTAGAGTGAATTAAAGAAAGACTGGACATTACACAAGACTTTCTTAATGTAAATGAGGTGGGTTTTTTTTTTTGTTTGTTTTGTTTTAAATTAAAGGCTTTTCTTCAGGAAGATTCCAATCTGAGCAGATGAAAATATTTAGCTCATATATCTCACTTTATAGGGTCAAAGTGCTGTAGAAATTTAAGTGCTTTAACTACAAACTGCTGTACAAACATTAATCTACACTGCGCCCCAGTATGGTAGGTATTAACTATTTTACAGATGGGGACACTGAGGCAGAATGCTTAAGAAAGTGACCCAACCCTAGACACAGAGTCACTGGAAGAGCCAGGATTAGAAGTCAGGACTTCTTGGGGGGAAGCTCTAATTTCCCTCTCTCATGTTTCATAGTAGAATAGATGCTTCCATGGAAGAAAGCAACCACTTCTTCCGTGGTTCATCCACATTGTCATCTGTACTAACTTCTACACTGTGAGCTGAAAATGGAGATTTACTACATATCTGGAAAGCATCATATCAGACGGCTTGATAGCCGGAATATAGCTTGAAAGCTCTCCAGCAGTTAGGAAGCGTGGGAAGAATGATGAACTAGTCAACGTAATGCTCAGAGGAACGGGACTGAAATCCAGCAAGGTTACAGTTCAACTCGGGAGGACAAATGCATTTCTCTTCAGGAATCCTGAAGGGGACAAAGAATTTGTTCAGAGAAAGGCAGACAAGCCAAGAGCAGATTGAGGATCAGGGCCTGATCCTTTCCTGTCAGAAGTCAAAGGGGCTTTTGCCATTGGCTTCAATGAGAGAAGAATTGTGCCAGGGACATCATGGGTGACACAGTCAGAAAATAAACTTTCTGTTTGCATTACTACCTCCTGGTCTCCCTTATTGCTGTGAGCATTCAGAACACCCCGGAACCTAGCATAATTGTATGGACCAGGTGCTTACTATCAATAAGGGGAGTTGTACTTCAGGTATGTTTGCCTTTTTCTATTTTGTGTCTCTCATGTAGATTTATTACACATCTACAGGGAGGGGAATAGCAGCAATGTCTTGCACTTAACAATACAGTGGTTGCCATTTAAAGAGTCAACCTTTGCCAACAGTGAGCACAAAGTTGCATTTGAAATATTTGTTTTCCCTAATACTTAGAATTGGAAATAACTGTGACCTTTCAATGATAATTGAATATAAATTCCTTACATCCAAGGACTGTAAAATGCTTTACAGAGGCATGGAATTCCCTCAGGAGGTAGATTAGTATTGTTATATCCATTTTACAGGTGGATAACTAGGACAGACAGGCATAGCATCTTTCCCAAAGTTACACAGAAAGTTTTTCAAGGGAGCTGCGAATAGATCCCAGAAGTTCCAAGTATTTTTGTAGACCATCAGGACTGCTGTATGACTGGAGATTATGAGGCAACTGTGTATCCATGTTTTTGCATTATATCTTCTGAGTGAAGGGAAGCAGGA
Source organism: Mauremys reevesii (assembly GCF_016161935.1). Taxonomy (NCBI): domain Eukaryota; kingdom Metazoa; phylum Chordata; order Testudines; family Geoemydidae; genus Mauremys; species Mauremys reevesii. The sequence goes on along the minus strand of NC_052633.1, from coordinate 31,979,250 downwards.
GCATCTGGTAAATCTCACCTATGGCTTACGCCTCCACAGCTGTGTTATTTTCCCAGTGTTTACTGTTCTCTCTTTCTCTCTACCTCTTTCCTACCATCTTTGCCTTATCTGCCTAATTTAGACTTCAGGATAGGGGCCATGCCATCTTATAGGTCTGGATGGTGCCATGCACACCACAGCTGTTATGTAAGTCAATAATCATAATGACATCTCCCCAAAGGTTGGAGCTTTAGCAACCTGGTTCCTCAGAGAAGACACTGGATCTGCCCAGGCTATAACTCAAAGTAGGGAGGCTTCCTTCCCTGCCATCAGTCTTATACTCAGCTGACATTTCCTCAGGCTTGACTCACTAGAATCCTTTAAAAGCCTGGCCCCTTGTCACCTCATTAAGTAAACGTATGTTCTTGCCCTTTGGAATCTTACTCTGTGGGGCTAATTTTTGGCTGCCTAGTGATATTTCTCCTACTCAAAATGGAGGCATGTTTGAAAACCTGAGCCCCTTGGTCTTTCAATTTGTATTGCCAATGTCTCCGAGAAAGAGCAGGAACCTAGTTTAAATGAGATTGCTATTTCCATTAATGTTAAGGCAGGCATTATGAAAGAAGCTTGTGTTTCAATGTATGCCGCTTGGCTCCACTGCTATTGACTTCCTTGGGAGTAGGGTTAAATCTGTGTAGCATTACATAGACTAAAAATGAAGTCTGCCATTATTTTCACCTTATTGCTAATGTATACAGCACTGAACAGCTGTGCTTGCTGTACAGAATTATTAAAACCATGAATCCAAACCAGAAACCAGGACATGCTTGTGAATGGCAGTGCTCAAGTGTTTACTCTTCCTGCCTTCTCATCTGTGGAATTGTAAAAGGAAATGCTCCCTTATGGTAAGCAACATGTCCTACTAATTATCCACAGAGATTTGAGTTGCATATTTGCTTCCTGAAATAATAAAAAACAGATGTGGGAAAGGCCTGGTTTTTAATCAATCATCCTATACATCCCATGGCACTGAATCACATGTGTGTCACACAGTGAAATACCCACAGTCTCCACAATTAATGTATGGTCCAAGTTGGCTGTGACATACATTTTTGTCAGCTTATTCAGCCCATCTGTACTTGTTTGTCCTTGTGTACAATGATCTAGATATTTTCTCCAAGCAAATTCAAGTTTGAAAGGTAACCAGAAAACTAATATTTTTAAATGAGCAGTATAAAATAAAATCCCTAATTGTTACAGAAAAATCCCATTTCCACTCCATGGTCCCAAGGAGGGCCCTAACAGCCATGCCTGACCCTCAGTGGTTCCACTGCAGGGGACCCAGGATACTGGCAGCCGACACAGGCTGTGCTCACCTTCTGAGCATGGGTTCCTTCTGCACCCCTTACAGAAGGGTCTAGGGAGAAGAGGAAAGACTACATTACACGTCCCTTCTACCCAGCATGTAGATGGCCAGTCCCCCTTAGCAGACATGGGGTTTTACTTCTGTTCTGAGGCTACAGTAAAGGCCTCAGAGTGGCTGCACTGCTGCGCCGTAGCCTCAGAAAGACAATTCCTTCTCCTTGCAGTCTCCAGAGAGTACACCTACACACAGCCTGTTTCCTCAGGCTGTGCACAGAGATGTGAATGGCCCTTAGGGAACACATGTGCAGACTTAAATATCACAGATTAATACACTTTGCAACAGAAGAGCTGAAAATCAACTTTCCTATCTGGCAAGTTCAGGTTTTCATGTTATATCACCCACACATTTCACTGCACGCCCGGCTCTCTTTCAGATGTTGATTATATATCCTCAGATGGTACAGATACAACACAGAACTTGGGTCCTGGGAGGTAAATAAACCATGTAAGCACCATTAATTAGTGCAGATTTGCTAGCTAACCAGAACTTGTTCTATTAGAACTTGTGCACACTATCTGTTTTGGAACTAATAACCATGTCCTGGGTTAAATAAACTCACCAGCCAAGGTGCTCATCAGCCCAAGACATTACAGCTCAGTTAATAGGGAGCATCCTCAAGGTATCATAACTGAGACCTCATCATAATCGTTCCTCTCACAAAGCCACACACCCCTACAAGGCTCCCTCTTACCTGGATAGTAGCTGTCCTCTTTGATGGAGAAGTGGACCCAGGGGCCTGTTTCCCCCTTCCAGCATGCTCCAGAAAAAAAGAGCAGGCCTGCTCTGGCAAGGGAAGAGATAGCTCCTTCTTGCCCTCTTTAGTAACTTCTAAGAAACAGCTGAGGTAATCCCAGCCTCAACATGGTCTCCCACCTGCTCATCATAATGCCTACAAGTGGCTGAATGAAGGCTGATGTTTCAAGCCTTTACAAACAAAATGCTGGGGCCAAGGCCAGAAGCTGGGATTGAAAACAACAAGCTGGTTGGTAAAACCTGGACCCAATCCTGCCGAAAATGGAACCTTAGTAGCTACCTCCTTCACTTCGCTCTTCCACTCCTCTTAGACTTTTTTACACCATTTAAAATTACTTAAAAGCTGAATTGGGGTCTATATCCTCTACCACGGAGCTACCATAGCTGAGGCTGGAATAGAGGGAGGAGATTTTCAAACAATTATAATTTGACTGACAACAAATTTGGCTGACTACTCAGCATGACAGGGACTCAACTGAAATACTGTGTTCAGTTCTGAGCACCACACTTTAGGAAAGATGGGGACAAACTGGAGAAAATCCAGAGGAGAGCAACATAAAAACAATTAAAGGTCTAGAAAATATGACTTACGAGGAAAAATGGAAAAAATTAGGTTTGTTTAGTCTGAAGAAGAGACAGTTGAGTGGGGACATAATAGTCTTTAAGTATATAAAAGGCTCTTATAAAGAGGAGTGATACACTGTTCTCATCCACTGAGGACAGGACAAGACTTAATGGGCTTAAATTGCAGTAACGGTAATTTAGGTGAGACATTAGGAAAAACTACTTTTACAGTTAGGAAGTTAAGCACTGGAACAAATCACATGGGGAGATGAGGGAGTTATGGAATCTCCATCATTGGAGGTTTTTAAAGAACAGTTTAGACAAACACCTGTCAGTGATGGTGTGACGGGGTATACGAGGCCCCCTGGTTCTATCACACCCCTCTCCAGGAAGGAGCCAGGCCTGCCTCAAGAGGCTGTTAGGGTTGCCAACCCTCCCAGTTTCACCAGGAGTCTCCCAGAATCGGACTCTACCTCCTGGAGGCTATTGAAGCCAAACCGGGAGATTTTAGTCCACTAAAAATCTGGTGGTGCAGCAGGGCTAAGGCAGGGTTCCTGCCTGCCCTTGCTCCACGCTGCTCCCAGAAGTGGCCGGCACATCCCTGCGGCCCATCAAGAGGCAGCCATGGGGGTCTCCGTGAGCTGCCCCCACCCCGAGCATGGACTCCGCAGCTTCCATTGGCTGGGAACTACAGCCAGTGGGAGCTGTGGGAGTGGTGCCTGCAGGTGGGGGCAGTGCACGGAGCCCCCTGGCCTTCCAGGAGCAGCGCAGGGCCAGGACAGGCAGGGAGCTGCCCAAGGTAATGGCCGCCCAGCTGAAGTCCTCATCCCCCCCTTCATCAGCCCTGAGCCCCCTCCTGCACCCAAACTCCCTCCCAGAACCTGCACCCCAACCCCCTGCCCCAGTCCTGAGCCCCCTCCCAGAGCCCACATCCAAATCCATTCCCCAGCCCTGAGCCCCCTCCAGCACCCAAACTCCCTCCTGCACCCCAACTCCCTGCCCCAGGCTCAGCCCAGAGCTCCCTCCCACACTCCGAACCCCTCAGCCCCAGCCCAGAGCGCACACCCACTTCCATACCCAACCCCCCTGCCCGGTGAAGGTGAGTGAGGGTGGGATGGAGTGAGCAGGGCGGGGCCTCAGAGAAGGGGTGGGGCCTCAGGGAAGGGGCAGGGCAGGGCAGGCAGGATAGGAGTGTTTGGGTTTGTGTGATTAGACAGTTGGCAACCCTAGGCTGCATAGACGCAGCCAATCAGAGCTCAGCAGGCTCAGATAAAAGGAGCTCTAGGGGCTGAGGAGTTCACTGTATTAGCCAAAGGGGGTGTGATGGGCTCTGTTTGCTAAACCTGGAAGCAAGAGGACCTGAGCACTCTAGCCCGAAGCCAGTAATGGACAGATGTGAAGAGGCCTAGGGAATGTAGCAGCAGCTAAGTAAAGGAAGTAGCATGTGACTGCTGTGTACAGGATCTCTGGGTTGGGACCCAGAATAGTGCATGAGCCGGCCTGCAGGGGCGGCTCCAGGCCCCAGCACGCCAAGCACGTGCTTGGGGCAGCATGCCACGGGGGCGCACTGCTGGTCACCGGGAGGGCGGCAGGCAGCTCCAGTGGACCTCCTGCAGGCACGCCTGCGGAGGGTCCGCTGGTCCCGCAGCTCCGGTGGTCCACTGGAGCCGCCTGCCGCCCTCCCGGTGACCGGCAGAGCGCCCCCCGCGGCATGCCGCCCTGCTTGGGGCAGCGAAATGTCTAGAGCCGCCCCTGCCGGCCTGGGTCCCGCTGCCAGCCAGGGCTGGGATGGCCTAAGCCCTGAAAAGGGGATATGGCTAGTTTTAAAAGCTCAAGAAAATGGGTTAGATTTAAAGGGGCTGTGACATGGCACCTGCCCTGCACTGGCCCTGAGAGGGTTAAAACCACCCGAGGGAGGCTGAACTACAGGCAGCTAAAGGAATGGCTGCAGGGGAAACAGCCAATTAGGGTAGCAGCTGGACCAGCCAATCAGGGCCCAGCCAGCCCATATAAAAGAAAACTGCAGACCAGCGTGAGTAAGTCTGCTGCAGTGAGCCCTAGGGAGAAGACTGGCTTATGGCCCTGGGAACTAGGCAAACGAGCTGGAGCCAGATGCAGGAGCAGAAGGAACTGAGGCTGTGGGGAAGTTGCCCAGGGAATAACAACAGTGAGCTAGCAGGAAGCTGCTGTTTGCAGGGACCCAGAGTAGTGTGTGGGCCTGGGTCCCTCCCCCACTAGCCATTGGAGGAGCGGCCCGGTTGTGGACTGCCAAGGAGGAGTCGTCCCCTGGGGTTGGGGGGAGAAGGGATGGTGACACAGCCAGAGGGCTGTGCCACAAAGCAGATGCCAAGAGGAAGGAGCCATAATGGGTCTGTAGGCAGAAGTGATGATAGGAGAGGAGCCACCACCCAAGAGCGCACCTGCTAGGGGGAGCTAATTCCTAAAACGCCCAGCAGGAGGTGCCAGTGTAGTGAGTGACCCAGTGACAGGGCTGAAGGCCCTAGTGAGTGTAGACTGCCTGTGCTGGTGAGATTGTTTTCTCTGCCCCGAGATATGGTAAGTTTCCTTTAGAAGCCTGAGCAGGGGCTTGATTTAAAGGAGCCTATGAGGGGCTGAGTCCATCTTGAGCCAGGGATTGGAAGACTCTTGCTCATGTTTGTTTTGGATTTGAAGACCCTGGAAGGGGTTCATCCATATTGACTGAGTCAGTGGTTCTCAACCTCTCCAGACTACTGTACCCCTTGCAAGAATTTGACTTGTCTTGTGTCCCCCCAAATTTCACCTCACTTAAAAATTTACAAAATCAGACATAATACAAAAATGTCACAACACACTATTACTGACCACTTCCTTTCTTTTTTACCATATAATTATAAAATATCAATTTTGGTGTGAGCAGTATAAACAAGTCATTATCTATGAAATTGTAGTTTGTAGTGGCTTTGCTAGTGCTTTTTATGTAGCCTGTTAGGAAGTGGGAGGGGGCAGATAGGGGGCAGGGGCCAGGCTGTTTGGGGAGGCACAGCTTTCCCTACCTGGTCCTCCATACAGTTTTGCAACCCCAATGTGGCCCTTGGGCCAAAAAAGTTTGCCCACCCCTGCTCTAGATCAGTGGTTCTCAAACTAGGGCCGCTGCGTGTTCAGGGAAAGCCCCTGGTGGGCCGGGCTTCCTCCAGCCCTCATTGGCCTAGAGCAGCAAACAGCAGCCAGTGGGAGCTGTGATCAGCTGAACCTGTGGACGCGGCAGGTAAACAGCCCGGCCCACCAGGGGCTTTCCCTGAACAAGCGGCGGCCCTAGTTTGAGAACCACTGATCTAGATAATACTTAGTCCTGCCTCAGTGCATGGGACTAGACTAGATGTCCTACCAAAGTCCCTTCCAGTCCTATGATCCCATGATTACTCTTGAAAGAGGAGGCTTTGACCTCCTTCAAAATGAAGGAGTGGTGAGGGCAAGAAGGGAAGAGATCAAGCAAATCAAAATGCCACTTGTATTGTGGTGATGGAGTTCTGAGGACACAGAGGCAGAGTGTAGGGATTTCCATGCCATATGTGAGAAGTCACCCCATACCTCTAGGCTCATTCCATAAACTCCACTGAACAGCCATTGCATAATAGTAGGGCGGGTTGAACATTTTCCTTCTAAACTTTGACTAAACAAGTTTTTCATTAAAAGTGCCTGCTTTCCAAAGAAAATTTACATTTTGCATTAAAACCCAAATATTTTTATTTGGAAATGCTGCCACAGTGCCTCATGGGAGCTGTAGTTGGTTGTCTCACGTCCTCCTATTCTGCTATGGGCTGGATTTAATTCTCCTATATCGCACCAACCAGAGAGCCCAAGCTATGGAGGAGAAAGGGAGCATCAACCATACAAACTACAACTCCCAAGAAGCACCAGTGTGGCAGTTCTGAATTGAAATATTTTGATTTTCAGCAGAAACATTTTGGTATTCAAATTTCCACCCAAACACTAAAACTCTGGAGGGAAGGGGAGGCATTTTTCAACCAACTCTAATAGTATTGAAATCTGCTACCTTGACACACAAAGGCGGCTTTATATCTAGAGCTGTAGTCAGGACATTTTTGACAAAAGGTTTCCACTGAAAAATGCTAACTGGTGAAAACCAAAACTGCTCAGCTTCAGACTTAACTAATCTCAACTCACCAAAAAAAAAAAAAAAACAATTGGAGGGAGCTATTTCATTTTGACAATTTCAAAATGGAGAATTCTAGTTTTCCAATTCAAACTGATCTTTCATTTTGAAATGTACCTAATTAACCTAAAAAAGGAAGATAAAGGATTGAAATAAGCATATAGGCATCATATATTTCAATTGACCCAAAGGGAAGCTTCCCCCCTCCAACCCTCACCATCTCCTAGGTATTCAGATTTCCACTTTGTCCTAATTTTAGCCAAATAGTCAAGGGATGACGCAAGTTTCCTGGCCAGCTCTATTCGCATCCCATTGCTAATCTCCAGTGACTTCCAGTCCCCATCTGTAGTGTTACTCTTCATTTTAAAAGATACAAAACCTTGTCTCTGTGTTGGCACATTATCTAGCACAATGGAGCTCTAAGCTTAACCCTTGGTTACTAATGAAAACATTAAATTATTAGAAAATACGTCTGAAGTGTTCATATCTTTACTGCTTTATTTGCATTTAAATTCAGTAATGTTTAACTACCTAAACTCAGTGGTGGTGTTTCTGTGGATGAACAGCAACCAGGAGATACTGTATATGGGTGTCCTGGGAAAAGAAATCCAGTACTTCCAACTAAAAATGCAGTAATAGTTTGCATCATAAATGTTTTATTTTCTGTACACCAGAGCACAGAAGCCTGGTATTCTACTTACATCATTATACTTTTTAAAAAAAATGATGATTTCAAATTGTTGGCACTGACTAAAAAAAATCTATTGAAGGAAGAAAATGAAGGGCTGTTTTTTTTTGCGCGCTGGCATACACTATGGACGATAATAAATCATGGATTTTAAACGTTCATTTGGTGCAAAAGTCAGGATAAGGTCTCTGACAACTATAATTCTTTTATTAAACATATTTTACTGAGCATTAAACACTGCTGTTTATGTAGGCACAGAAATAAGAATAACACCACAAAATCAAAACGATAAAGTGCAGACCTATTCTGAGAAGCAGGCCTGGTAAGTCAGTCTACTCCTACGATGGGGTGAGGGGAGGAGGGGGAAGGAACTGCCATTACGAGAGCAAGTATATTGTAAATTATGTTGTGAGTTAACAGAACTATACATTTCCCACAAGGATTAAAGCATTTAAGAAGTCCCATGTGTTTTTGTTGTGACAGATGTAAGTTAAGATTTAAACTTACATAGTGGCTTATTTAAGAGTAAGCAAACTGAAGGGTTGTGCTGATTAGACTACCACTTTTAACATGAATCTCTTCCTTAATGCTGATTAGTTTTGGTGGGTTTTTTTTTTGTTTTGTTAGATAACTGCAGAGCTAAATATTTAAACTGGTTTTCATCAGTCAAAATTTCCCTTACTATTTTGCTGCTGCTAACCATTAATTTTGCTCTTCAGCGTCTTTCCAGAAGTGCCATATAATTCTTAATTTATGTGTAGCTATGGCCATTATATTTCAGATTAAAACGTATACATTAAAATAACCCAGTCGCTGCAGCCATGATCAAGCATGTGAGAAAAAGGGACAGGAGCAGAGAAGCTGGGTTAAAGTCACTTTTTTTTTTTTTTCAAAAAGGTCCTGGTCTGGCCAGATTCCATTCCTATGCTGAAGTCTTTCTCTAAGCAACATGGCCCCACTGATAAAACCACCACCCTGTCTTAACTTCAGTAAATGCGTCCTCCTATTTTTACCTCATAAGGGCAGTTTTCTGCAGTTACTACTGAGATAAAAAATATAAATTTTCAGGATTTACACCCCCCTCCAAAAAAAAGGCAGAAAATGAGGGAAAATAACTAATTAGCTACAACATGATTTTGTAGTAAACAATAGAATATAACGTGCAATAGTGCAATTTCTCCCTTGCTGCTCCAACAATGCAAGTCTTAATATATAGTCCATTGATTTTTACATAGCTTTTCACATTTAGTTGCGTGTTTGTCGTGGATTACTGTTCTTGCCAGACTTTTGAGCAGAATCGCTTTGTCCAGGCTCATTTTTGCCCTTTCCAGGGTGACGGAGTTTCTGATCCCAGCGCTGTACAATGTAAGCAAACAAAACTAATAAATGGAAGAAAAAAATTTAACTACAACTGCATGTGTTTCAAAATACCCTAAACTCAGATATTTTTACAAAACTAGTTCACAAATTACACTCAAATGCTGCAAAGTACCGGTAATATTTCGAAAAGATGCTGTTACCCCCACCAGAAGAGGAAAATGCCAGAGAGACTTTATAAAATAGTGAATGTGACTTAGATTATGAGCAGAAGTAAGGAGTTCTGCCCCAGAGTGCAGAGCATAGTGACAGGAATGTGGCTACCTAAATGTGTAACTACATAATATTACGGTATGAAATCTACAAATTTCAGGGTAAAACAGGTCCTTGTTCTCATGGTCTAGTGACCATATTTCTTAAACCTTTGTTTCTTTAACTGTTTTTTGGTAGAGATGTGCCATTTTAAAGGCTCAAATGTTAGCTACTTACTAAGGCTATGATTCTGCAAGCTGATTCGCATAAACCCTCTTTACTTTAGCAGGGCTCTGTAGTAAGTAGTCAACCTACACGACTCAGCCTGCAGGATAAGGATCCAATCCTAAGAGGTGTTGAGCCCTCTCAACTCTCAGTGAAGTAGTTGGAAGTTGAGGGCACTCAGCACCTCACAGGATCATGCCTTCAAATGCATAGCATGTTATTTACACAAACAGGGGATGAGTGACATTACACACAAAGACCTAAGTTATGAATGCCAGGGTAGATTATGGTCAAAACGTAGACTTTGAAAAAGTTATTTTACCAAAATGAATGATTTAAAATGTTAATGCATTTTTCTTTCAGTGAAAACAAGCTTGGTTCCCCCCCAAGATTGGACCTAAACATTCCTCTCCACAGGCTTGCAACCCAACCACTGCAGTGTTGAGAATCAGAGAGTGACTATAAACTATAGTAAAACTGTGTCCGTGTTCAAGCTGAAAGAAATACAAGTAGTAATCAAACACCACTGTGAAAAGCACATTAGATTTTAATATCTTATATTTAACTTTACTCATGAAACTAGCTTCATCAAACTCAAAGCCATGCTTGTGCTCAGCAGCCTAAGAACAAACTTACGTACATAATTTATTTGCAGGGTTATTGTCCTCAGGTCTTACTAGAAACATGAGTAAGGATCTTTTTTCAGTTTGTAGGGGTTTTTAAACTAGTGTGTGGGTTTTTTTGTTTGGTTTTTTTAAACAACTTGACAGTTGACTTGAACTGCTGGCTGCCTAAGAGATCATATTAACACAGAAATGAATGATCAGACACCATGATACAATGACAAGCAAACGTAGCTTATGCTTTTTTTTTTTTTTTAATGTAAGTAAAGCCACCTGTGGACCTTTTTAGGAAACCATGATAGAAAAGCAATCAAGTGATTCATAGAGCAGAGCTGGCACGAGGGAACTGTGTGTGCTGTAATAGATGGTAATGAAACTACCAGGGATGTAACAGTCACCAGTAACTGAAGTTACACTAGTAGCAGGAAACCAGAACTAAAGTACCAGAGAACAACATGAATTATCATGTTCTCTGGCACTGGAGTTGAGGAGGATCTACCAGATGAGAATTTAAAACAGGTCACCCCGTCTAATAAAAGGCATATGGATGACAGCTAGACAGAGAAGAATTTCAATTTGTATAAAAAAGTAGGATTTTCTCTGCAATGATCACTAAAACTGAAGAGAATAAGGGGAAACAGACAGACCAGAGATAGACAGCTACAGCGGCACAGGAGCCAGCAAACAGAGCTGTAAACGGGGGAGTTTGAGTGGGACTTCTGTTGGAGGAGAAGGTATTTGTAGCTATTTGTATTTGTACCTGTGGAGGCTGGTAGGGGCAGTGTGCTGGGAGAGAAGCTGAGCCCTGATTAGGGGGCGGGGCTTCTCTCACTAGGGGTCCTATAAAGGTAGCCAGCCAGTCAGACAGCGGCATAGACAGTTGCAGCGGCCCAGGAGCCAGCAAACAGAGCTGTAAACAGGAGAGTTTACAGGGGGAGTTTGGGGAAGACTAAGAGGCAGGCAGAGGAACACACAGGCTACTGAAGGGGAGTGTGCAGTGTTCTAGCAGTGTCTTCCTGCTTGTTGGGGGTTTGTTTTGCTGAGGGTGGTGGTGTTTTGGGTTGGTTTGCGTTTCCCAGATTTACAGGATTTAGATGGGAAGCCTATGACAGATACAGAGGCAGCAGTTGTAGTGACCCAAGCAGTGGAAGACACAATGAAGATGACTGGATGTGGAAGCTGTGACATGTACATGATCCTGGATGGGGCACCTGAAAAGTTTTGTCTCCATAAAGTACCGCCTCATAGAGCTGATGGAAGAAAAGATCTGAGGACTATATATATCAGAGGAATAAATACCAGGGAGGGAGAGGAATTATTTAAGCTCAGTACCAATGTGGACACAAGAACAAATGGATACTAGGAAGTTAGACTTGAAATTAGATGAAGGTTTCTAACCATCAGAGTACCAAAGTTCTGGAACAGCCTTCCAAGGGGAGTAGTGGGGGAAAAAAGACATATCTGGCTTCAAGACTAAGCTTGATAAGTTTATGGAGGGGATGGTATAATGGGATAGCCTAATTTTGGCAATTAATTAGTCTTTGATTACTGGCGGTAAATATGCCCAATGGCTTGTGGTGGGATGTTAGATGGGATGGGATCTGAGTTACTACAGAGAATTCTTTCCTGTGTGTCTGGCTGGTGAGTCTTGCCCATATGCTCAGGGTTTAGCTGATCACCATATTTGGGGTTGGAAAGGAATTTTCCTCCAGGGCAGATTGGCAGAAGGGGTTTTTCACCTTTCTCTGCAGTGTGGGGCACGGGTCACTTGCTAGAAGGTTCTCTAAACCTTGAAGTCTTTAAACCATGATTTGAAGACTTCAGTGGCTCAGACACAGGTTTGATACAGGAGTGAGTGGGTGAGATTCTGTGGGCTGCATTGTGCAGGAGGTCAGACTAGATGATCATAATGGTTCCTTCTGACCTTAAAGTCTATGATTCTATAACACACACATGCAAAAAGATGTGGGGAACCTTATTTATGTCAAATCAACATGTTGGAGAAATTGTTTTTAAAATAAACGCTTTCCATGTAAAGTGATGTTTTGTAATGGTGCCAAGGTCACTAAAACCATTTGAGGTCTGACGGGTGTCAGATACGAAAGATAAAGCTCAGGGGCCAAAGTCTGTGTGGATGCTTAGCTTGCCCAATCAATCATTCCAGGAATTACAAGATATTAGGGCGAAGCATACATCATTTTTGTGTCTGCTCCAGTTCCTCCCTATTTCTCTATTTTCTTTCAGATAGGAACTCCCACACTTGTATTCCTCCCACGTTCTTTTCCTCCCTCACATATGTCAAATGTTTCCTTAGATGAAGAGCTAAGTCTAGGAGCAAGACCAAGTCTGCACAATTTAGATGAGAACTGTATTTAAACATTTAAAATCTGAGACGCACAAGTTTGTAAATGAGGTAAGGCGGTGGCTTGTGAAACCACGTTCTGCCCTTGGCTGTGTGTAGATGGTTCCCACTGAACTGAATAAAAGCTGCATGTATGCATCTAAACGCAGAATTTGGCTGTAGAGCTTAATTCAGATCCTGCTGATTGAAATAAGTGATTCAGGTTTTAATCGCTGCTAAACTTGTATAAATCTGGAGGAACTCCATTGATTTCAGTTATGTTACTCCAAATTTACCTGTGTGTAATGGAATCAGAATCTGACATGTTAACTTTCATGGGTGTAGAATTGGGCCTCATGTATTTTCTCTCTTTTCTTAAAGGTGAGATACAAACACTGTTTCCAATGTCAATTGTTACTAAGATCATGAAACATTGTCTTACCTTTACTTTTTTACCAAGACGATCCTTCCACTTCTCAGCTATGGAGCCTTCTACCAAGAGTAACCTACACATTTCAGATAAGCTAGTTATTTTATTATTGAGGAATGTGTATGCTGTACATAGCAATATACACAACACTAACGGGATCTGCTCAGGGGGAGAAGAGAGAGAGAACCTCATGGCACTCAGCAGTGACAAGACCAGGTAACTCAAAAGCATGGCTCATGAGTTCTGAAGAAAATTCTGCCCAATTTTCTTCAGAGGGAACAATGGTGGCTTCAAAATGAGGTCTCATGGGTGGGCGAGTAGAGCAGGGAAAGTAATTCTTTAAAGAACACTTTAAAGAATAAATTACCTGGAGCGTTCCTCATCTTCATAGCCCATTATAATGTATTCTTCATTGGCACTGAGCGGTGGGCATAGACAGCCAGAGTTTGTGTAAAGGTTAACAGTGTCCTTAGGAATATTCACCAAGGAAGATTTTAGTATCTCCTTTACTTCAACAACTGCGGTGACATCATGACATTTAGTCTTCACCTCCTTCACTTTAGCCCGAATGACTGGGGAAAAGTAACAGAGTAGTTAACAGCAGCAAATAATGTAGGTCACTCCCATGCCATCCTTTGTGACCTGGTGGATTAGTCTTTTGTGTGCTCCTTTATCAAAAGCTCAACTGAACTCCATCTAGATTTTACCCAGAGATTCCTCTCTCCCCTTATTTCTTCACTTTCTCTTCTACCAAGTGTAACATATACATTTCAGGTAGCTCAGTGTATAGAATAGCAATGTAGGTGCTCTGTGCAGGGAATAATTTAGCAATGGGTCTTTCACCTTACTTTCTCTGGGATATATTTTTTTAGCTTTTTTCTTTTATTCCCTCTGTATTTTTTAAATATGTAGTTCATACTTCATATTATTTCCTCCTTGTTCATTCATCTAATGCTACAACTTCTTTCTTATTTAGGTTTAGTACAGACTCTTAATTTGGCACCCACAGCCTTTCACAAAATGGAAAATATACTTGAAAGCTTTATTGTATCATTATCCCTATTGGATGACAGGGCCTTCCCTTTTCTCTTCTTCCTCCAGTGACCCAGCACCAATCTGCTCTGTTTTCCATGATCGCCAATGCTCCTGATCTTGACCTGATGACCTGTCTAATTGTTTCTTCTCTGATCCTATCATTCTCCCATGAACTGCATACTAGGGAAAGTTGCCTTCCAAGGGCAGCAATTTTTCAGGTCTCTCATGGCGACCAATGAGCTGACACTGCATGCAAATCCACAGGTTACTACATCTTGCCCTGTTTCAAAACATAGAATCTTCCTCCATTTTACATCCAAATTCCTCAGATTCTTAATCTCTTATAACTAGTGCCTCCCCCCCCCCCCAAGGCAAAATGGAAGAGATGTAATGAAAAATAGAGAAAATCCATTAACCCATCCCCACTCTCTTTCTCACACACAGGTTTTCCACCCACTGATATGCTCAGCTAAGTTAAACACAACTATTCAACAACTCACAGGAGTTATACAGAGGAAAATTTTTACCCAAACTAATCCACTTTCTTAAGACTTTACCACAAAAGCCTACTTTACTTTGGTACTCTTTCTAATGTGTTTCCAGAGGTCTTTACATTCTAAAGAGAGGAATGGTATAACAGAATATAAAGAGAGCCTGTGGTAAGTCATCTTCATTCTCTCCAACACAGCCCCCAAACTGTAGCTGTAGCACACACAGTGAATCTCTGCCATAGGCAGCTGCACTATCCACTGGAGAATACTCACACCAACCACCACGACATGTAAAACCACTAAATGAGGCAGAAAATCATAACCTTGCTGCTTTTCAATGAATATGAGAGTTCATTAATATCATTTAGTAGGATTTATTTTATTGCCGAATTAGTGGATGTCATTTGTATACATATATGTACTTAAAAACACTGGTTTAACAATAAAATTGTATTCACTATGTCTTGGTCATGTAAACCCTTTTTCATGAATTCAGTGAAACTACTAGTAGCTACTCACATGAGTAACAGGTTGCAGATCAACATATTAAGACTTCAAGGGCCCAATTCTGCATTTCTGACTCCCATACATAATCCTTACTTATGCAAGAAATCTTGTTGACTTCATCAGGTTTATTTGTGTAAGAAAGACTTGTCTGAATAAAGGCTGCTGAGCTGGACCCAGGGGATGTTTGAAGAATAGGGAAATCTGGACAGTTCAGGACATAGTCTGAACACCGGGGGGAGGTGTGTATGTGTCACACAGGTGTTACTGACATAACTTGGCCTACAGGAGCCTCATTACCGGCAATGATGTAGGAGAAGGAAAGAACCTAACTTCAATGTCAGATCCCAGGATGAGTTTGGGGGGGATGATACTTAGTAAAAACATCTTTTTGTTTGTAAACTGAGCTAGAAATCAGAGAGAGATGAAAGACAGAATCCCACAATGTCATTTTTACCCAGTCACTTTTAAGCCTAGAGACATTTTTCAATGTATAAACACTTAGTATTTTCCTGGAGCCAATGAAGTGGCACATCTCATACCTGACTGGGATTTAGGGTGAAACACAGCAACATTGTACAATGACATACACTGGGCTTGCACGTTAATGTTTAAATATTGTTTAAAAAAAACGGTTTACAGAACATTTTAATCTCAAAAGCTACAACTATAATGATGTCCTATTACAATACTGACCCACCCTTGCCTCATCCTTCTATGTGTGAATCAAGTTTTGAGCTTAAAACATGAAGTAAAAAAAAATTCTCTTTTTGTAGTTACTGCTAATGAATTAACTCAATACAATCAAGCCGAGCAGCTTTCTTAGTACAAATGAGTGTGAACTGATGACACGCTTAGGCCATAGCCCATCGTTGTGGAATTTTTTCCTGTTGCATTACTAAATTTAGAGTTCCCTGAAAAACATAATTTATTCCTTTAAAGGTTTGATACCTAGCCATGCAGCTGTCCTTACCATAGTTATAATTGTTCCGAAGATAGGTCTTCTGGGTAGCTTTAATAGGTTTGCATTTGCAACGCTCTGCAAAAGAGAAAACCTTTGCTTTAGAAGAACAAAGAATTGATTCAAAGACAAACTCTCCCATCCTCCCGCCCTCCCCAACTGCCTTTAAAAACAATCAAACAGAGACTGATGGCAATAATTAATTTATACATACATTCAGGTTTTATTAAAAACCTTAGGGTATTATTAATCTCCTCTGCACAAAAACAGTGAAACTGAGCATCACATTGCTGATTTGAGGATATTTACAAAAAGATCAGAGTGGAGCCGAAAGAAAATCAGAATTTCTGTCCTGCAGGAAATTCTGATGTTTCAATATTGGTTTTCATCCCAAATCTGAACAAATAGTTGAAATAGCAATACTCTTAGGAAAGAAAATATTTAAAAAATATTGGAAGTGGCAAAATGTTTTGTTTTGAGCCTGTTCAATGTTAAACAGTATTTTCCTATTGTGGCACATTGCCTCATGGGAACTGTAGTTCAGGAGTCACATGGCCTCGTTCTCCCCTATGGCTCAGACTCCCTGCCTAAACTACACCTCCCATGATGCAGTCATGGGACTTCCATGATGCACCACTGAGCCAGTCAGACAAAAGACTGTATTGTATCATGGGAGATGATGTCTAGGGAGGGAGCCTAGCCCATAGGAGAGAATGGGGGATGGAATTACAGCTCCCATGAGGCAATGCACCACACTAGGGAAATGAAATTTAATGTTGAACGGACTTGAAACTATACATTTCAGCCAGTTCAACAAACCAACTCAAAATGAGATATTTCATATTTGATTTCCCCAACAGAAAACTGAAAAATTTTGCAGAAACTGCATTTCCTATCAAGAAATCATTTTGATGGAAAATTCCCAATTAACTATCAATCACAGACTAAATTCTGCTTTCAGTTATACTACATCAAACCCAGAATAAATGCACCAGCAAAACTGAGGGCAGGTTGTAGACTCCCTATGACAGTTCTCTCTAGAAGAGTACGAACGTGAAAGCACAAGCATGGCCAGCACATTTGTTACAGGGACACAATCCCTTTAAGCTCAGGGGCTAATGGCATTTGTAGTCTCCAGACCAGGCACATCATTAAGAAATGTCAGATGACTTAGCATCATGTGACTTCCTAGTGGCTACTGTATAAAGGAATGCTTCTGGCAAAGTCTTGTGAAGGCTGGTTCTGTGGCCATGTAATATGAGGCCTAGAAGATGTCCAGGAAGGCTACCCAGGGGAATAGTCAGTCTTCTCACCTACCATCTTGCTGAAAGGTCTTGTCTGGATGTTGCAAGTGTCTTGTATTATGTTGATCCTGGTTTGAAATCTCCTTGAAGTTAATAAAGCCAGCACTGAAGAAATGACCTGGGACTGAACTATCAATTGGGCTTTATTTTACCTTCCTTAGTTGGCACGTCAGCCCACTCACTGGCCTACACACGCTACAAAGGACTGAACTAGGATCCAGCTGGAGATTTTGGCTAGTGCTCAGACAATTCTAATCACTGAAATTTTTGCATTTGATCTTTTTATTCTAACATGTACTAAAAAGAATCCTCTCAATAGGTGCCCTAAAGAAATATATGGCTAAAATATAATCAATCTCACTTCCCATCCCACACCAGAAAGGCAAAACAAAGAGCAAATTAAGGTGCTGATTCGGCAAACCTTACTCATGGATGAGACAGACATGACATTTTGTATGTATATACTATAAATATTGGTATGTACAAGGCAATCAGCTTTGTTTGGATACTCTTCCATTTATAATCTGTGTGTTACTTGTCTCAGTATGATCATGATATCTAATGTGAGTTTTTGACACTGACTTTTGTGAGAGCAGTTCCTATGTTTCTACTTCATTCAGGGAAAGAATAAGGGAAGGCTCTTGTAAGTAAATTAACACTTGAAAATTGCATGAATTATAAGAAGTAATTGTGGAGTGCTAACTATAACAAATAACTACCCTATGCACTACTGCAGATCATTGGCTTGGGATGGGAGATGTGAGGACGATATTTTTTTTGGCAAGAACCCTGGGGAAGGGCTCTTTGTAATCACTCCCCTCTCTAGATACCCAGCAAAAAGGAAGGTATAATTCAGCTCATAGAGAATATGCAGAACCCTGTGTACAATAATGAATACGTGGCCACATAATTGCCCTTCTATCTGAATTTGCTACACAACTGTGCTCTAGAATCTAAGCTTTCATTATCACAGTGAGGTTACTAGCCCTTCTGGTTGCAAAGATAATTCAAAATATAAACCCATGCAGCACTGTCTGCCTGAGGTTGCAGAAAGCTGGAAACAATAATACAGGTGGGTACACTTCATTCATTTCAAATAGGTTGCTAACTCAGTCTGGAGCCTTTACTCATAATTTTGCTATCTGAAGAGTTAACTATTCATCATTTTAGCAGAAAAAAATCAAGCTGCTTCATTATTTTGGATGTAGTGGAAGTTATTGAGACTCGGTAGAGTGGAGCAGCTGATTGCTGTTGACAGTTGCTGGGGTAAACGTCCCCCCCACACACACACCCCACCAAATTTACAGTACCATCCAGAGCCATACTCAGAGGCAGCTCCCTGCTAGCTCCCCCTAACCCCATCCAGCCTCTCCCCTCCCAGCTCTGCTGTGCCCAATAGAGAATTTCCCCCATTATGTTTGCTAAGCACACGACATTCTACTTCTATTCAGAAATACATAAAGAACATCCTGTGAAGTAACAACTGCATCAATACTCTTACTAGAAACATCATGTTCCAGAAATAGGCATATCCTGTTATTGATCTGTTTTGCCTTCTAGCTGAAGCAGCACATGATTCACAGCAGATTAGTAGTCAAATTAGGAACAGAACCCAGGTGCCTTGACTCTCACACTCATGCTTTAAACATCTAACACTGCCTCCCAAGTCATGTATGCATCCTTCAATATTAAAAACAGTAAAACCCAACACAGCTGATTTCTATACACTTAAGATCTAAAACAACAGTGCCCATTTCAGATATTTCAGTATAATCTGAAAAGAACAGTTCCAAAAAATAAACTTGTATTTTTGTGCTTTGAAAAAATTAGGAAATTATTGTGTTATTTATTGGGGTTCTCAGTTTATCATTTACTTTGGCTTCAATGTATCCTTATAGTTAAAAACAGAAAATAGTGTATACAGGAATAAAGAACATTTCAAAGGAAGACTGTTTCTCTTGAATTTCAAAATGTATCCTCAGAAATACACACACACACACACACACACACACACACAGAGCACTACAGAGTTGAGCTTTTCTATGTTACTGTTTTAAAATAAGGCAGAAAAGAAGTAATTTTTGGTTTTCATTAAGCCTATGTGAATTCATGGACACTTAGGCCAAATTATTGCTCATTTTGTGAACAGCCTCAAAACAGGTACTCATAAAGGGACCAGTTCTGTAACCCTTATTCATGCTAGTTTCACATTTCAAATCCAAACAGAGTCAGACCTGTATCCAGGAGAGTTACCTTAACAACACACTATGTCAATTCCTTAAAATTCCCCTTCTCTGCAGAACTTTATTCCACCACACTAGCAAAACACAAGGTGATTGAAATTGATAGCAATGCCACCTATGGGTTTACACTCCTAAAACAATAACAATCTCAGAAACTGCTTTAATCCAAGGAAAATATTTTACTGTTATTGTCCTAGAATATAATCAATGGGCTTCTCCCTGATCTCACTGAATGATACTATCTAATAACACTTATCAGCACTTTCAATTTGTAGATTTCAGAGAGTTTTACAAAAGAGGAGCCATTGGTATCCCCTTTAGAAATGGAGAAGCTTAGGCACAGAGAAGTTAAGTGACTTGTTAGGCCAGTTATTAAGTTATCAGTAGAGTTTGAATGAGAACCCAGGTCTCCTGACTCCTATTATGGTGCCCTATCCACTGGATCATGTTGCCTTCAGTGGGAAAATGATGTGTGTATAAAAAGACTTGATTGATTTGATGTCTCTTGCAGGGATGAACCTATGTGAGAGGAAAGGTCAAAGGCACGCATATACATACACACACACACACACACACACACACCCCGGAGGAGAACCTAGAAGAATTATGCTATTGAAAGGTATAATGTCTCTTAGATTCTAGGGGAGCATGGAGGGTGTGAAGCAGTAGGGAGCGGGGTGGATTGACCTGGGAATGTCATTTAGTTTTACTGGGACTGTCTGCATGGGGCATGGGAGAGCAGGAGATGACTTTAGGTGAGGGACAGTACTTGAGCCTGTAACCTGAGCCAGGAAGGGGGGTGGGGCGAGTCGACACCTTTGCAGGGAAACTGGACAAAGGGAAGGGGGAGAGAAGGAGGGGGAGAGAGAGCCTGCTGAAGGGGTTTTTGGTTTCAGTTTTGGGCTGGCTGGGAAGAGGCAGGGAACCCCAAGTCTGAGGTCTAAGATCCTTGCCCCCCAGAGGGACCTGGCTGAGCGGTCCTGTTTGTACCTACAAGCCCTGCTTGGGACTGTGTTCCTGTTGTCTAATAAACCTTCTGTTTTACTGGCTGGCTGAGAGCCACGGTGAATCGCAGGAAGTGGAGGGTGCAGGGCCATGACTTCCCCACGCTCCATGACAGAGGGAAACACCCCTTTCTATACATGTGTAACTGCAATAGACAGTTATCCCCGATCTTGTTGTGCAGGAGTATGGGACGTGACCCTGCCCACACTCTATCTAGCCATTCTCCTCTGGAGCTGCTAGAGCTACTGACAATGCTCCGCCTACCTTCCCTCTAACACCTAGGGCACTGGGAACCAAAGGGCAGCTAGACCCCTAACTCCACTGGGAAAGCAATGAAACATTCAATTTTTAAGAAAAAGTCAGTGGGAGTTAGGGGCCTATGTGCCATTTGTGCCTGTGAAAATGTTCCCCTACAAATATATAGGGGCTTTTAAAAATAAAAATATATAAAATATGTCACTCCCATAAAACCTGGTTGTATTACCGATTAATATAAGTTCTCAAAGCTGGCAAAAGTTTCACTGAAAAAATAATAAAATCTGGAGAAACTTCTAAGCAACTGTAAGAGCATCTGATGAAATAGACAAGAATGTAGTTTCTAGCCAAGGAAGGGGAAAAAAATTATTTACATGCAGACTTGGAGGCAAGATTTTGCCAATTGACTTTGCCAGGGATAAGAGCTGCTTTGAGTAGATTTAACATGCTGACATTACTTACAGGCAACAATACACACAACTATTTGCAATATCCTTTATCATCATACAGAATGTCCAGTCCTGAATTTTTTAAAACACTTCATTGTAATACAACTTACAAAGGGTCTATTTACAATGGTGAAAGGACAAAAGCTGTTTTACTGAACATATAAACAAAGCAAATATTAAAAAATAATGCTCTTTTCTCGTGGGATTAAATTATATTTGTCAACTGAAAAAAAATGTACTATATTGAGACTCAAAATGTGATTCTACACTAAAAAAATATTCAGCTTATTCTTCAGAGCTGCTCCCTGGGTGTTTTCACAATCATATCTGCTTTCTAAAGTAATGTATATTTTTATTGCTTTTCACTCCTATTAGTCCAACAGAGCCAACACAGCTAAAATAATTTAAACTAAACTCTATTTTTTCTTGCCACATCACAACAAAACTGTTTAAATTCCAAGCAGTTAAATTTGGGTGACCACAATGAAGACAATGGGATTGGCACTGAAGCAATTTAGGGCCAGCAAAATATTTCATTACTGATGGTGCAACATGACAAGGAAAGTAAACAGCTTGACCTTCAGATCCCACAAGTTTGCAAGACTCGTTATTTAAAAAAAAATCTTTTTACTTATAAACTGAGCATATCTGGTATAAAAATCAGTGAGACACAACAAACATGCATCATATAATGTTCTTTTAACAGTAATTGGTAAGCACAAAACTGCATTTAGACTATGCAAAGATCTGACCTCTGAATCCTCTGCAGCATGGGGCATGGGTCACTTGCTGGAGGATTCTCTGCAGCTTGAGGTCTTCAAACCACAATTTGAGGACTTCAGTAACTCAGACATAGGTTAGGGGTTTGTTACAGGAGTGGGTGGGTGAGATTCTGTGGCCTGCGTTGTGCAGGAGGTCAGACTAGACGATCATAATGGTCCCTTCTGACCTTAAAGTCTATAATAATCAGGCTGCTTTAAACACCTAACTCTGGATTTAAGTGAATAACTGTAGATGCCCAAATGTAAAATTTTTTCACTTAACTCTAAAACAAGCAAAAATGATCTTTGCATAGTCTAAATGCAGTTTTGTGGCAAGAAAAAATAGAGTTTAGTTTAAATTATTTTAGCTGTGTTAGGGGTCGGGAAGGAATTTGGCAAAAAACCTCCAGGGCCTCTGCCAATCTTCCCTGGAGGAAAATTCCTTCCCGACCCCAAATATGGCGATCAGTTAAACCCTGAGCATGTGGGCAAGACTCACCAGCCAGCACCCAGGAAAGAATTATCTGCAGTAACTCAGATCCCATCCCATCTAACATCCCATCACAGACCACTGGGCATACTGACCTGCTGATAAGCACCTCTTACAAAAGTGCAGTTAGTAACTTAAATGTGGATTTAGCTGCCTAACTTTAGATGCCCGAGTCTGAACCTTTTGGCCGATGTGATTTGACCAGCAGCCAACAAGAAGTTATTGGCACAAATGGTAATAGAATCCAGGAGCTCTGACTGTCATTCCCCAGCTCTAATTCTCAGGCAATACTTCCATATCAAATCTATCCATATGGGGCAATTCAATTTTCTTTTTCCTTGTATTACCTAAGAATGGTGGTCAACTCAAAGGGATTAAATCACTTCTGACACAAAAACAAGACAATGGGAGGCTCAGTGGAGTGAAAAGTCATGGATTCATAGTGTGAAATCCTGATCCTATTAAAGTCAACGGGAGTTTTTCTCTTGACTTCAATGGGGTCAGTATTTCACCCATAAGTTTTAAGGCCAGAAGGGACCATTATGATCAGCTCATCTGACCTCCAGAGTAATGTCAAAAATGGTGGTTGCTGGTAGATTTAATTAAACTTAATAGAAGAAAATTACACAGAAAAATTATTTGCAGCGATTTGTAATGTATTTTGCTGTAAAGTAAAACAAAACAAATTTTCCTTTCCTTTCTTAACAAAGCCCAAACAGGCTACTTAAGATTAACCCCATTTGACTGAAATTAATAAATCAATTAATAAAATAAGATGCATTAAAACAACAAGAACAACTTTTTAGATCTTTGCTCCAACTCTAGAAATTTCTGAAGCAAAGAAAAAAATTAAAGTTTACAGTATTTACAGGTCAGAAGGGACCATCATGATCATCTAGTCTGACCTCCATGTACCCGTGACTAATTCAAATTATAATTTACTCAGGTATATGCTTTATATACTGTACAAGAAAAATTCTACCACTTTGCTCTACAGTTTCAAGGTCTGAAAAGAGAGACTGCTGGCATTTCAGCAGAGCGCTATATACACTGGGCTTGATTCACCACTGTTTCACTCCAGTAAATTAATAGAGGTCCTCCAACATAAAACTGGACACAGTAGTGAATTGGGCCCTATATAATACAAAGAAGCATCAGAGTAATTTGTAAGGAATCTGATTCACTAGAGATTTGCATGCTGAACAATGCACACTGGGTCTAACATATGTGGCACTGTTGATTTTTCTTTCCAATACCAAAATGTGAAGAGAAGTGTTGTCCATTGCATTAGCATGCTGTAATGTAATATGTCATTCACCTGTTCAGGCCAATGATTTGAAGTAACAAACGTACTTCTGCACACTGAATTTCCAGCTTGTGTGAAAAAATAATTAGTAGGAAGATAACTTCCAGAGATGCAGGATCTGAGCAGCAAACCAAATCATATTTCTATAGTATGGAATGACACAATGAAAGTGGAAAGCACAATAAGGGCTCAATCCTAACACAGACAGGACCTCCCCTGAAATCAGTAAAGTCCTTTTGACCTGAAGGAAGTTTTGCCTGGATAAAAGCATCAGAATCAGACCCTAGAAAAGTACTCAAAGTGAAATTCACCACCTAAATCCAACTTTCATCCTCCCTGAATGTCTTATTGCACATGTAACTCTCATAGCAAACATACAGTGTACAAAAAATTGAGACAACACAGCAATATATGCATCATTAAATACTGGTCTTATTTAAAAGTTAAAAGAATTTGAAAGAAGATAACTTATTAAAACAGTTATATATAAAAAATGTACTCACCATTGCCGGAGCCTCTACAGTTGCCATTATTAGAATCCATAGGGAAATCTGGTATGGATTCGTAAAATATGTAAAGAAATGTTAGTATTTTTAATATTGATTATTTCAATACAGCCACATTAAAATTGCTTAATTTTTCTCTAATATTTAGTATATTAAAATGTAAGACCCTATTAATGAAAAAGAGGTTGCATCATTTTAGAGTCCTCTCCTGTTCCTATTGAAGTCAGTCTGAATTTTGTCTTTTAGCAGGCACCTAATGTTACATACTGAAGCGGCCTCTACATTATTTATAGTTCACAATAGAAACTGTCGAATTTCCATTGGTGACGGTGCACAGAGTAGCAGGATCTATACAAGAATGGAAATACGTGTCAATTCAGACATGAGTTTGGGGCAATTCTGAAATGTACATATACTGCTTCTCTACTCAGCTGGATGCCTGAGGACAATTCAACTTTGATTTCCTCAATAACAAAAAACAAAACAATCATAATCCTGTCACTGAAGGGAAAGCCGAGATAAGCGTTTCAGTTTTCCCCCCTTAAAAATGTTCTGATTATTTTGTGAGAGAGATAAGGAATAGTGGTAGTGGGGAGGTCATGATGCCCAATTTCCAAAGAACTGCATTTGGGGACATTCCAAATTGAGAATACGTGCCAAATCAATATTCTTATTTTCAAATCTATTATTTTTAAACACCACCAAAGTTTACATGATTTATATGCACGTCTTGTTAATAAAAATATATTAGCTGTTGCATATTATTCTTTACAAAGAAGAAAAACTGAAGGAATATATATATATATATATAGCAACATAGACAGACACCCACCCAACCTTGCAATTGGATCAATGTGGTTTTGCTTGCACAGAGCCCCACGGAAGTTGATGAGGCTCAGTATTGGTGCAAGGGTCCCATTACGGTGAATTCAACTGCAATATCAGGGCCATACGTTTTATTTACAAATGACATATGTGCGTGTTTGTGTGCACATGCGCACGTGCCTAAATATGGATTTAAGAGCCTAACTTTAGGCACCCATTTTAAAAAAAGTCTTGTATGTATGTATATATCTCTATCTCTATCTATATGTATCTATCTTATTTCCTTAGCGTATATTTATACCTTGTACAGCATGCAATATACTTTACATAGTGGATAAAAGACATGTAGGATGAATGTAGATTTTCAAATATCACTGGTTTATTTCACTAAAATAGTAAACTTGGCAAACCTGAGACTTCAGCATCAAACATCTGTATCAGTGTAGTATGCATAAGGGTACAGGAAATGTTCTAGCATTCCAGGGCAGAATCCTCTCCTTGACAATGGCCAAAAACGGTTTGCCACATACAGAAGTACTGACCCCCCTCCCCCCAAATGCATTTAACTTTACAGTATTGCAATAGGGAAGAAATTTCTTCCTGATGTTAGCTTATTCTTCAACTACAACTTATGCTGTGAAGCATAGTACTTGTCATTTTTATGCTAACCAGTAAAATTTCAGCTACTATTCTTATTCATGTTATCTGAGACTTTTCTTGACTCTTGCTAAGCTGTTCACTTCAAATAGCATCTAGAGGTGTGAACTCTACAGATTATACATGGCTTTTTAAAAAGAGTTTCCTATTATCCAATTTAATTGTGTCCTTTTAATTTTATCAAGTATTTTCTTAACCTTTTATTATAGGACAGGATAAAAGGTATAATCCATATGGCCTTCTTCAAGCTTGTTATTTTCTTATATAGAGCTATCATATTTCCTCTTATTTTTCACCTTTCCAGACTCCAGTACATAGTCTGGGACCTAACTGTGCTTCCTTATTCAGTACGTTGAATCATGGCCTCTCTTTGGACCTGTGGCAATTGTTTCTGACTCTCCTATTGTTACTACCAGTCTGATACTCCCCTCAGCAATTTCCATTACTAGAAGTCCTGTGAACTCTTAGAGAAATCTACAAAATGCCCATAAACTGGATCTTTCTTACACATTCACAGCAGCCTGAACTATAGCTTACCCCTGTAACCTCTGTTGGTTTTTCCAGCCCTGCAGACTTGTCTGTTTCATAATGGGTAACAAGGGAACAGAAACAGAATCAAAAAGAGGGATGAAGAGAAGGAAAAAGAGAGAGAATCTAGCCAGCAAAGAAAGTAAAAAAGAAACATCATGGGCAGCGTTTTTCATATCTTCGTTCCCAAGGAGGGGTTATGGAAGAAAAAATAAGCAGTACTAAAATACACTCTCCAAAGTAAAGAAATGAAGATTTCCTTAAACCAACCAAAGCCCCAGCTCCAACGTCGCCTGAACGTTTGGGTGCTTGCATTTCACATTGAGATCTGGATCTGAATTTTTAGCTTGAGCCCATCTCCACATTAAAAACATTTTTTAGTATAGTGATCATGAGACAGGCTTATATGCAGTGACACCTCTGGATTACAAACACTTCCACTTCCTTCAGTCTTTTTAAATGGAAGTGGAAGAACCCCTCTTAAAATTTAAATTGCACTCAAAAAACAAATTCCAGAGAATTTTATTATTAATCATTTACACAATGCAGTAAATTCATATGACACTAGTTTAGATCCTGCCACTGGATCTGCTCTAGCACCCCCCTGCAGCTGA